>NW_023416310.1:13140000-14392500 GCF_014176215.1 Rousettus aegyptiacus
GCTTTCTCCTGGGGAATCTGAGCCCCTTTCTCCTCTCTCTCCTAACTTCTTAGCAATGTCTCGGCTGGCCTTCCTCCCTGCAGCCTTTCGGAACCCGCCCTGATGTCGGGGATAATTTTTTCACTGCTTAGTCCTTAGTTGCTGTTTCTCTAGTTCAGTGTTTTTGAGCCAGGGCCCAAGATGTGCAAGGGGAACAGGCTAAGAATGAAGGTTCCTGGGTGCCACTCTGCCTGCGGAGACCCGGGAATCTGCATTTCCCACTCCTGCAGGTGATTATCTGCAACGGAATTACTGTTCTGGGGGCAGGGGGCGGGGGGGGGAGGTAATAAATATAAAGACAAAGCTGAGATCTGCCAACCTGCCTGGTTCTTGGAACCACACTCAACGTGTGTGGTCACTGAGGTTATTTCCCGGGGCCCACGTCCTGTTTTCCTTCTGTCCATTTACTCTCTGTGCTCTTCCAATGATCTTCCAACCCTTGGTTCACCCTCGCCCTGAGTTACAGCCACCTCCTTATCATTCTTTTTTTTTTTTCTGTCTGGCCAGAATCTCTGCCACGCATTCAAAGCCACGCCCGCTGAGATGTTTTCCATCTGTTCCATCTGGGTCCTGCACTTAATTCAATTCGGCTCCCTGACTTTCAATTCGGATTTTAAGTCATTCCCCAAGTTTCCTTCTCGTTGTCCTAACCCGTTCTCCTCCTGCCCCATATCTCTGGGCTCTTGGCAAAGCCGGTGCATAGTCAGAGGGACCGTCTGGGAGGGCCACGGACCAGCCCTCAAAGCACTATCTTAGTCACAGGACACACACACAAAAAAGACCTTCGACTTTTGAATTCCAAGTCCTGGCAAACTATCGCTTCTCCTAAATTTCAGTTCTTCGGCCTCAACTGTCTTGAATTAGTGCCGCCTGGGTATGTTCCCCTTACCCTTGTTCAGGGGTCCCCAGCCCTGGCTATACCTTAGAATCAATCACCTGGGAGCTATGCCCCGGCAGCACCTCAAAACAAGGAAACCAGGGGCCGGACGTTGGATCATTAAAGGCTCCCGGGTAACTTTAAGGCGCAGCCAGGGGTCACCGGGAGTACCCAAGTTTGTCACGGTCTCCCACAATTAGCCCCAACCTGAAGTGCCATTTCTGCCAGCTCAAAACACCTCAATAGCTGTGGATAGTCCAAAAGGTAAAGTTCGAAATCCTCATTCTGGCACTCAAGACCTCCGCGCACCAGCCCCTGTGAACTTTCCCAAGTCTCTCCCACAATTCCCTGATGTAAACTATCTCCTTCGGCCAAGCCGATGCCCCCTGTGCAGCCACTCCTGACCTCCGGCACATGCGGAAGCCCAGTCTTCGAGAGCTCTCAATCTTTTCCACCGCAGCAGCTGAAGAGGAAGCCTCACCTCTTACCTTGCTAGTGCATGCGGATTTTGCATTTTGTTCCATAAAAATCCATTTTCGCATTACTATTTTTAAACACTTAGAAATGTTCGCCTTTGACTAAAACAGATGTGTCCATCCATTGTATTATATGCTCCACCAGGGCTGGGACAAAATCTATTCCAGTCACTGCTTTGTCCCCAGCACCTGACAAAAATGCCTGGCACGTAGAAGGCACCCAATGACTACTGAGCGAAGGAATGAATAAATGGGAGGAGGATGGAAATGCCAACTCCACAGGTTTTCTGAGGCTTCGACTACTCCAGGCAAGCACACCCCTGGACCCTCTTCCGCCCTTCCCTCCGAACCTAGCTAAGCCCTCCCTCCTCCTCAGAGCTGTCCTGGATGGACAGAGCGACCACACACTCCCCTGAGCTTCCCGAAGAGGAACCGTGTGCAAGATAAATCATTAAGCAGAAGGTTCAAGTGTGCGGCCACACTCTGATCTCATTTTCACAGAGGTGAAACGGGGCAGGAGCAGAAACCCCAAAACATCAGCACTGGTTACCTTCTGAGGGAGGGGGAATTCGAGACAATTTGTTTTCCTTTTTTGCCTTATAATCTTTCCTATTGTTCCAGTCACTTGGACCATCTTAACCGCCAGCAGATTCAGGGACCCCTCGAGATGGAGCCTCCCCTTCACCGAAACTCCCTCCTTCTGCACAGGCCCCACCCTGGAGTCTCGACGTCTAGACCCGGAGTCCACTGGAACCTCCCAGATATTCACCTGTTTCTACGCAACATCCCTCACCTGCTCCAGACCTTCCAAAGGGCCAGCTGGGGAGATAAACCTCCGCAGGGTCTCCCAACAAGACCCGTGCACAGAATCCAACAGCCTCGCCCTCTGCCCTCCTGCTCTGCTTGGTGAAATGCAGGGATTCAGAGCCACAGGGTCACAGCTGCCAGGGGTGGAGGCAGAAGACCCCCCGCCCGCCCCGCGCTCCAATGTAATGATGCCGAGCCAACCACCTGTCACTCCGCAGCCACCCCTGTGCCAACGCTTGCAAAGGATGTGCTTGCTCTCTTCACAGACTGGTTATCCCCACAGAATCGCCGTCTCACTCTGACGAGCCTCCCCCCGGCGAAGAGAGACAGCAAGTCCAGTCGGCAGGGTGACTCAGTCCAGCCCAAGTGGTGCCACGCCGGCCGATGCGTGTGGCACGAAGGGCCTCTCATCATCAACCCGACCATCCCTCAGAAACAGTGCCACGTGGCTCACTCGTTGGTCTACTTTCTCCTTCGCAGCCACCATGTTCTTCCCCCACTGCGGGAGCCACTACCCTTCCTTTCCCCCAGAGACTGGCCACTGACCAGCGGGGACTTTCTCTTCCTGGGAGCATATATCCCAGACTGCCAAAGAATTGTAAAGCCTGGCGTCCTGAGAGGTTCCCGACTTCTAAAATATTACCTTTAGGTTTTCACTTAATTTCTCATTTACTGGCCCTACACTTTTGACACACGAGAGCCGGATCTGGATTTCTTCGCCCTTCTCCTGAGTGTGGGATTCAAGCCCATCATCGGCATGGCCACTGGTCTGCCCACAACGGCACCTGCACCTCTTGGAGCTCGTGCCTGGGCGCCAAGCTTCCCATGGCAGCCTTCCTCTATGGGTCCCCAACATCTGTCCCAACTCAGAACACCCCATCACAAACACACACTTCCTCACAGCGACGTAAACTCTGGGCCAGGAAAACACAGCAGGTAGTAACTGGGCTTGAATTCTGACCCCCCACCACTGGCTGTGGCATTGGCAAGTCACTACTCTCAGTTGGCTTCCTCCTCCGTGAAATGAGAATAAAACAGCTCCTACCTCAGGGTGGGGTGTGAGAATTCATTAAGACGGCGTGTATGTAAAGTGCCCAGCATAGTATTCTGCTGGATGCACAGTAAGTCTCAATAAATGTTAGCTATTATGATTAGGCATATTATAAATTCCCAATATCACTACTGGACTTTACTCCCAAGGTTCCAGCCTTATTAGTCTCCTTTAATGTCATTTTTATCACCTGGGAAGGTGACGAGTATCAGCAGGTCCCAACCCTGTCTGTGCTTATATCCTAAGGCTTCACCCTCAACCACTCTGCTTAGTTTATCTTGACTAGGGCCGGGAATCTGGATTCTGAAAAAGCCCACCTCCCCCACCCCGGGGATTCTGATGCAGCTAGCTCTGCTTGGGACCCACGGGACTGCAATATAACCTTACCGCCACATTTTATTACTTAAATGCGCATCCATGGCCCTTGTCCTTGCCTATAAGGTGTCTACTTATTGTCCCCTCCACATATCTCTTAGCTGCCTTCCTGCCACCATGCCTGCCCCCACTGCCTGTCAGGTCTCCGAGGTACCAATTACAGCTCTCCTGGTGTCCACTGTGTGCTGGCCGGGCTGCCGGCCTGGCAGGGTAGCTCCAGCCGGATCCCAAGACGCTGCTCTCAGCCCCTCTCCCATCGCTTTGCCCAGTCCTGCTGGGAAGCCTCTCGCGGCAATGCCAGCAGCTAGCTGCTGGAGCTACCTGCCCATACTGCACTTACCAAGTACCTCCCCAGCCCATAGTGCTGCCTGGTGTCTGGGGACACCAGTGAAACCTGAGTGACGCGTCAACAAGCCCTTCTCCAGCCCCTACAATGAAGGCACTGCGATGCCAGGGAAGGAGCCCTGGCTTTGGACCCAGACGAGCTCCTAGTCCCATAACCCATCCCCTCTTCAACTTCCTCATGGGGAAAATAAGAATAGTTCCAACCGAGGCTCCATTTAAGAAATCTCTGCCCAACCCAAGGTCACAAAGGTTTTTATTTTATTTTTTTTAAGATTTTCTATGTTTTATCCTAGAAGTTTTATAGTTTAAATCTTACTTTGATCATTTCTAGTTAATTCTTATATGTGGGGTGAGGTACGAATTACAATTTTTTTATACAGATATCTGATTATTCCAGCAACATTTGTTGAGATTATCCTTTTTCCATTGGATTACCTTGGTACTTTTGTTGAACATTGATTATAGATGTTATGTGTCAATTCCTAGTCTCAGGCTAATACTATATTATCTTGTATTATTGTAACTTTATATTATATCTCATAATTAGGTAGTATATGTCATCTAATTTTTTAAAATATTGTTTTCGCTCTTGTTTGTGTATACATTTATTATTTTTAAGATTAATTTTTTATTATGGTGACATTGGTTAACAAAATCCAATAAGTTTCAGGTGTACGATTCAACAGTAAGGCATATATATATATATATATAGCATTGATGCTCACCGCCCATAGTTAGATTTCTTTCTGCCACCACATATTTGACCTCTACCTATGTATCCATTTAAATCGTCTTATTTCTACAAAAAAAGACTGATTGGATTTTGATTTGGATTGAATTGACCTTTAACAATTTAGGGAGAATGGACATCCTAATAATATTGTTATCTGCCATCTCAACATTAATTTAGATCTTTATTTCAGCAATGTTTTATAGTGTTTACTACAAAGGTTTTGTACATATCTTGTTACATTTAGCTTTAGGTATTTCATGGCCTTAGATGCTACTTTTAAATGGATTTTTTTCAATTTTCAATTGTTTGTTGCTAGTATATAAAAATACAATAGAGCTTTCAATAGTAATTGTGTAGCTTTCAAACTTGTTAAAAAAACTCATTTCTAGCAGGTTATGGATTCCTTAGCATTGTTTACATAGAGGATCATATCATCCAAAACTTAAGAGTTTCATTTCTTTCCTATTCATATGAAATTTTTTAATTGCATGCTTTTTCATACACAATGAGGACTATGCATCTCGTTTCCCCACCCCCCCCCTTTTAATGTCTTTTTCTGGTTTTGATAACAGGCTAATGCTGACCTTGTAAATTGGATTGGAAAATGTTCAGTCCTCTTCCAAACTTTCTTGCAGAGTTTGTGCAGAATGGGCATTATTTCACCCTTAAATGTTTAGTGTTTAGCACTGAAGCCACCCAAGGCTGCAAGTTTCTTTTGGAAAGGTTTTTAACTAAAAACTCACTTTCTTTAATGGATATAGGGTTATCTGGCTTTGTTTGTATCTCAAGTAATTTGTCCAATTTGTCAAAGTTGTCAAATTTGTTGGCTTACAGTAGTTGGTAACATCTTATTATTCTGTTAATGTCTGTAGGAATTATAGCCATGTCCCCATTTCCATTCCTGGCATTTTTAATTTGTATCCTCTCTCATTTCCCTGATCATCTAAAGTTTTATCAATTTTATTGACTTCTTCAAAGAACCAGTTGTGAATTCACTAATCTTTATCATTTGTCCACTATTTTCTGGTCTGATAATTTTTTTTATTACTTCCTACATCTTATTCTGGCTTTAAATTTTCTACTTAAGGTAGAAGCATAGATCATTGCTTTTAGACCTTTATAAATTAATATAAGCATTTTAATGCTATAAATTTCCCTCAGTACTGCTTTGCCTGCATTGCACAACTTTTCGTGTTATATTTTAATTTTCACGTAATTTGATACAATTTCTAATGTCTCTTTTGCTTTGTTTTTATCCACAGGTTATTTAGAAATGTTTAAATTTCCAAATATTTGGGGATTTTCAAAATATGTTTGTTATTGCTACTTCAACCCACCATTTTTGTCAGAGAACGTGATACTTTGCACGATTTCAATCATTTTTTAATGCACTGAATCTTGTGTTATGGCCCAGCAGATTGTGTGTCTTCAAGAACATTTCAGTGCACTTAAAAAGAATGCGTATTCTGTAGTTGTTGCAGGGAGAGTTCTATAAATAACACTTTGGTCCAGCTGGTTGTTGGGGTTCTTCAAGTTTTTTATATACTTAATAATTTTATCTATTTGTTTTACCAATAACTGAGAAAAGAATATTGCAGTCTTCAAATATAATTATGGATTTATCTATTCTTCCTTTCAATTCTATCGGTTTTTGCTACATGTATTTCAGATCGTTGTTATTAGGTGCATATGTATTTAGGATTATGATGTCTTTTTGATGAATTTACTATTTTATCATTATAAAATGTTTATCATTCTGGTTTATCTCTATTATTGGCTTATGCAGCATACTTCTTTCTTATGCTTTTTTAATGGTTGCTGAGGTTTACAATATACAACTTTAACTTAAATGGTCTTCTTCGAATATTATAAGAAAATTATAATAATATATGTTCATTTCTCCCCTCCTGTCCTTATACTATTGCTGCTATATTTTTGCTTCTAGGTGTTATAACTCCACAGTACATTGTTTATATGTTTGCCTCATTCTTTTAAAAAAGATTGAAAGTGAGAAAAAATAACTTTTTAATATTTTCCCACATGTTTACTATTTAGGAGCCTCTTCATTTGTCTGTGTAGTCCAAATTGCTGTCTAGTGTGATTTTTCTTCCGCCTGAAAAACTAATACTTTTTGTAGCACAGGTCTACCGGTGATGAACTCTCCCAAATTCAGTTTGTCTACAAAAATTCATTTCATCTTCATTTTTTGAAGAACGTTTTTGTTGGGTATAGAATTCTAGATTGACCATTTTTATTTTCCAGTTTTACTGTGTTCTGCCTTGAATAATTTCTGACCAGACATCAGTTGTAATTCTTATCTCTGCTCCTATGTAATTTTTTTTTCCCTTTCTGGTTGTCTTTATGAGCTTCTCCTCATTACTCATAGTAAGAGATCTGATTATGATGTACCTTGGTGTGATTCTTTTAATTTTTATTTGAGTTATGTTGAACTTCTTAAATTGTGGGTTTATGTTTTTCATAAAATTTAGAAAATTTTCCCCCATCATTACTCCAAATATTTTTTCTGCACTCTCTTCTTCTGCGATGCCACTGCTGACAGAATGGAGTTAAAGCTATCTCAAGTGGCTTCCTAGGGCCTCCATTTCAGATCCCAAATTGTCTTCTGGCCTTCTCCCTTACTATTTCACATATCCAATGCTCCAGTCGAAGGTTCTGTTAATACATGTATGTTCATCCCCCAGACCACTGCTCACCGGCAATCACCTCTGCCCCTCCCCTACCAATCTAGGGCTCAAAATCCAATTTGCCCTTCATGGCCGAACTCAGTCCTGCCTCCTCCACAAGACCTTTCCTAACCGAGATAGAATGATGTTTTTCCTCTGTATTCTCACAGGTCTGTGTCATAGCGGCCCCTTGAGGGCTTGAGGACTTCCTTTTAATCATCTTGGGATGAACCCACCTTCGGACCCGGAAAAAAGGTATTGGCCCCTGCCGTCCTTGTGATGGGAATAAGCATTAACGATTATACCAAAATACGTCTTTACGACACTTTCCTGAGGGAGAGAAGTTGAGCAAACAGTATTTTATGAAGGAGTGAGTCAGGCAGCATCTCTCCTTTTTCCAAAGGGAAAAATGAGCCACCCAGGAGATTAAGGCAATTATTCTGAGCCAGAGGAAATACCCTCTCAGGATCTTCACTCTCAGACCAATCTATCAAGGTAGCCTCTCACAATTTGGGGAAAAAAACATTCCAGCCTCTGACTTCCTTCTTCTAGGGTCAGAGAGCAGAAGCAGGTACTCCTGTTCCAGGAAAACACACAGATCCCGGCTCCAGGTCTCAAGGGAGAGCATCGTGGCCTGGTAAGGCCTGAGAGGCCCCAGGGAAGCAAACAGAATTCCCAAGATTGGGAGAACAAAAGCAGAATTAATCATGCAACCAAGAGCAGCACACCAGCCTAAAGTCATCCCGAATTTACACTGGAAACTCTTTCCATGGCACAGAACTCCAGACCATCCCCTTCAAATACCCCCCACGCCAGGTCACCTGCCCTCCCTTTATTTCTACCTCCCCTTGCCATTCTTCCCACACAACCACACACTCAACAGCCTCCTGACTGAACAAATTCCTCCTAACACCCCATTGGCCCCTCACTTACCCCTGTCATCCCATATTCCAGTGTCGCTTGCCTCCAATGCCGACCTACTCCTATCGCGAACCTTTGAAACTCCCTCATGGCTACATAAGTTCCCAAAGCAAAGCATACAGGCTATTCGTGCCTCTCCTATTTCCTGTCCCTGTCACAGGTCCCTGCCCCACCACACGGAGGTGCTACAGAGTTCATCAGCTGTCATTGAGGGGTTGCGAGAGTACTGGCCTGCAGGCCACGAGACTGAGGCTACAGACTGAGACTCTGTCGCTGTCTCCCTCTGTGACCTCAGGCCAGTCACTTCCCTTCTGGGCCTCTCTAGAAATGCTCAGTAAGATCTCCAAGGCCATCATCCCTCCTGGAAGAAGTGTTGTGGGAAGTAGGGTACAGCAAGCAGAAGGGACAAAATTGCACTCAAGCAAAATGTAATTTGGCACCAGCCAATAGACACACATTTGGGGGGTTTACATAGTTATAAACACATAATAGTAACATCTGCACTTGAATGGGTTTTGTGGCTTACAAGAGAATTTCATTCATTGTCTTACTCTTTACTATAACCCTGTAGAAGCTGGAATCATCATAATAAACTTAGGAAGCAAGCATATTCTAAGAACTTCACCTATGGTAGCTCGTTCAGAGGCTTAGTTAAGAACAGAGAGAGCTAATCACCTTGACCGAGATCACAGAGCTAGCAAATGGCCGATCCAGCCTTGGAACCCCAACATCTGGCCCCATATCTGGCTCTTACTCCCCGGGCTACATGCCTCTCTATCCTCCACACTTATGGAAGAGGAAACCAAATCTGGTGAGATCAAATGGTTTGCCCAACGCCCAGGAACCCACAGAAGGGCTGAGTTTGAATTCAACTCCTATTCACTGACGAAATGACCATAGGTAAAATCAGAAATGCGAGGAATGTCAGCACTTGACAAGGATGTGGATAAATGGGAGCCCTAACTCTCCAAGAGAGGCCCAGCGGGGTTCACTGAGCTGCCCAGAGCCCTGGCGTGCAGCCCCTGGCCTGGCTTCCCTCCTTCTCTTGGCTCCCTGCCTCCTTCGCAACCCCCACCCTCTCTCCTACCCTGTGAGGTGAAGTGTGATTCAGACACCTTCAAGAATCCCAACGAATAAGCCCACTCGTTTGGGACCAGAGCCGCAGCAGGTGCCAGATGTGACAGCAGCACTTTGCTCGAGGCCAGGATGCTGCCGTGCACTCCGCCACCTCCGCCATCAGACTGCTGTGCCTGCACTCCCTGCTCGGCGGGACCCGAAAAAGCCCTTTTGGAGACTGGCAGGAGCAGCTCGCCACAGCCTGGCTCTTCCTCAGCCACGCACGAGGCCACCTGCATGGACCTCGAGTGGGACTGCCTGGCTGGAGGAGGAAAGGGCTGCAGGTGCACTTCTGCACCTCGAGAGGGACACTGGTCACCAGAGAGAAGTGTGCAGACTGAGAGCACTGAGAGGTTTCGCTGATTTGCATATTTACAGAAATCATTTCTCAATCCTAAGCGTGCATATGTTCACAAAACTATGCAAAGTCATAGAAAGCTCTCTAGAAGTATACAGGCCAAACACCTGGCAAAGGTTTCTATGGGACGGGGAGCAGAAGAGCAAAGGGGAGCTCTCACTTTTATTCCTTACGCTCCTTCCCAGGTTGCATTACTTCTTACAAGCACTTGCATGATGCAAAAGAAAAACCAATCTTCATATCTGTCTGTAGAAAGGGGCCCAGTGATAATAGTAAGTATCCTTGAGGGATAATATTATGGGTAATATTTTCCATACTATTTAGTATTTTAAAGGTTTTCCATAATGAGCACATTCATTACTCTTATATTAGATTGAACCATGTGAAATGAAATTACCATATTTTGCAGATTTTTTTTTTTTTTTAGGCAAGGCAACCCTCCGTTGACCTCACAGACTGCAAGGACCTTGTCAGCTTACAATCTCTTACTATTATTTTATTTATTAGTTTTTTAACGCCTACAGCACCTGGTCTTCCTAGGTGGTCTCCCATCCAAGTACTAACCAGGCCTGACCCTGCTTAGCTCCCGAGATCAGACAGGATCGGGCTTGCATTTTTTGCAGATTTAAAGTTTTTACACGTTGACGATGTCACAGGATTCAACCCAATAATAATTCATGCATCAATGTCTAACAAATATTTATGGAGGGACTGCTCTGTGCCAGGTCCATATTTTTTTTTTAAAGAAAGGACATAAACCAAGCTGGGCCTCCCTTGTATGCAGGACCCCAGCTACTCATCCTATCCCCCCAGCAACCTGTGCAAACATGTGTCCAGAGCCATTTGTGTCTGGCTGAGTGAAAAGATACATCAGTAAATGAACGGAAAATAGATGCCCATCAACAGGCATACAAATGAAATTACACATTCTAAGTAATCAACAACAAATACAGCATCCCTGCAAGAAAAGAGGACAGAGAAAGAAGGGGATGTGTCAGACTCCAGTTAACTTGATCATCGTGCTGATGGTGGCTGCTCTGGCGGGGTTACAGAAACACAGAAGCAATGGAAAAGGGGGGTAGCATAAGGGACGTGCAGGCTGTGGGGGACAGAGCGTGCCCAGCAGGCAGCTTAGGGAGCCACACACATTCTCCAGCCATGCGCAGAGTTTCTGGCTACATGGTCCCTGAGAAGGGCTCTTCTGCCTCACCCCACTGCCTTAAATAGCGCATCCAGCCAGGTCAGGGAACATCCCATCAGTCTCGTCAGGGCTGGCCTGCCACCCGCCCAGGCAGCAGTGTTTCTCTCTACATTAACTTGAATTTTTATGCTGACTACAATTCTTTCATTAAGGATATTTAAACCTTCCAGGAGTAGAAACCCCCTCCCGCCAAATCTTAAATTATAGCTATGAGACTTCTGTCTGCAACAGGGTAGGGTGGGCAGGGCTATTAGAGCAGGAGGGGAGAAGCGTATGGAAAACAGGAAAGGCACTCCCGGGGCAGCACGTTTCAGTCTGCACCCAGAGAACGTGCCAGGGATAGTGTAAGGCCCAGATGCCACATACCCCTGAGGACTTCTTGAAAAAGTGAGATGGTTTAGGCTAAAGAGTAAACTAAGGGAGAATAAGATGGCTAAAGTCAAATATCAGAAGGGCTGCTGGGTAGAAAACAAAAAGCAGATGTCTGTTCCTTCCTCTGGATAAACTAGAACCAGGAATGGATGCTCAGAGGGAACCGGATGGGGCTCCGAGAGTAGGGGAAAGAGCACAGGACCTCTCTGAGGCTTTCTGAACCCAAATCCCAGATTAGCCAAGTCCTTCTGTAAAACCTGCTGACCTTCCACGCACAGCCGGAACGACCCCCTTGAGAACGGCCCTGCATTTCTGCTCCTGCAGTTTTTTGGCGTGTTTCCCAAGATCAGTTGTGTTTAGTCGCAAACCCGCTTATGTCAATTTTTTGGTTATATTTACATAATTAATTAAACAGAACCTAAACAGATAAATTATGAGTGTGAAAGACAGTTGGTATCTCTAAGACAAATAAAGTAAATATTTTGGAAATTTTTGGTAAACATAGCTTAAAAAAACTGCTGATGAATTAGAAGTGGGCAAGACAACAGTAAAAACTTACAGGAAAAAAAAGTCGGCCTTCTGCACCCGGATTATTTCCGAGTGACTTTTAATTCTCCCTCTACTTTAAGGGAATTGGAAATTACAGATGAGACTTCCTAGCTACAAAAACAGGCCACCAAAAAACGCCAGGAGGGTACCCAGAGGCAGAGGAAAGGTCTTTCCCTACAACAAAAGATGAGCAAGTGAATGCACGGATGCGTGCTTTCAATCAAAGTGAGCTATTTAAATTTATATAAATTATGTATGTGCAATTTTTCATGTGATTCCTAAATTTTACTTTTTTAAAAAAAAATCTGCTTTCTTGAGTTATATTTTACATACAATAAAAAGCACCCATTTGAAGTGTATATTTTGATGACTGTTGACAAATTTATACAGCTGTGTGGCTCTACACCCACAGCTACAATACGGAACTCTTCTATTACCCCCAAATGTTCCTTCGTGCCTGTCCGAGCCCCGCCCCACGGAGGACCTAAGGTATCAAAGCTCTCGCCACACTACGTGAGGTCATCCACTGATCACCATCGAGCGCTTATTTTTTTTTAATACCTTTTTTTTCGCGTAGAGTAAAATTCACTCTGTTTGGTATACAGTTCTGTGTGTTTTGACACACAGTTGTGTGACCACTACCACCATAATTTAACTTTTTGCATTAACCGACTGACTCCCTGTCTCAATCTCATCAGACAAGAGGATTTTCACTGCATGTGGATCTGGAAAACTTGGACTTGAGACTAGCCTGCCTGAATTGTCACTGTGTGATCTTGGGCACCTTATTACCTCCCTCATGTCCCTCCTCTACTTTCTTTTCTATAAAACACCAGAGATAGCAATAAGTACTCAAAGTGAAAACAATGAAAATTTAAAAATCTGTATCAAAAAAACAGTATCCTTTGTCTTCACAGGCACGTCATCCTAAAAGCACATTCTAACATTTCATTTATAAGGTAACAACAACAAAAAATGATGGTCCAGCCAAAAAAAAGGGGGCGGGGATTATAAGCATGAGTAAGACAACCAAGGTACTCCCAGACTTCTGGAACATGGGGCTGCACTTCCTTCCCTTGGGGTCGGCCCCAAATCCCTCTGCATCACAGCCAATAACATAACAAGGACAACGACTGCCAGAGCCGGAGGCACCTGCAGTGCCAGCCGCGCATCAGGCCCCGCACTGCAAGGCCACATACATCCTTTGGTAGGTTTCGGCACTGTATTAACCCAGTGAAGAAGGTATCATTAGCCCATTTCACAGATGTGGAAGCAAGACCAAGAGATTAAATCTCACAGCTGGTAAATGAGGAGCCAGGAGGGAATCCACGTCAAATGACTATGGAGCCAGGGCATTTACGGATTCTCGATGCAGAAAGCCCACCCAGGCGTCAGCCTCCCAAAGTCCCTTCCCTACTTTATAACTGTCGAGGTCAGTGGGTCTCAGCTAAGACATGATGGAAAGATAGGAAATGCTCCCTAAACACCCCACATTGGCCCTTTACTGAAATTAAGAGGCAATGTCCCAAACCGGTCCCCAGAGATGGCAATATAACAACTACGACCCCAATTTGGGGGTGATTAATGTGTTTTCCAGAGTGCTTAATATTGCACCAATGAAAGGTAAACTGTACTCAAGTGTAGGAGTTTAGAAAAAAGAGCTGGAGAGTGAGAATTCATGCCACTTATCTGGCACTGCGGGGGAGGCTGTGTCCGGCTGACAGAGTCGTCTAGCACTTGGACATGAGCCCATGGGGCAGCTGGGGTGATGACCCACACTGAGTGCCCTGCAAATCTGTACCCAATAACAGACCTAGTATTCCCCTCCCTGAGAGGGCAGTGAGGTCCACCTACCATCATCAAGTGGGTGACCAAGCCTTGGGCTTACAGGTCATTCTCTTAAGAACTGGCCCATGGGGATCAATGCCCCAGAGTCCAGTCCCCTTGGGTGAAAAACTCAGCTTTCCAGGGGCAGCTGAGAAGCCCACCATGGAGCTGGAAAATGCCTTATGCTGCCATATCTGACTCAGCTGGTTATGGGGACCCGTCTTGAAATGACATGTGGACAGCAAACCACAACGACAGAAATCTTGCCGAGTTCAAATCCAGTCTGCTTATATTGGGGTCTTGAATAGGGATAAAGGGTTGGGTGAGATTTGCTCTGAAACGTGATTTTCTGTTGACAACAAAGAAAATGTTCTTGAGAGGAAAGGGAAAAGGCAAGAAAAGGTTATGTCAAAAAAAAAATCAAAGGATATTTTTTAGGAAGCATAAAGAGGAATTTTGCTGGAAGCAACAGCTGAAAAACGTGATCGGAGGAAGAAGCATCAGACCTAAAGTGATCAGGACAGGAAAGGAGAGAGGCGGTGGGCCCGCAGTATTGCACATAAATAACTAAATAAAATATAAATGATAATAAATTAGGAGTAACCAAATGCCCTACAGAAAAGGAGCAGTTCATTATGGTACAATTAGCCAACACATTACGCAACCGTTAAAATTGATGATTGTGAAGACTAATTGAAAACACAAAAGAGTCTGTGCTACAAAGCTAAGAAAAGCAGAGGAAACGTATGTGCAGCTTGTAGAGATTCCCATCTGAAAGACTAGAAAAGAACACACCGAAAAAATTGGTTATGATAAGATTATAATTTATCTTGTTCCCAAAGTTTCTGCAATGTTATAAAGCACTTCATAATCAAAAACATTTTTTTTAAAAAAAATAATGCTTTCACAATGAGGAGAAAAGCCAATTGGTTACACAGAAATGAGATGAGAAAAATAATAAACTTGGTCTAATTCGTTCATAGATAAACGATCAGAGATGGTCTGTCAAGGTTAAGAACAATAAAGAAATAAATAACTAGCATTTGCATGGTGCTTTATAGTTTGCAAGGTGCCTCTATCTACATTATCCCCCACCAGGTAACAAAGTAACACTCCTGTGTCCTTCTTTGCCTAGGAGAAGAGTGAGCAGCCAGCCCCTCACCTGACTCCCTGGCCTCGCCTCCGCTGGTCTTGCTCCCCAACACAAGAGAACCAGCAGTGCAAACACCATGAGACAGAGGCTGCCTCTTGCTCCCAAATGGTCCATCCACCCATCACAGCCACCTGGGAAGGAAGCAGGGGTAGGGCACAGATGCTCCATGCTGGGGACCCCACCATCACCGGGCTGCTGTTCCCTAGTGTTAGGTCCTAAGCCCTCTTCCTCTTGATTCTGCATAATCTCCCTGGGCAACCCCTCATTCTCCCTGTGGTTTTGGGTGCCATTTAAATGTTGATGATTCTGAACTGTAGATCTCTCTTCTAAACTCTGGATCTTGAGTACAGGGCCTGATATACATAGATGTTTAATAATTATCCACTAAATCACCTGTTATTTCCACTTGGATGTCCCACTGAACTCATCTTCTCCAAACCCTGCTTCCGCCTTGGTGGGCAACCCACCCCCCCCCCACCCCTGGTGTCATGCCTGGACCCCTCTGATCGCTTCCTAAATAGTCTTGGCTTCACTCATGTCCACAAGAATGATTCTTCTAAACACAAGTCAGATCATATCTGTCCCCTGGTTAAGTTCCTTCAATGGAGCCCCACCGCCATAGGAATAGAGCCCCGAATCTCTAGCCCTTCCTTCCGCTCTCTAGCTTCTCTGCATTTTGTCTCTCCAGCTCCCACCAACCACTCCTGTCCCTGTTACACAGCAATTCTCACTAGTCCCAAGCAAGTGAGAACCTCCTATGACTCTGACCAGAAAGCCCCATTCTCACTGCTCCACCTGGCAAACTCCTATTCATCCTTCAAAACCGAACTTGACAGCCAGCTGATGGGAAGCTTCCTGCTTCCCTAGGCAGGCCCCCTCTCCTTAGCAGGACCGTGAGATCCCTGCGGGCAGGGGCTGAGTTTTACTCTTCATATACCCTGCCTAGAACAATGCCTGCAGCCCTGACAAGATGCTTGATAAGGGATGGAGGGAATGAAGTGTCACAGACTAGAGGAACGAGTGGAGGAGGTGGGATGGTGAGAGCTCCAACTCTGCTCAGCCATTTTCCTGTGTAATCTTACGTGAATCACTTTTGCCCGAGGAGATTAGAATTAGGGCAACAGAACAACAGTGACTCATTTTCTGTTGCTGCTTTATCCCTAGACCAGAAAGTGGTAAAGGAGCATTGATTAGCATCCTTGAAGAGTCATATAAATCTTGCTTTAAAAAAATCATTCTCGAATCACTTAGATTAACACCAGAACAGTTCCCCTCGCTTGGATCTAGCTAAACTTTATCAAACTCTCAAAGAGAGTTGATGAGGAAGGAAACAAAGATAAAAACAGAGCACAAATGTACACATTTAACAAACATCTATAGAACGCTGGTCACAGACCAAAGCCCTGCCAGGGGCTGCAAAGGAATTCTACTATGAGCCTCAATCTCTCCTTGCGGCAAATGACAACTTGCTAATAAAGACAAATCCAAAATTTCTGAAAGACACGCAGGAGTAAATTACTCATCTCCTGAGAAAGAAACACAAACATCAGAGCCAGGCTCCCCGTCTAGTTGACGTGTGGAGAGAAAGGCCCAGGGTTGGTGCCTGGGTTGGGATCGGAGGTGGAACGGCTTCCCCAGAACCTGGCACAGTGCCCTGGACCAAGGGGGTCCGCGTGTTTGAAAAGTTGAGAAGGAATTCTCACAAATTTAAGGCAAGGCAAAGCCCACACAGATGAACCGCAAGCCATCGTCTTTTTACATGCAGTTTCTGAAACTTTCTGAAAATCTTAGAAAAGATATACTGGATCTCACAGAGAATTAATACCCTCAAGAAGTTATATACGTCCTGCTCTGGACCACATTTCTAACTTCTCGAGTTTCCTGTGGTCACAGAGTATTTTGCACCCACCCAGACTCATGGCTTTCTTTAGTCCCTACTCTCAGCCTCCCCTATGTGTCCCCTGGTTTGGTAGATGGCTGCCCTCCATCGTTCCCTCCCTATAATATACACCTCTCTATCAGGGTAGAATCAATTTCCCTTTATCGTGCACCTGGATTAGCCTTGTGACTTGCTCTAACAGTGATGGGTCTAGCCTCCCAAAACTCCTGTAGCTCCCACTTTCTCCCAGACACCACCACACTGTGAGGAAGCCCAAGCTAACCCCACGGAGAGGTCACATGGTGGAGCCCTGAGGCTCCAGACACGAAAGGCCTTCTGAGAGCCTTCTAGCGCAACTGTCAGCTACGTGCTGGTGGCTGAATGAAACAGTCCAGACAGCCAAGGGAGTGACCCCAGCCAGTGCCACGAAAAGCAGGAAAACTGCCCAGTGAGTACTGTCTACCCACAGGATCACACGATAACTGCTATTGGTTTAAGTCACTAAGTTCCGAGATGGTTATATAGCGATGTAAATGAATGGCTACGTGTGCAAGGAAGGCCACTGAGAAATGAACCATCCCATGTAATGAATTTCCTCAAGATCCAAAATAGAATCCTTATTTGTCCAAACTTCTTATCTATTTCCGATAAAAAGTTTTTAGAAGCAACACAATACCCCACTTTATACTAAATGTAATTTTTTTTCAGATGAGTGGGTTGTCATTATGGACCTCAGTTACTAGTGTCCTATAACATACTGATGCCTCTTACAGCCACAGAAGATATACAGGGGCTGCTGCCTGCAAGACTGAACCCCTAGACAGCTATGCCCCCTGCTCAACGGCAATATGTCTGCCCCTAGGAACATCTCTGCATCTCTCAAAGCTGCCCCTTCTAATAGTTGTGGGTTGAGAGATCAAAGACCCAATGTGGTTGGAACTGTGTGTGTCTCAACAGTCTGAGGGAAGACCTAAGGGGTTCGTTCATGATTGGAGAAGACAAGGAACTCTGGAATCCCACTGACCTACGTTCGAATCCTGTTCCACCACCTACTAGCTGTACGGCCCTGGGATAAGTCGTTTCACTCATCACACATTTCGGTTTCCCCATCTGCAAAATAAGTATCTGCCTCTGGCTAGGAGACACGCAACTGAAACACAGCAAGAGCTCTCAGTGAACGGGAGCCTTATCCACACTCCGCGTGCCCTGGGCCCAGCTCGCACACAGGCGCCACCTCTGAGCACCCCCTGGAGTGCTGGTCAGGCCTGTGCCCGTGGGTGTCTACCAGCAAGAGTGCGCGTGCTCCTGAGGAGACAGCTGGGGGTGCTGAGTGTTTATTCAGGGTTGGAGCACCCTAGTGAGATTCGCTGCACATTTATGAAGAAATTGCAGAAAAAGAACCACCTTGCAGTCACAGCAATTCCATCTCCAGGAGAACTTACCAGGGCTGTTGGGCAGGCCGAGCCCAGGCTGAGAGTGTGAGCGTGTGCGCATGGGTCACCCCAAAGCACACCGCGGGGCGCAGGAGGCAGGCCCGAGGGGGTGAGGGGCCACCGCCACTCTGATGGTCACGACAAAACATCAGTGAAACGATGTGAGCGACAGACCTAAACTGCATCCGCACGACGACGACAGACTAGAAAAGCGCTGTTTACACGTAGGTAAAGATCGGAAAAGGCCACAGGGGATGACTCTCCGCTGAGTCGTTTACATGTTCAACAAGTGACTGTCCTTCCTCACGCGCAACTGGGTGTGATGGCCTGTCACGCATGTCCTCATTCTGGTCCGCAGCGGTGCCGGCCTGCACACTCTTCACGGAGGGGTGAGCCCGCCGTCCCTCCCTGGGGTGAGCCCGCTGTCCCTCCCTGGGACAGTGGCAGGGCCCGGGGACAAAAAGCCAAGAACAGGGCTGAACGTGCCTCCTCCCAACCCGTGCCCGGCACACCTGTCTCGCCGTGACCGCCCCCGGCTGCTCGGAGGCCCCAGGCTGCCATCTTCTCACTCAGTGGCTCATGAACTCCTGGCCATGTTCCCACAAGGAGCATTCTGTCACCGACCTCTCCCCGCCTTGCATCCGCTTCCCAGGAGGAGAGGGGGGTGCCTCCTAGGATACTTTGAGGACTCCCACCTCTTGACACCATTTTTCAATACCGCTTAGCAGCCAGAGAAGCAGGAAGGTGCCCAGATGCCCAGGTTTCAGAGGGAGGCTTCCCAGGAAGCACCCCGTGCCCCGCCCTCACCACCCCAACTTCTCACTCACGGGTGACCCACCCCAGTCATTTAGCCACTCTACTTCCTGCCAACCTCCCGGAACCTCAGTTTCCTCATCTGTAAAACGAACCAGTAACATTCAGGATTAACTGGGTCAGTGCGTATAGAACCCGTAACTCGGGCCTGCAGACTGGAGTCTGAGCGTTAGCTCCCTCTCACGCCCCCGCTCCGGCAGCTGCCTCCGGCCCCTCCGAGCCGCACGTTCATTCACTGGGCAAATGGTTTGCTATGGAATTTCTAGGTGTGAAAGGAATTACACGTCCACGGCTCTATCATGTTCTAATTTGTGAACAAAGGCCTTAACGGGCTATTAATTCCATGAGAGAATCTTGCTCTCGAATAGCCTCTCTGCTATGAAATAAATCAGGGGTACGAAATCAGGGGTTCCTTACTCCCAGTTTGCCACAGACTCATTCCTTTAACACCACCCGTCAGAAGCTAACAGGTGTATGTGGACGGATGCGAGGGTCTCAGGAGCAGCCTCTGGCCACAGGAACGTTCCCCGCCATCTAGGCTGCTTTTTCTCCCCATCCCCTCCTCCCCCTCCATCCTCGCCCATCGGCGGCTGCCTGGTCCTGCTCCGGACCGCCTGCACCTTCATCACAGTTTGGGGCAGAAAGAGCAAGCGGCCCGCCTCCCCCCTCCCAGTCTCTCAGCCCCACGCTGTGTTCCCCTCCACCGCAGCCTTAGGCCGTCATCACCTGACCCCTTTCACTCCCAGACCCCGCAGGCAGTGAGGCCCCCACCTGTCACTCAGTAATAGTCACTGATAAATGAAGTCCCAGCAACACCCCAGTCCCTGACTGCACCCCTGCTCTGCCCCTCGGACCCACCTGCCTGCCTCCCACGAGAAGAGCCCAGGACAGGCTTCAGGCCCTGAGACCCCTGTGTCCCTCCTTTCTTTCCCGCATGGACCGAAGTATGGGTTGAGGGGGTGAAAGGTGCAGAGGAAGACGACTTGGGCAATGGAAATGCTTCTTCAGTGCTGCTGGGGATGTAGCAACAAATGTCCTCACAAAACCCCCAAATCCTGTGTCTGCTTCTAACTGTGAAACTGGGTTCATCCCCTACTGACCCAGGAGGGAGTCCCTGGCTGGAGCAGAAAGTTCCTGGTGTTACCAACTGTGGGGGGTGGGGGGGGGAGGGTCTGGCCACCCTGTGTTCGCACCCCTGTCCTCCAGCCTCTACCCCCTCCTATCCTTGATGGCACCCCATCCCATGGGGCAACACAGGCCCAGAGGAGCAGCAGGCAAGTGACATTTCATTCCGCAGCTGGGGGATGTTCTCCCCAAAGCAACGCAGGGCCACCCAGGGCTTAGTTTCCACCGTACTCAGAGAGAGCAAATTCAGGGGCACTGACTTAAGTAAGACTCTGGTGGATGGGCCTGGGAACCCAGGCATCTCTTTAAAAATCAAATTAGTTCCAAACGAGTGACTCAGAAACTTCTGGAACGCAGCCCACTGAGAGCTGGGGCCTCCTTCACTCTATCTCAGGCTCCCGAACGGACCTTAAGAGTTACCTTCCCCTCCCCCGACTTTCCCAAAGCCACATCCAGGGTACTGCTTCCATGCCAAGGCCATGCTCTCCTGGGATGCTAATATTTATTCTTGATTTACTTATTTTTCTATCTTTGCTCTGCTTCCTCATCTGTCCGGGTGTTTGTTTCTTAGAAATGCCCAAAGGACACCAGCAATCATGGGATCGACCTCTGGGCTCCAACAGAGAGAATTTCTGGATTGCTCCCCTAATGGACAGCAAAGCATATGGCAAACTCATGTGGTCCGGGCAGCCTGGCAGAGAGGAAAGGGCCAGCGGTGACTTCAGTAGAAGGTAACGGTTCCGAGTTCGATCCCAGGCCCACCAACCTCTGTGCCCCAGGTAGCGCTGCCTACACATTCCCGGTAGGAATGCCGTTCACCATTCTTTCCCAGGCGGCTTCCGGTAGGGGCAGAAGCACAAGCCGAAGTTCACCGACCCAGATGTCATGACAGTAATGGCAGGCTGTCGCCTTCCGTGAAATGGCATTGGGGGAAAAAAACCAAACGGATCTGTTGGTGTGCCACGTGCACCTGCAGAGGCGCACAGAGCTTCCGTGAGAGAGGACGCCGCATGAACCATACGGGAAAACAGAAAGAATCTTGGTCCAAAAAACCAGGGAAAAGTTAAAGTCAAGAAACACTCGGGCTTGTCTCTGACCAAGTAGGAAGCAATGGGACGGCCCCACCGGGTTCTTGCATCGACCCCCAATGGCGCCGCTGGGCACCTAGAGACTCAGTCCCAGGAGACAGCGACAGTGGCTCCGGCCACGATGGGGGCGGCCGCGTGACGCAGCGGAAAGGGCGCTGGAACTGAAATCGAGAAACGGAACTGGGAAATGACGATGCCAGTGAGGCGACTGCCCTAACTGTGTGGCCTTGAGCGGGTTGCTTTTTCCCTCTCGGGCAGAAAATAAGGAGGCAAAAGAGGTATTGGGCAGGACACGTGATGGTGGACTTCACCGACTCTAAGCCCTGTGGAGTCAGTTTCCCCCAGATAATTAACTCAGACGGCCGAGAACCACATGCCAGTCTCTGCAGCCCCTCAGCACCGAGCGGGGCTCTTGGGACCCGGTAGAGTACTTTCACCCACATTGCCTTTGATCTTGACGACAACAGTATGCACGTAGGCAGACGCTGCCCCATTTGACAGAGGGGCACTGAGTTCACACGAGTCGGTCACTTGCCAAAGCTAACCAATGACAGACTAGAAACCAGAAGCCAAGGAAGCCTCTTTCCCCACAAGAGCTCCTCCTGGCAGAGGTCAATGAAATGAAATGGCCAAGACAATGCTGTCTCAACAGCAGGCCTAGGTGGGCCTTCTTGCCACCCACTTGGGCTTGGCACAGGTGACAGAGTGGCCCTCAGGCCCAAAGTCTTGACATCCTTCAGTCCCTAGGGCCAAGCAGACAAACTCTAACGCAAAACCAGGGGTTGAGGGAGAGCTGCACAGGCAGCCGAGAGCCTCGGAGGCCTCGCGGACACGTTTTGATTCAAGGGCAAAAACAATGCCACTCCCACGTTCCAAACCGGTACCACCTTGGCAGCGAGCCGGTGGGAGGGAAAGTCACCCGGGGAAACCCAGGGTGGGACTCACCTCTCTCAGCAACCGCATCCCCTTCAGCCCATCCTGCTGCTGCTGGGCCACGGTGACCCCCAAGACGAGCGTGTGCACCACACAGGAGACCACAGAGATGACCACGATGGGGCTGAGGCTGAGGGGCAGCGTGATGAAGAAGGAGAAGACAAAGAAGGCCTGCCAGCCCACCGTGTCGCTGGCTGCGTGGGCGCCCGCGAAGTTCAGGCCCAAGTAGGAGAAGATCTGGGCCGTTATCAGCAGCCACAGTAGGTAGGGCACCACTTTCCGGGTGACCCGGACCGGGAGCAGCCCCTTTTTGCAGAGCACGAAGAGGATGACATCCAACAGCAGCCAGATCCCAGCCGCCACGAGGGGAGCCAGCTGGTCGCGGGAGAAGACCACGGCGCACATGACCACCACGTAGCAGTCGAAGAGGGCTGCGAAGACCACCAGCACCAGCAGGGTCTCGTGGCGCTGCCTTTTGAAATAGGTCTGGTACAGGTTCTCCAAGGACTCGGGCACGAAGGTCAGCCGCATAAAGCGAGGCAGGCAGAGGCAGGACCCCGAGTTCCGCACAGAGATTTCATGGGTCCGGCCCACCCCGCGCTCCGGGTCAGAGGGTAGGCTGACGGAGTACTCGGCGGAGTACTCGGCCGAGTACTCGGGGTCGGAGAAGCCCTGGTTCCTCGGCATCCTGGCTGGTGTCTGCTTCCACTGGCCTTCCGGAAGTGGGCCGGGAGCAGAGGAAGGGCTCTGGAACGGGCCACCTACCAGCGCTCTCGGCGACCTGGGGAAGGCTGAGGGCGGGCCGGCTTGGGCAGGCACGCAGAGCGGGTCTCCAGGGCACGCCTAGCACTGATCATCTGGAACTGAAAAGCCACGGCTAAGTAGTGACCCTTCTTCCTGCCCACCTGGGCTTCTCCAGGACCCACCTCATGAAAGAACCGGGGCTGCAAGAGGCTCGGGAAGCAGGCCCTGCTCCGGCCATCTGTGCGCTCCCGCCACCGCTGACCACACACCCGCGGAGTCCCGTCCACCCAGCACTCGGTTTCCTGTCTCTGGCTTGCCGAGGGGCCTGGCCACCTCTCCGGCCCCCACACCGCTGGCCTCTGTCATCTCTCTTCTCTCAGTCCCTGACTTCCTCACCTAAAGCTCCTCCATCCAGGCCCGCGCCTGAGAAGCTGAAGATACAACGTGCCAGAAGCAAGCCGGAGCCATCGGGGATTCCTGACTCTGCCTTCTGTTTACTTCCTTTTCCCACCCAGCCCCCGGCGCCTCGGCTGCCCACCTCGGGGCGCTGAGCGCCCTCCGGAAGGCCGGCCCTGTCCCCGCGCTTACCTGTGCGGGACCTCGGGAGCCGCGCGGGGCCGGGTCGCGCGGGCGGGGCGGGAGGCTCAGCGCGCCCGGGGTCCGCTGCCCGCGGGGCCGCGCCGCCCCCCCAACGCCATGGCCCCCGAGCGCAGCGCGCCTCCGCCGCCGTCAGGCCCGGGATCCAGCCGGCAGAGGCGCAGGGCTGCCTCTCAGCATCCACAGGCGCCTGGCCGCAGTAGGAAGGAGGCGGCGACGGGGACTGGAAAATTCGGGGCGCCCGCCCCTGGGGCTGCGGCTTACGGGGCTGGCGTGCGCGGCGCGGCCGGATTCCTCCCTCTCGCCCCCGCTGTGGCCGCGGCGCGGCTAGGAGCGCACCCGGGGCCCTCCCCGGCAGCAGCGCGGGTCCAGGCCGGGGAAGCCCGCCAGCATCCTCTGCCGCCCGCGCACCGAGCGGAACCAGCCGAGCCGGGCGCGGCGCGCTGCACTGAGTCCGCGCGCGGCGCGGGCGGCTCGGGGGCCCCGCGCGCTCCAGGCCCCAGGAGGCGGGCGGCGCCCCTCCCTCCCTCCCCGCAGTCGCCGCCCTCTCGGCGAGCGCGTCCGGGAGTTGGGGAGCGGTGGGGGAGAGGCGCCTCGCTCCAGGCCCGGGACCCGCGCCGGTTGGAAGGAGAAGGGCGAGGAGGAGCGCGGGGGGCGAGAGTTGGAGAGGCCCCGGTGGGCCCGCGCTCCAGCACCGGGGCACTGCTCGGTGGAAGCTCCGGGCTGGGCGGCGGGCAGGAAGAATGGGGGAGTCAGCGCCGTCCCCCCCCCCCCCGCGGGCCCTCTCTCGGAGGATAAAAGACCGGGACCTGCCCTCCTGCAGGTGAGGCGCACTCGGGCACCTCTGTCGCCCCCTCCTCCAGTGCGGCTTCCTTCCGGGCGCGGAAAGGCGGGGGCTGAGGTTTCGGGACCGCTCCCCAGAGGGGCGCCCGGGGCCTGTGTCCCCGCCCACCCTGGCAGCCCAAACGCCCGAGCGCGAGTCCTGCGGTTTCTGCACAAGGACCCGCAGCACGAGGGGAGGAGTGGCCCAGAGGACACGTGGAACTGGAGGAGACCGGCCTTCAAACGGATCTCCCGTGCACACCCCACCTGTTTGAGATGTGCTGCAATTTACAAACTCGCCTTCAAAACTCAAGTGCACCTTCAAATGGTTAAGCCTATCAGTCTCTTACACCTTAGTATATATACATTGCTTTTCTTGGATTCGACGGAGTATCTTGCCAAGATCAACAATGAGCTTTAGGAATTTAGATGGAGGGCGAGGAAGGAGATGGGTTAATTCGGAACAAAAGCACGTGGGAGGGGGAAGGGATTGCTGAGGACAGCTAGCAACACGCCCTGGGTAGAGCAGGCGACCAGGGTCAGAGAGGAGAGAAACTAAACTATCCAGGCTCTGGATGGAGGTGCCTCCTGGAGCTCCTGAGCGTCATCCATGAGCGCCCTTTGCAGAACCTCAGGTGTCAGCTCGCATCCATCAGGGAATAGATTCATTAGAGAATTGATCCTATCACAGCTGTTTCTATCACTCCCTCATACTCTGAAAAGCTCCCAACCTCAACCCAAACTCATCAGGGTATTGATTCCAAAGGTGGGGGATGTAACATCAGATCTAGGAAGAGGGTCATTTGAATAAAGCAACACTTTTCCCATTATTTTAATTTGTCTGGAGTCCAAACATTTATTTTGAATTCTTACACGTTAAAGGAGGCATGAGTTTGACGTTTAACAAAGGAGCATGTGTTAATAAAAGGAAAAAAGCTGGTACATGCTGTTTGGGCCTGCTTTGGCACCCCTCGTACCCTCTGTGCCCCCCTCCCCCTTTCCTGGCACACGTACCAACCCTCAGAGTTCTCCTGTGGGGCTCCCTAGTTGACAAGGCCATGCCCAGCTCCTGGGCCCCGTGGGTTCCCTGCTGGGTCTACCTCCCTCTGCCTCCCACCCCATGAAGGAGAGGGTTTCACAAAGAGGTACCCCTGGTAAAGACCCCGATCTCCTGCCCTTCCTCTCTTGACTGCTGCCCTCACTGTTCCATTCTCTGCCCTGCCACAATCCTCCTCTTTGCTGCAGACACTTGTTCAGGAGACATGAGCTGAGGGCACACAGTGGATACCCAGCCTGGCCAGGCATCAAGGAAGATCAGAGGAGCCATCCAACCCCTGCCCTCAGGACACCTGACGGCTCTGCCAGGGCGCCAGGTCGACCGACGACATAGATTCTCAGCTGCGCACAGGTGGCAGTCAGAGGGGACCTGAAACAGGGCCTTTCAGGACGGGAGGGAGGGATCTGATCAGGTGGCTGGAGCCTCCTGACAAAGTCTGAGCAGCAGGAAAGCACCACAGCACATCCCCATCCCTGCTCTTCCCTCTGGGTTATGGGCGTGGCCCTTCCCTGTGGATGTGGGAAGCCCCAAGGGACAGCTGCAGACCTCACTGGGCCTGCCTGGGAGCCAGAGGCTACTGGGTTAATATTCCAGAGCAAGAGAGCTGCTCCAGGTCCTGCCCACAGAGATCAGGGAAAATACAACTTAGTCAGGTGCAGGCAGCCAGGCACAGGAGCCTCACCTGTCTCACTCACAGCTGCTTCTCCAGTACCTGGCACCTAACAGGTACTCCACACAGCCACCGAATGGATAATTTCCCTAAGAAGAAATGACACTGCATAAGCGCACTGGCTGTCCCCGAGGGGCCCAACACGCCTTACTGATCGATGCTGAAAATGTCCTGGTCCAGAGACGATTAAAAATAATCACACTTGAGTGAAAAGGGTGGGAGGTACCTTCAGTTTCCAAACTATACATTTTGATGTAATCCGCACGGCTGGCATGCATTGCTTTTGTTTTTAAAAGACACAGTAACCTATCTTTAAAACACACGTGTGCACACATGCATGAACCCACACGACACGAGCCAAGACCATGAATGGCTTTGTGGGTGACTTGCCTATGACATGTGTCCTAAAGTGAAGACAGAATCGTGGACTTGGATAGAAGCTGGGAGGGCATCCTGCCCCCCTCCCCACCCTATCCTGGGATCTGCTCGGATAGGATGCCTCTTTGCTGAAGGCCATCTTTTGTTTGTATGGTTTGAGACTAGAGATGATTGCTGAGAATTAACAGTTATTGGATAAACAAGAGTGGTTTGGTCCCCTGGGGAAATGTGGCGGCTCCTGAATCCAGCAAACAATAGATTAGAGCAGAACCCTGGCGTCCTGGGGAACGCGGAGTGGGAGGAGAAAAGATCATTAGCTCCCCTCGCGCTGGGCCCCGGGAGAGCCCTGTTGGGGCCTTAGCTGAGAGCAGAGCCTGAGACAGGGACCCGCGTGCAGGAGGTTTAATTGGGCAAGTGATTCCTGGGGAAAGAAGGTGGGAAAACACGTAAATGTGAGGCACATGACAGAGCAGCCACTGCTGTGGGCAACGGGGCACCATGCCTCCGGGCCCCTCTGAGGAGCTGTGCAGAAGGCACCTTAGAACTTCCCACTGAAGCTAGAAGAGGGGATGTTTATCCACCTGCTTGGGTAAGGGTCACCAGTGGGGGGTGTTCACTCTCTAACGCTTCCAGGTGTGTGCCAGACTTGGGAGGCAGAGCGGTGGGCGCGGGGTGTGGGTGGGGGTGGGGACAACGGGCATTAGGTGCAGAGAGGCAGGCTGCCTCCAGGGTGCGCCTGCAGCCAAGATGGAGCAGATAGGTGAGCCGGGAGGATGTGGCATACTGGGCCGGAGCCCTCGCCAACTCCACCTGGCTCAAAGGTTTGACTCGTATCACCTGGAGGAGAGAAGCATGTGGTACCGAAGAGAGAGCTGGCCTCCGCTAGTCAAAGATCTCAGCCTTGTGCTCTGGCCTTGATGTTATGCGGGTCCTCAGACAAATTATTCACCCTCCCGAATCTCTGCGTCCTTGTGGTGTGACGTGGCACTAACCCTTAGAGAGGTCCTTTGGAGGAGGAAAAGATTAATGGGAACCAAAAAGGTTGGCAAGTCTCCATGGAGTGAGTGGGAGTTGACCATCCGTCTCACAGCGGGGGCCCCGAGCAGCTCGGGCCGCTTCTGTTCCAGTGTGACCTGCACAAGGCCGGGCTGGGGTGCCATCTCCCTTGGGCGCTCTCTGTGGTTACATGCGCAACCTCTTTTGAGCCCATCGCCGTGTTCCTCTCGGATGGCGTCAGTCTGTCTGCAACTTCTTTGTCCCGGTCTCTGTGTCTCCTGGTGTTTCTGCCTCGTGTTAGTGTCTTCCTGATCCTGCCTCCGTCTCCGTCACTCGTTGGGCCACTGCGTGTGTGAGCGTGTGAGCCTCCGTATATGTGAGTGTGCGACTGTTGTGTGTGTATGTTGTGTGAGAGGACATGTGAGTGTGTGATCTGTGTGTGGCTGAGCATGTGAGCAGTGTGTAGGATAGGACTGCAAGTGAACAAGCACGTGTGCGATGGGCGAGCATGTGTCGACGGTGAGCATGAGTGTGCGCACACACAGCACGGCCGCACTGCCCTGCCCTTGCAGGTCTGGCTCTGCCTCCCCTCCTCACCTGCACAGCCCCCTGCACAGCCCCCTGCCCTGCTCCCTGGCCTCAGGCACTGTTCGAGGTCTCTCAGGCAGAGCTGAGCGCCCAGGGAAGACCCGGGCTGGCGTGGGGGGGCAGGGGGCGGGGGAGCGCGGGGGTTCTGCGTCTGTCCCCTCCTCGAGCCATTCTCCTCCAGAGCAGGACCAGGTCCCCTGATCCCTTCAGCCCAGTGTTTGAAATAGACTAGCTACAACATAACCTGATGTTAATTGGAATAACATCAATTAAACACTAACCACATGTCAGTTTTCGCACGCCGGGTCTGCGCCTCCTAATGGGTGGCAAAGACAGAGCCCACTTCCTGTGGCGGCCTGCCCTCCAGGCACGGGAGGTTGTGTTTTTCCCTTTAGTTCTATGAGGTAAATACTACTCATGTCCCCATTTTACAGGTAAAGAAAAAAAAAAACTGAGACATGAGGTAACTTGCTCCCGACCCCATGGCTAAGGAGGGACAGAGGGCGGGCAGATTCCAGAGGTTCTGACCACCCACAAGTCCAGCTCAAGCAGAAAGCCTCAGGAAGCTTCCTCTGGTCAGTTACTGCTTCTCCAACCAAGGGGGCACTGCGATCTCAGGCTCGATGCCTCCTTTGCAGCCAGAGGAAGCCTGGAGAATCATGGCTCCCTGGATGTCAGAGCTCAAAGAGACTCGAAACATCACTCTGCTCCGGCCCACATAGGGGAGCTTCAGCCCAGACAGGTCACATTTGGGGAGAGGAAGACACATGCCCAGGGAGCATGAAGCAACGTGAATGCTGAATAATCCTGAGGCCTCTGCGGAAATGTCACGTTTCCAAAGGCGCTCCGCCAGGGCCCCTCCGGGAAGACGCGCCATAGAAATGTGTGCTAACAAGCCTCTCCCCGGCCTGCTGGGGATAAAAGGAACAGAACAAGATCTTAGAACAACAAGAGATGGCTAGAAAAGGCCCGGGCTGGGAGGAGAAGGGAGCCTCCATCTCCACGGGCTCTCTCACTGGCGGAAAGTCACCAATACCCAGAAGAGTGAGGCTGAGAGACCCCAGGGGGCCAGGGAGTTAGGGGTTCTGGCTGGAGGGCAGGCGCAAAGCCCCCGGTGCAGAGGAAGTCAGTCTCCCAGCCCAGAGCTGCTCCTCACCACTGCCCCTCACCTCAGGAATCAGGAATCACCCTGGACCCTGCCTTTCCTCTCACTTAACCGCCCCCCCCACCCCCAGTCTCTGACCTCTCTTTCGCTTGTCCATATCTTTTAAAAAAATCTGGTCACTAGTTGTCCCTGCCCCGGGGTAAGAGGAATGCCCACCTCCCCACGTGCTGGGGGATTAAATAATACTTGTAAAGTGCTCAGATGTCACCTTCCCTTGGAAGTTGTCCTCAAGGAACAGTAATCATTTTTTGTTTTTTTTTTTCACTTAGAGGTCTGTAGAGGGTTGAATGGTGGCCCCCCAAAAGATATGTCCATGTCCAAATCACTGGAAACTGTGAAGGTGATTTCATGTGGAAAAAGTCTCTTTGCAGATGTAATTAAGTTATGGATCTTGAGATGAGATCATTCTGGATTACCTGGGCAGCCCTCAATCCAAGGACAGGCATCTTTAGGATTAACAGGTCCAGAGGAGTTGGTGATGCAAAGATGGAGGCAAAGGTTGGAAGGATGCGGTCGCAAGCAAGGGGGCACCTGCAGCCACCAAACGCTGGGAGAGGCAAGGACGGATTCTCCTCTGGGCCTCCAGAGGGAGGGCGGCCCTGCCGACCGTCTCGATTCCGGCCTTCAGGTCTCCAGAACTGTGAGGGCATCAATTTCCGTTGCTGTCAGCCCCACAGTTTGTGGTAATTCGTTACGACAGCCATAGCGACCTAAGGCAGGGTCCCCCAGCACATTTTCTACACCCATATTTAATACTTGCTACGATTTGCTGTGATTTTACATGGCTGTCACCCTACTCACTGGACTTTGAGCCCAGTGTCAAGACCTTGATTCGCCTTCGTACCTGGAATGCCAGCCCTTGCGAGATGCTCAAAAAACCTTGTTGAATTATAAAAACAAATCTGTTGGACCCTGTACTCCAGCCACGGATCACATACCCCCAGGGTACCCCGGGACATGTCAGCAGGCGGCAAGAACCACAGAACCTACCTGCTAGTCATTTCCGGCATCAATTTCACTTGAAGTGGTTCTTTCCCCTCCTTGGAGGCAGTGACTTAACTGTTAAGTCGCCAATTGCTATTTTTATTATGAAACCATAGGGGAGTGACTGTGAGTGGAATGCACAAATTTCTGTTTTAAGGGCCGAGGTAAGACTGCAGGAGAGTGGAGACGCCGTGGCAATCTCTGTGGATCACGCCTCCAGACCTCCCGGAGGGCTCCTTCTCCACGTCCACGGGGACCCTGGAGGTGCCCCGGTCCGCGCCAAGCTTCTCACAGCTCTGAGCAGGCTCTTCAGGGCCTCGTCACTGTTCCCTCCGCCCAGGTCTCCTGTCCCTCTTCATCCACCTGACAAAGTACTACTCATCCTCAAAGTCCCTCTGCCCATGCCGCCTGCTCTGTGAGGTCTCCGAGATCCAAGCAGGGGTGGGCTCTCGGGAACCTGCCGTGACGACAGGCTGCTAGTTTGTCTCCCGCTCTGGATGAGTCCCTCGAAAGTGGACAGTGTGTTCTAGGCCACCCCCGATGACAGTATGTAATTATTTGTTTATAAATCTTGATTCTCCCCCATAGAACGTGAGTTCCACTGGAGGAAAAACCTTGTTTTAACTGCTGATTCACCTGTGCTTGGTGCCAGTTGGCCCACGGAAGGTGAATCCTTTACAATTGCTGCCATGACAGATTACCACAAACAGTGTCTCAATAGTACCAATGTATCATCTCAAAGTTCTGGAGATCAGAAATCCAGAATGGGTCTATTCGGGCTAACATCACAGCTTTGGCAAGGCTTCATTCTTTTTTGAAGATTCTTGGGGAGAATCTATTTCCTTACCTTCTCCAGCTTCTAGAGGCCACCCACATCTCTTGGTTCGTGACCTACTTGCTCCACCTTCAAAACGAGCAATGTTACATCTTCGTGGCCATTCTCCCTCTGATCACAGCCAGCAAAGGCTTTCTAATTTTAAGGACCGATGTGATTAGATTGGACCCACATGGATAATCTCTCCGTCTCAAGGTCCTTAATCAAATTTGCAAAACCCCTTTTGCCACATAAGGCAACATATTCAGTTTCTGGAGGGTACGGTGATGACCGTTTGGAGGGGCGCTGTTCCGCCTGCCACAGTAGGTTCCTGACATGCCATCCAGGCAGAGCTGACTAGAGCAAGGACCTGCGTTAATTCCTCCCCTATAAATTTTCCCCAGAAGTTTCTAAGCTCAATGCTGCACTAAATGGCACTATCAGGTTAAACACAGGAGTCGTAAAGCATCTTAAAAGTCCGCACAAAGGTACTTTTTTGAGAGGAAAGATGCCCTGGAAATCTTCTCATGCAAGAGAGAGCTGTAGAAGGAACGTTCGCTCCTGTGGCTCCCCTCTCCGCCACTTCCACGCGCCCTAGTCCTCGTCAACAGCACACACACGTTGCTCCGCCAAGGCTGGCTGGGAACAAGAGAGACATGAAGCCAGCACAAGAGTTTTTGCCTGAGGTTCACAGGCTTCACTCCAAGACTCTTCTCCGAACCCCCTTTTCACTGCCATTCAAACCGTCTCTGGGAAGCACGGTTCAGACCGTGTCACTGCCTCAAAAATGTCTACCGTTTTGATTCTAAAACCATTAGCATCCAGGATAGTGCTTCGTTGGGTCCCAACTCACTTATTTAATCTTCACAACTGTCCTATGGTAAAAATACAATCATGATGTCTATTTTACAGATGAGAAAACCGAGGCTAGGTTCCTAACTCGCCTCAGGTTCCGGAGGTGAAGGGTGCTGCCCAAGTGTACACCCGGGGCCTGATACCGAGACACTGTGCAATCTGAGCCCCCAGCCACATTGCTGGAGAAATGACAGTCGGACAGCTCACCCTTCTGCTTGGACAGAGGTCCAGTTAGCACTGACTGGACCCCAGGAGGTTGGTCAGGGGAGAACGAAGCAGGAGTGAGCATTAACAGGGAGGCCCGGCCTTTGCCTTAGGGCAGGTCTGTTCAAATCCAGGGTCGTCCTCTCCAGCCTGGGAGGCAGCAAGGGCAGAGGGTGGAGGACAGGACAGCAGATCCACAACACCAACACCGGAGGGGAGGGGGGGGGCCTGTTGCCTGGCGGGGAGGACTCGCGCCAGCCCTGTTCACCTTCTGCCAACACGTGTTCCTATCTTAAAATGAGAGACCCTGAGGACGAGCTCTGGCAGTTGTAACTACCAAGTCAGAATAGCGTGAGGTCCAGGCTTGTGGAGCCGAGGTTTATCTGCCCACCTTGGTCTTGCAGGGTGCCCTTCCAACCTCCATCTCCCAGTATCCAGGCCTCTCCCCTTCCCTCCTTCGTTCCTCTCCCTCTCCTCAAAACATGGTGTCAACACCAGGTCGCAGTGATTCACCGGGAGTACAGTGATTTGAATGTTGCTACTAAGGTCTTGGGACCGTCACTAATTCTGCCTCTGCCTGCTCCTGCTTCTGAACCCTTAGGAAGTGGACCCAGGCATCAGGCAGATGGGGCGTGCAGATGGGCCTCGTTAGGGATGGAAGTTGAGCTGAAAGCTGGGGCTCAGGTGTGTGACCACACTTTGGGATAATGCTTCACTCGAACTTGAACCCAGTCCCAGGCCACATGGGGTGAACCATAGTCTTTCTAAAGGGTAGAGCCTGTCCTGGGGAATATGGAAGAGAGAGAACAAAATGTACCCCATCTTCTCACCCAGCCAACAAATGTGAAATGAGAGGGCCAAGCAGATGGGGCTCAGTTCTTGTTCCCCATTTCACCAACAGAAAGTCAGCGAGGCCAGGAGAGCGTTCCAGGGGCCTCTGTCGAAACGGAAGGGCAAGGAGGGCAGAGGGTCTCCACTAACAGTGATCTCTACACACAGCATACACGTGCACGCACACATACGCACGCACACATACGCACGCACACACAGGCACACACCTTTTGATCCGTTGTCAAAGCCATGAGTCAAAGCACTAAGAATGGTGGCGTTTCAGATTTCACTAAGCAGGTAAGGGGAGAAGGTATTTTGTCTTCAGGGTGGCTTTCCTCCCCTGCCCTCCCCCCCATCACATCAAAGCAGAAATGATCCAAAAAGCACAATGGAAATAGAGGTGACCACCTCCCCGCAGGGCTGACCCCTCCCCACAGGGCTGACCCCTCCCCCGGCCCTGGAGCCCAGCCCCTGCTTCCCTCCCTGCTCCCCCTCCCCGTCCTTCCCCTTCTTTCCTGGCGCTTTCCTCTAACAAGTAAAGCTTCTCCCACCTTAGATCACAAACGACAGCCCTGTTAGACCCGTCGCCCCCTCCAGCTGCCTCCTATGCTCCTCTTTCCTTCTGAGTCAGCTTCTCGCAGAAGTTTCCTAAACAGCAACCATAATGTTTACTTCAAGGTTGAGGACCAGAAAAGACTGTGTGCAGAAGGGTGCGCTTGAGAAGAAAGAGGAGAGAGTATTTGCCGAGAGATGAGGAAAAGAGCCCCTCAGGAAGAAGGAACAAGGCGAGCAAAGACATGGAGGCAGTAAGGTCCCAGGAGGACGTGGGGATGAAGACTGAAGATGGATGGTGGGAAGGTCTAGAAAGGGAAGTCCCAGCCGGCAGAAGAGGCAGGACCACAGAAGGCCTTGAATGCCGAGCTAAAACGACTTTACGCTTCACAGTCGGTGACAATTCATTCGACCAAATAATACAGCCTGATCACCTACATCCTCTCAGAGGAGTGATTTGGGATAAAAGATGGCTTGGAGAAAAAGGAAGAGACTGTCAAGAGAAAGCTAGCAGGAAAACACAAAACAAGAACTACCCAGAGACGGTGATCCAAAATTCACCGTCTAGGGAGTCATTCCATAAAGTCCTCGCGTCTGGCACATGAGACGGCATGCCAACTCACACTCAAAAGTTTTGGGTTGAGCATACTCACGCGCTTTTGCGACTGGTCATTTTTGTGACTATTAGATAATTCATGGCATTGTTTTCTCTCTCGTGTTCTTTAAAAAGATGCTGCTCACTGCTCAACAAGGGGTGGGAATAGATCAGCTTCCCGCTCCGCCATCTCTTTTCTGACCTTGCTGTGTCCCACGGGCGCGACCCCGGGCACAGCCAGGCACCTTCCTCAAAGTGCCGCCTTCAGCAGAATACACGCTAAGCTTTTTCAAAACCAGACGAGAACTGGGTCCTTCTAAAATTTTTTTTTTCAGATTTTAACATTCCCCCCCCCGCCCCCGCTCTCTTAAAAATCATCTCAGGAAAATGGGTTCGAGTGGGTTGAGCAAGTCTCTCACCCATTCTCCCTCCTGGGCTGTCTCTGGCTTGGCGGGCACCATCCCTGCCAAGCGGGAAGCAAGGACTTCACTCGTAGCCGAGCGAGGATCAGACAGACTTCCACTATGAGGCTCCCTGGTTGAGTGGCGCTAACCTTTCCATTCACAGACGGCCCCAGAGAGCCCACACCACCTGCCAGCTTTAAATCTGTTTGGACAGGAAAGCGTAGAACCCTGCTCTGCTATTTTTAGCAACCGCTAGTGTTGAGTCAGTCTTTCTGCTGGCCCGGAGCCCTCTGCTCTCTCTCGTGCTGCCGGAGTCTCGCTCACTTCTCAGGGCAGTGAGCACGTCTCCCGTCTCCCTCATCCACTCGGCCTTCGCCTGCATCCCCTTCTTTATCCCTTTCGCCAGGCAGGTGAAGGGTCTTTGTTTCTTTGCTTCTCTGGATAAAAGTTTGTCCACGAGTCACGTACGTTAATCTGGATGGAGCTGGAGAATGTCCATCTTCTTCACAATTTTGCGTTAATGTAGCTCTAAGTGGGATTTTTTTAAAAAAAATCCAAGTGTAAGTTCAAATATGCTTTTAAGTGGAAATAATTGCATTTGAGTAACTTCAGAGAGAATGATATGAAAGATTTAAATCTTAGTTATAAATTGATACTCACTGCTCATCATTTGTGATCCCAGAGTGCAGTAGAGTGACTGGCGCAGAAAAGGCACTTGATTGATGAAGGAATGCTTAGGAAGAAAATGAATAAATTCTAAGGTGTTAAACGTTCAGTGATTTATCATTCTCAAGGGTAAAACTCATACTTTAACACAGAACTTTTCTTTAATAAATTGAAAATGGTGGAGTTCTCAGGCAACTCTCCTCGGTGGGGCCAGAGATGTTTTTGGCAATTGGGACGATTTGTGTCTTAAGTAACCCCAAACGCAACTCAAAATGGCTTAAACAGCAGAGAAAATGTGTTACCTTTACGAGTCTTTGGACAGGACCTCTGCCCCACAGGTATAGGGTTAGTCATCCAGCGGCTCAAGCTTTCAGGTCCATGCTGCTTTCCGTCTTCTGCCCCGCCAGCCTTAGAGTACCAGCTTTGCCATCACAGGCTAACTCTCCCCCATGCTACACGATGGCGCCACCATCCAGAGTCACGTGTAGATACAGCACTGTCCCGCAGAAAGGAAAGGCTTCCTCCCATGCCTCACTTTGCAAAGAACACAAAACTCTTTCCCAGAAGCACCCCCCCCCCCCCCAGAAGAATGCCCATCAGGTACTTTGGGCTAGAACAGGGACACGTGCCCGCCTCCAAAACGATCCCTGGCAACAGACCTGGTACCACTGTGGACGTCTTCAATCACTCATGACTTGCCAGTGAGACACACAGGAGGTGAACACCTGGACGACACGGCCACACCGGCAAGGGAGAAGGGGGAGGAGCAGCTACGGACGGGTCGTCAACAGCATCGGCGTCCATCAAAGGCCGGGCCTGATTCTAAGTGAAGTCAACTGGTTGTAATTCTTCTGAGAAACTTCTATAAACCAGGGAAATACTTTGACAAATTTCGACGAAAAAATTACACCAAGATTTGACTGGTTAATGAGTGACATATTTGGCTGCTAAGGGCACTCATACTTTTCTTAATTTCTTACTCTCAGGACCTTTTTTTTTTTTTTTTTTTTTTTTACCAACAATCAGTTGTATTCTATGACTTTTTTCATAATGGTTGAAAAGGATCTATAATCTACTTCACAGTTCATCAACAGAGATCATTCATTCATTCATTCATTCATTCATCTATCAAGTTCTTACTAGGCTTGTATTAGGCACTGAGAACACAAAGTCTTCTAAGGACTTGGCATTGGAGTTAGGACCCGCCCTATTGCAGAATGATCTCATCTCAAGATCTTTCCGCTCTAATTACATCTGAAAAGATCCTATTCCAAATAAGGTCACATTCTGATGTTCCAGGTGGACACATCTTTTGGTGACTATTAGGCAACACTAGTGTGGAATTAGATAATTAACATAACCTCCTTGAGCACATTTCCTTATCTATAATAAGGGGATAAAATATTTATCCTAATGGATCATCGAGAGACAAATAAAAAGCTTTTAAATTGCTGAGAAGGTACTTAGTCTATGGTAAGTGCTCAATAAATGGTAGGAATTTGGACTTTTTCTTACAGCAGCAGCAGGCTTGAGAAATTAGGTGTTTGATGGGGTGAGGAGAAAGAAATTACTTTCCAAATTTGTCCCCCTTTTTTTTTTTTAAGTTTCAGGTATACATTGTAATTCACCATCTGTATACAGTACAAAGTAATCAATCTCAAATATCTAGTTACTATCTTCACCATGCAATTGACCCCCTTCCCCACTTTTGCCCACCCCCAACCCAACCTTTCCCTCTGGCTAATACTGTTCCATGTATCTATCAGTTTGGTTTTAGTTTAGTTTGTTCATTTGTCTGTTTTTGTTTTTTTTAGATTCCATACGAATTAAATCATTTGATATTTATTTTTCATTCTGACTTATTTCACATAGCATTATACCATCAAGGTCCATCCATGTTGTTGCAAATGGCAAGATTTTATCCTTTTTTCATAGCCGAGTAGTATTCCATTCTGTTTCTGTCTGTCTGTCTATCTACCATCTGTCAATCACATCTTCTTTATCCATTCATTGTTTCCATATCTTGGCTATTGTAAGTAATGCTGCAACGAACATAGGGATATTTTTTTTTTCAAATTAGTGTTTTCATATTCTTTGAACAAATACCCACAAGTGAAATAGCTGGATCAGATGGGAGTTCTATTCTTAATTTTTGAGGAATCTTCATACTGTTTTCCATAGTAGCTGCAGCTTTTACAGTCCCAACAGTACACATCATTCCAATACCTGTTGTCTTTTTGAATTAGCCATGCTAACAGGTGAGAAGTGATATCTCGTTGTGGTTTTGATTTGCATTTCCCTAATGGTGATGTTGAACATTTTCATGTGCCTATTGGGCATCTGTATGTCTTCATTGGAAAAATGCCTATTCAGATCCTCTGTCCATTTTTTAATCGGGTTGTTTTTTTGTTGCGTTGTATGAATTCTTTATATATTTTGGCTATTAACCCCTTACCGGACGTATGACTTGCAAATATCTTCTCCCATTCAGTTGGTTGCCTTTTCGTTTTAATGATCTTTTCCTTCACTGTTGAGAAGCTTTTTAGTTTGATGTAGTCTCATTTATTTTTGCTTTTGTTTCCCTTTCATTTGATGATTTCACGAAACCATCGCTAAGACTGACGTCAAGGAGCTTACTGCTCCTGTTTTCTTCTAGGAATTTTACAGTTTCAGCCCTTACATTCAAATCTTTAATTCATTTTGACTAAATTTTTATATGTAGCATTTAGTGGTACAGTTTCACCTTTTTGCATGTGACTGTCCCATTTTCCCAGCATCATTTATTGAAGAGTCACTTCTTCCTCCATTGTACTTTCTTGACTTCTTTGTCATATATTAATTGTTCATACATGTGTGGGTTTATTTCTGGGCTCTCAGTTCTATTCCATTGGTCTGAGTGTCTGTTTTTGTGCCAATACCATACTGTTTTGATTACTACAGATTTGTAGTATAGTTTGAAACCAGGGAACATGAACCCTTAGTTTTGTTCTTTCTTGAGATTGCTTTGGTTATTTGGGATATTTGGGATCTTTTGTAGTTCATACAAATTTTAGAATTATTTGTTCTAGCTCTGTGAAACATGCCATTGGAATTTTAACAGGGATTAAACTGAATCTGTAGATTGCTTTGGGTAGTATTGACATAACAATATTACTTCTTCCAATCCATGAGAATGGAATCTTTCCATTTATTTGTGTCTTCTTCAGTTTCATTCATCAGTGTCTTACAGTTCTCAGTGTATAGTCTTTTATCTCTTTGGTTAAATTTATTCCTAGGTATTTTGTTCTTTTTTGATGCAATTGTAAATGAGCTTTTCTTTTTCTTTTCTTTTCTTTTTAGTTTATTGGGGGTAATATTGGTTAATACAATTATATGATTTTCAGGTGTACATTGTAATTTGACATCTATATATCCTATTGTGTAATTACCACCCAAAGCCCAGTTTCCTTCAGCTACCGTATATTTGATCCCCTTTACCCGCTTCACCCTCCCCCCACCCCCCTATATTTGACCCCCTTTACCCTGTCTACCTCTTCCCTCCTTACTCACCTCATACTTTCTGGTAAGTACTAGTCCATTGTCCATGTCCCTGAGTCTCTGATCTGTCTTGTTCATTTGTTGCTTTTAGGTTTATATCCAACATCTAAGTGATACCATGTGATTTTCAACTTTTTCAGTCTGGCTTATTTCACTTAGCATGATTATCTCGAGGTCCATCCCAGTTGTCGCAAATGGCAGTATTTCATATCTTCTTATGGCTAATATTCCATTGTATATGTGTGCCACAGCTTCTTTAGCTAATCATCTATCATGGGACACTTCGGTCGCTTCCATGTCCTGACCACTGTGAATGGTGCTGCTGTGAATATCGGTGTGCAAATACATATTTTTTTGGATATGGGGTAAATACGCAGTAGAAGGATTGCTGGATCATATGATAGATCAATTCTTAGTTTTTTTGAGAAAACTCCACACTGGTTTCCATAGTGGCTGTACCAATTTGCAGTCCCACCAGCAGTGTATGAGGATTCCTTTTTCTCCACATCCTCTCCAACATTTGTTATCACTTGTTCTGTTGATTATAGCATTTCTAACAGGTATGAGATGGCATCTCATTGTGGTTTTCATTTGCATTTCCCTAATAACTACCGATGTTGAACATTTTTTCATATATTTGTTGGCCATTTGTATGTCCTCTAGGGAGAAGTGTCTGTTTAGGTCCTCTGTCCATTTTTGGATTAGATCGTTTGTTTTTTTCTGTTGTTATTGAGTCGTATGAGTTCATTATGTATTTTGGATATTAGGCCCTTATCAGAGGCGTTGCTTGCAAATATATTTTCCCATTTAGATGGTTCTCTTTACCTTAATGACGATTTCTTTTGCTGAGCAGAAGCTTTTTAGTTTGATGTAGTTCCATTCATTTATTTTAGCTTTTACTTCCCTTGCCTTTGAGGTCAAATTCATAAAATCATCTTTAAGTCCAAGGTCCTTGAGTTTAGTTCCTATGTTTTCTTCTCTGCATTTTGTTGATTACGGTCTTATATTCAGGTCCTAATCCATTTTGAGTTAATTTTGGTGTGTGGTGATAGACAAAAGTCTAGTTTCATTCTTTTGCAGGTAGCCTTCCAATTTTCCCAGCACCATTTATTGAAGAGGCTTTCCTTTCTCCACTGTATGTTTTTGGCTTTTTTGTCAAAAATTATTTTCCCATATAAATATGGGTTTACTTCTGGACTCTCGATTCTGTTCCACTGGTCCGTCTGTCTGTTTTGCTGCCAATACCATCTCATTTTGATTATTGTTGCTTTGTAGTATAATTTGAAGTTGGGCAGAGTGATGCTTCCAGCCTCATTCTTTTTTCTCAGGATGACTTTTGCTTTCATACAAATTTGATGATTTTTGGTTCCATTTCTTTTTAAAATGCCAATGGGATTTAGTGGGGATTGCATTAAATCAGTGTAATGCTTTAGGTAATAAGGTCATTTTAGCTATGTTGATTCTTCCAATCCAAGAACACAGACTATCATTCCATTTCTTCGTATATTCTTTGATTTCTTTTAATAGGGTCTTATAGCTTTCATTATATAGGTCCTTCACATGTTTTGTTCAATTTATTCCTAGGTATTTTATTCTTTTCGTTGCAATAAAGGAATTATTTTTTCCACTTCTTTTTCTGATGCTTCATTATTAGAGTATAGGATTTTTGAACAATAATTTTGTATCCAGAGACTTTATTGTATTTGCTTATTGTTTCTAGTAGTGTTCTTGTGGACTCTTTAGGGTTTTCTGTATAGAGAATCACATCATCCACATATAGTGACAGTTTGACTTCATTTCCTATTTGGATGACTTTTCTTTCTTTCTTTTTTTATTTTTATTTTTGGCTAATAGTTGTGGCTATGACTTTCTATACTATCCTGACTAAAGTGGCAAGAGCATCTTTGTCTTGTTCCTGACCTTAGAAGAAAAGCTTTCAGCTTTTCACCATTAAGTATGATCGTGTTAGCTGTGGGTTTGTCATATCTGGCCTTTATTATGTTAAGGTGCATTCCCTCTATACCCACTTCAAGGGTTTTTATCACAAATAGATGTTGAATCTATTCTTTTGTGTGTCTACTTAGATGATCACATGATTTTTATCTTTCATCTTGTTAATGTTGTATATTGCATTGATTTGTGGATGTTGAACTATCCTTACATCCCTAGAATAAATACCACTTGATTGTGGCATATAATCCTTTTAATGTATTGTTGAATTGGCTAATATTTTGTTGAGGATTTTTGCATCTATGTCCATTAAGGATATTACATGTAACTTTCTTTTTTCTTTTTTTTTTTTTTGGTGGTGTCCATTGTCTGGTTTTGCTATCAGGGAAATGCTTGCCTTGTAAAATGTATTCGAGTATGTGAAAGTGTTCCTTCCTCTTCAACATTTTAGAAGAATTTGAGAAAATAGGTATTAAATCTTTAGAAGAATCCACCAGTTGGCCACCTGGTCATGAATTTTTATTTGTTGGGAGGTTTTTGATTGATTCGACTTCATTACTAGTAATCAGTCTATTCAGATTTTCTATTTCTTCAGATTTAGTTTTGGAAGACCACATGTTTATGGAAATTTCTTTAAGTTGTCCATTTTGTTGATAGTAGTCTCTTATCCTTTGTATTTCTGGGGTATCAGTTGTAACTTCTCTTTCATTTCTATTTATTTGGAGTCCTCTCTCTTTTTTTGTTAGTCTAGCTAAAGGTTTGTCAGTTTTGTTTATCTTTTCAAACAACTAGCTCAGTTTCATTGATCTTTTCTATTGCTTTTTTAGTCTCTATTTCTGCCGGCCTTTATTATTTCTTCCCTTCTACTCACTTCGGGCTTCGTTTGTTCTTTTTCTACTTCCTTTAGTAATACTATGAACTTCCCTCTTAGCATTACTTTTGCAGCATCCCATCAATTTTGGTATGTCATATTTGTTTTCATTTGTCTCTAAGTACTTTCTTAAGTTCTCTTTGACTTCTTAGATGACTCATTGATTGTTCAGTAGCATATTATTTAAGCTCCCATTTTTGTGTGTGTGTGTGTGTGTGTTTTTCATTCTTCTTATAATTGATGTCTAGTTTCATACCACTGTGATTGGAAAAGATGCTTGATATGATTTCAATCTTCTTGAATTTGTCGAGACTTTTCTGTGGCTTAACATATGATCTGCCCTGGAGGATGTTCCATGTGCACTTGAGAAGAGCATGTATACTGCTGCTTTTAGAGAGAATGTTTTATACATATCTATTAAGTTCATATAGTCTAATGTGTTCATTAAGGCTGATGTTTCCTTATCGATTTTCTCTCTGTTCCTACTCCCCCAACCCCATTTGTTATTTCTTAGTTCTCAGGCTTATTTAACTTTAGGTTGCTGGCTTGAGTGGATGTCCCTTAAGACATGATTTTCAAGCTCTTCTGGAAGCGTTAAGAGGTTCTGCAAGAGTCTATTCAAAATTTCACTAAAAAAAGCCATTAATATATGCAAATGTATTATATTCCACAATTTAACACATTAACTTGTCATATTAATTCCCTCGGCTTGGGCACACACCAGAAAGAACTTTCATTCCTATGCGCACATGTATCATTGTGTCGTTAATGAGAAAAATTATATCTCTGTGGTCTTTTAAACAATACAGGCCTATTTATGTCCATGTAAGCGACATAAAATAAGCAGATACAATAGTACTTAAGAGTGTGAAGCAGAATATTTTAAAATTTGGATCCTTAGGCTAATAAGAGTAGACTGGGAACCTGGGTTCTGAAATTGGGCAAGTTTGGCTTTGAATGACTTCCAGCGTGGCCTTGAGCAAGTCATTTAACTTCTCTAAGCCTGTTTTCTATAAAATGGTGATAACATTATAAAAGACATCCATCTTCTTAAAAGACTTTTGGTTCTTTCCATTACTGGGAACTTTTCTTTGGCTTTCTTTATAATATTACATAATATCTAATAATTTCTAACATCTAATATCCTTCCAATTATCCTCCTCAATACCTCAGGCTTCTGCCCTATGTTATTAAGTCTCTCTTCCTGTTCTTTTAGGCATCTCCAACCTCTGGAAGTCTTGTTCATTTCTTATGACCTGAAGCTCAGCTCTTTGCCTCACTATACAAAGCCATCGTACTTTACCTTGTATCTAAAATTTCGTTAGGACACTTCATGAAACAAGTGTCCCTGTCCAGCACTGCCATCAGTACAAAAACCCCTCCTTTCCTTGAACCTGACGGATCACTTTCTCTCACAACATGCTCTCCTCACCAGCATCTGTGTCAGGAGGAAGCAGCGTGGGGATTTATCACGTTCTGATGTAAATGCCGCATCTCCTTTAAGGGGAAAAACTGCCTTATAGGTTGCTTTTATACAGAGGATGTTAGAAGTGTGAAATTATAAATTTATCCCGATAGAATCTTGCTCTTAACTTTTTTTTTTTTTTTTTTTTTAATAATGGGATCCCATGTTGGTTGGAGTTCACTAGAAAAGTAGGGTTCTGTCAGCAGAGAACATTTGACGACCACATACTTGTGGCTTTTCTGTTTGCTCCCTTCTAGTCAGAACAGAGTCAGTTTCTGGTTTTCTTTTATTTTCCTGTTGAATCACTAAGATGCCTCTTCTCTCTTTAGTCTTGATTTTACTAACCTTTTTGTTTTCTCTCATACTCTGAAACCAGCAGAATGTTCGCATACTGATATGAGGCATGCGGGCATTCTCGTCTTAATTCTTCTCAATTATAGCAGGCTTTTACTTTCTCTTTCCTAGTACAAATGCTTTCATGTACTATATCTGCTGAATTTATAATTATCACCAACAATTAACTGTTTTGGATAATTTTCCTAAAGTCATAGCATCCTTTAGAACAGTCAACTGATCAGACTTTTAACTGGGTGGTATCACAGGTACACAATACTGATTTAATTAAAGCAATGACTTAGATTCTAGATATTTTTCCCTCTAAATAAATATAACCTTAACTGCTTTGGAAGAATATTTTAATTATAAATTTTAAAAACATATAAATTAATGCCTAAAGTCTAGAACTATCCTTCAAGTCAACATGAAAAACAGATTTGTATAAGTTCGCAAAAAAAATTAATATAGCATTTTAACAACCTACACGATCTTCTGTATATAGTAGTAATCAGTGTTAATTGTAAAATTGCATATCTTGAAGAGTAGCCAAAAATACAAATGTGCCTCTTCAGACAGAAACATAGAGAGAATAAATCGATAGTAGAAAAAGAATATTATAACTTCACAAATAAAAAAAATAATAATGACACTAGAATATGAGCTTCACACAGTGGGAATTTTCGTTGGTTCTGAGCTCTGCTATCTCCCCAAGCGCCTAGAACAGGGCCTAACACACAGCAGGTGCTCAATAAATATATGATTAATTACTGTTTTAACAAAAAAATTTGATTAGAAATTTAAGAAATTAGAAGTGCCCCTGATAGGCAATGGATCAAATGGAAACTAAAAAGCTATATAAAATTTTGCATTTTGAACTGACCCTAGAAGAAGAATAAATTTAATATTTCTTTTTAGTTTACAAGTGGTTATTATTGTTTTAAAACGTAGCCAGACTCTAGTTGAGAAACAGCAAGTATGTGGCGTATTTGAAAATATAAAAACTTACCATATACCTATTAAATATTACACCAGCCTACAGACCACAGCTTTCTCATCCCTGCTTACGATCCTTGGCGTCTATTATTTTCTCATATTCTTTTAGCTGCAAGTAACAGAAAACAAACTCCTACCAGCGTGAGCAGGAAACGGAGTGGAGATCTACTGGAAGGAGTCCGAGCGCTGAAGGGCTTGAAGAGCCACCCGTTCAGGGGACCTCGGGGACTAGGAAAAAGGTCTTAGCCATCGGGACTCTCTTTCTGAACGTCTGCTTCTTTCTCTCAAATGTTTTCCATAAGGTCGTAATCAAGGTTGCCAGCATCAGCAGACTGCTCCTCGCTCCCTCTACTGAGAGGAATTTTGTTTTTATAGATTCAGATGGAGAGATCCCAGGGAGGAACGCCAAGTGGTTCAGCGTGGGTGACATTCCCATTTCATGGACCAAGCTATGGCCAGGGAGGAAGGGTGGATCACGGGAGGACTGGGCAGCTTCCCTTTAGAACATGTTAGCAGTATGAAGAAGGTAGATCAGCTCTCCAAAATAGACATTCGCAGATGAGAACAAATGGCATTCATAATGCAAACTAAAGCTCTGGTTTGAAGCCCGTGGAGACAGACTGCCTTCTGTGGGCTGGCCCTACAAAGCTTCCATTTTCAAATTCTGGGTTCACAACCATCTGTTACTTAAGGATTCTTGTTGTTCAAAGACTGGTTAACTGAATTATTAAGACCTGTATTATTAAAATGAGATAACAGTTTCATCTGAATTAAAAAGACAAATATAATATCAGTATCTTTCTTTAAGAGATCAAAACACTTTCATCACAACTTTATAAGGTTAGATTAGCCCAATGAACTGATGAATAAAAATTTCCTCCGTTTTACCAACTGGAAACTAAAGCCAGATGTTTTATCTAAGGTCTCAGTTGGTGAGGAACTAGACTGGCTTCTAGACTAATGTGTTTTACATTACAGACCAGTGTCTCAACAAGGAAGTACAACCCACAGACTAGTGTTTAATATTTGGATTTACTTTATAAAAATACACAACTTAAATACATATTACACTCTCTATACAAGACATAAACAACTGTTAGATTTAACATTTTCAGTTATTTCAACAGAAAGCAAACACATGAATTACCTCGTAAGAGCGAAGGATTTCTTTAGAGACTACATTCACAGTTGAAAGGACTAATGTCCCCGTGAGCTGCCAATGCAGGAAGCTAACCCAAACTGTCCAACCTTCCAACAAGCCATTTCACCCACAGGGCCTTTATTGAACCACTTCACATTGCACTGCTTGTTAGACACAATCTGGTGTATCCACATCACAGGTTTAAGCTTTTGTTTTCTCTAGAGACGTTTAATGGAAAAAAACAATGTACGAACAGTATTAACTGCCTTAGAGTTGTGCTACATTCCAATCACGAGAAGTATAAACCTTTCTTCACTTTGCAAAACTTGCAAAGGAAGGTGGTTAGCTGTATTTTGCAGCCAGATTTATTTTCAAAAGTTTTCCAAAAATGTTGGCAGAGTCATTTAGACGGAGTGCAGTGGAGAAGGGAGCGATATTCCAATGCCTACTGAAATTACTTCTAAGAAAGGCACTGTCACTGTCAAGGGCAATGTACCCATGGCGCCCCCCTTTCTAACTTGAAACCGAAATACCTCTCTCCCCCTCTAGAATGAGTGAGGAACAGCTATGTCATTACTGCGGCTGCAAACTTACTCTGGCTTTCAGACATTTAGCTGCCTTACCTATGACTCAATCAACTAACGGTGAATTAGGTACTAGTTTATGGATGTAAAGAAATAGTTACCAGAGAATATATTAGAGTAAGTTTCTTCAGGTGAATGTGAGAACAGTGTGCAATCTATAGACTTAGAGCAATTTATCTTGGGTAGCAGCACAATACCCCTGAATCTGGACTTTTAAGTTAACAGGTAAACAAAACCGAGGACACGTTTATGTAAAGAAACAAAATGACAATGCTGAAGTAAAAGAAATGTTGACAGTTGAGAATATCAACTAAAATGGAGGCGCAAAAAGAAAACAGGAACAAAAGGAGGGTGTATTTTAATTAAAGTATTTAGGTAGGTTGGATGATTAATTTTAAATGCCTCCAGAGATTTCTAACAAGTTTTAAAAGTGTTCATTCTCGATGACTCAGATGTGGAAGAAATGGCTTTTCTTGAATAACAGCAGTTCAAACTTTTTTTTCTTTTTTGAAATACAAGATTCTCTATAAATTTTTTTTAGCCATTGAAATTATTCTGCTAGTTACTCTCACTGATATATTTTGAAATACTAACTGGCTGAATAACTTTAGTGAGGTTGAACTACAAAGTACATACTTGTACCAATAAATTAATGTGCATAAGTCTGTAAAGTTTTGTATGAAGTTAGTACTAAAAAACTTTCATTGCAGGTCATTCTTCATTATCTTTTGAGTCTACTCAAGGATTATGGAAATCAGAAAAATTCTAGGACTCTGAAGCTTAACTTTCTTCTTTCCTTTCTTTTACATAAAGCAACACATGGCCATTCTTAATATTAATAATGAAGGTGCTGGGAACGGAGTCCCCAGACCTAAGAATCAAGATCAGGCTTAACTTTCATAAGTCACTGAGTATGTAAAGATATGAATGAAAAAACTAAAGAACTATCTTTGCTATAATTGTTTATATGCACAATGTAGCTGAGGAAGTGACCAACCTAGTGTTTCATAACTGGCACCAGCTTTCTATACAGGGCCACATTCTCAGTGAGCTGTCATGTCAGTTTGCACGATCCCTCATTCACGTGACTCCTAAATTCTGTTGCAAGAACAGGTTAATCACTATAGCCATGATGAACGCCTTAAGCAAAATTTAGATACAGAAGAACTTTGGGTTGGAGTTCTGCAGTCCCAGGAGCTAGTTAAAATGAAAAGGCCAGGAGAAAATCCCGTAAGAAATCATATCTGAGATCTCGATTCATAAAAAAGAACATTTTCAGTATCACTAAGATGAAAACTCATATTAGGAAACAATGCTCTGGTTTCCTGACAACGGGCTCAATGCAGCCCAAGTGCAGCCACACGAAGTGAAGCTGCTCTGGAAAGGGCGAGAATCCAGAAGACTGCCGTGGGCTTAAATGAAATAAAAGTGGCTTTTTTTCTTAGGTGGTAAGGTATGCTAATAGGCAATCGATGTGGGATAGCTGTTTAAAACTCGCAGACAGTAATGTTTTACGTACTTTAAAGCCCCCATCGGTGCAGAGTGGTCACCGTGAAAACTATGAGGACCATAATGAGTGATGATGTAATGAGTCACACAGTAAGAACAGTTCTACAAGCTCTGAAAGAAAGGCCAGTCCTAACATTTGTTCTTCATCCATCCCTTGGAGCTTGAGGAGGAGACTATGGCAAGAGGATGTATTTTTTTTTTATGTGAAATTAATTTTCATAAAATGTACTTTAAAAATATTACTATTCAGAAATTTAGAACACAAGCAAAATTACGGAGATTCCTCCCACACAGCTCTTCAGACCTCGCCCTCCATCACTACCTCAAGGATCCTTTCCTGTTTCTGGTCAACCAGGCCCAGGTCAAGGCTTGTAAGGGAGGACTGAGAAGGTAGTGGCTGGAAACCAGGGTTTCAAGGAGAGAGAGAGGATGCAGATGTGGTATATAAAAAATAAAAACAAGAAGGGAGAGAAGAAAAGAGAAAAAAAAGGGCAGCAACACTGCAGAAGCAGCAAAGAGGAGGCCTGGCTTGCTGGAAACGCACCCTGGTCTCTCCCATCTGTCTGTGGTGAATGATGTAGAAACAAGAAAATGCAGAAGCCTTATATTAGGGCATCAAACGTGCCTCGGCCAGGCTGACCGTGCGTAACTGGGGATGTGTGCACAATCTAGCGTGACCCGCCACCACTCTTTCTTGGGTCTGATTCTTGATTCCTAGGCGACGATGCTCCCTACAGCAACCAGCACACCATTTCCACAGCCAGAGAAAGGCCTTAGATCCCGGGGCAGGACGAACGGCAGCCAGTGTACGGCAGCCAGTGTACCTAGAAGGTGTGGCTGCCATAGCCTTATTCTCTTAGCACTGGCCTGTCCCACCCCCTGGTGGCTGGAGAAGGCCAATGGAGTGAACGTCATCAAAGAGCTGCTTATTTCAGAACTGTATTGCCTTGAGGCACCAACTTCCAAAGGGCTACTAAGAGTTCATTAATTCTAGACTGATGGTTAAAATACCACTCACGGAACTCATTCTAAAAGGAGCAATTTGCTTGTGAGGTCACACCAGACTTGCAGGGGTTTTGTTATGTCTGCCTCTCTTTTTGTCATTTTCTTTTCTGATGATGAATTAAAAAAAAAAAGGAAGAAAAGACAAAGTGAAAGCGTCTTCTTGTCCTTCCTCTCTCTAGAAATCTAATAAACTTCCCTGAATGAAGTGCCTAAAGGAGCTTACGAATGAATCAGAAAAACAATTCAATTTGGAAATATGAAATGAACTATAGTGTATAAGTGATGCTTGGTTCTTTTTCACTTCATCTCTCTACAGAATGGTAACAGGCACCCGAATTACCGATTTCCAAATAACAACACGTGAGTGGAAAAAGCAATAGAATTTTGTGGAGGAAAAAAAAAAAATCCATGTTGGCTATTTTACCTCTAGGGAAAGTCTGTTTGTACTTGAGGCCCACGCTTGTCTTTTTCTGTTTTCTACTTGATGTTTTTCAGGAGGGCTGTCCGGGCATTCACGACTGCTTTGAAGGCATCTTCACTGCCGGGCGCTACACATTTGTCAGGGTGAAGCAGCACCGCGAGTTTCCGATACGCTTTGTTGACCTCATCCCTACGAAGGGCAGCAAAGCTCGACGTCAGTAACAGCGCCGGCCTCGCGCACGCGCACTGCATTTAGCTGTTTGCGTAATGGAACAGCTCTCACAGTAAGCGTATCCCCAACAATTACTACCCTTTCCAAGGGTAGGACTACAGGACTAGGAAATAAATGGACAATAAACAAATAAATCGTATGTAGCATATAAGTAAAAAAAAAAAATACAATGCAAATGCGTATATAAATACTAAGAAAACACTTGGTAAAGAATGATCCGGTGAATAGACAGTACTTGGCACCTAGCAGACTCTGAGCAAACCTTTGCTGACGGAAGCAGCGAGGATATGGGGTGATCAGAGAAGGCCCCCTGGAGTAGGGTTATGTAAGGTGGGGCTCGGGGATTAACACAGGAGTGGGGAAATACAGGGCGACTGGGAGAGCTCCGGCAGAGGCTTGGAACAGAGCACAGAGGAGGCATGTAGTTTCTACCAGGAAACTGCTGGGAAGTACAAAGAAACAAGGTAGGCCATGGAGCAGGGGTCAGTAGGTTAAAGGCCATAAAGGCAAAACAACATAAATATTGGATTTGATAAACAATAACTATAGTAGGTGTTTCATGACAAAATGGTGCTAGGAAAGATGTTTCTTTACGTTAGGAGGCAGGTAGGAGGTAGTTACCATAACCCACGCATGACTATAAGAGTTTAGATTACAGTGTTTGTGGAAGGGAAGATAAAAGATTTAATGTAAAAAGGAATTGGCAGAAGCAGATGATGAGCTAGATATACAGGTGGACGAGATATAAAAAAAAAGAGCTGACATGAATTCCAGGATCACGGGGAATTTGAGGCGCCAGGAAGATGGTGACACCAATGACCAAAAAAAGGGACGTGGAAAGAGGTACCTGAGAGTTACGTACACTGAGCGCCCTGAGACCAAAAAAATCAAGAGAGGATATTTATTATCCAGAGAGGAAATGACTAACAATGAGCATTTCTCTGAAGACCTTCTAAGCATCTCAACAAGCAGGGACTGGTTGGGGAGGGGCCTGGGGACCACCTGACTCTGTTCTTTATTATCTTCAGATGCCTGCGAGGCCTCTGAAGACCCAACCACTCCCCTGGTCAGAGTCTGGCTCTGTCTCTACCAGATGGTTTTACTTTCCACCATTCTTTTGTAATTCAGGTTTCCAGTTATCTTATAAGCCTGGATGTGGTACTTTGCCGAATGCCCTAGCTTCTCTCCTTTATTTTTCATTGGAACAATTTCTAGTTTGGTTCTCCAGATTAGGGAGATGGTATTTGATGTCTTGGGTGTGACAGAAAGTCTTATGTGTCAACTTGGAGAGACTGAGGTCATAGGACCATGTTAATAGTTCTCCATGTCTCAAGCATACATTCTAAGGCTTTTTCTGTTCTCTGCTCTTAGAAGAGTCCTTCTGAATTTTGTTTTAATCTTGCACGTAGCTTTTCTACATAGATAAATTTGATATTAGCTAACAAGAATTACATTCTCCCTAAAAGACTCTGTCTTTGAGGCAGGCACAGCATCCTCTCCCTTCTCCGTGAGGGAGTCTTGGGTAGGGTCCCTCTAGCTGCTGCTTCCTGAGGGAACATGTCCATAGGGGGTTAGTAGTGACGCTTGTTCCTCTGCACTAAGAATTCCGGGTAGCAGGGGAGACTTTCAAAGGAAATTTCTGGAGAAACAAGACTGAGTCAAGTGTGTAAGAAATACACTAATTCTACTGAAGATGAAAATTTTCTTAAAGTTCGAGAATAGTAAACACAGTTAGCACTAAACAAACATTAAAACCCTCTATAACTTAAAAAAAAAATGTTTTTAGGTTGTGGCCAAATGTGCTCAATGCCATACAAAATAAGTTAGATAGACCCAGAGGAAAAAAGGTAAGAAAAATATATGTTTATACTGCCTAAGGGTATGGATTATGGAGGTCCTGTAAATTTTGGTGATTCCAATTAGCCACAGTGAATAAATAAGGAACGAAAGTTTCCTTTTTCCTTAATAAATATTGTTCTAAGTTAATTAATAAGTACAGTGATAGTTTCTTAGTTTTAGAGCCAGTATCCCATGTAGATGAAATGGAAGAATTTAGAATGAGACCATGGAAGTCAAAAAGGACATTTAAAAGATATCAATGAACTTTGTGCTATATACGTGGGGTCATCTTCATTCCCTCATCTGTTTAAAGTATCCTCAGTCATGCCTGGCCGGTCAAGGATGACCAATAACTGTCTTCCTCTTCCCCTTCCCTCTTTCCTTCCTGACTTAAAGAGATGCTATGAGACCAAAATGGAGAAGAGATACTTAATGGTGTTATGCTGACGAGGTAAATTCCAGATGTACTTTTTCTTTTGTGGGAATCAAGGTGAAAAAGTAGAAAGGGAGAAACATGAAAAGGAAAGCTATGGTGCAAAATAAAAAGATCTAAGAACTCTTATAGATTATAATATGCACAGTAACAGTAGTTAAGAGTACATCCCAAGAGTTCTCATCACAAGGTCAAAACTTTTCTTCTCTATGAGATGATGGATATTAACTAAATTTGTAGTAACTGTTTCACAATGTATGTAAATCAAAACATTAGGTTGTACACCTTAAACTTGTACAGAGCAGGTATGTCAATTATATTTCAATAAAACTGTAATAAAAGGTATTTAACTATACTGAGCAATGATTTATTCTTGCACAAGCAACAAAGAATAGTGATTGCATTTCTTTTTCTCCCAAATAATTCTTTTGGCTAAAATAAAATAATGTAAGTACACACAGAGGAAGAACTAACAGGATTTTTGAGAGAGATATGAAGACAGAGAAACAGGCAGACAGTAGTGGAATTGGGGTCAAGAACCAATTCTACTGCTAACTCCTGAGGTTAGTAAATGTCTTTAGTTTCATGGAGGCCCAGTTTTTCCACCTATAAAATTGAACAAGCTGATTACTAACATTCTTTCCTCCTCTAAGCTTCTGTGACTTAAGAATTCTCTTCTGTAAGGTATTTTTTAAGGTTACATTAGTTTCAGGGCTCTTATTCAACAACAGCAGAGTATATCATTTCAGAAAGTATTCATGTATGTACACCACACAGTTCCTGCGTCAGGCGACTGATATTAACCAAACACCAAAGATCAGTGAAAGAGCATTGTTAAGTAATCAAATCTATTTCCACACATTTTCATGCTTCTAGCCAATTATAAGATATACTGTACCTATAATTTCGACGATTGAGTCTTCCTCTATAATAGAACTCAGCACTAACATCCTAGAACACTGCTTACCTTGAGGCCCCAGGTTTGACTCCCAACATGTCCCAACTGTCTTTACTATTTCGAATTCTGCGAATGGTGTCTGCTTGTTCTTTGGTGAAACTAGCACTGCTATTTGTGATAGGACGTTTCCCACCATTTTCACATAAATCAACTATGGATGAGTAAAAGGTCTGCAAAAAGAAAACACATTCCAGAGTAGAACTGATTTTGTGAAAATATAAATTCCTTTTAAGCATCAACTTAAAGAATTTCAATGTTATCCAATAACTCTTAAAATTCATTAAAAAGCAATTATTTTGAAGAGGTGAAGAAAAATATGATCAAGGAATTAAAAGAAAATATATTCTCAATGAGTTACAGAGAGAGAACTCAGCAGAGAGCCGAGGACAAAATAAACAAATGCAAATTTTACAACTGAAAATTACTGAATTAAAAAATTCACTCAGTGGATTTAACAGTAGATTGAAGTCAGAAAAAAATGAAATAAAAATACACATAGCCTCAAGGACTGTAGGACAAAATCAAATGGTCTAATATATATGTAGCTGGAGTCCCAGAAAGAAAAGAGTGAGAATAGGCATGTATTTGTAAAAAATATATATATTCCCCAAATTTGATGAAAAACACATGTCTACCAATCCGTGAAACTCGACAAACCCTAAGTAGGATAAATATAAAGAGAACCACATCTAGGGACATAGCAAAATTGCTGGAAACCAAAGAAAGATAAAGAGAAACTCTTGAAAGTAGCTGGAAGAAAAAAAAGACACATTATATACAAAGGAATAAGAGTAAGAATGACAGCTAACATCTCATCACAGACACAATAAGAGGCCAAAAGAGAATAGACTAACATCTTTAAAGTGCTGATTTAACCTGTAACAGTTATTATTTGCAACTCTTGAATAAATCACTACTACTCTTAGGTGTCCTTGTATCTAAAATGAGAATAATGCCTGCCACATATTAAGAAATGTGGAGATAAACTCCTCCAGAACTGTAAAATACCATTCAAATGGTTAAGAATTATTATTGCACATGTGTAGGTACAAACTCACATAGATTTATGTACTCAAAAGAATATAAACATGGCAAACCAATATCAACCTCATTTGGTCTTGAAATAGAAGTTACTGATGCCCAACTTAGACTGTCAGCCAAGGATGAAGCCTGTCTTCTGACAGGTGGGGTGACAGCTTGTGAGAAGGAAATTCAGCATAAAAGATTCAATAAAATCCCACTCAATAATTAAGAACAACTCTTTATAGTATAGCTACATTATTTGAAATGCTAAAAATTCCCAAAATATCTGACATATTCATAAGAAAAAATGCATTATTCATGCCACTCCTTACTTCCAAATGTACCTATAATTAAAATTTGACTTGACTTTATAACTTATAGTTTAAATAGCTTCCTCTCCTCAAAATTATTCAAGATTAGTTAAGTTCTAAAAAGTGACCATCTATTCATGTTGCAATGTGAGTACACACCCTTCTATTGCCTACTAAATTGGTGAGACCTAATTTTTATGTGTGGCTAGATTCTGCAATGATAGTCTCCTCTTCTCTAATTGTATCCCTATGGGCTACAATATACGATTATATTAGCTACAGCAAGGTAATCCTGCCAAAGCAATGCTTCCATTTGATTATGCATACAGATGTAATCTAGGGTAGTTTTAAAGAAAATCTTTGTCCCACTTATAAGTACGTGTATAATAACCACTGTTAAATTTGATAATCCTTGGAAGCACCTAGAGAGTTTTTTCAAAATATAGATTCCAGGCTCCATCACGACATTAAGCTGCCAGTAGGTTTGGAACCCAACAATCTGTATTTTGAAGAATTTCTCCAGGTAATGCTGATGATTGGCCAGGTCTCGTCTAAAATAGACAGCAGACAGGTACCACACATACACACACACTCACATTCATATCTTTCTCTTTCTTTCACACCAGCTTCTGAAAAGAAAGAGCTTAATCTAATGAGAAATTCCTATTACTTTTCAGCTTTTTGTAATTTAAACTAACATTTGGCATGGGCAGCCTTGACACAAACTCTAAAACAACGAAATGCTAGGTTACCTGGAACATTTCATTAATTCCTTCCCCAGTTTGTGCTGAAGTTTCAAAGTACAGGAACCCTTTGCTCTCGGCCCAAAGACGCCCTTCACTTTCATCGACACAGCGGTGCTTGGTACAGTCAATCTGAAAGAGTAAATTGAGGGGTAGAGAAGATTCCAACAGTGTCCCAAGGAATTCTTCGTCAATCTTTTACTTAGGCAAATACTATTCTCAAATGAACCCCAGCACTAGCACATAAAATTACCGGGACCAAAAGGACAAAGAATTACTAATAATTGAATGTGGATTGATTTTCTGTGGCAACAAGTGCCTCTTACCACACTCCACTTCATCCCTTGAGAAAACTGCTACTATTCACCTCTGTGACGAAGTTGGTTTCACACTGAATATCTGCCACAATTCAAGGGGCTATGGTCTGCTTTTCACATCTTTCTATAGTAGACATTTCACCTACTAATTGTCCCTCTTCCAATCAGGTCAGAGTATGATAATTAGGATTCACCTCTCCTGTTCGGTCAGCAATACCAGGCCCCAAGTGTGGCACCAGAAACAAAGATGAATAAAAATCCTGATATATCAAGTTTTATTTTCTTAGGGGCATCTGATTTTAAAAGCTTTTGATTCCAATATTACCAAATAAGGAATTTTTCTTTTTATTTGTTCCCCCGAACTCATAGCCACACTCTTCCCATAACAAATCTAGAAAGTTGAGCATGCCGTTTCCAAAGCAGTTACCTTGTTGGCACACACTACAAATACAATATTTTCCATGTTTCCGTGAGGTCCAAGATCTTGCTTCATTTCTGCCAGCCATGCATCAAGGGCATCAAAGGAGTCTTTCTGCCCAACGTCATAGACCAGCATCACACCCTGTGTATCCTTGTAAAACTCATTACGAACCTTCGCATAAAAGAACAGAGGCACAAAATCTGAAATAGCAAGCTGGGGAGGTTTGTAATCTAATAACGATACATCCCACAGTCATTAACTTAGCAAACTTTTGTGTTTTCACAGTCTTTGCTGTTATATCTCAATATCTGGTGGTTTTGGGGGGACTTTTTATAAAATCAAAGTAACATGACAAAAAAAAATGTGTTGGTATTGAAAGACATAATGGAAACAACAGCTTCCTGCCCTTCCTCACCTCCAGCTCCACTCCCGGAGGCAATCAATCTTTAATTGTTGTTAGCAGATCTTCAAAGAACGCATATTATCTAAAGTTCTTCATAGGATGAACTTCGAGGGTGAGTGAACAATTAAAAAGAACTTAAGGCAAATATCAGCAATAGGTATAGCAATTTATAGACCACAGTCCAAAGCTGGCTTTCCCCGGAATGCTAGGGAGAGCTTCCCTGTAACTCTGGGGTCTGTGCACCAACTTCGGAACTCTAAATTCAAAGCCTCCTTGTAGTGTAGTGGAAAAGAGCACAGGCTCTGGAGTTAGATCTGGTTTATACTCACTAGCTGTGTGATCTTGGGCAAGTCACTTAACCTCTCTGTGTCTGTTTCCTCATCTGTAAAATGGGAAGAATACTACATATTCCACAGGGTTATTGTGAAGATTAAATGAGAGAATGAAGGCAAAGCACCTTCGTGGTACCTGGAAAACAATGTACTAGCACCTTCTCCCTTCCTTCCTTGCATTCATTCTGATGCTCCTTCTTTGATGTTTTCATTAGAAATGGCAACTCACCTCTGGGGCATAACTGCAATTCTGGGAAGAAGCAGCATGAAGTACAGAGCACACTAAGGTTGAATGGGGAAGAAGCATCATTGACAGGTTTGGGGTATCAGTTACAGAGGCCATGTATTATACATTCTTTTCAAAAAATTCCAGTATGTATTTAGACTCATGCTGGATATGTAGTAAAATAAAAGACATCTTATACACATCAGGGATAAAGTGTCTATAGTGTTCTAAGCATAGATACCTGGGCCAAGAATGTAAGGACCTGTTATTTTGCAGAAATATATCCCCCAAATCTAAAACCAACAAAATCAGAAAGAATTTTAAGTGAAGACCAGGAGTCTTCTACCCCTCAGCGTTCATGGTCGTTAGCCCTCCTGCGGTAGTAAAAACGGGGCTCCCTCTTCTTTCCTGAAACTCTTGCTGCTTTGGCTCCCATACACCACATACCGCAGGTTCTTAACTGATCTCTCATCCGCCATCTCCCCCTCTCCTCTCCACTGCTCCCACTCCAGCCTGCCACCATAATCCCGCAGATCCTGTCTGGGCACTCTTCTTCCCACCTCCCACCCTCGACTGAGCGAAATTAACCGCCCTTTCATCTCCACCTCCAGACCTGCATTTCCAATTAGCTCTAGACTCTTCCAGCTGAATGTCCTATTGGAATCTCAAGTTCAACACGTACAACAGGAAACCCTCTTATTCCTTCCTAAACTCTTCCTTCTCTTAAACGTCCAGTGATGAAAGCAGCACCCCAGTCTCAGTCACGTGGGTTGCAAGCCTGGTGTTAGCCTTTCCTGCTTTCTTCCCCCTTCGCGTGTGGAAGCCACCTCTATCACATTTCGTGCCCCTGTCACTTCCTTTCCATTTTCATTGCTAACATTGTCTTAACTACTGCAAGTCTTCTATCTCCCTAGCAACCTCATACACTCCGCATATTTACTTTTTTAAAGCCCCGGTTCAAAAGTCTTTACTGTTTCCCCACTGCCAACTTCCCAAAGTTCAAACTCTTTAAATTGATAGTAAAAGTTTCTGATCAGTCCTCCACCAACTTCTTCGTCTTATCCTCCTCTTTCCCCCTGTCCTTCAAACTGGATAATCTCTTATTCCCCAAACCTGCCCTACGTTTTCGTAACTCCATTTGGAAACAGAGACCCTTCCCTTCAATCTCTCAAGGTCTAGCTGTAACGCTGTATCTTTCGTGTAGTTTTTTTCCTGCCCTGTTCCTCGTCATCTAACTCCCTGCCCCTGACAGACAGAACGTAATCTCCATCTCCTCGGGAATACCACAGCACTGTGTACGTCTAACAGAGCCCATGTCACTCCCCGTCTAGCTTTGTAGGTGGCGGCACGTCCCGCCGTCTTCCCCACTAGACTGTGAGCGATGGGAAGGCGTGCATCTTGATGCACCCATCCCTGTGTCACCCGCTGGGCCGAGAAGGTGTAAAAGTCTAAGACATATTTGTTTAATCGAATGGCTAGATGTGTTATGGCAGAGAACAGAAATAGAAGCCAAATGGGGAAAAGAATTTCAAAATACATATCATGTTATCCAGAGGGATATTTGCATGTAGAAAAAAAAGACTTAAGCAAGCTCAATGAATTTCTCTTTCAAAGGACTCGACTTCAAGTCTGGGCTCAGCGACAGGTTATATATGTAATCTTGAGTAAGTGATTCTATTAGCTCAAGGCTTAGTTTCCTCATCTGTAAAATGAAAGTAGACGTCTCAATAACCACCTACAACTGTATTATTTTGTCTCCCCAAACAGCTTTCTAATGTTAGAAGACTTGCTTCATCCTAAGTTCAATTAAATAGGAAGCTAAGGGAACTGGGATTATTTAATTCTTAAAGAGAGATGGCAAACTTTCTAGCTGTAGGTTAGAAAAAAATGGTTAGTTTACTATCATTCAGGCCTCAGAGAGTTTCTACAGACCCTCTAACACATACCAACAAACCCCAGATGTGCACCAGTTAGGAGAGAGACTGGTGGAAAGGGACGGGCTCCGCCACTCCCTCCGCAGTCCTCTCTTTGACACTTCCCTCTGAGACTGCTGTCTCATAGACTAAGCAGACTATCTTTTCTCAGCAGGTCCTTTGAATAAAGCTGTCAAGAGGAGTGGTGACAGTGGAAGTTTCGATGCAGGGCAGGCAACAAGAATTTGAGGAGGCCAGGGATCGTGAGAATGGCTGTGTGTGCTTCACGAGGTCTGCGCTGAGCAAAGGGATACACTTGGTCAACTTGGGAGCTTAGAAAGATGACAATGGCTCTGGTCTTGTCAAAAGGAAGGTTTAGTTACAGATAGCAAATATTTGACAAAAAAAAAAAAGGAGAGATCAAGGCTATTTCAAGGCTATTTCAGAAAAAAGGTACTTCAGAAGTAATGATTTCAAGGAGCTTCCATTAATTATACTTCTATTTTTTATGAGCTGCTGGGAAAAAAAAAATCTATTGCAATTTCAGGTTGCATTAGTAAGAGTCTAGTGTCTAATGACGGAAAGTAACAGAACACCCAGTGTTTTTCACTAGTTAGACAATCTCTGAAAAGTCGTGTTCAGTTCTCAGCTCCCCCTCACCTGACTAGAGCTCATCCACAGTGGATGCTGATAGTCTAGCTGTGGCAGGGATAAAAAATGGAAAGGAGCAGATTAACAAATATTAGGAAGCTCTCTTGTAGAAGAACAGATTCCGTCTCTGTTGCATCAAAAACAAAGCGAAATCAGTGGCAAAAGTCACAGGAAGGCAGCCTTCATAAGGGAGAAGTTGTTAATCTAGAGTTTTTAACTCTGTAAAGTACTGACTTGTGGAGCAGTGAGACCCCATCATTGAAGATAGTCACATTCTCCAAACACTTACAGTCTGCACTACTCAAAACTGTCCTGTGCATTATATTGTCCCGATTCCCACAAACCTACATAACTCTTGCTTATCCATCAACACTCGGTTTAAATGTTGCTTCCTTTAACAGTACTTCCTGACCTCTCAGATGAGCTAGGTGTGGGTTTTAAGTACTCCCAAGGATTCTGTCATTTGTTTAACGTGTGTCTTCTCTGACATATTTATGTCCCTGAGAACAGGATCTCTGTATTTCAAGTGTCCAGTATAGAAACTGGCATACTGGCATCTGGTGAATGAATGATGGCCATCAGTCAAGAACGCTGCAGAAAGAAATCCTAAAATAGGCAGGGGTCTAGAACACATTAATTCTCAGGCATCTTCTAACTCTCTATTTACATGATTTGGCATAATCTAAGATTTATGTTAGCATTTCTGATAGTTAGAATATATGTCAAACTTGTGGTCACCTAGAACTTCCATGCTTTTTTCACCAACAATATTCTATACTTGTGAAGTTCATTTAACTCACTGTAAGACTTCACATTTAAAAGAAATTTATTTTACCTAAATATTTGGGTATATTCACAAGATGGAAGATTACACAGCCGTTGGAAGCCATGTTTCCTCTGGGAAGATGAAACCGATGTACTTTCCCTATTCTTCCTGCTAAGTACAAGTAAAATTCTGCACATTATAAATAAAACACACATAAGATGACTCTGGAAGGTGGAGAGAAGGTAGACGAGCTAGGAACCTCAGAACCTGAGGAACGACAGACACCAGGTAAGTTTCCTGGGCTTTCTTTTACCTCATATGTCCAAGACTTGGAGCTGAGTAAGTACAACTTGGAAATGCCCATGTGTGCAGACAAGTAAAAGCCAAACAGCAGCTTATTCTCTTTAGACAAAGGACCAGGAGAGGGGCAGCCTCACGAGACAAAAACCACTCTACTCTGGCCAGGCAACTCAAAAAAACTCTGTCTTTCCACCCCTACCCATTCAAGCTAAGGCTGAGTAGAAATTTTAGAAAAATAAATTACTGAAAAGTACAATAACCAAAAATACATTTGCTTATTTTTATATATGATTTGAATATTGGTTGTTTCAGATAATTCAGGGTCTTTCCCTAAACGACTGCCAATACTGGATATAGGTTTTCTCAAAAAAGGCTTTCTTACCTCATAGAAGAAGGGATGTCCAGCCATATCAAAGATGTTAACTTTGATTTCTCTTTCTCTGACTTGTACCCTGAAGTGTTTGAAAGGAAAAAAATCCCAAAGGTCATGGTTTCTGTATTCACATTAATATCATTTATGTCACTTATAAATATCGAAAGGGTATGTGTATGAAATTTAAAAGAGGCTTCTTAGTGCCACTTCTTGATTCCAGATAATCTTTACAACAGAAGCCAGAAACTTGGCAGAGAATCCTGCCTCCTCAACAACACTGAATCCACTTGGAATAAGCACATTTATTTACCTTCAATTTACCTCAACACGTTCAGTCTCCACCCCTTAATGAACAAATGGTGGCTATTACTATGGTACTAAGAAAAACTGATTTGAGACAAATAGGAGTGAGATGAAGGAAAACAATGTTTTATTTCCCTTAGTAAGACATCTTAATTATTACTAGTTATGCTTGGTTATCATGTAGAACAACAACAAAGATGTACATTATTAACAACATCTGCTAATTTTCTTGTGATCTTCACTTGAGCATTAGCATTAGTCAATTTGTTTTCAGAAATTTGAAAATAAAAAAAAAAATAACCATTGATATTAGAATTAACTGCTGTTAACACCATAGCATATTTGTTTCTAGTCTTTTTTTAATGAAAAAATCACTACTGAAAAATGAATGAATAAAACCTTATAAATAATTCAAACATTAAAGAAAAATACACAGATGAAAGTTTAAAAGGTATCCCAAATCCTATCACCCAGAAAAATTTTCATTAATATAGATGAACATCACTGTAGACGTTCTTCTATGCATAGATTAAGACTAATAAACAAGTATTTCCATAAAAATGAGATTATTCTTTTATTTTAAAATAAAAGCATAAAAGCATAAAATTTACATTTTATGGAATTTAACAACAAAGAAGGCACTGAAATGAACTGGAAGGAATTATTGAGCTTTGGATATAAGTGTCCTTACTACAGAAATGTCATTTCCTAAAACATTCCTCTAAGGTTAAAGAACAGAGATTATTAACAATAAATTAACTAGTCTTTTTTTTTTTAAGTAACGTATTTCAGTTTTAGACAGCATCGATACGACTCCCCCTGTGGAAGATGAGGACATCGGCACCCGCTCTCATTGTCCCTACGCTATCTTCTGGTTTCTTTATTATTGCTATTCTCTAATCAAATTTATAACATCCACTTTCGGTTCTGAAACCATAATTCCCACAGTTGTTTTATAGTACTTGTATATTTAAATCAGACTAACCACCACTAATACTCTTATCATAATTTCCTCACTGCTAAATTCTCTACCATATTTCATCATGTCTAAGATGCACATTTGTGGAAGCAGGATCCACTGTGAGAAACAGCAACACAAAACAAAATAACAACAGAGTTTGAGAGCATCTGGAGAAGATCTCACATAATAATTTATATTAGAAAATTTTACCTTAAAGAGATAGCGTCTAAGGGATGGAACTGAAGACTATGAAATCAGGAAGTAACACAAATGTGCTCGCACACTGAAACTCAAAAAGGGGTCCATTTAATTCAGAAGCCAGAGAAAATTACATCAAGAAAAATGACAATTCATCTCCTCGAGGCAGTGCTTTCCTGAGCTGCAGCCTGAAGACCACCTGCTTAACGGGGAGGGGGACTGTTAGCAATGCAGATTCCGGTGCCCCATCTCAGACCAGCGAGTCAGAATCAAAGGGGGTGGGTCCTAGGAATCTGCATTTGGACAAACTACAAGTAATTTTTAAGTGTACTGAAATTTGAGCTTCGCCATATTGAAAACAGAAGGATGGAATGGGCGGCTATTGTTTTGACGGGGCAAAGGAGGACCCTCTCTTTCTCCTCCCAGTTGTGGTTCAAATGGGCTCTGCCATCTTGTTAGTGATTCCACTCTGCTGGCCACAGCTCACTGAGTTGGAGAAAGGTGCCTGTCTCCACCTGACCACCGAAACCTTCTCTGGGATTTTTAAACTTCAAATACTAATTGTGGTCCCTCTCTGGAAGTGAAATTTACAGTGTGAGCCTGAGAGCTGCTGGCAGCTGTGTAGAGAAAGCCAAAAGGTAGAGAGATGGAGTAAATGATCTGGCTATATTCTGTCTCTGGCTCAAGCTGTCTCTGAGGCTCAGCTACATCTTTGTAATTGCATTATGTGAACTGATTAATGTCCCTACTTTTTTTTTTCGCTTGAATCGGTTTGAGTTGGGTTTCTGTCGGTTATATCCTCCAGACTCAACTATCTTTTCCAAAAAACTTTCAGCCAAAAACAGAATAGTCTGTTGAAAAAACAAACCACAGTTCCGTGGCATAATATGATGATTCTCATTTCTTAGATGAATAAATTAGCTATTTATATGATTCAAAACAAAACTGCCTTAAGAATATTCTACCGTATCACTGATGACATCGTGTGACCTGAGGTATAGATACACCCCACCACTACTGCCAACCTTCTTGCATGTTGCTCTCATATTCTAATCCTGCAGACTTCCTTTTTAGATATATTTATCTTACCTAACAATAAGTATTTATTGAGTATCTACTACGTATGCACACCATGCCAGACACTTGAAATAATTTACATCAATAGGCCCTTCTTCATGGAGCTTATAATCTAGCAAGAGACATTAAATATATACAAATAATAAAAAAAAATAATGAGGCAATTTATGATAAGTACTACAAATAGCAGGGAATTTCGATGTATCTTTCATTTGCAACCAAAGGGTCCTGACTGATAAAGGAAGTGTTCAGAAGGCCTTATGGGACAGCAGGATTTTACAGCTTGAAGAGACTGATGGATGAAGAGATGAGGGAAAAGGCCATGTCAGGTGGACAGAATGAATAATGGGCACAGAGACAGGAAAGTATGACGGCAGTTCAATGTGGATGGAGAGTAAAGTGTGTAAAGGAATGTAACGAGAGAGAAAGGGAGGGGCAGACCGGGCCAGAAGAGTGAGCACCTGAGATTCACCTGTAGGGAGTGTGCTGTCTACCTCTGTTCTACTCTTTGGCAGTATTATTTCCTGTAATGTAACCCTATCTGCCCAAGCTTGACCCATCCTTGATTTATCTCCAAATAAATCCCCAATTATATTCAATTTCACTCTTCCAAGGTCATTTCTGCTAGAATCCAATAGGCTATAAATATCATAAACTAATAAAGTCCTCTGATAGAAAATTTTCCATGTAATATTTAAACTTTTTAGAGAGCATATTTCAAAATGTTCTAACACACATCTGCTATTAGGACCTCCTTCTATAGAAACATTTCCTGAAAAGCGACACCTGCCACTTAGGCTTTGTGTTGACATGCTCATCGTTGCTGACCAAACACAAGGCCTGGTGAAAAGAACAGGCTCAGTGATGAACGAATGACATGATCTCTACATATCTGTAAGGATCTCTTATTACTATTCTTTCCCAATTTATCTTCAGAATCTCTGTTTCAAGATAGATAATTCTGGAAGTGTTCTGAACTACTACGTAATTTACAAGTCTAAAGAAATAATATACTTACTTTGTGACTCCATAGTCGATTCCAATTGTTGCAAGGTATTTGGACACAAATCTTTTCTCACAGTATCGCTTTATAATACAGCTCTAAAAAGGTGAAAATACATGCTTTTAGTAAATATACTCTGGGAATATATACGCCTAAGCACATTTCTTCATTGTGGTTTCTTCAATCACTTTGAGAGAGAAAGCATTTTTAAGTCGAAACAAAATAATAAACAAATGCTAAAAGCAAAAATTTGAAGAAAAATATTTTTAAAAATCTTTCCTTAATATCAAATATGGGTACGTTTTCAATTTAGTTCTCAATCGTTATGCTCTTTTATTTGAAGACCTCTTCTGTTATACTTTCAACAATATCACCAAAGTATCTATGTCTAGCCTTGACCTCCCTCCCAAGACCAGATCCACACTGAAAATATCTACTTGTTTCTACTCAGATGTCTTGCTCTTACCTCAAATTCAACAAGTCCAAAAACGAACTAACCCTATACATGAAAACAGCTCATCCTGCTGACATCCTACTTCTATCAATACCACCATTTTCCCAATCACGGAGGACCAAAATATTAAAGCTATTTTTGATTCTGAGCCTTTCTTTTTAATACAATATCCCTTTATTTGAAATCACTGATATCCGTTGGACTAAACATAGGTTATTTTCTATGCACTTCTAACAGAATAAGACAAACAGAGTTAAATATTGATGTTTTTTCAAGCTATCACAACTTTTGAAACTCAACTTGAGTTTTTATCTACTTTATTTTATGTATCTCTTGAAGAGAAGACACGAACTCAAAAGGAGTGACAGGAAAGTCCTGTCAATATAAAAAATATTGTTCTGTTTCCAGTTAATTTGGTTATTTCTTACCATAGCTTATTCTATTCAAATAAGCATTGATTCTTATCGCATCCTAGAATGAGAATTAAAACTTTCAAAGGATGATGCTTCAATATTGAATACTAGAGTGTACATTAAGGAACATTCCTTTTGAAGCTATTGTATCATTTTTTTTTCTATATATAAATTGAAGACAATTTATATGAATCACTTTTTCTCATGTAAAAAGGTTATTCAAATTGTAGCACCCATATAACTGACAATTCTGGCCATCTGGCCTAGCCTAAGAGTTACACTAGGTTTCATTAGGGATTAGAAATTATGCTAGTCCCTTTAAAGAAGAAAAAAAATCAAATTAAATACTAACAAATTTTTGCTTATAATTCTACTGTACATTAATTTTTTAAAAAAGAAAACAAAAGCCAGTCAAACCCAAGTTGTCCAGGCAAATAAACTCAAATCTTTCTGTCATGTCTGAGGTTATAATCTACTTTGTAAGTTATTTAATTAAGGTTATTTCTATATGCCTTATGTTGTCTAATTTGATTAACCACCACCTATTTATGGAACGAAACTTTCCTAAGCCAAAATAAATACAGACATTAAGGAACAAATTTTTACCCTGTAACATAGAAAAAAAAACGAGCAAGCCCTATTCCATGCTTAAGTGTTAATGTTCTTATTGTTCAAATCTAATTTCCTAAAATTCATGGTAGTCTAATAAGGTTTAATGACACTGGTCTTATTTCTTGCTATATGTACTACACAGCAAGAGTATTTACAATAATGAAGTGGCAGACACATATTTGTTGTCGAAGTATAATTTGGGACACAATTATAGATATTTAACTTATGGATTAACTCTGTACCTTATCATCTCAGCCTACCTGGTCTTTCTTGGATTAATAAAATCCAAGGATTATAGTTCCAGAATAATCTCAGCCACCTAGTTCTGCTACAAGATAAAGTGAGACTGTAATTAAGACAATGTTAAGTAGAGAAGCTTCCTTTGCCTAACCCCCCTCCCAAGGCCTCCATTTGTAAAGAATACAGACCAGAAATCCAGCGCCCTCCCAAATCCTTTCTGTGCTATCAGCCTGTTGCTGAGCTTTAGTATCTTCATTTTTTAAAAAGGACAAAAGTACCTGTCATACCACTGATAGGAGTGATTCGCAGATTTAATGAGATTATATCAAAATACTTTATTACTTACAAAACATAAACTTTATAACGATAGCTACTTTGTACTGAGCATCCTCATTTCTACTACCCTACAATTCTAGGAATAGCAATGGAAGCTTTACATATATAATTGTCTCTCTTTTAATCCTCAGTCTACACAGTTATAATTATATTCAGTGTATAAATCAGTTAATATAAGCTTGAAGAGTTTCATTGATTTGATTTGCTAAGGTCTTAATTTTACCTCCAAGTAGAAGCTTTTCTTCTCTTTATTCTCAGAGCGACCACAATATTATTTCATGTCCTTAAGAATGGTGGGGTGTGATTAAGAAAAAGGTGAGGTAGGAGGAATCACTGAATAACCTGCCCCTGCAGCAAAGAAGACATCCTCATAAAATCCCTGGACTTCATACATCGTTTTTATAGTTTTTCATATATCGAATATAAGGTACAAAGTAATAAAGGGATGTATTAGGAGCAAGTTGAATATGCTATGCCATCCCAGCCAGATTCAAACTGAGATTTCGCATAAGTTCATCATATTATCACGCACATGTGCAAATCAAAAATGACATCAAACAGAAAAGCATAAGGACATCCTTTTGAGATGGAGAGACAACACTTTTTTCATAGTAGGGATTAAGACATTTAAACACATTTCTGTTTAAAATCTTAATACAGCCATATTTTTTACTCATAAAAATCAAGTCTCCCAGTAGAAATGGTATTTTACCACACTAATCTTTAAATTCCATCACTAAAAAAGTAGTAATACACACCAATTTCTAACCTCTTAGAACATTCTGCACAACAGATGTTAGTCACTGAAATGACAAGTTGCTTAGAAAAGTGGTACTCCCTCAATTGTGGTAGGATTTGGTAGTCAATATTCTCGTTTTCCAGTAAAAAGATTTCATGAGCAGAAACATAGGACTCCTTGTGCTTTTACTGGTCAAGGGAGCATTTCTGAGCAGCCTCTCAGAAAATATTTCTTGACAGGTTGACCACAGATCTAGGGTCTTCACTCCTCGTAGTGGCACCGTGAGACACAATCATGCTACTCCTGCCTCTGCGCATTTATGGACAATTTCAGGACTTACTCCACCATCGACCTCTATGTCCAGAGATGGGAACTCGGTCCTCAGCCAGCGAACATTTGGCATCATATCTTCCATGAGTTTCTGCCCTCCAAGCCCAGGTCCCATAACCAAGGCCATATCTATCTGATGAGCCCACGGTGCCAAAGACTGAACTGTAGTTCCTGGTTGGATGGCAAGGCCAAACTTCATCCCATTCTCCTGAACGTCTTTAATCAAAGCCCCTGGGGTCTCAGTAGCGTGGAGATGAAAGGTATACTGAATGGCGCCTGCTATGGCCATTGGCTTTACCTACTGTTGCAGCCTCAACACCAAAATGTACATATCAAAGAAAGGGTCCTGGTCTTGCTGCTTTTGGAGGCTTTCTCCCATAGGGGACCAAAGGTAATGCTGGGAACAAAATGGCTGCCCATTACATCCAGGTGCAGATAATTGGCCTCAGGGTCCAGCATTTGGAAGCACTTGGCCCTTAAATTGGCCAGAATGCTGTAGAGGATAGATGGGCTAATCCTGCAGCCAGATGCCGCAGTGCTTGTTTCCGAGCATTCTGAGCCTTTCTAAATCGTCTTTTGAATGTTTCTCCCATCGTCTTCTTCATTCCACTTCCCATTGACATCGCTTTGGTTTAGATTATCATCTACTCCTAGACAACAGTAGGAAATTCTTTACAGAACTTTCTGCCTCTTTTTCCTCCCCAATTCAGTCAATACTGAACACCACTACCATTATTTCAACTCGAAAATCTTCGGTGGCTTCCCATTGCCAAGAATTCAAAATCTAAAATCTGTTGTCTGTTATTCAAGATACTCCATAATCTGGCCCTAAACTGTCTTCTCTGTCTAAACACTTCCATATAAACTCTCCATTTCTGCAAAACTCCCAGGACCTGGCTTCCTGACTTATCATTACTTTTCCCTCTACTTGAAATAAGCTTTTTTCTCCCTTCTTTCCAAATCTTACTTACCCATTAAGTATTAAGGCCCAGCTCAGGCTCTGAGATTTGTAAGAGATATTGTCTACATACAAATTTCTCTAGCACTTTTCATAGATACCATCATGTATACACAGACTGTATCTTTGCCATTGGTCATACACTGCTTTGTATTAATTACCTTTTCACATGTGTATATTTATCTCATTGTTACTTGTAAATTACTTGAGGGCAAGTACCAGTACTTTACTTCTTTATGTCTTTTGCAGCAATTAGCTCAGTGCCAATAAAAAAAAAAAAGCACTCATGAAACTTATAATTTACTTGAAGTGCTGGTAACAGAGTTTATTCCACTCAAATTCTTTTTTGATGAACTTCAATCTAAATGAAATAGGACAGTTACTATGAAAAGTACTTAATAAGCTCATTGTGAACTAAAGGAAGAAACTTCTTTGAAGTGACTACTAAGACTATACTTTTAAAGAACTTTGTAGCTTGAAAACACTTCACAAATGTTTTCTCTCACAATATCCTATAAAAATATAGCCTTCTTCTAAATTATTCATGGGAGTAAGGGGCCTGGAAGTCCTTTAACCCTAGTAAGCTATTTAAACACTAGTCCTAAGTGTTTAAAGATATACACATTTAAATAGTAGTGTTAATAACCACTTCCTGTAACACAAAGAGACAGGGTTCTTGGTCCTTAGCATCTCACAAGCTACTTAAATAACATAGAATAGAATATTTTTGCTTTCATTATTTTTCTTAAATAATTTTTAGGCACTTCTCTTTTAATGAAATTCCAATTACACTATTAACAGGTTTGAGTCTTTAAAGAACAACAACAACAAAAAAAAAAAACAGAATTATCCTAAAATTCATATGAAAGAATTTTCTGAGAAGAACTAATCAAAGCGGTTAAAAGAATAATGGAGCAGGGCAGTAGAAAGAGGAGGAAATTTGCCTTGACAGATATTAAAATAGAATCTGAAACTAATTAAGACATCATTATACTGGCATAAAAGTAGACAGACAAGTCAGCAGAATGGAACAGAGATCCCAGAATAGATCCCATTATGTAAGGAAATTTAAAAAGTGAGAAAGGTGATATTTAAATCAATGAGAAAAGAATAATTTATTTGGTAAAATGCTAATGGCACAATTAAATACCCGCCTGGAAAAAATTAAGGCCCATAACCTCCCTATATAAAAAATAAACCACAGTGCTCACTTTAGCAGCACACATACTAAAAAAAATTACAGATGAATTTAGGATTTAAGCATCTAAAAATAAAATAAAAATTTCACAAGAATATGCGCAATACGCATATAACCTCAGGGACTCCTTTCAATCAATCAAGAAAGGAAAAGCCAGAAAACATAAAAGAAATGACAGACATAACTGTATATAAATAAATAATAATAAAACAAATTTTAAGACAAAATATCTATAAAAATATTAAAAGACAAAACATATTTGGGCAAATATTTGTAACTGAATGACTGGTAAAAAGTTAATATCTCTAATGTCTCTAAACCATAAAAATTGATAAGACACATCAACCAATAGAAAAATAGGTATGGAGTATAAATTGGGCAACATACATATTAGCACATCCAAAATCCAGTAAGCATATGAAAAGATGTTCAACCTCATCTGTAGTCAGTGAAATGCAAATTAAAGTAATAATGAAATTATTTCTTATTAACCAGATTGGTAGTAATTAAAAGAATGACAACACCTGTGTTGGTAGAGATTTTGAGAAAAGGGTACTTGCATACTGCTGTTAGAAATATACTTTTTTAAAGAGCAACTGGCAATAGCTACTAAAATTTAAGAATGTGCTCTTCGAATCAGCAGTGTTATCCCTGGGAATCTATCTAGTCCATAGAAATTATAGTACCACTATTTAAGGATATACATATAGGCATACATCAGAGATACTGCAGATTCGGTTCTGGACCACTGCAATAAAGCAAGTCGCATGAATTTTTTTGGTTACCCAGTGCATATAAAAGTTACATTTATATTTATACTGTAGTCTGTTAAGTGTGCAATAGTATTTTGTCTTAAAAAAACAGCAATGTACATACCTTAAAATTTTTTATTGCTAAAAAATGCCGACCATCTTTTTGCTGATGGTCTTACCTTCAATTTGTAAAAAACGCAATATCTGTGAAGTGCCATAAAACAAAGTATGTCTGTACGTGTACATACGCACACGCGTGTGCACATACAAGGGTATTTATTACAATATTGTTTGTAATAAAGAAAAAAAGCTGGAAACCCAATGAATTCTCATCAGTAGAGAGAATACATACATATCATGGACTATTGTGCAACTACGAAGAAGAGTGAATAGAGCTATGTCAGATAGCTTGGCGGAATTAACATTATCTACTGTTAGGAGAGAAAGGCAAACTCCAGAGAAGTACATACTACAATACTGTATGATGAGGGTACTTTTGACCCTAAGTAAGAGAAACCCAACTCAACTAATTTAACAACAAAATACTTATTTAATATAACTAGATATCTAGAATTAGGGCAAGCTTCCAAGTTGGTTGACATAAAGATTCAGTGATAACCTCATTAGGAAACTTCAGATCCTAGAGGAGCCAGAGAACTGGGCTGGGTCTTTGGGAGCAGGTAGACTGCCAAGGCAGAGAGCTGAACTGCATATAGACCAAGACCACAGAGAAACTTCAGCGTTGCCTACAAAGGAGATTAAGCCCTTGGGAAGCCCCTTTTCATCACCGCATCTCTAGAACTTCTAAAACAATGCTGAATAATAAAGGAAAATAGTAAGTATTCTTTCTTGTACCTAATTTTAATGGAAATGGCCTTAGCACTTTACCATTTGGTATGTTTGCTGTTGGTAGGTAATAAATACTGTTGTATCATATTTAAGTAGTTTCCTTTTATCCTGATCTTAAATTGTTTATTAGAATTGACTACTTGATTTTATCAAATGTGTTATAATATTGAAAATATTTACTCCCGTAATCAGTTGATACTACAAATTATAACAAGTTGATTAACATCTTGATATTGAACCATGTTTGCATGCATGTGATAAACCATATTTTCTAATAGTTAATTATTTTTCATATATTGCTGAATTGTATCTGTTGCTATTTAGAAATTATGCATCTCTATGTACATGTGAAATTGGTATATACTTCTTTTTTGATACTATATCAAGCTTCACTATTTGAGTTACCATGACTTCATATATAATAAATCGATGTCCTGTTCATATTTTTCTTTATCTTGGAATAACTTAAGTAACTGAAAGTACGTGTTATTTAGTTTAAATAAATCTTACTCATGAAGCCATCTGATCCTAATATGTCTTTAGATGGTTAAGCCTCTTTATTTTTTTTTTAAAGCCTACAGCACCTGGTATTCTTAGGTGTTCTCCCATCCAAGTACTAACCAGGCCCCATCCTGCTTAGCTTCTGAGATGAGATGAGATTAGGCATGTTCAGTGTGGCATGGCCATATACTCTTAATTACTATTGTAATTCCTTCTGCGGTAACTGGTCGATTGGATTTTCTACTTCTTTTTGAGTCGATTTTGGTAATTTATATTTTGCTGAAAATATTCCCTTTCCTTGACATTTTCAAATGTGTAACTATAGAACTGTAGATAGTATTTGCTAATTAATCTTTTAATTTCTTCTGGTATGTGATTATTCTCCTTTTCAGTACAAATCTCGTAATTTTTTGCTTTGTCTATTTTTTTAAACAGAATTTTAGACACTTTGCTTTTCATTAATCTTTCCAGAAAAAAATTTTTTTGGTTTATTTTGTGTCCTTTTTATGTCTTAAGTATTTAGTTACTTAATACTTGATATCTTAAGTAGTATTTTTAATTGAGATATACTATACCATAAAATTTACACTTTTAAGGTGTACAAGCCATAATTTTTACCATATTGACAAAATTATGCAACCATTAAATGCCTTTAGTTTTTATCTCTCTTCTTTAGAAATGAATAAAATAATTCATTCTCTTTTGACTACAACTTTAATTTTGTCTTGAAGGTTTTGGTAAAGATTCTATCCTTTCCATTGCTTCCTGGTTATTTTGTCATTTGCTTTGATTTGTCTTTTGATCCAAGGATTATTTACTAGGGCATTTCTTAATTTTTAACTTAAACTGTTTATCTGTATACCTGTCTATATTTTCCAAATTCTTTAAAATGAGTATGTACTACCTTTACAACTAAGGGAAAATATTTTTAAAGTTATATTTAAATCTTTATCCACCTAAATTTTATTTTCGAAACAGGAATGTAATAGGAATCCACTCCACTCCCAAACAATAAGTAGTTGGTTCCAATAGTACTTATTAAATGATTTCTACTTTCTCATATAATTTTATTGTACTTGTTGTAAAGTGAATTTCCTTATATGTTTGGGTTTATTTCTGAACTCCATTCTGTTCCATTGATGTCTCTATATTACCTTTCAGGTATCAATAGGAAAAGCTTAGTAACTTTAAAATGTGTTTTAATATCTGATAGAATTAATCTCTCATCTTTTTTCACAATTTTCTTGGTTATTTCACATTTAATTTTTCATAAATATTTTAGTACCTTTTATTATGCTCTGAAAAAAACTCATTGGTAATTTAATTGGGATTGAATTACATTTGTAAATTATTTTAAGGAATTGACATTTACACAATATTGAGTGATCCTAATTAAGAAGAAATATCTTTCCATTTGCCTATGTAATTTTATATCCCTTTGTAGAGTTTGAAATTTTTCTTCATATAGGTACTACCCATTTCTTCTTAAATTTAACCTAGGCACTTTATTTTGTTTTTTATTGTAAATTAAAAGTTTTTTAATTATATGTTCCAAAGTATTATAATTTGATATAGTAAAGCTATTAACTTTTGCAAATTACTTTTTCCTTATTGAATTTTCTTATCGTTTCTAATAGCTTTTCAGTTAATTCTCTTTGGGTTTGCAGACAAACAATAATATCATTAACAAATAATAATAATTTTGCCTTCTCTTTTCCAGTACTTCATATTTTATTTCTTGCCCTTATCTAATTGCATTGGCTAATAAATCGAGAATAATGTTAAATAAATGTGGTGATACTAGACATTTGGGGCTATTTCTAATGTTGCGCTATTAAGCACAGTAAAATTACAAAAGTGACGCATGCTGACTTTGCCAGTTTAGTACATAACTTAGAGGCTTTTTTTTTTTTTTCTTTTTAATGCCTGGCACATAGCTGCTGTTTGATAAATGTTGACTTTCACTGAATGCTATGTTAATATATATTTACACACAGAGATAAATAGTAAAGGATAATGCTAAATGGAAAGACACTAAAAGACTTTTACTGAGCATTACCTATGTGCAGAGCAGCTGGCCTAAACCTTTTCCTTAACAGCTCTTTTGGCATCTAAATCCCACTTGGAGCTGATCTTGACAGCATGCAATCATGGAAAGAGAACTGCAGTGGAAGTGTGCAGAGTTCTAATTCTGTCTCTTTCACTAATTTGATGACCTTCGGAGGTTCTTAACCAATAGCGTTCAGTCACCCAAAAGGAGAGACAACTTGGGTGAAGAGGAGGCAGTCTTAGACCTCATTTGGGAAAAGACCTTCAGTTACTTTCGCTGTCCATCCCTCACCAACATATAACGGGAGGGCTTATAGATGATACCCAGGAGACAGAACAAAGACAAAAGGCAGTGGAACTAAGGCTTCTTTGAAGAATGGATGTGGTGACAATGCCAGAAATAAAAACAAAACATACAAAGTAACGCTGGCTCCTCGACATCCATCGCACCTCCCCTGTGAAACACGTCCGCATCAGTTACGCTCTCTTACAACTAATATGGTAGATTCTGGGCTCCATGTCTACAGAGCAACATTTTACAAATCCCCAATCCTCTTACGCACCCCATAAATTCCCTTTGGTTCCCAAGCACTGCTTGGGGTAACTAAACTTTTATTCTCCACCTCTCAGTCCTGGATGTGTCACGTAGAACGCTGATATGGTATCTAAGCAGACGATCTGCCTGCCGGTAGGACCCAGGCCTCCTTACTCTCTTTGGAGTACATTCAAGGGTTAAGGGTTACAGAAGACATCTTCTTAGGGAGAGCGACGTCGGTGGAGGAGGGGACAACCTTAAGGTCAAAAAGGTCAGTAGAGTTTTCCTCGAAGAGCCACATCCACCAGAAGGAGACCGGGCCTGCTCAGGGGCGGGAAGGAGGCTGGGCCCCGGGCTGCTGAGTGGCCGCCCTCCCAGCCAATCGGCATGTAGTAGCTCTGCCGTGCCGAAGTCCCGCCCCTCCCGGCGAGGTACTCACTTTTCCCACTTCGGCGTTGCCCATGGAGATGACTTTGATGCGCAGGGACTTGCCAGGCTCCTTCCGCTTCGGCATGTTGGCCTCCATTGCCCTCGCTCTCTCGGGGCCACCCGCCTCGGTCTCTCCTTGTTCACCAAGCTGGCCCGTCCCTCAGGTCTCCTCATCCAATAGCGAAACCGCTGTTATTGTCACCGCCCCGGCTCCGCGGCTCGCCATCCCTGCCGCTGCCTGGCAGCGGGCGCGAGCGGTTAGTATCGCAGGGAGATAGGGGAGGGAAAAAAAAAAAAGAGTCTCGCGATGCTAGAAAGGGGCAGCGTGACGTCATCGCCAGGCCCTAAGCAGACCGTGGTTACCTGATTCCTGGGATCTAAGGAGTCTGGGCGCCTTCCTAGGCTCGCGACACAGAGGGTGGCTGGGTTTACTTTTAACGGAGTGCGCGGCATTATGTCCACAGGCTCCAGGACATAGGCATTTGTTATAGTCACAGGCGAGTAGTAGAAATTTATTAGCTGTTCAGGGCAGATTCTCAGGTTGGGAATATCTGGAATTACGAATTTCAGCAAGCTGAAACTTTGAAATAGACCAGGGCCCATTTTGAGGTGTTTTTTCAGGATTCTTCAGTCCTATGGGCTCCGTTCACTCACCCTTCCCCTTTTAATCTGTTTCCCCTGTTCTGGCTTCCAAAGAGGCAGAGTCAAAATCTAGAGAAATGGAGAAGTCCGTGCCCTGGTTCTGGAAGGAGGGCTTGCCAACAAAAGGTCGCCACCTCGAATACAGTGCCAACATGAGTCCCTAGTCTGGGGTACAGGTAAAGGAGAGACTACTCAGATAAATAGTCCGCAAACTGGGGAAAGGTAGCCTTTACCGGAAATTGAAAGTGTGCTCCCTCCAGGGAAACAGGAAAGTGATTATATAGAGAAAGTGCTTGCCCTGATCCCTGATTGGTCTATTTTTATGCAAATAAGGAATCTAAATTTTCAGAATTTGATTGAGCTAAGTAGCGCTGTCCTAATTGGTCAGAAATGTGCGTCCTGATTGGTCATTAGGATTTGCTCTAATAGGTTAATAAAGATGCAAATAAGGATGTAGCTGTTCAGCTCCAATTGGACAGGGCAGGTCTCAGCCTATTGGTTGAAATAGGATTCCAAAAACTTCCTTATAAGTTTCTACTCAGCCCTGTCTGCAGCGGTTTCCCTGATGTGTGTGTGGGTGTGTGTGTGTGTGTGTGTGTGTGTGTGTGTGTGTGTGTGTGTGTGTGTGAGAGAGAGAGAGAGAGAGAGAGAGAGAGAGAGAGAGAGAGACCTCTGTAAACAATGGCTGCTAGACTCTACCTTTTTGGCAGGTAGGCTCTTTCTCCGAGTCAACAGGCCTAAACAAGATCTGGATCCTATCCAATCTTAAAAAAAAAAAAATAGGTTGTTCATTTGGAACCAAGACAGGTCTAAGTTTAGTCCTTGTTCTTCTATTATGGAGTTCTAAAATATAGGAAGAAATACCAGGCTTTTCGTACACTCTTAAGCCTCTGTCAAGATGTGTGTCATTGTAGCTATAAGCTCCTTCATTTTCCCTCTCTTCCTGTCACTCATATCTAAATTTAACCCCATCTTCTGTTCTCATCTTTTGTTTAGTCGACAATATGATGGTAGAATAATATTTCTAAGATAACCACTTTTCATCCTCTGATTCCAAGGAATAAGAAAAGTATCTGCTTGATTAAAATCAGTCTTAGAGGAACTGTAATTTTTTGAGTCAATATCGTCCGTTATGGAAGACAAATAGAACTTGACAAATGATTATTTAGTGCCTTTAAAAAGAATGGCTACCAATTTCCCAGTAAACTACAATGGTAAAGACAGCATAGCTTTGAGCATCTTAATACATTGCAGGAAGACAGTGAATAAAAGCTCAAAATTTTGTGGTAGTTATTTGCAGTTAGATTTCAAATATTTCAATTTAAAATTTAATTTTAAATGTTAAATGCTTTTCAAGGAAACAAAGCTTATTCTAGATTGTTTTCACATTCAAGTAATACAACAGTGCTTGGCAAATATGAAATATGAGTCCTAGTTAGAATTTTGATAGTTTAGAGCTTAAAAGAATTGGATTTATACTGATTCTCCAGATGCTGATTTCTCAGTATAATGTAATAAAACCAAAAAAACATCTGTTGCTTTAATAGTTCAGCTTTGACCCTGTAGTAGAACTGGTATTGTGGTAAAATAATTGCAAAACGTCAAGTCTGCAAATATCGAAGACTGATTAGATATGATAACTTCAACATAAGAGCAGTAAAATATGCCAAAGATTACAATATATTATTATCTTTTCATATTGCTGTTTTTAAGGTTTTAATATGTGTAGCCATATTTTCTACTGAGTGTGTTAAATTGGCTCGAAATTGAAAAAGCAAGAAAGTAGCTTTCTTTTCCAGTCTTTAATATAGAAAGGAGAAAGAGAAGCATGAGTTAGTTGTGTACTGTGAAGCTAGAGGATCGGTGTATGGATTTAGAGTATGAGCTCTGGAGTCGGCTCTGTTACACTCTGTTGGCGTGACATGGGCATGCAGTGCTGGTAAAAACTGCAGGAGATAATGCCCATGAAGTACATGGTAACCTCCCCCCCAAATAAATGTAGTTATATGCTTTTAGATACTCATGGGTTTTTTTTATTTTTATGTATTAAAAAAGATTTTACTTATTTTAAACCTGCGTTTTAAAAGTAAATTAGGAAATATGTTGGACATACTAAAAGGTATAAAGAATAATATAATGACTATCTGTGTATCCACCACATAACTTAAGAAATAGAATATCACTGATACACCATGTACTCTTTCCCGACACAGCCCTCCTCCCTCTCTACAAAAGGTTGCGTCTATCCAAATTTGTGCTTTTAATTTCTAGACATTTAAAATTTTTATAGTACTTATGTATATACACCTTAAAATGTAGTATTGTGCTGTATCTTTTAGAAATCTTTATTTTGAAATAAGTTCACTCTGAAAAGTTTCAAGAATAGTGGAAAAAATCTTATATACCCTTTATCCAGATGCATCAATCGTTAGCATTTTGCCCCATTTACTATATCACTTGTGCTTGCTATCTAGATACACATATTTTTTTCTGAATCATTTGAGAGTGATTAGCAGACGTGTTTCTTTACTCATAAACACTTCCTAAGGACAAGGACTTTCTCTTATTTAACAACCGTGTATTTATCAAAATCAGGAAATGTAACATAGATACAGCAATATTACCTAATCCTGTGGTTCTCAGACTGCATTGAGGTAACCCACAGCCCCCCATTGAATTCACAGGGAGATATCTGTGGGGGTATTTTACATCCTAAATTCTCAAGGCAAATAGAAGCAATCTAAGACTATACAAAACTATTTGCTCGAGGTTGTTTACAATTTCAGCAGTAGATGGTGCCATATTCCTTGAACATGTCATATATTTGGGAAGCTGAGTTTTTTCGGTGGCTGTGATAAAAAGCCAGTACAGTGGAAAAATCAGTGCAGAACAGGAAATGAAGGTAATCCTATCCAATCTGATTCCAAGATCTGAGAAGTTGTGCAGTGCCCAACAGGTGCACAAGTCCCATTAGTACGTAATTGTGGTTAAGAATGAAATAAAAAAAAAATTCTTTCAATTTATAGGCATTATTTTTTCAAATAACAACTAAATTATTAGGATATAAATAAATTATTTGGACCTAGATATTTCCTTTGCCAAGGAACACCACGAAAAAGATATTGAGACACTGAAGTTGACTTGAACCAAGAGTATTTGAGAAAATTTCATCTAACCCACAATTTATCATCAAATTTCACCATTTGTCCCAATAATATTCTTTATTACTATGTTCCCCAGCATCTCATCTCCCCCCGTGGTCTGGGGTCTAATCCAGCATAATTTAGTTGTCATATATATTTAGTCTTTTTTTTATTGGTATGGTTCCTCAGCCTTTCTTTATCTTCCAAAATGACAGTTATTTTTAGAATATTCCTCATTTTGTGTTTGGTGTGTTCTCGTAATTACATTCAGTTATATTTGGCTGGAATATCACAGAAAAGACAATGTCTTTTTAAAGGCATCAGCATCAGAAGGCTGATGATGTCAATTTGTTCCATTTATTAATGATGTTAACTTTAGTTAGTTAAGGTGTAAAGTAGTGTTCATTAGAGGAATCCATAGTAGAGTGAGTTTTTTCATTTGTAATAAGTAATTTGTAAGGGGATTATATAGATATTATTTCTTCACTGAAATAATGATGATTCATGGCTGAAGAGATTATTACCATGATAGATGCAAAACCATGATGTTCTAACTTCGTCATTCCTCCTCCATTTATTACTTGGTATTTTACTCTAAGGGAGAACTTTCCTTTCTCATTCATTTATTTATTAATTTATATCACTATGGACTCATATATGCTTTTTTACCTCATGAACATTGTTTTGTTACTATTTTTATTTTAATGCTCATTCTGGCTCTTATGTCTTTTTGATATGTCTCCACCATTTTTTGAGCACCTCCTTGCTTTCTGGCACAGCAAGCCCTAGTTCCCTAAGTCCTTTTAGTAGAGAATGGTTTTTAGAAACCAAGATCTGGGTGCTCGGTGTGCTCAATCGAAACAAGGGTGCCTTTGCTTTGGGCCCTTTTAGTTGACTGGACGAAAAAAAAATACATTTATATACATACATGCAACTAAATCCATATATCATACTGATATCCCCAATTCATTTTAGCACAATTCATTCTAGTTTTCTCTCTTTCTGTATTTATAACTCCCTTCTTCAATAGTGAGAAACCTGGCTCTCATCATCTTCAATATACGTACTAACTTGCTCAATCCTACAATACACAAAAAGTACTTTCAGAATTGCTAACCCATACCATCTCAAAAAACAGAACCACTTTGAATTAGAGTTCACTATTTGTTTATAGCTATTGTTGTCTTAAATTGACAAATATAGTTTGTCATATAGTTTCATATAGTATAAATGTTTATAAGTTGATTGGCTTAATCCTTTTTTTTCTCTCTGGTGTGGTTATGGTTTTCATTTGAAATATGAATGTTTATTTATGTTTATACTCTATTTTAGGTTTCTCTTTTATTACTACTGGCTTTATTTTATTACTTTTTATAAAACATTAATATAATTTCAAAAGTCAAAATGATACCAATTGAAATACTCAGAAAAGTGTCATTTTAACCTCCATCCCAAACCATTCCACCTCTTTCCACCTAACTTCTGTGGGCAACTGATCACGTTAGACCCCAGTTTATTCCTTCTTGTGTTTCTTTTTATAAAAACTAAGCAGTTACGTGTATATTTTCTTATTTCTTTTTTTCTTACACGAAAGGTTACTATATGTACATGCGTGGGGTTTTTTTTTTTTTTTGACCTTTGCTTTTTTCACTTAACAATATATGCTGGAAAGCATCTCCTATTAGATCACAAAGATCATACCTATTCTTTTTTACAGCTACATAGTACAGTACTCCATTGTGTGGATATGCTATGGTTTCTTAAATCAATATATTTATGGGCATTTATGTAGTTTCAGATTGTTGTGGGTGTGTCTTCAGGGTAAATTTCTTAAAAAGTGGAATTAGTGGGTCAAAGGTAAATATGTATTTAGTTTTGTTACATATTGACAAATCCTTTAAAGTAACATTTTGAGAGTTTTTGCATCAATGTTTTTAAGTAGTATTGGCATTAAGGGATACTCTTATTCTTAAGTAATGTAATTATAAATTAATGAATTTGTGCTACCTTTACCTGGCTTAAATATTAACGTTATACTTGTTTCATAAAAAATTTGAAAGTTTTATTTTATTTTCTATACTTTAGAATAATTTATGTGACAACATTTGTATATTTGTAATAATAGGGAGAATGATATATTCAACACTCTACATACTCACTTCCCAGTTTATGGACAATCTTGTTTCATCGATGCTCCCCCACCCCCAAGTTATTTTGAGGCAAAGATCTATAACAATACTTATCTTAATGTGTCTTTAGAAAGTAAAGCTCTTAATTACAAACATACCCACAATACCACAGGCACACTGTGATGGGCAGAATTCTGTAGAGACCAACTCTTTAACTGATAACTATGAACTCTGGAAAAAATGTGAAATGACTACCTGGGGATTCAGAAGAGTTATAGAAATCAGGCAGATAGTAGAAGGGAGTAAAAAAGTTGGAGAAGTAACTGGCATGAGATGAATTTCTCCTGAGCAATATAAGGCTTACCTTGGGACATACTGGCTGATTAGCCCTTTCTATCTTGCGTATTAATCCACAGGATTTGAGTTCTGAGCATGCACTACATTGTATCAGAGGATGTTAATTTCATGCTGTTACACAGACATCTATGGACTCATCCTATTTGCATCCCAGGGATTATGTGGCAGGTTGTATTTTTAAAAAATGGCTGCAACAATATTTCCCATCCTGTATGATACTCAGTTTTTTATTGTGACAAAATTAAAATATATATAACAAAATTTATCATTTTAACAATTGTAAGTGTACAGTTCAGTGGCGCTAAGTATATTCACATTGTTTTGCAACCATCCTCATGATCCATCTCTAGAACTTTTTCATCCACCCGAACTGAAACTCTGTAACAAACACTCGTTCTCCATCTCCCTTCCCTAATCCCTGCAACCACCATTCTACTTCTGTCTCTATGACTTTGACTACTCTAAGCACTGCATGTGAGTGGAATCATACAGTATTAGACCTTCTGTGACTAGCTTATTTTACTTAGTATAACGTCTTCAGGGATCCCATGTATTTTTCTTACAATGGGACTGACGCTCCTCCCCATGACAGGTGTGTGTGTTGGGGGAGAGGGGTGTCTATGTTTTCTCTCCCTTGAATCTGGATGGCTTTGTGACTATGGCATGAGTGACATTATGACACTTTCAAATCTAGGTAGTAAAAGGCAATGTAATTGCCTTCTAGTTCTATTGGAATGCTCACTTTTGGAGTCCAGACGTCAACTGTGAAGAAATCCCAGCAGTTCGGGGAGAGGCCCACATAGAAAGGAACTGAAGCCCCCTCCCCCCGCCCCCATCCACAACCACAGCTAAGCTCCCATATGACAGCTAGAACCAACTTGCCAGCCATGGGATCGCACCATCTCGAAAGTGCCAAGGCAAGTAAACGAGAATGCCAGCAAGAGTGGAATGTAGCAATAAGGAATATGCAGCAAGCAATAGTAATATACAGGTAGAAAATTGCCATTAACCCCACTAAAGAACGTAAACTCAGAGCAAGGTGCCAGTTCCTTGGAAGACATCCTGGGCTACCAAGTGAATTACTGAAAGAGCTCGAATGTCATCTTTCTCCTGGTCCTTAGATACCAAGTTTATTTAAACCTCATGGCCTTTGTACTTAGTTTCCCTCTGCCTAAAATGCATTCCCCCAGATCTCCAGGTGTTCCAGCCATACTGGTCTGGTTACCCAGGGAGGAGAGATTTGGGCAGAAACCAATGTTTTCACCTATATATTCAATTGTAGTTAGTGATACCTAATGGTCTAATAACAAGTTAATGAAAGAAAGAAGGGAAGAGGAGGGAAAGGAAGAGGAGAGAAGGGAAAGAAATGCCAAGAAATAGAATTAAAAAGGGAAGGAACACTCTAGTGCTGTGCCATAGGACTCCCCTTTTTTGACCCGGCTCTCTCACAGTTAGGGTAAAGCAGAGCTTTTGACAAGTTGTGAATGACCACAAAAACGTAGGAACTATACTGATCATGATGGACAACTGAAAAAAGATCTAAAATGACTAGTCTGCTGCTGATTAGTCAGGCATGTTGGCAGCTTGATGAAATTTTAACGTTTTTGCAAAGTCCATTGAAATTTTATCTGTTCACATTTCTGTAAGGGTTTGCTTTGTCGTGGGGTGTGTATATGTTCAGTTTTGGTAGATGCTGTCAGTTTCCCAAAGTGACTTTGGCAATCCGCACTCTCACAAACAGCGAATGAGAGTTCTACTGGTTCCAAATTCTCACTGGCCCTCAACTTTGTCAATCTTTTAATTTTAGCCTTCATTCTATGTTTATAGTATTATCTACTCATAGTTTTAATTTGCCTATCCCTGATGACTAATGAGAGTGGGTGCTTTTCATATGTTCATAGGCCATTTCCTTTTACATGAAGTGACTGTTTAATTTATCTTGCCCACTGTTTCATTGAGTTGTTTACATTTTTTATTGATTTGTAAGAATTCTTTATATAGTCTCGGTGTGAATCCTTTATCAGAGATATACACTTGGCACAAAAATATCTGTAGCAATAGTATTAGTCATAGTCAAAAACTGGAAACGACTCATTGGTCCAGCAGTGGCAGAGTGAATAAATAAATCGTGACGTAGTCTTATGATGGAACACTATATTATTGCTATACAGTACTATTCTACTGCTACTGCTATGCTCATAAGTATGTTAAATTAAAGAAGCCAGACACAAAAGAGTATGTCCTACATAATTCCAATTTTTTAAAGTTCAAAAACAGATGAAACTAATCGATGGTGTCAGTATTCAGGATTCTGGTTATCTTTGGGTGTAGTGGATGAAAAGGGGTGCAAAGAGAGTTTCTGGGTGCTGGTCATGTTCTGTATCTTGATCTGGGTGCTGGTTACATAGATGTGTTCACCTGAAAATCGATTGGTCTGCACACTAATGATTCGTGTACTTTTCTATAGTATGTTACACACCAACACAAAAAAGTTTACAAGAACAATTCCTGCCTAATTTTCACAAAGGCCCGAAAGCCAGAAAAGCAGACTTACCCCGATCTCTCCCTCTGCTCAGAGTTTCTCGTGCTGTTCCTGTGCTAGATATTGGTGTCCATGGAAACCAGACGGAGAACGTGTGGTAGGGAAGCCAGGAAGAAGAGACCGGGGCCTGCGGAAGCAGCCCGTGCGCCGAGGGACAGACACACAGCGGGCGTCAACTCCCCTCTGTCCTTTCGGATCCCACTCAAGCTGGAGTCAGTTCCCTGCTAACGCAGCTGTTCGCCAATGACAACTGTGACAGCGATTGCTTGTCAAACCTACTTGGAATACACCCCATAACTCGTTCAGCTCACCCTGTCCATTACTGGTTTCCATTTCACCTAACCCAGCAGGAAAGTTGGCCTGGGGGCAGGGCGGGTGGAGTGGGGGGACATGCAATGGAAAAGGCCTCTCTGGATGATGATACAGACTAATAAATACTTCACTATCTAGAGGTCACTTATATGGTAACCTGAGCGCTGAAGTGGAATCTTATGGAGGGCATAAGCCTAAAAAGGCTGTTGAGTAGAGAGAGTGAATGTTAGAGTCCACGCGCAAACACTTTGCTTACAGCAAAGTTCTTTGGATTCTTGCTCAGAGCTTATTAATTCTTATTTTAAGCGTACTCATATCACCTTATCTGACTTTCTAGGTCTATAAAGAGACATTTAGAAGAGAATGAGTGAGATTTTCTTCTAAGGGTGCACACGCATCTGACTTTGTTAAGTTTGAGAATTCTGGGTCTATCTGGATATGAATGTGTGTATGTAAGTGTGTGTGTAGAAGTCTATGTGTATAGCAATGTGTTGGTTATGATGATTGTGTGTGAGAGAGCGTGTGCAGACTTGCATCTTGTGCATCTGTTGGTTTGTGTGTATATATTGAGTGTATGGAATCTGAAGACATTTGTGAATGAGTTTGTCATTTCCTGTGTTTATATACATACGTGTAATCAGATGTAAACTATGTAAATGAGAGTTTACACTTATCTGTAGGATGATTAAGAGCATTTGTGAGGCTGCTTATAAGTTTATATTTTTGAGTGAAGCTGTGAGTTTTTATAATGGATTATGTAGGGACAGCCCTAGGCAAAGTTTTCAAGTCATATGTTTGGACCATATGGGATTACCATTTTTATGGATTGAAAATGGTTAAATATTCAGTGATGTTTAATTTAACTGAATGCGTGTATGCATGTACATACATATACATATATACATATATTCAAGCTAGCATAGCCTCTGTAACACATTGGTTTTACTCTCAGATCTAAGGAGATGACCAGCATAAGTGTGAAACCTGGGTGGAAATTTAAAATAGCTCTTGAAGGAAAGATAAGATATAGAAAGAATGATGACTAATGCAACAGAAAGTTGCAATAGGGAAATAATGAGAAATGAGAACGACAGTTCTTTACTTTGGGACGCCTTCTCAAAAACCTGTTTTATACCCACCCACCACAGATTTGCCTCTGCCATGGGCTTCTACATCCTCTGTGAACTTCCTCTATGATAATGCTTGTCATATTGAACTGTAATTGTTATTTTAAGTGGGTGTCTTCCCCTCTAGACAGCAAGTTCACTGAAGGCCAGAACTGAGTCTCTGTAGTTCACTTATTTCTTAGCACTTATCACAAAGCTTGGTACAGAATAGAAATTCAATATTTGTTGAAGAATTGGATGACTAAAAGTGAGATAGATATTCTGATAAATCTGTGCATGTGCGACTCTTGTTCTGTATAACTGATAGGCATTTTGGAGGGGGAATTAATATGCATGGAATATTATTTTAGGACTATTAATTCAGGAGCAATAAAAAGAATAGACAAGTAGGGATGCTTAGTAATCAGAAGCCCAGTAGTTACCCAGGTATGTAGTAATAAAAAACCTAGGCTACAGTGGCAATGGGAATGAACAGTAAGGGAGAGATTACAAAGTGCAATAGAAGAAGATTCTCGGTCATCGCTAAGAGTGGGAAATGGAGCAAGAATAAAAAAGGATGACCCTAAGTTTTGGAGTCTAAGTGACTGAGGCAATGATTATAACACTGATGGAAATAAGGAAGATCCAGGGTAAACAACTAGCGAGTTCTGTTTTGAACATGTTACAGATTTGGAGTATGTTGGAAATGAATTAAGGATAACAAACAAAAGAACATCCTAATAAAATGACCAGCGGTCAAAGAGCCTAGGCAGGGGGCACAAGGTGTAGATATTTGGACATTCCCTCAACAGATACTCCCTTGGCACTTACGTGCCGGGCAATAGTCCAGGCCCTGGGCATACAGCAGTGAGTTAAACCAAGTTTCTGCTAACTTTTATAGATTCCTTATCTCTGCAGTTATCTGTAAGCTATTCTTTTATTTACTTAAATGTCATAAGCATTGTTATATTATAATCTGTATTTAAAAGTTCCATATCTGAAGTCAGTTTCTACTGGCTTGTTTCTCACTCATGTTTTCTTATGCCCTTCCATGCTTGGTTATCTTTGACTTTGGGTTGAAAAAATATTTGTAGAGATATGAGAGTTAAAATGAAATCTTAGAATTTAAAAAAAAAATGAAAAGTATAAAGATGCCAGTTCTCTTTAAGTTAACCTATAGAATCAATATGATTACAGGTACAATCCCAAACAGATCCTGAAAAGTTGGTTCTGAATTTTATAAGGAACAACAAAGGGCCTATAACTGTTAAGATGCTCCTGGAAAACAAACAAACAAACAAACAAAAAAAAAACAAGTTGGGGAAATTGTCCTGCCAGATAGCAAGACTTATTTTAGACCCTCCAAGATTAAATATAAACTTCCCATTCTTGTACTGAGATCCTCCATAATCACGCTCCACCTTATCTTCTCTGCCTCGTAGTCCACTGCTCCTCAGCACAAGAGACCTGTTCCAGTCTGTTCAATCTTCTCCCAATCTTCCAACTTTAGATACTGCCTCCCCGATCTTTGCCTTTGCTCTTCCTGTTCTCCTTGCCTTTAATTCACGAATCCCTCCCTTCTACCACCCTCTGGCCTGGCTCTGCCCAAATAGTACCTCCAAAATTTTATGCAGGTTATATAAATTCTTATCCAGGTCATATAAATTTCTTTCTCCAAACTCTCATGCCTCTTATCGTTCCTGCCATTTCTTTTGGTATTTTATGATATATACCATCAAAAAAGTGAGGAAAGGAAGAAGGGAACCTAGAGACAGAACCTAGAATTGGACATATGTAGACCTGCGATATATATATATATATATATCTCAACGAGAGGTATACTTCTCCTTGAGCATGGATCCAAGATCTGCCAGAAAGCCTGCCCAGAGTCATTAAAACACTCACAGGCTGATTCAGGTGGGAAATGTTGCATAGTCTGATAAAACCCTGCGGGGTCAGTGGCAACCTCAAAGCTGTTGGCACACAGAAGCCGTTTTCATCTCTCTTCATCTGGTTAACCGCCACTCTCCAAAGATAGATAAGGAAAAAATAAGGTGCAGATGAACATCACCACATGTGGGGTTCTTGGCAGTGTGTATGTTTGTTTGAAGAACGTGCATACTCGTGGCTCTGAACCTGCAGAGAGGCTGGTGGCTGTGGTGCCTGAGGAGACAGACTGAGGGCCAAGAGATAAGAGTGGGAGACTTGTCACTGAAACCCTTTTGTACTTTTTGTATTTTGTACCATGTGCAGCTGTTGACTATTAAAAAAAAAATGTTCAAGAGACAATAATAAGAAGCAAAGAAATTGGAAAAGAACAGCAAATTAGATGGTGCCAAAGAACAGAATTTGGATTTTTTGCGCAGCATTTCGTGGAGCCAAAAGGAATGCTGGCAAGGGACAGCATCCTCCTCACTAAAGCTACGGTGAATGTGTTTCAGGGCTGACCTTCTAACCTGACCAAAAAGACTTTCAACTAGAAGACGAAACAGAGGAAGCACAGAGCCAAGCTTCGTCTGCAAAAATTAAATGCCTCCGAAAAGATACCAGCATCAGAATTACAGCTGGGACAGAATGGGTTGCTTAGCACTGTCTATCTGGTTCCAGAAAGAGAACCAAATTAATAATCACATGAAACTGGGGAAGCCCAAAAAATCCTCTTGTGTAGTTGCAAACTGGACACTGGCTTTTAACCAGCCTTGTGCTGAAAGAGGAACAGAGGTTTGTGGCAGTTCAAGGCTTCTGCCCAGCTCCATCTGTAGAGACCAGATCCCAGGAGCCCCAGCTGCTGTGATACGGCGATAAAGCCGGATTTGGAACTGCCGATTCAGATGAATGGTTTCCAGAGATTTAAGAAATTTCCAGAAAGGGTAAGGTCAAGAATCTGAGAAAAATACTTGATCAACACATGCCAATGTACTAGTATAGGAGTGAAAACCCTGGAGGCTGAGAAATGCCACCAACCAAGTGACAATCTCCAGAGTCCCCACCTAAAAAGGTGTTTGTGGACTTTGAAACAGAAAAACTGTTAGTTGGGTGTGAAGCTTCCTTCCTTGCTAAAGAAAATACAGCAGACTGGATGGATAATTTGGGGGATTAAAATGTCGCTTCATAACCATGTGTCAGCAAGAATTGGAGAACAGATCCACTGATGTGTTCATGCCAGAGTGGGCTATTCTCAGGGAATAAGACCTGGAGGATCAGGGACAATCTAATCAAGATAATGTAAGAATGATTGTGTACTAAAATAGACTGGAGACTTCAAAACCCGATTTGCTTTCAGGTGGTAGGGCGTGTCACAGAGGTATCACTGTGAATACTTGGTCACCCATCCCTTGGCACGTTTGGAACCTGAGCAGATGGGCAATGGCCCCACATTTGCTTCAGCTACAGCAAAAAGGAACAGCTAATGGGAGCCAACAGTCTTGAGGGTTTTTTCCCCAGTGAACATATCTTTTCTTGCATACGACAACGCGACTTCTAGAGAAATTTCCCATTCTTCAACCTTGAGGATTTCAAGCAGAAACTATGAATAACTAAGAATCTGGCAGCAGTTTAGATGCCCTGATAAAGAATCGCACTCCCACAACAGGGAGTTGGAGTATAAATACAAGAGAATGGTGGATGGCCTAAATAGACATATATCAGTTTTTGTGGAGAGCCACACATGTTTGACTGGGGAGAGAGGAAAAGAGTTAAGAGTTGGAAGAGAGAGACATGAAAATCAAAAAGAATGGAGGAGGAGATTTTTATAAAGTATTTCTGTAAGTTACAAATAGCTCTTTGAAAGAGGTAAAGAGAGATTGCAATTCCTTTGAAACAGTTTTTGTTGCTAGACTCTCGATTTGACCATGACACCATGCAGAGACTGGGGACCACGGAGCTCAGGGTTGGGTTGCAATAGACTCCATCTTTTTTTAGAAGCAGTGGTGACTTTAAGTAACGGACAATGTTTTAGGCTTCATACATATTTGTTGTCGAAGACATAAATGAATTAATGAATAAAAAAACCGCAGATAGCGAAGAGAGATGGAAACAGAAAAGCAGGCAACAAACTGCAGGAGATGTGAGGTTCTTACAAGCTGTAGAGCAATAAATGGACAAGTGGGGTCATGGGTCTTAGGGGATGAGACACTAGAAGAGGATTGAGATGGAGACTAGGAGCGCTTGTATGGCTCAGAAGAGCTAAGGTCAGGAGCATGAAACGGGACATGGCTTTATGCAGAAGCCAGAGAACGTTACCAGTACCCACGAGAAATTTATGCAGGAGGAAACCCTTTTATACTTACCCAAGCCTAGCCATGAAATCCATTTTAAACAAACACACCAAAAAAATGTACATGGTTTTACTATATGCTGAATTTTCCACAGATGCGACTGCTAGTTAAATTGTGAGAAGATTGTGTTTTGTTTTGTTGGGAACTTCACAAAGACTGTCTCAAAGTTTCAGAAAAGTCTTTCGCAGATGGCATTGTTGCTCAAGGTATTTGAGTCAACACGTCTGTGTCAGCCTGCATTTGTGTCTGTTCAACTAATGGTGATCTTAGAGAAATGTAGAAGCATATTTGTTTTACCTTTATTTCTAAATGTTAACTGTAAAGATAAAAGATCAACAATATTCAGATGAGTGTTGTCTTTTCTCAGATCCAAACTATTCATGACAAGTAGGTACAAGCATCTGCCTGTTTTATTATATCTTCTAGTTTAGCTGTGCCTGAGCATTTATGTATCATAATACAAATTATTTCCTTATAAATATATTTTTTAAAATTTCTCCTTTACATCACAGGTATATGTCAATTTTAAGAAATTTTGCGATTATGTAGGCTATATCGTTATGTTGCAGTTTTTTAATGAAAAGCTGATGTTAGTTCTTATAGGATTGGAATGACTGTCCTAGAATATTAAATGAACTTTTACATATAGCTGTAGAACAGTAGTTCATACACAACACACACATCTATGTGTCTATATATACTGTACATACAAAGCAAATCCCCTCTTACAACATAGCTTGTTATTATAAACAATCAGATATAAAATGCGTCAAACGATAAACTTCAGGAAATAATCACTTCCTATGGAAATACTGAACCTAACTTGTCTTTAAATATCCTTCCTGGCCAGACTTGTATTCTTGGAACAGGACCAAGCTAAAACAGTTTTGATGTATATTATTACTTTTCTAGCTTAAGAGGAACCACAGTTCTTATTCATAAGATTTCAGTCTGTGTAACACTGAATTTGCATATGCAGTGTACATTATATTGTATTGCAAGTTACAGTAATTACAGTTATAGTAACATCCTTTTATTCCTTTAGTCTCCTCTTCCTTCCAAAGTGACATCACCCTGGACTGCTGGCCTGTTGTGTGAAGATATTTCATCTCGCCATTTTCCACTTTTGTGACTGCCGTAGAAGAGACATGCTCTAGATTCGAAGTTCAGAGGCCTTTGTTCCTTTGCTTCTTCTCTCCTTCCTCCCCGCCCCCCACCTGTGTTTTCCTCCCTTTCCCTCCCCACCCTCCCACTCTTTCCTCCCTCTGCTGTGCCTCCACACTTTGAGTCACAGGCTGCATCCCGCCTTGAAGGCATGATCATTAGTCAGGGATGCAGGCCCGGCCTTCCTCTGGTTTTTCCTGTCTGGAGAGAGCTATGTGCAGCCACACGGGCTCTCTGTGGGCACTGGGGAGATTTCAGGGACAGCCTGCACAGCCCGGGCACCTCTGGAGTTGTGGCCAAACCCAAGGGCAGGGATCACCACAGTGGCAGCAGTAACGACAGGAGGACCAGTGCTGGAAGCTGACAGCGGCTGTGCAGAGGAGGCGAGAGGCCCAGCAGGTGCTCAGGGGGAACAGCCCATCAGGGCTCTAACCTGCCCGCCTGGAGCAACCTCCACCAAATGTGACCCGCAGAGTGGATATTAAGCTAATCATCTGCCTGTGGTGCCACTAGGCCTTGGGACCTGCATGATGAGGAGCTAGAGTCCACCCAGATGTGCCTGAGCCAGCCCTTAACCTTCCCTCTCTCAACTCTGTGCCTCATTTCTCATCCCTCTGCCCACAGCCCCTGGGGAAACAGTACTCATAGGAGCTTTTAATAGTTGCTATGAGGTAAAGCTCTGGAATCCCCAGATGCTTGAATTATATAAACCAGGGGACTCAGAGGAAGTGTGTGTGCTCTCAGAACCCAGCCCTGTAGGCAGGGGGGGCGGGGGGAACAGTCTATTTTTTCTGGCTTTCCCTAAGCTCACCAAGCTGTTCTTTTGAAACAAATAGTCATCACCTTTTCATGTCTTCCTCAACTTAGAGTCCAGGGCAGAACTGGAGCCCCTGTTTTGTTAATAAAGGGGACATGAAAGCTGAAAATACCTGAAGGGCATGGCTTCCTACAGTTAGTTACCTGACAGAGATGCTCCTCCTGGGGGCACGGGGCAGACCATGGAACTCGATTGGAAGAAACAAGCGCTCTTCTCCACGACACTTTGTTGTTCTGAGCCAGGTTTCTGCCTCTTCTCTGGGGAGAGAATTAGGTAACCAGGGTCAGAAAAATTAGGTTCCTAGGGGAGGAAGGCGAAGGCAGTCATCTCCCTTTCCACTGAACTCAGAGACATAAAACGATGGGCTCTTGCCATTTTTCACCCTTGCATCTCTAGAAAGGACACATTTGGGGGTAGACCAGCGGTTCTAGCTTCAGTGAAACTGTGAAGAAATTACAGTTCCTTTTGACTGTCCTCCTGTCTTTTCTGCGCCTCTCCCCAGTTCCTTCATGGCGTCGTCCTTTCCATCCCATTTGCTGTCACCCAGGGCGTTATGTCCTCCACGCGGCTCTACCCAGAAGTGCCACAGCCAGACCTCCCGCGGCGGGAGTGCAGACTGTCAAACGATTTCTCCCTTCTCCCGCCACACTTCAGCACAACTCCGGTTCCCGTGGGCTGGTTCGTCTCAGCTAGTGGACCGTTAGGAGAAAAGCATCTAATGAAGACAATTCGAATTAAAGTCATGAAAATACTCCTCTTAAAGAGCTTGGCTATTTCCCCCTTACTCCTTAAAAATAGCCACACAGAGTACCCAACTGGGCTGACATGAAGGAATCTTTTTTAAACTAAGACTCTCCGTTTTCCTCCTTTTGTGGTCAATAAGCTCTGTAGACAGCTTTGGAGAAGGCCAGCCTCTCTTCCCTCCTCATACCTCATTTGAGGTGCGAGCTAGAACATGCTCCTAGTAACGGTTCCCTGATGCAGCTGGCATTTTAACACCTCTGTCCTGGAAAGTAGCCCTGCTCCTTACCACTCCACCCTAAGCTCCTCGCATCCCCCAGAAAAAGCTTCCAGAAGCAGAGTAGATTGCTGACCTCCGAAAAAATACAGGCGCCATGAACCATTTGTAGTGAGGAGATATTCGATAATCTCCTGAAACAGAATTAATGAAGATACTGGCCAGCCTTTACCATTTATGATATATATATATATATATTTTGTCTGCTTTGCCCCTTTGGAAAATACCTAGAGGGCAGAAGCATCAGAATAGAGCCCCGGAATACACATGGAGTTCTTCTGAAGCAGCCTAGATAAAAGCACTCTTCTTGGTTGCCAGGGGCTACAGAGGTGGGGTGGATTCAGGTATCTGTGGTGGTTAATTGTATGTGGCAACTTGACTGGGCTAAGGGATGCCCAGATACCTTAGGCAACATTATTTCTGGGTGCTTCTATGAGGGTGTTTCTGGAAAAGATTAGCATTTGAATTGGTAGACTGAGTAAAGGCGACTACCCTCACCTGCGTGGGCATCATCTGTTAAGGGCCCAGATAGGATAAAAAAGTGGAAGAAGGATGAATTTTCTCTCTTTGCTTGAGCTGAGACATCCATCTTCTCCTACCCTTGGACATAGGCACTCTTGGCTCTTATGCCATCGGCTCCCTGCCTCTCGGGTCTGTGGACTTAGACTTATACCATCAGATTCTGTGGGTGGCAGGCCTTCGAACTGGGACTGAATTACATCGCTGGCTTTCCTGATTCTCAAGCTTGCAGACAAGAGATCATGAGACTTCTCATGAGCTAATTCCATTTTCTCTCTCTCTCCTCATAGCTATATCTATATCTCTATTTATAACTATATATAATTTATATCATTGATTCTATTTCCTTGGAGCATCTGACCAATACAGTGTTTTTATATAATTTCCCCCAAATTAATAAAGGACTAAATGTAGATGAAATTCTAATTTTTCATCTCAGTTTATCTGCTTAACCAAATGTGGATTGTCATGGAATTGGGTCTTGTATATTTGTCAGGATTTGTCTACTTAAAAGGCAAGAAGGAAGGCATTTACTGACTTGTGTACCAAGGGCTCTAAAACATGACTCTTCAGATGTGACTGGGTTAAGAGGTTTAAACAATGTCATTAGCTCTGTCTCCCCATTGAGATGGCTTCCCCTCCACCTTGTGACAGAGATGGCCTCTGGCAGCAATGGCTATTACATTGTTTTCCCTGCGTGTCTTTCCTGATACCTCCTTCAAAAGTACCAAGTGTCCTCCTTACATTAGCCAACTATTGCGGCCAGGAAAATGGAGTCCTGTAATTAGCTAGCTCGAAGTATGAGTCACCCATGTGTGGGACGGCCAGGCAAGGGATTGGTTATCTTGTTAGTAAAAGAGGAGCAATTCTCAAAAAGAAAATATACTGGGCAGGCGAAAAGTACTGTGTCCGTAGACTTTTATAAGCGCCAACTTACTCACTCAAAAGCTAATTCAAATTACCAAGCAATATGGTGGGAGATGTGAGCAATACGAAGATAGATAAGACAAAGTTTTTGTCCTTAAAGATCATATAAGCCAGTTGTTCTGGAAGACGGTCACATTATTTAATTATTTGAGGAAACATGAGTTGATTCATTGGAAAATATTTTCCGAATGCTTATTTAATGCTGGATTCCCATCACACAGAGATGAAAGACAAATCTCTTTCAACAAAGAGCTTACAATCAGGTGGGAGAGACAAGCAAACTAACAAAAATTTTCAATGCAGGGCCACAAATGTGATGAGAGAAGTGTGCACAGGTGTCATGAGAGTCCCAAAGGGCGGCCACTTAGCCTTAGGCTCGGAGGAGCTAATGCATGAACCAAAGCTTGAAAATCAAGTGGGGGCTCAGGTGAGGTCAGCGGGTGGGGAAGCACCTTGCAGCAGAGGGGCTAGTGTGCGCAGAGGTACAGGCCTGTGAAGCAGGTTGATGTGTTTGGAGAACCGTAGATCATTTGAATGGAGTGCATGAAGGGGTACAGAGAGAGAGGTGAACTCAAAGAGGTAGACAGGAACCAGCTCGCAAAGAGCCCCGTGCCACACTCACAGATTTGAACTTGTTCCAGAAGGACGGTAAACAGAGCATGGATGTGCCCGGATTTACAATGGAGCATGTTTCTTCTGGCAGCAGATGGCGCGGAGTGAGCCAGACCGGAGGCAGAAAGAGGAGTCGGAAGATTGCTGGGGAGAGCACACAAGATGTGATGTGGGTTTCTCCTTACAGCTAATAAATAAGAAAATTACAAAATCACTGTTTTGCAACCCCAATTCAGGCAAGAATTATGATTATTAACAGATGCTAAGATATGCACATGGTCTCAAAGACTCACTCCACAAATTATTAGAAAGGGGATACTGTACCTTTGCAATGGAAAGACCTGGTGGCTATTCCTTAACTCATAGGTCAAACAGCATAGTGAGGCAATCTAATGTTATGTGCCTTCTGATATTATACAATAAGAGACAAGTAATGTCTCCTGCATAATATTCTTTCCAAAGATGTTTAATCTGAATCTAATCATGAAGAAACAATTAGAAACCTGGAATGTGAGAGATTATCTAAGAAAACCGGCTGGAACTCTTCTGAAGTTCAGTGTCATGAAAAATCGAAGTGAAAACCAAGTGTGAGGGGATCGTTTTAAACGATCTAAGGAGACCTAATAACTGCGGAAAGTATGTAGCCCTTGGTGAGATCCTTGATCAAAATCTATAAAAGACATTTCGGGAACATTTAGGAAAATTCGAAGAGATTAAATATGAGATATCGGTTTTCTCAGATGTGATAATGATATCATGTCTATGCAGGAGAATGTCTTCATTCTTAAGTGATGCTGGGTAATTGAGAAGTAAAGTGTTTTGATGTATTCAACCTACTTTCAAATGGTTCCAGAAAATGTGTAATGTTTATGTGCGTATGTATACATGTGGATGTTTTTACATATATATGATATATGTAGGACATGTATGGATGCTGTTGCATATATATGCTATGTCTGGTGTGTGTGCATGTGTGTGAGAGGGAGAGGGGGTGGGATGTGGTAAAATGTTAACAATTTTTGTTTAGGAGAAGGATACATGAAAGTTCTTGCACTATTTAAGGGTTTTTGTAAGTTTCAACATTATAAGAAACAAGGCAAAGGAGGAGGAGAAACAGGGGAACTAATGCAAGCCTGACTCAAGACACTGGCGGTAGGTTAGGGAAGGAAGGCCGGAGTCGAGAGAGATGTAGAAATATCGAGAATCCGTCCCAGTTTGAAATAATGTTACACGACCCACTTGAAGTGAAGTTAGGGAAGCAGGCTCCGCCAGGATTTCCAGTCCAGGAGAAAGGTTGTACGATGCACTTTCTTGATGCAAATAGCAGCAACAGTCACAATAACGACAGCATATAATTTGCACCGGGGAGCAGAGGGCGCTAGAGTCAGGAGCACTGACTAGGACTCAGGATGCCAGAGTTCTAATCCCAGGTCTCCCCTAAGCAGCTGTGAGCGAATGAGCTCAGCTCTTCTGGGGCTCTTTGGACCAGATGTCCTCAGAGGTCCTGTTTATTCTTCTCTAGTTGTAGTTATCCTTCCTTATTGATGTTACTGAGAGCCATCGGAATGAGATTTTGTCACGTCTGCCATTTTATTCTCTCGGTCTTGATTTTTTCCTCCTTTTTGGCCACACTCTCTTGGGCTGCCCTTGACTACACAAGGTCCTCACTGAACATTGCTCCTTAAGTGGAGCTATGAGGCCCTGTCTGCCCCTTGACTTAATGGTAGGACTTCTTTCCAGACTCTTGGATATTGCTTTCTATTAACAACTCTTCTGATTTTCTCTTTATTATAGAGCTAACACACACTTGTGATAGAAAATGTGAAAGATTTGGGAAAGTATACAGGAGAAAATTTAAATTGCTCACAATTTCAGCATTTCACTGATGACCGCTATTGATAAAATGTTAAAAGAAAATATTTAAATATGTTCCTTTATCATTATTTGATCTTCTTATATAACGAAAAGATTCATCATTTTTATATAAGATATTTTCCAAATGATTTGGCAACTCTTTGCCCATTTCTTCTTCTGATGAAAGGCTGGCCTGTTACATCATCACTACTACTAGAGAAATATGAGAATAGACAAAGAATTTCTCAGTTTATGATATGACACTCTTAATTCTGGATTCATAGAACTACTTCTGGGTGGTGGTAGTGAAATTGCAGGGTGTGTGTGTGTGGTGAGTGGGAAGTAAGAGAGCCAAGCAAGGGGTGTAAGAAAGTGAATTAAAAACAACAGGTGTAGAGGTCCATACGGTAACTATTTTCAAGATTCCTTCTCTACTGTTCCTACTAGTGCCAAATAATAAAATCTAATTTTAGTGTACTGTGTATGTATGTGCTTGTATGTCGTATGTGAGAAAGAGGCATGGGGAGACGTGAGGGAGGATGTAGACTAGAATCTTTTTTAAAAAAAATCAAAAACACCACTAATCATGAACATTTTCTAATGTCATTAAATAATTCAAAAACATCATAACCGTTGACAGATGGATATTCTTTAATGTCTCCAAGGAAGAACCCGAACCATTCACTCATCCAAGCATCTAATATTTTGATCCAAGAAGTTCAGACCACTTAATTCATCTTCATGGCTCCCTTGGGAAGCAAAGAGAAAGAAGAAATTACTCTCCACTCTCTCTTTTATGTGATATATGTCTAGATACACTTATATTTTTATTATGCACTTATCTTTACAGAAAATGAAATCCCACAAAGCAAGCACACCTCTCCGAAGTCACTTCTAACCTTCGTTAGAATGTGCGCATTCACTTGAAAGTGTTGCCTACATACTCCTTGTCTTCCTGCGTTTTTTCCAAATAGACACATGTCAATGATTATCATACCTATTTTTTTCAGGTTTTAAAACTTTTTATTTGCATATTTCAAAAATTGTACGTTCTAATAATTTTGAACAACAACAACAAAAAACAGCACTCCGATTAAACTGCATTTTCCAGCCTGCAGGACACCTCGGAACGGCTTGGTGTTCACTCTCGATTTCACTGTCATCCCACCCAGCTTCTGTCTTCACCAACGTGCAAGTGCTTTTCCTTCTCTACCAGCCACACAGGCAGGGGGAAGAGGCAGGGGCAGCCTTCCTTGTCGGCAGATCTTTGATGTGAAAAGGGGCGGCCGCGCGGTCATTTAAACTTGATCCAACCGCTTTGCATCTCACAAAGTCAAACAGCGAAAGGAGGTCAAATAAGAAGGCGGTGCCTGTGGCATGCACAGGGCATGTGGGCGGCGCGCGCCTCCTCACGACTCACCTGCTTGCTTCCTCCGTTCAATCGTTGCTTTCGAAGGCAGTGGATTTTTCTCCTATGTTTCTGTTTTCTTCAATTTCGACTTATCAAATTTCTCGATCTCAGCCACATGGGGGTAGTCAGACATGGTTGCAGAGGCAGGGCAGCAAGATGTGGACAAGTCTGATCTGCTCAGTGGAGATTGCAGAGTTCCTATTATTTTAAAAGGCGACGTGTTAAAGGCTATGTAGTAGTTCATGGTTTACTCAATCATGTCTTTATTGTGAGAACGTTAAGGATTGCTCTTAAATTATTTTAAGCATCATAAGTAATACTATGAATGCATCATAGTGCGAATTTTTTTCCTCTTGGATATTTTTACTTGAATCTTATTAATGTTGGCTTTTATTATTTCACTTTTGCTAGACTTGTAGGTATATAATAGAACCTCTAATCTGTTTAATTTGTACTTATCTAATTTCTGTCGTTGGTTTAAGCCATGGTTCTATTTTCCTGTGCATAAAATTGTCTATTCTTATCCTTTTATAATCTGATCATTGCCAAGTTGAGCTAAGGATTAGCCACATAAATTTTTATTAGATCTAGATTTTTTTTTAGGAATGTAAGCTTTTATGAGTTATATTTGTCACAAAACTTTTCTCAGTTACGCTATTTTATATGTTATATTTTTAGATGTTAAGAAGGGCTTGTGACAGGATTTATTCATGGGTTCTTTTCCAATGAATTCTATTGCCATATTACCTCCATATTACCCTCTGCAACTCCTAATGCCTAATACGTTGGTCTCAGAGCAAGAGGAGAAAACAGCATTAACTCAAGGTTGAAATGGGCCTTGGAATATCCCAGGAATGTGGCCCTTCCCTGGGGAACGTGGGTGAGAACAGGGCTGTCCGTCCCCAGGGATGTCGCTAGAGGTTCTCTGCTTTTCCGCTTGACAATTTATTCCAAAATGGTTGTGATATCTCAGAATTAAATCTCCGCCTGTCTGTCTCTTAAACTGTGTGGTTAGAGGCTGAACTGATGATTCCCAGAGCTGCTTATTTATTGGATCTTGGGGAGAAAAAAAAGCAAGGACAGGAGGCATGTTTCCTTGACTTCAACATACTTGCCCTTGCCCCGGGCCACTGTAATACACGGTTGTCTCCCTTCCGTTATCTTGGGCCTGACCCAGGCATTGCACACCTTCCCAGGTTGAGGCTAGAGGTGTGAGACAGAGCCTGGCTCCAAGCAGAGTTATTCTTTACGGTAGTTTCAAGTGGGACGCTGTGTGTGTGTGTGTGTGTGTGTGTGTGTGTGTGTGTGTGTGTGTGATCCAACTGTCTGTGTTCTCCAGTGCATGTTATACTTGGGTAGCAGCCCCTCTTGCACAGTCTGTGTTGGCATATGAAGCTGTGATGTCAGGACGAATGCTTTGCCCCAGCAGCAGCAGGGAGGGAGGGGGCCCCCATGGCTGTGAACCACGTTCACAGACTGAGACGTTCTGCTCAGCTGTGTGCAGTTGGACCACAGTGGGTCATCGCTGCTGGACCTGAGCGCCCCACTCTAATTCCGCCGAGTGTAAACAATGTGACCTGGATGAGAATGCAGTGATGCTGCAGAGGCTGGAAGACCCAGTGGGCTTGAAGGGGAGTGTGAGGGGAAGAGAACTAGGAAAACCCGCAGACAATGGTCTACCACTGCATTTCCAAGAAGGCATGCTCTAAAACTTTAAGATGAAAGGATATTTATTTAAAAAGAAAAGAAAAGAAAAGGAAAGGAAAGGAAAAGGAAAAGGAAAAAAATGCCATTAAGAATTCTGAAACTCATACGAACAGCCTACATCAGAGGGCTGCAAAAACCAGTGTTAAGGAGATGGAGAAAGAAAGCTGTTCACACATTTGGGGCAAACACTGTGTAAAGAAAAAGTCCAAGAGTGCGGGTGAAGGGAGAGGCAGGACGTGGCTGTTACCGGGAGGGCCGACCTCAGGCAATGTGGTGCACCCAGCAATTTTGCAGCCTAGCACCCCACCAATAATAGCCCTCTAAATATGACACATCAGTACCATTATTTGCTTAGTATTTTTAATTGACTTTAAAAAAATCAGAGATCTAGTTTCATCTTAAACAATATGATCTGGGAAATCACAGGTTTGATATACTTGATATATATATACACACACACATATATATATTTCTAATATATGTTAAATAAACATGCAATAGTAAAAGGATGTAACATACATTTGTAAAGCACCTAAAATAATCTCAGGTACTAATTGGTGGTATGCATAGCATTTTCTGGAAAAGCCATCTTCTTTTTCATTTCTGTTCAGAAATTCATCCTCTGTTCACTCTGTTTAGGCCATACCTTAGCCATCATCATCTCTTACTAAAATTATTTGAACATCTCCCCCTGCCCATAAAGCTTTTTCCCTCCTCTTCATTCCCTTCTCTGAGAAAGTCTGACTCTTCAAGTTTTACCCTGACCTTCACTCCCCAAGGGGATCCCAGTCCCAAACTCCTGCCCCTCCAGACTGGGGAAGGTTTCCCTGCCATATGATTCCATAGTTCCGTCTCTTGTTCACCAAGCACACTTATTCCTATCACTTATTTCATTATTTTCAACCCTCCATTGGAGGTGAACTCTGCCAGGGCAAAGAAACGTTTGTCTTTTTCATCATTATATTATCAGAGCCTACCACATTGCCAAGTTTATCATAGCGCTCAATAAATAGTTGTTGAATGAATGAATTCCACCATCTAGAACTCTTGGGCAGTTCTTCCTTTTATCAAAATCTTTTCTCAGTTAACTTCCGATTTTACAATATTCAAATATCTAGATTTAGATTTAGAAGAACTACAAAGCCAAATGCGTAACGGGCCTGTTTTTTGGTTCAGCTAGCCAGTGCAATACTTCTCTGCAGAAGACCTGCTCAGAGTCCCTCAAATCACACTCCTGTGGTGGGATCACCTGTTTCGCTTCACGAAATAGGGAAGCAGTGTGCATATGGTGGTTGATGGCAGTCACCAAGGTTGGACTATTGGGTCCCAGCTTTCTCACTTCCTATTATGTGACCTTGAGCAAGTTATTTAGTTTCCCATGACTCAATTTTCCCACCTGTACAATAGGTCTTGATTTCATTAACATTCATTCTCTTTAGGTGCTTGCGTTCAGCTTTCTTTTCTCTGCCATGTTCTTTACCACTCATCCATAAATTTTCCACCTTCCAAAAATTTGTTGTGATCTCTGGTCTTGTAATCTCCTCTCCTAATTTCTTTATTCTTATGGATTTGTGTCTTTCTTATTTCTTTAATATGTTTAGTGTTTTTTTTAGTGGGGAAAAATGCAGAGATAATAGCTGGCGTCCACTTTACTAGAAAACTTGATCTGCCTTTTCTATAATTACCTTGGTTTATTTTACACTAAAAGCAAATAAAGGTATTTTTAACTTTATAAAGACAGAGTACCAATGACATTCTCAAGTTGTCTACCATTTGTCTACCAATCTATTAATTGATTCAAAAAGGAGATAAAGATGGTCGCTGTGATTTTTCCTTAATAAACTCACACTGGCCCCAAGTACTCGCTTAATCATTTCTAGGTATTCACAGCAAGCAACCCTGTTTAGCCAGGCGATTCTATCAATTGCCAAATATTCACTTCCCAGCTGATAATTAGTAGAACCCGCCATTTTCCTTCATACAAAATCAACTCGATTTCAATTCCTTTTTAGTGTCTCGTGACTTTTTAAAGTCTATCGATAGTTACTCTTTGATTCTTTTTCCAAATCTTCTTAGCATCTTAGGAAGAAATTTGTCTAGCCATGGAGGTTTTATTCATTAAAACAATTTTAATAAATTACTTTACCTACCTTAGGCTTTCATTCTTTCTTTGCAGTGTTTGTTCCAAATCTTTTCAGTTTAAAACCCATAGTAGGATTTTTCTGGGAAGAGTGGAGCGGGACCTCTTAACATCTGCTCTTCTCATCTGAGGGAATCTAATGTATGCACGAGACTGGGCTCAACTTCCCTCCCACTATGGAAATCACAAAGGACAGCTCTCCTGTTCTCTACTGAAGGCATTAGCATGTGACCTAGGCTTAGTGAATTGGATGCCACTGTACAGGATTTTGAATATTGAGGAAATAATGCAAAGAAACAGAATGTGGGGGTTTTTCTTGTTGCCATAGCCAAAAAGTTGAAAGTACAGATGTAGAGGAGGAATAGGCATCCTTTGTCAGTGACACCAAGAATGACGGCAGTCAGCAGTCAGCAGCTAGCAACCAGTGGTGGTGGTGCCAAGGATGGTGCCTTTATTATGGTGCATGATCCTGATGGTATCTGGTTTCCCAATTTCTCTTGGTTCCTGGCTGGGTTGTAATCTTGGCTTCCCATCGACTCTGTGATCCTATACCATTTCAGTGAATTTCTTTTCTGCTTAAGTTAGCCAGAATTATTTTATGTTATCTGGACCAAGAACCTTGACTAGTACAGAGAAATTGGTTCTGAGAAATGATTGCAGGCCACAGAACCTTGGGAATGGGCGGGAGAGGGACTCTGCTACCTGGTAACTTAGGGCTGAGAGCAGTAAAATTCCATTAGTAGATAAGGATGATATGTCTATGACATACAGTGGTAGAAAAAATCAAAAGATAAATATAGCTTCTGATCACACTGCTCATTAGAAGCAACTATTTGCTCCTGCCAGAGCACAGGAAAGTCAAAAATAAATAAAGGACTGCAGGGTGGTATAACTTCTGTTGGCTCTGGTTTCCCTAAGCAAAAATGAATGACAAGCTCAAATCCTTAACTTCTCAGGTCTAAAAATAAATTGAACAATTTTCTAAGACTCCATGAAAAAGAAACTCAATTCAAGACAGAGATAACTAAAAGCCCCACTCCACGAGTTGCCAAATTACAAAGTCAACTGAATCCATAGCCCCACTTAGGTCTGTTATATGACAGTTAGGGCATTGATCAGGTAATCGTTGTACCTCAGGAACCGAAACGGGAATATATTTGGATATCTGAAGAACTCAGGTAACCCCGTACCCCTAAACCTCACTGAGCCTTCATCACCAGACAAAAAGAACCTGCTCCTATGTCTAATGAGGAGATTATTGCTTTACATGAAGATGCGCCTAAGGGAGTTACCTTACAAAAGGAAGCCAATTATCCATGTGCTCTACTCCCTTCGCTCCTCATTATCTACCAACAGATAACTAGAATTAGGTACCAGCATGCCCAGGTGACCAATTATAAAGTGTAACCCGGGAGTTAGTGATTAGCACACACTGAGGACCAAGATTTGCTAACTTACATGAATGTGGGGGAAACACACAAGGGAATGGATTTCCTAAGGAAGAAAACACAAAATATTAGATTCAGGCTGAATTTATCGACGTGAATGTATTTTCTAGAAATTCGAATTTAACACTTTGGTTTGAGTAGTTGGAAGCGCTTCTTAGTATTTTCTCGGTTCGTTGCCTAAAACCTAGTCACAGTAGAGAATAATGCTAAATGGAACTGTGGTATAGTGTTGAAGAAGGGATTAAAAAATATTAGAAGATAGAAATATTAGAGGGCTCTTATCATGTCCTCTTTCTATGTCCCCAGGGTGGCCCAGAAAATGCTCATGAAGGAAAATCTTTAAGAGTGCTTTAGTGGCTGTTCTAAGTAGGCCAGGAATGTCTGTGATATGCTACAGCTGAAATGTCCTCCCCTCCTAATTTAATCACAATGGACAGATCCTGTCTTAGCAGAAGCCACATGATGGCACTTAACCGCCAGTGGTATGGGAACATATTTCCATCTTGGACAGCAAGGCCAGCACAATCATCAAAACCTTCAAGGCTTCTTGATCGTGGGTGTTCCGTAGCAAAATAAATGATTAGCCTCTAAGATCCCGTTTTATTTAAAAAATATTTTTAAAATAAATAATTCAAAAATTTAAAAACCAAACTCCAGGTCTGCTGGAAAAAAAAAAATCTGACTCAAGTCATGACACTAGAGTGACAGTCCCATGCCCAGTTACTAGACTTAAGACTCCACGAATAAGCAAAGGCTTAGGTACTTTTGAAGAACAACACCGCAGTACCGCCACAAAGGGAATTGTGGCCATTTACTAAGGTAATTTGGGAGAAAAAATATCAGTCTGGGGATATGGGACATTGCCTTGAGTTAACAGTAATTTTTCAGAGCATTTACTACTCTTATCGCCCACTGGTCAGAGTGGGAGTCTATGGGAGTCAAGTCATACGTGGAATTTGGGCCAGAATCTACTTCACAGTGGGTTCTAGGACCCCTGAGCCCATATCATATTTATTTCCTCAGTTCTTGAATATAGAGTTGTATTAGGCATTCTCAAAGATTGGCATAATTATAGAAATAGATTCTTCACCTGTAGTATAAGACTTATTATGTAAACGGGGCCATATGGAAGTACCCTCAATCCCTTCTGGGTATCAAAAAAAGAAAAAGTCAAAAGCAATACTATATACCCAAGGAAGTCATTAATACAGTTGCTACCATACATCTTGTAGATCCAAAGTGCAGAATTCTTTCATATTTCTTTTAACTATTTAACTGGGCTTAAGAAGATGGCTGGACTCTGGAAAATAACATGGGTCCTCAGTACCCTTTGATTACTATAAGCTTAACAAGGTGATGCCTCCAATTTTATCTGCTGTTCCAGATGAGGACTTCTGCTAGATCAAATCAGTATAGCCTCTGGGGCCTAGAAGACTGCAGCTGATCTCTAATGCTCTCTTGTTCTTTATCCCAGTCATTAGAAAACGCCAGAGTAAAAGGTAGCTTTCACCTGGTAGATAAATGGTAGCGCAGAACACAGTTTTCTCAGTATTACGTCATCTCTCTTTCTCTGTACAACTCTTAAAATGCATGGGACACTGTTTTTCTTTCTATCCCATTACATGTCTGCCAGAGTACAATATTGATGACATCATGACGATAAGATCTAGTGATCTAGAGGTATCTGTTTCCCTACATACTTTGGTAAAACACATGCCAAAAGAAGGGAAGGAGGGAGGGAAAATCTAAGATACAATGATCTGTCACCTCAGTGAAGTTTCCAGAGGTTCAATGGTCTAAGACATGTCAGGAGAGCTCATACAAAATGAGCTTTAATCTCATCACTAAGAAAGATGCCCAATGCTCACTGAGCTTTTTTTTTTTTTTTTTTTTTTTTACTTTCTGGGTCATGCATACCACATTTGGGTGTGCTTCTTCAAACTGTTTACCAAGTGACTTGAAAGACTTCCAGGTTTTGAGTAGCCCCCCCTCCAAAATATCTCCCAGGTTGCAGCATATGTGGCTTTAATGACCGAGGGGATCCAAATGGTGCTTGAGTTATTAATGGCAGATGGAGTTGCTGAATGGAGCTGGTAGCAAGCCTGATTAAGAGAACTGCTGTGGAGACCTTTATGATTTTGCATCCATGACCTCTTGAGCAAGCAGCCGTTGTCTTTGTAAGAGATACTTCTTGGCTCGCCACTGAAAAAGCAGTGAATGTTGACCATGGAGCATCCAGTAGCAATACTTTCTTGAGCTTTCCTTTCTGAACTTGGCATCACCTGAGCCACATGCCATAAACCGGGTGTGGTTCAGCAGCACACTGGAAAGCAGTGTGTAAAAGGAAAAGTCCAAGCAGGTCCTGAAGGCATAACAAATTATCTGAGAATCTTGCTCACGCTTCCAGTATGCCGGTTCCTGCTGCGTTGCTGCCCTTTCCTCAGCTCCGTGGCCTCATGTGGAATTCTCTTCCAGCCGGATGTAATATCAGCCCCACTCAGATTAGTCCTAGAGACAGTAGAGAAGGAATAAGCCCCCAGCAGGCGACCTTCACGCAGCATATCTCACTGCCCATTTTGCCTTAAAGAAGAAATAAACTGAGGTAAGGATTTACAGTGACTCACAGGTAGTGTCTGGTGTTTGGGCTATATGAGCAGAGACTTAGAATAAGAATGCAAGAGAATTTTTGGAAAGAGATATTTAGAATGACCTCTTGGCAACATGTAGTGTGGTCACTTTGGGGCAAGTCATTTAAGGAAGAAGAATATGAAATAACCTGATGGAATGGACCCAATTAATCAGGTGTGAACAGAGTACCCGCTTTGTAGATATCATATGGAATCCTTCCCAAGTTGCCCCAATGCTTGCTCAATGGGATCAAACAAAGTGGCCGAGGTAAAAGGGTGGAGGCTCTGCACCAAGTCCATTTTCATTTGCGCTTTCTTCCTTGGTATACTAAGTACTTGTATGTGTCTACTCAAAGTAAATTCCCTCTACTTTCACCTCCCTCTCTTGTCTATTATTTTATATAAAGTATGTTGACATCAGTTAGATTTATAATTTAATTTATGTGGATGTTTTGACTATGGCCACTCATACGTCTTCTTCGGAAAAATGTTTATTCAGATCCTTTGCCCTCCCCCTTTTCCTTTTGCTATTGAGTTGTGTGAGTTTCTTATGTATTTTGGATATTAAGCCCTCATCAGATATGTGATTTATAAATATTTTCTCCCATTCCATAGGTTGCCTTCTCATTCTGTTAATTGCTTCCTTCACTGTACAGAGCGTTTTAGTTTGTATGCTTTTGGTATTGCATCCAAAAAATGATCGCCGAGACCAATGTCAAGGAGCTTTTTCACTGTTTTCTTCTGCAGGCTCATGGTTTCAAGTCTTTCATTTAAGTTTTTAATCCATTTTGAGTTCATTTTTGTGTATGATATAAAATGTGTCTAACTTAATTATTTTGCATGTGAATATCCAGTATTCCCAGCAGCATTTTTGGAAGAAACTATCCTTTCTCCACTAAATGGACTTGGCATCCTTGTTGAAAACCATTTGACCATACATGTGAGGGTTTATTTCTGGGATCTATTGATTCCATTGCTATATGCGTGTCTTTATGTGAGCACAACACTCTATTGATTATTATTGCTTTGTAATATAGTTTGACATCAGGAAGTTGATGCCTCTGGTTTACTCATCTTTCTCAAGATTGCCCTACTATTCAGAGTCTTTAGTGGTTTCTTATGAATTTTAAAATTTTCTCTCTGAGAAAAATGTCATTGGAATTTTGACAGTAATTGCATTGTCTGAAGATGGTTTTGGGTACTATGGGCATCTTAACAATAGTAAGTCTTCTAGCCGATGAACACAGAATGTTTTTCCATTCATTTCTGTCTTCTTTAATTTCTTTCAGCAACATTTTATAGTTTTCAGAGTCCAAGTTCTAGGACTCTATTTTTATCTCTCTTCTGACACATCATTTTTCTGTCTTGACTTACTTTCTCTACTAGTGAGTTTTCTGGATGGCAAGGATATTCATATTTCTCTCTCTCCACTGTGTCTTAGAGTCTCTTGAATGTAGTAGTCTCTCAATGAATGCATGTTCCATAAGTTAAAACACGAATGAGCCTAACCGACCAGATATCAGATACTAATAGGTTTCACAATAAAATTGACTTTTTCTGTTATATGCATGTTAGTACATAGATATCTGAGCTTCTCTAATATTTTAACCTGAGAATTGCTGAGCATTCTATCATGGGACTGAGCCAGAAAACTGAGAACTGGCCTAAAGATTCAGAAGCTGAGAATTGTGGCTGAGTACTAAAGAGGAGTCCTATGGCTGAACAGAGTCCGGGGAGGAGGAAATGGGCATGGCTAAGGATTCCTAACTTCAGGGCTGCTAAAGGCTGGGCGGGTGAGTATAACACTCAGCATTCTTTGGGGAAGCACCAGGGGTGATTTCAGAGTCCAAAGCCAATCAAGGCCATGCATAGACAAGGCCAGGGAACAAAGATTTGGCTTGGGTAGGCCAGGATATCTTCTTTGGAGAGTTGGCATCTAGCTTGATTGAAGTCCAGCACCAGTTCTCAGGTCGTAGAGTACTGCGCCTCACAGGTCCTTTCTGTATTCTTCTCCTGTATCCAGGCTTACAATTTTTTGGAGCTGTTTTTCTCCCTCTCCTCTATTTTCATGTAAACCATTTTTTTTTTGATCAGGTTAACCAGCCTCTGGGCAAGCCTGTTTCTTCTGACTGATGCAGGTCTCCTTAGTCATGGCAAAGAAAGCCAGATTTGACCTTTTGAGATTATCTATCTGACTAGCTTTCCACTTCCCATGTCTTCTTTCCACATCTTCTTTTCTCTTTCAAGTCATGTCTTCAGAGTGGGTGGGCTTGGGTCTCCCGGTGGGGGCAGGTGTCATGTGGGCTGGAGGTGGGAGGTAATGGGTGGAGAACAGGGACCTCCTGACAGCAAGGAACCAGGAGAGAGTGAAAAGACCTAAGAGTCGAGACGAAGGGTCTGATAATGCCTGAGCTTTTTACCACAAGAACGTGAACTTGGATTTGAGCTTCATGTGGGAAAGGAGTGGCTTCTCCAGGGACCATAGGGAGCAATAGCTAATGGAGCAAGCCTGACCCCGCTCTGGGGTGAACCAAGGGTAAACTGAAGGCAGTGAAGAGAATGGAGGCTGGGAGAATTTGCTTAATACTTTTAAACCTCCATGTGTCAAGAATCAGTATCTCGAACTTCACCCCCTCTCTGGTAATACGTGGTTTAGAGAAAGTAAAATCCGCAGCAGCCTTCTCTACCTCTGACGCTCAGGCCCTGATCTCACGGCAGCTCTGTCCCCACTGCGTCCCTTCTGTACCCAAGGCAGCTCCCAGGAACTTTGCCAAGAGCACGTCCTACTGACCCGGCTCTGAGCTGTTTTCTGTGTTGTGGAGATGCGTTCCTCAACCTTGGTTACCCACCTGCTCCTACTTGGGTATTGTTTTTATAGGCTGTTCTTTCCCTGAGGCTTCTGAGAAGTAGGTCAGGGGACCTGCTTTAAGGGAGAAATGCCAGGAGTTCAAGTCACCAGGCTTGGAGTCAGGAATCCTGAGTTCTATTTCAGGCTTCACAGCTAGCTAATCAGCTACGCGACAATTTTAGGGGCACATTCTCCCCTCTGGTTCTCTGTGGGCCCTTCTCCAGGTCTCATGATTTATTTTCCCCTGAAGCTGCATCCCCTGGGGCTGTCATCATCTTCCCTTTTCCTCCCTTGGGAAGGAACTTTAAAGTCGTCGGCTGCTCAAGGCTGGTACCTAGAGCAAGAGCTGCTGTAATTGTGTGGCTGATGGGGAGATGAGAGGCTTTTGCACGACACAGGAGCTGGTGGGGCCGTGTGAGGTCGAAGCATCAGGAAGCCAGATTCCTGGAAGGAAGGACAGGCATGGTGTTGTGCCCTGGACAGCAGAGCCCAGGATGCAAGTGAGGGCCCTGGGTTCTATGTGACGATCATAGATTGCCTCCTACTTCTAAACATCCCTTTCTCTGTAATGCAGGGAAATTCAGCCTCTGGTTCACGTGGAAACTCGGGAAATTGTGGTGCTTGCTCATGGCAGATGCGATCATTTGAGCTGTAGTGGCAAAGGACATTGTTCATGGTGACTGCATTACCAGGGTGCGCATTGGCCAAAGAATAATGACCTTTTCTAAGACTTAGTTCCTGCAGCCTGACTCAACCAGTCCCAGGAGACCTCCCAGCTCTGGATTGAACCAATGCCATAGGGGACTACCGCTGATGGACTTGGAGCAGGTGGAAATTAGGGCACCCGCTTTGGTCCGGATAGCCTGAGACCCTCTTTAATCTCTGCTCCCAAAATGCAGGTAATGAGGGAATGAAATCCAGATGAGGAAGGAGAGCAAAAGCAGGTAAAGGCAGGAGAGAGGGCATTGGGGCATTAGACTGTTAGGAAGAACTTAATTCTAAGTGCAGTTGCACATGTATGTCAGTGTGGACTGCCGGGCATCGTGGTGTGGTGGAAAGAAAATGAGTCTTGGGCAGAGTGTTCTGGGCTTGAATCCCTGCTCAGCCACTTACTAGAGAGCTGACTCACCTCTCTGGGCCTCAGTTTCCAAGCTGCAAAATGAGAATAATAGTGCTGAGCTTGCGAGTTTGCTGAGAGTATCGCATGAGATAACCCATGGCGAGTGCCTGGCACAGAACCTGCGGCACCGTGAGTGCACAGGAAATGCTACTTCTTTCCCACTTTCCTTCCCGTCATGCTCATCACCACGTTTTGGGGTTTCTGTGATAACGTAAGAACTTTTTAAAGACAGGAATCTCGATTTTGACTTTCCTCTCTTCCCACGGTTCACGTAAATAGCCCATACCTACTTGATGTCTTTTCTTGGGCACACTATCCTGGATATTGAGACCCGCGGGTTCTGCTCTTTTGTTTTAAACCGTGAGCCAGAAGACTGTGTGACCTCCGGGTCTCAGCTTCCTCGTGTGGTTGTGATACCACCGCCTTAGGCTTCTACAGCAGCACCATTTCCTGCACAAATGTCATCCAAATGTCTCGACTGCACCTCAGAAAAGCTAGATATGGGCCGAATCCTTCACCACTGTACGCAGAGATCCCAGAGGGACCTCGGTCCTCTGGCTGAAGCACCCATGCCAGAGCATGCAGGCTGGCCAGAGTGACCCCACCCCTGTGCCTTGGGGGGCCACATACCACTGGGATCTATTTGGGAGCACAGACCAGGGGGTGGGGGAGAGATTACTCCAGACCCTTTTGAATCATGAGGATCCAGGAGTCCGTTCCAAAGGATGGCACTAATAAAGTTGCCAGATGAGACTGAGGCTGAATCTGAATTTCAGAAAAACAAAAAATTTTTTTTAGTTTAATTATGTCCCAAACATTACATGGAATGTATACAACTTCCTCCCAAATTATTCTTTTTCTTGGAAATTTTAAATCTAATTGGGCATCCTGTTAGTATCCTGTGCTTTTATTTGTTAAATCTGGCAACCCTAGATCTAATACAACAGGCTTCGGGTTGAGTGCTCCAGGCCCTCCCAACAGGGCCCAGACTGACCCGTCTGGCCTTCCTCCATACAGCTGCAGAGTCCTTGACGCTGCTCCAGCCAGTGGATTCTAGACTACACCTCACCAATTCTCTCCCCTCTACCATTCTGACCTTTGCAAATTACAGGCCATCTAGCTGGAACTATTTACATTATATCTCCACATCTAAAAATCTTGCCCATTCTTCAAAGCCCATCTTGATTTTTTTTTTTTTCATGAAACTCTACCTGGCTCCTTCTATAAATCTCCACCATAGAACCTATTGTATTTTATTATAAAATTTTGTATGTATCCCTTCTCCTGAGTACTTTTCACAGTGGCTAGCACATAATATCTGGTCACTAAATATTTGATAAAAAATAAAATGAATGTCTAAATGGAAGTCTGTGCCTCTCTTTACAATTTACTTACAATTTACTGTATTCTCTCTTGTCATGTAACGTTTTTATCAGTATTTATCTTGTACTCCCTGCCAGACACTTCACTTGGTGAAGACAGATATCGCTTTTCCCACTGTGCTGCAGACACCAGTGAATGACGAGTGTATTTTATGTTGAGCAGACTGTGTCCAGACCGAGCTAGACTTTAAATTCTTCCTTCTGCCCTGGTTCACATGTGATGCTCAGCAGATCTCAAAGCCACCTGACCCGGTCCAAAAACTGGAGAATAGAGACAGAGCTTCTTTGTGAGCCGGCCGAGAGTCTAGATTAAATGTGACCTTTCCAGGGTTTCCCAGGAGGGTTCTAGGGATCCCACGTGCTACTGAGAGAGGTAAAGAGGTAAAGGAACAGGAACGAAACCTGGAAACAGCAGGGTGTGGGAGGGAGGAGTGAAGCTAGAGAGAAATAGGAAACAAGAGTTTGGAGTAGGGCAGAGAGAGCACTGTCCCCAGAGTCAATGATCTGGATCCTCTCTCCTGCTCTGTCCCTGCCTTGGGCGAGGAAGGAAAGAAAATAAACATGAGAGTGCCCCCTGTGTACTGTCATGTAGGTTTTATAGCAATTTCCTGACAGTCCTTCAGGAAGCCGAGGTTTAGAGAGGGTAGGGGACTAGCCTACAGACACATAGCTCAGTGTATTTAGGGAAAAGAACACAAGCCAACCTCTCACAGCCTGTTTCCTCTTCTGTAAAATGGGAGACGTTACATTATCGTTAAGGTCCTCCCCGCCCTGACTTCTAGCAGAAACCCCAACCATGAGGTAAGAGGAAAAACTAAGGAATGGACATTGAAAGGGCAGGCGAATGCGTGAGATGTAGGGGAGGCTGGGTGAGCAGCCTCAGGGAAGCCGTGGGCCGGGCCGCGTCTTCAGGGTGTGGAACCGGGAGTCTTCTGCCCCTCTGGGTCTGTTTCTCACAAGGTCACAGAAGATGGAGCTGGCCTTGGGGCACAGGTGGAGTGGATCCTGTCCGCAAAGCTTGTGAATGACACGTATAAATCTGGAAGGGGAGAAGCGAGCTGATTTGGGGCGGGGGGGCGTTTCTGCGTACCTGGCCCAGGAAGGACGCTGTTTGTTAGCAAGCTCTGGCCAGAGAGTGTCCTGAGGGCTTAACTAGACAATGGGGCTCAGCTAAGGGGGCCAAGGGAAGGCCAGGGTTATTCCGCAATTCATCTTCCTTGCGCCCCTGGCTCAGCCTACGCATCTGGGACGAATCCAGGGGCGGGGTTACACCTGCAGCTTCCAGCGCCCCTGCTGACCCTCGGTCCCACAGGCTACGGGCGACCTCAGCTGTTGGCCTGAGCATTCCAACAGGGGCAGGGAGTTCGGGTGAGTGACTTCCCCAGGAGACCGCTGCAGCCGGAAAATCCGCCGCCTAGCCCCTCGAGGTGACAGCCTGGGAGAAGGCGCGTCTTAGGATCTGGGATTGTGGGAAGGTGCTGGGGCCGAGGCCCGCGGAGGGCGGGAAGTGGCCTGGGGCGGGGCGGGGCGGGGCGGGGGTCGGGCTGCCCGGCAGCCGCCACGCGGGGAGGGGGAAAGGGGGCGGGACGCGCATTAGCATAGTCTCCTCCCCTCTCGGCGCGGCCCTGCCCAGCAGCCCGAGCCGAGGCCGGCGGCGCTCAGCCTGGACTCGGGCTGGGCGCGCGCGCGGCTCCGGGCCCCGGCCCTCCCACGTCCGGCCCCCGCTCCCGCTCCCGCCCCGCCGGCCTCCGCCGCCCGCCGCCATCCTCCGCCGGGTGTGAATGAAAGGCAGGCGCGGCCGGGGGCTGGCTGCAGGCGACGCGGCGACGCGGCCTCGCCGGAGGCGCTCGCCCCGCGGAGATGTATGGTAAGGAAGGCTCTGCCTCGCGGCTCGCAAACTTGCAGGGCGCGGACCATTGTCCCCTGGCGGGGCCCGGGCGAGGCCACGGGGCGCGGACTTGGTGCCGGCTGGGCTCTTTCTGTCTGCCTGTGCGCGCGCGTATGCGCCGAGAGGACAAAGATGCCCCGGGCCGAGGACCCGGGGTTCCTCGGAGTCCTTCGGCCGGGTGGTTTGCCAGGCGCTGGGGCGGTGGGCGGCGGCCCGGCGTGGGGCGGGGGCTTGAGTGACCCGGAGCGGCTGGGCGCTGGAGAAAGCGGGTCTCCCGTGGAGCCGAGCAGACCGGGACTGTTGCTGGAGGTGGTCAGGTGGTCGTGTGTGATAGCACCTGCAGAATTAACAAAAGCGGGTTGTGCTGCGGAGTTTTCTGCGGGAAGCTGATCTGGGATTGCGGGCGGTGGCGGGGGAGGGGGGGCGGGACACTCGCTGCCCGTCTTATGCCAGGCTGCGAGGATGTGGGAGGCGACGCGGGCGGTGCAGAGGGCTGGGGAGCCAGTCAGTGCTGGGAGCCTCGTCTCGCCTCCTCCAGATGGATGTGGCCTCTGTCTTGCCCCTGCCGCCCGTGGGACCCGGGCTCCCTAACTTCCAGATTGGCCCATCGCAGTGATGAAGGAGAAAGAGGCTGCTGGGGGCGCAGCGCAGCTCTGGTAGCCACCTTCTGGCTGTCCCCTGACCTCTCCTCCCTTCTCCCACCACCATCCTCGCAACTGACGTGCAACAGTTAGCCAGACCCTCAGGGTGTGTGTGTGTGTGTGTGTGTGTGTCTGGCGGGAGGGAGCGAGAGAGCGCGCGCGAGGGTGAGCCTGGGGAAGGCAGGGAGAGAAAGAAACGATCCCAGCGGACTTCAGACCATCAGAACCCAGATTCTGGCAGGTCTTCTGGGGCCCGGCAAAAGAACTGGAGTTGTTCTCACCTCCCACGCCCACTGCCAGGTAGGGGGGCTCAGGTGGACCCTGAGGGTGAGTGTTGAGAGAAAAGCGTGTTCCCAAATTAACCCTGCTCAGCTGCCTCACTCTACAGACTGTGAGTCACAAAGTTTGTTGGAGGCAGAGGAAGCTGAGAGCTTGGTGCAGAGGCTCAGCAGTCCATGAGACCGAGAGACACTCTCAGCCTTTTAATCAGTCTCCTTCCCTGCCCAGTTGGTAACACATCTGCATTTCTGAACCAAGTCAAGACATCAGCAAGTCCCCTCAGCAAGTATTATTTCTCATGGATGGATCAAAGCAGGCAGTAGGGAGGGGAGGTTGACATCAGAGCCTGTTCTGGCAGGAGGAGTGGGGGAGGGGGGAGGTAATAAGGCCGTTACAATTTATAAGCTAGGAGGCTGTGAGGTTCCCAGGGGAGAGCTGTGTTTTCTTACTCTCCCTGTTTTTCCCCCTCATCTTTTCTGCAGAGTGAGCAGCCTGAAGCTGCAGATCACTTGACAAAAGCATGTGACTGCAGGGGCACCTGCAGTGGGGAAGGAGTCAGGACCGGGCCCATCCGAATGGTTAAGAACTAGGAACCCCAGATGTGCTGGGCCGCCTCGTCGCACTTAGTCTGCGATAGATAGTTCGATAACTGATCTTGGGTTTTGGGGTCCCAGTCTGTCTCTGTTGTTTGAAACAAGTCAAGGACCAGTTGGATGGGACAGAAAGGTGAACTGGGAAGCCAGCCTATCTGGGTGCTATTTTCAGATACCCCGCAGATTTTCCTTTCTCTTTTATGATACATTTTTATTCCTCCAGCTGCAAACAGAGGTGGTACTTACCCTTGAATGATTCATGGAAAGATTATAATGAAGGAATCCTCTGGGCAGTTGCCTACAGCAAAGTCACACCAACGCTGGTTGGGAGATAATTATTGGATCTCAGTGCAAAGCCTTGTCTTTAGAGGCGTGAGAGGGAGCCCCCTCTCTAAGGGGAGGGCTCGTTGGCCTGGATTTTAGTGTTTTCTTGACTTTCATGAAAAGACAGGGTTCGTATATCCTGGTAATTACTCTTTCTCCAGAAGCCAATAGAGTAATGAAAAAAGATGTGGACAGGGAGGTTGGGAAGGCTTAGAATCGCAGACTTTTTTATGTTTCGTTGTGATTTTCCTATATTTTTGACGTGCTTTATCTGAAGTGACACAGTCAGATGGAACAGGGCAAAAGGCAAACTGGGGCCTCTTCGATCAGTGCAGCACCCCGCTCCCCATGCCTTGGGTAAAGGCTCATTAGGACGGTCAGTGAGGCCCCCATGTAGAGGAAAAGCCACACAAGAGCTTTAGGTAAAGGTGTCCCTTGACCACCCCACCTTGGTGACTTGATCCATTAAGAATAATGTAGCCTAACCCGGTCCCCACCTCTCAGTTGCTTGGCGATCCTAGACAGATCCTCATCTTCCCTCTTCTCTCCTCCTCACCTTAACCTCTGGCTCCGAGGACTCAGCCTTCCTATGTCCCCAGTTTCCTCTGTCTTCTTCCTTCTGTCTGTGGAGGAATAAGGGCCCATATCTTTTCAAGAAGACACAGTGGTACCTCATACAGAAAGAATCCTAGACCTGAGGTCTGCCCGTCTCATTTTAAGAACCAGGTCATGGCTTCGTGACCCTAAGCAAGTGGCATCGTCGCCGGGAATTACATTTCAGGAGATAGTGGTGAGACACCTCTCCACCTCCTAGGTCTGTCGCGAGCCTCGCATCCGGGCACTGTCTGTGACAATGCATCATAAGAGGTTCTTCACTCATGGGGTGGATAGCTCAAAAGCCTGGCCTCTTCCGGTGGTCTTGGGCCTTTTCCTTTCTTCATCTCTGCCAGCTCCCGACGATACCTATTTATGATACTTCCCACCCCACCTTAAACACACAAATCACCTTGGCACAGCTAGCCTCTCAAGCCTCTGAACTACTTCACTTTTTCCCTTCACCAAACTCACCCCAGCTGCCTCCTCTCACTCATTCCTAAACCCCAATCCCTTTCTGGAAATAGCTCTCCAAAATGACCTAAGTGACTTCCCACAGTCTTGTTTATACCTATGCACACAGATTGACAAGGGACCTGGAAAAATAAAACATTGTGGGCAAATTCTCTGCAAAAATGGATTCCCATTTGTTTTTCTTTGTGTTAGACTTGTATAATGAAAAGCTTCCCTCTTTCTCTCTCCTGGGATGGAATCGTGGTGGTCCTGCCCAGGAGTGTCCCACTTACCCGCTGAGGTGAGGCAACACTCTTTGAGAAATGTGTCCCTCCAGAATTAGGGCTGCCGGCTGTGAAGAGCCACTGGGAGGGATTTCCCCCCTACCACAGTTTGGGTGGCCAGTCCCACTGGAACAAAAGCTGCTCTGAGGAACTCCCCCCACCCCCTGCCCCCGCCCACCCACCTCTGGGTGCTGCCTCATCCCCAGCGGATGCTTTTCTTCATGCTTTGTGATTGAGAATGCTCGCTGTAGGGAAAATGACAATGGCTTACAAGTTCTGCAAGTGCATCCCAGAGCACTGTGTGAGCGTGTGTGTGTGTGTGTGTGTGTGTGTGTGTGTGTGGAGAAACTGCAGGCGGGGCCGACCCCCGAGGTGCAGAGACTCACCCTTGCCGAAAGTTCCTTAGGTCCCGAGGCTCCTCACCACAACCACATATGCACGCACGCGCGTGCACACACGCAACACACACACACACACACGCACACACACACACACAGCCTCCTCCAACTCCCCACACACCCCCCCCAACACCTTTATCCCAGAGAGCTTGTTTTCTCTCTCTTGCTGCTCACAGTACAGTGACTTCAAACAATTGTAGTTTTTTTCTTTGCACATAAATCAAAATAAAAAGTTAATATCACGTTAGAGAAAATTTGGAAAAGTGAGAAGGGGAAAAAACCATCCACAATCCTACCCACTAAAACCAACCTGTTATACGATTCTGTAAATTTCCGCTAGGATCCTGCGCCTGCCTGCTTTTGCCCTTTCTTCTCTCTTTCTTGCCTGATCCTGGCTGTGTTAACCCAGGCGTGATGGCGAAGCAGCCAACACCAGGGAGCCCCGTGGACTGGCTCTGCCCTCGGGTAACCTTGGACCTGACCCTTTCTGAGCCTGTTTCCTGGCCTGCAGAAACGACAGCGCCCACCTCATGGGAGATATTAATCGGGATGAGAAAGCCACCCCCATGTTCCCCTTCCCTTTCTCCAACTCTCCTCTCTGTTTCTTAATTTAAAAAAGGGGGGAAAAAAGCACAAATCTATAAAAATAAATTGATGTCCCGTAAGCTTAATAACAGGGCTTGTGCAACTGTTTTTTGTATCAAACAAAAGGGAAATCTAATATAAAAAGCATCTTTTTTTTTTTCTGGTACTCATCCAATCCTTCTAGAAAATCCAGAAAACACAGTAAGCTATAAACAAGTATAACTGCTTTTACTGTTTTGATACCTTCCATGCACTTGTTTATACTATTGGAATTATTCATTTTACATAATTTTATGTTCTGTTTTTTCTACTTAACATAAGAATATAAGCATTTCCCCCCAAGTTAAGAAAAAACTTGCTGGCTGCCAATTTTAATGACTATGTAATAGTTCATTGACTGAATGCATAGGTAATACATAAAGATTCAATTTTATAACACTGGGAAGGGTATCTAGTGCTCAAAGCTTTCTCTAAATTTTGGAATATTTCCCTAGGCTGTAGGCCTCCAAATGGGTTGATCAAGGTATATCAACATTTTAAAGATTTGTTATATATCGTCAAATTGTTTTCAATTTGTATCAATTACACTCCCGCTAGCAGTTATGAGAGTGCCTATTTCCCTATACTCCTCAACACATTAAATATTGAGATTTTTCCTAATCTTTGCTAATTTCATGGAATTATATCATTTTAACTTGTATTCTTTATTATTAAAGTTAAACACTTCTTATGTTTTTAACCATTTGCATTTTAAAGAAGTGTCATGAGTGTTTTATTTATTGAGAATATTAACCATTCGCCTGCCATTTGCTTTGTTTTGTGTTTTGAAGGAAAATAGACATCAACTGTCATGGATTTGTGGAGTGCCAGCTAGTTATGATACTAGCTGCATCATGGGAGGATGTAAACATGTATAAATGTCCTTTCCATCAAGAAGATTACAATTTCATTGGGGAAACAGGATGTAAAACATGCAAAAAATTAAACGATACGAAGATAGTTTCAGTAAAATTGCAGTTTTGCAGGGTGGAATGAAGCAGCTCATCCAAGGTTCAGCCAGCAATGTCTTGAAGTGAAAGAGACCCCTGGGAGGTGGGCCTGTTTGGAAGGCCTCAGGAAGACAGAGCAGGCATTCGTGTGGGGGTTCTGAGGCTGGGTGGAGGGAGAAAGAGTGGGCCAGGTAGAGGCACCTGTGTGAGCGGCTGCATGGAGGTGGGGAAAGAGAGGACCCGTCCAGAGAGAGTCAGGGGAAGGAATTACTGGGTTTGGGCAGAGTTTAAGTGGGGGGAGGGGATTATGTTACGGAGAAGCAGACTTTATGTCAGGATAAGGAGTTTTCACTTACCCCTGTGAGCAGTAGGAGCCCTTGAAGGTTTTAGACTGTCAAAGGGGCTGATTCTCGCTCAATTGATGTTTTAGGGAAATGACTGTGAGGGTGCTGTGCAGAAGTGGGGTGGGAGTGGGGAATGATGTGGCCATAAAAAGTGGAGGAGATACCAGCCACAGGTGGTAGCCTAAAGCAGGAGAAAGCTTTGGACCAGTTATAATTATGCGTATGCAGTGGAAGGTGTTTGCCCCTTTAAAAAATGCAATAGGACTGGGTGGGCGGGAGAGATGGAGGCGTGAGATAAGATGAATTGAAACTTTTTAAAAAAAATATTCCCATGGTACATAAAAAGTGGGTTATATAAGCAGATATAGAAAATAGTATATTTTGAAAGAGGTGCTAAATTACCTAGAGCTGTAAATTTATTATAATCTGACTTGTTCTAAAGAGGATCCGGGGCATATTTTTATATTTGCACCTGTATGCTACAATAAATAAAGGGATCAAAGCAAAGAATAAGAGTAAAACGGGAAAAAAATAAAGCCAAGAATGAAGTTATTCCAGGAAAAAAAAAAAAGTGCCTACCAGAAGACTGTTAAAAATTCAGTTTTGAGCTTCCTGTAGGCCAAAAAAGATGAAGAAAGTCATTTGCAAGACTCCTAGCAGCTATAAAAAAAATTTTTTTGAAATGCAGTTGCCTAGGACATATACAGCTTTTGAGATGCTAAGATCTGAGAGAAATTCCTCCCTGAGTTCCTCCTAAAGGAGGAGTATTTTATAAATATTGGTCTAAATTAGACTCTTCTTTTAAAAATATAGTTCTCTTAATCCGCTCTATACCAGCGTGTAGAGTATTAAGACTGGTCCAAATGCCAGTTTGTGGGTTCTGATTCCTCACTTTGAAAGTGCCGCCAGCCCTGCTCTTGGCTTCCTTCCTGGTTCGCTGTGAGCCAGGGCTCCGAGGCTCTGGCCCCCTTCTCAGCTGCGGCTGTTGTCTCCCCTTCCTGAGGAATGTGTCTCCTCGAAAACTCTGAGAAGCTGTTTCTGCCTTCCTAATCGAGGGAGGCCGTCTGGTCACTCTCGTGCACGTGCCTCATTTTAATTCACTGCACGGCCGTTTATCACAGCCCCATACTTCCCTTGTCTGTGTCAGCCCCGTGAAAGCAGGGAACTCATTTCTCTTGTTTCCTACTGCATCTTCAGGGCCTAGAACGCTGCCTGAGACAGAGTAGGCACTCAGAAACCTCGATGAATGGATGGATCCCGAGCTACATACATGTCGTTCGAAAATTTTACCTCTCTGTAACTCTGACCAACTATATATTTTGGCCTTAAATGTGTCATGAATAAGAATACAATTACTGTTATTTTAGCTTCCATTCGTTGGGCACCACTATGTGCCAAGCAGCCTTCTAAGCATTTTGTATGTATTAAGTGATTTAATCTTCCTTAAACTTGGCGAGTTAGGGATTATTATTCTCATTTTATTTCTTTTTTCTTTTTATTTATTTATTTATTTATTTATTTATTTATTTATTTATTTATTTATTTCTGATTCTCATTTTAGAAATGAGAAAACTGAGACACCGAGAGGTTTAGTAACCCACCCAGGGCTGCACAGTTGTGTGCCGGGCCTGGGATTTGAACTTAGGCATTCCAGCTCCCGGGAGTGGACTTGCCCCACCCCCATCCCATCCCACCTCACCCCGCCCCACCCCGCCCCACCCTGCCCTGCTGCTGTTCCTAGAATATTCTGAATGTTCCAGAGAATACAGTCTTTGCAGAGCTTACTGTACCTCACAGACTCCGCCTGTGTGTTAATTTGGGAAGAGCATGACAGCTTAGGGCTGGACTGAGGGGCGACATGCCTTCCCTGTGGTCCCAGGCCGGTCAGCACGGAAGCTGGGAGCTCTCACTTCTGGTCGGAGCCTCTGCCTCTTGGGATACTTCCTCCTCCTTCTTCACTGTTTTTCTTTTTCAGAGAGAGAAAGGGCCGCAGGAAGAACCTTGAGGCCTAAATGGGGATAAATAGATAAATAAGAGAGGAGCCAGGAGAGCAGGTAGGTGAGGGTGGAAGGCGGAATGCAAGAGTCAGTGATGGCGTGGACAACAGCAAAGCGTGAGCGTACGTCTCAGAGAGAGGGAAAGAGAGGCAGGCAAGCAGAGCCTGGGTTGGCAGTGGTCCGTGCTTGGCCCGGAGGAGAACAGGAGCTGGGGACCTTCTACAGCAGGAGGAGCTGCTGCTTCTCTGCTGACTTGGCTGTGAATTAAAACTTCTTCCCTACATCTTCAGGCCCAGCCAGTCTGGATGCAGAGATCGCTGCCTCTGTAAGGTTAGGACTGGGTGTGTGTGACAGAAAGGGATGGTGGTTCAAGTCCCAGATGACCACACTGTAGCCACAGGGCCCTAGAAAGTTAGTCCATCTCTCTCTGAGCCCATTCTCTCCCCTGTGAAATGGGGGTAGTCTACCTTGGATCATGAGGGGTCAAATAAGATAATGTCTATATACACGTATTTATATTAGAGAACACTGTACCCGGAAAGGTGATATTATCACCATTCGAGCAATATTTATGGATGCTTCTGGGGCATGGCCACCCCATCTCCAGAAACAGTGACAATTCCTGCATACAAAGATGGGTATGTCATATGTGAACTGTGTTTGTTAAAATCCTTCAGCACAAGCATGTGAAAGCTGAAAGCTGCTGCAATATTGGTGAGCTGGGCACCTGCCTCTATGAAGTCTGCCTGCTCGGTCTTTTAAGCCCAGTGCCCTAATGCAGCGGTTCCCAACTTTTTTTGGCACCAGGAACCAGTGCTCCTATGAGACTCTAATGCCTGACGATCTGAGGTGGAGCCGAGGCGGTGATGCTAGCGCTGGGGAGCAGGTGCAAATACAGATGAAGCTTCGCTCATTTGACCACCACTCACCTCCTGCAGTGTGGCCCAGTTCCTAACGGCCTCGGACTGGTACCAGTCCATGGCGCGGGGGTTGGGGACCCCTACCCTAATGCACATCCTGTGGCCTGACTATAAATCTGAGAATTAGGATTCCTGGGTTCAAAGGCTAACCTTCTCAATACCCTCTAGAAGGACCCAGATAAATTCAAGCATCCAGGAACTAGGACTCTCAGATTCTTAGCATGGCGGAGCTCCAAGCTTTTCATCGTAACTATTCAGAAAGGTTCCATGTCCCAACTTTCTTTTTAGGCGGATAACACGTGAAATAACATTTATAAATCAGGTGAAGAAGACTTCCTAAGTCATAAGAACAAGATCACTCAGAAAGGCACTGCTGGCAATGGAGTGATGCATATACGGCCCCTCTTCACTTCTCACTGCGTGTGCAGGAAGGATGCTTCTAGAGTAGAGGCATGCAGGATAGAGTGGAGGCATGCCCAGAGTTCTGCAGCTTCCTGCCAAGCCTTCTTCGTGTCCCCACTGTGTCTTATACTCCAATGTTATTTTTGTCATTTATTCGTCACATCAAATTTCGTTTATTTCTTTATACACTAGATCTGTGCACCTCTTGACACAGACACTTATCTTAATCATCTTTGTTTTTCCTAGCATCTATCTGAGATCTTTGATATGTGGTAAGAGCTCAGATGTTTACATTAAACTACAGAATAATTATATCTGTCATTTATACCTCCGTATGGACAAACTTAGCAGCCCATGTTTCCCGGGTACCAATAATAGTGGGCTGGGAATCTCAGAAAGAATCCTGTAGTGACAGCAGCGATATTTCATTATCTTAGTATGTCTTCCCACATGGATTATAATTCTGTACAGAATGAAGACTATGGCGGAATATAACCACGTGACTTTCCCTCTACACTTGGATGGTGTTAGTCTTGAGAAACAGCCGCGTAGCCTGCCAGCTGAGATGGCCAGGTGGAGTCCTTCTCACGTATTTCCTCCTCGCTTTGTGGAGTTCAGAATACATGCCGCAATCTTTTCCTTCAAAAAGGAAGGTCACTTAGTGGTATAATTATGGGCGAATCCTTATTTTGACTTCCATTCATATCGTTTGTGCATTATTCTTTCACAAAACAAGAAAGATGAAAAGGCTTTTTGAGGCAAAGGCAATAAAATATCTGTTTCTCATGGAGTGGAAGTGCCTGGCCAAAACCTTCCTGGATCAAGCACTATGCAGCCGTGTGCGCGCCTTCAGTTTCAGAGCTGGATGGGGTGTAGGGAGCACCGGGTGGAAAAGTGGGGATGCTGACCTTGGCCGAGGGTTATATACAGACAGTATATAAGGGGGAAAATATCAGAGTCCTCCTAGTTTCCCTGGTCCGACCAGCAGCCCTGAGCCCAGCAGCTGGTAAATTCAGTAAACATGTCTGACTATCTTGAGAGGTTTCACCCCAAGCGGAAGAGGACGAAACTGCTAGGAATGTCCCCTTCTCCCCCAGAAAACGCTATTGGGGAAGTAGAGGGCTGAGTGTTCTGGAGAGCAGTGGGCGGTGCTGGACATTGTACAATGCTTGCTTTTTGCTTTATCAAGGGCATCGTTTCTGCATTGGGAGGGAGAGTTAGCCATCAGAGCTGATTTCAGTCTCTGTTGCTGTGTGAATTTGGGCAAGATTCTCAACCTCGCTCAGATTTAGTTTCATGATCTCTAAATTGGGAGAGCTGGACTGGGTGGTCTTTAATAGTTTCTCCTGGTTCTTAAGTCTATAAATGGGTCTGTCCTGTGGTCGAGAAGATAGGGGCTGAGGGTGTACCCACAGCAGGAGTTTTCAAAAGATCGGGGTGATATTGTAGGCACTGTGATCTCAGGTTCTCTGTGTAACCTGGCTGTGCATCCATTTCTTCTTTGATTAGATGGGAATAATGATCCCTTTGTTAATTCAAACAGTGTCTGTCCTTGGGTCCTGTCGCATGGGATCATGCACACTGACAAGCATCCTGGGGTAGGCCTGGATTAGAGATGTGTGTCTACCCAGGGTTTGGCACTACGATTCTTGCTCTAAGTAAGTTCAGATTTCACAAGAACCTTGTGTGGTAGGTATTTCTAGCCCCTCACCCATTTTTAGATAATGATAGTAAAGTTCAAAGAAGTTCAATGCCTTGTCAAGGTCAGCCAGCTCGTTAAGTGGCAAAGCTAAGAAAAGAAACAGGCCTGTTTTATTTCAATGCTATTCTCCTCTATTTCACCTGGACTCTTATTTAAAATACCCCTATTAACTGGACTGCATAAAAACTTAAAACTTTTGTGTCTCCGAGGACACTATCAACAGAGCGAAAAGGCAACCCACAGAATGGGAGAAAATCTTTGCAAATCATGTATCTGATAAGGGATTACTATCTAGAATATACAAAGAATGCCTACCACTCAACGACAAAAAAACTTGATTGAAAAATGGGCAAAGGACTTGAATAGACATTTCTTCAAGAAAAGATATACAAATGCCAACAAGCACATAACTAGTTATTAGAGAAGTGCAAATCAAAATCACAATGATATATCACTTCACACCCATTAGGATGACTATTATAAAAAAAAAAAAAACCCAGAAAATAACAAATATGGGCAAGGATGTGGGGAAATTGGAACCTGTGTGTACTGCTGGTGGGAATGTAAAATGGTGTAGCTACTATGAAAACCAGTATGGCAGTTTCTTAAAAAAGTAAAAACAGAATCACTAGATGATCCAGTAATTTCGCTTCTGTGTATATACCCAGAAGAAATGAAAGCGGTGGTCGTGCAGTGGGGACAGAGTGTCAGTTTTGCAAGATGGAAAGGAGTTTTGGAGATGAATGGTGAAGATCGCGGCACAACAGTGTGGATGTGCTCGATGGCACTTAAGTACGCTTAAGTGTACTTAAATCGTACACTTAAAAATGGTTAAATGGTAAATTTTATGTTATGTACATTTTACCACAATTTTAAAAAAATTTTTTCTCACACACACACACACACACATACACACACCACCACCACCATTATCAGAATTAATCATACTCTTCATTGATGGCATAAATCAGGCCGGGCTGATGACCTGGGATTAGTAATAGATGACCTTATTACTCAGGAGTGTATGTAAAAGGAGACCCAGAAACTGAACATCATCATAGTCTTTGGCTCTCTGGCAAACTCCAACTCGAATTAAGAATGTCGTTAATATGCCATTTTTTAAAGAAAAAAAAATGCATGTCCATAAGATCGAGAGCATGTGTGTTGCTGCATTTTGTGAAAGGGGCCGGAGGAACAGTGACCAAAGTTGGAGGCTGTGTTGCAGATGGTCTGAGTTCATGGCAAATGTATATTCGCCTCTTGGGAGCCAGCTAGCCATTGTCCTTCTGAGCAGTGGAACTGAGGTACCATGAGAGGTCCATGTGACTGCCAGTGGGCAGAGGCGTGTAACACGTGGTCTGCAGAGAGAAGTAAACAGTGAATTCAGATGTCACCTCCAATTGAACCACAAGGGTTGGCACCTTAAATTGCAGGTTGATTTTGCATTGAGCTGCCTCTAACTCTAAAAGGCCTATTCTGAGGAGAGCAGCGACAAATTTCATTTATTTACAAGAAAGCTCATGCCACACCAGGGAGTCGGCTGATAATCAACGCATGTGTCCTCGCCCTGAAAGAAGCCCACTAGAACACAAACAGTGGGTGTTTCTGGGTGATAGGATCACAGGCGAGTTTATAATTTTCTTTTTAAAAATATTTTTGTGTTTTCCACATTTCACACAGTGAACATAAAACAGCAGAATGTTGATAAGTATAATTAAAAGTGGTTTCCATCATCAAAGATTTATCGATAGTTGTCTAGAATCTTCTAGCGATGTTTGAGAAATGCTTATGCGGGAAGACATGCAAAAACAAATCTATGATGATAGAAATTGGAAATTACATAATGGCTGCGTGAGGGGGATGAATGGAAAGGGGAACTTTTTGAGGGGATCAGAAAAATCCTATGTCTTGTTTGGGCGGTGGTTACACAGAATATAAACAGTTGTCAGAACTCAAGGCACTGACCTCTTAAGATCTGTGCATCTAGTGCATGTTAATTATATGGTAATGAGACAGTAGGAACCCCAGGAAAAGGGGAAAACATCCACACAAACAATCGCAGGTCTGTTTTGCATCGCTGACAAGCAGAATGCCAGAAGACAACAGCCAAGGGTCTGGCCTGCCGGCTCGAGGGCCTCTGCCCGAGATGGTCCTGGCACCCTGGTTACAGCACTCACTGGGAGCTGCGGGTCAAGGGCACATGCTGCTGAACAACTGGAGTGCCAGGGCGGAGGAAGCTGACCCAGGAAATCCAGCCCATCCTTGGTGGTGGGGAGCCCGATGATGCCGGCAGGGCAGTGGGCAGAGGGCCCGTAAAGAGGCCCATCTGGTGAAAGGCCTTTGAGGCATTGCTGACTCTAATGGGACCTTAAATGACAGAACAAAGCCTGGGTTTACCGGAGCACCGGCACAGGCAGGACCGATGGTCGAGCAGGGCTGGGCCTGTGTGCAGGATTGATTTTCCCTCTTCTCTCGGGGCTTATGTGACCTTGCAGCCCACAGCGATGTGATTCTCTTAAGAATGCATAGCCTTTAATGGCCTTATTATTACCTGTTTCTTAATAATGTGCTGGCTAGTGACATCTCTGCACAAAGACCGATATCTCCCTGGCTCAAAATGAATTTTTTTCCGCCTAATGGCGCATTGATGTGAATAAATCTCAGTGTCTCCTTTGCAGCCCAGGATTAAATGTGAAGACCCTAGAGTCAGACAGGCCTGGGTTTGAATTGGAGTTCTCCTATGTAGTAGTCGTGTGGCTTTGGATAAATGACTTAACTGAGCTAAGTCTTATTTTCCTCATCTATAAAACGAGACAATGGCCTCCTCCCTCAGTGTTGTTGGGATTAAATAAAATAATACATTCAAACCTCTTAACTGTTCTTGATGCTTAATGAGAGCTTAATGTTAGCTAGTGGCAATAGTGACAGGAGAGGTCAGAAAGCATATTTTACCATCAACAGATACTTTTAAATGACAGCACGGCAGTCACAGGACCCAGGATCTGCTTCTGAGAAAGCATTCTCCTCTCCTCGTCTGGAGATTTTGAAGGCGCCATTCTTCCAGCTTGGTTTCTGCTTTCGGAGACCCACTCAGCTCAGCTGTTATCTCGCTCCGTCTGCTTTTTTGCTTCTTGCAGTGGGCAGAGTCTGCCTGAGGCACTTCTTCCTTGGGCAGGTATAGCCAGATCCGCCCATGCGCCCTGGAACTGCTTCATTAAAAAATGGGTCTTGGCTGTGCCTGGCCTGCTGCTTACTTGGCATTTTTCTCATGGCTCAACCTAGGACTTGTTTTGCACTCTTGCTGAATTTTGGTGCTGGCTCCTGATTTCTGTTTTGCATTTCAAAGGCGTTGCTTCTGAAATTTCCCTCTGGCACCACGACCACCCTGGTTCTGGCTTTATGTGTGAGCAGCTCTGGGCATGGTGCCTGGTTTGTGTTCTGGCACACTGCTCATACTGTGACAGACTCTCTGATTATAGACTTGGACTTTTGAGTGATTGATCTTGGATTCTTAGCCTTTAAGAGCCTGCGGTTTAAATCTGTTAGTTCGTCTGTATATGTAAAGCACTCACACTTGCTCTCAATCAGTTTGGCTCCATAACAGTGACGCTTCTTCTGGTTTCTATATTTGATTCTATGTGTTTGTTTGGAAAGCTGGAGGTGAGTAACCCTGCTTTTTGTAGGCTGGCCGGTGGCCACAATAGGAAACTGGACCTGCTCTGGGAATGGGGAAAGCATAGATGTGTTGTAAGTCCTAAATCTTGATTTCTAGTTCTTAGCTCCCATCTTAAACCATATCACCAGTGAAATTTCTAACACTGTATTGTTTTCATGTGATAAATTCTACTCTCTGTGCTGCAAGCCTTTTGAGGGCAGGAGTTATTTATTGGAAGACTTCTTATCCCCATAGTCCATGTGTACTTAAAATAAAAATTGAATGCTTCAATGTGCCAAGTAGTAGGTATTCAGATGGATGGATTTCAAATGAAAAAACTCCCACCCTGAGCTCAGAACAACCTCCAGAGAGATACATATGTAAGCATTAACTTCGACCCCCCCCTTTTCTCTCATTTATTGGGATCCCCTGGGCTTCAGAGGCCCACAAAATACTTCCTTCCACAAACATAACCAATACATTACTTATACTGATAAACAATGTTTATAAACTGAGTACCCATTAAATTATAAGTAAAATACCGGCAGTGGTCTGTTAACAGTAATTCTATCATCAAAGATACAAAAATGCAGCTAGGGTCCTAAGGCCACACGTGAAGCAGAAGGTGTCAGGGCCACCTCAGAAGTTCACCCCTGGCCCCAGGGCTGTAACGTGTCTGTTGTGCCGTGATCAATGCGGACATGAGCCAAGCATTATTTTTCTCATTAAATAAATGATTCATGTAGTATTTTTTGCTGCCTCTATACCAGCAGGCATTATGCTTCTCCTCCTCCCGCCTTAAGTCATTCCCTGCTTAACCCATACTATTTAAGACTCCAAGGTCACCTCTCCACTGAGAACTTGTCCAGAAGGTCACCAGCAGAGGCCTGATAACCGAGCCCTATGCCTTTGCCTTCTTCTCAGTTCTCACTGTTTTTTCTCTCCGGATCATTTTTACTTCTGGAAACTCACCTCCCCTGCAAACTGCTGTGGCACGGTGCCCTCAGGGTCCTCACCTCCCACTTCGATTGTGGGCCGCCTTTCACCCTTTGCTGTGCAGATGCTATGAGGTTCTGTCATTCCTTGCCTCTAAAGGTCTCCCCTAGCAAGCCTCCCCACTGGCCCTTCAGCTGGCACCTCTCTTCGGTGACCCTCACGTGTGAAGGGAGGGAGAAGGACCGAGTTTAACCTGTGTTCAGCGCACCTCATCTCCGATCCTCCACTCTAATCCCAAATGTCATCACTTGGCTGTGTGGTAGGTGAGGCACCAATCACAAGCCTCTGCTTTTTCTCTTAACTTCCTTTGTTGCTTACCTACCACTTCACTGGGGCTAGAGGCTGAACGTGCCCTGCTCACCCATGTCCCACATTTACCCAGTGCGACTCCTCCACATTTGTCACACTGCCAAGTGGACACTTCTAGTTCAGGGCCTGGTCTTGTTCCTCTGCCAGGGTAGTCCCATTCTTAATGGCCTCCTGGGAGGGTCAGACTACATTCCACCCACCTATCCACTGGAAGCTGATTCCTTACATATTCGAAGGCACAATAAAAGTTGACCCTGCCTATTATTTAGTATAACGACAGTTCTCATCTCTTGGCCTGGCATGTGGGGGCGTTTCACCCCTCCCTAGAGCGCCAGATTCCCTAACACTGCTCCGGGCAGAACTGCCCACTGACTTCTCTCTGAATGCTCCCTTGTGCTTGGCTCCTCTGAACTTTTGCTGATGCTGTTCCCAGCGCCTGGAATGCAATGCTTTCCTGTCGGGAAGCACCTAAACGGAAATGGCATCTCTGCCCTCTGAAGTCCCAGCACATTGGCTCTCTGAGTCAGATGACACTTGCGCTATCTTTTGTTATGGTTGCTTAAGCACATGCCCAAGAAGACAGGGACTGGTGCATTCTACTTTTTTTTATCTTCCACTATGCTTAATGTACTCAGTGCACTTGTATTGCATGCATGCATGTGTGCATGAATAAATGAAATGCCTTCTGAGTCTCTAATAAGCTTCAGCAGGACCCAAGCCGAGCAGGTACAGAAGAGTGTGTGCGTGTGTTTTAAACTCTTGGATTCCAAATCTTCGAACAGAACATTATTCCCACCAGATTTTGTGAGATGTTTTATCCTGAAGAGAAAATGGGAGAAACATTCAAAATTATATGTTTTTTAAAATTAAATGAGTAATACATAAACTATTTTTATTGGGGGAGGAAAATCAAATAAAAACTAAAGCTCTAAGTCAGAGCTGTCCGAGAGAACTTTCTGCAATGCGAATGTTCTATATTTGCACATTCGATACGGCGGCCATTAGCCACGTGTGTCTGCTGAGCACATAAAATACGGCTCGTGTGCCCGGAGAGCCGAATTTAAATTCGTATTTAATTTAACCAGAGGTGACTCGTGGCTACCATAATGGCTACCTTGTCCCTTCATCCCTAGGCCTCCAGCTCCAGTCCCTCACACTGGATGTGATCACTGATAACCCTGCACTGTGTACCTTCGCGGGCCTTACTTTGCACATTTATCGCCTGTTTTATACCCACATTTACACAAGCCGAGTTTGTCTGGCCTGTGAGCGTCTCGCCCACATGGCGCCATGCCGTACGTGTTCTGCGGCTTCCCTTCTAATCGACCGTGTGTCTGGAGAGAGATCCAGGTGGTGCTCACGGCGCCGCTCTTTCATTTCAGCTGCTGCATAGTGTCCATTGCCAGAAGGTTCCCTGGGTTATTTAGCGAGTCCCCTATTGATGAGCATTTAGGCTGTTTCCAAACAAAGGGACCAATCCGTTCTTATCTGCTTCCCTGCGCATGTGAGCAGGTGCAGATGCTGACTGAGGAGGACAGGATTCCTCAGCCAAGGGGAGGAAAGAGACCCGTATTCCATCCCTAGTTCTCTCCCAGGGCTGGTTCTCCTGGACTTTGCCCAGCAGCGAGGGGGGTGGCGGGGGGGGAGGGTCAGAGCCGATGTGCCGCACTAGCCCCCCTACGTGTGAGACAGTCCTGGGAACCCGTTATCACTGTTATTTTCTTTTTTGTCAGAAGCCGGTAGCCATGTTCTCCCCTGATCTTTGTTCTCACTCCCTGTGCTGAGAAGCTGAAACCTAGATTTTTATCAAACAGGCTGTGATGAGCTCTGAAAATGCTGAGACATTAATAACAATCTGAAGGTGACAGACACATACAGCCTTCATCTGCCGGCTGAGTTCAGTGCAGACTTGAAGAAAACCTGGAATGTTCTATGCCTTGTTTTTAAGATAGATTTCTTAAACCATGTTCATTCTACCCATCTTGGGGCACAAGTATATCATAACCGGGTTCAAAGGCCCGCACATTTGCTAGCATTTGTTATTGGGTGCTGGGCAATGAGTAACACAAAGATTCATGGTATGATCTGAACCAGAGTCATTTTCTAAATGAGGCAAAGGAGGCCAGGGCCTTGGGAATGGCCTGGAGTCAGTATAAAATTAAAGTGAGACAAAAAGCCATTGCTTGCTTCTCCTGGTGGTTGCAGTGTATCTTATCCGATGCTTTTATTTTCTAATTTCAAAGAAAGCTCAAATAAAAATTATTAGAAATTTCATACTGAGTTTTTTTCCCAGTGGCGATTTTAAAATTAAACTTTGGCAGACTTAGTAATGGCGGAGCTGGGATCCAAATTAAGGAGGATAAAGTGGTGAACAGCAGGTAGCGTCTTTTAGATTAGAAATGTCCCCCTACAGCCAGGAGCAGAAATGGGCCATTGTCCAACAAAGAACCGAGGGAAGGAGAAAGGCATGACAGCGAGAACAGGGGCGAGGAACTGAGGCTCAGAGGGAACGGGTCCTGCTCATGAGGCTTCCAGACCAGCTAAATCCGGAGGAAAATTGGAACTGTCCATACAGCATCTGCGACAATGAAGACAAAGGAGGACATTCTCCGTGGTTTGGTACTCCATTGGGTCAAGCTGTTTTCTTTTCCGCATATCCCTGTCCTAATTTAACCATGACTTTCGTAGTTCTGGCAGATAGTTTCACGTATAGACCTTTCTCATTAAACACTCCATCCCAGGACTTTTTCCATGATGTCACATAGTCTTCAAAATTATGCCAATGAGGTTTACACTTAAATGATTTATTAGCGTACATTTCAGCCTGCTGGCTAAGTTTCAATTAGAGTTCCTTTGTTTATAAACATCATTGTGAGAGAGTATCCTGGGCCTATGATTAGTGGACATCTGGAAGATAGAGTGCAGATGCTGGAAGCCTCCCTCCATTGTCTTCCCTCCAGATTTTAAATCAGGTTTTTAGTGCATTGATTTTCCTGGGCAGTTTTCAGACTGTGGTCCCAATTCACTTTCTCACGGCTGATCCCAAACCGCGCACGTCGCTCTGGGGGTGGGATGTGACGTTGTTGACGCTGTCATCCCACAGCGGCGGAGTGAGTTTCTGATCTAGCCTCTAGGACCAGGGTGGCCCGTGAAGTGCCCTTGGGGTGGGGCAGGTCCCCATTTCTGTCACTAGTTCCAAGCTGTGGACTGCCCGCCCCCTCTCTGGGTCACTCACAGCTCTGTGTTGTCCTTACTTCGGTGTGGCCCATCCAGCCCTTCCTTTCTCTTCTGTTTTTGCCACTGCCCTGGCTGTGGCCTTGGCTTGCCTATGCTGTGGTTCCCGCTCCTTCTCTCGATGGCCTTCCTTGTCTGTTCTCTCTAAACTCAAACGCAACTGGCCAGTTACTCTTGATTGGTCTCCCTAATACATTCTTCTCATCCTCTCACACCTCCTTTTCAACAAACCTTCAGATAACGCCCCCTCACCTAGAAGACAAAGACTGAGTTCTTACCTGGGCAGTCAGAGCTCGGGTGTGGCTTTAGCACTCACACTGCTGCTTGGAACTCATTTCCATCTACACTCAGCCACTTCCTGTCCCTCAAGAGGCAATTCAGGCTCTTGAGTCTTAAAAATATTCATGCCTTTTGGTTCAGTTTCTGGAAATCTATCCTAAGGAAATAATTCACAAAGCGAAAAACACTGTAACATACACATATCCCAATATTATTTCTAAAAACATGAAAGTCCAAACAAGATAAATGTTAAATAACATGGAGGAGGTTCAATAAATTATTACCGATCTTCTCAGTGGAATTTTAAGCCACACTGAAGATGATAATTATGACGATGATTCAGCAATAGGGAAAATGCATATGAAGTAGGATGAAAGGACCAGAGAGCTCACCTTTATGGAGCACCTACTGTGTACCAGCTGGTGCCAGGTGCTTTGCTCATCTCCCACAGGCCAGGAGGGTTTGCATGACCTGTCTGAAGTCACAGAGCTCATAGCTCCAGTTTTACTTAGTTCTAAAGCAAAACTGTATCTATGTGATGATACGATTTCTCTGTGGATTGTTCACCTGCTAGGCCCACGTCCTTCAAGGCCCCGCCTAAATCCTACCTCCCCATGAGGAGTCTTCCTTAACCACCCCAGGCTAAGCAGCATGCACTCTCCTTTGAACCTCTGTAATACACGAAACATTCTGTGAGAAATGTCATCCACCCAGGCCTGCTTATGTTTTATTTACTGATTGTGCCTCTTCTCTCCAACTAGACTGTCAGAGCCCTGCAAGCAGACCTGTGGCTTGTTAATGCTTCGTATTCCCGGGCAGCCTCTGGCACAGTAGGGATCCATAATAGGTACTCAGTATGTGTATTGGCAAACCTTATTTATACTTCCAGTGGCAGCCAACCTAGTGGGGGGCTGGCTCTTTGCTCCAAGGAGTCGGTGGGAGGGGCTCCGGCATGATGCTGGCTCTTCGGCCTCCATGAGCAGATCAGAGTTCTATGTCAAGGCCCTCCACTGGGTACCACCTCCACTCAGAGGAAGTGTCTTTGCCTTGGTACATGCCAACTTTTAAAAAGCTTCTTATTATGAAATACAGATTCATAGATAGTTCAAAGAAATGTGTGGGGAGAACCCACGTACCCTCCCCCAGCCTCCCCCAATGTTAACTGTAGTTCAATATCAATACCAGGAAAGTGACGTCGGTACAGTCCGCAGAGCCGGTTCAGATACATCATCAGTTACATAACTTTAAAAAAAAATCCATTTAGAAATTATTTTTTTCTACTTGAGCACAATATTTCCTCTCACTTCAAACCTTGAGACACCATCGCTCTGAAGTCAGAGGGTGGCCTCCCTTGCCCTGTTCCTGACTCCGTTCCTTGCTCCCTGTGTGACCTTGGGCAAATTAACTAACCTCTCTGAGCTTTGGTTTTCTCATCTGAAAGTGACAATACTAACCTCACGGGAATTTTTTTTTTTTTTTTTTTTAAAGTATGAAGTGCTTGAGTTTGGCACGTAATGTAGCAGGCACTCAGGAAACGTCAGCGTTTTCTTTCCACCATTTTGCCACACGGAAACCCCTCTTTCCCTCACAATTCAGTGCTTTCATTTCTGCCCGTCGGCATGTTGGACGAGAGCCCCGGTGTGGTGCCATCTGTAAAACAAGAACGAGCGTATCAAGCTCGGAGGCTTTTCGTGAGGATCAAATGAACGAAGGCAGGTGAAACACGGCGTACTACCTGGCACAGGCGAGCTCAGAACAGGCGGCAGGTGCTGCCGCCGTTCCCGGCGACGGCCCCCCCTTCAGGTGTTTCTGCCAGGACCTCTGTCCTTGGGCATCTGACAGACGATGTCTACCTGGATTTGGACTTTCGATTGCTTAACAGCTGTTTATGCTTCACACTCCAAATACTAATAAGTAAAGCCAAAAGACTTTAGGAGACATTCGTGCTCCGAAATTTCATTTTATTCTATCCTGCCTTTTCTCTCCTAAGTTGGGAAAGAGATTTTCAATCATAATTACCACAATAATACCGATGATGATAATAGCTAGTCATTTTTGAGTGCTTATTATATACCAGAAACAGTGCTAAGAACTTTCTTGTGTTAACTTATCTAGCCTTCTCCACAACCTTGGGAAGTGAGTACTGTTATTCTCATTTTGCAGATGAGTAGCCTGAGTCACAGAGACTTGAATTCCTTGCCTAAATTTGCACAGCTTGTGAGAGCCGGAACTGGGGTGGGCAGCCAATCTATCTGACTCCTGGAAAGAGTTGGGGTAAATTTCTTCCTGCTTCCAGTGGTTCTAAGAGACGAGGAATAGGAAAACATTCTGTTTATTTTTATCTCTTACTCTCTGGAAGAACAGTACCAAAGCCCAGGGAAGCTTACAGTTAGTAAAGAATTGAAGCCTTGACATTAAATCAATTGGACACATTTCTCTCTTTTTAAACCCCCATCCTCAATTAAAGTGGCAATCAGATTAACCAAGGTGGGCCAGAGAGCAGTAAGCAAAATGCAAAGAGCTCGGAAAGGTCAGGCTACTGACAGCGGCTGGTTTGTCTGTAAATTCAGACACTCACTGGCCGAAACCGTCTCCTCAGGGAGGACTCAGCTGCTGTTTAATCCCACTTCCAATAAAAACCTGTCTGGAAATTTAGACTCTGCCTCTTTCCCCAAGCTCATTTTCCTCAGCACCTCCTCATGGTCTGTCTCTTCGATCCCGAATCTTACCCAGACAACAAGAGAGAGGGTTCCTGACCCCTGCAGACATCCCCTACACTCCGAGTCTCGCAGCCACATGGCGCCTTTTGACTTCCTTATCACCAATAAAACCAAACCAGGCCCCCTCTAGATGATTCCTGGTTCTAATTACCGAGGGCAAATCGCTGCATTATTCAGAATAACGAAAAATTGGAAACAGCAATAGGAAATGATTAAATAAGTCAGAGTCCGGTCAAGAGAGAATAGTAAGTAGCCATTAAGGTGAGGTTCTGAGAAATATTTAGTGAGAAAGTAGATGCTCACAATATAAGAAGAATAAAATAGGTTTTATTTTATTTTAATGTGATACTGTAGGATCCCAATTTCGTGCATATATTTAAAAATATGCATTAACGGAAACAACAACTAGAACAAATACATAAATTTTAGTAGTTAATCATGAATAGTTAGATTATAAGTGATGCCTACATTCATTTTTAATTTTTCATATTTTACAAACTTACATACATGAACATGTATTCCTTTTAAAATCAGAAATAAGGAAAAAAGAGAAAAGAAACTTTTTTGTTTTCTTACGTTTTTCCCCTCAAAGGGCTGTCGGTTTTTTCCTTTGCCGGGACTTACCAGCTCTCTCCACCCCTAGAGATCCAGCTCATGCCTTGCCTCTTTCAGGAAGCCTTCCTGGACTTATCAAACTCCCAGAGATCTCTTCAGTCGTGGGACTCCTTAGTCACATTGTACCATAATCAGCTTTAAATGTATGTGTGTGTGTGTGTGTGTGTGTGTGTGTGTGTGTGTGTGTGTGTGTCTTGTTTCCTCAGTAGAGAGTAAGTTTTTTAATGGCAGATCCCTTATTTTTTTGACTTCCTCCTCTTCCTCACCCCACCCAACAAGTACCACACGAACTGCCGAGGTTCAGTTAACATCAGCTGGACACAAGGCCCGGTCCTCACTGGAGGCACTTGAGTCTCACGCCCCTTTCTCTCTGTTTTTTTCACTTTGTTCTGTTTCCTCCAATTCATCTGAAATGGGTGTCTGTGCCTTTGGCCCTGGGTTCAATTTTATTGTAAATTGTTTGCTTTTGTAGGGATGATCCAGTCAGCCCTTGCCGACTTGGAGGAGATTATAAAGCTAAGAAAATAAATATGAACTATTCTGAGCAAAAAAGGCATTTTTCTCGGTGAATGGGGATAATGGCATTGATGTTTATGAGGAGGAAGCCAAGGGCTAGGAGAGGAGGTGACTTCCCTGGGTCTCACGCTGATCAAAGGCGTCATGGGTCACGCCGGCTTTCCTTGAGTCCCGCTGGGCTCGGATACTGTACTGAGGTCAGATGAAAATGAGACCTGAAGAATTTACAGTTTATCTGGGGAGGAAGAAATGTGAGTCACTGAAATAGCTCGGCCTGAGCACGCAGCGGTGGAAGACTGTACCAGATAACATGGTGTGAAGGACTTGTGGAAGTCAGCTGGTGGAGGAGAAAGCAATGCCCAGGGGTGGGGGTTGTGCTATTCACGAAGGGCTTCCAGGGAGGGCTCAGCAGGGCCCGGGGTCCGCCAGGCCTCCAGGGCCATGGCTCTGACTCTCCTGCCCCTTTACCACTCTGCTTTCTGCCCAGTCCCGGTCACCTGAATATCCTCTCATCCGCAGCTGCGGGGCTCTCCATGGCTGGATGGCTCCCCCAGTCTGCTCCTCCTCCGACCTCCCAGCCTTTCTCACACTGGACACTGACGTGGCCTCTGACTGCTGGACAAGGGCGTTTCCAGGGGACAGAGCATGAGTGAGAGGCCCCTACCGGGGAGGAAGGGCATAAAGATGGACCAACCCCTCCACCCGCCCCCCACCTTTACAGGGCACCCCTTGTTGAATACTGAGTTGAAGGGCTGACGTGTAATGTAATGATGAGTCGTGCTAACTGCTTGGCGGTGAAGCAAACTGAACCGAGTGAAGATTTGCTTTAAAACTACATGTAGAAAGAATCGAAGCAAGAAGACAGGCCACGTGGCATGTACCAGGGCCAGATCTCAAGTGTCAAAGAAATGTCCAGTCAGCAGTGGCCATGGCAAAGCAGAGCACAGGACGAACCTGAGAAATTGTTGAGGATGCGATGGGAGAATTAGGGGAGCTTCGTGGCAGAGAGCACATCCTGTGTGACCTTGGGGAGGGCACTTAACCTCCCTGATCTTGCTGCTCTATCTGTAAAATGAGAACATACCTTAGTGGTCGTTGTGAGTATCGTATGAAATATTTCTAAAGTTCTCGGCTTAGTGCTGAGCGCAGATCCATTGAGGAAGCAGGAGCCGCAGACAGAGCAAGAGAGAAACAGGGCTGCAGTACGTCTAAGAGTTGTTAGGACGCAGATGCTGCTGGCCGACCAAGCGGGAGCCCCAGAGTCCACAGAGGCTGCCAGCCTCTGTGAGAGCTGCTGTCACATGCTGGGCAGGCAAAGAGCTGGGCCGGTGCTTCTCACCCTGGCTGCGCACCAGAATCACAGTGGAATACCTCTGGCCCCTCCGCAGAGACGCAAGGGCGACCGCTATGATCTGTCAGGGCCGCAAACACAGGCCAAACCGGGAGCCAGTGAGCAGGGCTTGGTGGAATCAGGGCACAGTAGGCAGGGGGCCAGCGTGCGGCAGGGGCAGGGCAGAAGAACCCTGACCCAAGGCAACCCGCTGCCCAAAGCTCCCCCGTCTTGAATAGAGATTGGCCCCCAGTGGGTCCAGCCCTAGGTGATGGCCACTCCAGAAGACAGGCTAAGCAGGAATCAGGAACCAGGGCCCGTGGTTCTCCAACAGGGCCATTCATTCCCCTGAGGTCCCCCTAGGAGAGCTGTCGGGCAAGCACCCAGAGGTCCGGAGGAGCTTACCTTCTAATGGCGGAAGCAGAGTGTAGACACACATGAAGTGTGTCCTTTGGTAAAATGAGTTGTGAAGAGGAATAGACTAAGGATAGAAAATTAGTGGCGAATGGTGGCCAGGGACATGCTCCATGACATTTGGGCAGACACCGTAGGGTAACGAGTGTGAGGGCCTGGAGGCTGTAGGGAAGAACATTCCAGAAGAACATTCTCTGCACAGTTCAGGGCTGTTCCAGGAGGCCCGAGCGGTGGGGGAAGGGTGAACCACAGGGAGGGGCAGGGCCGCCGGAGCCGGTCTGGCCATTCTGAGAGTTTTAAAGTTGGAGGAAGCCCCTGAAATCTCGTCGTTGGAAACTGTTAATCCCCACTGGCATGATTTTTCAGTAACCAGAGCAAATGCATACTAGTAACTTGGCCATATTGTGTGTCTTTCTCTAACTTAAAATAGGTATAAAAATATTACAGACAGAAGAGGATCCTTAATCAATTCCTTTTGGTGTCCCATGTTTGGATCTGCCAGACGTGATCCCCAGAGAGTAAGAGAGGGTGGAGAGTGCCCTATCTGGGAAATAAGGACGCACGATTTAAAAGGCTCTTTTACAGGCGCGTGGCTGTGAGCCAAAGCCCCACTCCTCCTACACACTAATGTTAAGAATGAGCACCATCAGAAGCAAGATTAAAGGAATAGGTAAAAATGTATCGCTTCATCTTTGGTAAGAATGAACTGTTTTTGGTTTCTTCCCAGCGTCTTCTATTCTTTTTTGTTTTTTTTTTTGTTGTCGTTTATTTTTCCCCCCCTCCGTGGCCTAGTTGTGGCTACTCTGAATTCACCTCCTGGTTGGAAGCGTTCTAGGGCTGCCTGTGGGTTCTTGTCACCTTCTGAGCTGCCGTGGCCCCCAGAGGCCAGCTCCTTGCCTTATCAGAGAGGAGGCTTTATCTCCAGCGACAGGCTGATTACCTGCCCGGCAGGTGTGGAGTGCTTGCTGTTCCGGGCTCTCTGCTCTCTGGCCGAGATCTCAAAAAATCACTTTCGTCAAATGTGAAGCAGACAGCTAACAGCTTTCGGTTTATTTCCTCAGTGATTTTTTCTGTTTCTTTCCTCCAGACAAGATATGGTCAGCAATATGGCTTCACAGTGGTCTCCAGACCCGGGTCTGACTGGGTCTGCCACCTCTGGGAAGCTGTGCCTGGCACCCCCACGGAGAGCCCCACAGCCTCCTCTTGCCCCAGCACAGATGTTTCTGTCCTGAATACTCATAACAGCCCATGTTTTCTCAGCCAGTCTGGGTTTCCAGCGGCCGTGAGCCTGGCGGCTCTGTCCAGCACAGGCCTCGGTGCTGAGGCCCTTCAGAAAGGTTTAAGGAAAGGACAGCCACGGGTTTTTTCAGGCCTAACTTCTCCATGTCACTATTCTCTCGCTCCCTTAAAATGCAAAGGGCTGTCCTCCCTGTCTGGGGGTGGGGGCTGCCTGGGAACACACCAATCCTGCCACTCCACCTGGGAGCTGAGCAGAGGGGCGGCGGCCTCTGCAGGCGGGAATCCTGGGCTCTGAGGACCGAGAGGAGGAACGGGCTCCACGAAGCTGTCTCATCACGAGAAATAACCCAGTGCCAGCCAGTTGGAGCCCAAATGCCCTCTCGCAGGCGGGGGCAGGGCAGAGACGAGGAGATGCCAGGTCAGCCCAGTGAGGCTGAACCTGGAAGGCCTGGGTTTGCAGCCATGGACTCCCGTGCATGGCCCGAGGGAGACTGGGGGGCACACAGCTAGCCTGCGGTGAGGGGAGGGGTGTCACAGATCAGCTGTCTGCTATCCTGCCCTCTTGGGGTATCCTGTGGCTTCTCCAAGGACACAACCAGTCCCTCATACCAGAGTCACTCCTAGGGCCCAAGTCTCTGCTCCTTCCTCCTCCTGGCACTGCCTGCCCCTCACCCCCTCCCAGTCACGACTCCCAGAGCACTTTCCTCCGCCCCGTGTAAAGCTCTTTGTGTGATTCAAGTAATTCCCACTGATGTCTGGCGTGCTGTTCCGAGTGGCCCTTAAGCTTGATATTTCCAGGGTTCATTTGCATTTCAAGTACAGAGTTTGTACCAGCAGAATTCAGTATTCACTGGTAGGCAATTATCTTGGGGGCAATTATTTTGGGGGGTGGACTTTCTCAGGCCCTTCCCTGCCCTCTCCGCTTTCCCACAGAGAGCACCCAATTCCCCCACCTCACAGGGCGGGGTGCGCTGGGATATGCCCCAGGGTCCCTGCTCAGGAGGACGGTTACAGAGGAGCAGCGTTTCCCAGACAGGCTCAGTTTCCTTCATCAATTGAACACTTTATGGTATAACCTAAAATTGTCACCTTTTAATTTTCCCAAGGTTTGTGTTCTTATCGGTGATTTCTTAACATCATTTTTTCATAGCACCGAAGACAAAGGAGCGAGGCATCTCACATTGTTCGTAGTTTTTCAGTTGGCCACAGGCGGGTGAAAACCTTAATTAAGCAGGCGGGCGTGGGGGCCCGGCATAGAGAACCACAGACTGGCTGGCCCCTGGGGTCCTGCCCAGCTCTCAAACACCACAGTTTTCCAACATCGTGGTCCTGCTGCTTTAAAGACGCATTTTCAAATGTTAATAATTAACGATGATGTTAATTTATCATAGTTTCCCATAACGTTCTATATAATGGAAACAGCCCCAGGAGAGGGGAGGGTAGAGGAAGCCGAGGAGCAGAGAATAAAAGGAGTTGGGGGGAACGAGGGGGGGGCAGCGTAGGAAGAGCAGCCGCTTCTGCAAGCTCTGTCCATCTTCCAGGACACCGGGGAAGATTTTTGGGCTGCAGGAGGCAGTTTTATAGTCCTGTCCGTCTGTCTGTCTGCCTCTCTCTCTCTCTCTCTCCACAACAGTGGAATGCATGCGGGCGGCACCTGACCTATATGTAAGCTCCCACCCCAAAGCCTCACCCCTCAAAATGTTCCCCCCACGGCCTGGCATCATTAACAAGTGCTGGTCTGCTGGCGTCGCCCTTGCACATGCCGCTGTGCCTGATCCCCAAGCAAAAGGCACAAAGCGAGGAAGGCAGATGCTTTGGAACCTGGGGAAGTGGTGGGAGATTCCAGGCCCCGGGCGGGACGAGGCCCGCATCCTGGTCCCTGCACTCTGGCGCGGGGGACCTTTCTGTTTCCAGCCTGGGTCTGGTTGCTTGCAATCTGTCCGGGCCTGGTTCCCAGGTCTCCTCACCCTGCCCGGAGGGCTGCGCTCATGGGTGTTTCTCCTTGCCGTTCCAGGTGTGTGTGGCTGCTGCGGTGCCCTACGCCCCAGGTACAAACGGCTCGTTGACAACATCTTCCCTGAAGATCCTGAGGTGGGTCACGTCTCCAGCTGGCATCGTGCCTCCATCCATTCCACCCCACCCCAGGCTTTGGGGGCTGCCGTTGGGGGCCTGAAGGCTGAGGGTGTTGGGATCTCTCTGAGGTCAGGATCTGCAGAGGGCTCTGGAAGTTCGTCGTGTCATGCTTTCGGCCATTGCTGTACGACTGAGATGTCTTTCCCACTCATGTCTCTCTGGGTGACAGTTCCTTGAGCCGCTCGCTCTCTTGGTGGCACTATTTCCTCCTGCTTAGTGTGAGCACTTCCCTCGGGGGCTTTGGCTCAGGGGTCCATGTCTTCTCCCCGGCCCCCTCTGGTATCCGCCAGGTGTCTGGACGTGCGTACATGCGAGGCCTGGTTTCTTGGCTTCCGGGCCACTCTTCCACCGTCAGGCTGCACGACAGGTTGTGTGGCTTCAGGAATGTCAGGATCCGATGTACTGGACGTGCCCTCTGAGAATCAGTGGCCTCTTCTCGATGGGCAGTGGGGGGTCACGTTGCCGGCGCCCTCTGCGGTTCCCTAAGAGCCGCGGAGCTGCCGTCTTCTTCCTGTTGATGTCTTGGTGTTGGGTGCCCAGCACGTTTTAATTCTGAGTCCCTTTCAATAAAGCCATGCCATTCACACACACACACACACACACACACACACACACACACACACTTAGCGTAGATACACATACCTAAACACACATGTACACTTTCATGTATATACACACCTGTGCACACCCACATATACACACGCACCCACACACATATACGTATACATTCATATTGCTTACTTTTTTGTAGCTAGCGCACTCTGGGCTAAGTTGTGAGTTCCTGGAGGGCAAGAGCTGTATTTTAACCATCTCTGTAGCCCTGAAAACTGCCCATCGTTTGTCACATACGTAATAGCGCTCTGCTGATGGTCGATTAAATTGAATTAATATTTACCTGTAGGCCTGAACTCTTCTGGCCGCAGTATGGCCAGAGTGGGCAGGAGTGGTCTGTCTCTTACAGGATGGCCTGGTGAAGACCAACATGGAGAAGCTGACCTTCTACGCCCTCTCAGCTCCGGAAAAGCTCGATCGGATTGGAGCCTACCTCTCTGAGAGGCTCATCCGTGACGTGGGTCGTCATCGATATGGGTGAGCAGTCTGGGAAAGGGGGAGAGAGATTTTCAGAAACTATGCTATACTTTTAGGGTAAAACATGGTGTCCTTTTATGAAAACGACGGTAGACTGAACCATTGAACAGACTGAGAAAATGGGGTGGGTTCCACACGTTCTTCCGAAGGTGGGTAAAATCTGATGCTGTTGGCAGGATTTGGGAAGAGGGGGATGTTGGCTTTTTTGAACATTTGTAGCATCCATTTACCCCTCTGTCTCTATCCAGAAGCCTCAGACACAGCCTGAGGCCTCGAAAAGTTAGTCTAGCCCAGAATGTGCCATTATTCTCATTAAACCCATCCTGCCTCATGCAACTTACTATCTTAAAAAGCAAAGAACTCTTTGCATTCTAGCAAGAAGGCAAGGTTAGGGGTAATTTGCCCATTAAAAATACACTTAAGTGAAATATTTAGCCATCTTCTGTGAGGGGAAGGCTCGTTAAAAGAAATCTTAAAGAAAATGACTAATCAATAGATTTAACTGTTTAAAACTTTAAATATTTGACATCGAAATAAGAAAACATCAAAATTTAGAAGACAAACAATGAAAAGAAGTGTTTTTTTTGAAAATCAGACAAAGGAACCAGTCATATTTTAGTGGCATATAATAAGTAGTGGAGGTGTTGGGTGCCCAGCACGTTTTAATTCTGAGTCTCTTTCAATAAAGCCATGCCATTCACACACACACACATTAAAAGATTTGAGGCCAGGGCCCCAAATAACCAGCTGACATAAGAGTAGATAGTATTGGTTATAAATGTGGGATGATATTCAACAAGCTTATAATCAAAGACGTGGATCGAAATACTAAGATACCATCTTTACTTATCAGATTGATTTTTTAAAAAGTAAATACTATTTTCAGTATTAACCGAGAAATGGCAACATGAGAGGCATTTTCATTCTTTTCTAGAATAAGCGCAAATTGGTTGAATCTTTCTAGGAAGTAATTTTGAAATGTATATCTAGAGCTTCAAAAACACTTCTGTCGTTTGATCCAGTAATTTCATTCTATTCATCTATCCCAAGGAATCAATTTTAACTGTAATTTAGCTTTACTCACAGAGATGTTCATTATGGTGTTTTTTACGATAACGAAACTGTGGAAATACCTTAAACGTCCAGCAAGAGGAGAATAGTTTAGTAAATGATGGCGTTTACCACTTACTGAAATATTACCTGGTCAATAAAAATGGCGTTTATGAACCCGCTTTCCGTATAGTGCGGAAAATGCCTTAGGTAAATGAAAAATGGATTGCCTGTTTTCGTACACAGTGTTAACAGTCAAGTTAGAAAGCAAACAACAGCAAATCGGAATGCCTAGAAAATAGAGTGAAACCCAATGTGCCGTAAATGTTAAGAGTACGAGCAGCGTGGCTGGGGGTGGTTGGCTTTGTTTTTTCTATCCGCCTTCTTCGTGTTTCCTACATGTTCTCTATTGAGCAGGCGTTACTTTCATCATGAAAAAGGTGGGATACGGTGCGGGACGTGCTGGGTCTGCGGCCCCACCTCCCGCCGCGATTCGGATGCAGAGAGAACCCCATGATGCCCCTGGCGACACTGCTGACGGGCGGGGGTGGTGGTAGTGGGCGGGGCGACCTAGGCAGTCGTTCCTCAGTCCCGTTGCTCCCGTTCCCCGCAGAGCCTTTTCTGTCCATTCTACCTTTCTCCTGGTGCAGTCTCCTACTCTCTTTTATTCCCGGCTCCCCATCTTTCCTGTTCTGGTCCTTCCAGATTAATACTGTTAAATACGATCGTCAAAACACAGATCCAAAGCCACACTTTCCTGGCTCCCTTAGAATTAAATAGGAGCTCCTCAGCTTGACTTCTGGGGTCTTGCACAACCCGCCTCTAAAGGGCCATTCCACCCAGCCGTGCCTGTCACACCGGCCATACCTGCCACGGCCACTCTAGACCTACTCCAGATGGACTGGCCGTCAATCCCCGTTGGCTCTCTGGGCCTCCTGCTCTGCTCTCTCTTCTTGACACCTGTCATGGGCCCCCGCCACTGCCCATCAGCCACCCCCACCACCCTCCAAGGCGCCTTCCTTCTGGTGAGGAAGATGGAGGAAGAGCTAGAATGAAAATGTTCGCATTGCGCTAATGCGTTGTAAGGTCCACATCGCCACAGGACCCACCAGCAAACCTGAAGTCAAGCTATCCCTGGTATAAAAGTAGGGCCCCAAACAATTCATTTCTTTGATCATTTTCTATGATAAAATTAGGCCACACGCTCAAGAAAAAGGGCATAAACATGCTGATTATATAAATCACCTTGACATACTGCAAAGCAGGTTCATGTAAGTAAAAATGGCTTTATCCTAGGTTGAACCCCAAACCAATATGAAAGCGGTAACATTAAACATTTAATACTAATTTTGCCTGCCCTCTCTGCAATTCTCTTGGTAAGAAAAACATCCTGTAGCCGGCAGAGCCGCTTAGAATTCCACTGCCCTTAGAACTGCAATTCAGAATTGATATCATCAGTTAAAAATAGCCTTTGCAGAGTTGAAGTATTTAAAGCCTTGAAGACCTCACCGGGGGCTCTAATCATAGACATCCAGAGAAGAAAAATCTGTTAGCTCTGGTCTCCTGTTCTCTCTCCTCTCTCTCCCGGTCTTTCCCTACCTCTTGCCACACCCATCATTATTATCTTTCTTGTCACACTGATGGCAGCTTTGGAAGAGCAAAAATATTTGCATGCAAACAGTCTGAGGGAGTTGCGTCTCCCTGACGGACATGACCGTGGGCGTTGGACCCAGCGGCAGAACCACCCTCTCTGCCCGCCCGCCTCCCTGCATCCTCACCCCATTCCGGTTGTGTGTGAACTCTGTATGTTGAGCACCAGCGGTGATAGGGAGAAGGAGGACACCATGTGAATTTCAAGATGTTTTTCGTCGGCATGGACTGTGATGGGCAGTGATGTGCGGAGCAGAAACAGCAAGAGTTCCCCATGTGTTTCATGTCTTCTGCTTTGCACATTTTCTTTCCAGTTCAGCTCGACTGGGGAGTAGGACAGGGCATGGCGGTGCTGCTGAGACTCAGGTCAGTTGACACAGACCACAGAGCGCCGACCATGTACAGAACTACATAATAGATTCTGTTGGGCTCCCCAGTGCCTGGAGCCCTGGAGGATGGAGGTGGCATATAGTAAGCAGTGGAGGTGGAGTGGGGGAAAAGGGACGGGCTGCTCCCCAAGGAGCCTGGCCCTGGAGCTGGCCTGGCAGGGCTCCTGAGAGATAGATACACACTCCCCAGAAGGACCCTGAACCTGGGTTGGAGGATAGGGCTGACTCTTCAGACAGAGATATCACAGATTCCTACTAGATGAGGTGGTTCATCTTTCCCTCCATTGGCTGAGGTCAACCCCTATTTTAGGGGTTTCTATCCAAGAGTCAGGCTGGCCAAATAGATTCAGACCGCCCAGAGGTTCTTTGTCAAGACCCTCGTGACAAAGAGATCAGATCTACCTGCTCTGTAACTGCTTCTTGGGCAATGACTTGCCTTGCTAAAGCTGCCCCCTCTCCCCTGCCTGCTGGTCCTTATCACCAACCCTAGATGTGTCTTTCCTCTCCAACTGAGAACGGTTCCCAGATTTTCCCTTTTCTTTTTCCGGATGCTCAGAGCCTCCCAGGCTCCGAGAGCCACTTCTGACTGAGCACAGGGTGTTCAGGCAGAACCAGACGCCTATTCTGAGTTCGTTACAAGGTACTTCTTGCCTCACTCCTACACATCAGGGCCTCTTTGTATTTTCTTCAGTTGTTACAACTCACCTCGTGCCTTGACCGTTGACCCTGAATTACTGTTGTTACAACCTGCCAAGTGTCCTCTCTAGGATTTGGTGACTACCCATGAACCCGAGTCCATCCCAGATTCCTTGGGTCCTACCCTCCTCCTCTTCTGAGAAGACACATTAGTACATCCAGTACTCTTGGTGGTCACCTACTGCTGGGGTCTTTAACCTGTTCTCACCTTCTCCCTTGGGCCCCTGCAGTAGGCTAGTCCTTAGTACTTCCTTTGAACCCCCATCCTGCTCTGAGTACCCAGTCAGGCCAGTTCAGTTTCCCAGACTTATTACTACACCTTCCTGGACCCCAAGCCCAGATCAGATCTGGGCTGAGACCAGACATCACTCTGCGAAGCCTGTGCTCTATTCCCTTCGAGGATGTAGGACATACCTGAGAAGATTGTGGTAAGACAGAACCAATAAAGCAAGCATTGGATGGGGCTTCCAAGGTCCCATTGACTTCTAATCTTTTAAGATACTTTGAAAAGTTCAAGTTCGTAATCATAATCCTTCTGTCATTTGTATTGAGATCAAAGATGGGGAATGAAGGATTATGTATTCAAAGAACTAGGCCATAAATGTGTTTACTTTTCAGTTTGATTTCTACCATAATTTTTACTTTCTATCCAAATTTCCACTCCTGGTCAGTAGCCTTTTATTTATTTTTTATTTTTATTTTATTTTATTTTATTTTATTTTATTTTATTTTAAGCAGAGGATGGATTTTCCTTATCAGGATTTTCTGGGAATTTTTTTTACAGGAAAAGGAAAAGCAGCAATCCAAGCTCTGAGGTTTGGGAGGCCTTCTAGTTTCTTCTCTTGCCAAACCCCAACCCACCCCGCCCCTTCCTTTCCCTCATCTAAACTCTATAAAATAATGGTGAAGCCCTTCGTACAGAAGGATGCTGGGATGATTCATCCGAGAACTCCGTGCCGCCTGCCCCCACTCCCCACCCGCCATGTTTCATTGCCAGCACGTGTCCGGGCTTGTGTGCAGGGAACATCTGCCCGTTTAAAAGGGCCCCAGCCCAGTGAGATGCAGTCTGCTTCACTGGCTTGCACAGTGGACCCTAAACATGCTGGGACGGGGCCCACAAGTCGCAGCAGGTTTTCTGGACTGTGACCGTGATGGCCTCTGAATAGCAAAGCTATCTCGAGCTAGGAACGGCCTGCCCCCAGAGCAGGGAGGCATGGTGGCTCCATTCACCCAAGGAACTCAAAGACCCAAAGCTGCCTTTGTCTAAAAGACACTTTGTAGTTAAGAGTGTGACCTGATCCACTTGTGAATGCGCCCAGAGATAACTATTTAATAATATTTAATAACATTTTCTTTTAATAATATTAAATAATACTTTTATAATAGTTGACTCAGTTCATAGAGAGAAAAGAAACATTTTATAAGAGTGGACAGGAAACTCTCCAAGTAGGGAGGCTGTGTTTCTTATGGTTGCTCAGTGTAGAAGTCAGCTCAAGGGCACCTAAGAAATGGTTACTGATGTCTTTAAAAAAAAAAAACTTAGAAGATGCCATGACTGCTGTTATCTTATATGCTTAGATTTGCAAAGCTGACTCACATGAAAGGCAGTTTAGACACACACTCTATGAAACTGAGTGGCTGCCACAGGGAGGTTTATGGAGCCTTGTAATGGTCTTGTGGTGTCTCCAGAAATCCTATAGGCATGCTCTCTGTGCTTTATTTTTATTTAACCAAACTTTGTTTTAAAAAAGAAAACAAAGACTAGCTAATGGAGGAACTTTTAAATAGCTGCCTAACTGTTCAAAGATGGATGTGACATGGCTCTCAGCATAAAGAGCACATCGTTTAATTCATCCTTCACTGTATGTACAGCATGTGAACCTGACTTTAGAGTGTCCGGCAGCTGTAACACTTAAAAGCCCATGGCGACAGCCTTACCATCATCTTTGAGAAAGGTCTTTTGCTACTTTCTTTTGACTTAGAGACTGATTCCTTAGCACCACGGTTCTCTCCGCTCGCTTTACCTCCTCTGCATTTTCTTTGTTTACGGAAGTACTTTTCTATTCCACATGGTTTTGTTCTACAAGTAGGAGGCTCACCACCCCTAATGGGCACAAAAAAATCGCACTCCGAGTGCATGCAGCTTTGCGATGACCTCCCTCCAGCAGGATGGAACCATTTCAATACTTACTTCTCTTTCCTATGAGGTCCATCACTTGACTTGCTTTGGGCTGCTCAGGACTCACTTTTATTTGCACTGTGAGTTTTTTAAAGCACTCCTAAAGCTGACAAACAAATACTCATGTTATTTAGGATACAAAGAGACTCAGAAATACAGTGGCTCTGTGCCACGAGGCCATCCAGGGACTTTCATCTCTGGGTCTCCAATGGTTTTCACTTCGCAGTGGGCAGAAAGAGGGGAAGAGAGGACAAGAGGAAAATCCTGCCTTTTAAGCCAGCGATGCTGGCGCTGCTCACCTCACTTCCCCTCATCTTAACGGCAACGTTTTAGTCATGTGGTCTCACCTGGCAGCAAGAGAGGCTGGGAAATGTTCCTAGTCCGAGCCACAAGCTCAGCTAAAACTCTAAATTACTAGAAAGGGGGGGAAAGAGATTCCAGGGGAAACATGTAGCATTCTGCCTCAGAAACCTCGCTCCTTAAAGAAAATGATAAAAATTTAAACCAGAATAATTTTTGACAGATCTGCAGCAGCTTTCTCAGTGGAAGTTAAAAGCTCGCCTTTTTCTATGAATGTCTTTCACATTTTATTTAGAATGCCGCATCTTTCACAATGGACCTTCCCTAAGCATTTACTTGCTATGTCACCATTATGGAACAGATATCGGGGTGAGCTTAGACATGCACACCTAATTCTCAGTAGAAAACATGATTTTTGGCGGTTTTCTTGGGATATGAGAGAGACATTGAAGAAGACAATGACCAGGATACTTGGTGGTTGTCTTAAAAAGGCTGGTTTGGGAAGGATCGGGTATTTTTAGCACGGAGAATAGAAGAACAAGAAAAATGAGATTGTCTTTTTCAAGTGGGCGAAGGGCTGGCAGGTAGGAGAAGGTCACCCCTCTTTCTTGCTGCTCCTAGAAGTAGAATTGTAAGTAAAGGATACAAGTTATTAGGATTTGCTTGAAATATAAAGGACTTTTTATTTGTCAAGAAATGGAATGAGCTGACTCAACTAGTATGCTATTGACTGTTAGATATTGTATCTTCCTAGTTCTGAAGATAGTCACTTAGGTGTTAGGTTTTAAAAGCATTAAATAGTTAGGGACTTAGAACTGACAGAGCATGTTCTTCATTTTAATTTTAATTCTGTGTCTGTCTTATCCTCCATGAGGTAAAAATGATCCCTAGGTAAGGTGTTGTCACACAAACATGGTAATACTGTCAACCAGATTACTTGTGTAGTTCTTCATCGTAGAACTTCTGAGGTCTTTAAGTACAAAACTTGCAAATTTATGTTCCTTAATCTTTGCTTTGGCTGGTCCTCAGGCGCATCTCAGATTCTTCATAAACTTTCTTCGTAAAGTTCTTCAGTTCCTCCCCCCAGAGCCATCTGCCCCTTTCTTGGGAACGCTCATAGGACGTCATGCGTGACTTTTGTGTAGCATTTCTTATTTTCCCCTTAGGAGAGATATCTATCTGTGTTTTTTTTTTTTATCTCATCTGTAAGACTCTAGGCTCCTTAACTTGGAGGCCTTCTTCCTCCTTCCACCCCCTGCACTGAGTAGGACAGAGCTTTTCCTCAGTGGGCGTTCAACAAACACGTGCTGACTTGGATCAAGTAATTCTCTGATCTCACTGGATTTCGGGTCAGAATTTGCTTTTCTGGGTATCAATTCTTTCTGCGTGTGTTCACTCTTGAACGGGTACCCCTCATCTGTCCTCATGTTCTTCAGCTATGAAACAGGATGCTGGGTGAGTTGGTCTTTCAGCTCTTCCAGCTCTGATTCTCGGTGCTGGGCTGGAGAGGGCACTGTTAGGATGACATCCGGGCATTGGCAGCTTATAGACTAGCCTCATTACCTGGATGCTGCCCAGGCGGTCACTTCGCGGGCTCTGCATCGCCCCAGGCGCGCTGCATGGGCGGGATGGGCGTGGAGCTGACGGCCGGCCGCACTGCTGCTCTCCCCAGGTACGTGTGCATCGCCATGGAGGCGCTGGACCAGCTGCTCATGGCCTGCCACTGCCAGAGCATCAACCTCTTCGTGGAGAGTTTCCTCAAGATGGTGGCCAAGCTGCTGGAGTCGGAGAAGCCCAACCTGCAGATCCTCGGCACCAACTCAGTAAGGAGCCGCCCCAGGGGCTCTGCGGGGGGGAGGGGGGGAAACAGGTGGAGGGATTCTGGGTCAGCGTTGTTAGGATCTACTCCTGTTTGGTTTCTGACCCTAAGTACAACTTGGTGCCTGTCTTAGTGGCCCCTTTTGTGCGAATGAAGATATTTTAAATTTTTTAATTTAAATATAAATATATGATTTACATATTATACTTTATATAAAATATAATACAATAAATTTATCATATTAAAGCATGTGATTCAGGGGTTCTAGTGTATGTACAAGATCGTGCAACCTTTACCACTGTCTAATTTATTTATCTTTAGACCGACGATCTTCAAACTTTTTTAAAAATAGATTTTCCCCTTAAATAGTTGTAAGTGAGGCCCCAAAATATATAAAAATAGATGCAAAGGGAGATATTCCTTTAAGGGCAGTGGGTGCCTGGCTCTCTCACACAGCTCGGCCCCTGACTCTGCAGGGCATGCTTTGAAAGCTGGTCCAGGTTATGCCTCTCTCAAAGATAGAATGAACTGACGTCCGCAAGGCATAGGCACCAGTTAATGGAAAGATCGTGGGGAAGCAGGAAACAGGGCTTCTGGCTTAGTTCTGCTCGTACCTACCTGCGTGACCTCTAGCGGGTTATCTGTAATGAGTCTTAGTCTTTTCATTGATGCCATGGACAGATCAAACTGGTCCCAACTCTACAACGCCGGTTATGCTGGTCTCAGTGCGGTGCTTGCTCTCATGAGAGGTAATGGTTGTGAGAGGGAAGAGCTAGCAGATGTGTCAAAACCTCCCTGCTTCATTCACTGTGTGTCTGTACACACCTGAATGTTCTGGTTACTTTCTTCAATTTCTTGTCCTCTCCACTAACGAATCCCTCCTCTTCAGGGCACACTTTCAGCTCCAGATCTTTAGGCACCTTGATGTTAAAAGCCCTGATATGCAACTATTTTACAGATACCACACTGAAAAAAGTTTAAGGTTTGTCTTAACATTCCATTACTGACTTTTCTGAATTTTTATTGCACGAGTCACAATTTTCTATGTAAATTGATTTAACCAGAAAATGTTCTTCCCACTTTACTTTCCAAGATCAAAAGTCACAACCTATTCCGTTCTCTTTCCTTTCTCTGTGAGCCGGCTGCCTTTTACAAATTACATATACGGTAGCCGATGGTGAAGTCTTTTGTCAGGTTGCCCTGGCAACAGTTTCAGATGCTGCTGCACTTGTTTCACATAACTATAGTCTAGAAGAGAACATCCGAACGGAAAATAAACCAGTCATCGTGCATCCAGCGGGCGTCTCCCCATGGGGGACACAGAAGCAGGTGGCCTCCAGCTCTTGCTTTCCCCATAGCAGATCCTAGCCTGGGGTAGGCGTTTTGTTAGCTACAGCTTTGAAAATCCAGGGCCGTGCAAAATTCTAGGTTCTCCATCACAGTGCATCTTTGCCATCAGCAAGATAGCGAGTCAACTAACAATTACTGTACTGCAGACCGTGAAGATTATGTAAGGACAGGCAGTCATAAGTAAGTTAAGTCAAATAATTGCAGCAGATTCAGAGTCCAGCTTCGGAGGCAGCCTTTGCTCATGGTGTCTCTCATCTGGATGCTCTCTAAGCCTGGAACCGTCTCGAGCCTTCCCGAGGCTCCTCATCATTTTAGAACTGCCAGCAGGCTAGCGTTTGCTATAATCATAGTGTCTAGCCTAGGCATTTCCACTGGTTTTCATGTGGGTTGATGCTTTGTGGGGGGCAAAGGATGGGGCTGCTGCAGGAGGAGGAATAGAAGGACTTTCTATGGAAGCGTGCAACATTTCATTTGGATAAAGGGTTTCGCCACCAGGAAATTGAAAGAAAGACAAGGAAGGAGAGAAAAAGAGAAAGAGAAAAGGGAAAAAAAAACGCATAGAGCTCATCTCGCGCCCCCATTTTGCTGGATTTCTCTGCCTGGTATAGAGGCCCAGAGGAGTCAAATAGCTTCTTTGTGCTCCTGGAGGCAGAGCAGAGAGAGGCTTTAGACTACGATTTATTCAGCTCTGTGCCGTGTGTTCTCGCCAGGCCCCACCACTTTGGGGTCCTCTTCCTAGAGCCCGGCCTTGGCACCAGCCCTCCTGCGGTCTGGCCCACTGTCACAAGGTGGCCCATGGCCTTCCGGCTGAAAAATTGAGGAAAATCTTTGTCCCGAGCAAGCTCTACCTCCTTGTAGTTTTTCCCTCAGACCTGGTTTTGCTGCTTGAATCAGCTCAGAACAAGTCTCACCCTTCTGCAGAGCATCTCTTCAGAAACTGCTTTCCTGCTTTGAGGTCCCGAACCCGGCCAATGACAGAAACCCCTGGAGAGCCTTGGAAGCCTACAGATTGCCAGGTCTCAGCCACACCTGCTGATCAGCGTCTCCGTTGGGATGCCTGGCATCTATGTTTTAGTTTCCTGTGTGACACTAGCAGCAGATTTGAGGGCCACTCACCCACTGCAGGCTCCTTCCTTCCTTCCTTCCTTCCTTCCTTCCTTCCTTCCTTCCTTCCTTCCTCCCTCCCTCCCTCCCTCCCTTCCTTCCATCTCTCTTTCCTTTCTTCCCAATTCATTCAACCTGTGCTTTATCACCCCAAGAATAAGGCTGTAGTGAGACCTGTGTTAAACGAAAAGCCTTCAAGGACGAAAACTTTTCTGAAAGAATTGGTTTACTGATCCGTATGCTAACCAGAAAAAGGGCGAGGAGCCGGGGCATGCAGTCTACACCACCGGCAGCATGGCTAGATGGGGAGGAAAACACATCTGCCATCCTGGGCTGAGGGGACTCTTGTACAATGAGTCTGGGGAAGAAAGATGTATGTTCTGAAAGAATTTACATTGGCTGTAGATAAGAGGGGCAGGAGAGGTGGAGTGGAGGAAGTTCTGGGACAGGTGCATAAGGAAGAGGTACTCGATGCTCCTGGATTGGTTGTGGACATCAGTCTGGAAGTTCATGCATAAGCAGGATGTGGTGGAGTCTGGTGGTCAGCTCGTTGCTCAGGTAGGAGCTGAAATAGCCACCGGGAAGTCGATTCACAGTTTCAGCGTCCATTCAGGAACGAGAGCCGTTTTTCATTGGTTTCTGCCCATGGCCCCTCTAACTGGTTAACTCTTTGTCTCTTCTTCCTACCCTCTGGCCTGCTTTAATTTAACTTAGGACATCTCAGCGTTTTTTTTTTCTTGACACTTGTCACAAAACCCAAATTTGCTAATACCATTCCCGCACATTTACATGCGATAAAGTATAATTCTAAATTTAAGTGACACTTTCAAGCCCTTAATGAGAATCTTGCATTTGGGATGATGATGAGGGCCCATGAAAGCCAGGAGAAGATGGGGAACCAGGGTCAGCTAAGCTCACCTGCTCGTTCAGGGATCTGCTTCTGCACACCTGCCTCATTTCTCAGTGGGTCTAAATGTATATCTCAGGGATGGTGCAAGGACCATGTGTCCCAGCCTTTTGAGGTCATTCATTGATGATAAACTGTAAATGTTAAATCTGAGAATGCGAAGGTTTTTCCCATAAATAATCTCATGCGTTAGCCTAGTCTGAATAGTAAAAATTATGAAAGGTCATTGGTTTAAAGTTTGTACTTTCAACCCTTCCTCACAACATAGACAAAAAAATAATTCAAAATAGATCAAAGATCTAAATGTAAGAGCTAAAGCTATAGAAGTCTTAGAAGAAACTATAGGGTTATATCTTTATGATCTTGAACTTGATGATGGTTTCTTAGATACCGTATCGAAAACACAAACAACAACAAAATAGGTAAGTTGGACTTCGTCGAAATTAAGAACTTTTATGCGCCAAGAGGACACTATCAAGAAAGTGAAAAGACAACCCACAGAATGGGAGAAAATGTTTACAAATCATGTAACCAGAGTATATGAAAAACTCTTACAGCTCAACAACAAAAGACACCCCAATTAAGAAATAGACAAAGGACTCGAATAGACGTTTTTCCAAAGAAGATAGACAAATGGCTGATAAGCGCTTGAAGAGATGCTCAACATCGCAGATCACTAAGGCAATGCAAATCAAAACCACAATGAGGTTCTTCTTTATATTAACCAGGGTGGCTGTGAAAAAAAACTATACGATGACAAGTGTTAGTGAGGCTGCGTAGAAATTGGAACCCTCGTGCATTGCTGGTGGAAATGTAAAATGGTGCAGGCCCTGGAAAATAGTTCAGTGGTTCCTCTAAAAGCTAAACATACAGAGTTACCATGTGACTGAGCAATGCTTCCTAGGTATATACCCAAAAGAACTGAAAACAGATACTCAAACAAATACTTGTACACAAATGTTCATAGCAGCTCTGTTCTCGACAGCCAGAAGGTCACATGTTTCGCGGTTCCGTGTACGTGCCTAGGTAAATCCACAGAGACAAAAAGACTAGTGTTTTCCAGGACCTGGGGGACAGAGAAATGGAAAGTGAACTATTAATAGGGAGTCCAGGGTTTCCTTTATGGGTGATGAAAATGCCCAAGGCTCTGTCTTTCCCTCTGGTCCCTCACTCCCCCTGTACTCTTCAAGATCTCCCCTCCCTGGATGCCTTCCTTTCTCTCCCAGGTTCAGCTCCCACTGAGGCTGCCTTTCTTGGCCTGCCTCCTGGACCCACTGGGAACAATCATACTCCTTGTTCACCCTCATTAGCCTGCCGGCCCTGCCACAGCCATGCTCTTGCCTTCTCCCCGCAAAGGCCCCAGCTCAGAGAACCACCTCAGAAAAGCACACGACTCTGGGTTGAGACCTCTACAAATACATGCCTTACAATTTTATTTGGCCTTTCAAGGCAGCTTTATTCTTTGGCCACAGCCCCCTCTCTTACCCTCTCAGTGGTCACTACAAACCTTCTGTTTTCTCCTCAAATCCTTTCCCAAATGTGTTTTCAGTCTCAGAGGTGGCCTTGCCTTCTTCTGCCACTGAGATAATAGCGGTTCCCTCCGCTGCAGGTGGGGTTTCCTCAACTTCCCCTGTGCACCTTCTTCCTCTCCAAAAGATTCCCATTTACTTTGTTTCCTGTGTCTCTCGTACCCCTTAACCAGTCCCAACCCCCTCCCGCCCCTCTTGTTTTTCATGACATTGACCTTTTGAAGAGACCAGGTCAGGTGCTTTGTGGCGTCATTCATTTTGCTCTCTAGTCTCCTGTACTTCCTGCAAGCTGGAATTAACTCCAACAGTCTGATTGGATGTAGTTAAAAACTTTCGGCCATATTGCTTCATGGGGGGTGCTGGGTACTGCACTTTTATGGACGCTAAGTGTGACCCTAAGTTAGGGTAGAAACAGCCAGCTCTCTCCATTGTGAAAACACATATTTGTCCTCGCAGTTAGCAATCCGTGAAACCATATGTAATCCATCCCTACTCATCGTTCAGCTGATGTTTTTATTTTTGGTGGCATTTCTCCTCTTGATTGCACCTTCTTCATACTCCCTTGACTTCCCGGCCCTGTCACTCCGGTTCTTCCCTCCTGGCTCACCCTTACTTTCTGGGGTTGGCTGAGTAATGGTCCCCCAAGGTATTCACATTCTAATCCCTGCAACCTATGGATGTTACTTTGTATGACAGAAGGGACTATGCAGATATGATCAAGTTAAGGACCCTGAGATGGGAAGATTATCCAGGTGGGCCTGATGTCATCATAAGGATCTTGGTAAAAGGGAAGTGGGAGAAGCAGAGACAGACAGAGGTGACATGATAATGGAAGCAGAGAGAGAGAGATTTGAAGATGCTACTCTGCTGGTTTGAGGATGGAGAGAGGGGACCATGAGCCACAGAATGGAGGTGGCTTCCGGAAGCTAGAAAAGCCCAGAAAACGGATGCTTCTCTGAAACTTCCAGAAGGAACGCAGCCCTGCAGACTCATTTTGGACTTCCGATCTCTGGAACTGTAAGGTGATAACTTTGCATTGTTTTATGTCACTAAATTGTGGTAATTTATTACAGCAACCATAGGAAATAATATAATTTTGTTCAATGATTCTCTTCTTCCGTTTGCCCCCTGAAAAGTCTGTGGTCTCCAAGGCCAGCGTTCTACCTTCTCACTCCATATTCTCCCCCTGGACAATTTCATCAACTCTCGTGGCTTAAACTGTCATCTGCAGACTAAGAATGCTCCCATCTCCAACACTGCTGCAGAAATCAGCACTGCTGGAGACCAGGGGGCTGGGGTTGGTATTCATGAAGGCAGGTCATAATTGTGGTATTCATGAAGGCAGGTCAGGTCATAATTGTGAGGCCAGTGAGACAGTTCGGGTCAAGGGGTCAGGACCAGCAAATGAAGGAGTCTTAGAGCAGAGGAGGCCGGTGCTTCCCTAGTTCCGTCCTGGGGACCAGCACCTGGGGCTCCTTGGGGCCAGAGGGATCACTTCCTCTGGCATCAGGGACTGGGCTTTCCTAGGAGGTCTGAAAACCACAGCAGTGATGCAAAGAATCTTGAAGGAGGAAAGGCACAGTGGGGTTAGACAGGAGATGATGTCCTGCGCCTTGGGAATGGTTCTTCCTTGGCTGGCAGTCAGGGGGTCTGCACTATAGGGTCATGTCACAGTGGGACTGTTTCTCCGGCTTTAGTGAAAACCGCTCCCAGGAATCTCTATAAACCACAGCCAGTGGGAGAACCGGTCAGGGGGTGTTAAATTCAAAGCCATGTGGCTTGTGACATCTGCTTTCCAGCTAGTATGCATCTTAGTGATGCAAAGAAGCACTTCCAGTTTCTCCTTGTGAAGGTAAGCTCAGTGAGAAGGCCTGCCGTCCTAGCCCGTGAGTGAGCTGGGGTTCCCTGCCCAGCATTTTAAACTATGGTTCTGTTGTCAATGGCAGGAAGTTGTGTGGCTCGAAATGCCATCTATGAAAGAGGGAAATGCTAATAACTTCTGCTCGCAGAGATTCGACTAGGCTGAAGTGAGGCCAACCAGCTCAGCTTTCCTTTCCCAGACCAGGGGAGAGCTGGTTTTGCAATGTCAATATTTGGAGTTTGCTCTCTCTTTATTGACCCAGGCCCTTAGTAACTCAGCTGTCACACAACCACGGTTCCTTCCTGCCTGTCTGGAGGGCTGGCGGTCTGCTCCAGCAAGCTTGGCACCCTTTGTAGTGTATAAAGAGCTGAAACTTTGATCTTGAAAGGGCGGCCCTAGCCGTGCCCTTGGCCTTTGAAGTGTCACATGTTCAAGAACTTCAGTTTGTTGCTGTGGAGACCTTTCTCATCATTGTAATATGCTTTTTAAAAAGATATCAATTTAATTATTTCACAATCTCATGCGTTAGGCAAGCAGCATTTTCATAAAAGCCATTTGTAAGACATGAATTAGCAATGGCAGGGGTGAAGCAGACAGGACATTCCTGCTTGTAAAAAAGTTAGTGACCATTGGCACAGGTAAATGGGCCCAGTGAAAACTCGTGGAGTGTTGACAGCAAGCCGGGAAGGCACTGGGGGCAACGGAATGACTGCAGCTGTTAGCTGTGATGGGCTGGTCGCACCGAGTCTACGAGACAGCTGCTCTTCTTAGCCCCATTTTACAGTCGGGGGACTGAGGCACAGGGAACTTGGGTAACTCGCTCCAGATCAGCCTCCTAATAAGTGGAGGAGCTGGGACTCCGACATGTGTTTTGGCTCCAAACCTCTTCTCGTAATCATAACACCATACTGCCTGTTGTAAGGAGGATGAAGGCCTTACTCATTATAAAGCCCGTCTCTACCCCGTCTCAGCCAGGTTTTGGCACACTTCCCAGGCCCGCTTCCACAGCGGGGGGACCACGGTCCCCATGAAGCACCCTGGTTTCACCCTCTGACAGACCATCACCCAAAGTTTCCATTTGGGGGTCCTCCTGTCGGCCCCTGGCAGACTCAGGAGCAGCTTGGGGTGGGCTCTTCAGGAGCCGCCCCCGCGGGGACACCGCAGGCCAGTGTTCCCGCGGTCATCTGGGCCGGCACGTCTGCACCGTTATTCTTTCAGACTTGGGGAACAGAAGCTCTTCCTATAAAGCTATCAAACCGGGGCTTCCTAAGGATAGCCAGAGATCCTGGTACCAAAAGATGCCTATTTTAGCTGGTCCTGGTGCCACCCGTGATGTAATGAATGGGGCGCACACGCTCTGTATGCAGTAGTGCCGTCTCATCACCAGACTTCGTAGCAGAGCGGGAATCCTGGGGAGTGGGTGGAGTGAGCGGTCAACAGCGAAGCCCTAAGGCCACAGCCTCCCAGCCGGTCCTGGGCCCCAGAGATAGAGCCATGGCACAGTCACTCATCCAACCCTTGGTTCAACCCCACGCCACCCCAGTTCAAAGGAAGTGGCCACCTATCCAGCCTTGACTGGCCTCCACTACCAAGGACGAGCGTCCTTGACTTTCCCCAACATACTGCTTAAGTTTTCTCCCTCCCGGAGGACGCAGAGCATTCCCATAGCTACTGTCCAGCTCGCCAGTAAAGGGACAAAGGACATGGGCTGTAGATTCCCTGCCCCAGAATCTTAAGGGTAGGAGGTGGTGGTGAGGGGTGGGGGGCTTCAGAATACAGGTACCTGGGCTCTGCCCCCAGTCTCATTCAGGAGGCCTGGAGTAGCTCAAGAAGTCTGCATTTTCAACAAGCTCCCCGAGCTGTCCTGATGCACATTAAAATTTAAAAATCACTGGTAGAGGGCAAAAAGCACCAGCATATCAGATTTCCCAAGGGCGAGGCCCAGCCCACCTATCACAAACTGGTTGACCTGAAATAATTCACTTGACCTTTCAGGGCCTCAATTTCCTCATCTTCGCAATGGGAACAATACAGGCCCTGGTAACCTCACGGGTTTGCCGAAAATTACATCCGATAATGGATGCTCTGATAGGCAGGAAAGTCCACATGCCAATCCCTAGAACCTGTGAATGTCACTTTATATGGAAACAAGGAGTCTGCGAATGTGACCAAGTTAAGGATCGTGAGACGGGGAGAGTGTCCCGGATTATCCAGGTCGGCCCTCAATGCAATCACAAGGGTTTTATAAGAGAGAGAGGCAGAGGGGGGTTTGGCACACAGCAGGAGGCGATGTGAAGATGCAGGCAGAGATTGGAGCAACCCCAGGAAACGAATATTGTGTGTAAGCTGCAAGGGCCATAGAAATGTTTAATGTTGTTGGTACTTAGGATGTAGGCGTTAACTGTTTCCAGTACTGCTGCTGTCCACCGGTATTACAGACAGGCCGTGGGGCTTGGGATGGCAACTCTCGACACAAATGCCTGTGTCCGTAAATAGCTTCTTCAAGGACTCATTCCTTTTGAATATTTCGAAGGCTTCCGACAAAACAAGGTGTGAGTTACAACAGAGCAAGCAAGCTTGACTGCAACCGTATTCGAAATTTGTCTTTCCGATCAGGCGGGTGGGAAGCGCTGTGAGGAGAGTCACCCACGTGTGAGGAACGGAGCGCTGTGTGTTAACTGGTGCCTCGAATGTATTTGTACTTCGCCCCCTGAACACTTGTTCGGTGACTGTGTGTCGCTGAATCCTGCAGGACCTAAGAAAAGGTTAAGCCTCTTAGAAATAAGGACCTTACTAAGAAGTCTGGAATTCACACAGTTTCTGGTACTGTAGGAGCTCAGGGAGCTTTTCTTGGTTTTCTCGACTTTTTTCACGTGCATAGGAGGTGATGTGTGCATTTTAAAGAGACGATAACAAGCCTGGCACCATTCCTTCCCGGTCGTGCCGTGACAGCTGCTGGAGCTCCCAGCCAGCCCTCTTCCTCGTCCCTTGGTGCTGGGTTCCGTCCGACCCTACTGCACCGAGTGACTGAATGGTGTTTGGGGACTTGGGCCTCACCTTTCAACTGCCCTGCTCTCTGCCTGTCCCCACCCCCACCTTCGGGTGCCAGTCTGCTGAGGCGGTGGCTATAACTCATTTCCTTCCCTCCGAACTCGAGATGTGTTGCCGTCGCAGCCCATACTGCCCATCCGGGCTCCTCGTCTGTGAATGCCTGTCTGGGCCCACGTTGGTGGCAGGAAAGGACACGGATCACACTGCACCGAGCCCAGGCCTGGGGCTGATGGAGCAGACCATAAATGACCACTGCCACTCTACTCGCCACCGCGCCATTTCCCAAGCATTTCTCAGTGGTGGGCATCGTGCCGGTCACGCTGCTCGCGTCCCCTCATTTAACCCTGGCGACTACCCAGTGGCATCGGTCCGAGTGTCCTCACCCAACAAATGAGGAAACGGTGGCTCGGAAGTGACATGACTTGTCCACCGTCACGAAGATGACAAGGTGCAGAGTGGGGAGATGGGTGTCTGACTGTAGGTCCCACAGATAAAGCCGAGGCATAGTCTGCTTAAATAGAACCATTATGTCGGAATCGAAATTTGAGAAGAAGACTCAAAGTTAAGTTTTGAGAAGAGTACAGAAGAGTAAAAATCCGGGGACACAGAGGGTCACAGAAGAAAAGAAGGAGAGTGTTTTGCAGGGAGGGCAGCAGCCGTGGCTGGCCCAGCCTAGGAAAAGGCCACCCACAGCCTTAGAAAAGGGACCCCAGGCATGTTTTCTACCCTGTCGTACCTCGGTGCCTGTCACTGAATTTCCCATTTTAAAACATTGATTGTAATTTCGATTCGAACCTTACAGCCGGGGGTCATAGTAGAAATATTTAGCAGCGTGTACGACACAGATAACAGCCAATCGGAACAGATGCTGGGCACGAACGTGCTCGGGTTGGGGCACCTGACTGGCCAGCAGTCCTGCTCTTGGCTCCATGGCACTTGGAGGAAGAGGAAAGTCAAAGTTGAAAGGGAAGGGCGACCTAATGGCACATTCCACAGAGACTGGGAGTCAGAGACGCGACAGGGTGGGGAGAGGGGGCCAGAGAGGAAGAGAAGGGGCCACGTTGCCGGTCAGTGAGCCTGCAGCGTCTCTCACACGCGAGCCTCGGACCACCCACTGTAGTTTTCTGGGACCTTACTGAAAGGAAGTCCCTGGGCCTCATCCAAGACCGACACAGCACACTGGGCCTGGGATCTACGTGGCTGCCAAGCCCCCCTGACTCTGTCATACTGTAGTGTTTGGAAACCAGCAGCCTCACTCCTCCAGCCCCCTTATTAAGACCGAGCTCAGGTCAGCCCTGGTCACTTCTTCATCCTCTGCCTGCCCTTCCCTGACAGGATCCAGCACCTCTGACCAGCCAAACAACTCTCCTGGAACACTTGGCATGAGGTGCTAGAGGAAGCAGGGAGCAGGGATAAACCACCAGGTGTGCAGGGCTGAGCTCCTGCCGCAGAGTCACCCTGCAGGGCTCCGGCAAGTTACTTAATGTGTGTGAGGGTCTCAGTCTCTCTGCAAAATGGGAATGATAATAGCCAGGAAAGCCGACGTGTAAGTAAAGGGTTGCAACTTTCAGTCCCACCCCCAAACCCCAACCCCCACCCCACCCCATCCACCCATAACCTCCAGGGAGGGGAGAGGGGCTGGAGATTGAGTTCAATCACCAATAGCCAGTGATGTAATCAGTCATGCCTATATAGTGAAGCCTGCACGAAAACCCAAAAGGAGAGCTTCGGAGAGCATCTGGGTTGGTGAGCAGGGGGAGGCAGGAGCTCGGTGTGCCTGAAGAGGCCGTGGAGGTTCCAAGCCCCTTCCCACACACCTTGCCCTCCGCATCTCCCCCATCTGGCTGTTCCTGAATTATATCCTTTTATAATAAACTGCTTATCTAGTCAGCAAGGTGTTTCTCTGAGTTCTGCGAGCTCAGGTCAGCCCTGGCCACTTCTTCATCCTCTTTAGCACGTTCATTGAACTCAAGAAGGAGGTCGTGGGAACCTGCCACCTGTAGCTGGTCCGTAAGAAGCACAGGTGGCAACCTGAACTTGTGATTGGAGTCTGAAGGTGGGGAGGGTGCCGCCTCGGGAAGCTAAACCCTTGACTTATGGGATCTGACGCTATCTCTGGGTCAATAGTATCAAAATGGAGTTGAATTCTAAGATACCTAGCTGGTGTTTGCAGCATTGTTTGCTAGTGCTGTGGAAACCACACACACACACTGGAATTGGTACTAGAAACATCCCAATCATATATCCTTTTTGAACAAATGTTTGTAAAAATTAAATAATACGAGACAGAGTAGTGGAGAATATATCTTAAGTCTGATCTTTTTAGAGTTGTTGGCAGTACTGAATTTATAACAACAAACGAAATAACCTATGAGAATTATATTTATTTTTTTTAGTAATTTAACTCCACCTAGTCTGTGATTCTTGCTTCTCTGTGGGACTCAGTTGAAATTACGTCTGTTTGCAGTTGCAAATGTGCGGCATGACAATGGCGAAAGGGATCTCGCAGCTGAGCATGCCGAGCGAGGCTTACTGGAATGAAATGGCAAACTTAAAAATTTACTCCTATTTTTAACAGTAAAAAGTAATTACATCTTTAAATCAAATTTCGGATTTGTCCTTGTTTTCCAGAATGCATTCCAGGGTGGTGCTATGTGGTTTGATGCTGGCTTTTGCTCTGGGCGGCGGGCCAGAGCCGGATCCTGGGATGCTTGGCTCCTGGGATGTGTATGTCCCACGGCTTTACTACGGCAGGGGGCCCGGGGCCCGAAGGTGGGGGGCACGGCGGGCCCCCTCTCACGTGCATTTCTCTCTCTGCTCCCGGGTAGTTTGTGAAGTTTGCCAACATCGAGGAGGACACCCCCTCCTATCATCGGAGCTATGACTTCTTTGTGTCCCGCTTCAGCGAAATGTGCCACTCCAGCCACGACGACTTGGAAATCAAGACGAAGTGAGTAGGGGGAGGCGAGGGGGCCTGCGGAGCTAACGGCAGAAGCATCGATGGGTCTTAGAGAGGCCCCAGCCCAGACTGCGTGTCTGGTCCCATTGGCGTTTGCCCTTGGTTTGACATTGCTGGGGAGGAAAGAGCACCTGGCAGAACTTAGGTGGGCAGGTGGGCAGTGCTGGGCTCCCAACACTGGCAGTCAGGGTTGGTTGGAGGAACGGGAAGTGAATCCCTCCGGCCCCGCCATTTGCCTGTCCCCAAAGCTTCCGGAGCAGGTCCCCGATCATGGGCTCCCTGGGCTGTGCTATCGCAGTGCAAGTGGTGAGGCCAGCGGAGGCCACTGAGGAAGGGGCCCCTTGTCCCATCCCCAGTTTTGGCTCCTGCACCAGCCATCTCACACCATGAAGAGGCAGAGGGGGCTGGAGCCGTCGGGGCACGTCCAGGAGGAGGCGTTGGGGGAAGTGCAGGGTTGTAACCAGCCAAAGCAGGGCCAAGCTTTCACGATGGGGGTGCAGAGGTCACGCTCCTCGTGGCACTCTACACCTCTGTCTACCACGTACACACAGTCATACACACAATCACACACACTCGTGCATTCATGCACGCAATCACACACGCACACGCCGTCCACACTGCGTGGTGGAGGGGCGCGAGGCAGACGTGGTCCGCACTGCGGTCTGACAGCGTCTGGGGCGGACTGAACACTGGCGGAAGGGTTGCTGAGGTTTCCGGGCAACCGGGCAGTGCCATGAGCACCCACCGCCCGGCACTCGCCGTTCGGGAAAGGCAGGCCTGGGGGGCGGGGGGAGGGGTTCCCGGCGTCGGCCTGCTCCCCTCCTCTCGGTGTCTCTCTTTCCATAACCTCCCCGCCCCCACCCCCTTTCCCTGAGATCTCCCCTCATTGCTCACTCCCTGCCCGGAGAGTCCAGAGCCCCTTTCCAAGAACTACCCTTCAGGCCCCATAAGTAGGTGCGTGCGTGCATGCGGTCCCCTGGGGTTCAGAGACGTCCCAGGTCCCTGGCACATGGGTAGGCTCCAGGTGTCATGGAATGAAATGTGTACATACATGTAAGGGATTCTGGAGAGACTGAAGGCAAGAAGAAAACCTCACTCGCGTTCACGCATGAGGAAGCCATGGGAATAAAGGTTTCCGCTCCCCGAGCCTGCTTGCTTGCCAGCCAGGCTCTCGGGTGAGGCCGGAGTCCAGCAGGTTTAGCATATATTTCTATTGTGCTTTAGGGAGATTCTTTTAACCTAGAGCCCAGAATAGTTGGTAGAACAGTATCCCAGTTGCTTCATTCTCGCGTCTGGATAGCCTCTGGCTCGAGGCCTCGACCAGTCAGGGTCAGGGTCAGAGCCGCTGAGTGGTTCCCCAGGGAACCCTTGCCCAGCGTCAGCAGCTCTGACTGAGCCTGGGCCAGGGTGGCTTGGTGCTGTTAGGCCTCTCCCATCAGCCCATTACAGTCACCTGGGAAGGCCCAGGGTAGCACCCTGGTAACTGCATTTAAAATTGAAGCAGAAAATGGCAACTAAATATTTAGAAAAACTTGCTCAGCTCCAATAATCATCAAAAGGATGCAAACTGAAATAGCTACAAGATGTTAGGAATTTTCTTGAGCCATAAAATTAGAACAGATGTCTAAAATGAGATCCCCCGTGCCGAGGCAGGAACAGTGAGATGGCATTCTCCCGCAGTTGGCACGCCAGGGCTGGGGAGAGTCACGTGGCAATAAAATGTGGCCGCATTGGGAGCCTTTCATTTCTTACCTTTGATTCAGTGAGTCCACTCATGGCAATGATTTGAATTGTGGTAAAATATTTTACACGGTGATGTTCATCATAGCATTATTATAGTAGCGAAAAATTTAGAAGCAACGTAAGTGACCAATAGGAGACTAGTTTAGAAATGTTTTATGATACTACCTCATGCATGGTCTGGAGAGTTAATGACATAGGTAAATGCTTATGATAGAATGTTATGGGGAAAAATACATATTACAGATGCAACAGGTTCTTAATTCTGTTACATATTATGTGCGGAAGAAAGGAAAGACACCAAAATGCCAAAAATGGCTATCTTTGAGTGGCAACAGCAGGGTAAATTTTCTCTATACTTTTCTATAATTAGCATGTATTACTTTGTAATCAAAAAAAAAGCCTGATGAAAAATAACAGACCGAATAAATGTCCAGTACAGGGGGCCCCCTGTGCTGACTGGGTCAGTGCAGTGGGGACTGGGGGTGTGCGAAAGGGGTTCCCTCTGTGCTGTCACTCAGTTTCCTCTCTGGTTTCTCATCCAAATTAGCCGCAGCCTGAACCGTTTTGTGCCCAGAGAGCCTGGCAGCCCTGTGCCTCTCCGTCCAGGTCCTCTCTCCTCAATACGTAACTCACGGCCCTGGATTTGGCCTCAACAGCTCTTGGCAGCACTCTGGGCTCTTAGATCTTGGGCTCAAGCTGGAGCAAACCCCGCTGAGTACAAGAGAGGGGGAGCCTGAAGCAACTGGCACCCTAGTGATGCAGGCTTCTGGTACCAAGGCAAGAGCAGTCTGGGTCTCTAAGACGAGCCAGAAAACATGGCTGCCTGGGCTCGTGTCTACCAGCACAAGAAGCCAGCTAGCCAGGGGCCAAGTCAAGAAGAGTAGAAGGTGGGCTCCACTCTGCGTTGTGATAGATGAATGGATCCCTAACTCCTTGCCGCAGAAGCTGGACTTCTCAGGTTTGAGGACTTCATGGCCCCATTTCACCCTTTTCTTTTACAGAATCCGAATGTCAGGCATCAAAGGTCTGCAGGGGGTGGTGAGGAAGACGGTGAATGATGAACTGCAAGCCAATATCTGGGACCCACAGCACATGGACAAAATTGTCCCATCCCTGCTTTTCAACCTGCAGCACGTGGAGGAGGCAGAGAGGTAAGCAGGCGGGGGCGGAGTTTGGACAGTGGACACGAGCGATCCTCCCGGGCCGCCTTCCCCGGCTGCTTGGGAACCACACGGCTCGGGCTGGTTGGCAAAAGCTGACCACGGGGCCGGAGATCTTGGCTTTTGTGGCCTGTTCTGCAGTTAGTCCGGGGCTGGCTCCCTCGGAGCCTCGGATCTGGCCTTCCGCTAGCCTGCTGTACTCGTTTAAGATCTACAGTCATGAAGGAAGGACAGTACCCGTGGGTAAGTGTGCGCTGGTCACAACAAAGAACCAAGACTCGGCTGCTGCTGTCTCTGTGGAAGCAGCAGGCCAAGGAGATTTTAAAATGCCTTTCGTGGTTCCAATTACTGAGGACTTTCCCTCCCTGACCTTCCTTCCTCCTCACTTCCTTCTGGCATTTCAGGCCCTTAAAACGCCCGCTTGACCAGCCAGCAGCCCCTCGACACAAATTGCACATGTTGGGTTTTAATCTGGAGGCCCCCGGACATGGGGTGCATCCAGTGAAATGGCCTGGAGGGAAAGGTTCATGTCGCTGCCCACCTTGGCTGTGCATGTCGCTGGTCGTGGAGACTGGCTGGGCTCCTCTCGTGTCAGTCATGCAGGGAAAGTGAGTGTGCCCTCTGGTGGCTGTTCCTGGAACCGCATCTCACTGTCGAGCTTGGCCTGTGGTGGTCTCAGGGCTCCTCCCTATTCTGTATGGATCTGGGTCTACCACTGAGTCACACCTGAGCCAATCGCCCTGCCTTTTTTTTTTAGTCTCCTCCCTCTTTTTCCTTTCCCCTCTTCTCTCTCCCACTTTCTTTTGTTTTCTGCTATTCTGCCCACCTTTCTTCTCTCATCTCTTTTCCTTTCAAAGCTTTAGAGAGACGGGGACATTCGTGGTCTGCGCCTCCCGGGGCCCACGGGGCTCGGGTCACTGCCCGTCCCACGGAGGCGCATTAGGCCTCACCTTAAGGATTTCTGGAAAAATGTTATCCCTTCTCACACAATCTTCCTCTACTCTGGGCTTCTGTGCCCGTTTAATATCTGACAGCTGAGACATCCCCCCATGACCTGCATCGAATTCCCGCCCGTCCCACTGTCACTGTTTGCGGGGATGCAGCGCCGAGCCCCAGGCGTGCACGAAGCCCGACTCCTGGCCTTGCCTTCCATCCTTCACCCACGTGGCTGTGTGTTCCCACAGCCGGTCCCCCTCGCCCCTCCAAGCTCCGGAGAAGGAAAAGGAGAATCCTGCAGAGCTGGCCGAGAGGTGCCTTCGGGAACTGTTGGGCCGGGCTGCCTTTGGCAACATCAAAAATGCCATCAAGCCTGTTCTCATGTGAGTCCCTGCCCTCCCCCCCCCACCACCACCACCACCAAGCAAACAGTTTCAGGTCCTATGTCTACTTGTTGACTCAGAGAGAAGGGGAGGAGGTATTATGGTTGTGGTGCCGTGGTCAAGTTTGTCCCTCCTCTGTGCCTGTCTTCCCTGAATTATGACCGCAGAAGCTACCACAGTGGCCAAGTGCAGTTTGGGGGAGGAGTTGGTAGAAGGGCCCCCAAAGGTGAAGGAAGGTGCCTGGTTTACCTCTGAGTTTACAGGTATAGAGCCCCGTTCCTTGACCTCCCTCCAGCCCTGGGGCTGGGACTGACCTGGGGTCCCTCAGGCTTCGCTGCTCTCACCTGCACCTGCAAGCCCTTCCTCACTCACCTGGGAGCTGTGGGAGGGCTGTGTCCCTTGGGAGGTGTTCCTCTGCCACCAGGCTTCTCTCTCCTCCCTAATGTCACTTTGCATTTCATAGCCCTTCCCTCGTATTTTCTCTCTCGCAGACATCTGGATAACCATTCTCTCTGGGAACCGAAGGTGTTCGCCATCCGTTGCTTTAAAATCATCATGTACTCAATTCAGGTATGGCGGCTCCCCTAGTCCAGCATGTCCCCCTGGCCAAGGGCACCCCTCGGAGCAAGGACACTGTGCTTCTGGAGGAAGCCAGCTGTCCTCCGTGACTTCTTAGCCCCTAGTTGTCTAAACTAGTGCTGTTTAACCTAGATGTGGGAAAAGACCAGTTCAGTTTTATTTCTAATATGTCACGGATCCATTTACCTTATAAAATTTAAAAGAATTCCTAGAAAAAGTAAATGAAAAACTCATGTAAAATACAAGCCCACAGGCCCCACTTGGCTGCCACGGCATTGTCAAATTGCTTCCTAAACACTCCTATATTTCTCTACTTGCCTCAGTGTCATCAGGCACAGGGCAGACCTTACCTCGGCATCAGACCAGGGGCCATGCTTGGAGCAGCACTGGACTAGACCACGTGGCCTCTCAGTGGCGCTTACCAATAAGACCTGGGACCTGGGGAAAACGGAAAGGAAAACAATACTTTAAAATTGATTCGTGACCCATTTTGAAGCAAAGGGGCACAGGAAAAATATGGAAACCCAGGTCTTCCATGGGGTTGGGCTTTGCTCCTTGTTGGGCCAAGCGGGGAGGAACTCGGGGGAGGAACCGGGGTGTCGCGCCGCCTCCGGTGCCCGCTGGCCTTGGGGATCTCGCTCTTGTCCGTCCCGGCCTTCGAGGACCACCGCGACTTCGGGGGCCCAGCCAGGGCCGCCCTGGCTCGGAGGCCATGTGGGGGCTGAGGTTTGGGGCCCAGCACGTCTTCCTCCCCCCAGCCGCAGCACTCCCACCTGGTTATCCAGCAGCTCCTGAGCCACCTGGACGCCAACAGCCGCAGCGCGGCCACGGTGCGCGCGGGCATCGTGGAAGTCCTGTCGGAAGCCGCGGTCATCGCCGCCACCGGCTCCGTGGGTAAGGGGGCCCTGAAAGGAGCGGGGCTGGCAACCCCTCAAGGACAAAGACGTGCTCTTGGCAGGAGGCCGCCTTCCCTTGCCAGAAAACGGCAAGGCGCCGTAGGGAGGCGTCGGAACAGGTGTTCCTCGTGGGGAAGGTGGGGGCAGAGGAAGCCCCCAGCTGAAAGTGGGCCTAGGCTCCCCAGGCGACGCAGGGCAGGGAAGGGTGAACGAGGGGCGCCAGCCCTGGACTTAGGGTCTCCCCCCGCGCTGCGCTCAGGGCCCACGGTGCTGGAGATGTTCAACACTCTGCTGAGGCAGCTGCGTCTCAGCATCGACTACGCGCTGACCGGGAGCTACGACGGGGCGGTCAGCCTGGGGACCAAGATCATCAAGGAGCATGAAGAGCGCATGTTCCAGGAGGCTGTCATCAAGACCATAGGTGCTGGGCCGGGGAGGGGCGTGGCCAGGGGCGTGACCCGGGAGGGGTGTGGCCTGGGGCGTGGCCCCCGAGTGGGTGTGGCCCCGGGATGGGCCCACAAGGTGGTCATCGGTCCAGCCTGGACTACTTAAGATCAAGGGCCGAGACAGGCAAACTCTTCCTGTGCCCCGAGCTCCGCTAGGCCTGCTTGATGTTTCCACGTTTGAGCCATTGAAGGGGAGGTGGGAGTGAGAAACAGAAAAGAGGAAGGAGCGGAAGCCTGGAGAAAACGTGTATGCACGTGGCCGCGGTAGAGAACGCTAAGGCCCCCGCCAGCACCTAAGGGCTCCCCACTTGCAGAGCTCTCCTGTCCTAGTGCCATTGGAGCTCCCCCCCAGCCCCGGCGGCCCCCAGCTTTGAGAAGCCGGCGGGGCAGGAATGATCCCCAGTTCCCAGATGAGGGCACTGAGGTCCACAGAGGTGTGACTTACCCAAGGACTCCCAGCAGAGCGGCTGGTGCCAGAGCCTAGACGGGCACCAGAGGCTGCCACCCTGGTCCCAGGGCACAGCGTTCTCCATCCCAGAGACCTTAGCCACCGGCTCGGGAATGACCAGGGGAGGAACTGGAGCCTGGACGAGCCCTCTCCCTCTGGGTCTTAATTTTCCCTCCAGAGAAGCAGCCCACACTCCCGCAGCAGTTTGCTCGGTTGAAAGGCTGGGCTGAAGGACCCTAGCGGCTGGTGGCCTCGCCTGGGCCAACCTTTGCCGCCATCCTTTCCCCACAGGCTCCTTTGCCAGCACGTTGCCCACTTATCAGCGCTCCGAGGTCATCCTCTTCATCATGAGCAAGGTCCCACTGCCTTCCCTGCATCACCCCATGGAGACAGGGAGGACAGGGTGAGTCCGCCACGCCTTCCTCCCGCCGCCCCCTTCCCAGCCCGGGTGCCCCCAGCTGCCCCTCCCCGTGATTCCAGCTCTCTCCCGTCTCCACCTTGACTTCCCCAGGTCTGCCCTCACCTCTCTTGTTCTACTCTCAACCCCCTCAGAAGCCTTTAGAGAGGCACTTGGCTCCTACAGTCATTCCTCAGCCTCCCCCCCCTCCCCAATAACTAACTCCCAAGTTGGCGGGAGCCAATAATTCCCTCGTCTGCTCCCTGGCCCTGGAAGTCACTGTCCTGGATAACCCAACAACATAAGACTCGTGGAGAATCCAATTACGAGGGAGAACTATGCAGGCAGTGTGGGATCTCTGCCCAGACCACCGGTGAGTTTGTATGTTTCTGCTACAGGGAGAATAGGAACCGGCTGACCCAGATTATGCTGCTGAAATCCCTCCTTCAGGTGAGCCCCTTCAGGTGAGCGCCATTCCTGCTCTGCCTCTGCAGGAGGCAGCTCCTTCCAAGACCAAGGGATGTTTACAACCTACAGTTGTGCAGGTTGCACACTGCACAAATATGCTCCGCGAAAGGGGTGAGTAGGGGACTGAGATATAGCCTGTGTTCCACTCAGTAGCCAGGCTGGGCACCCACAGAGCTGGGTCATTCAGAGCAGGCGGGGTGCCAGTTTCTAATTTTCACAAAGGTTCCTAACCAGCTCCTAGTAGCCTTGCCACTCTAACAGTGGTTCCTGACCTCTTTCCCCTGCAGGGACCTCCCAGGTCCTTCCCCACTGTTTCTCTCTTGGCGCTCCTGCTCACCTCAGTCTCCCAGCCACTGTCTTTCTCTTTGTCGCTGTTTTACATTCCTTTTCTTTACATCTTTGCAGCCATCACTGAAGTCTAGATTCATTGTTCTCGAATCCCATTCCCATGACCAACTTGTTAAAATATAGAGATTCCCTAGAATAGAAGTCCCCAACCTTTTCGGCACCAGGGACCGGTGCACCTATGAGAATCTAATGCCTGATGATCCAAGGTGGAGCTGAGGCAGTGATGCTAGCGCTGGGGAGCGGCTGCAAATACAGAGGAAGCTTTGCTTGCTCGCCTGTCGCTCAACTCCTGCTGCGTGCCCTGGTTCCTGACAGGCCACGGACCAGTACCAGTCTGCGGCCCGAGGGTCGGGGACCCCTGCCCTAGAGAATCTAAACTGTCATTCTGAGTGGGGTCTGGAATCTATAATTGTTAGCCAGCTCCCCAGGTATTCTTATGCATAGCCCTGGCCTAAACTCTGGACCTCGAACTGGATTATTCTCCTGGTCACTCTTATTTCCACCTCTCTTCATCTATCATAAATACAGCCACAAAAAGAATTTTCTAGAGATGCTATTCCCCACATATTGCTTCTTGTTAAAGAGTAAGTCTCAATTTCCAGTTGCTGTCCATCCAGATTCCATCCAGGCAGACCTCAGAGATACTGCGGGTTCAGTTCCAGACTGCCCCCGTAAAGTGAATATCACAATAACACGAGTCACACAAATGTTTTGGTTTCCCAGTGCCTGTAAAAGTTATGTGTACACTGCACTGTAGTCTGTTAAGCGCGCAATAGCATTATGTCTACAAACTAATGCACATATCTTAATTAAAAAAATACGTTATTGCTAAAAAAAAAAAAATGTTAACCATCGTCTGAGCCTTCAGTGAGTCATAATCTTTTTGCTAATGGAAGGTCTTATCTTTAATTTGTTAAAAAAGCAATATTTGCCAAGTGCAATAATACGAGGTATGCCCGTACTTCTCAGACTGAGGTCGGAAGGTCCCCAACCCCTTCTCCCCCCCAGACTCCCCCGTCGCATCCCCTCAGCTCGTCTCTGTTCTCGCCATGCCGGTCTGCCCCCTCACTCCCACGCATGCCTTCCCCGCCCTCTCCCCAACTCACGCCTTTCACGTCACTCTATTTTTATAAATGCTTTTTGTGCTGACACTGCCCGCATCTGGTTACCTCCTCGATCTATGTATGCCTGCCATTTCTGTGCTGAGTTTACCCTCATTAATTTGTACCTGGCATCTTATTAAGGTGACAGTTTGGGGCACACTCAAATTCCTTCCCCTTCAGTAAACATCGGTGTTTACTGTTGATGGCACCAGGCTTAGCTAGATCGTCCAGGGCTAGCTGAATCATCGAAGGCATTCATTGTTTTGCAATGTGGACTTGACAGTAAATGTCTCTTGCTGCTTTTAATTGCTTTGGCATCATGTGTGCGGCGTCTATGCCAACTGACTTTAATCAGAAGACCCCCCTTCGCGGCCACGCTAGAAGAGATGTAACCGAATGCCGCGTGTGGTCTTAGCTGGTTGCCGTGTGTGGGGCTCTGATCCTCAGCCCAGCTGTAAGTTCTTCCACTGTCTCTCCATTTCTTTGTCACTGTCCACACTTCTAGTGAAGCGTTTTGTTCACAGTGAGTGCTCATCAGTTTTGCCCTGACAGATTGGAACATGAGTTCAGAGGTTCCCCGACTCCCGCACCCCTCTGAGTGCTCATCCTTGCTTGCTTTTTTAACCACGTTGTATTCCTAAACACTGTCCCCATCTACCCACATGTCTACTGAGCAGAGTTAAGGAGGTTGTCTAGGCAGATGTTGGCGTGTTCAGAAAAGTTGCCTGAGGCACCCAGGGCTCAGGGTGGGTCTCCACTGAGGAATCTGGACCCGGGGGAGCTGGACTGGGAGATCCCAAGAGAGGGTGGATGCTCAGACCCAACCTCTGCTTGCTGCGCCCCTGCCTCCTCAATGCGCGGAAGACGGCAGCGTCCCTAAGCACGGCCGTCCGGGGCTCCCTCGCAGGTGTCCACAGGTTTCCAGTGCAACAACATGATGTCGGCCCTGCCCAGCAACTTCCTGGACCGCCTTCTCTCCACCGCCCTCATGGAGGACGCCGAGATCCGTCTCTTCGTTCTGGAGATTCTCATCAGCTTCATTGATCGTCATGGCAACCGCCACAAGTTCTCTTCCATCAGGTGAACTTGGGGACCCCCCCTCCTGTTAACGTGTGATGGGAGAAGACCCCCGATAGAGCCACACATGCAGGCGGGAGGACAATTCAGATTCTCTCCGCAGAGAACTGATCAGGGACATTGATCCGGGGGTCCTGCGAGGGGAGAGCGATTGAAAGGGCACTGGACCTGGGGGAGACGAGGAGTGGGCTGGAGATTTACGAGATAAAGAGCGGGTAGTAAAGGGAGTTTTCCGGTGGGGAGGAAGAGAATAATCTAGAACAATGTTTAAGAAAGAGGGACAGGAACTAGAGAGCCTGGGAGAAAGAGAATGGGCTAGGAACCAGGGCTCGAGGGGCACCTGGAGGCTTCGATACAACTAATGACATTGGGACGAAGCCCAGGGACACCACGTGAGCTCTGACTGGCCTCACACAAGGGCTGAGGTGGCCCCTCGTGTCCCATTCCAGTACCCTCAGTGACATCTCTGTCCTGAAACTGAAAGTGGACAAGTGCTCCCGACAGGACACCGTCTTCATGAAAAAGGTGAGCAGATGTGACCTCGAAATACAGCGAACCCCGGGCGGGCCAAGCCTTCTGAACTCTGACCTTCCAGTCCCCAAGTCACTACTGACCACTGCCCCTGAGCCTGCCTCCTCCCTCTTTGACTGTGTTTAGTCTGGAGGAGAAGCCGACCCCTCTGGGGGCGTCAAGCCCCCAGGGTCACATTCATCACCCAGGCCAGAGTGAGGACCAGGGCCGGTGACTGCTCGGCTCCTGAGCCTGGATTCAGGCAACAGCTTTTGTTGCTGGCCGGACTGGCCCCAGGCTTCCCTGAACACACACTCCCTCACTGCTCGCTTCCACAGGGGTCTGTTTTAAAGGCATCCTCCCCCTGAGCGGGGGGTGGGGGGCGGGGGGGGGGTACACACAGCTGTCCCACCCCCGTGGGATGGCTCTTTCTATCCTCCTCGCCCCACCTGTCCCCGCCCTCGTCCCCCCCTCCAGCACTCCCAGCAGCTCTACAGACACATCTACCTGAGCTGCAAGGAGGAAACGAACATCCAGAAGCACTACGAGGCGCTGTACAGCCTGCTGGCGCTGACCAGCATCGAGCTGGCCAACGAGGAAGTGGTGGTGGACCTCATCCGCCTGGTGCTGGCTGTTCAGGTGGGGCCTGGGGCGGGCAGGACATAGGGTTTGGGATGGGGGAGAGGAAGACCGTTTTGGCCACGCACCAGTGAGAAGGCTGAGCAGCAACAGCTGCTCAGCCCAGGAGCCCAGGAATTTTGGAGCCCAGGAATTTTGCGTCCTCGGTTGGCCATTCCTCGGTGAAGACCACAGACCATGGTCCTGTAAGGGGAACCACCAAAGAATGCTTACTTCATGGCTTTGGCCCATACTCAGGCTGAAAGAAACCCAGGGAGCTGGGTCATTCAAAAACACTCCTTAACCCCTGGTATTTTAAGTCTCTCAAAGAGTCCGAATGGGACTCCAAGGACTGCCACGAGGGTACTCATAAGCCCAGAGTCACCCCAAGACAAATCATCCGGTTCCCAAGCCTGGCTGTGCTTCAGAATCGCCTTAAACACTTATTAAAAATACATACTGCCAGTTCTGTCCCCGAGCCCGGGGCCCGTAGATTTAACCAACCTCTGTTGTGACTCTCAGGCAGCCAGAGTGACACACATAGGGCTTTAGACTTTTAAGGTCCACCCGGGTAGAAGTGGACTCCCAAGGATGCTAGACATTGGGGTTCCCCCCTCAGACCTCAAAGATGAGGGTCTCCGGGGTCCTGAAGTAAGGTTATTGTCACGAACCTGGAAATCGGTGATGAAGCGTCTTAGGCCACCTGCTTGGCCGTGCTAAATCCACAAGACCAGCCCAGATGCTGTGATTGCGGACTTTGAGGTCCCTCTGTATCCCAGTCCCCTGGTAACTCCCAGTTCAACACGTGAACCCAACCTATGAAGCCAGTGCAGTCCTCCGAGACTCATCACGGTCTATAGTGAAGCAAACAGCATCCTTGGCCGTAATGACCAGGGGTTGAACAGTCAGAGCCACTAAAGCTGGAACTGCGAAGAGTGGGATTGAGGTCATCGCCTCTCTACTCGAGTTCTTATGAGCCTCCAGCTCACGGATTGTTCTAGGGGCCATTCACTTCAGCTTTAATAAGGATGACTTCAGTCTTCCAGGAAGTTCTGAGGCGAGTGCTGAAAAAGGGTTAGTCTAGAGCAGTGAGCCATCTCCGAAGAGGGCTGGGGAGAGGTTGGATGGAGCGTGGGACCCCGGCATAGTTTGTCAAAGGCCCCTCTGTGTTGCCACAGGACTTGGCCCAGGTCAATGAAGAGAACCTGCCTGTGTACAACCGCTGTGCCCTCTACGCGCTGGGCGCGGCGTACCTCAACCTCATCAGCCAGCTCACGACGGTGCCTGCCTTTTGCCAGCACATCCACGAGGTTGGTGTGTGTGTTCGGGACCCAGAGAGCTCAGGAAGCCCTCGACTTGGGGTTCCTTCAGAACTTTTTCTTAATTGCATGAGCCCCGTTCTTAGTCTAGGCATTGAAGAAAGGGGTGAGGTAAGAAGCGGTAATAGTGAGAAGCTACTAGAAGCAGCATTTCCTCCTGTGTGGCGTGACATACCAGGATGGGCTGGGCACAGGCGGCATCCTGGACCCCTTCCTCACCTGCTACCCACCCCTCTCCACCGCCTGCCTTTCTATGCTATCCCTCCACCTTTTCTGGAAGTGTACACACACACACACACCCCTCAGGTCAGGTCACGTGGGACTAAAGCCATGTCAAGAAGTTTTTGTTATGAAAGTTTTCAAATAGCACAAAAGCAATGTGAGTAAAACAGAGAACATCCGTCTAGCTCTCATGCAGATTAAACAGTTAGGAAGATTGTTTCCATATTTGCTTCGTCTAGCTCCTTTTTCTTTTCCTTTGTTGAAATATTTTAAAACAATTTCAGTTGTCATTTCATGCCACCCCTACAAATAGCAGTATGCGTGTCTAAAAATTTATAGACCCCTTTCCTACGTGAGTCCCATGCAATTAACATACCGAATTAAATTATCAATAACATCTTGGTATTACCTAATGCCCAGTCTACAATCAGATGTTCTCAGGAAGGTGCTTTGTCAATGTGCCGGGGGCCACCCCAAGCAAGGCAAGACCTTCCCTGCCTCTGGGATGACAGCAGAGTTCAGAAAAGGCAACGCCCAGACATCTTCTCCCTGAAAAACGGCATCGTTGCTCACTCACCTCCTGCACATACTCACCTGCCAACCTTCCTCCCCCTTCTCATCATCGTAATGACATTCACCTTTCTTGTCAAAACTTTACAAAGGAGACTGAGGGAAACGCCCCGTGTCATTGTCCTCAGGATGTGTTTGCAATGCACCTAGGTCTGGGGAATGCTGCGACCTATGCTCCCTTTATCACGTTTAAAGAGAAAACAGGAATAGGTCACAGGAGCAAGACATTATCTCTTGGGAGCTACGTCTCCTGTATGTGGAGGACGCAGTGCATGTGTCACTGGGCACAGCTTGAGCAGACCACCTGGACTTCTCAGGCTGCTCCGAGGGTCATCGTTGATCTGAGTTTCTCCCACAGAAGCCCAGTCGTGGGGTGCTCTGCCAAGGAGATCATGGGAGGGAGGAAACACTGAGAGGGGCGGGAGCTCTTTCATTTGCCTGTTCGGAGCTCCCGCTCGCTGCTGATCCCAGAGCTTATCATGTGATTTTTCCCAAACGTCAGGTGATAGAGACCAGGAAGAAAGAGGCTCCATACATGCTCCCTGAAGACGTGTTTGTGGAGAGGCCCAGGTGAGGAGCGTACCTGGGACATGGTCCAGGGTACCCAAGGCTGCTGAATAAGAAAGTGGGAGGTCTGAGGCTGGAGGCTTAGGCTTCCGAGAGCTCTAGGACTGAAAGTGGACCCTGCCTGTGGCCCAGAAGTTCTGAGTCAAGTTCGATCCCATCACATGACCGAAATCCGTGCCTTGGTGTATGACCGAACCATCTTGGTGTATTGCGCTGTAGAGTGTGAGATGCCACCTCTGGGAGCTTCGGCTCAAGCCTTGAAATACATCCAGCAGGAGTCATTCCTGACAAGAGACTCCTCATCCGAGTGGCATTCTCAGACTGTAACCCGTGGGCCAGAATAACCTCAACATCGGAAGAACTCAGGGAAAAGATATTCTGTAAAAACAAAACGTTCAACCATAGGGGATGGCTTTGTAAATAAATGGCTCATCCACACAGCAGATAACTAGTAGCCTATCTGCAGTGGTTTGGAAGAATAGTTAATGTGAAATATCCATTGTATAATATGTGTATAAAATATATCACAGAACAAGAATGGGAGGCGGGTGATGTTTATGTGTGTGTGTAAATGTATGTGACCGAAAATTTCTGTACACAATGTAAATGTGATAATCCCTGGAAAGTGGGCTAGTGGGTGATTATTTTCCTTTTGCTTCTCTGTCATTTTGTGTAGTGAACGTTACTTTTATAGTAAAGAACATCAATAGGAAATCATCCTGGCTACCCACGGTTCTCACTTGCCTCTCTCCTCCTCTGTCTTCCAGGCTGTCTCAGAATCTCGACGGAGTGGTGGTTGAATTCCTCTTCCGCCAGAGCAAGATCAGTGAGGTCCTGGGGGGCAGTGGCTACAATTCAGACCGGCTAGGCCTGCCCTACATCCCTCAGCTGACAGGTACGAGCTCTGCTCAAGAATTTCCAAGTCTGCCTCTGGCTTTTCTTGGCCAGGTAAGGGCCTGAGTGTAAGGGACTTCGGTTGCCTTCCATGGATATTCACACAAGAGCTGAAAGACACAGCGGAAACCCGTGGTGAGGTCCTGTGGCCTTCCCTGCCTCCCTCCTCAGTGCAGGGTCCCTGGGAATAACTGGCCCGTGAGATCACCTGGCCTGTGGGGGTGGGAGGCAGACATGGGTTACAGAATCAGAGACCCAGTTCTCTGTGATTTACTTCCTGAAAAATCTCAGACAAATCTCTTGGCATCTCCGAGTCTCAGTTTCTTTTACTATAAAATAGAGATATTGATAGTACCTGCCTTAGAGGGTTGATGGGAGAGGTGCGTGAAATAATGAAGGCAAATGCACATAGTAAATGCTACACAAATGACAGCCATTAGTCGCTGTGAGCAGATGACATTTACACGAGTCAAGGTATGCTTTCTGGTCATAAGCAGCTTCTTTGTGCTCATCAGTGATTTCAAAATCTTAGCCCTCAAGAGCAGAAGGCACCACCCTGAGGTGGGCAGAGAAGGCCCGCAGCCTTCCGTCAACTCCAGCTATAGCCTTCATGTGCGCTGAGCCCTCAGAGGATTGTGGACCAGGCAAAGGCACAGGGCCTGGGAGATGGAACTGGGGGTGCGATTCTGGCTCGCGCTCCCAGGGCCGGGAACCCCAGCTTCCGGCTTCTTCCTCCCCAGATGAGGATCGTTTATCCAAGAGGAAGAGCATTGGAGAAACCATCTCCCTGCAGGTGGAGGTGGAATCCAGGAACAGCCCTGAGAAGGAGGAGGTGAGTGTCCTAGTGAAGCCCAGTGGCCCCAAGCGAGGGGACCTGCTCCTGCCTCCCACGCAGTCAGACACTGCATGCTCCAGGCCCCCCTCACTGCACATCTGCTTTAAGGTTGCATGGAAAGTAAATTTCTCAAGGAAGTCCTGTTTTCTTACTAACTCTCTTCATATATACCATAGACATTTCCATCTGGAAAAATTATTTGTATCCATCCCCCCCTTGCCACACACACACACACACACACACACACACACTCCCCTGAGGGTGTCATAAAAATTGCTCTTGAAAGACTTGTCCTTTCCCACTCACGATGGAGGCAGACATGCTCCGTGTTGGACGTTGGAAGGCCTCCTGGGAGAGATGAGAGTGAGAACAGCTTCCTCGGTGTTTCGTCCAGATATACCAATAAAGGTGCCTTTTTAAAAGAGAAAGCTCAAAAGATCCATCCCTCTCTCTTCTCTTGAGGGCTGCGAATATCTAATTTCTGTTCAAATTAGCATATGACATCGCCCCTGCCATTATTTCTCCTACCTCAGAAAATAAATCAGATGTACCCACGAATAAGAGAGAATAAGGAAGCGTAGTGGAAATACCAAATTTACTGCCGCAGATGAGAAGGAAGTAGGGGGAGGGGCAGGGTGGAGGGTGAAGGAGAGTCCTCAGGGAGCCGAAGCCGCCAGCAGCCTTCCTCCCCACCTCTGCTCCCGTGAATCACCTGTGCTCCATGCCCAGCTTGCATTCTGTCTCCTCCGCAAACCTCTACCTTCCCTTGCCCGGTGTCCGGCCTTCTCTTCGTCGCCATCACATGGTTCTCTCGCACCTCGCATGTGACTGTCTGATGTTGGGCGGTGCCGACAGCGGATGGGTAGGTGGAGGGGTTACAGAGGATGACTCCTCGGAGTGAACGACAGCTCAGCGCAACTCTCTCTTGCATGTAATCCCTGTGCAAACACATTTTGCCGCTCCTGCTGAGTGATAGCCAAGAGTCCTGCACAAAGTCAGTGTCCTCTTAGCATTTGTTGAATGACTTTATCCCATACCCCACATCTCTGTCCTTTCCTACTCAAACGAGCGTTTACTGAACGCCAAACAAATCAGTGTACAGCTCAATGGATTTTTACAAAAAGAATGTACCAGTGCAGCCACACCCGGATCAGGGAATAGAACAGTGCCATTGCCCAAGAGCCCCGCCTCTGCACCCCCTCCCCAGGGGAGCCACTAGTCTGACTTGTGAAGGAGAGTGAACTCTTTATCAATGAAGTTATTCGCTACTGTGTCTGTTTCTTTCGCTTAATATTTATTTAAGTGATAGAATATGTGTAAATCGTGAGTCTTGCCTCAAGGAGCTCATAGTCTAGTTAGGATTCCTGGAATTAAGTCCAAACTCCTTCACTATTTTCAGCATCTGACCTAAGGCCACACATCCATGGAGCACCTTTCTATTATTATTATTATTATTATTATTATTATTATTATTATTTTCCACTTCCTTTATAGGTTCTGTGGATCCTAGGATCTCTGCAAATTATAAGACTGAGCTCCTATGACCCAGGTCCTTGGACCAACCTCAGCATTTCTTACCTTTATTTAATACTCAAATCACCTTGGTGGATAATTTAACACAAATTTTCAAAAATGTTATTCAGTTCTTGAAGTCTGCATTTCAAATTATGTTTCCCAACTGCCTCCTCTTACTTCCAATATTTTAGGTTCGCTGAAGGTTTTTTTGAATTACACGGTGTTTTCCTCCCACCCGGCTTAATGGGACAAAGTGGGGGGGAGGGGACAGTGAGTTCTCTTAGGGGAGACTCTAATGAGGACCCCGGTGAGAAGGTGCGTGTCCCGAGGGAGTTTCTGCCCATCAGGACATTCTTGTTAGAGGTAAAGGGACTGCGGATAACTGAGGAAGCCCAGGCTGCCACCTCCCGTCCGTCCCCTCCCCCACTTAACCTTTCTGACCGCCTCTGTCCCCTCTCCCTCAGCGAGTGCCGGCTGAGGAGATCACCTATGAGACGCTAAAGAAGGCCATCGGTGAGTGGAAAGCAAGCGACTCCGACTCCGACGGAGGGGAGGGCGGAGGCGCTGGGCCCTGGGAGGCCGGCGGGTGTGTGCAGCCCCACCTGCTTGCTGCCCTCCAGAGGGCCATTCGGCACAGATGTGAGGGCAGAGGGCGCGGCTTCCTCTAAACTCATCACAGCTACGGGGCTACAGTCGAAAGTCCCGCTGTCCTGGTGGGGATCAGTAGTGCTGTCCCGTGCATCCCAGGTCAAGCAACCAACCCTTTTTAGTAACCGACCCTTTCTGCTGACAGGTGCCTTTAAAAGTAATCCACTGAGGGTTGCAGCCAGTCAGGTATAAAGCAATTTTACATAACTACTTTGACTATTTTGGGGTAGAATGTGATACAAAAGAACAAATTGACCAATGAAAGATATTAAGAACAAATCATATTTTTATTTAATAATGACAATAGATTTTAAAATGCAGTGTTACATCTTCTGTCTGAATTATTGGGCAATGAAGTATTTTGAATAAGAGAATTTTTCTGCTAACTGATGGTGAATTATGCCATCAAATGCCAAACCTTTTTTATTTTTATTTTTGTTGTCAATTATGCCATCAAATACCAAATCTTTTTTGTTGTTGTTGTCATTTTGGTGGTACTCTTTCTGAATGTACATACTCTCTGCCTTCTTAAACTGAGTATGATGGACATATTTGAGACACCCCCCCCCTTTTTTTGCTAACTTATTTTGGATACCAAGAAGAATATGTGGAAGTCTTAAACTAAATGGCCTCAGACTGCCCTGCCATAAGGGTTCTGCATTGGTTTTTGTGGTCCTATCTGGATTTTCCACTGTTGATGTCCCTTTTTAAATTACCCCCAGAGCACTTCCTGTTCCAGGAACTTCCGGCCAAGAGGCCCAGGGGCAATGTAGCTACTTGCAGCTTCAAAAGCCCAGCTTAAGGGTCCACTTAAGTTTCCCAGTCTTATCTATATAAGATAAGAAAGGGAGCTGGGTCCTCAGGCAACATGAGGACAAGGTCTAGCCCTCTGGGGCCAAGCAGACCACGCCCTCCATGCCACGGCACCTGGCTCATCAGCAGAGGGAGAGCAGAGGGAGAGCCCAGACCACAGCCCCAGACAGAGCTCCCTGGCAAGGGCTGCACAACTCTCCACATCAGCGGGGCGGGACCTCCAGGCTGACCCGGCTTTCTGTGCTGCAGTGGACAGCGTGGCAGTCGAGGAGCAGGAGCGTGAGCGGCGGCGGCAGGTAGTGGAGAAGTTCCAGAAGGCGCCCTTTGAGGAGATCGCAGCGCACTGCGGAGCCCGGGTAAGTGAGGCGTGGCAGAGGCCCTGGATCTGAGTCTCTAGGAGATTGTGACACTTTTGTCACCCAGAAATTAGGGTTAGGTGCCAATAATACCAAGGCACTACATTGTTTCCCCATGAACCAAAAGCCTTGGCTCTGAGCCACATAGTCCTCCAGAGCTCATGACTTTCATGTGAGAAAGAAGTCCTGATCTCAGGAGCTCCAATATCAAACAGATAAATCATAATGATTATAATCATAATAGCAAGTACATAAATGGCACTTGCTGTGCACCAGAGCACCTCACATTCTTAGTGAGTTTTATTCTTATGACAACTCTGCGAGGTTGGCACCATTATGATCATCGCACTACGCAGTGATGGAGGAGGCAAAGGAAAGAGCGCCCGTGTTTAACAGAACCCGCTTCCGGGCGGAGAGAATCGAACAGCCAGCCTTGGAAGACAGATTTAAAAGAGAGGACACCAGACAGCTAGAAAGAAGGATTCATGCCAATACTTAAGGGAAGAGCGCAAATATTGCTTGAAACTGATTTTATATGCCAGGATCCATTAGTCATGGTGTTCATTTTAGTAACGATGAAATATAATTGTAAGCTCCAAAATTTACAAGTAAGTCATATTTTATTGTAATTTTTCTCCATAAAAATACATGTACTTTTCTTATTATATATAATAGGTATGTTACGTATATAAAGTGCAAGTATAATATAGATGGGGGGCTATAACAGCCTCACCTCTCGTTGCATCTCAGGAGGTAGATACTGCTCATTTCCTGAGCTTGGAGTCGAGGCCCAGTTACTAAGCACATGCACAGCTCATGCTGCGTACATGGACTCAATTGGAACCAGAGGGACGAGAGTGAGCATCTTTTCTAAGCCGCCCATTTCGCACAGCTGCTTCTTGGGCGTTAAGGAAGGAGCTGGAACTAGCTCTGAGCCTCCCGACTCCGTGCCCAGCTGGCTCTAGTGCCCCACTTAGAGGTGCTGAGGGCCCTCGAGGACCGCCTGCTGAAGTCCTCCTGCTGTTCTGGCCTCTGTGCTGTCCCCAGAAGGCCTTCGCCAGGCAGCTCTGCCTGACTTGAACCCACGTCCGGGGTCCACAGACAAGTGCTGAGAACCAGCTCCCGCCGTTCCCTTCCTGAGTCTGCACTTCCTCACCCCCAGGGAGCGCTCGGCCGGGGGCTCGTGGCAGCCGGCAAGGTGCAGGGGGCCCCGGCTCACTCTCTCCCTCTGTTTGTGTCTAGGCATCACTGCTGCAGAGCAAACTCAATCAGATCTTTGAAATCACCATTCGGTAAGTGGCAGCCCTGGCCGGGGGACCCTCACCCATGTGGCCCAGGCTTGGGCCCTGTCCTCCCGAGTATTCCTGTCATGCCCGCCTCAGTCCTTGCACCGTTCAGCCTTTCTCCAGGGCTGGAGTCAGCCACCAGCTCTCCCCGAAAAGGGACATCGAAGCTAGAGAGGGAAAGAGACAGCTCAGCAAACCCTGGAAAAGGACGAGGAGTCCTGGTGCCCCAGGCTGAGACTCTGCGGTCTAAAGCGACAAACAGTGTCCCTGTAGAGCCTGTCACGAAGCTGCAGATTCTAGAATAGCTCAAAACCTGGGGATCCATGGAGTGACAAAGGCTCTGGTCCCTGCTCAAAGAGAAGCACAAATCAGTTGCTCTATTTGGCTGCGTGGGGTGGGACCCCAGAATCTCCTCCTCACCCCCTTCTCCTCCGTGTGTTCCTGCCCCAGGCCACCGCCAAGCCCATCGGGAACCATCACCGCAGCCTACGGCCAGCCTCAGAACCACTCCATCCCCGTCTACGAGATGAAGTTTCCGGATCTGTGCGTATACTGAATTCCAAGAGATGGAGCTCCTTGGAGGGGGTGGGGGTCTGAGGGAGGGGCTCACCCTCGCCCCCACCCCTATTATGTGGCAATCTAACTGGGATCTCAGAAAAGGTCACGTGGATGGCAGCACCTCCCCGGCTAAGCAAGGCGGAGCCTCGGGCCCTCCCACTTCGCCCTTGTCTTCCCTGAGGGGATCAGGCACCTGCTCTTCTGGGACCGATAAGCCTCTCACCTGCATCCTTTGTCTCTTCCTTTGTGTCAGCCAGGGGCCGAGAATCACAGGGGGGTAGGGTACCAGAGAACGGCCGAAGTTCTGAGAAGCTCCTGCTTGGTGTAAAAAGTGAAAAGCTTTCACGCGGGTGGGTCTGGGGGAACACGGCTGCCGTTCCCCCAGGAGGGAACTAGATGGAGATGCAGTTGGTCAAAGGAAGCATGGACTGCAGTCGGGAGGAAGCGGTGGCCGCAGGAGCTGGGCGCTGGGGCGGCTGCTCTCCAGAGCATCCCCTCCCTCCTGTCCAGAGGCCTGCAAGTCTCCAGTGTCTCTTCCACAATCCTGCTCACCCTGCCAATTGTCTCTTCATGGTTCTTTCTATTAATTAATCTTGAGCCCTTGTAACAGGAGGGGGGGTAGAGACACCACGGGGCGGGGGGCAGCGAAGGAGGAAGGGAAGGGCAGGCAGCTGCTGGTGGAGGGGCTGGCTCTCCCCAGGCCGTAGAGGAGCGGTAGGCAGAAGTGGGCCAGTCTACGTCCCTCTGTAGCATCTTCTCTCCTTTGTTCAGAGGGAGCATCTCGGCCCTCCCATGGCTCTCTCATTTCTAGATGTTTCTCTGAATTGAGCTCTTTCTCTTTGATGCCTTTCTTCCTGAGGATCCCAGCATGTTTTTACAGCCTCTGGGTTGAGGGAAGACAGAATGAGATAATCAGGTTCTAGATGACCCAGAAGGAGGCCTGCCCACGTCACCTCCTCTGGAAGAGGCTCCTGGGCTGGCCTGGCTGGGCTGGTCGGGTGAGGAGATGGGGCGCGATGAAGCAGGGGACAGGGTATAGCACTTTGGGACTCAAGGATGTTAGAAGTCAACCTTCTGGGTGTTTCGTTTGAGGAAAGAAAGGCCCAGACCCTGATATTGGAACGATTTCTTCACTATTTGGACAAAGTGTGGACATCAGTGCCACTCAGGCCTGGACAGAGTGACAGAGACCCCTCAGGGTTCTGCATTTTCCCTGAGTCTGTGTGCAAAAGAGGATCCAGGAGGCCCTTTCCTGCGTGCTCCGTTCCCCTTTCATCCCCCTCCGGGGGTTTTGCCTCCAGAGCCGCCCCTGACGGAGCCTTTCCTGGGTCTCGTCCTGTGACAGCACCTATGGCCCCAAATTGTTCTTTTCTTCTCTTCCAGTGAAACTTCCCATCACTTTACCGAGCTGATTTAGCTCACAGCAAGGTATGAACGGCCAAATGATTCTTACCTGGAGAATTTGTTTTTTAAAAGGAGGGAGTGAGTGAGTAGATTTCTTGACCCAAAGAAATCCCTTTCAGGGTACAATTTTAGGCAGTGTGGGGTGAGGTCAGAAGCAAGCTGTTTCTGCTAAGGGGATGGCAGGCTTTTCGGGACACCCTTGGTCACATCCCTGCATGACCCTGCACAGACGCACAGTGATTGATTATTAGGACAGATAGGTGCATTTCCCCAAACCGAGAGAACCTTAACGTATGCATTTCCCATCACATGCGCAGTGGTGTCTTGGGTAGGAAGCCATCTGACCCTTGTTCCTGTAGTTTCCCTGCTTGGTCGCTGCCCACAGCTTCTGGGTGGCCTGCATGATGAGGGCCAGGGGTCCGGCTCCTGCTTCCCCTGCGGCTTTTGGCTAAGGCTCAACAGAACTTTACAAGCATGAACTGGGATTGCTCCTGACTTTAATATCTCTTTATTAAGAAACCAAGATTCAAACAGCCTGAAACGAACTTGAAGGCAAATAACTTCCAGGGGAAATTTTACAGGAAATCTAAATCTTGAGCCACAAACATGTGTTTCCTCGGTATCTTCCCGTCTGTATCCCCTGCTCAGCTTTCATGAGAAACTGTTTCTTTCTTGCTCCTCCTGGACTTCGAGGGTCCATCCCCATGGCTACTGCACCCTGAGCACTGCCCTGGGAGCCCGGGGTCTGGGACGTGGGAGTCATGGTCCTGGACCCTCTTCCTAAAGCCAGCACTAGAGCCAGAGACCTGCAAGTCCACTCAGATGTCTCTCCCTCAGCCCCACCCTGGGAACGGCGAGCCAAGGGCGCAGGGTCCCCGTGATTCCTACAGTCGGCTGCTCTCCCCTTTGTATCTTTCCAAAGCAGCTTTTTTCTTCACATCACAGCTCCATAGCAAAGACGAGTTTCTTATGGAGAATTTTTTTTGTTTGTTTGACTGTCCTCTTCTCAGTTTCAGTTTAAACTTAGTAGAATGTTAGGTTGCCTGCTAACAGGAGGTAGAACCTGGATTCTGGCCAAATATGCCTCAGAATCAGAACGTTTAAGGGGAGTGTTAACTCAGACAATTCGGTGGTAGATTAAGCAGCCTCCTTCACCCCCCACCACGAGCCCGGTGAAGGGAAGAAGCAAAGCAGAGTTTGGTGGGTGCCCATGTCCTTGGCCTGGCATCATCAGTGCCTCCTGCCTTCCAACCCCCGTAGCACCTGACAGCACTGCGTTTTGTGACGGACCCTTTTTTCTGTCCTCCTCTGCTGTGATTTTGAGCTAACGAGCCCATGCAGACCAGCTGCTCCCTGAAGCCATTGAGGACTCTCTTGCTTCATGGGCAAGAGGCAGGATTGGTTAGCACTCTGCCGACAGAACTTAAAGGCATGAATATATTTGAGATTTGGAAGTTCTGTTAATTTGGGTGAGTCGTGTCAGTGCATAAGGTGAGCAGGAAACACCGGCGCGATCCTGGAGGTTCCTCTTTTCCCTGCAATGGGGTCCCCAGTGCCCTGTTCCCATTTTCCTCTCTCTCTGAAAAGTAGAAATAAGTGGTTTCTTGACTCCTAAACACCTCCTCACCAGAGAAGGAACCCAATCAGGGAAGAAAAAGAGCTAGAAAAGTCCTTAAATACTCTCCTTTGTCCAGTCCTCCACCTCATACAGAAGCATAAATGGATGAGCAGTGAAAAGGTGGGCCTGTGACTGCCTGAAGTGCTTGAGGAAACACGAGGGTCACGTGGGCACTGCCCTTCGCCCTGGATCTTCTGGGTTGAAGAGGATATGTTTCGACTGGCTTAAGAATTAGAGCAGACTTGGGGTACCTTTGAACTGGTCAAAGTCCAAATCTCTGGGATTCTCTGGGGTCCCCTGGGTCACGATCCTTTCCAGTTGCTATTTCGTTGTCCGGAGGCTTTCTGACTTGGGTACAGAGAGTGCTGCTGAGAAGTGAGGCTGTTTCTCTTCATTCTTCTTCATGACCTTAAAATGGCAGTTGGCCAGGTGGGGGCCTGCGGGAAGGACTAGACCTGAGCTGTTAGGTTGAGAGTTAAGCGTGAAGGTAGACGAGAAGATCAGGCCGCGCTCACTTCCCGTGACCCTGAGACCCTGGCAGACAGTCGTGCTGAAACAAGGCATCTTCCTGACGTCTGGGGAGACAGTTTAGGGCACTGTCTTGCGTCTTCATCCCGTTAACCCTAGAAATCTTCTGGTTAAAGTGACTCCCTATCCCAAATCCGGCCAGCTGAGGAAGTGGGGAGAAGACACAGGGGCTGGGGCTGGGGCTCTGTGACCAACTGGGATCAGAAGGCAGTTTTCTGTGCTCTCTTTTAGCATCAGCCAGGTTGACCAGGATTGTCTCCTTCAGGGGACCTTGGGGCCCCCATCGTCTTCCCCTCTTGAGCTCTGCCTCCATGACTATTGATTCTGGCCTGTGGAGTGCAGAACTATAAATCCACAAATGCTGCAGCCCATACATAATAACATGTCTGTGTCCATTTAGACCTTCGCAACCTGGCTGAGAGTCCGTGTGCCCGTGCGCGTGCATGTGTGTGTAATGTAGCTCGTAGTTGACAATATCTGTATATAATAGCTGATGTATTCATATGGGAGTGCAGAATCAGTGCCTGTGCAGTTTTCTGTATTTTAAATTCATTGAGTCAGATTAGTTTTAAGGAATGGGAAGGGGGGTGTTGTGTAGGAAGAAAGACTCTTAGCAAGATCATTCTTTAGGACTATTAGTCATGATTTCCCAATGAGCCTTTATGATGCCCTTTTCAAATAAATGTTAATGTTGTCGTCACATGGTTGTCTATTTGATTTCTTTAAAGTAAATGGGTTTTCTTAAGATGCAAACAGATCTGAAAATATCAACATTAACTGCTGACATTTAGCCACCCCCACTGCCATTATTTCACTTGCCTCAAAAGGAAGGAGGTTAGGGAAAAGGATGCTACTGAGATGCAGACATGAGGCCCAGGATTCCCAGTGGGGGGGCATCCTCAGTGGGAAGGCCCGGGTCATTTCTTCATTATAGTGATTAGAATCTAGCCCCATTTCATATAACTCATACTGGGAGACTTTACCTTAGGAATCTGGCTTACTGATTCCCCTTCCATCGGGACTTCCCAGGGTGCATTCCAGTTTTCTTTCAGTGTGGACTCTTAGAGCATCAAAATATGGAGGCGTATGTGTAAGTACCATACATAAATGTTTCCCAGCCAGCTTTGATCTATACCGCCCAACTGGTATGTCTGATGCAGTTGACATGTACGTGTGCATCTCTGTATATAAGTGTGTGTAGGGCTTGTGAATTGAAAACGTGTGTGGCTGCAAACGTGTGGCTCCAGCCTTGTGAAAACATCATGAGGATGTATGAAAAAAACCCAGCCCCCAGCCTCTGCCCTTGTGGGGCTTAGGGTTTCCATGAGAGGAGAACATGAGACATACAAGCAGCAAGGAAGTGGCCATCTAAAAAAAGAAAAAAAGGAAAAAAATTGCCATCTGAGCCAGAGTGCATGTCCTCCATTGCAGAGGGCTGACCGCAGAAACACTGAAAATGGGCAGACATGGCTGGAAAAAATCACAGCTTTCCCCATGGAAGAGGATCTGATCTTGGGCTCACGTTAAAAAAGGGTAACATTCAAAATGGCGGGGGAATGTGGGGGAGTTCCAGGCAGAGGGTGAAGGAGGGTGGGAGAAGAAGAGCAAGAAGATCAGTAGGCAGAAACATGGGAGATGGGGTTTGGTAAGGAAAGTGAACTCATTGACAGGGGCCCCGCACACCATGCCCTGTAGTTTGGAATTGTCAGAAAACGGGGGTAGGGCGACTTTTTAGGCTCCTGAGCCAAGGAATATGGGGAAAGCAAAATTTTGTATACATTACTATGATGATTTGTATCTGATGGGTTGGGGAGAAGAATGGCAGGAGATAGGAGACCAGTTGGTTAGGAAGACCTTAGGTTAGCAGAGGCCTGTGCCAAGGACACTGAGAATGAAGGGAAGAGCTGAGGCTGGGCGACTTGGGGAGGGGAGAGTGTAGACATGGGAGGGGGGGATAGAGACCTCAAGGCTTGAGTTTGCAGGATTAGAAGAAAAGCATCTATATATATTGTGTTGTATTCATACAGATGTGCCTGTCTCCATGGGTGTGTATCTATGTGGGTGAGACCATGCGTTTGAGAATGTATCAAGGAATACAAATTTGAACTGATACCAACCCTTGGCTCTCACACTTAGCTTCTTGGTGATAAAAAGATGATCACATCCAGTTTTTCATCAATCTGTACGATAGCCCTCACACCAGGAAAGGAGGAGATGACCACATCTTAGAGAAGTTCAGAGACTTGCCTAGGGTCACATGCATAGCTAGATCCAGGGGCACATTACCACAGCTATGCAGCTTAGGGCCCAGAGAGGCCTTCCAGTTGTGGTTGGGCTTCATCAGGGTCAGGCTGGCTCTTGGGGTTGGACAGAGCCAGTCACCCTTGTAGGAATCCTGCCTTTTGATGCACCTTCTAGCTGAGCAGTCTCTTCCTATCCAACGGAGAGTGGGAAATGTAGCCACCCTGAGCCATCACCTAAACTATGTGGCCCCTTCAAGACCCATTTATTGGGGGGGGGGGGGGGGGTAGGGAGATACATTTCCTTCCCAGTGCCACTCCATCCTATGAAATACACTGTCACTTGATTACATGGAAACCATTATGTCTCTCCTCCACTACATGCGGCTTTTAATTTGATGGATATGTATTTTTACTTTATTCACCCATTCGACATTCAAAGTCAGAGGCAGATGTGAAACTTGAAAGGTTTTATTTCCTAACTACAGACAGAGCTTTAACCGACTGAATCTCCGCGGCTCCCACCGCCTGAGCGAGCAGCACACCCGGGCCGCGAGGCGGCGGGCGGGCAGGCAAGGAGAGGGAGCGTGAGGGTCGACTCCCGCGGAGGGAAGCCCCCTGGCCCCTCGGCGCCCTCACTGGCCCTTCTTGTGGGCGTTCTTGATGATGGCGTTTTTGAACAGCGTTACCAGGGGCGTCTGGCTCTTCTCGGAGGTCATGAAGCCGCCGTAGCGCTTGTCCTTGGGCGGGCTGCCCCAGCGGAAGTGCTCCATCCGGTAGGGCCCCTCGTCCTTCTTCGCCACCGCCTCGGCCTCGGCCTCGGCCAGCAGGCCGTACTCCAGGTCGGCGCGGGCGGCGGCGGCCTCGTCCGGGCCCTCGGGGCTGGGCGCCAGCGCGGGCCGCTCGCCCGCCAGCTCCCTCTTGAACTCGAGCGGGAAGGCCTCGGCCGACTCGTCCTCGGCGCCGTTGGGGTACACCTTCACCGGGCGCCGCTTCTTGCCCACCGGCTTGCCCCAGCGGAAGTGCTCCATGGAGTAGGAGCGCTTGCCCTCGCGGGGCCCCGCGTCCGCGCCGTCGCCGCCATCGCCCGCCGCCGCCGCCGCCGCCTCCGCGCGCTTCGGGCCCGCGCCGCCGCTGCTGCCGTTGCGGCGGCCGAAGCGGTCCCAGCGGAAGTGGCCCATGACGTACTTCCGCGGGTTCTCGGCCAGCAGCTGCTCCTCGCCGTTGCCGGGGAACACGGGCGTCTCCGCCGACAGGTCGGGCTTGCAGGCGCGGAGGCAGGCCTGCGGGGGAGAGCCGAGCGCTGGAGGGCCCCGCGCCGCCCCGCGCTGCCCCGGGCCCCGCGCCGCCCCGCGCCGCCCCGCGCCAGGCCACGCCCCGGGCCCCGCACCAGGCCACGCCCCGGGCCCCGCGCCGCCCCGCGCCAGGCCACGCCCCGGGCCCCGCGCCGCCCAGCGCCGCCACCACGTGCGCGCCCGGAGCTGGGGCCTGTGCCGCCGAGGACGTCCGCGCGCCCCGTGCGCTGGGGCACCGTGGACATCGGAGACTCAGCTTCCGCATCGACCCTGTTGTCCCGCACCCCGTCCCCCATACCCCTTGGTACTTCGGCCCAGTAACTGCAACAAACACCTCATCCCCCTAGGTGATTTTTTTTGCCCCATAGCTTTTGTAACCACGGTCAGCATCTTACTGTTGTAAGCCTCTATATAGAAATTAATCAATCAGTGGCAAGTGGGTGCTAGTTGTTGACGCGATGAGTTATGAAGAAATAAATATGGTTCAGTTTGAGTCTGGATGAGGCGTTGGGCTGAAACTGCGGGGAGACTCTCCCCTGGCAGAAGTAGAAATCCGCCATCTGAGATCTGTGTTTTCAATAATACCTCAACCTTTCTCAGTGATCTGCAAACCCGCCTCATGCCCTACCCCAGCCCTCTCTCTGTACCATGCCTCAAAACTTTCCCACACCCATCTGGCACTTTCTCTGGCACTTTTCAGTCTTCGGGGCTGATCGGGTACTTTCCACAATCGGTGAGCTTTGGGAGGGGGTGGTTCACTTCCCTGTCACCTCGTTGGGAATGGAGGGAGGGGCAGAAAGTCAGAACTATTTCCATTGCCTAGGTCACGGAGCCTGCGCCTCTGCTCTCTAACTAGATAAGGTAAGTGTGGTACACATTTGTTTAGGAAAGTGACCTCCAGGCTGCAGCCTTGAGTTTTCAGTTACTAAGGACTGCAAAGGGGGGAACAGATGGACCTCACCCACTCCAGGGATTTAGAATTATAAGACTGCAGAATATTAACAGGGGAAAATCAAAACTATCTCATACTCCTCTCCCCTGGACACAGGAAACGGGAGGTTCAGAGGGGTGAAAGGACTTTGGCAAGGTTTCCACAGCCCATTGGTAACAGAACTGGGCCCAGAACCCATGGGTTCTGACCGTGGCCAGTGCTCCTTCCCTGGTGGGCTCTCAGCAAGCGAGGCTGTGCAGTGGGTGTCTCCAACAGAGAGTCTCTTGGGTCTCTCTGAACGAGAACCCTCAGAATTCCCAGGGCTCTTTGCTTCTGTTTCATATTCCACATGAAACCTGCTCTGTTATTGAGAAAGTCTCTCTTTCACCTTAACTCAGCTTCTCCATTGACAAAACACACAGAATGTAGCGACGTGCGTCCCACTCTCACCCGGGGGGTGCTGGCAGAAGCATGGAACTCGGTCCCCGACACCCGCACTGTGTTAGTCCTGGACTTGCTATCATTTCTCACTTATGCCTCCCATCACACACACCCCCTGTGGTGACCTGGAGGGAGTTCCAGCCTGGCACAAAGGACCTCTACATGCTTCTGGAAAGACAGCAGAAGATCAGTCCTCCAGAAGAAGCATGAGACATTTGGCACCAGTGAGAGGGAAAAGGCACCTGGATTTTTCTTCTCCCTCTAGAGATCATTCGTGGTACTACCTAGCTGGCAGTAGATAGGGAAGAAAAATGGAATGAAAGTGGCAAATGATATGAGGGCATTTTTAAAGGAATAATTTGGGAACTAAAAGATTGAAAATATAGGTTCCATCAAGAAGCAATTATTGTTATTACAATGATTAGTATTTGTATTATTTTAACGCCACTATCTCTAAATAGCTCAAATGGAATGAGGTCTCCATGCAAGAAGACAGGAAGTAAAGATAATCAAGCAGAAATTATAGGCCAGACCCATTTCCCTGAAGCTGCTTCCTTCCCTCCGTGGCCCATTGCTGATTTCACTCTATCTGTCCCCACCCTGGGCTGAGGTACCCATATCTCTGGGAATGAAATCCCCCTTTCCCTACCCTTTTCTTTTGCACTGTCCTAGCCCCGGCCCCAGCCCCAGTTCCATCTGATTCCCAAAACAAGATCATGGCCATGGCCCACGTACCAGCAGGTTACTTTCCGTGGTGAGGTCCTGACACTGGCTGCTCTCCAGGCACCAGCCACGCACCTCCAGGGAGGCCTGAAGCAGCAAGGCCAGCAGCAGGGGCCCCGAGCGGCTGCAGCACGATCTCGGCATCTTCCAGGCAGGCTGAGGCTCTGCAGAGACAAACAAGATTGGTAGGACCCCTGCAAGGAGCAGGACAATGTTGGCCACTCACCAGGAAGGACTGGGAGCCAACATTAACAACGCAATCACTTGTGGAGGGCAAGGCTTTTTGAGGACAGAAGCAGTTCAAGAAGGTTGGTGTGCAGGGTGGTGGTGCGGATTGTGATGGGGGGGAGTAAGATCTGGGCAAAACGTGTGCAATTTCTCCTTTATCTCCTGTTAAAAATCAGACCCCAAAGGAGGTTAGAGCTGGAAGCTATTTTAGGAGTAATTTGGTCCAGCCTCTTATTTGAGAGATGGGGAAACTGAGGTCTAGAAAGAGGCAATAACTTGGGTATTCATGACAAGGTAAGGCTAAGTTCTGTTGCCGGCATTGAGCTTTCCTAGTTCACCATGTTCATGAAGCTATAGTTCTAACACTTCAGATCCAAGGAGCAACTTGGGGAAGACAAGGATTCCAAAAGTCCTGCTCAAAACGGTCTTTTCCCCTCCTTCCCCACCAGGATCCTGTCACTCCTCAGAAATTATGGTTCCTGTGAATAGTAGTTTTGCATAAAGGCAAATAAAACCTCTGGCCAATTTAGCCAAAATCTCAGCCAACCTGATTTGATGTCCTGTATGCAAATTACTCAGGCGGTCTCTATTCCCCAGAACCCTGTAAGTTTGGAATGCATTAAATGTCAGACCTCTTGTTTTCTGAGGTTATCAGATGTAGTCTGGAATAGTTGGACTTAAAGTTGCTGTAGGTGTAAAAGGATACACAGAGCGGAAGGGAATGACCTCCCATTGTGAACGTCTAGCAAAGATACTTTCTTGGAGAAGTCGGAAGTACCTCTGGGCAGATGCTAAGGTCAAGAGGTCAGGATGCAGTAAAGAGGGGAGCACCTGCTGCCTTTTGCCCCCTGTGCCCAACCCTTTCCCCAGCCTTCTAGCTCTCATGCCGCCATGGACCCCCTCACCCAGGTCAGCCCCCTGAAGGGACCCAGAGTTCTGTCATCAGCTCACCAGCCACCTACAATTATTTTGGATTTCAGAAGAACTTCTCAAGCAGCTGTTAAGAGGAAACCTAATTAGATGAGAAAAGGAATTCACATTAAGGCGAGGATAACTAATTGTTTGTCTCCCCTAATAGACATTTGCATTCTAAAATAAGTTTGCCTAAAAGAAATCTCTCATTTGTGGAGGCATAGACCAAATCTTTTTTATAGGGACTGCTTTGGAAGTGAAAGTTATCTCTGGCTCTCATTGTCTACCTCAGAGAGTCACTTCCTTCTCTCTGCCCCACACCCACTCCTTTCCCCAAAACCTGAGCCAGCTCAGGGCTCCCTTCTGAATGGCGGCCAGGCACCGCCTGAGTGTTTTCAGAGCAGCCGCTAGGTGGCGGTGGCAGCCAGTGAGCCGGCCCGTCAGCATCTCAAGCTGAAGGGGCAACTGAGAGCATTGGTCACTTTGCTGTCCAGTTCTGACTAGGAACAGCCCGCTCTGGTTGTAGCCTTTTGATGCTCCAGTTCAAGTATGAAGTCTGAACTTGGGGGATAAGGCAATTTACACTAAAGCTCTGAGACCACGCAGCACAATACTGTCAGAAAAATGCCCAGATTCACAAGAAAAAGAGGAAAATGGTAGTTATCTATCATTGTGGGCAAGTGTAAAATAATATATTAGTAGAGAAAGAAGTAAAATCATACAGGTGTGACCATCTCCTCAACTGTATTTCAATTCTTCTCAAAACTGGCCATTCTGGAATGATTTCCATTTTTCCAAAAACCTACCACATGATTTCAGACCTTCCTGAAAAACCCCAGAGAGCATTTTCTTACCTTCTGTGCCACTGTCTGTGTTGTATACATGGTAACCTTCTCACTCCCCACCCCAGAGCTCCGTTCTACTGCTGAAAGGCTAGAAGGCTAGGCTGTTTCCTAAAAGCAACTTGATGGGCTTTTTTTTTTTTTTTTTTTTGCTTGTGTGTAGTTTCTATTTTTCTACAATGGATAAATATTGCCTTCCGCCGTATTGTAAAAGCAATACAGTAATGGGGAGATGTCAAATATCGTGCATTTTGTAAGTTGAGAGAATGTTATAATCCAATCATTGAAAGCCTTGGAAAAATAAATAGCAATCTCTACTTTGTTAATCTTGACATCTGCTTTATAAGAGAACTACACTTGTTAGAACTTCATATGTGTAGATGAATTCTCTGTGAGCTAAACAAAATATCTTGTATGTTACTCTAAAATTGCACTCTGGCCACGCCCTTCTGTGAATATTGGAGGAGCAGAGGTGCTGAGTTGTGTCCTTGCACCGTGATACACATGCATCAAGTCCTAAAACAAAAGTGTCAGAGGATTAAGTCATTAAATAAGCCATAATCTCTACATATCCTAACAAGTGACAAAACAAATGCACACTTTTAGTTTCCTTGGCTCCTTCCAGCCATTCCGTGAGAACCACCACCTCCCCATTTATACACCAAGAATTTGGGGGATCCAGATGCCCTGCAGACTCATCCTCCCTAACTAGAAAACCCCTTTGCCTGAGCATCCGTCCGTTCAAACAGCTGTATTCGTCCTGCAACCCAGGGTCTGCGGGATGGAAAGTCCTCTCTGCATTGCTTTTGAGGGCACAGACAAGGTGGTTCAGGACCGCGGACAGTTCCCGCACCGGCCACCTCTATTAGCCCCAACTGGGTCTCGTAGAGGAGACCCGAGTCATTATCATAGTGCAGCCACATCAGGTGCGCTAAAGTGGGCAGAAAAATGAGGATTCGGGGATCTGAATCCAAAAAAATCTAGAATACAAAGAGTTTATAGTGATATTTAGCCTTTTCTCTCCTGCCCCCCTTTCTAAGGTTAATTTGAGCTGGAGTATATAGTATCTTTTAAGTGACACCTACCCAGAAAATCGGGAGGAAGAGAAGCCAAAGAACTGAGCTCTCCTGAGATCTCCCCCAGAAGGCGGTAGGAGTCTCAGGGGTCCTAGCAGCCCCCACTCCGGGGGTGGGGCGGGAAGAAGGGCCTCAGGTCCTGGAAGGCGCCGCTCGGCGTCGCAGCGGTTCGCCCCGCGTCCGGAGGCTGGCCCTCGCGGCTCTGCGGCCAGCGGCTTCCCACGCCGCACTCAGCGCAGAAAGTTTTCAAAGAACTCCGGATCGCGGGGAGCCAGAGCGCCTCAAGTCAGCGATCAGAGCTGCGCCTGAGCACCCCACCCCCACCCCCATTCCCGGGGCAGCGAGTTCCGGGGTGAGGACGAGGTTCCGCGCCGCTGCGCCCTTACCTGTTTGCGGGGAGGCTGCTCTCCGGGCGACTCCCGCTGAGCCGGAGCGAGGATGCTTGGTGGCCTCTCTCAGTCCACTTTTCCTCCGTTCTTTCTCTCCTTCCCCGCTGCCTGGTCCCTGTCGCTGTCCTAGGTCCTTATATACCTGCTGGGGCTCGCCTGGGTGGGCGCTGGACGTGAACTTCCCGGCATGGCAGCGTAACAAGCAACTCCCCCGTCCGTGGAAAGGGGGGCCATGGAGAGCGGGAGGGGGGTTTCCAGGTAGGGGCTGAGCGCAAGGGCCGATGTGCCCGGAAAGGGGGCTGGGTCTCTGCTCCCAGAGGCTGGAATTAACACCATCCCGCGGAAGGGCACACCTGGCAGCCGTCAGGAAAGAACTTAATTAAGGACGGTGTTTTCTCTGCAGTTGGGACGAGCAGGCAGCTTAGCACCCTGGTGTGGGGTAGGCCTGGCGCACCCTCTGAGCTCTTTGAGGAGAGGATGAAATTACTTGTGTGCGTGCGTGGGCTGGCACCTGCCTCCTTCACATTTGCAGGTAAATATCACTGCAAAGGGAGGATGTCCGTAATACCTCAGATTTCCCCCAACATTTAGAAACTGATATGAAGATGTCACCAGCAATCACAATCCTTCCGTTCCAGATTGGGAGGAGCCAGGGGCGGAGAAGGTCAGGAGTCATTCACCTGAGGCCCGGGACAGGCCGCCGTCTTGGGGGTGTGAATGTGAGCTGTACTGCCCCCCACTCCACAGGCTCCCCAAGGGACTAGCCCAAGGTGGGCTCCCTCCTGTGCTCCAAACCCTAAGGAGAAGGTGCTGGTAACCTTAGACTATTACGTGGGGCCAGGGTAGGGATGTTTTGTAAAGAACAGCTAAAATACTTTCCTCGTGGCCACTGAGCCATCCTCATGGCCATGAGCTGGCAGAGTAGTCTGGGGACTGTCCATCTTCTCCAAGCCTGGCCTTGGAGTTCTGGCTTGGCCCTAGTGCCAGATGTCAGGCCAGAGAAGAGAGAATACTCAAACCTGCAGCCGGAGAGACTCTACTTTAACCTGAAGGAAAGAAACAAAAGCAAGTTGTGAAGAGCCGTGGGGGTGGGAGGGAGTATTGAAAGTAAACTAAACCTCGAATCAAGGTGCTTGTTTACTCTACCAGCTGCAGGAACTTTCTTTATTCACAGTCAGATACTCCTCTGGACTCCGATGCTTCCTTGAGAATGTCTGGTTGGTGACATTGGCCTATATAGCAAGCCCCTTAACAGTAAGGAAGGTGCCTTATCCCTCAGTCTTAGCCTCTTTCCAAAGTCATCTTCCACTTCTCTATTTGGCATCCTGGCACTTCGACCATCCTCAACGTTCCTATTCCCTTGAACACTACTTTCTCAAGCCTCCATCTCTTTGTTCATGTTACGCGTCCAACTAAAACACCTGTCCTCTCTCCAGCCACCAAGGAAAATTTGACTCTGGCATTCATATTTAGCTCATCCATCATCACCCGTTCTCTGAAGCTCTCTGTAGCCACTTGTCCTTACCCGTGACATAAAACATGACTTTCTCTGTTCTCCAGAGAACTCCACTCCCATCTAATCTGTACATGTAGCCTTCATTGCTGGGAAAAAAATTCACTCTATCTTCCATCTTCCCTCTTCCACCCACGCCTGCCCCTATCACCACCAGGCTTGTGGACCTTCTAAGTCACATTGTGATTTTATATTACTTTACTTTCTATTATTTTTACAACTTCGAGAGGCAGCTGGCAGTAGCAGAAAAGCCAGATCAGAATAAGTTCAGATTGACCTAGCTTCTGTCCTCTTTTGTCAGCCAAGTTCTTAATTACATGCAGCAGAACAGAGAGGCCATTGAAACACATTTAGAATCACTGGGCAGGTTGGAGAACCAACCTCTCCAAATGGTCAGGGACGAAAGATGGCTGGAATCGTGGCCAAAATCAGGACCCAATGAGAAAGAAAACCAGATCAATACTGGGAACAAGAGACCATAAGTGGCACTGTCAATGCCATGGGCACTGGACATACATGTCACTTCTATCCTCAGAACAAAAAGAAGTGGAAGGTTGTAGTTCCCGCCCCAGCCGATGCCACTAGAAAGCGTCGACCCCTGCCCTCGTTTCCCTATCTCATATCACTAGGACCTCTTTGAAACCCTGATTTTAAGATTTTCACATCTATGCTTATCAGATTGGCCTATAATTCTTATCAGATGTTGGTATCAAAATCATGCTGTCCTCATAAAACAAGTTGGAAATCTGTCCCCCACCTTGTTTTTTATAGTTCAGTACAATTTGTGTGCAATGGTGTTTACCTCTTTTTCAGATGTTTGGGATGATTCATCAGAGGATACCATCTAGGTCTTCAAGATTGTTTTCTGAACTGTTTTAAATTTCAGACTCAATTACTTAAACAGCTCTATTCCAATCATCCATTTCTTCTTGTGTCAGTTTTAGTAAGGTGTGTACTCTAGGAATCTGTCCATTCCATCTACATTTTTTAAATGTAGTGGCTTAAAATTGTTTATTTTATATCTTTTTGGCATCAATAGAACCTGTAATTGTGGTCCCCTCTCATCTCTGAGATTGGTAATTTATGTCTTCCGTCTTTTTACTTGATTAGTTTTCCTAGGAGTTTATCCATTTTATCAGTGTTTTTAAAGACTCAATTTTGTTTTTGTTGGTTTTCTCTATTGCCTGTACATTTTTTTTCTATTGCTGAAATTTCTACTATTATTATTTCTTGCCTTCTAATTTATAACTAGTTATTCTTTTTCTATCCTTATGAGTTGGACATTAAATGAAGGCTTTTGCTTAAATATTTGATATTTAACCTTTATTTTTTTAGACGTATGTATTTACGGCTATAAATTTCTTTTTAAGTATGGCTTTAGTCGTATCCCACAAGTTTTGATATGTCATGTTTTTATTATTATTTAGTTTAAAGCATGTTCCTATTTTCATCGAGATGTCCTGATTGAGCTAGGAGTTGTTGAGACACATTCTGTTGAACTTTCAAACATTAGGGGTTTTCTAGTTATGTTTTGAAACTAATTTTTAGCTTAATTTCCCTGTGGTCAGAGAACATGCTCTGTTTGATTTTGGTCCTTTGAAACTGGGATGGAAGGGGAGGTACTGCTTAATAGATGAACATGTGGTCCATTTTGATTGATGTTTCATGTGCACATCAAAAGAACATGTATTCTATGGTTGTTCAAATATTCTATATCCTTTCTATACCTACATCCTTTCTGATTACTTGTCATCTTATTCTATTAGTTACTAATTGAAGTATGTTTTTTTTTTTAAGTCTCTTCCTTATTTTTGTTGTTTTATCTACTTTTCCCTTTGGTCCTGACACAAAAACAACTCTTTCTAAAAATCTAATGGTAGATATGGGGCAGTGTTGGAGGGTCATATAGGGTCAAGAATAAAAGTAGCAGAGAGGTGCCGGAACATGATTATATGCTGATGATGGGAATAATTCAGTAGAGAGGGGGAAACTGGCACTGCAGATAAGAGTGGAAGGGAAAGCAAATAATCCAAGCCTTAAGCAGACGTGAGACAGGATGCAGAAGAAGAACCTGGCCTATGGACAGTGGAGGGCCTTCCCTCCCACAACGGGGGTGGGGGATGAAGGGGGCATGCAGACACAGGTGTGCTTATGTGATAAGCCATGGGGGGAGGAGGGACTTCTGTCTAGGCCAAAGTCTTTACCTTTTAACCCAACCCAGCGTTTCCTGGGAATTATCCAACAGTTACACTACACGCTGTTCAAGACGATTCATTCAATATTGTTTATAGTAGCAATAAAACCAAATTAAACTAAAAATCTATAGTAGGGGATAATTATAAAAATTATGGTAAAGCCATACATTGAAATGCTTTGCAGCCATTCAAAATAATAATGTAGATATTTATTTCTAGACATAATAAAAAATTACCACTATATGTTGTAAGTGGAAGAAGAATGATACAATATAGATATAAATACAGTTAGCAATGGAGGTAGATAAAGATTAAAAGATATCAAAGTATCAAAATGGTTGTTTTGGTTATCTAATGCTGTATCACAGACTGCCCCAAAATTTAATGGTTTAAAAAAAAAACATTTAATTTGATCATGAACGTGTAATGCAATCAGAGTTTGGCAGAGCCAGCATGTCCCTGCTCCACTTGGCATCAGCTTGGGCAACTCAAAGCCTGTGGTATATAATTATTTGAAACCACTCACTCGTATGACTGGTTCCTGGGCTGGGAAGACTGAAACAGCTGGGGGTAAGAGGAGCCGGGGCTCCTCAGACACCTGTCTCTACCTCTGTGTAGCCTTGCCCTGTGATCTCTTCAGCGGGGCAGCATTGAGGACCTGGACTTCTTACACACAGGCTCGGGCCTCTCAAGCATGCATCTGGAGGCGATTTGCCCTCATGGGTAGAGGGGATGCGTGGTGAGCGAGGGCTCCCCAGAGAAGCAGGTGCTGAGTTGGGCTGAGTCTTGATACAACAGGTCAAGATGAAGACAGGAAAGACACTCCAGGAAGAAGGAACAGCATATGCAAAGGGCTCAAAGCAGAAGAAATCCCGTTATGTTCATGGAATGCTGGGTGCAGGTGGCAGAGGGAGAGAGAGAAGACTGGAAACAGTCAGAGGGGAGAGGGGAGGTGGCAGGGACCACTAGGGATTGAGTCAGAGGAGCAATGGGACCAGATTTCTGTGGCAGTGAGGAGGGAGATCAGAGAGAAGGGAGCCTGGAGACAGCAAGGAGTGGTCAGAAGCCCAGTGCTCTGCTCCAGGGCCTGGAGGCCAGTCCTGGAGTGGGAGCAGAGAGGGGAAGACGAGGCTGAGGCAGGTGCACAAAGTACGAAAGAGGCAGCATCGGCGTGGGGCCAGGAGTCACGGACACTCCCCGGTCTGCGGCTGAGGTGGCTGCGCGGACGACACAGCTCTGAAGCTCTGAAGCTCTGAAGCCGGACTGCTTGGCCCTGACCCTAGCTCTGTGACTCCGAGCAAACTCCCAACTTCTCTGCACCTAGGTGTCCCAGGTGTGAAATAAGAAACGTGATTATACCAACCCATGTGGCTGTCATATGTATAAAATCATGTAATCCCTGTAAAGCTCTTAGAGCAGGGCCCGGTCTCTAGTTAGCCCTATCGAGCGCTAGCCCTTATCTTCATTATTGTGAAAGTGCTGGCCCCAAGAGGGCCCAGCCTAGAGAGGAAGGAAGGAAAGGAGGAAGGAAGGAAGGAAGGAAGGAAGGAAAGAAGGAAGGAAGGAAGGAAGGAAGGAAGGAAGGAAGGAAGGAAGGAAGGAAGGAAGGAAGGAGGGAGGGAGGGAAGGAGGAACGGAAGGAGGGAAGAGAAAAGGAAGGATGCAGGGAAGGAGGGAAAGAAGGAAGGAGGCGGGAGCAGACACGGGGCCTTTGGGCAGGGTAGCTGGCGAGTGCATTTGGAGACCTCGAATGCGAAGATTCCTGGGGCTGGGGTGATGCACCCACACCTGGCTGTGGGCACAGGGCCAGGGCTGCTCTCGTCATCCCTGCTTTTCACCTTAGAGGGTTTAATTGGAAAAGCGATGTCACCAGGGTGTGAGTGCGTTATAATGACAGGTGTAGAGGTGGCCTCTGCAGGGGAGAAAGAAGGGCTGGGAGGACAGTAACAAGGATGGGGTGGCTGAGAGCCCAACACAGGGAGGAGGGGCACAAGGAGGGTGGCCTTGTCCTCAGCCTCTAGGCACGGGGGCCAGGCAAGGGGGAACATTTCACTGGGAGAGAGAAGACTTAGGGACAAGGCTGGACGAGGCCGCCATCTGCCCGCATTTGGCCGACTATGCTAGAACAGGCACCCACTCAAGCCTTGAGGGGCAGAGGGAGGGATGAGCAGGGAAAAATCCCAGCTCCGTCCTGGCCTACGACCCTTCTTCACTCGTCCTCAAAGTCTCCACGGACAAGCTAAATGGCTGCCAGCCCTGCCTCAAGTCGGAACAGCTGTTCCTTCTCAGGGCTTCTGGGGCCCAGCCAGGCCTCTGTTAGAGAAAGCACTGCATTCCTGCTCCTGTCTGAGCCGGAGGGGCCTCAGGCCTGCTCAGCTGGTGCCCTTTGTCAGCAAGGTACAGTCCCGTGTATGAAAGGTACCTGGCTAGGTACCCGATACAGAATGAGAGCTCAAGAAATACGTGCAGAGAGAACGTGGGAGGAAGTGAACGAGGAAGGAAGCCCTTCGTAAGCCTCGGTTTTCAGAAGCTCATGATTCTAAAGACTCTCTCCAAACCTCTGCAGGGTTTATGATCCCCAAACAGAGGTGGTCCCCTCCTTATATTGTGTCTGAATTAGAGATAGCCCAGCATCTGCCTCTTTGTGGGTGTGTGCAGTGGGGTGGCGGGGATGAGAGCGGGAGAAGCTCGACTCTTCCTGGGTACAGCAGCCCAAGAACCAGGGGCGGTTTTGGGGGGCCTCTGGCTCCCCATGATCCTCACCTAAGTCACTGTAGGTTCCTTGCCTTCTAGTCACCTCCCCTCTCAGAGAGAAGGAAGGAGGGCACTGTCATTCTGTAGCCAGGCGAAAGGGTGCTACCCGCCCATTGTACCTTGGAAGGGCTTCCTGGTGAGGGAAGGTGTGGAGCCTCCAGGGGGCCGGACGGGAACCCAGCCCCGGGTAGACCGGTTCCCTGCCACAGAGAGGAGGGCCTGAGGGAAGCATATAGTAGGGCGAATAGGGCGAAAGCTCTGGGCAAGGGCTTTCTGCCCCAAAAGTGGAGGATGGAATAGAGGGCAAGATAGAGAGAGAGAGACTGGAGAGGAAGTAATAAGCTAAGGGACTCTGGGGAGGAAGGGTCAGAAAAGAGCCATAACCAGGACTTCAGAGTCTGACTGGATACTAGGGAGAACAGGAGAGAGAAAGAAGTCGCAAGTCGGGCAGGATTTAGGTGCGGGGCTAGAGAGCGGACTGGAGGGCTGCAAGGGGGCGGGGCGGGGGATCGCTGACCAGTGTCGACTTGGAGGCAGCTACTGCTCAGTCTGCTCCCTGCCCAGCGCCAGGCGCCCAGTGGGAGCTCTCCCAGCGCCTACCAGCAGGCTGCCAGGTGCGGCAGGGAGGGCGAGGGCCTGGAGGGCTCGGATGTGGTTCTGTCTCTCATTTACTCAGCAAGTGCCCCTGCGTGGGCCAGGACAGACCTGGCCTGTGCTCCCAAGGCAGGCTTCAGCTCTAGGGAAACCGATAACTAGTGAACAAATAATTACAAATCGTAGTAAATACAGTGGAGGAAACTGAGTGGGAGAAGGGACGGGGAAAGCGTCTTAGCAGAAGGAACAGAGTTCGGGGCAGAGAAGACGAGAGGGTTCCAGGGGGTGCCGGGGTGGGAGCAGGGGAGGGGAGCAACCCACAGAATGGAGGGACGTGAGGGGGCGGGGCTTGGAGGCCGCGAAGGCCATTAGATGGCAACTTAGATTTGAGCCAAGAACAGAGGGAAAGAAAGCATTGCTGGGTTTCAAGCAAGGGAGTGACAGCGCCCAGTAGGATTCCTCTGAGAGATGCTCTGGCTGCCGAATGCGGAAACAAGAGGGCAGGCAACCAACAGCCTCTTTTTGGGAGTCGGTATCAATAGGACTCGGAGCAGATGTGGGAGAGAAGCGAAGGCAGGGTTTCAAGGTGGTTCCGGAACAGCTGGACAGTGGGTGGTGCCATTCAGAGATGGGAAAAGACCGAGGGGCTGAACGGTTCGCAGCAGGAAACCGGGAGCTCCGTGACCGTGGGCAAGTTACTTAACCTCTCTGAGTTTCTCTGTGGCAGTCAACGCCCCACTTCACCATGCTTACAAGATTCCTGCAAGACTCAGGAGGCTGTGTGAGAAATGCTGACTACCATCGGGGTCTTGCCAATGGAAACACCAGGAATTCCTCCCAGGAGAGCCCGGTGGGAGTTGAGGGGGCAGAGCTGGAGCTAGTCCCTAAAAAATGACCCTGAGGCCTGGAGCAAGGGAGGGGAGTAGGTCGTGGAGCCTCAGATGGCCCAGGGAATGGAGGAGCGGATCCCACTGTCTGCCTGCAGCGCGGGCTCCCAGCCGTAGCCCCCCATTCAGCTCTGCAGCTAGGCTACTTTGCTGACCTTCAATTTGACCCTAAGGGCAAAGAGGAATCAATTTGTGCAAAGAATTGAACTGAAAGCAATTTCAATTGACCTCTGAATGGGGTTTTAATTTGCTTTATTGCAGTCAAAGGGCCTCCTGAAGAGACCCTTGAGACTGCTTTTACCCAGCGAGCTAATGCGTGCATCAGTGCAACAGCCTGGGTCTCGTCTGGACCGGGCAGAGGGGGGAGGCCGGAGGGGCCCAGAGTCCACGCCCCTCCCAGGAGTGGGTTTGCAGCCCCCCTCAGGGTCCAGAGTCAGAGTGGAGGAAGGAGCAGCGGCAGGGTAGCCAGCCTGGGTTCCAGCCCCAGCTCAGTGGCCTAATGGCCTCGGGACCTGGGCAGCCACCTCCCCGCCGGGCCCCAGTTCCGGCTTCTGAACAGCAGCAGGCCTGGCGTTTGTGGACGAGGAGATCCCTTGCTCCCTCCCAGACCTGATTGTTTACGGTGTTAAGCTTAGATTTAGAGTCAAACTCTGTCGAAAAAAATCACTAGTCTTACAGCACGTGGCTTACAGTGGGGACAGCTCTGCACCCCCTAACCCCCTTTCGCATGTCTGCCCCTTTTCCCCTAAACTTCTACTCCACACATTCTCACACGGGCCGTACTTCACTGTTCTCTCCTCTTCCCAAAGGGTCACGATGAGTCACCTCCTTTTCTGCTGTGCAGAGCCCTGCAGGCAGCTACCTAGGTGGCCAGGGGGCCTGTCGATGGCCAACTCCTGGCAAAAAGCCCCTTGCAATTGTTTCTCTACATAGGGCCAGTTTCAGCGTGACAGCCTGGGACAGAGGCCTATGAGTTGATTTGCACAGTCCTCTCTTAGAAATGGCCAATTCTCTTCCCCCGAGCTCTACACCTGGGGGTGCGGCCATGTGGAATCCTGAGTGTTCATTCAGAATCACTCCCTTACCCTAACCCCTTTCTTCAAAGTGAGGGCTTGTTCCTGGGTAGAGTGAACTTCCTGGAGGAGGCGTCTTGCCGAAGATGTCACAGGCCTTAAGGACGCGCTAGGCTCTCCTACCTGACGTTCCTACAGCACTCGTTCCAGACAGAGCCCAAGAGCCAGCAGCCACCGTTCTGAGGCAGTGGTCACAATGTCCTTTCACGGGGAAAGTCCTTTGTTAGGGCCTCTGGCATGACAGACGCTTTTCCAGAAGAATGCAAGTTCTCCAGCCGGGCCTGAGACAGGAAGAGTGACGTGGTGGCCAGGAAGGACTGATAATGTACGTCCATTAGTGCATCACAGGCGAGGCATTCAGAAGCCCCGGAACTGTCGTCGATGTCAGCTGCGTGGAGGGGGCTTGAAGTGGCCTTTTTACAGGCACTTATCTCGGTCCCTATCTCCAAGTCCCACCCTCCTCCCCCCCCCCCCGCCCCCGCCCCGCCACGTTGGGAGCCCATCTTCCATTTTCAGGCCCCGCTCAAAGGCATGGAGCAGCCAGGATGGTGAATCCAATCAGTGGGCCTGAGACCCCGAGAGCCCACGTCTGCCCTCAAGCCCCGCCGCCCTGGGAGCGTGACTCCAGGCCCAGGCAGAGCCGGCGCACGGTGACCTCCGTGGCAGGTGCGAGAGCCCATTTCTCTGCATGTGCCTGAACCTGTGCAGGCGTGCGCGCGTGTGTGCATGCGTGTGTGTGATGTGGGTGGTGTAAGGATGTCCATGAGATAGTTTGGTTTGGTTTTCAACAAACTAGCCAAAACCTTTATATGCAAATGAAAGTGATTCCCTTCAAAGCCTCCCCTGGGCAGTTGTCCTTGAAGCCCATGTGGGGCCAGGGCTTGAGCCATCAGCTGACCCCTTGCCTCTGGGACCAGTTTCTAAGCCACCTGAGAAGTCCAATCTTCTGACCCCAGAGCCCCATTTAAAAAAATGTATCAATTACAATTCTTTTACTTCTCCTTTATATTATAGTTGGGTCTTTATATTAAAGTTTTTTTTTCTATTCATGATGGATATAGGAATGTTATACTATCTATGAATTTTATTTCAAGATAGTAAATAAATTCTTACAGACTATTTGCTCTTAAAAAGGAGTTTTGCTGTTGGAAGGAGTGCAAAATAATGCAGCTGCTTTGGAAAATAGTTTTGCAGTTCCTCAAAAAGGTAACCATTGTTAAAAACAAAACAATAGGCTCAAAATGAAGTTGCTTATGCTAAGTCCCATGTCACCAAAACCAAGACTTAACTACAGTTTCAGCTCTCCCAGAATTGGACTCTTAAACCAATCAGCACTAGTGAGGCCATCTGCCTGGCAGACCCCATCATCCCCTAAAAGAAAGTAACTTTGCAATAACCAACCTGTTTTTCGCTCGTATAACTTCCTTCTTCCCACTCCTTTCTGCCTAGTAAAGTCATTTTACACAGCTGCTCAGGGCTCCTGACTATCTGCTAGATTGGATGCTGCCCAATTCAAGTAGATTTTTGCTCAGATAAACTTCTAACATTTTTAATATGTTTCAGTTTATCTTTTAATAACATAGAGTTACCATATGACCCAGCAATTCCACTCCTCAGTGTTTATTCCAAAACTTATACATAATACAGAACAATAATGCCCATTGCAGCATTATTCCAAATAGTCCGAAAGCGGAAACAACCCAAATGTCCATCAATTGATGAATGGATAAACAAAAGGCGGTGTATTCATACAGTGGAATATTATTCAGCAATAAAAAGAAGCGAAATACTGGTAAATGGTACAATGCAGATGAATGTTAAAAACATTATGCCAATTGAAAGAAGCCAAACACGAAAGGCTATATATTGTGTGATTCTGTTTATATAAAGTGCCTAGAATAGGCAAACCCATAGAGACAGAAAGTATATTAGTTGTTGCCAGGGGCTGGGGCACTGGGGAAAGTGGGAAGTGATTGCTAACGGGTATAGGGGGTTCTTTTTAGAGTGATGACAATGTCCTACAGTCGTAGTGATGGTGGCACAGCTCTGAAATATAAAAAAAAAAAAAATCCATTTTATTGAATACTTTCAATGGACAAATTGTATGGTATGTGAATTATATCTCAATGAAACTTATTGGAAAAGGGGTAGTTTTTTGAGAGACAAAGGAGTATGTATGGCTAGCCATGTGTTGAGTCTTTCAACAAAAACATTGAGAGGATCTTCTAGATATGACCTATGACCCCTTAGTGACCCCGTTTCTCTCCTGTCCTTCTCTCCTGTGTCTTTCCTGTGAGCGTCCTTTATCACTCGCACAGATCACTCACGTCTGACATTTCTGGTCACCAAATGAGGCGGGGGGCGGGGGGGGGGCAACTTCTCCACGCCAAGCCATTCTCCGTGACACCAGCTAGATGTCCTGTAATTTGACTCTATTCTGACACTATCCACTTGGAGAGAGTGTCAGATCACCCAGATTAAGGGCTCAGACCCATAAGACCACCCTGCTTCAGATGTCAGTCAAAAGTAGTTAGGTTCCCTGGTTACCCACAACTTCTGTCTGGTTTGGCTACAAATTGGAGGTTCCCATGATCCTCCCGCCTCAGGCTGGATTAATTTGCTAGAGCAGCACACAGAAGTCAGTGGAAACACTTACTTACATTTACTGGTTTATTAAAGGTTGCGGTAAAGTATACAGATGAACAGCCAGATGAAGACATACACAGGGGGAGGTCCGGGAGGGTCCCAAGCACAGGGGCTTCTGTCCCCGTGGAGTTGGTGTGTGTCACTCTCCCGGCGTGGATGTATATCCACCAACCTGGAAGCTCTCCGAACCCGTACTTTTAGGATTTTACGGAGCCTTCTTTATGTAGCCATGATCAATTATTAACTCCATTTCCAGCCCCCCTCCCCTCTGTGGAGGATGTGGGGTGAGGCTGAAAGTTCCAAGCTTTTAATCATGGTCTTTTCGGTGCCAGCCCCCATCCAGGAGTCCACCTAGGGTCACCTGGATAGAACAAAAGACTCTCCCAGTGCTCTTATCACTTAGGAATTTTCAAGGATCTTGAGAGCTGTGCCAGGAACAGGGGGCCGAGACCAATATATATCTTCTATTATCTATACCCTAGGAAAACCCATCGCATCTAAACATGCAAAAGAAAAAAGAGGGATATGGTGTAATACCTTAAGGAGTTATTACAATGGGGATGGGGGCAGAAAGATGTAAAAAAATGCTTATTGAAATAAAAAATGGAATAGGAAAAAAATGACATTTCAGAGATAAAGACTAAATTAGAAGAAATACAGAAACAAACACAAGAAAGAAAAGAAACATAACTAAAAGCACAGAAAAAAATGAGTAAAAAAAAAACATAGGTAAAAGAAAAATCAATAGAAAAAAAGAAAGAAAAGACTTCTAGCTAAAAATGATAAAGAAGAGAGATCTGATACATATTTTACTGGAGTACCCAGAAAAGAAAGCCAAAGCAATGGAACAAACACATATTTAAAACTATAATCGAAGGCAATGTTGCTTAATAAAAGACTTGAAAATATAGATATAAGTTTAAAAGTTGACTCAAAATGTTCAATACCAACAAATATTCCAATACAATCACTGTGGTTTGATTATAAGGAAAATCTTTGGGTAAAATGCAAACGTCCAAATCCGTAAACGTCATAGATAGGCAAAAGAAAATCAGATTGGCATCGGACTTCTTGCCAGTAATATTTTAATCGAAGCATTATTCTCATGGAAAAGTGTGAGACAAAGATTTAATCTTTAGCTAAACTATTCTTCAAGTATGGAGGCCACAGACAGTTATGACCATGCAGAAATCTTCCACAGACCAAATTTAAGCAGATTACAAAATTGTTTTTGACGCTTCAGCATAAGTCTGGGGCGAGGGAGGGGGGGTGGGGCAGCAGTGGTTAATATTACATGGAAGTAACTGAAGAACTAAAATGAACAGATAGGCCAAGAGAGACAAAGTTATAAGTAAGTGTCATATGCTCTGACAAGGTTGAAATAATTCAACTAACTAAAAGTGGGAGATGCAGAAAGTCAATAAGCATGAAATAGAATAAGGCACTCTGACTTCCTTTAGTTACTAGGTGAGAATAAAATAATAGCAATCAAAACTAAAAAAAAAACAAAAACCAAGGAACGGAGGTTTATTTTAGATTTCAGAGATAAAATCCTGAGCAACAAATTTGTGGGCAAGGAAGAGGGAGAAGAGGGAGGAATCTATAATTCACGTCAGTATGGGTCATGTTAGGAAAGCAAGAGACAAGATCTAAATATCTAAATAAAGAGATAACTAAAGGTATATACTAAAAGTATTTGTCATGATAATCAGTAGAATAATAATATACACCTTCCTAAATATCACAGAATGAGAAAAAAAATAGTCTATATAATGAAAAACCTATTTGGTACGTTTAACATCTATATTTATGTAATGTATGAAATATAAAGTAATATGACAAACCAGGACCAAATAAATATAGTCATATATGTAAATGGACTTGAATCATCTATAAAGAGAAATTTTTTTAGATGGGTTTTAAAGGATCCACTTCAGAGCTGTATAAAGAAACATACAAAAAAGCATCAGGGGTGATTATGGAGGAAAATCGATTTTAAGAATTGTGGTAGATTTATAGAATGGAGTACTACTCAACAATAAAAGGGAATGAATTACTGATACAGGCACCAACTTGGGGGAAATCTCACTACAAGGCTTTGGAATCTCAAAAACATACCGAGTGGAAGAAGTTGGAGGAGTTTATACCCTATGATCCTGTTTCTGTTGAGTGTTCAAACAGGCAAAATTCACCTGGGGCAAAAGAAGGCGGGTGAGGGGCTGTCCCAAGGGGTGGCCAGGGGGTTGGCTGGGGAGAGACAGGAGCGACTTCCTGCGTCAGGAAAATGCTCTCTGTCTAGATGGGGCGTAGGTTACACAGGTGTATGCAGTCGTCAAAAGCCGACAGAAGGTATACTCACCACGTGTACAATTCACTCTGGGTAAATTATACCCCAATTTAAAAGAAGGGAATCGTCGCCACGTGTGCCCTGAATTCCTGAGCGGCCCTGGCAGAGGAGGCCAGCCGCCCGAGCAGCATGTCCGGCCACCTCCGCCTTCTGACTGTGGTGACTTGTCCCCAGGGTTACGGGTGGCTTGACCTCGGGAACACCAGCCCTGAGAAGGTCATGGAGAGGACACCAAAGTCACCGAGGGGCCTCGCCCCTGTCAGCGGAAGCAGGTAGGGAGAGACAAGGTCGGGCAGGCTCTGCCTCCCTGAGAAGCCGTGGCCTTTGCTTGGGCAGTCGCTGCCTCCGTTCCACAAGCCTCGATGGGCAGGGGGACAGGGCGGAAGGTCGAAACAAAAGGGATTAGTCACGTCTCCATCTTCTCGGTTCTGCTTTTTATAGAAGCTTGAGGAGCTGGGAGGGGAAGCGGTTTGCTGGGCGCAGGGTTGAAGAGGCAGAGTTCCCAGATGGAGCCGGAGGGGAGGCGCACTCAGGGAGGGGAAGGGTGGGGGGAGGCTTTCCGGGGAGCACGAGCCCCCCTGCATTAGCACGGGCAGGGGAGCCATCTGCCATTGTGACCCGGCCTTCAGCCCACTGCACTCCAAGCGAAATGGATGGAAAACAAAGGCCTCAGAGCCCAGTGAGCCGCAGCCCATGAATGTCTCACCGATGATGGCCTGACCAGGGTAATGGGATGTGAAGGGCACTGACAGACGGAGGAAGGAAACGGGGAGGCTAGAGGGGAGCGGTGCCTCTCAGAAGTCCTCAGGGGGCCGGGGTCTCTCCTTCACCACCAGCCTCCCATGCCTCCCTCTCTAGGGTCTGCTTGGCGGTCATAAAGGACAGACTCACAACTCTTAGGCGCACAGGTGATCGTCTGGGTTGTACCCTTCATAGTCAGGGGGAGGGACAAGGATGCGCACTGTCCCTCAATCCTACGTCTGGACAGAGCACGCAGCCTAGAGGGGTCAGCCAGGGACAGGGCCAAGACGGGCGAAAGGCAGAGCCGGCAAACACACCGCCGCCTCGTGCCCGGGGACGCTGCCGCCCACATGAGCTCCCGGAAGTCTCCCCCTCCGACCGATTGATTTACGTTCCTCCACGCAGGAGAAAAATGTGTGACGGCATGGGCATACGCTCCCACTATTATTAAGCGATAAACAGCAGGTTGTAAATCAGTATCTACGGTATGATCCCATTCTCTTGTTTTAAGAGTTATATAAAAAAAATCAGAAACTCTGAAGGATGTGTACCAGATGCTAACAATGCTCGGCCAGGGACTACGGGGAATTTTTCTCTTCTTTTCGTTTGTCTCTATTTTCCAATTTTCCCCAAAGCACATAGTCCCTTTGCAAGAAAAAAAAAATTATTGGTAATGATTTTTTAATAAATAATAGATACAAAGTCCCCTCTTTCGCATCCTGCCATGGTATCTGAAACCCCCACATCCGAAAACAGTCCTTTAGGTCGAGGCCATGTCTTAAGAAGTAAAGGCCGAGGTTTCAAGGGAACTATGTTCGTGCCGTTGAGTGTCCCATCTCGTCATCCTTTTGGACTTTGGCATGTAGCTTCTCCGCCAGAGTCACCTCAGTGAAAGTGTGTCGCGTCTCGAGAGGGAGTGTGTGGTCATGAGTCGGACACCGGCGTGACCCCGGGAGCCAAGGGCTCAGTGTCAGTGGGCGCGTCTCTGCCTTGGGACACCGGGAATGGTGGAAATCTCGGGCCCCTCAGCGGTCTGTGCAAGGACTGGTCTTTTGAAATGCTTTCCTACCTGACCTTGAAGAGAGGGTGACACAGAGCCCTACAGGCGAGTGACATTCCGAGTTGCTGGGGACAAATGTGAAGCAAAGTGGGAGGCTGCGTGTTTAACTTGGGCCAGGAAAGGGGTCAGGAAGAGCCTGCCCTCTAACGGGCCGGAGGGCTAGTGTGTCCGGAGAGACCACAGCGCCGACGGACACCAGTGAGAAGGGTATCAGAAACGGGACACGGGACAAGGCATCCTCGTCCCATTGGAAAGCATTCAGGAGTCCTGGCCGCCACAGCCCACGCGGGACACAAAGGGAGAACAACGAGAGGATTATCCCCCACCTTCCAGACCCACGAAGAGTTCTAAGCGTGCTCATACCCAGGTTCGGGGAAGGCGTGGGGAAACCGACTCCCGCCGATGGCTCGGGGACCGTGTGCTTGAACCGACTTTGCTGGACTCGTGCTGTCGGTGTGCCCGCCCTTCAGCATGGCGACTCCATTTCCAGAATTGTATCCTAACAAAGTGCATGAAAATAGACGGGGGGGAGGAATGGAAACCATGTTAACACCCACCAACCAGGGATGGGTTCATAAATCACGGCCTCCATGGGCCGGAGCGACCGTGAGCCCCGTGGGAGCACAGCACCTGTCTGCTTCATCAGCACTACACTGTCCCTAGCACAGAGGGCAGTGTCAGGCCCGCCAGAGGCGTTTGTCCAATGAAGGAAGGGACAAACGAACGAACAGGTAAAAGCTATGTTACGTAGCACTTCAGGAGAATGAGGCTGAGGTCTGGTACCACCAATACACAAAGACAGCTGCAAAAGGTTGTCACAGGTCACAAGCCAGCACGGTGGCTTCGTACACGAATTTGCTTAAGCCTGGAAGAATTTACAAGAAAACACAGAGGGTTCGGGAAGGACGTGCTGGATGCGTTAACAGGGCTTATTGCCAGATAAGCTGGATTATATTTATTCTTTTGTTCATACTTTCTGACTTTTCTGTAATAACCATGTTTCAGTCTTATCAGAAAAAATACAAAGTTACATTAAGTTTCAAAAACAATAACCCGGAGGTAAATTCCTGGCCCACAGAAGTCTCAAGCATAACAAAATGGTCACTTTGAAACCACAAAATGTAGGGGGTTTAGCAGTTATAAGAACCAAAAGGATGATGATACTGAAGAGTATTCAGACTTTATATAACTCATTTCTAAATGAATACTGTTCCATTATAGAAATATTCTACAATTTGTCCAACCAACCAGCCATCGGTGGCCATATCTGTATCCATATTTGTATAAATCATATTTGTATAAATGAATAATCATTTAAACAATAAATATGTATTAAGGATTTATTCTATCCTGGGCACAGAGTGAGGTGTCAGGTGCTGGAAATATTCTGATAAAGTGAGTTTTGTTCTAGAGCTTAGGTTTCAATGAGAGACAAACACTTAAGAAAGTAAACAACCAAATTCATATATAATTATAAAGTGTGAGAAGTACTGTGGAGGGGAAAAAACTCCTAAGAATCTCTAATATGGTGCAACATGCAAAAATTATCAGGACTATGACGATAATTATAATTATAATTGAGTAAATTATAATTATAAATGATATAATTATAAGTAAAATTTATACTATGTTACATAAAGGGCTATAAAAAAAAAAGGCAGGAGAGAAAGAGGGGATGAGGAAAGGGGCTCATGATTTCAGGCAGATGGGCCAGAGCTGGGATCACTCGGGAAAGAGGTGCAGGGGGCTGGAGGGAAGAGCCACGTGGAGATCTGGGAGAAGATCACGCCGCGCGGAGGGAACAGCGAGCGCAAAGGCCCTGGGGTAGGAGTGGTCCTGGTGCGTTTGAGGAGCAGGAAGGACCCCCGGGAGGCTGGGGAGAGAGCAGGGAGGTAACCATCAGATCTGGGAGGGCCCTGTGGGGCGCCGCGCCTCCAGGTAATGGTTGATTCTTTTCACCACGTGTATGTATCTTTGGTTTACGTTTTTTTATTATTTAAAAGAAATAATTCTGCCAGAGAGCAAATCAGAGGCAGCAACCTCAAGGGGGTCCCTGGCAGTGGGGACTCCAACGGGAGACTTCGGAGGCTGTTCAGGTGGGTGATGTTGGTGGCCAGGCTGTCGGCAATGGAAATGGACACACTGACAGGTTTGAGCCCAGGCAAGGAGACTCGAGAGGACTCGATGCATTAACTGGGCGGGTGGGGGGTGAGGGGGAAGGGTCAAGAATGTAAGTCGTTTAAGGAATGATCCCCAAGTGTCTGGCTTGAACAGTTGTGTGCCAATTACCGAGTGGAAGGAGAGAAAGTGTTCTGATATTCACACGTCGAGTGTGAGAGTCCTCCAAGGCGCCTCGGGGGGAAACCTCAAGAGGCCGCAGGTGAGAACCTTCCCATGTTGCTGGTGGGCATGGAAAGGGTGCAGCCACTTTGGAAAACAGGGGGGCAGGGCAGTTCCTCACAAAGCAGAACGGAGTTACCGTATGACCCAGAAGCTCCACTCCAAGGAGTATGTGCAGGAGAATTGAAAACATTCACACAAAAACTTGTACACAAATGTTTATAGCGACATTATTCATAATAGCTAAAAAAATTTTTAAAAGAACTCAAATGTCCATCCACTGATGAACAGATAAATGTTTTTATTTACAGTCTACAAGAACATGTTATTTGGACACAAAGAAATGAAGTACTGACACCCGCTACAACGTGGACGAACCTCAAAAACATGATGCTAAGTGAAAGCAGCCAGACGGAAAAGGTTAACTGTTACACAATCTCATTCATAGGAAAAGTACAGAATAGGCAGATCCATAGACTGAAAATACATTCGTGGTCCTTAGGGCAGAGGACAGAGGTAATGGGGAACGACTGCTCACGGGTCCAGGGTTTCTGTCGGGGTGATAAAAATGTTCCGATAGTTGCACAGCCTCGTAAATATACTTAAAACCACTGAAATACACACTTAAAAATGGTGAATTTTATGATCAATGAATTATATCTCCAAATAATAATAATAATAATAATAATAATAATAAGCCAGTTGGCTGAATGAGACTGGAGCCGTTGAAAAGTCAGGACTGGAGGCTTAACCTAGGGAGCGTCAACAGAGATGACATTTAAAACCAAGGAAACGGAGAGTCACACCAAGACAGCATGCGGGGGGGAGAAGCAGTGGAAGCCTAGTGCCTGGAGAGCGAGCCACGTGTAGAGCTTGAGTGGCAGAGGAGGGGCCCACGAGGGAGACAGAGAAGGAGAGGCCAGAGAGGGAGGGAGGAGGAGAGCATAGTCAGCAAGCTGCAGGCCTCGCTTCAGACTGTGTTATTTCAGAACATGGCGCACTGAGCAGCGATGCCTGGGCATGGATCGCCACGTGTTTCTAGAGGATAAATCTTGGAGGCAGAATTTCTAGGTCAAGGGGCATGCGCACTTTTAATTTTGATAGACACTGCAAATCTCCTCTTTTCTCAACACTGCATGAAAGCATCAGTAACAGAGAAAATCTGTTTCTGTTCTGGATTAGGAGCGAGAGAACCAAGGAGCCTGCCAAGTGGAGAGGAGACCAGAGCCGGCTCAGGGTCCCGGGAGAACAAGGCAAGGTTTGGGTCGCTGGAAAGCAGAGTGACCAGCAGACCCCCACAGAACTCCAGAGGTGAGCCGATTCCTGCAGTGGGAACAGAGAGGAGTCCATTTGTGAGCCTGGGAAAAGGAACAAAGCAGCAAGAGATATACAGTGCAGGGCAAGAGTCCTCATTTTGGAATCTTGGGTGGCCACTAAGCCGCTGTGTGACCTTGGATGAGTCACCTTACCACTCTGGGCTTCAGATAGCTCATCTGTCAAATTCGAAAACTGGCCCGGCATTTCTGGCCAGGATCCTTTCCCTGTTAGAACTCTGTGGCTCCTGCTTGAGAAAAAGAACATATCTTCCTTTTAACCCCAAAAGCCAACATCAGGGCAGTTTTTTCTCCGGCTGTTTTGTTCCTGTGGTGGTTTTTCCGTTCTCTGTAGGGGGTCAGGAAATCATGATTTCAAGCAAGCTCTGACCAGAATAGCTCAGTTCAATTTAGAAAGCATTTGCCGAATGCCCCAGGTGCAAGGTTACCACCACCCTCCTGCCTGGATGGCTAACCTTGCACCTCTACAGACTATTCTCAATGCAGCAAAACTCGCTCTGAGCAAAAGGCACAATCTACAGCAGCCCACAGGACCTGTGGCATCTCACGCCCCTACTGGGACCCGCATCCCACCCACCACACACCTCCGCTGGCAGGCGAGCACACTCCCACCTCAGGGCCTTTGCGCATCCTGTCCCCGCTGCCTTCTCCCAGATGGCCGCTGGCCTTGCTCCCTCACTTCGTTAAGATCTTCACAGTTAGCCTCACCTGGGCAGATTTCCCTGCGCGTCCCTCTCAGCCCCCTCGTCCTGCTTGTTTGCCTTTGTAACACTTACCGCCACCTTAACTCTGCGTTCCCGCACCGCCGCCAAACCGCGGGCTTCCCCAGAGCGGGCTCTGCTGCTTCCCCAGCGCCTGGAGCAGTGTCCGTGCAGAAGAGGCACTCGGTGCAGGTTTGGGGAGCATGAATGAATTCTCCCACAAGTCCTAGTCACATGAGTCGGCCCCACTTGCTTTCTGAACAGACACACACATAAATAAGAGGTTCCTAAATTAAGCTCTTGACTGTTTTGCAAGGCTTGGCTCCTCTCCAGGCCTGAGTTTTCCTGCGTGAATCTAAGGTTAACAAACCTGGGACAAGCTCCGCAAGGAAGGAACCGAGACCTATCTACGGCTGATCCCAGAGAAGGCACTCAGAAGGGGCTCAGCACTCAATAAATGCTTGCGTTCTTCACACAAGAGGAAACCAGAGACGCTTTTGCCCCCTATCTGGGGAGCCAAGATCTAGGTGAGGGAAATGAGATTGAATCCTGTCACCAGAAAGGTCTCAGGCCATGTACCTAAACCTCTCTATGACTTAAAGCCTTCAGAAGAAACTTGGTCTGGTGGTTACAATCCCCGACAGTAGCGCACCCCTGCCCTCTAGTGGCCACCGAGTGCAGTGGCATGGTGGAAAAGCTTTGACAACAATTTAGGGGAAAAAACTTTCATTACACAGGTTGCCTGACTCCATAATAAACTGGGAAGACATAAAATAAGGGAATAAAAAGTAATCAGATAGTCAGATAATACTCGAATTTCCAGACTTACGCCTACTTTATACCTAGTTCGTTGATTTAATCAAGTATTCACAGAGTGCCTACTATGTTCCAGACCCTGCCCGTGAACAAAACGAGTCACTGTATTTGCGCCGCTTACATTTCTGCTGTCATCACGCTGAATTTTTATCCCGATACATTCACTTCTATCATAACCTGTGCTGCCACACGGAGGACTGTCTCCACGTCCTCCGCCTGGATGCTTCAGACCTGAAGTCAGGGCACACAATTTCCATCTAAATACCGCGCAGTCACTCAACCACCACCACCTACTGACAGTACTCTAGAGGCTGGGGAGACAGCAGTGAGAAAGGCCGGAGAACGGTCCTGTGGGAAGGCGGCTTGAAACGCACCACCACAGAAACAATTCTGATTCCATTGTCATACATGGAAGTATAAAACAGGTGCCTCAACTTTATCAAACTTCATCTGAGGGGTCCACTTCCCTGGGGAGGTCTCCTTTAAGCTCAGAACTCAAGGAGTAATCAGGCTGGGGGACCAGCGAGAGGAAGGCAGGGGTGGCACCTGGAGCCAAGACCTGACGGGAGTTCGCAGGCCAGTTAGGAAGTGTGGGGTTTATCCTCAGAGCAACAAGAAGCCACTGCAGGGTTCTGAGCGTTTTGAGGAAGACTGGCCTTTTAGAAAGATCCCCTATAACAAATATACCCCAGAAGAAGAGTTCATTCATAAGGGTAACACGAACTATTTATAAAGTCACTTAGGAAAAATGTAATATGTATTTAAAGAAAAGCTGTAAACTTTACTGAGGGACAGAAAAGAAGACTCAAATAAATGGAAAGACACAGCTTGTCTCGAACAAAAGACAGTACTGTGAAGATGTGAAGTGTCTTTAAATTTACCTATGTATTTGCCACATACATATAATAAAACCTCCTGAATTGCAGAGGCCCTGTTTTACACTTTCCTGACTCCCAGTACTTTCCCCTCATAACACAGTATGATTATGCTTGTAATTAAGTGTTTCAGGATGTTTATCCACGACACTGATAAAAGAACACTAAATTCATCTGGAAAATATATAAGTGAAAATAGCCAGTAAACTTCTAAAAAATTATCTCACCAGGTAATACAAATGGATTGTAAAGCTGGCGTCGGTAAAGCCGTTTGGCACGGAAACTAGAAGAGGCAGAAAACTCAATGGAACACAACAGACGCCAGAAGTAGATCCAGCCGTATGTGGAAATTTAGAACATGATGGAGATGGTACTCCATCCGTGGGGGAAATGGACTACTCCGTAAACAGCATTGGGACAACAGCCATTTAGAAAACAATTAAATGTGAATCCACCATACCTTTGGCCCTCATATCAGAATTAATTGCAGGCGGATCACAGATTTAAATGTAAAAACAGAACCACGAAAGCATGAGGAGGAAACATAAATGCAATTCTTTTGTAATCGCGGAGTAGAAAAGCACGATACCAATTCCATAAACCATGCAGGGAAATATTAATTTGATTCTGAAAAGCGTAAAACTCCTTCGCAGCAAAAATACCGAAGTCAAAAGACAAACGGAAAACTGGAAGAAATATTTGCAAAGATATCAGAGACAAGGTGCCGGTTTCCTCAGCTGTAGAGAACACTTAGAACGCGATAGGCCAAAGATGAAGAACACAGTAGGAGGAACAGGCAAGACAACACACAGAAAAAGATCCGTGCGGCTCCTATGCCAAGAGCTCAGCCTAACTCGTTTCTAAAATGCAAAGTAGAACAAGTTACCATTTTTTACCCGCCATAGTGACAAAGATTTGGGGACGTGTCGGAGACTGTGGGGAGGTAGCAGAGCCACTGAGAGAGCCAACCGGGCAATAGCTAGTGGGCAGTTTCATTGCACGCGCCCTTTAAAATTCCAGCAGTCCCTTCTAGGAACGGATCTCACTGCGGCATTGTTTATAAGAGCAAATCACGGCACAACAGGGCGCCAGTCCTTGGATGCGGTGATAGGAAAAGAGCTCCAGCGTGGACTCCAAAGTGACAAATGCAAGGCGAGAAGTCTGGGTTGTTTGTTTTTTAAGGCTGTGTCCATACATACGGGTATCATTATACATATGCAGTATATGCAATTACATATACACACATATATAAAAGCATTTATATGCTCTGAAAAATTTTGGAAGGATACAGAAGACACTGATTGCCTCTGGGAAGCAGGCCTGGAAGTAGGAGATTAGGGAGAGAGGATTCTGCCTTTGTTTTCACTTTACATCCTCCTTTACCGTTTAAATGTTTCCCACGAGCAGGTATCGCCCTTCCGATAGTGCTAAAACGCGCCCCCGCCGCCCCCGCCGCCGCCGCCGTTGCTGCTGCTGTTAGGATCGCTCAGGCTGCCGTGCAGTGAACTGACCGCAGGGGCCAGAAGAGCTTGTGAAGATACATTTGGCCGTCCAGATACGACGTGACCGCGAGACGGTGTCAGCGGGGCTGAAAAGAAACGGATTCCAGTTTTGTTTGAAAGGCGACGCCGACAGGAAGGAGGTGAGAAGGGCGCCGCTCCGCGTTCTCACGGCCACTCTCCCGCCCACTTTCCTGCCCCATGGCCAACATCATTCCAGCCACTAGACTAGAAGCTCTGTGAGGACAGAGACAATGTCCGTTATGTTCTCCGCCGCTTGGAAAAGAGCCTGGAGGACCCCAGGAGGCCAGCAGGTGCCAGCACTGGCCCTAAGAGCTCAGCACCTCAGCGTCGGGGACTCCCCATGGGGCTGATGCCGGGAAAGGCTCAGAGCACGGGGGAGCCTCAGGGATGACCACAGAGTCTGAGCCTGCTTCGCCCATCAACCCCCGCTACCTATCCTCACCGGTACCAGCACCAGAGAGGGGCCAGACAGCACCTGCTGAACAGTATTTGAACTGGTACCACCTGCCCCAGATCCGGAAGGGTATGCAACGGGGCGCCCTCCTGGCAGGTGCACCAGCTACCTCCTCCGCCTTTCACTTCCCTGTGCCTGAGCCCCGGTTCCCGCCCAGCAGGAAGGCCGACAGACTCTTCTGGCTTGGTCCAGGAGGAAGGCTGCTCAGACTTCGGCTGCATCCCTGAGCGCTGGCCCCCACGCTCCTCGCCCTGCCCTTTGCACCTGGCTGCTTGCAGAAAGCGACCCTTCTCTGGCCAACCCTACTGCCCTTCCTGCTGGGCCTCCCTCTAACCCTCAGCACCTGCAGGCCCCAAATCCACAGAGCAGAGAGCTGTAGATTTGTCCTCGAACCACCAGGAAAGACGGGACGACTTCTCAGAGGAGGCAACATCTGAGTTGGGCCTTGAAGCATGAAGAGAAATGAGCTTCTGCCAGATACAAAAGGAGAACAGAGGCTGTAGGTGCGCACTGCCCCAGCGAGCTTCTTGTAGGGTAGGTTAGACTGAGGGCCTGGCAGGGCTGGGTTAGAGGCGGCCAGACTGTGCAATGCTCTACAGTCATAATAGTGTCCTCCTAAGTCACTGGACTCACCTGTGCCCTGGTGCACTCCCTCCACCTGCTGCTTCTCACGTAGGTATGTGTGTGGTCTGCCTTCTCTGCCACACTCGAGTTCCTTACAGAAGGGCTGCAGCTTTCATCTCTGTGAAGGGAGTGCCTGGCACGGCCTAGGGACAGGCGCTCAACAAACGATCTTAGGAAAAAAAAAAAAAAAGGAAGGCGGAGGTATTTGTCATTGTGGTGCTCACACAACCATAAATGGGCGAATGTTGTCTGCGGATTATACCCCGGGGAAAGCAGACGCGAGAACGCATGTGCCCATAGCAGAGCATCTGTGCTTTGCAGTTCACCAGGCACTTTTCCCGCCACTCATCTTGTGTGACCCCGGCAACATCCTCCTGTCACAGATAGAGAAACTGAGGTGTCAGCGGCTTGCCCGGGTCCCACAGCAGCCCACCTGAGCCCGGCGCAGAGCTTGTCGCTCCCAGGATGTGAGCCCCAAGGACATGTCACAGGATGTGGATGCGCCGTGGCTGGGGAAAATCCGCTGTGCAGAGATCATGGCGCCCTCTGCTGGTGCCAGGCGGTTCCCTCCTAAAACACCAGGCCGGTTGCTGAGGTGACTCCTGCTGTCTCGCCCTCCGGAAGCTCGGCCTCTGTAGGAGAGCTTGGGCGCGTGGGTTCTGTTCAGAGCGGCACCCCAGGTGGGCCTGGGAGGCACTGGGTGACATCCACACACCCTGCCCCAACCCCATATGACACAAACCGCCTCATTTTCTCTGTGTTAGGTATTAGCATTCTCAGATTTCCTCCAAATAGGTGTCGTACCACAAATAGTGTTGCCAGATTTAAATAAAAATGCAGGACAGACTACTTGGGACATATTTATCCCAAATAGGACATATTAAACAAGATATACTTACACTAAAAAATTATCTGTTGCTTATCCGAAATTCACATTTAACTGAGCATCCTGTATTTTATCTGGCAATCTTAACTGCAAAAAAAAAAAAAAAAATTGTTTTTTGATTTAATTTAAATTTTTAAAGAAAATTAAAAATAAAATGGAATAAAAAATAAAGCAAAACAAAAAAAACAATAAAATGAAATATAAAAATAAAGTCAAATATACAAGGTAGATTTTAAAATAATATAAAAACATAAACAATTAAACACAAGTTAACAATACGATATTTAAAAATAAAATAAAACAATGAAACCACACACCACCAGCGGGCGAAGCCCTGCGCCAGCCCCTGGCGCCTTCGCAGCGCCGGAGGATGGCCACGGCGTCTCCGAGGCCGCCCTGCCGCGCACTCCGAGCTGTCTGCGGCCTCCGAGCGGCGCTGGCTCCCTCCGGGACAGTGACCCCAAAGCCTTGAGAAAGCTCGGGAGGAGCGGCCGCCCCGCACTCGCCCTGCTGCGCCTCCCAGGCGGCGAGCGCCCCGGAGGAATGGGAGCCTGTCACCCTGCGTCCTACCCAACCTGCGTCCTGCCTAACCTGTGCCCTACCTAACCGGCGCCCGAACGACGCAGCGGTTACTCAACCGTTTTTTAACGGAATCCAGTGTGTTCTAGAAACGGCTTTTCTGAGGCTCCGAAAAGAGCCCGCGGAGGGTGAGCGAAGGCTGCTCTGTTTTCAGACAAGTCGCACCCTCCCGACCCCCACTTCTACTGCTTTGTCTTGCTGGGGAGAAGGTTGCGGGGGGCGCTACCGGTCTCCATGAGGTCCCAAGACGCCTGCCACGGCACGGTGGGAGGGTGATGCCGGTGACAGCTCCTCTAGCTGAACTTTGCTGCCCCTGCATCCTGCCAGTGAAATCCCAGGTGACACTGTGTAGGTAGAAAGAAACCCGTTGGAAGTTTCCTTGTTTTTTTTCCTACAAAGCTGAATGCTGAAAGGCACAGCAAGACAATTTTTGCTGGCTTGGGAAAAGATCTTACACATTAATAAAGGCAATAATAAAGGTATCATAATATTAAGTTAATAATACAAAATGCAGCCACAAAACTCCAACCTATGTCCCGTAACCCCTCTCACTGGGAATTTATCCTAATGAAATAGTTCAATAGAATAAGAGTGTCCAATGCATAATAATGTTCATTGTGGAATTATTGACGGTGGCTAAAAATCGGAAACAACCTAAAATCTAGTAATGGAGGATGGGTAAGGAAACAATTTTATACCCAAAAGATGGACTGCTGTGCAGCTATTAAGCAGTTAACAGCCAGGGCTGTTGAAACGAGGGGAATGTTTGTAATATAATCTTAATGAAAAATGGTTTACCATAGAATAATTGTACATACCTATGGATCACAGCTCCTTTAGATTTGCTTTTTTTTAACTGAAGTTTTATTTAGATAATTGTTGATTCACGTAACAGTTGTAAGAAATAATACAGAGAGATCCTACCTTTATAGTTTCTCCCAGTGGTAACATCTTACAAAACCAGGATTTGACAGTAACATAATCCACCGACCTCATTCAGTTTTCTCTATTTTTATTACGTGTGTGTGCATTTAGTTCTATAGAATTTTATCGTATCAGGATGCTTTTTTATAGAACATAGGCATCTTCTACTCAAGCTCACCACACCCCTACCTACCATCACACTCTTCTCCGCTGCTTTTCTCCTAACTGTGCCATATATTTTTTTTTTTGGTGCATTTTTTACAAAAGTATATTAAAAGTATGCTGATTAGTGAAAGAAAATCGTAGGATGCTCACTCACTTCAGTATGGTCGATAATAGCACCCTCCAAATAAAAGGAAAACAATATAATGTCCAAAGACAGGATGGGTTAAACAAATCATGGTCCATCTATGGGGTGGAATAGTATGCGGCCAATAAAAATTATGTTTTTAAAGAATAGTGAAGTAAGAAAATGTTTGCAATGTTAACAGAAAAATATTTTCTGGCAGGGAGTGAGTACTATTACAAATGGTACAGTAAGGCATCATACAATTTTATATATGTATGAATCTAATGCAAAAGAAAAGTAGAGGAACAAATTCCAACAGCAATTATCTCTGGGAAATGGGATGATAAATGCTATTTTGCTTTTGCTTTCTTTTGGGGGGGAATTTAAAATTTGGTGCAATTAATATAATTTTAGAACAGAAGGGAGTCATATTATATCGATTTTTTTTTTAAACCCATGGTTTACTCTCATCAATGAGAGTGCAGGCAACCACCTCACCCCCCTCACTGGGCCAGATGCTGTCTGAGAAAGCCTGGAGGACGGATGGAAATAGTCTGGTGGGCTGGGATGTCAGATGTCACCTCTGTCCATCTTCCACCTAGAAAGTTACATAATCGTCACGAGTCTCAATTTTCAGATCTATAAAAGGGGCATAATTACCTGGGTAGGAAGCTTTTGCACTGGGATTAAATGAGACAATACATATAAAGAACTTGTTGCAGGCTGGACCCATGGGAAGCTCTGTCACTTTTGGCAGCTGCTGGTGGATACACAAATGGGGGCCTCCGGGAAGAGTCTGGGGACGGGGGCGTGGGGCCCTCCAATACTTAGAGAACGGGAAGAGGAGAGGACCCAGTGGGGCAGGAGGACACAGAGTATGGTGCCAGGAGCCCAGGGGGAAGGGATGTCAGGGAGGAGGGAAATCACCTGGGCCCCAGCTCCTGAGAGGTCACTGTGGGATGGTGGCTGAAGGCCCTGCCAGGCGGGCGGAGTTGAACGGGAAGTGGGAAGGCAGAGCTGTCAAATCCAGGGAGTGCTTTTGAGTTTTCCTGCCAAGTGCAGCAAACAAATAAGGCATCTGAGGAGGGTCAAGGGACAATGTGTCTAAGATGAATGGGTGCCATTAAGGAAATGCTCTAGGGAGAAGCGGAAAAATTGATGGGGCCAGACAGAGAGCGCCATGGACTGAGCAAAGGGAGGAAGAGGATTCGGAGTGGGTGGGGGAAGATCGCCCAGCAGAGCAGGGCAGCTCTCTCCCGAGACAGGCGAGAAGGGCGGGTCGGGGCAGGAAGGAAAGGGAATAACGGACGTCCTCACGCTGGACCAGGCAGCACCCGGATGATCAATGAGGCTCATGTCGCTGTCCCAAGTCACAGCCAGCAAAGGATGAACACTCAGCGAGAGGCGGGGTGATTCTCACCATGCTGCTATTTTTCCTCTCCCCAGCTGAGGGTGAGCCTAGCGATTCCATCAGGGCCAGGGCGTCCCCAGAGGCCCCAAAGTTCCCTCCCCCGACCCACGTGCACCACTCTGGCCAAAGCCCTGAGCTCAGGGTGGCATCTCCAAAGGCAGGGCTCCGTCCCTCAAAAGACCCGGCCAGGGTCCCAAGGTGCGCACTGAGGATGGAGACACCAGAGGTCGCATGCTTGTTGAGAAAATAAAACCCAGGTTTCCAGCGAGAGGATGGAGGCTCCAGACCAGCAGCTAACCTGCCCAGGGTCACGCAGGAAAGATTCAGATCCGTGCTCCTCAATGCCATGGTCTTTCTTCTGACACAGCTCAGGGTCTCCGAGACTTCAGGGTTGAAAAGGAGAGGTTGACAGATTTGAATCTAGTTCTGCAAACTGCTGTTTTAGTGGTCTACTTCTCAGGGGCCCGTAGTCCCCCCCAGATCTCCAGGCACTTTGGTTCCAACCCAACAGCACCTTGCTCTTAGGATCCCAGATAAGTGGAGGAAAAGGTACCACTGAGGTGAATGCGGTATGGCCTTTTAGTTTTGTTGTTGTTTTTAACGCCTACAGCGCCTGGTCTTCCTAGGTGGTCTCCCATCCAAGTACTAACCAAGCCCAACCCTGCTTAGCTTCCGAGATCAGACGAGATCGGGCATGTTCAGGGTGGCATGGCCGTAGACCTGTGGCCTTTTAACATGTATTGGAAGCCAGGAAAAAGCATGCCGTGGGGGTGATACAGGAGACCGTCCCAGAGAAGCCCCGACCCCCTTGGGTGTGACTTCTTCATGTCCCCATCTCCTCACTGCAGCCCCTCGTCTAACACCCACACCCCCCAGGAACTACACCCACTGCCCACGCCTGCCACCTCAGGCCCTTCTATGTATGGCTTTGGCCTCCTCTTCGGCCGGCCCCCAGGCAGCCTGCCTCCCTCCCTTCACTGCCCCACTCCAGCCGCACCGAGTCAACCTTGCTGAACCCAAGGGAATTTCTCTTGGACCCACAAGCCTGGAGGTGTGTGGTGTCTCCTGCCGTCCTGGGCAGACTGGGAGGCTGGGATGACCCCCCGGGCCATCTCAGTGGGCTGTGGACCCTGTCATTTCACAAGTGCCTTTGCTCCTGCCCACCCCTGACCCTTCCCTGTCTCTTTCTATCCCTCTACCGTCAAATAGCCCTTTGTTTAAATCCAGGAGGTTCCCAGGATGGTTATTAATAAAATGGCCCCAGAAGTCCCTCCCATAAGCTCTGGCCAGGCCTCTCGCTCCCAGCTCAGACAACACATGGCTTTCAGAGCTCAAGGACACCCACTGCTCCTAACCTTGAACTAGAGTCTCTTAGGCTGAGTCTGAATCCCATCCCCCACTAGGCTTCCCCCAGGTAGGCATGCCAGGTGAGCTAATTTTCAAAATTTAGTAACCAAATAGTGCTGCTTCCGCCTCTTGCTTTCTCAAAAAAAGTCTTCACTTCCCCACTTGGATTGACACGTTTCTGAATTTGCCAAACTAAGGACTATGTTTGTTTTCTTTCTGAACTAAGAGTTTCTGAGCTGAAGATATATTATCTGTTTTGACCATTGGGAGGAAATCAGGCAAATGTGTCAGGAGCCAACCAAAATGTTCATCTACTTTTCCCCAATAAATCTCATTTCTGGGAATATGTCTTAAGGAAAAAAAAATACAAAATATAGGGGGTTAAACGCCAACACAAAGATATTTATTGCAGCTCTATTTATAGCTAAAATAAAATGCATATATATAGAAACAAACATCCAACAAGAAAATGCCATGCAGCCATTAAAAAAAAAAATTCTACATCAACATTGAAAAATGCTGAGGAAAAAAGTTGCATAAAAGTTAAATGTACATTAACAATTTTGTAAAGAAAAGTGCCCATGAAAAAGCCCGTTATTTTTTTCTCAAAATTTCCCCTTATATTTTCTTTCAAAGCTGCCTGTGAAGTGGAGCCATCCCAAACCTCCCTCAGTCTCATGTGGGAAAGAAACCTCAAATAGCCCTCCCTTCAGAGAAGAAACCATCGGCCAGACCTGCTCGGCGCTTAGGAGGAGACAGGAATACAGCACAGAACGCCCGAGTTCTCAGAGTGAGATGTGGTGGGAAGTTCCCAATTTTTAAGTGTTCCGATTCCGTCTCTTAGATAATGGGGACAGGGAACTAGTGACTGCCAGGCAAAGAATCGCGAGAAAGAAGGGGACATTGTGTACGAACGAGCTCTGCAAACCGTTAAGGCACCGTTCACTTGCAAGACAGTTCTGAGGAAGGGCCAGCCAGCCAAGGGAACCCAGAAAGGCCGGCAGTATCCCCAAATGGCTGTCCAGCACCTCCTAGCTGTCCAGGGCTTCGCTGCACCCCCAGTGGCCCCTCACAGTGTTGGCCCCAGTGGGTGGGAAAGGATCTTCCTTATGCTGGCTCAAATGGGCCAACTTCTGCCAACTGGTCCTACTTCTGCTTGCTATACAGAACTACCCAGAAAAATCCCAAGCCCTTTGGCTTGCTCTGTCAGTGTTTGCAAACATCTCTCAAGTCTCCCCTTTTAGGCCAAATGCCTGGCTTCATTTCAGGGTCCCTTGCACGGTCCAGACTGTCTACCACCCGGTGGCTAGCGGGACACTCGTGTGTGTTACGGAAGGACCCGCGAGAGGGGGGGAGCCGTGCCTGTAACCCAAATCCCTCCAGCTCATCTGACAAGACACTGGCACAAAGCCCCCTCCTGTCCCCTCTCCAGTCTGGAAAGGTCTATTGCTCAGTCCAGGGCAGAACTCGCTTTTCCAGCAATCTTGTCTCGCTGTCACCCCTTTGAGCTTCAAGTCAAGCAAACTGTCCTTTTTCTCACGCAGTCTACCGTCCCTATTTAATGCTCATGCAGGTGATGTTTTAAAGGGAGGAACTGCATTGCCCGGACCCAACGCTCGTACCTAACCCCTCCGGAGAAGGCTGCGAACAGTCATGTCAGGGGAGAGGAGACGCAAGACAAAAGGACATTATGACGGTGCTTTTTCCGTTTTTCTTTTTGCACAAAAACAGTCCATTTATTCAAGTGTTCTCCAGCACAAGTACATTAGAAAGGAGCTTTATTATAGTCTTCTGGGCACAAAAAAAAAAAAATAATAATAATAATGTGATGAAGGCGGAACTGACAGACTTTCTACATCTGCTGTACGCATTGACCTCTTTAATTATTTCATAAACAGCTATGTCACAAGCATCACTTACACAGAGATACAACAGAACACCGGGGGGCAGGGTGGGGACCCGCCCAGGGCCCCCTCGCACGCGCCCCGCCCTGGATGTCCCAGAACCAGACTGTGAAATGTACATTATTATTGTCAATAAATAGAGAAGCAACCCTAAAAAAAAAAAAAAAAAAATACAGTGGTGAAAGGATGCTGGAACCAGGGAAGGGGGCGGTGGGGGGGGGGGCGGAATAGGAAGGGGGAAAAGGGGAACCGAAGAGGAAGGGCCGGGGCGGGGCGGGAGGGGTCCGGGGCGGGAGGGGTCCGGGAGTAAGTCCTGCATTGAGCTGCGTGGAATGTGGAGTGAACTGCTCTGCCGCCGGGGTCAAAGCGCAATCGTCTGTAACAGTAAAAGTTATTACCAAATCGGCTACGGAGTTTATTCTTCAGTATGAATACATGATTTCCCACAAGTAAGTAAGCACCCGCTACTTCAATGCCTCAGCTAAAACACATGAAATCGCTCATTTAGTTTTCAAGTACAAAGTTAAAATGCCTTTTTAATAATAATATATCAGAGTAAAATAATAGTCTCTTTTAAACTCCACTACAAGAAAACAAAAACAAACAGTCATTGTCCAGACAGCAGACTTAATTTAACAATATATATTTTTAATAAAATGTTTTAGCACCTTGTTGAGTCACCTCCTCCCTCTGCATATTCTAAGGAATTTCGGCATTTTTCTTTTTTTTTTTTTTATTGTTGTTGTTGTTTGTTGAATTCTAGGGCTGCGCAACCAAATCAGTCTGTGAAGCGAAATGGGACTGAGGTGAGGCTTTGATCCTTGCTCATCTCCTCAGGCAAGCAGGGCTGGAGGCCACGAGACTGGAGCTTGAGCAAGCCACCCTCCCGCAGCCCTCGCTGGGGGAGTTTTCCAGTTACAGGAGTCTGTGGGCCTCCGTTCGGGCAATTCAGCCGCTCGTGACTAGCAAAGAGACCTTCCATCCTTGTCCTGCTTCTGACCTGCTATGCCTCCCTCCCCCAAAGTCTACTCTGCTGCCGAGGGTCAACGACAAGCAAGAGGTCACCAAGCAAAGGCCGCCTCAGCGACACACGGGCACGGGACGGCCCGCCCTCGCTTCCCAAAGACCCCAGCCTTCCTTTACCAAAACGTAAAGATTTGAGAGCTTCTGCTAGAACAATGGAGTCGATCCTTTAATCTGTTCTCTTTCTCCCCAGATGCTCCAAACTCTTGTAATTAATCCTCTGCCTGGGCAGGGGACGGCTGAGAGGGCCAAGCTAGCTCCGGGCCAGCCCCCCACACCTTTCCCACCCTGTGTTAGGCTAGAGGCTGCAGCTCCTTTCTGCCAGAGGGCAGGACACCTAAGGTCTGGGGACAACAGCCAATGGCAGATGACAAATTCCGATCCCTCACCTCCTGGATCAAAACAGGGCCTGGCTAGACACAGTTTTCACAGGAATCTCCGCTCTGCTATTCCCCTGACCAAAGCAAACCGCCAGCCCTCTTCTGACCTCAGGGCCAGGCAGGCCCCGCGGCCCTAACCCACAGCTCAAGGGGGCGCCTACGAGTTTCCCGAAAATGACATCTCTGAAACCAAGCAGGACAGAATTCGAAACTGCCTCAGGATCCACTCTCTATATATTTTATATATAAAGACGTGAAGACTACGGGTTACGGATTTCCAGTAGAACATCTCCCAGATGGCGCCGCCGAATCATTCCTTCCCTTCCTTCTATTACAGACCTTCCTGTGCTGGAGATGGTGGGTCATTCCCATCTAGGCTCCCCCAGCATTGCCAGGTAAGCGGGAAGAGTGGGGAGCCGGCCCTTGTCAGACCAGTTCAATGTCCAACACTCTTCCTTCCCGATGGGTCTACCGTAGCAACCCACCAAAACTCCCACGGACATCACCAGCCAGCCACTCTCAGGCCTGTCCCCAAAGCGAAGAGGTCCTGGGTGCTCTTCTGGGGATTTCTCACAGGATGTGAGAAAGGTTCTGGGGTCCAGAGAGAAACACAGATAGTAACACACTAACGTCATCTGCCATGTGCAGACCCCGCCCCCCACCCACACCCCAGCTGCTGCTCCCCCAGCTTACTGCTTTCCAGCCCGTCTGCCCCGCAGGGGAGGGGTTAGCACCAGCCAGCTTGAGGCCCACGGGGCTCAGCAGCTGCCTGCCGGAGACTAGCTTCTTCTCAGGCCGGCAACCAAGGCTGCGTCCCCAGCAACCTCCCACAGACGAGAGCCACAGACCTCTTTGGCACCACAGTCCACCTAGCACCTGCAGTAAGTAAGGAGGTGTCACCCTCAGTCCCTGGACGCCTCGTTTCCAGGGGCGAATGGGCCTGCTTTCTAGAAGAAAATCCCACCAGGAATACTCTCCAGAATGTTCCCTGGGCCTTTTTAGTTCCTCCTGCTCCATGGCCTCTGACCTCAGCCTCGTCCACAGCAAGTGTAACAATCCCCGCCTTCACCCTCGAACGGCCCTGCCGCAGCCTGTCAGAGCACAGCTCCCCTTTAGAAAGGTGACCCTGTATCTACCCCCGGAACTGCCCCAGGATTGGAGGTGGATTAAGAGCATCTTGGAAAGGCCAAGTTGGCACATTCCCAAGGTCCCCTGCACCCTACACCAAGTTCTGCGGGACTGAGCCCACAGGCTGGCTGGAAGCGAAGCTGGTGATCATTAACTCTGCCCTTTGAGAGACACCTGGCCAGGCTTCCGGGCCCAGAGAAACAAGGCCTCTTAAGGATCAGTCACAACGAACCTCCTCTGAGCAAGCTGCTAGCCCACATGCATCCCGACTTGCCACGTCCTTGGCTACCAAGTTTCTTCCTCACACTATCCCTTGGGTGGAGCTTGGGCCATTGGGAAAGGCAAACTCCTTCACATAAGCAGCGGACGAAGACTTAGGAGAACCCAAGACCTGAAGGTCTGCAGAGGAAGGCCTGGACTGTCCCAACACTGCAGGGCGGGGGGCCGGGCTGGGAAGACCTTCGCACTGGCCAGCGGGGGAGGGAGCACCTTGGACTGCCTGAGGCAGCCCTCCTCCCCCCAGCCTTCCTGGAGTGGTGGTGGTGGACTCGGGCCAGGGAGATGGAGCCTGGCTGGAGGAGGGGACGGGGCGAGCACCACAGTCAGGTACAGGGACTCCAGAGAGGGAGGGGCAGAGGTGTCCCCCCTCTCCTGGCCGCTCCAGCTCCCTGGGGGCCCACCATCACCACTGCCACCATGTTACGGAGCTGGCAGGAAGCAACTGGGTGTGATCTTCACAGCTAATCTGACAAGGAAATGAGCAGATTGGGGTCCAGAACTGAGCACCCCTAAGAGGAGCGGGAGGCTGGCCACCGGCTGTAAGCTTACTCCTGAGCAATGAGCAAGGGATTCAAAGCCTTGGTTTAATTTTGTCACCAATTACTAATTTGCTTTATTCAAAACATAAGGTTCACTGTCCCATTTTCTTGTTTTTGAATGGAAGCCCCTTGGCCAAGACAGACCTGGATGTCAATTTTATTTTGGTAGGGGGAGAATAGGTAGGGGGAGTCGAGGGCTGACTTTACTGGTGCCTAGAGTTGCAGGTCAGTATCACAGGTTGCTAACAGAAGAATCTTTTGACATCACCAGGGGCAAAAGAGAGAGAACGCTACCTGCTAGAGGAGAGCACCTGCTAAAATAAAACCTCCTCCTTTTCCTGCCTTCAGCACCTAGCAACTTCTGGGATTGACAGTCTACCTGCAATCAGGGCAACAGAGGTAAAGAGCTGCAGGGCCGACTCCACAGTCCTGAATCCTGGAGAGAGTCGTGCGGGGTGCTCCCTGGCTGCGTGCGAGTGCATTCGTTATGCATCGGGGTAGAAATTCGTTCCTGTGTATGCGTGTGGGATTGATTGATTGGTGTGGGGCTTATGTCTGCAGTGGGACCCGAGGCTCAGCATCCTGAGCCCCCTTCCCCCGCTCCCCACTACATAATATTTCTTATACATGACCCTATCTATGTATTTATATAGCGCCTACCACCATAGGCCCTATCTTTCTAGGGATGCGAACTTGGGACCATGTGCTTGAGAGCACACCTCCCAGCCCTGCGGGTCCCAGGAGGTGCCATCCCCCCTCCCATTATAAAATATATATCTCTATATGCCACATATCTACACCCCATCTATCCAGGCAAGCATCTGCCCATTGGGCCCTCACCCTGGAGCCGCCAATGCCGTCCCCGCCTACCGCCAACGCCAGGCTGCCGGCCTCGGTAGGAAGTGGACCCAAGTGTTGCGCACTTGGGGCTCCAGGTGCTGCTGACTCGAGGTAAGAGCACAGCTATCATCAGACCAAGCACTAGAAAAGAAATACACACCACTCCAATCACACACACAAGGAGAGAGACGGCCTGGTCCTCCCTCCAGCCCTGACACACGTGACTTGAGAGGAAGGGAAGTAGAAGAGAAGAGGGAAGTAGAAGAGGGACACGCCGGAAGGCTGGCCCGGGGACTCCCCGGCCGCCCAGCTGTTGCACCTGGTGGCCCACCTGGCCCGAGGGGTGGGGAGCCAGGGCACCAGGGCCACCACTAACTTAGAAGCACCCTGCTCCCCGCACCTTGGTTTGAAACCTAAAGGGAAGGATGGGGGGTGGGGGGGTGGGGGTGGGTTTTTGTTTTCTTAAAGAAAATCTGAAAACAAACATAATTATAACCAGAACCATAAGAATAATTATAACAAAAGGTGTCATCAGCCTCCCAGTATAAAACTGCAGCCTTTGGAGATGACCAAAAACATCGCCTTCCAGGGGCGGAAGCCGCCTTGTGCACAGAGGGTGGATGGTGGGGCCTCATAAAAGAACACACAAAAGGCGACTTTAGACAGGAAAGCACCAGTACGTTTTGTATGTTTTTTTATTTGCTCCAGGTGGGGTTTTAACTGTCACTTTCCCACACTCTGGATTATTTCTGATCCCACCACGAGGAGCCCTCGAATTGGCTAATGTGAGAAACTGGGAATGAAGACCCCTTATCCTGCCATCTTGCTGAGGGAGTCTCCTTTTTGAAAAAAAATCAAAAGGTTATTGCGTGAGTCTGGATGAATTCCACTCTCAGCTTTCCACGGTCCCGACCACCTCATCTTACCCACCCCCTCTCTCTTTTTTTTTTTTGGCAGGGAGCAGCAGGAAAACACTGTCCCCAAATTCTCCTCCTTCGCCTTGTCTAACTCAAGGGGGCAAAACCCACCTCGATCGTGATTCACCTTCAAGCCAGCTCCCTCTCTCCATCCTTGGTTAAAACCCTTTGCACATAAGGCAATGTGGAAGCTGATGTTTTTACTCATCTCGCTGTTTGAAAGCACCATTATGAAGTCAGGTTGTACAGTAGTTAACAGTACCTTTTATATATATAGCTCATATCTATCATATATATAAACTGTAAACAAGAGGTAACAGCGGCTTCTAGAAACTGGTTTTCTTCAAGGTTTCCTGTGTAGTAGGCACCTGAAATACTGTATAAAAGGGTCTTGTGTGGTGTTCTCGTCTCCCTGCTGCTAGCTGGGTTCTGTTTTGCATGACCAGGAATGGTGCTGGCAAGACAGCTCAGTGGCTGGGAGGGAATTCTGCCGCCTGAGCGTCTCTATTTTCTGTCTCCTGCTTGTGCTCCTATCTGATCAGGCTAGAGACAACAACAAAAATATATATATATAGTTTAAAAAAAAAAATCCAATACCAATATATAGATTTCTATAGAATTTCCTTTTTTCCCCGTCTCTCCCATCTTTCCTCTGCAAGGTATTGTTATTATTTTTAGTTATTGATTTTTGCTGCAATAAACCCTCTTGTTTCAGTCACAGCAAGAAACAAAAACCCAAACAAACAGAAAACCCCTCTGAAAAGAGAAAAAAACAAAAGGTTTGACCAAAAATAAAAAGGGGGAGGGAGGGAGCTCGGTTTCGTTTTTAAATAGGACTGAAGATTAACATTGAGAAATCAGGAGATGATGTCCAACCCTTTTTGCAAGGCAAAGCCCTCTGGTGTTTCCGCCTCTGTGGTTTTTGTTTTAAATTCCTTTTTCTCTTCTGGGTGCTGATACTTCTCTCCATCCTCACGTTCTTGGTGTTTTATTGTGTTTTGTGTTTTTTGTTTGTTTAACTTTATGTCACTACCTCAGTTTGCCCTCACGTCCCTTACACACAAGCAAAATATTCCTTCAGCGGAGCGAAGAGGTGGCGGATGACCGGCACGCTCCACGACCGGCCCAGCAGTCTCTGCCTCGCCAAGCGGCTCATGTTGGAGACGTCGGTATAGTGGACAGGGAAGCCAAACACCCTGGGGAGAAAAGGCAGAGGGGGGCGGGCAGTGAGCACTGGCGTGTGGGGTTCTGGGAAAAAAAAATCTATCCTTTAAAACCAGTTCCAGACTCAGGCCCCCCCCCCCCCACCGTGGATTTGAAGGTAAGTAAGATAATCACAGCTTAGAGATGTATCATGCAGGAGAAACAAAAGCATTTGTGAGAAACACCTAAGGACAGGCCCCACGTGGGATTTAGATCCACAGAGGGTATCCGAAATTCGTCCGTAATAACTATACATCCCTGGTACCCTCCTCACTAGGGGGTGAAAATCCTCCCAAGGGGCCAAACTCCTGCCTGACCCCACATGTTCCAGGAGTTCCTGTTTGCTCTGAACATTTCTGTAAATGGCCTCTGTCTGACTAAATCAGTTACACTGAGAATGAAGAGGTAATCTAGCCCGTGAGTCCAATGTGCACCTAATCAGGGTGCTCAGGCTGTAAGGCCCACCTGGTCGTGTGCCGTCCTGGTTTGTAAAGTACCTAAAATGAGCAGCACGAGTTAAGGCAGTTCCCGCAGCTGCCATGTTTCCCAGGAGATCGGCAGGACCTCCGGGAGCCGAGGCCTCATGGACCGATTCCTAGATGCCTTTTATTTTAGGACCATACCCAAGAATCTGCCATGTTGGGAAATGCCTGGGAAAGCCCACTGCTCGCCTGGCATCTGCGGAAGACACGAGCCCGGCCAGAAGAGACAGAGACCCCGCCCTCAAGGACAGCCGCCAGAACACACCGCACAGCCCACGACACCAGCACGCGCCTTGGGTACCTTTCCATTTCAGTGCACCATAAGATGTCCTCTTTCTCATTCATGAAGACGGGGAAATGCTGGTCTTTGCCCTGCTTTATGGAGTTCGACCTAGTAGTAATGGTCCTCACTTTGCTGAACTAGAAGATGAGGAAAGAGGAATGAGCACTCATTTGCCAGTCACGCTTCCATCATGAGTGCCAGGCGCTCGCCAGGGACTGGTGAGTCAACCCCTGACAAGGCCAGGTCCATCCAGGGGTCCGGCGAAGGCCCCCGTCGTGAGCCTCTGCAGATCCCACTGCCTTGCTCTTCTTCCTACTTGAGGTCACCCAGCCATTCTTAGTCCAATCCCGCTGGCCAAGGACGTGAGATGCAGCAGCTCGAGCCACTGTCCTTCCTTCCTAAGTCTTCTAAGAACAGCTTCCTCCACAAGTGCAGTGACTTGCAGGCCAAAAGATGCCAAATTCCTAGGGCTCGAAGACACCTGAATGGACGCTGTCACCTGATGCCTGGCACGCTCACTCTGGGAGGTTTCCCCAGAGAAATGGAGCGTCCCCCTCCCAGGAGCCTCTATCTCTGCTCTGAAGGCTCGTGCAGTAGGTCCTGGCCATAAAATTTAACAGCCGAGGGAGATCTAGAGACTTGGCAAAGATTTCTCAGTGTCTGACTCCCATGGGACAGCACGTGATGGTCCACAAGGAAGGGCTGAAGGCCAGCCAAGACTTCTGCTCTCTCTTCTTGCCCTCCAGGCTCTCCCGTGGACCCCTCCCCCCTCAGGTTTACTGTGTCGGAGACCCCGGTATTACCCACTAAATTGCATTCACACTAGCTGCACCCACAGAGCCCTAGAGGGCAGGCAGGATGCATCCCTGGCGGCAGCTCTCCCTCATCCTGCCCCCTGTCCTCGCCCCTACCCCCAACAGAGCTCTGACGCTGGGGCTAACCTTGGCTATTCTGCCATGCTCCAGACACTCCTGCAGCTCCAGCTTATCATTCACAGTAGATGCCAACGGCCTAGGAGGCAGAAAAGAGAAGGTGACCACAGAAACCTGGAGAAGAGCGGGGACGCACCCAGCAGCGCTGACTCGGCAGCCATCTGACTCACGCAGGTAAGCGAAAGAGGACCCCGTCTCCCCCACATGTTGTACGCCCTTCAAATTCCCCCCGAACATACGCACACACACTGCAGCCACCCACGGATACAAAGCCATCAAGCACTGATCCTTAATGGTTAATGCAACGAGTCACTTATCAGAGGGTAGACCAGATCACCGGGCATCACCTTCCGTGCGAGACTTGTCTGACACATAAAAATACTTAATGAAAGTTTCACGTAGTGCTCCACCATCTGGGCATGGGAGCCACGGGCACCCGTGGTCCGATCGCACTCCAGTGTCCCTCCTGTTTATGCACACACATACCCACTCTGCTCGGTCCCACCTGCTGACCCCGCTCCTCCCGGAAACTCAAGAATTCTCGAATTTCAGAGTTGAAGAAGCAGGTAGGAAAATCTCATAGGATTAAGGTCTGTCAGGAGACACTGAGTCAGTGGGTCCATGAAAATACCGGACTACATAAGCCGGTCCACTTTTCCAACACACACACCCATCCTGAGAACCTTAGGGGGGGCACTGAGAGTTTTCAGGTCAGCTGCCCCACCGACCCATCTCCTTCCCATCAATAAGCAGCTTTGCTGAATGGTTACGAGGCTCAGGGAGTTCCTGTAACTTCATGCTAATGGCAGAGACAGCTCAGATGACTGAGGCCAGATGAAATGATGTTTCCAGTTTACAGGCATCACACCAAGGCGGTTTAAAGTCCGCAGTCAAAACAATCTGGACAATGTTTCCCTTTCTAATCGGTATCTAGATTGGGTGGATCGCACTCAGCTTTTGAGCTGCTCCCTCTCAACCAGAATCAAAGTGTCACTCACAGACTTTTTTATAATGCAATGATTACACTAGAAAAATGAAACTTTCCTTCATCCCTGAGTATTGAACTCTTTATCTATATAACCTAAATGAAGAGCATCCTTCCAACAAAAGGCCTGACGACAACTAAGTGTGTGGGCAGTAAGTGAAGCAGGGCCCTCTAATCTGCCTGGCGCCACATGAAGATTCCCTCTCTTGGAGCAGGATGTGGCCGGGCTGTGGGTACCTCCTTCTCATCCCCCACCCCATCCTAAACAACTTGCCCTCAGGAGGCTAAGGACCAGCTGATTCTAGACACATCACCGACGTAGAAGAACCAACTATTTAACTCAGCAGCACGTTGCTTCCTTTGCGTAGAGTCCACCTGTAGAGCTGCCCTTCTAAACCACAAGTTGCTGGCTTCCCAGTCAAGTGTTTTCTATACCCTGACTCCCCCTTTCTCCTTAAGAAGGAAAATAAAGATCGTGGCAGAACAGCCAAGCTGGTCAGCAAAGGAGGCTGGCCCGAGAGGCTGAGCCCCCTCCTCGGGCCGTCCTGCCACGGACCTGCCTGCAGGACCAACCCGCAGCCACCCCGGGCCCGGGAGCTCTCACCAACCTGTTCATACCAGGAAGGTTCCCCCAGAAGTAGCGGGCCCTGTGTGCAGCTGACACTTCTTTGGCATCAATCATCACAGGGTTGGACTACAAAACAGGAGAGAGATTAAAGATGAGCAAGAGAGGAATATTAAAAAGTGCCGGGAACTTTCGCTAGTTAAGAGCCTTGAAGCCTCAAAGGCTCTTCTCTCACAAGGCCACACACTGGGACAGCCTGAAGCCTCCAGGAAAAGCCAGAATGAAGCCTAGCCGCATTCCACATGCTCTCGCTAGAACGTTCTAGACCAGCACAGCCCGACTCAACATTCTACGGTGATGGAAATGCTGTCTGCACTATTCACTACAGGAGCCACTGGACCACCGGCTGCAGGTGGCTAACGAGTACCTGAAAGGAGGCTGCTGTGACTGTGCGATTTTAATGTTCATTTGAACACCACGCACGGCTGACGGCTACCAATACTGGACCACACAGCTCTAGTTCACCCAGAGGCTCTGAGAAAGTTCCAACAAGTAAGGGAGGACGTGTTCACTCTATGTCCAGATTATGAACCAAACAGACACATTTATAGTCAAAACAGCAACTTGAGGGGTTACTACTGATCCTAAGACTTGGGAACATGGGCTCAAGCTCCCAGACCGCCCACCCCACAGAAATCCTCTGTGCACAGCTCCAACCTGGCTCAGAGCCGAGTAGGGACCCACATGAGATAAGTCATGTTTTCTTCCGAAGTGTCATAAAGTATCCATTGTGGTGCCGGGAAGCTAGGAAAAGCCATACTGGGCAGGGAAATCGGTTTTAGCATCTCCAAGGTTCCCCCAGTGAAACACCATACAGGACCTAGCCCCAAAAGTCTGGCACCCCACCCTCTTAACTGCCAGGCCCTTCAAGCCCTGAGGCCCACAGACACATACTAACTACCTCTTAAGAGTGTGGCCAGGGGTTCTTTCCGGGGTGGGCCTCTCACAGTGCTTCCTCCCTGTCTAACTGGGAAGCTCGGTGCTTCCCAAACAGGCCCCTTGCAAAGCGGAAGTCCCCAGTCCCCAGCCGCACAATGCAGATGAGACAGGGAGACAAAGCGGCGGTCCAAGGTAGAAGCCATGATGAGTGAGCTGGCCAAACCAAGGGTGCTGGCTATACCTCAAGAAATCGCGAGATGTCCCTCTTGTCACTAACGCCCATGGCCACCACATTCTCAAAGAGCCAGAAGAAGGGGCGATCATCTCCCTCCTTGGGCCGCGCATCATGCAGGAGGCGGTAGAACTCAAAGAAGAGCCGGCCAGTGCCCTCTGAGAGGCGGAAGAGAAAGCCGTCAGCTGGGCTGTCTGCAGAGACAGGGGTGTGGCTCGGGCACGGGGAGGGCACGGGAGAACAAGGTCATCGGGAGTAGCTGTCCCAGGGCAGAAACGTCCAAGTAGGAAACCTACGTGCAGAAGCACCAGCTGAGAAGGTGGTGGGGTGAGCTCGGCACCTACCGTAGAGTCCCTTGCGGGCAGGGTTGACGATGGAGAGATCATTGCACGGACTGCCCCCAATCACCAGATCGAACGGGCCCCACTCCTGGATCTGCGAAGATAAAGGGAGTGTGATGGGCCTGATGTCCAGGGACAGAGACAGAAAGGGAGACAAATTATCTGTGAATTTGGCAAAAAAGTAGTTTGGCGTGGGAGAGGAGACCCAGCTGCTTTGTATCCGCGCTACATGTACACGTTCATATACGTATACCGTGTACACACACGCGCGCGCACACACACACACACAGCACAGCCACGGGCTAGGCCCTGGGGCCCTTTGGGCTCAGTTTCTGAAACAATAAAGTGAATGGACCGAACTGGATAATGTCTGAGGCCGGCGGGGAAACCAGTGTGTTCCCGGCAGGAAAAGCAGCCACTCGTACAGCTGAATGCAAAGGCACTCTGTGCTCTGCGCACTCTGCACAGGGCGTCTGGGCCACCTGAATACCCTTCAGGATTCCTGAAGGCCTGCGGTTTCGGGGGTAGACACGGGTAACTGGAAGGGCGAAGGGCCATTTAGGTAAGACCCTGCCAGAGCTCCCTAGAAATGGAGGCTGGGAAAGTCGTGGCTGGAAGTACCAGGAGGACAGACACCGGACTGCAACCCTAAGCCCTGGACGAAAAAGGGCCCTGAAACTGGCCAGGAACAGCCCGAGCTCCAAAAGGCCAGCTCCCCAATTTCCATTTCGATCTGTCCTTTTACCCCTCTCGAGACAAGGAGGAAAATGGAAGGACGGAAGAGGCTGGCGGGGGAAACGGGGAAAGGAAATGAATAAATGAACAAAACGTGAAGGGGGCTGGCGCTGCCCCCGGGAGCTGACTGAGTGCAAGGGGCGCAGAGGAGGCGGGTCGGGCCCCACAGCACCGACATACATGCTTCTGCGTGACGCTGCGGACGTCCCCGACGTACATGATCTTCCCTTGGTGCCGCACCATGCCCACCGTGATGGAGTCCTCGCACACCTCCGAGGCGATGTAGCGGTCCACCTGAATGCCCAGGTCCTTCAGCACCAGCAGCCCTGCACCAGCCAGACACACGGATGAGCAACGGGCCCGAGCGCAGCCCTGCCCAGTCCAGGAAGCTGCCTGAAATCTTGCTGGACCGAACTGGAACATCAATAGCAAAGACTGTTTCATGTCTAGTTTGATCTACTTCGAAGACGGTCAAGGCCAGGAAAAAATGACCAGGTAGCAGGTGGTTTCAGAATCCAGGGAGAACAGCAGTTGACTTTGGAGCGGCCTTTTCTTTGCTGTTTTTCCATCTTGCACACACCTGTCCTTCCTTGCCACCCCACTCCCCAAAATATCACCTCCTGCTGCAATTGTACTCATTCTTCAAAACTCAACATAAATGAGTCCATCAGTGTTTCATCGATGCCCTGCCCCAACACCACAGCCCCCTGGAAGCACGTCCCCTCTTCTGCAAGCCCCAAGCACTCTGTGTCTCTCTCTACTTCATTAGAGCAGCCAGTGTGTATTCCTGGTCAGCCTTTCTCCTGTGCTGCAAACGGTCTTCGAGACTGAGTAGGTCTCATTCACGTGTTTCCTCCTGAGCTAACTGCATTCACTTCCTTACCATGATACCTACACAAACACTTGCTGAATAAAGGCAAAGAAATAATTAGAACGGACCCTGAAAGCTTCCAGAAAAACAGACCATCATGGCACCATTTCCAATGCTCCCAATAGACCTCTCCTCCAAGGAGCTTTTACAGCCTCTTGGGGTGTGACATGGTTTTTAAGAAGGCCTTGAGATTTTCGCCTGGGAAACCGAAGCCGTGAATTAACCTCCCTAGGTTCACAGAACATCAGCACTAAGTTGTGAACAAAAGACAGACAAACCACCTGGCCTGGGATGCCATCCCCACCTTAGCACTCTGGGCTCAGACTGCCCATCCACAGGAAGGCAAGTTCAAGGTCTAGAAAGGTTACTCCTTTCTTCAGAACTAACAATCCCTCACCTGGGGGCAGGGCAGGAGTGGATGCTGTCAATACCACCTTTCATGAGGGCTTTCTGGCAAGGTCAAGTAAAACTATGTTTAAAAAAAAAAAAAAAAAACACCTATGCAGTGACCCAGTATTTCCTAAAAGATAATGGTTTAAGTATATAAAGATGTATGCATAAGGATGCTTGTCACAGCACTGCTCCCAACAGGGGAAAAAACAGTAAACAGCACGATAAAGTTTTAAATAAATTATGGCACTTGATTCAATGGATTCCTATGAAGCATTTACAAATAAAGAATGGAGTTCTATACTTGTTGACATAAAAAAGTAGTCATGTCACAAATGAAAAGGCAAGTTACAACTATGCATTTTACTATCCTTTTATTTCCTCTATCTATGTATAATTATATAAACACTCACATATATGCACACACAAAAAAATCTAAAATGGCATACACCAAAATACTAATTATAGGACTGTGGGCAATTTAAATATTCTTTACTCTCTTATTTATAGTTTGTTGGCAACTTACAATCAAAGCAAAGCAGAATTGCCTATGAGTTTGTTTTGGTTGCCAAATCTGTCCTTAGAGAGGCTTTGTGAAAACTGTCAATAATCTCTGCTCTGCCCTCTGCTGGGGAGCCTCGCCCATTAAAGGAAGTGCCCACCGGACATGCTGGTTTACCACTTTTTTTTTAAACTTTTCATTGAACACAAAGTTTCCACGTTAGGGTAATTTTTTTTTTTTTTTTTTTTAACAGTTACAATGTTCACTATTAATGTTTTGTTTTGCCAGAGTTAAACACACACAGCCACAAGCACAGCTCCAAGTCCCAGGACAAGGATGCCAGCACCTCTGGGGACCTGCGCCACTCTCACCTGTAGCGATCCCATCAAATAGAGACAGCACCCGGATGGGCTTCCTCTTCTCAGCTGGGACAGGCGGGTAAACCTTTGGAGGGTCCTAGGCAGTGAACACAACAGGGCAGGTGAGTGCCGAGGCATGCCCCACAGCTCTGCACGCAGGGCGCCCTCCCAGCCAACTGTAAGCACTTTAAATCTACACCTGCACAGCTGGCACGTGGCTCAGGCACCTCCGCTCATCACGAGGCCCCAGGACCAAGCGAGGCGCTCTCAATTCAGCCCAGTCTGCCCTCTGGCAGGTAAGGGTGGAAAGAGCTCGGGAGCACGCCCCAGACCCAGCACTCACGAATTCCTGGTCGTGGTTATTGGCGAAGAACATCTGGAGCCGAGAGGGCCAGTCGTCCCGCCGCCGCAGCAGCCCGTAGGTGCCCTTGTGCCCACACATGTAGCAGTTCCAGGGGTCTTCCTTGATGGCTGCCTGGGCAGCCCCTGGCCCCACCAAGAGATCCACACACTCCACGCAAAAGCACCTGGAAGGAAGCCCAGGGCAGCAGAGGGACTCAGCTCCTGGCCAGTCCTGGACAGAGCCTGGCTGGGCTGGGCTGGGCAGGGCAGGGCAGGAAGCGAAAGCCCCAGTATGGGGCAAAGGGGCAGGGATGCCACGGGCTGGGGGGACTCTCATCTGTGGGATGCTACGGGCTGGGGGGACTCTCACCTGAGGGATGCTACGGCCTCGGGGGACCCTCACCTGAGGGATGCTATGGGCCAGGGGGACCCTCACCTGAGGGATGCTACGGCCTCGGGGGACCCTCACCTGAGGGATGCTACGGCCTCAGGGGACCCTCACCTGAGGGATGCTACGGCCTCAGGGGACCCTCACCTGAGGGATGCTACGGCCTCAGGGGACTCTCACCTGAGGGATGCTATGGGCCGGGGGGACTCTCACCTGAGGGATGCTACGGCCTCAGGGGACCCTCACCTGAGGGATGCTACGGCCTCAGGGGACCCTCACCTGAGGGATGCTACGGGCCGGGGGGACTCTCACCTGAGGGATGCTATGGGCCGGGGGGACTCTCACCTGAGGGATGCTACGGCCTCGGGGGACCCTCACCTGAGGGATGCTACGGGCCCGGGGGGACCCTCACCTGAGGGATGCTATGGGCCGGGGGGACTCTCACCTGAGGGATGCTACGGCCTCAGGGGACCCTCACCTGAGGGATGCTACGGCCTCGGGGGACCCTCACCTGAGGGACGCTACGGGCCGGGGGGACCCTCACCTGAGGGACGCTACGGGCCGGGGGGACCCTCACCTGAGGGATGCTACGGGCCGGGGGGACCCTCACCTGAGGGATGCTACGGCCTCGGGGGACCCTCACCTGCAGCAGTTGTTGTTCCCACACATGAGCACCTCGCGGCCCCCGCAGCAGATGGTGCAGTAGGACTGATAGCCGTCGTCGTCGTACTGGTATGCACACTCCAGGAAGCAGTTCTAGAAAGCAAGGTGCAGGGTCAGACCCCCGGCGGGACCCCGGACAGCCGGAGTGAATGCAGTCTTTGAACCCAGCCTCTGGGCTCTCACTTTGGAACCCTGACTCAGCCCTAGAGACATGACCCTGCCACTCATGCAGCCAGGTCTGGCCCAAACCACAGATCAGGAAAGGAGACAGCAATGCCAACAGTAAGTCTCCCGACCCTTGGCAGGGGACAGAACTGAGGAGGCCTGAGAGAAGGTCAGGCAGGGAGCTGCACCCTTTGTCCCTTGCTGTGACTCTGGGTTTTCCTCCTGAGTCTTAAGGTCACAGAAATCCCCCCAGCAGTCAGCCTGTCCTTCCCTGACTTCGCACTGGTGATGGATGTTGTGAGCCCACATCCAGGACTAGCATGGATTTTAGGAGAAAGAACCTTTCAAAGGAGGAAATATTAGGGCACGTCAAACGCTTGAAGGCCAGGGGTCTCCCAGGCATCTGTTTTATCAGGACTCTCTGCTTCCAGAGCAACCCCTGGAGCCAACCTCCCAGCTGCCCCCAAACCGCCTGCAACGAGGCCAAAGGTGAGGAGATGTGCTCAACCAGGGGCCCAGGGGCGCCCTCCATCACGTCTCCGCTGGGTGTGCCCCCACCTTGCAGTTTTGGCACATTCCTCCGATGAAGAGAGGGTGTTCCAAGGTGACATTGAGGCTCCCACAAGAGATGCAAATGTCTGGAAAGCAGAGAAAGTGGAGTGAGCATGGCTGCAAACCGCCACCACCACCACCACCACCACCAGCCAAAGCCACTCCAGAGAAGCTACGAAAAAGGGGCGTGCTGGAGCAGCAGCCAGAAAGGAAAGTAGAAAGGGTTCTGGGAGGCGCCCCACGGGACAATCTCAGAAGGCCTCTCATCTCTCAGAGCTGCGATGCTGCCAGCCAAGAGCGGCATCGCACAGGGACAGGAACCTGATGATGAGAACAGGGTCCTGCCCCCGGTTACTCTGGAAATAGCCTTTGAACAATCCTCAAGTCCTGAGCCCCGTTCCCCATTCTTCCTAGGCCCGAGGGCCCCCAGCTAGGCGTACTACCACTAAGCCAAGGGACATACACATGGTTTGCTAATGACCACTGGATGAGAGAAGGTGAGGAGAAGCAGAGGCCAAAAAGTCATATTCAGGCAAGTTCGACCACCTCCAAGAGGGGCCACCCTCTCTGACCCACCGAGGAGTCCTACGCCCTAACAGCCAGCCCACACCACTGATAGGACAGTAAGATTACGGTACCAGGGGGACAGATGTATGCATGAAGCAGGCTTGGAGGTGGTGGGAACATGCAGGACACACCCCGCTACTGAGTACTGATGTCCCATGTCATCCACACCTTTCTAAGTACCTAAGCACCAGGCACCCCGCTAGGAGCCAGCCTGCCTGCCCGTCCTGGGCCGAAGACTACTGACTTCTCGGGGCCTGTCCAGCCGACCCATCGTGACTCACCCTCGATGTTCCGGCACTTCTGCCGCACCTCGTACACCAGCCGCTCTGTGGAGGGGAGGGAAGCCAAGCATCAGAGGTGGCCGCGAGGGCCTCGCCTGCTCCTCTGAACGCTGGCCTCGCCATGCCACTCTCCAGAGCCAGGCCAACTACCTCTCGTGCGTTCATCAATAATCTCCTTGACCTTGGGCTTCTCGGTTGTGCTCTTTCGGGGCTTTTTGGCTGGTGGAGGGGGTGCATAGGCAGCTGCCTCAGGTTCAACCCACATGTCTGTGTAAACTTCTTTGTAGGGATTCTTCTCCTCTGGGAGAGGAAAGCAGGTGATAAGGTCTAGGTTGGTTGCCAGCTGACAAGGAAACCCAGGTCCCTCCCCTCCTGAGTTCTACCTACAATGGGGTGCAGGTTATTCTAAGCTCCAGAGCAGTACTGCCCCACCCACACCCCCGGAGAGGGAGACTGTGGCCATTCCCACCGGGCCCCTCAACGGAGGCCTTGGGAGCTCCCTTTAAGCACGACTTTTGCTCCCCGCTTCCCCTTGCTGGCAGGGGTCCCAGAAGGCTGGGCTGGGCACCTGCGTTTACCTTCTGGTGGCTCCAGGCCCTTGGGGCCAGAGGGCTGGAACCCTCCGAGGGCCCACTCGATCATCTGTTTGTTCTGCACCTCCACGGCCTTGGCGGTGTCGCTCTCGTCGTTGTCATGGCACGCTGGGAACAGCTTCCCCGCACGGCTGCTGGCCACCTGGAGGGCAACACGTGTCGGGGGCGGGCATCAGGGCAGGCTAGAGGACAAACGCGAGTACCGAAGGCAGGAGGAGGGGCGGGGGAGGGCGGAACTCTAGGGTAATATCTGAGGAGGAAGAGTACAGAAAGGGGGTGAGTGAGGTGGACACGAAAGGAGTCCGCCCATGGGGCCTGGCAGGCAGCCCCTCCGCCCAGGCCTAACCTCTGCGCTCCAGCTTCTAGACCGGCTTGCCGTCCCCGCTGTTTAAGCTCCCTCTCTGAACCTCTCTGAAGGCGCTCACCTGCAGGACTTCGTAGATGGCTTTGCGGTACATGGGCTGCTTATTGTAGGTGGCCTGGTGGAAAGCACTGCAAAAGGAGCTCAGCGGCATCAGCTTCTCAACACACACCTGGAGGGACAACCGCCGCCCTTGTTTTTCCTCCTTCCACACTCATCGAGCACCCACCACGTGCCTGGCAGCGGGCAGGAAAGGCTTGGCCTCCGCCCTCGAGAGCACTGGATACGTGTATGACTACATGACGCAAAGGCCTTGAACGCAAGCAGGCAAGGAATTCTGGGGGAAAGGTTCCTGGAAGGCAAACCCTTGGCAAGTATCCTAGCTCGTGGAGCCACCAAAGCAACCTAATTACCTCTCAGGCTTCATCCATTCACACAGTGAGAGGGAGCAGAGCCCACTTCTACCACCCCGGTTCCATACCGTGCCGCCAGCCGAAACCAAAGGCCCTGAGACCAACACCCCTTCCTCCCCAAGGCCACCGCCGAACCCCACAACTCACCACTGAGAACTTGCCGTCTCCGAACCACATGACCCAGCGGGTGCCTTCGGCTGCTCGACTCCGGCCGGTCATCCACCAAGACACAATGCGGCCTGGCCACCAGGAGAAGCCCCGCAGTTTCCCCCACACCAGCTCCCCAATGCCAAAGCCCCGGCCGTCCTGGAGCCCCAAGGAGCAGAAGTCATTACACGGTGGTCACGAGGCCCTGCCACCCTGACCCCCCCCCACGGCAACCCAACCCTGGGCATCTGAGAGTCAGGACAGCCAGGAGGGAGCTCCATCTGAATGAACCAAAACAGAGCAAAACTGGGGAGACGAAGAGGCCTGGGACCAGATGGAGAGAGGAGAGCAGGACGGGAGGAGCTGGCAGTGGAAGGACCCAGGACAGAGCTGGACGAGGCAGATGAAGAAGCAAGCCGCTCACCTCGTACTCCGGCTCGTCATCGGCTGCTTTGGTGGCGTTCTTGTCCCCGGTATCGGCCCCCACAGGCTCAGGAGTGGTGGCCACAGTGGGGGACGCGGGGTCGGTCGGCTGCTGCACTGCGGGAGGGCTGGCCTCCTCCACCTTCTGAGACTCGCCAGACCCCTGGTTTTCTTCCACAGCATTCATTACTGCAATCACCTTCGCTTTCTTCTCAGCCTGGGGAAATAAGAAACAGGAGTTACCTTGACCTTTCCAGGTATTAGCAAGGCCACCTGATATACTTAGGGCACTCCTCTCGATCTCCGTGGTCTGGAGACAGTGATGGGAAGCAAAGGGTTGGAGAGATTCTTCCCTCATCAACTCAATTGGCCTGCCACTGAAAACAGAAAGATTTGAAGTTGAGAGGTAAATTCCAATCATTGGGCTCCATTCCAGCCTCCTCTCCTGCCTCTTAGGAAAGCTTCCTCCCAGGTCTAATCTTTCCCAATCTGTCACTGTTATTAGTTGCCCACCCTCTGACTTGAAAAAGTTAATTCTATTCAGATACGAACTGTGCACCTTTGCCCAAACACAGACTTTGGCTCCATCCTCTCCTAATGTATTTCCCAATCAAGAATCGAATCCTCTTGTCCTTTTCTCCACAGTTTTCCTGGGCAATCATGTGGCGTCCAGACCACAATCCTAGTTTTGTCGTGATGTCTACTAATGATGAAATCACTATGTTTAAAGAGCACGTCTCCTTCCCCATCTGCTCAAACACCACAGAAAGCCCCGGAAGAGCTTGCCCGCTCCCATGCTCACATCCCTTTCTAGAGTTCTCAGGATCACACCCAATGTACGTCCTCTTCCCAGATTCACCCCTTCCTTCCATGTGCATCTTTCAGATCCATACATAAATACATTTATTCTTTCAACCATTATCTACTGAGCACACACTACAGGCCGGGCATCCTCTCTGGACAGCCTCCATCCACCCCTTCACCATCTCAAGCTTCATCTTTCAGGCTCTCCCCTGCAGGCGCATTTCTTCTCACAGCCCGCTCCAGGGTTCCTATCACCCTACAAAGGACCATGAAACCCTTGATCCTCTCAGCTCTGAGGGCCATTCAAACCTCATCCCGGCCCCAGGTCCTGGGCTACTGAATCTTGAACACGTGGCCCTGACACTTCAAGGCTCTAAAGCCGGCCCACCATAGCTCAGAGAAAAAAAAAAAACAAACCCATCTTCGATGTATCTTTCAACATGAAGAGTTCCCTGAGAGCTTACAGCTGTTAACGTAAACCCACCAAGACAAGAACACTAGAAAGCAAACCCGGAGTGTGAGAGTTCTAAGTTGGAAGTCGAGCATCCACATCCCTATTTTAGCCTTGCAACTCATTAACAGCTGTCTTTGGAACAGACCCTTCTCTCCCCTAGTTGTTCCAACCTATGAAGGCATTTGAACAGATTTCTCTTAACCTTTTCTGAGTTGGTAACGAGCGGTCCAAGGACTCTCCAAAGCCTGTCAGTGGCTCACCCTTCTGCCCCCCATCCCAGGGTTCTAGGTTAAGAATCTTGGTTTTAAGCTCAACGGCCTACTGTTTTATAGATTCATTTCATTTCGTTCAATTTTCAAGTCTTTGCTGCCAGCCAATTGGCTTCCAGTGGCGATTCCTAATAAAACACGGAGGATGAGAAGTCCAAATCTTGTTCTTTCTCTGACTCAACAAATTCTAAAATGGGATGATGCATCCTTTGCCCCCCACCCACAAACAGCTGGGGGAATGAGGTGGCAGAATATAGAGCAATTGCTCATCCCTCCCTAGCCCCTCACCTGGTGGAACTTAGTCCTCCCCTTCCTCCTATCAATTATCTACCGCCTCCTCCCCCACAAGAAGGTGGGCCTAGGTATGCACTCAACCAGAGGGGGAGGGGATTCTCTTCTAGAATCATCAGCTGCTGCAGCCCTAACCCTATCAGCTCCACTCAGATAAGCGCCATGCCTAAGCTGTCTCTGCTCCCTTCCCTCCACCCCGCCTCCTCGAAGTCCAAGCATGACTGATCTGGACCAGGGTGCTGCCTTGGATGACCCAAAGACCCCTGCTTCCAGGACCAGGTCCCTCAGCCAGAACAAGCTGTCCAGAGGGCAGGAGAGGGGCCTTCCAGATGAAAGGAGCCAGAAGTCACTTCCACAGCAAGCAGCAGCGGGTGGGCGCCGGGCTCCCCAGGTCTAGAAGTGAGTCGTGCCTGACACCACCCTCCACACTCCCCCACAGCCCCTTTGTCTCTCTTCCCCACCCCTCCACAGCCAGTTCCTGAACATTATTCTTCCCCCACAACTTCCCCCAGCTTGTCAGACGCTGCTGCTGACGGCTGTTAAGCGCCCCCAACCCACTGGGTGCAGGAGAACATGCACCCAGCACAATTTCTGGCAGACGGAGGAGGAAGAGGGCCTCCTTCGTGACAAGGCCAGCAGGGATGGGGGAAGGAAGAGGGGGTGGGTTAGCAGCAGGAGGCAAGTGAAAAGGGGAAGAAGGGGCAGAGACCGTGGTTGGGTGGGGGAGGGGCCACATTCGGTGAGTCTGCCTAGGGCAGTGCGGGAATGCGTTTTTTTTTTTTTTTTTTCCCACCTTCACTCCAACCCATCTCCCTGAGCAAACAATGGGAGAAGGGCTTTGGCTTTTGGGCTAAAGGCTCCTACCCTCAATTCAGAAGACCCCATCCCAGGGTGGCCAGAGAGATTGGGCAGGATCAGGAAGACGCTATACCGCCCTCCAACCACTACGCCTCAGTGAAGCCACTTTGCCTGGAGTTTGTCCCGCCTGGAAAGCCACTGGCAACTCCACTCCAGCGCAGGCAAGGCCTCCCCGTCCAGTCCCATCTCCTGGGGCAGCGGTCCCGCCTCCGCACTCAGCCTGCTTCCTGTTCCAAAGGTCAGAGGTCTGGGCACCCATGCTGACTCCCCGCTGCTGCAGTGATCCTGGGCTGTCCCAGGCACCTCTCCTGTCGCAGGCCACGGGACAGGGTCAGGCTGCCCCCCACGGCACCCAGTGCTGCGCCACAGCCCCCTGTCAGTTGCACTGCTCCCCCCATCCCCGGCACTTCTCACTGGCCGCCTGCCCCATGGCACACGAAGAGGCTGAGAGGCTGGCACAGCCCGAGGACAGCGTGGTCCACCAGGAAGGAACACAGGTCAGAAGGGAATGCCAACCACCCAACTGCCAGCCAGCTCAGCAAAAAAAGCTGCTTTTGGCCCAACTCCTGGGCTCCCAGCACCCTGTGGCTGGGGCCTGTTCCCCAGCCCATTGACCACTGCCACGGGCTCACAACAGGACTGCTCTTCCTGGTCCCTGAACAACCAGGTCCCACCTGAGTGCAGGGAGGAGTGGGGCTTGGGGCTCCTGAGGAGGGAGTGGGTGGGACAGCAGTGTCTCAGCATCTCCAGAACTCAAGCCAGGCAGGGGAGCCAGCTCGTGCGGGCCAGGGAGGCTAACTTGACTCTTCGCAAACCCAGAGGGCTGCAGCGGCCCAGAGATCCTCCCACCGGCACTGCCGCCTCCCCGCCCCCAGCCTCCCCAGGGCTCCGTCCAGGAACCTACCCATAAGGCCAGGTGCAGCCCCTCTGTGGTCCGGCTCAGGTGTGAGGCCCGGCCCTGAAGCTCTGTAAGTAGCTGCCCGTCTGGGGGGAGGGGAAGGGGGCGATGGGGCTGGGGGCGGAGGGGGCCAGAGAGAGGGGGAGGGGGGAGGTGGGGGGGGAGGGCTTGAACATTTTCTTTGTCTAGAACTCCAGATCACGTGGGCCCCGCTGGAGTGCCTGGTTGGCTGCGAGCGGGCCGGGGGAGGGGGCCGGCTCTCAGACGCTGGCAGTGGGCCAGCCCCTCTCCTCCGGGCCGAGGGGCGCGGGGGCCTGGGGGCGCGGCTGGGCCTCCGCCCGTTCCCAGGGCCCGCCCCGACCGGGCTGGAGGCGGTGCCTTCCCCGTACTCCCGGGCCGGTCGTCCCCGCCCCCTCTCCCCCAACTCGCCGGGAGCTGAGTGCGGAGCCAGCGGGCGAGGCGGGGAGCCCCCTGGCAGCGCTGGGAGGGAAGGCGGGGAGCCGGGAGGGGACGGGGCAGCTCTCCAGCTGCGGAGGTAAGCGGGGAGTGCAGGCGAAAGGCGAGAGGAGCTTCTGGACCATCTGGGAGAGCCGGGAGAAAGTTGTTAAAAGTGAGTTTCTCAGAACACACCAAAAAAAAAAAAAAAAGGAAAAGCTTACAAACGAGCGAATAGACTAAGAGGCAGAAGGTAAACCCCAAGCACACGGAGATGGACATAACGCGCCCGCACAGAATTGGGGGCCCTCCAGAACAAGAACTGGGGTGCGTGTGGAGGGGGTCGTCTCTTAACACTACAGGTCGCTAGAGAGGGCTGCCTTTAAAAGCTGGCTGGTGGAGTTCAGGCTTTGACTATCTCTTCATGGTCAAGCTCCTGGGTCCCACAGTTCACTTTGGGTCTGTCTTGGATTTCTCATTTTCTTTCTTGGGACCACTGCCATGGGCTCGCAGCAGGGCTGCTCTTCCTGGTCCCCTCCTATCTGCTGGGTAGAGACCCGCCCCCCCCACCCCCGTGGGTGCCCCAAACCGTGGAGAGTACCCAACACTATATATACTGTTTTTTTTCCTGTACGTACCTATGATGAAGTTTAACTTATAGGTTAGGCACAGTAAGGGATTAACAACAGCTAATCAAATAATTATAACGATGTACTATAATAAGTTATATGAATGTGGTCTCAAAATACATTCGTACTGTACTCCCACTTTTTCTTGTGATGATGTAAGACGATAAAATGCCAGTATGATTCAGTGAAGTGAGATGAATGACTGGGCATTGTGACATAGTATCAGAAGGAGGATCATCTGCTCTGGGCGATTCTGGACCATTGATCCCTGATGATGTCAAGGGTTGGGGAGATTTATTATTTTTGGACTGTAGCCGACCTCCAGTAACTAAACCCTCAGAAAGCAAAAAACTGTGGCAGTTCCTTCATTCCCAAGCACAGTTTCCTGCAGCTCAAGAAGACTACATTCCTCATCTTCTGGTGGAGCCTCCAGGTGGAGCCTCCAGGTACAGCCTCAACTCTTTCAAGCTCCCTCCTGAGCAGAGGCCCCAAGAAGGACAGACACACAAGGAATTGACAGATTCAACTAGACTTGGAGAGACAGGGTCTCTGAAAAATAAACATCTGTAAAGATAACTATATCACAAGAAACAAACCCAATGAGCTAGGATGGGTTAGAAACCAACAAAAAAATGGGTTGTATGGATGATAAATGAGGTTAAATCAGTGCAGGGCAGAGATTAAGCCTAGAGAAAAGGAATGAGATTTGGAATGAGGTAGGATAAGTAGGGAATGAGAGACGTTCATTTTTGGGTTGGGGGGTAGGAAAACTGTTGCCCACCCCCACCCCCACCCCCAATATGACTAAAGCTAAAAGGTACAGAGAAAGATGTCAGTGGATAGATCCTATAGCAGTGAAAAATAACCAATAACCACAGGTTTTCTGATGAGATGAATGGGTATTTTGGCAGGATTAGCCTGGTTTCAGTTTGCAAGATGAATAAGAAAGAAGAGCAGAACTGAAGATGAATGCTCCCAGCAGCCGAGGGCTTTTTGGCCAGTGGCATTTATCAGAAGATCTGGACTGACTTTCTGGTCCCTTCATCATGACCTTGAACAAGCCACTTAACCCCAAGAAGTCTGTTTTTTCATTTGCAAAACAGAAGTGAGGACCTCTGCCCTCCCAGGCTCTGAAATACCAGCATCTCTTCAGGAGATAATGCCCCACGATCAGCTGGAACATACTAGCTAGAACAGGTGCTGGTACAATGAAGTCAAGAGATGACTTGTGAAGGAGAGCCGGTCATCACTTCTGGGGCTCAGCACCCTTCTGGGCGAGCAAGCCCCGAAGAGGGAGGAGGACTCCAAACCAGAGCGCCCGCTCCAAGTAACACTTGGGGAATACAGACGTTCCTCTCCCAACCCCATCTGAGACCCAGAATCCATACAGCAAGAAGGCCCTCTTCTGCTCCAGCCCGTCTCTCAACCTAATCAAGGTATCTGCTTGGTATAGTTTTTCAGGAGAACCCTGAACAGGGATGAGAAGGCCTGATTTATACCTCTTCCTTGCTCCTACCCTTTAAGGAATGTAATATGACTTGCTTAACTGCTTCTCTCACCAATTCCTCCTTGGCATCCAGGCCCTGTCAACAGGCCACTTTACACCTCACCCCAGGCCTCCTCTCAAAATGAAGTCTATGGTCAGGCTTGGCTGGCTCTTTTTAATAACACTCTTTCTCATCTATGGCATCTCCTTTTCAATTATTATAAGGCCAAACACCTTATCCTCTACACTCTGTTCAGCTTGAGACTTCTTCAGACAGTAAGTAATGATGCCTCTGCACACAGCCAGGACTCAAAGTGTCAGAACGGAACAGGGCTATCAGTTTCACTTTCTCTTGGCTGACTTAAAATGTAGTCTCTCCCTCCAGCTGCTAAACCTCATTCTCATTCTTTAAAATGAAGCTCAAATCTTACCTCTTCCACACAGCTCCCAAGTTAAGCAAAAGGAAGCCCAAACTCAAAGGTGACACCTTTGAGTTTGGGAAAGGGCACCATCCCTTTCCTGTAGCTATTGGACAGGGAAAGTTACCTTTTTCTATTAGAGATTTGTGCCTCCTTTGTGCTAAATAGGCAGAGACAGACCCCCAAAGCAGAAGAGACTTCAAGATCTAGGACAAGAGGTGACGTTAGTAAAAGGTCAGGAAAAAACAAAGGCAGGCTTCGAAGATCCTCATCCTTCCAGAGTAACCCTCCCAGGGTGATTACTAGGATAGGTCTTTTGATTAAGATGAAGATAGTCAAAATAGCAAGGCCATGTAAAATTGCTAGGTTCTTGGAAATATTATAAAGAGTATGTTGAAAGGAGGAACTCCTCAATGAAAAGAAGATCTGATGGATGTCAAGAGCCTAAAAGAAGTATTGGAGAGGAAGTAACCAGCATGGTCCAAAAGAGAGGGTGACCTGAAAGAGAGGGCACATTTCCTGTTTGGCCAGCAGAGAGCAGTGATGAAAATACCTCTTAAGGACACCTGACTGTCTTAGCCCCGATCCTGTATTCACCAAGCAAACTTCAAATTTTAATTACATTTTCCAATGACTCTGATACCAGTAAGTTGCCAGAAAATAGCAGGGCAACTCCGAGGATCTGTGTTGCACAGACAAGTCCTGTAATAAGTTGGTAAATTTGACATCCTGGTATATGTCACCCTCCCGTGTCTCTGAAGAACTTGATCACAAGAAATGCCATTAATTTGACTTTCCAGCTCACAGAACTGGGATGAGACACTAGGCCACATACCCTGCTGAAGGGCAATACTTCCCGCAGGTCCGGGTGGGGGTGCCACACCCGTGTAATTGATGTTAACATGTACCGCTTGAGTCCCTTTATTCCAATCGGAGGAGCCACCATCCCTAGAAGTCACCTGCAAAGCCACACACTGGGAAGACACTACATATTTTCTGTCACACAAACGTTTCCACTGACCTCAAGGCCAGGGAGACTTTATCCAGGCAAAAGGCCGTTGTATGAGGACACCCGGGTGTCTATTCTGATCCTCTCATTCTCCCACCTACAACTTGGCAGCTTCGGTGCTACGCGCTAGACCTCAGACTGCCTGCTGATTGCATCAGCGCTCTGCATGGCACGCAAGGCCTCCACAATTTGCAGCACTTACGTCACACGGCCTACACTCTGCCCACCCACTCGCTAGTCCCCAAATATGTGTTTTCTTGTGCCTTTGCTCACGCTTTTCCTGCCCTTCTCCTTCGAATCCTACCTATCCTTGGGTCCCGTCCACCAGCCCCCTCCACCATGAAGGCTTCTCTTGACCCAAACTGTCCTGCATGTACTGTATCTGCTATTTAAATTAAATAAAAATAACAATTCAGTCTTCGGTTGCACTGGCCACATTCCAAGTGTCCAGGAGTTGGAGCTCGGGGGCCCCTGGGTGGCACAGACTTTAGAACATTTCTATCCTTGCAGAAAGTTCTACTGGACAGTGCTGCTCTGGCCCGTCACCCTTATCTATCTTAGCCCCACTGAACAACTACCCTGCCCCTCCTCCCCCTCCATACTCCCAAAGCACCTTGTACTCCTGCCAGTCTTTGCCTGTGCTAAGGTGATGGTGTGCTCATTTTCCTCTTCCACGAGATTAAAAATTCCTAGAGGGCAGGGACTGTATCTTAATACGGGAGCAAGGTGGACCAGAGTGCTTTGCGCATTGTGAAGGATTAAAACAAGGTTTGCTGAACTGAAGTCAGCATTGTTTCAGGAGCCTCATCTGGGATCCACCGCCCAAGTTCTGGGCTGGGGACAGATATTTTCCATAGCAAATTTCTAAAGGGGCTAAGATGTCCAGGTCTAGGGCTCCCCACAAAGAGGTGGGGATCTTTGTTTTCCTATTCCCCTGCAGTCTACATGGAGGTTGCAAGCAAATGACCAGGACTGGGCTGCTGGCAATGAAGCTAAAAATAGCCATGGAGCCAACAGCAAGGAGTTAGCAGGACTTGTTGCTAGGGAGACCAGTCGCAGAGAGAGCAACTAAGCAGGGAGAAAGTGTCAGACCTGCGCCCGGGGAGCAGAGGCCACGGTGATGGGAGGGACTCAAAGTTGACAGGGATCCAAGGCTCCCACCTAGAGATGTTCTGCCTTCTGGCAGCTCCTGCCTAATGCTCTAAGTGGGGCAAGTGTTTCCCCTGTCCCTCAGTAACCCATTTCCATGGAAACCACCATGACTGGGGTGAAGTACCAGCCCCTGGAAGGGAGGCCTCTCCCTAGAGCTTGTTGTTATGGCAACGTCCCCCCTTCCTGTCATTCTCTCTCTCCTGGCTTCTCCTCTGGGGGAAAGGTGGGGCCTGGTCTTGGCTTGGCCAGCATGACCAGGAAACACCCGCTTCCTGACAAGAGTAACCTGCAAGGGACTCTTCAGAAGCTCCTGGGAACCCAATGAGACCAGTCAGTCCCCAGCACAGGGCAGAGTTTCCTTTTCTTTTCACAAGAGCCTCACAGATCATCTTGCCAGGAGAATCCCAAACTCGGGTTTGATTGTATCAGGATCACCCAAAGAGGTTTTAAAAAATACAGATTCTTGGGCCTTCCTATGGAGATCGGCAGGCTTGGGGGAGGGCCCAGGAATCTAATAAAACTAGCCATGTGTGGAAACCACTAATGGCCCTGGCCGCCCCTGTTACAAATGGGGAAACTGAGGCCTAAAGGGATCGAGCCCACCCAAAGGGTCGGAGCCATTAACTGAAGAAGTGGGCTGGAGGTGAGGGGGTAGGCAGAAGGAGATGCAGAGGGACACCCTCCCAGGGCACATGTCAAAGGTAAGGCCCCATCTCCTGGGCCTTTCCCTCCTGCTCGCCATTCAAGCCACAACATGCTATTGTGCGATACTGGATTGTGATTTAAAACTGAGCCTCTCAACAACCTGTCCCCTGTGGCAGAAAGTGGAAGGTAGTGAGGCTGGGCAGTCTTGTTCCCAGCATGTATAGAATGGAGGCAGCCCAGGCAGATGATTTGGGCTGAAAGAGAAATCCATCCTCCTTCAGGGGGAAAGCCAAAGGGTCACCATGGCAACCTGCAGTGTGCTGGCCTGGCTGGGCTCTGTGCCATCCTCTCAAACATGGGCCCAGGAGAGCCATAGCATTTAGGCAAATGCCATGGGGCAGGGGGACCCCACCCCCACTCCAGGAGGCTGTGCTCTTATCCTAGAGCCCATCTCTGAGCCTGCCTGAAACACATGTGAACGCTAGGATCCAGAAGACTCAATATTCTGAGCACCTGTGAGAGCCAGGCCAGGGGAGGACACTGAGGAGGTGGGGGACACGGCGGAGATGAGCCTCCACCCTTCTGTTACTCACAGCCTAATTGTGTGCCCAAGATCCACCACACACGGAACCGCAGCCCTCACTCAAGACAGCATGCAATTAGATGGTAAATTATGTGGTCTAGCTGCTTTCTCTGTGTGCTAAAGGAAATTCGGGGAGGCTGGGATCCGCAAAGGCAGGAAGACCCAAGGGAGGAAGAGAGGGTGAACTAGAGATGGTGCAACCTCCCAGGCTTCTCAGACAGGAATGGCCAGATCTCTGGGGGTATCTGCAATTGCATCTGCTTCCTGGCAGATGAAGGGAGGATGAGACGCACAAGCACAGCTGTCCGCCTATCTGTTAGGGAGGAGGAGCTGCCTGGCGCCTGTTGCATGATTCACTCCGACAAATTCTTCTGATCCAGAGAGCAAACGAGGGGTCGGGGTCGCGGAGCCACCTTCCCATTGACCGCCCCCCCCAACTTCGTCTCTCCCCGCCTCCATCACAAGCAGCACCCATTCCTCCCCAGCTCCCCCATTCTCTCCCAGTCACCACGACACTTCCTCGCAGTGTGTATGTGGACTTCCTAATGGTGTGTGCGTGGAAGCCCCGACTTGCCAGACCTGCCCTAGGCTTCTGGAGCTTCCGCTGATACCTCTTCCCTCACTGCGCCCATCTGCCTTCCTTTCCCTACAGCTCTGGACGGGGCCTGCTGCGTTCGGGGAAGGCTTCTCCACAGACCTCACTCTCCCCTCTGGGTCCCTTTCATCCCCCAGCCCGGAGCCGCTGACGTGCACAGTTCCTGCTGTGAGAGAGCAGAGTACCGGGTCTGGAAAGGAAGCAAGGGTGGGGGTGGGGGTGGCGGTGCTGCAGGTCCCCAGACCTCCCCTGATCCTCACCAGGGAAATCAACAGAAGGAACAGGCTGTGAGGAGGTCTCTGACTTAGCAGAGGATCACAGCTGATGATGAAACCTTCGGGAAGTACCTAGCTCCTTTGGATCATTCTAAAAGGTCTACAAATATCTGCTTAATATCACAGATAAGATCAAAGGAAGTTAGGAGGGCTGAACATTTGAGAGGTGGAAAGAACCTCTTGACAAGTTTGCTTGAGGACAGGTCATGTTGTCACTTTGCTTTAGAAATCGGACCCTGGAGAGAAGTGTTAATTTCATACCTGCAGGGGATGTGGGTCAAAAGGAACCCAGTAAACCCCATCAGCCAGACTGCTGCCCCCACCCCTCCCCGCCCTTGCCAGCTCCAGGAAGGGGCCTCAGGGACCACCATTCAGATTCAGGCATGCAGACCCTCTCAAGTTTCAGGGTCCAAAGAGAAGAGACCCAGGAGGAGACCATCAGGCTAGCATTGTGGTAACAACTGCTGACCCGGCCGAAAGCAGCAGAAACGCCTACCATCTCCATCCCAAAGGAAAAATTTGAATTCCTGTACCAAGTCTTTTCCGGCTTCTCACCCCACCCAAGTCTGGAAGCGGTTCCCCTTGCTCAGCCTGCCTCAGAGCCTGTCCTTCCTTGGCTCCAGATGTAAGAGCAGAGTCTCAACCAAGAGGTACCTTACAACCACCTGGAGAGCTTTAGAAAGGATCCGGGCCACGGCCCTTCACTAAACTCCAGACCTAATGACTGCAGAGGAGGGGTCTGGGCAGTGAAGTTAAAACAAAACTCCCAGGGGACCCCAGTGTGTGGCGGGCCCCCCTCCATGTGGATGACGAGGTGGTAGGTGATAAACGCACCTTTGGGGGAATCTCTTCTGTGCCAGATTTGGTTTACTTTGAATCATCAGAAACTTGGCAGTTCTCACACCTTCACAAACCGCACAGTCATCTGGACACCTGGCTAGAAAATCAGATTTCTCAAGTACCACCCCAGAGATTCTGCCCCCTGTAGGTTCAGGACGGGGCCTGCCTTTTTAGTGCAATGCCAAGTGATTCTGAAGGAGAATCCCGCAAACCTACCCTCCCTTCAGAAACGCTGAATTCTGATAGCTGCTTTGGTATGTATAAAGTATATCCAACTCAATTTCTGTTTTTCAGTTTTTGTGGGGGGGAGGGGGGTTGCCCCACAAAGTTGCCTTTCAAACAGCATTCAGATTCAAATATACAGGAGACTGTAAACTGTTTTAGCCCTATTTTTGTTTACTCCATCGGAGTTGGAAGTGAAAAATTAAAATACACTGCCCACCATTCATTGACTAAAGAGGAATAGGGCAAGAGTCATATGACATCTGTAAAGGGTTATGAAAGAATGGCAAATCAGAAAAATGGAATTCTCTCTCTCTCTCTCTCTCTCTCTCTCTCTCTCTCTCTCTCACACACACACACACACACACACACACACACACACACACACAGTTGGCAGGGAGCGTGTAAATGGAGAGGTGAAGAACCAGGATGGCCACTGAGACCTGATGGAGGTTGGAAAGGGCTCTGCAGATAGGTGAAAAGGTGAAAAGGGGGCTTTGGTGGCCCTCTAATTGGTTCTGGAACTCCTTCCAGTGTCTGTCCTGATTGCCAGCTGTTCCCAGACACCCCGAGTCCCTGTCCCTCCCTGTCCTGGTCCTCCCTGTGCAGGGCTGCTCTCTTCCTTCAGAAGCCTCCTGCTCTCCAGGCAGCACGTGCCCTCCTCGAGGATGACTCAAGTCTGGTTCCAGACCCACCTTTTGAGCGGCCTGCTAACCCTCTCCCCTGGACAGCCACCCTCTGGCTTCTCAAAAGCAGCTTGTCCAAAGCCTGACTCGAAAGTCCGCCCTCTCCTAAGAGGATATCTTCATAACCTTGGGGCAGGCAGAGATTCTTCTGCACATGCGTGCACACACACTAACCAATAGAATTTTTAAAATGCATAAATTGGACTTTATTAAGATACAGCCTTAAGAAAATGGCAAGTCCACACCACCTTCCTGCTCTTCCTCCAGGATTCTCTAGCTCAGATGATGACACCCTCCCCCATTCCCCAAACACTAGGCAGGTTTCTCCCTTCCCTCCAACCAGACACAAGTTCTATCCATTCTACCAAGCCTGCCTCCCATTACCTGGACCCTCGGCAAAGCCAAATTTAATGCCCTTTTAACTGGTCCTGCTTCTAAACTTCCCCTGTCCAGGCCCCTTACAGTGCTGCCAGGGTTATCCTAAAATACATATCCAGTGCTCTCACATTCCGGCACCACCAAGCCTAAACTTCTCACTGACAGGAAGGCCTTTGATGATCTGACCATGGTCCTTTGTAGTTTTATCTCTTCTTACACTTCCTCCCCAAACCCCATGCCCTAGTTACCAGATCTCTTGCTGTTCCCTAAACCACCAAGAGGTTTCATGCCTCCTTCTCTTTGCCCTCAGTGGTTCCTTTCCCTGAAATGCCGTCCTCATTTATCCCTATTGGAATTCTAAAAGGACGCCTCCTCTAGGAAGCTTTCCAGGAGTCCCCCCCAAATTCTCTGGCCCTCCCTAATGTTCACCAGACGCTCGGTGACGGAAGCACAGAACGAGCCCCAGGCTCCACCTGACGACGAGGCTCTTGCGGTGGACACCGCGCGCCGCCCCTCCTCCACCAGGCAGGGTGTGCCTCTGGCACGGTGTCCGAGTGTCTCCTCCGGCGGCAGCACAGTGCCATGCGTATTCTCTAAGTCCTGAATTCAAGTCTGTTAACTCCCGCATCTAGTGTATCGGCTCCTTAACAGAGTCACAGTGTCCAGCCGACCACCCCGTGTTTGGCCATCCCTGGGGCCTCCTCCACAAACGGTCTGGTCTTCGAAACGAAGCAGAGAAAACACCATTAAATCTCTTCCGTTGTCCGCCTCTTAGAAAGTGCTATGAGAACGCTTCTAAAAGTTGAACTAAATATGCAAGAAATCTTGAGACACCCTAGACTCCGAACTCCCAGATTTCTTGGGCCGCCTGCCTACCTTAGGATCCCACTGAAGGCCCTTCCCCACTGTCTCTGTCAGGCAGGCTCCTGTTCTGGGGGTGGGGGTGCGGGGGCCTGCACGATGTCTCTTCTTTGGCAAGCCTTCCCGAGGTCCTGGGGCAGGACCAGGCAGCGGCCCATGGCGGGATTCTGACTTTAAGTTTGTTTCTTTGGTGTCTAGAAAACGTTGTAATGAGTAGGTACCAGACACTTTTGGTGTTATCTTAAAACCTGAGCCCACAGTATTTGCTCAGTTAAGGTTCGACAACTCCGAAATCATGAATGAATGAATGTGTGATTAATGAGGGGTGGGGGTGGGGAAGGAGCAGTAAGGGGCGGATCTAAGTAGATGGTGACCAAAGCAGGAAGCAGGGATGTAAATTCCTGAGCTGAGGCAATGCTGCAGGAAGCTGTGTGTGTCTGAGGGCGGGCGCACTTTGCAACACCGCCTCTTTTAGTGTGAATTCCAGCCCTTCCCTCAGGCTAAGGCCTAGTGTCTAAAGATGAGCATCGTGTCCCACCTTTCTGATCCAGGCACAAAAAAGACGGAGGAGGAAATGGGGACAGCAGCAGAGAGGAAAGGAATGCTACACACCAGCGCCGAATGTGACTTTTATGAAAGCTTTTTTTTTTTTTTTTTTTAAGAAGCCTTATCAGGATGCTTTATGTATGTGCCTCCAGGAGAGGCATATACACGAGGTCAGAGAATTCACTCAAATATCTAACTTAGAATTTACGGACAAGGTGGTATAGGATACAACAGTCCTCCTCCACCACCCCCCCCCATTATGAAATTTGTGAATTTCTGGGGTCATCTAGTCTGTTTTTGTCACATTACAAATGAGGAAACTAAAGTGCACCAAGGAGAAAGGCCTCCTCGGATTGATCAAGGGCGGAAGCTGAGGCCAGAACCCAGGCCCCGAACCTCCTTCCGGCATTCTTTTAATCCAATCTCACAGTGTCAGACATACGATCAGGAGAAAACAGCAATCCAAGGGCGACGGCTCAGGACCAAATGAGTGTGACGAGGGCTTTAAAGGACCCAAACCTGGCAAAGATGGAGTGGCCTAAACACCTGCAGCTGCTGAGGTGGGGACTGGAGGCAGCTGGCTGGACGGCTGGGCCAGCTCAATCCCTTACTTCTGACCCCATACTTCAGTCTCAGGAGAAGCCAAGACTGAAAACCAGGAAGATTCGGTTCTAGTTGAGTCATCTGGGTGCAAAACAGAAGCAGCATGAGATCTGGAGCCCAGCTTTGCCCAGGCAACCTCTCCACAAGAATATGCAGGTGGCTCTTACCTACTTACCTAGGGGAATCTTACTTTCCTAATAGTTAAACGGGGATAAAAATAGTTCTTATAATAATTGTGGATCATATCTCTGTCAAATGGCAAAAATAATACAATTTAGTAATGAGTTTGATGGCCTTTATTCGAAGGAGAACAGTCCATGCATTGGGGGTAGGTCATGCCTCACAAGCAGTGGGACATTCTTCCCAAGGGATTTTGGGCAAGAGCACGTTTTACAGAGTGTTAGAGGAGGCAGTGTGGACATGGGGCAGGGTTGGCCAGCATGTTGGGGATTTCCTGATAAGGCTAGCAGGTCTTATTTTCTAGAGTAAGGTAAGCTAGCCAAAGCTGAGTTGGAGGATGGCGATTGGTGTATGTTAAGTTTCCTTTACAGGTGTTTCCCGTATGTTTGGGCTGACTTAGGCTTGGATTTGTGACATGGGCCAGGCCGCTGGGGTGGCCTCCATTTCTTGGGCCCCAAGAGATGAATTAACTTTATCATCGTTTCAGGATTGTGGTGAAAGTTAGTGCTCTTGGCACACTGTCTGGTACGCAGTAGGTGCTCCGTAAAGTCCTTCCCCTTTGGCTTAGTTCCGGCTTTGCTGTGGCCAGCTGCCGGACCCTGGACAGGGCCCTCCCTCCCCAACGCTTGCTTTCTTACCACTAAAAAGTGGAGGCTGTTCTAAGAGCTTTTTCTCTTTGCTCCCAGATAAAGTGAACACTCTAGTGTACAAACAGTCCATCCACTTATGAGACAATGCAGAGCCTCTGTGCTGACAATTTCATAGCCTACCCGAGAGGCCAGCAGCCCTGGAAGTCACTACTGATTACGGGCTGTCATAGGAATATCTTTAAAACGTGTTTAGCCTTTTGGTAAAGTATACTTGTCATGCCTGCTCCAAATGGCATCTCTTTGAAGGCCAATGTTATTTTTGAGGCCACCCTGCAAACGTTCAGGTTTTCATTAGTTTATATATATGTGGTGAATGTCTGCTGGTCTGAATACCCCCAAACTGTTATCTACATCCTTTGCTAATAATTTGGTTTTAGTCCTTAATTGCCTACTTTAGGTTGCTGTTTCTCATGTATCCTGAACTAACACCCAGGAGATCACACTTCATTCATGCATTGCAAAGCCCCCAGCCAATGTCCCCTACTTAGTAGGTGCATAGTGATGGCTTATTAAATGGAATACGGCGCAGCAGGCGATGACCCTCTGGACATCAACAGGCCGTCCTTCCCAGGGCAGACAGGAAGCACAGTCTGTTGAGACTGCAGGGTTATAAAGCAAGAAGAAGCAACATTTGCTCAGCTCACAGAAGCAGCAGTGCAAATGGCCCATAAACATATGAAAAGATGTCCAACCTCACTTATTATCTGGGAAATGCCAATTAAAATCATAACAAGATACCGTTTTCCCACCCATTAGATTAGCAAAATATTGATGTTGGCAAAGGTGGGAGTCTTCTCATATCGTTTATGGGAGCATAAATTGGCACTGCCCTTTTTGGAGGGCAATTTGGCAGATTTTATGAAATGCAAAATACACGTTCCCTTCCACCCAGCATGTCTCTTTCTAGAGAAACACAGATGCACAAAGAGGCAAGACCAAGGATGTTCACTGCTGTAATGCTTATGCTGTAAAATACTGTAAACAACACAAATGCCCACCAAATAAAATCACAGTAATCCATATGGCGGAATGTAACGGTCATTATATAGCTAGGTTGCCCAGACCCATTGTAAGTGAAAAAAACAAGCTGTAAATGAAACTATGATGTGGTTCCACTTACATAAAAAAAGAAAAATTTAAAAAATAAATAAATAAAAGCAACCCTGAAGCAAAATTACATATTTACATACACACATGGATGGATAGAAAAAAAAAGAAGTGTCATATATACACCAAACTGATAGCATCAGTACCTCTGACGAAGGAATTAAAAAGAGGGAGGAGGGGTTTTTACAATAAGAATGTATCTGTGTAAAACTTACGTAATTTAAAATCATTAAAAAAAATAATAATTGAGATCCTACACATGCTAGCCCTGTACTAGAAACTTTAAATGTTATATATTACCTTATTAACCCCCAAAACTCTGAGATTAGAGTTATTCATTCAGCAAACCTTTACCTAGTCCTTCGAATGCCAGCCTTGGGGGCAGAAGTGCTCAGAGTGCCTCCCCGGTGAGTAGAGGCGGAAAACAAACTGGCGAGTGCTGCTCTCATGGAGATAAGACACGCCTGGGAGAGCAGAGTACAGCCAAGTCTAGCCACACTCGCTGTAGGGACCTGAGCTTGGGGAGGTTTAGTGATGCCTAAGGTGTGGTGAAGAGGCTGAGTCAGCATTGCACTCACCTCCAAAGGCACCCTTCTCTTCAGGAATGTGAAGCATTGTTAACTGCTGGGCAGCCTGCAGGGAGGGAAGGCGGGATAACGTTTGTGGGGGGGAGGGAAGGGGAGGAGAGACTATGACATTTGGACCACAGAGTATTTGTTATCATCACTATTTAATATGCATTAAGCATCTAATAAGTGTAAGGATGTATGAGTCCCTCTCTTCAGGTTGGGAACCAGCAAAGACACCAGATCTAGATCAGCAGGACATGGTATCCTTGCCCTAAAGACATTTAGAATCTGGTTGGGGTGAAGAGATTACCGAGAGAGCCATAACATCACCAGGCTATAGCTGAGTCTAAAAACTGCCGTGATGCAAACGAGTCCGCAGCCCCTGTGGCTGGGCAACCGCTCCAGCTGCAACCCTCTGCCTCACAGGGTCCAGGACCATTGAAGGAACACATGTGAGAAGCCCTTCCCAGACCCAAAGAACTCCCTTGGGTCCTTTCGTTCTGCTCATTAGTAGAAAGAGGAGCCCAGGACTTGCCTTCCTTAGGGAGGGGCAGTTGCCTCATCTGCGCCCTCCTCGTGGAGTCCCAGTGGGAACAGCAGGAGCGCAGGGTAGAAGAGAGTCTGGGCACCACGTCACCCGTGGGAGCCTGCCTACACAGATCCCCTGGCCCTATGTTTTCGTCCAGGTACACCTGTCGGCACTCCCGGGAGCTAAGGGCTTGGTCCCTCAAGGTGGAAATCCAAGGGCCGAGCTCCCTGAGAAGGGGTCCCACATTCGCCAACCTCCTAAATGCTTAGTCAACCAACAGGTATTCATTGAGCCTGTTCTCCCTGCCCCATACCTGCCCCTGTCAGACACAATGGAGGAAGACATGATTAACACATAAGAAATAGTGGAACATACTCCATAAAACTGGGTGCTAAATCCAACAATATTAGCAGTAAGGGCTACATGTACAGAGAAGGGAAGAAGTCAGTGCAGGCTAGAGAAATCCCAGAGAGCTTCCTGGAGGAGGCAACAGCTCTTGCTCTCAAGCTGGACAACTGGATAGGGAAAAGCAGAGCATGAACAAAAGTGAGGTGAAAGGAAGGAGCATGACAAGTATAAAGGGGAGACTGGTCCCTCGTATTAGAAAATGGAAGCGAAGTGGAGAGGGGTGATTGTGGTCGCAGTGAAGGTTGCAGCCTTGGGAAACAGCCAGGGGATCTCTGACATGATACCGGAGGGGAGAGGGATCCACTGTAGACTCTACAGCAGAACCTGGTCATGATTAAAGCAGAGCTTAATCTTTAAAAGGATTAGCATGGAGGCTCAGAGAACAGGAGCTGGGGCAGGGAAGACAACAGCTTCCCAGCTCTAGCAGGAATTCCCACTTCTGCCTCCGGGAAGGGAGAAATGCTCCGTTTTCCTCATCTGCTGACTTTAAATTTCATTCATTTTGTGATATTCTTTTTAAAAAATTGAATATGTTGGGGCAACGCTGGTTAATAAAATATAAATTTTCACTGTACTATTCTATGACAGCCGCATACTCGATGGTGTGTTCACCACTTAAAGTCTAGATTCCTTTGTTTTGTGACATTCTAAGTCTTAAATTTTGGGGAGTGGGGAGGTAGGAAAGCCTGGGGAGGTAGGTTATCTCGGATAGACAGAAAAGTAAAGAACAGGCCTCCCTCAGGAACTGTGGACTGACTGACAAGGGTGATCATGGGAAAAGGAAATTAAACTGAGAAAGTTGTGGAGGAAGGCAGCCACAGGTGGGGTGTGTGGACCAGGGAAGAGGCAGGCGCAGACTAGGGGCTGGCAGGAGCCCCACAGTAGGGTACACACGCCCTCAGACCCTGCCTTGGCCTCATCTAACTGCCCAGCCACCTCCCTGCTGCTCTCAGCCCCCTGTTCCCTGTGCTCTGCCTCCATGAACTTCCATTCCTGAAAAGGCCACACCGTGTTCTGCCTCGGAACCAACGTACATGCTGCACACATCTTCCTGCAAAGCCCTTCCTCCCTCTTCTCTAAGTTCCAGTTCATCCTCCAAAAGCCAAAAGCCACCTCTTGCTGGTGTACAGACGACCTCTTGGGGTGGTGCTCTTCCTGAGGTACCCCAAGCCCTCAGCCTATCCCAGGACAACTAAAAGTCCTCTAGGCTTCTGGGTGTCAGCTCGATAATGGTGTCTTGCAGGAACTTTTAAAAAGCAGATGTCTCATGCCAAGGTCAGGGAATGGTGGCTAGATCTTTAAGGGACAAAGCCTGGGAAACAGTAGGAGGGGAGATGCCATTTTGGGGAGGAAGGCAGGTCATAGGATCTAAGAGAGCACAGAAGTGGTAAGGGGTTCGAGACAGGCAGAAAGTGGGGGCAGAGATCTGGGGGTGCTACAGTTGAGAGACAGAGGAGGATGCTGAGGAGATTCAGTTGGAAGAAATGGGGAAGAATCTCAGAAGAAAGGGTCAAAAGCCAGAGAACCAAGACAAGATTGTGACGGGAGGAAGAATTTCTTTATCCTTGGTAAGTCACCTAGAAAACGGGCCTGATGGCCATAGTGAAAACCCTTTAGCGTGGGGGGACTTGGGAATCTTGAAAGATACCTCTGTTTCGCAAACATCCTTGTTACCTGCAGCTAGCCCTCCCCTAGCCACCTAGCAGAGCCCCAGAAGGGTAAGTGTGGTCTTTGGGACCAGGCCCCACGTGGCAGTAGGAAGCCTGAGTTCTGATCCCATTCCAGCCCATTCCCTGTGCGCTGTGTGAGCTTGTGGCCAGCGGACAACTCTGCAGTCCCGGACCCCTCATCTGAAAATGAGGGGATTAACAGTTCTAACACTGGAACTGCAAGCCATGGAATTCTCTACAGACATCATTGGTTATATCATGTGAAAAAGGAATAATCCTAATAGCAGAAAATATATTTTGTTTGTAGGTCTGTACATCTCAAGTTGCACATACCTAAAATATTTTATTTTTTATTTATGTAAAAATTTTTAGATGAAGCAACCTTGGTTGACCTCACAGATTACAAGGACCTCGTCAGCTCACAATCCCTTATTTATTTTAATTTTTTTTTTAAGCCTATAGCACTTGGTCTTCCTTGTAAAATATTTTAAATTAAATCAACCCTTCAAGTTTTTATGTTAATACTCATTGGTCACCTAGATTGGTTGGGAGTGGGGAAGCAAATACCGAAGGTTTAAGATTGTTTTAGAAAAGCTTCTGATGAATGTCGAAGCTCCGTGATATGTTCATGGGGGTTCATTATACTACTCTACTTCTGTGGGTGTTCAAGAGGATCATGAGTCTTTTTAAATTTTAGTAGAAAACTTAAAATGAGAGAATGTATCTATCATCTTAATTTTCCCCACAAGTTGAGAAAAGATCTCCTTTTCCATTGCAACTGAGGACAGGACTCCATACTGCTTCTTCAAGGGGGAAGGGTTTGAGGACCACAGAATTTCTAGAAGCTCTTGCAGGTCTAAAACTTATTAAGTCTAAGCTTCGGCCCCCAGGGCTAAGGGAGGGCGGAGAAAGCACCATGCATAACAGGGGATTAAAAAGCGAAGCCCCGCCCCTGGTTCCAGGGGTCCGGGAATGGGGCCATTGACTAGATGGAAAGAATAGTCCCAGTTCTCAATTTCCATCCCAAAGACCACACTTAAGGCTCAAGGTCAAGTCCCTTCTCTTCTCCAGACTTGGACTGGCTGCCCCTTTTCCAAACTCTTCTAGGAGCATAATCCCTGCCTTCCTGGATCCAGGAGGAACTGGAAACGATCAAGTTGCCAAATCCCCACCTTGTTTTGAACTTTCTCTAGAGCAAACTCTCACGCCGTGTAACAGGATACTACCTTCCTTTGTAGGCCCGGGGTAAAGACCAGGGAGAGTGATAGTGAAGTGCCCCAGGTGGTGGAAATTCACTGCATTTCCGCTCGCTTCCTGGTGCAGCAGGCCGACAAGGCTTCTCCCCAGAATTCTGACCGCGGAGCAGCCCCGCCAGCTGTGCTTGGGTGGACCCGTCTTCCTTTGGTTTTTTGGTCTCCACTGCATGCCCTCTTCTCGCTGCTGACACTCCCCCATCCCCAGGGGTTGGGCTCCCACCCACCTCACGACCCCCACAGAAGCTTCTCTTAGAAAAGTCATCAGCTACCTCCACTTAGTCGGATGCAATGGGTATGTCTCAACAAATTCACCTTCCACAGGGCTGGGCAGCCAGACAACTCTCACCAGAAAACCTCCTTCTCTCTCAGACCCCACTCGCCTTCTCTTGGCTTCCTCCCAGGCCCCTTCTCAGTCTCTGCTGCCTGCCACACTTCCTCTCTACAAAACCCTTAAATGTTGGGGTTCCTGTGGATGCAATCCCAGGACTTGGTCCCTGGCCCCACCTTCCAGGTGAGCTCATCGGTTTCCACAGATGTAAATGGTTCCGCTCTAGATGCTCCTCCCACCTCTGTGCGAGCAGCCCACGCCTCCCTCCATCCAGGTTCCAGGCACTTCAGAGCATCCCAGCTGGAACTCTCCGATTCCCACACATCCCACACCTGTTCCTCGCTAGTCTTCCCCATCCAAGAAAATGACACGACCATCACTGGGTGTCCCGGGGGTCTCCCTTGAGCCTTCTGCTCCCTCCCCTTCTGTACCCCTCTCATCCATGAGCAAACCCTACGGATTCTATCAACACACATCCTGCATCTGTCCTCTGTCTCCACTGCTGCCCCTTTAATCTACATCCGCTCATTCCTCTGTGCGGAACCCTTCGATGGCTTCCCAGCCGTACTCAGGACTTGCGAGGCCCTGTGTGACTGCACCCTTCTTCTCTCCCAGGCTTGTTGGGTCCCACTTTCTCCCTTGCTCATTTCATTCTGAGCATACTGGTCCTTCATTTTGCCAAACAGGTCAGGGCCTTGCTTGTGCTGTTTCCTCTGCCTAGAACATTTTCTCTCACCTGCTCCTCACAGCCAGCTCGTCCATTCCTTCGGGACTCAACTTAAATGCCACTTCCTTCGAGAAGCCTCTCCTGACCACCCCACCCAGAGCCGGCCTCTCTTATCCTCTATTTCAGCCCATTTACTTGTTTTCTGACATTCTCCCCCATCAGGGTGTCAAGTCCATGAGGACAAGAATCATATATGCACAGAGCCTAATATACTGCCTGATACACAAGAAGTGTTCAATAAATATTCGTTGGAAGAACAAAGGAACCAGTCACTGCCTGGGGATTAGCAGCGTGAGAAGTTAACCCGAATGGGAAACTTAGGCTCAGCCAGGGCTCAGCCAGGGCCTGACGACAGCCTCAGAGTGGGGCCGAAGCTAACTTCTGGTCTTCCAATACTGTGGGGCTGGCTGGGGCCCGGGCCAGAAGGCGCCTCACCTCCCTTTTCCAGCGTGCCAGCCACTCGTCCCGCTTGCGCTTGCTGATGTAGTAGGGGTCCCCCGCCTGGAAGGTGAGCCGCGGCATGGGCCGCTGGCGGAGGCTGGACTCCCAGCCCAAGCCACCCCGAAGCCGGCCCCGGGAGCCCTAGGACAGAGACGACAGAGAGACCGGCATTAAGATGGGCACTGACGGCCCCACTGCAGGGTTCGTTCCTCCTGGAGGGGAAGCTGAGGAGGCGCCCACCTCAACCGGAGCCCAGGAGCTCTGACCCCTGGTGATCCCTGCGCATGCTGAGCAAACCCCTGTCTGGGCTGGAGAAGTGAGCCATTGGGGTGGGGGTGACACGGACAGAAACCAGGAGGGGAGGTGCTTGGTCTTGGAGGGGGACCAGATGGCTGCCTTGGGGGACTTCCAACCTCCACACCCACTTCCTCTCCTCACAGAGGGATGTATAAAGAAGGGGACAGGGGCCACCTCAGGCTCCCCTCACACACACTCGCCACGGCTGGTCAGAGCGGTAACTTTCTTCTCCTAGATTCAGGATCCACAGAGCCCCTGGGGGTTGAGGAAAACACTTGCCTCCATTTTCATGGACTCGATGTTGGTCTCCTTCTGTTCTTTGCCTGTGGAGAGGGAAGAACAAAGGGGACTGTCGCAGAGTTACGGGAGTGGCTCAGAGGCCCCACCGTGGGCCTGAGTCCCCTGCCGGGGGGACGGGGCTCCGCCAACCATTTAGTTGTTCCTGTGTCAAACTCGATGGCCCGCCAAGTGCCAGGCACCATGCTGGCTCCAAGGACTCAGGGCACGGCCAGAGCAGAGAAGGGACTGGGCGGGGGTGGAGGCCCACATCTGGACGACGGAAAAGCCGGGGCTATGGTTCTGGCCCATGCACTGTCTCAGAACACGGAAGGGGTCGTCTACAAATTGCCCCGCTCACTTCCTCCCAGTCAACAGAGCTCCCTTCCCAGAGGAGGGGCCAGACTGCACAGCCTCCCCTGGCCCTGGAATGGAGCATCTGCTTCCGCAAGTGGGCCCTGGGGGTGGGGAGAGGAGCAGGCCGACTGCAGCAAGACTCTGGTAAAGCAACTTCACGTCTATGGGACGGTTTCCTCCTCTGGAAAATGAAGATGCTAGCGATGATTTCTAAGGTCCTCCTGCAGATCTCAATATGGTGGTTCTGTGATTAATGTTTGCCTCTGCACCCTATTCCCCACCCCACTCCCAGGTTCCTGAGCCCCGCCTTTATTCTAGAAGACTCGGATTCCAGCTGCCTTCATGTGACCTCTGTACCTCTCCCAGCCTGTGTCTTCACCTAATCCCATAGAAAACCCGTCTATAATCTTTGTGTTATTGGGAACATTAAGTGCCTAGAACCCGGCTTGGCATATAAGTTGCTCCGGCGACATGAGTTTTGCTCCCCTTCCCAAAGGTGGCAGTTCCCTGCTCCTCTTCCCTGAAGTTCCTCAGCTGGCTGGGATTCCAGTTCCTAGAAGGAAAGGCTCCCTTGGGGGCAGAGGCCCCAGCAGCGTTGTCTTTAGGAGACCCTTATCCTCTCCCAGTCCTTCTCCTGGCCCCAGGGAGGAGGGCTGCCATATTCCTCCAGAATACCCCTGCCTCCTACCTCGGCCCTCTCAGGGTCCTCTTCTCTCAAATGCCCGTCCCAGGCCCAGCACAACCTGAAGCAGGCGCGCCCTGGCTGTGGGGTTGGCTTAATTATGCCTTCCTGAGCTTACGCAGGAGGGCAGGGAGAGGGAGCCCTCCCTCTTACCTGGGCCCCTGAACTCCCTTCTCTGAAGCCAAGAGTACTGAGCTTGGGCCCAAAGCAGGAAGGTCACTAAGGCTGGGGGAGGGGAGCAGCGGAGGGGGTCACAAAGAGCCAAAAACGGAAAAAACAGCCCCTACTTCATCTCCTGGCCCAGAAGCGGAAACCAGCCACAACACTGAAGGCCTCTGAATCCTCAGCGCCCAGAGGATGTTTTGGTCCCTCCCTCTCCCGAAAGAAGACCAGGGGCTCTCGCCTGCGTCTGCACGCGTCTGTCCCAGGCACGGACCAAGGCGGTCCTGGGTTACAGAGACCTGGAGCCCCGGGGGAGGGGGAGGCAGGGCGAGCCCCGTGGGGGCACCCTGGATGCCTGGACACCGGGCACTGCAGGTGTGTCATGCCACACCCGCCGGGCCGGGCTGGCTGCGGAGGGCCGTGGGAGAGGAAACGCGTGAGTCCGTCGCGTGGGGTGCGCGCGCGTGTACTCGCTGACGCTTTGTACAGACAGTTCTTTCAAGGTATGTTCTCGCCAGGACTTTCTCAGCCTCTTCATCCGTGTTTCCTATAGGCCCTCTCCTCTCACCACTGCCAGCTCCCCACATTTTTCTCCCCGGCCTCCTAGAGCCGGGCTCCTCCTCCCACCAGCCAGAGGCCTCCCGACCTACCCCTCCCGGATCCCCAGCTCTTCTCCGACCTACAAGCTCTGCCCGGCGAGGCTTGGCGCTGCCAGAAGGGGGCGCCCGCCCTCAGATCAGGCTGCACCCGGAGGGCCTCAGGACCTCAAACATTCCCTACTAGGGGCCGTCTGACGCATTTGTCTGTGGCATGGATCTATGGAAACTAATTCATTCATTTGAATGAAAGAAAATCAGCGCTGAAAGGAATTGTTAGGATGATGGAGTACTCCCCCAGCCCGTAGATTTTGCCGATGGGGAAACTGAGGCCCGGGGATTGGAGCGACTTACCAGAACTGAGAAGACAGCTTACTTTATACTGTACCACCTTGATACTGTTCCCCCTTTCCCATTCCCCGGCCCCCATGAGCCTCCGAATGGAATTACTTTTCTCTGTGTGGTTTCTACTGCCTTCTTTCTGGAATTTTCTAGCTGTCAGACTGCGCGCATGCTCACTTGAGTGATATCGCGCACACACTTGGGCAAGCAAAGCAACAAACCAAGCTGCCTCCGATTGCTGCATTTGTCCTGAGTGGAGGAGGGTCAGCAGCTCTCTCAACACTCCCTCTGCAGGCCATCTGCTCCTGGCTCAGACCCAGGGTCGCAGGCTGGGCCAGGTGCCTGTGTGCCCCCTCCCCCCACCCCCCAGGGCGGCCCTGACAGGCTTGGACATGACCCTAGGCTTAGACATGTCTCAGGTCTTGGAGAGAGCTGAGGACAGGGTGCCTCTAACATCTGTTGGTCTGAGACTATACTCAGCGGGGGTCTCCCAAAAATCCCTTTAAAATGAATCTAAATCTCAATGGCAGGGTTGAGGCCAAGATGTCCCAGAGGGCAGCCATTGGCCCAGTACTGGGTGCTTAGTCTGAGGAGAGAGCAGCTCTGTGCTGACCCTGATCTGGTCCTTTCCAGGTTGTGTCATCTTGGGGAGGTAACCTAACCTCTCGGAACCCTTGGTCTCCCTATCTGAAAAATAGGGATGAAAGAGTCCTCCTCACGTGATCACAAAGATTAAAGAAGGGGACACATATAGAGCAGGGCTTCTCAAACTTTAATACGCACTGAAATCATGAGGATTGCTTTACAATGTAGATTCTAATTCAGCAGGTCAAGGGGAGGGCCTGAGAGTCTGCATTCCTAACTAGTCAGGTGATGCCAGGTGATGTGTGAACCACTTTGAGTAGTGAGGATACAGAACTCTCAACACATAGTCAGTATTCAGTAAAAGAAAGGCACACTACCATGGTTACTGTTAGCATCATGATGGCATTAATGCTAGGAGTGTGAGAGCCTTCCCAAGGCCACCACCTGCCTGTCCAGGTGGCTCTTGTCCTGATTACTCATCATCTCCCCTGTTCCTCCTTCTTTCTCCTGGCCGTTCTGTCAGGATCGGGGGCTCCTACAGGGCACACAGGAGGGTGCCCAGGCCACGGGAACACTGGTTCAAAGTCCTCCATTTGTCCTGTACAGGACCCAAGGTAAGGGATTCCAGGAGAGAGGTCCTTAGGACCTCAGATGTTCCCTACTGGGGACCGTCTGTGGCACTGGATCTATGGGAAATCGTAGATCAGATAGAGTCTCCTGAAAACAGACCTAGAATGGGGGAAGTGAAAGGAGACCACAGCCAAGTCGCTTCCTCCCTGGGGCCTTATTTTCCTTCCTTCTGGGAACCAAACAGCCGAGCACGTGTTCTATAGGGCTGCCTGCTAGAACGGTGGCCAAGACTCCAGTAGGCCACTGCCCACCCCTCTACATAACGCCTCACCAGTCTCAGCATCGGGCAGTTCACAGTGGCCGTCAGGGAGTCCCACCAGCTCTGACCTCCACTAGCATCTCTGCTGCCTGGACTGCCGCGGCCACACAGGAGTGCTCTGAGGCCAAATTTTGAAGATCAAGGAGACCTGGAGTGTTTTTTGCCTGCCATGCTGAGCACTAAGATTCTGAAGAAGATCCACTCAGAGCAGGAGTTACCCTTGAACCTCTTTCCATTTTCTCCTCGTGTCCTCGGCACTCGTCCACCTCTCTCCATCTCTGCTGCCACCTTGCTCATCAGAGCCACCCTCCTCCCCTCGACAGATCCCTGCAGCAGCTCCTAACTGCTCATCCTGCCTCCTGGCCGCATTCCAGGATCCAGATAGCAAAGTGACCTTTCAAAATGCAAAGCACATCATGTCACTCCCTGGAAGATTGGGCTCAAAGCCTGCCCTGACTCTCCCCTCATCTCGCACCCTTCTCCCTTGCTCTCTCCACTCTGGCCTTATGGGATTTTGTCAGTCTCTGGGTACCCTGCTCCCTCACCTGTTCTCACTCCCTCCCTGCACCACCCCTCACCTGGTGAACCCTGGCTCATCCTTCAGGTTAGAGGTAATAGCCCAGGCCAGCCCAATTCCTCTGTTATAGTTCCTCATAGAATCATGTTCATTTTCCCATAGAGAACTTATCTCTGTGTAGAATCACACACTTTTCAGTGTGAATTTCCCATTTAATGTCTGTCTCTCCAGCTGACTGTGAGGCCCTTGAGGGCAGGAACCAGGTTTGTGTTTATGAGGGTTTCCCTAGAGTCTTTGGCACAGACCAAAGGGGTGTTTAACAAACACCTGTTGACTGAATGAAGAAGGGGCTCCTGAGAACAAACAGACATGGATACAGGAAAATCCCAAACTGAAAGCAAACCCTCCAGGGTGAAGAGCAGCCTTGGAGCTGTGGCTCCATCCCGCCACCCAGGAAGGACTGTCTGGGCCCTGGGCGGCAGCTGGCTGCCAGTGACGGTGGGGTCCCAGGAACCTGGGAGTCAGCCAAGACCTGCCCCTGAGGACCAGCACATTGGCTGGGAAAGGCTGACAGGTTCTGCTCCTGCACGCCTGGCCTTTTTAACAAGAGGACAGGTGGTATCTGCTCCCTTTCCTCCTCTGTTTTATTCCACTCAGGTCCCTTGAACACTCCCACCAAGGGTCAGGATACATCCCAGAAGACGCTCGGGTGAGGCTAGGAGCCCCAGACAGCTCAGGGCCAAGCTGCCCGAGCTCCGCTGCAGAATAAAAGGGGAGAGAGGAAGGGTCCACCGACTGGACTCTGAAGCCAGAGACTAGGACAGAATAAATCCTGGATCTGCCACTTATGGGCTCGGGGTTGCTGAGCAAGTCACTTCATCTCGTGAAGCCTCAGGTTTTTTCTGTCTTACGATGAGGATAATAACAGCTCTTGAAGAAGATTGTTTGGAGGAGTAAAACAATGAACACAGAGTACCTCGGAAAGCGCTTTGCACATAGCGGGAGCATTGTAAATATTTTCAGTTGAATAGTAAATGCACGAAAGGTATTTTAAAATAAAATTTGGAAATCTCTTTTCTGGAGATGCTCTCAATCCTGCATGAATATTAGGTTTGGATCCATGCAAAATGAGTTATGCCAATTAATCAATTTACTCATTCCATCATACACACTTGGAAGGAAGACTTTTTTAAAATTAAAATGCACATATGTAAAACAACCTGGCAGGGCCTTGGGAGGATCAAATGTGATAATGTATGAGAAAGTGCTTTGTAAACTGTGAAGCCCTGTACAAATGCTAGTTGTGCTCATTACTAACATGTTTACAGCTCAGTTGGCCCTGAAATGTTGGCTTAACCTGAAAGAGAAAAGTGGGCAACTTTCCAGGACTCCAGGGCTAGGCCAAGAAGTCCCCAGAGGAAGAGGCCCGGGCTGGGCCGTGCACCAGCCCCGTGCCCCTCCCCCACCCCGTTCTGTCACAACTCAAGTTGAGTCCAGTCAACTAAACTATGGTGGGCTCAGGACAGGTGTGCTGGGGACGGCTCCGTGGGCTTTTAATGCCCACAAGGGCATCTGCTGCTCTTGGGCACACAGGCCAGGGGCTTCAAGCACAGTGACCCCTGAGAGCCACAGGTCTTGGGGAAGAGTAAGCAGGCCAGGTGGGGACTGAGGGCAACAGGTGCACGACCAGCCTGGGGGTGGAGGCGCAGGGGGAAGGGGACAGCCTCCATCCCAGTCCAGCAACCGTTGGCATTCTGCAAACCCACTGTTGTCAGGTCTAGCTTTTTTTTTTCATGAGAAGCCAAAACTCCAGATTTTTATGTGAAATGTCTTGATTTTTAAGTATTAGCAACTAATTTTTTTTTTAATGTTTAAAACACCACATGAGCCAAATAAAACCTAAGTGTAGACTGCATCCAATCAGCAGCCTCCAGGGCACGGCCTGGGCAAGGAGACCTTCAGCCACCATGCCCAGCCCACGCCTTCAGGGACCTGCTAGGCCCCACGTCTCCAACCCTCAGGCGAGCCCACAAGAAGCTGCCCCTTGAGCCCGGGACTCACCCTCTTCTGTGGGGGCTCCTCGGCCATCCTTGGGGGTGCAGCAGCCATTCTCCACGGCTCTGGAGGCTTCAGGTGGGGTCTCGGCTGCACCCTCTCCCTCTGCTGGGGCCCCGCCCTTCTGACCCCCAGCAGGGCTCCCCTCCTCGGGCTGGGGCTCACTCCGCTTCTCCAAGTCCCCATTGGGTAACAGCTCTGAGGGGCCCGAGTCCTGGGCCATGGATGGGGACTTGGAGGTCACCGCAGGGTCCTTCGGTGTGTCACTGCTTTCCACCTGGAAAGATGAAGAAAGAAACATGGGAGAGGGTCCACTGGCGGCCCCGGCCTCTTTTGGGTCACTGACCCCTCTGAAATGCTGGTGAAAGTTATAAACTATGTCTGGAAATCGTGTTCACATAAACATTCATGCAGTTTTGCGTGATGTTCATACACTCTGGATTTCACTCTCAGTTTTTGAGGGCCTCATGGGCCTGACCCCCTGAAGTCAAGGGGTCTATGGACTCCAGGTTAGGAAATGGGAGAAGAATCCAGTCAGCTTTGCTAGTCTGGTTCCACTGCCCAGCACACGCACTAAGGTGACATTGGGCTTCCCAGCCTTCTGCAGCCCCCATTAAAAACAAATGCTCCTCGTGCTATCCTCACTTCTAATCAGGACCCCACCTCAGAAGATTCTAGTAATCCCTGGGGTGATCTGACTTCCGCGTCAGAGCCCTCTTAGCTTTCCTCTTGGTCTCAAGGTCCAGACACAAATAGTGACAAGCCACGGGAGGGTCAAGGTCAAAGGAGGCCCCCTTTGCCTCAGCTCTGGCCCCTACGGGTTCTCCCAGGCACTCAGACCCCAGGAAGGCCAAGGTCCCAGCAAACAATTTGCAGTCTGTGCAGTATGCCTTTCCTCACACATGGTCCCAGGTTTCCCCTCCAAAAGGAAACACATTGCTTTGTCCCCTAAGAGCCAAATTTGCTCCAAGAATCACATCAAGAGCAATCATAACAGTTCCTCACAAGTATCACTGCGTGGTGGGCAAAGTTCCTTCTCACCCATTACCCCGTTAGGGCTGCTCAGCCTCCCTGGGAGGCTCTCAGAAAATATCATGATTTGCTCTAGGGCGCACACTTTGTGAGGACAGAGCAAATGCCAGGGACCCTGGAGACCAGTTTGTCCTTGGCTATCTGGGAGCAAGCAGGCCAGGACATCTCAAAAAGAAAGGAAGTGTCTACGCAGGGCAGAGGAGGCAAGCGTTCCCTGTGCTCGGCACTCTGCCACACCCTGCCCCCTGGCTCCATCTACAGAATCCTGCCCCAAGAAGGGCAGCATCAGCTCAGCAAACACGCTGCTGGCCTGCGACCTCAGCCAAGGCGCGACCCAAGAGGGCACCTCCCCACCTGCAGGGAGCGATGAATAGGCTCGACTGATGGAGGTGTTTTCCTTCTTCTTACATATTTTTTTTTTCCTACTTACAAAAGTCGGACACATATATTACAAAAATTCAAACCACACAAACATGAGTGTGTCAAAAGGTTTAAGCTTCTATCTCAACTCTCTACCTTTGAAATCGACTCCCGCTGGTAAACCATTAAAAACAGTGTGGCAAGTATCTTTTCTAGACTTTTTTTCTATGCCCGTGTTAAGCTCCATGTTTATACGTATGCATTCACAAGCACATCCAGACTCGGAATCTTTTTTTCTAAAAGCATATCGTCTGCTCATACCTTTCTGCCACTTGCTTCTTCACCTAACAAGCAGAGCGGCCATCTCTCCATCCCTACGCATATGAATCTGTCTGATTCTGTCACAGCTGCTCGACACTCTATTGAGCGGATGCTCCAGAATTATTCACACAGTTCCCTAATGGTGGCCCTTTGGACTGATTTGCTTTTTGCTGCAGTGAACCCTTGCACTTGGAGCTCTGTGCACCTGTGGATTTTCCGTAGGCTGGAGTCCCAGGGGTGGACTGACTGGAGTAGAGGGCCTGCCCATCTGAGCAGAAGTAGAAACGGCCAAATTTCCTCCAAAGAGTTGTACCCCTCGAGTGCCCCCCGACCACCTGAGAGCACGCTAGTTTCCTCAGGCCTTCCCCGCACAGCCCAGCAATCTCCAAGACTGCTTCTGCCCCAAGGATCTCTGACATTAACTCTGAGTCTGTTGCTGTCTGGTGAGCCCCCCGCCCTCCGCCCGCCCAGAGGTTGCAAATAGAGACAAGGGCCTTGGGGGGAAAAAAATATCCAAAAATAAAAACCAGAACACAACCAGACTCTTCCCTGGATGAGGCTGCGGGTACACGGAGCAGCATGAGGACGAGCAGAGGGAACTCCAGGACCCTTGCCAAGCTGTTCGCCTGGCTGCATGGGGGTGGCCTGGGGCGGGCCTTCTTCCCGGAAGAGAACCTCTCATGGAAAGCTGCAAATGTGTGTAGTCCCTGCAGCTGGGGGTGGGGGAAGGCCGCAGCAAGAAGAGGAGGCCTCCAGTGGAAGCGAGAATTCCTCTACTAGGCTCGGGCACTGAGGGCCCAAGCCAGCAGAGCCAGGAGGTCCAACGGGAATGCAAGTGGGGCAAGACGGCCCTGTCTCCCTCCTCAGCTGCCACCCCCATGGGCCGGGACCCACCCACCCACCCACTCTGCCCAGGACTCAGATGGTCTTTCCCACCTCCCTGTTCAAACCAGCAGGGCTTCGGCCTAGAATATCCCTACCTGGTGTAAAGCCTCTTACCCCTCAAGGCCTGGAAAGTGGGGCACACCTGGGCTCCCACAGACACCCGTAGGTCTGGCTGCCCCAGGCATGGACAGAGCCCCACACACGGCACTCACAGGGAGGCGGATGTGGTATCCCCCCGGCCAACTCAGGCTAAGAAGTTTAGGTCAGAGCCAATCTCTTACCATGACCGTGTCCTCCTTTCCTCTAGCCACTTGGTGCCCCACAGATACCTCAAGTTGGAGCAAGCTCCTGCCCCCACAAAGCTGCTCGAGACAACTCCGCTGTAATTCACTTCCTGCCTGGGGACCACATGGCCTCCTCTCACCCTGGGACTCACTTCCTGTTGACTGTCAGCTCCATAGCATAGACAACCAGGAGTACCTGCTCTGAGACCCAGCAAACCTCAGGGTCCCAAGCCACACTAATCAAGCTCCCCTCCCAGGCCAAGCCTGGAGGACCACTGTCTGAAGCAGTGACACACCATCCTCTCAGAGGTGGGCAGATAAGCGGGAAGGGGGGGTAGTACTCTGCACAGCTCCAGCCCCAAGATTAGGTCGGCGGGCCCAAATCCCCCTGAGCCTGCCAGTCCTCGCTCCCTCCAGAGTTGCTGACTGCTGTCGTAGAGCCTTTGATACAGCTTACCATCAAGAACCCACCTTGAGCCCTCTTCCTGGGGCCCAGGGTAAGTGGGCTGGTCAGATCCACCTGTAAGAAACCGCTGAGAGGGAAGAAGGAGGTCCACAGGCAAATGGACTGAAGCGATTCTCCAAATCTCTGGGGAGGAGCTGGGTGCTCCCTAAAGGGGCATCTCAGGTGAGAACAGCATAATCCATGCCTGGAAGCTACTGGGAGACACTGCCCCAGCCAGGCCTGCACCTTCTGTCCTACCTCTACGTCGTCCTCAAAGCTCCCTCCTCTCTTCTCCACTGTCACCATTAGCCTGTGCCTCTTGGAGGCAAGGGCTTTATCTGGTTAGATTCAGCATAGAGTAGGACACCTGGCAGGTGCTCAGTATTTCTAATTGCTTCCTTCCTCTAAAAGATTAGGTTAAGAGAACATCCTGCTCACACACTTAGAGAGTTTCAACTTTGTTGCATGTCAGCTGTAACTGTTAAAAATTCTGTTTTTGTTTGCTTTTATTTTTACAGTTGCCTTGAAAGGAGATACAGCACACCCTGAGACACGGGTTTTGCAGCAGAAGGAGAAGAAGGAGTAGCAGCAGAAGCCCCTGGCCCTTTTAAGAAGGCACCACCAACTGCTGTAGGTGACAATTTCAACTTCCTCTGCTTCTCATCTGGGGGGGAGGGAGGAGAGTGGGCAGGAGGTGGGAGAGTGGAAATGGCAGCAGTGAGCACCCTCACTTCTCTGCCCTTGGGTGGGGGCAACGGATCAGAGCGAAGCTTGATCCTATCACCCACTGCGCCTAACCACGCCTACTAAGCCACGCTCTGGATCTTCAAACCCTGCTCGCCACCCCCTGGGGGGCCCTCAGCATGTGCTGGCCTTTGCTTTCCTTCCAGGAAAGACCCTTCCTCCCTGGGGCAGCTGCCTCCTCCTTCTCTGTTGCTCTGTTGCCGACTCCAGCTAGGGAGGTTTTGCCCCCAGAGGGCATTTAGCGATGTGTCTGAGACATTTTGAGTTGTCACCTTGGGGTGGGGTGGACTGCTGGCTTCTTGTGGGTAGGGGCCAGGGATGCTGCTAAGCAACCTGCAAAATACAAGATGGTGCCCATGACAAAGAATTCTTTTATTCAGCCCATAATGTCAATGTCAACATATGCTGTAGTTGAAAAACCCTGGGCTGAGGGTAGAACTACTGACAGGAACTGCTTTTTTTCTAAGAACCATTAAAAAAAAAACAATTTTTTTTTAATATCGAGGTAAAATACACATAATGTAAAATTTACCATTTTAACCGTTTTCAAGCGTACAATTCAGTGACATTAAGTACATCCACACTATTGTACAACCGTCACCATTATCCATCGTCAGAAATTCTCATTGTCCCAGACGGAACTCTGTACCCATTGACAGTTTCCCACCCCCTCTGCCCCTAGTCCCTAGTAACCATTACTCCACTGTCTTCTAAGGAACGTCGCAAAGTCCACCTGCCCGTCTCTCTGTCTATCTGTCTCTTACACACACATCCACACGCACACACAACACACAAACCTGGGAGGGCTCTGTGCTCGGCCCTGGTCTTTGGACCCCTTAGCCTCTGCCCGTCCTCAGCTCCCAAAGCCCCAGGGCATGGAGCTGGGCGGGGGGGGGGGGGGGGGGGGTGGGGGGTGGGGGAGGGCTGGCAGGCTGCTGGTCTCGCCTGGCCCTCAGGAGTGGGGGTAAAGTCCGTTCCCTGCTGCCACGTCCCCCAGCCCCGCTGCATACCTCGGCTGTTTACAGAGCGCATTCACACCCGATCTCATTATAGAACTCCTCACTGCTGTACCTGATTGTTTGTTTACTGTGTGTCTCCCTCCTAGACCATGAACTGTGCCTTATTTATCGTTTCATTTCTCTTCCTTCTACAGCTCCCGAGTTCTAAGCATAAGGGCCCAGCATAAATATGTCTATATGATTAATAAATTTAATTATCATGATTATCCTGATGAGTAGTGTTACCCTCACTTTCCCTAGGGCAAAGGCTCCAAGGTTTGCCGCAGGTCACACACCTTCTAAGTGGGAAAGCTTCCAGAATGACCCAGGTCCAGGACAGGCATTTGAAAGCCGGCTCCCACTGAAGGCTGAGTCTCCGGAAAAGCCCAACCTCAAGTCCCAGGGGTTCTGAGGAGGAAAGAGGCTTTGATGGGCCTGAGCAGGGTCGGGGAAGGCTGCTGGCCGTTTCCCTGGCAGTGGCCACTGCTAGGAAGAGCCAGCAGCAAAGCAAGAAGGTGGCTTCCACGATGAACCCGTCCAGGCCGAAGCCGAGCCCCCGGCCCTCTGTCCCCTCAGCCTTTGCTACAAGTCTGGAGCAGACCCCAGAAATCCCACCTCTCCCTAACACATGAGACCTCGTCTCCCAATGTGGCCAGAATTCAGCAGCTCCAAAGACGGGAGCGATTTTTGAGAGGCCCTTTGCTATAGTTATAATATTTACACACAAATAAATTAAAACCTGGCGAGTAAGAGGTGAGAGAAACAACACAAGGGAGATGGAGTCCAGGTGCCAGTGAGCACAGGAGCCCGTTCACCGGGGGCCATGAGGCTCACCCCGGCCAAGGCATGGAGGGGAAGCCGCAGGGCCCCTGGAGCTCTCTGGAGGTAGGAGCCAGGGCTGGCTCTGGGCACCTGGCTCGCCCTCCACTCCAGTGCCAGGCGCTGTGGCTGGAAGGCTCTTCTCCCCCTGACCTCTGGGGAGGGACAGCAGATGCAGGGACAGCCCCTTCTTCACCCCTCCTCAGCCTCACCTCACCCTCCCTGGCCTCCCCCATGTTACTGCCATTGTGTCTTTAAGGCCCTTGGCAGTGCTCGACTCCGCGCCAGCCGGGAACCTTGGCACCGGCCCAGCATCAGCCTCTTGATGAGACACACAATCACACACACAGACACACAAGGTTGTGCACCACCACCCAGAGACACCAGCCTGCCACAGGACCAAGATGCCACAGAGTGCTGTCAACAAACACACACACAGTCCCCCTGCACTCACACCCACAGCTCGTTCCAGCTCCTCAGCTCCTGCAGGGCCATCACCCACCCCACCCCCCTGCCCCATGCCTGGATTTTCCCAGGTTGACTCTGGTTTCAGGAAACAGTCACATAGTCCACTTAAGCTGGGCGGCCTGGCCCCTGCCGTGTTGGCACTGGGCCCTGGCCGCCCCCTCTCCTCCGCTCCAGGCCTTCCTGCCGCCCCTTCCCCTGGCAGCCCTCTTATCTGATTGGCTGGAAGTGGCCTTGAGGCAGGGAGAGCCAGAGAGGTCCACCTCAAACTCACTTCCAAGGCGGGGGTGGGGGGGGGGTCCCAAATGCCTTCCTACTCTGCCTTCCTGGGGTGAATGGAGCCAGGCTCCAAGACTTTGGAACTGGGGGCCTAACCCCTCCAATTCCCTTCTCCCTAGTAGAGGGGCTAAAAGAGCCACCAGTGGGGTCAAGGGACAGCAGGACCAGAGGCCAAAGAGGGCCAGCTCTGGAAAGTCTGGCCCAGTCTGGTCACCCACCTCTAGGTCCTCTTTCCCTCACCACTTAGGCTGGGAGGTGTCTTCCCATATCACTCCCCAGAGATCTCTCCACTGTGCGTGCGTGCGTGCATGTGCGTGTGTGTGTGTGTGTGTGTGTGTGTGTGGTGTCTATGTGACTCAGGGTGAGAACTTCAGGGCTCAGCAAAGTCTTAGAGGTCACTCAGTCCATGCTCCTGCGGGCCATGGCAAAGAGATGCAAGCATGAACATGCCCGGTGAATGCCGGCCCACTCAGGGTTCCGCTTCCAGCAGGGACACCTGTCCGCCTGGAAGAGGTCCGGGCTGTGCTCCCTGAAGTCATCCTTAAAGGATTTCAGGGGGAGCTGAAGGCTCCCTCGAAAAAGCCGTTCCTTATAGAAGATTCCAAGCATTTAAGTAAATCTGTTTTGAAGTTATTGCTATTTTCAATCTCTACCACCCAAGCCCAGGGTGACAGGATTGGCAGGAAGGGTACCCACCACGGACCATCGCGCGTTCTTCTCTGTGCTTCCCTTACCTTTCCGAAGTTTCTAATGGGCTTCTCCCCGCCCCCACCCCTCCCGCACCGGGGAGTGCTCATCCCGCCCCGCCCTTCCACATGATTTCATAGCTTTAATCACATCCCCTCTCACCCTTTGTCTCTCCAGACTGGAGAGTCATAATCTCTCCAGCCTGTCCTCACTTGGCAGCCTCGCCTTCCCCTTGATCAATTTAACTGCTCTTCTCTGGAGCTTCTCCAGCTCAGCTATATCTTTCTTGAGGTGGCAGGACCAAAACACACGAACTTCTCTAGGAGAGGATGATGAGAGAAAACCAGGGTCGACGGCCCCGCCCAGATGCATGAGCCGGGGAGCACCTGAGGGAGCGGGAGGGGCGCAGGTGCGGAAGGGGCGCAGGTGTAGCTGGGCCACTAGAGGAGCCGCAGAGGCTGGGACCTGAGGAAATGAATGACTTTTGCCAAAGGTAGCCCCAAAATGTGTGACCCTGGGGGAGCAACCAGGGAAGGATGAAAATAACCAGGGATTCTTGGAAAAACCAAAGAGATTCAGGGATTTTGCTTAGATGCTCCCCCAATAAGCCGTGCAATCTAGAGTGGCCTCTGAAGGGACCCCCGACAAATTTGCTAACTTCCAGAAGTCTCGGTCCCTGAAAATAATACTGACGCCATGTCTGAGGTCTGGAGACATCTGCCTTCGCCCCTTCCTCTCCCTCCTCCACGGCGGCCAGCGGCGCAGGTCCTGCCAATTCTGTCCCACCGCTGCCTCCCCGCAGCAGGCTCTGGGGGTGTTTTCTGGCCTCACCCCACCCACCCTCCTATACCCCCGCATTCTTTTGTGCTCAATCCGTGGCGCGCACAGATGCCAAAGCCAGCTTCCCAAAACATGACACCCATTACTTCACACCCCCCGCCCCCTCAAAAACCTTCCAAATAAACACAACAGATTTGGGAGAGGATAAAGTGTAAACCACTCAGGCGGTCTGCAAACTCCCTCTCCAGCCAAGCCGGAAAGTGTTCTGAAACGGAACACTCCTCCACGCAGCCTTCGGGCCTCCCCACAATGCTTTGCGCCGGGGTGCCCATTCCCCTCTCCACGCCTTGGCTCAGGAAGGCCCTCAGGTAGAAAGGTCTCCCACTTTGCCCTTGACTTCTAAACGCTACCTCCCTTCTAAGGCCCCAGTCCAGCCCCGCCCCCACACGTGTTTGATCGTGAAGCCTGGCGCACGGGCCAGGCCCTTGGGTCCTGGATGCCATCAGTGGGCGTTAGTCTGACGCATCGGGTCGGAGAATGAGCAGATGGGTCTGCAGGGCGCTGTTACAAGACAAGTCTCGAGAACCGTGTGAGAAACATGACAGCCCGTTTTCCTCACACCGTCAAAGACACGAGAAGCGGGGGAGAGGGCAGCGGTGGGCTGATGGAGCCCCGAGAGGGGCTGGCTGGGGCCTGGGGCCCAGGAAGGAAGATACTCTTTAAGGAAGTTTTGTGGATAAAAGCAGAGGGCACCAAGTCTCTGAGTCAGGGTTCCGGGGGTGCGTGAAGAAGCTGTTCTGACACAAAGAGGGGATTTGAGCTCTGTCTTAACTTGGAGACAAATCAAAAGGTCATATTAGGTTGGAAAATGAGCCAGTATGGCAGACTCCCAATGGCTGAGTTAAACTGTACCCAGCTGGCTTAAGCTTCGGCAGAACGGTTCCCTGACTTCTCACAGTTTATAACCCCCGTCTCCTGCTCTGAAGCGGGGCAGTTTCGCCCTCTTACATTCACTCGGGAGTTTTTTTGGAGGTTCTGCCTCAAATGTGGAGTAACACTGGTTTTGGGCGGGCCTGGCTGAGCTCAGCGCCTGCTCCCAGCCCCTTCCCTCCCCCCCTCCTTTTCTGGGTTATTCTTAGCAAGAGGTGACCTCAGAGTGCTCCCACTGAGCGAAAATAACCCTGGAGGAAGTTGGTGGGTATAAATCTTCAATGAATAAATACATACGGCTAGTAAACAGGGCACAGAGCCCCTCACTACCTGGTGGGCAAGAGCAGAAACTGTCCTACCTAGTACCCCAGCTGTAACCAGCACGAAGGACAAAGGCAGTCCCAGGTCTTGTCTGGGCTTGTGACCAGGCAGGAACCTGCTTTGGACACCCTCACTTCTGTAACGTCCTTGAGGGCCGGTGAACAGGAAGATGTCTCTTCCGCCCACCCCGATGCTCACACCCACAGGCAGGCTCACAGCAGAGGCCAGCCCCACATGCCGCTGCCCCCTCCTCCCTGTCATAGGCACTGGCCAGCCCGCAGGCCCTGAGTCCAGGTGCCAGCTCCCTTCAGAAGCCCCGCCCAGCTGTGCAGCCGGCTTCCTGTTTCCTGTTGTCAGCTCTGGCTTTGAGCATCTTGGCTCTGAGACCAGTGTCGCAGACCAAGCCACTGCCCGGTTTTAACGGGCCCACCTCTCCCTCCTCAGACCACCACAGCCTTCCCCACTTCCCCACGGGCTCCCTGGTATTTGGGTCGATTGCCCTCCTCAGTTTTATTTTCTCAGTACGCCTTTCGGGCCAGGTCCACACACTTTTTCAAACAGCCCTGCATTCATATACTAACTTAATTAAGAGTTTGGATATCCGGTCCTCCAGATCGCGTGGTGAGAAGGAACGAGCACTGTGGGCTTTGGAGTTGGGAGGTGTGGAGTCCATCGCCTCTGAACCTCAGTCTCTTCATCTGAATGTGAGGATGGTAATGACAGTGGCCCCCGCCTATGCCACACAGGTTTGTTGTCAGCGGCACATGAAGGCGTCGTTGTTGAAGGCCTTTGTAGGCAACAGAGCGCTGCACAACTCCGAGGCTGTATTTATGGTCTCCGTCTTCAGTGAGGTGGTAGACAGTACACTGTGGCTCAGCTCAGCGACCATCAACGCTGGTGGCACTAAACAAATCTAGTGGAAAACACAGGCCCTCGCCACCTGCTTTTCCAAATGTCTGGGGTGAAAGGCCAGGCTTTTGCTTTTGTTTTTGTTAATTCCCGATCAAGAAATGACAGTTTTGTAAGATACAAAATCGTGCCCTTGGATGTGGCGACAGTATCAAATTGATATAAAAGTCTGTAAATACTTATTCTCAAGGTCTATACAGACAGGTAACCAACAGTTCAAAGACAGGTACGTCTAAGTCAGGTCTGCAGACCACTGCTGTCCAAGCACATGGTGGGGTAGGGGGGACCGGGGGCCAGTTAGAGCGTGTCTTTTATTTCTTACTGTTCATTTTGATTAATTTTACAAACAGTCTGAAAGGGAGAGCCAGTGTGGGTCATGATGGCTGAACTGGGCTTCATTTGCAAGACAGGCTTGGATGGGCTGTGGCGCTGGGGGAGGCAGAGAGGAGGGCTGTGAAACACACTGGGTGTGTTCAGGGAGCAGCAAGAAGGTGGGGGTGTCTGTGTTTCTATGGCAAAAGAGGTGGATACTGAGCACCGGTGCAGGGGCAGGAGAGATCCCAGGGTGAGGAGCCAGATAAAGTATTCCAGATCTTGTCCCATAAGAAATAGAGTCCCTGGAGATTCTCGAACAGAGATGTGCCACGAACCGTATTTGGTGTAATTACGTGTGGCCTCCTTTCTCTAGCTCGCTACATTGAAAGATGAGTCTTATTGATCTGTGCGACCTCCCCACCCTCGTAGGTGCCCAGTAGGTGTAAAATGTTTGTCCTGGAGGGGAGGAAGGGCTGGGGAGTGAGAAACCATTCTGGGGGCGGGTGGGGTCTGGTCTGGGTGAGGATGCAGCTGGGAGGCAGGTGCAGGAGCAGGAATGACTGGAAGGCACCCAGGGACAGATAGGGTTTAGGGACAAAAGGAGGAGAGAGAGATTTTCTAGCCTCGGGACCGGGGTGGTGATGACATTAGTGGGTGCATCTCATGCAACCTTTGCACAAATAAAGAACCCAGCCCGAGGCCAGGTTTTCCTCCCTTGTTTCCCAGCGCTCCCCACTCCGTTCCACCTGTTGGGAACTGAGCCAAGCTCCCTCCCCTTTCCAGGCTTAGTTAATGACACACTCAGCTGCTTTAAAGCTCCCTGGCCAATCGTTCCCAGGGCCACAGCTGTACCAGGTCCCCAAGAAGCCGGGGCAAGCACCTGCTCCACAAAGGAACCAGATGGCCCGTGGGCCAGGGAACCATGGGCTGACCTCTAGCTGCGGCGTGAATGTCCTCCTCTGTGCCCCCGCCCCCAGCCTGCTGCCCATGAAGGGCAGTGCTGGCTGTTTCCTCTGGTGTCAGTCTTTCTCTGTTCTCCCAGTGTGCACGGGGGTCCCTTTCACAACAGCTGCCTTGGCCCTCTACCTCGGACTCTCTCTCTCATCCTGGGGCCTCTCTTGAGGTCTCACCTACAACAGATCCAGACTGTGACCTGCACGTAGCCTAGGTGGCTGCTGAGAAGCTGATGCCAGGCTCCCACCAGAAAGGCTTTGCGGACATTGGCCCCACTGGTCCCCGCAGGGAAGCAGGTGTGTTATACAGCTGCCCTGCACATTTGGACTCTACTTTGTTGTTTGTAAAGCACTGCTGGAGGTGGACAGGGCTGGTATTACTGGTGGCCATATTTTACCAATATACAGAAGTTCAGAGAGGTTCAGTAACTTGCTCAAGATCACACAGCCGGGAAGCAGGAAATACAGTGCTGTTTCTTCTGTCAAACTGAGGTCGCCGTGGCCTTTTGAAGAGAAGTTCGGCCGGGCAAAGGCAGGACTGACCTTTGCTGAGCCCTAGCTCTTTGGGCTTGAATCCATTTAATTCTCTGGGAGGAATGCATCCTTCTCATCTCTGGTTTTCAGAAGGGGAACCCCAGGTTCAAGGTTACACAAGTGCTGGAGCCAGGATTTAAACCCAGGTCTGTTGGACTCAAAAGACAGAGCCATTTCTTCCACATGGGGCCCTGCTCCAGGCTGGGGGCATGTGACCCCCTGACCCTTTACCTCCGCGGCCGCGCCCCTCTTCGCGCCCACTTGTCCATCTCCCGCGCATTTGCACACACCGGCCCCTGGTTTCCGTGCACCCTCTTCCTCTGGGGCTTCACCCCTCCTCTCAGCGATGTGCCCTCCTCCTGGTTCCAGGGACTCACAGGAGGAGCCAAAGGGTTGCCGGCCCTTTATTTGCTATAGGCGGGGGCTTTTGTCCCCAGCATCCGGATCAGTGAAAGGTGGAGTTTGCTGGGCAGATCATGGGCACACATGCAGATGCAGAATTACCAGTGGGCTCTGACTCCGCCTGGCTCCCCCAGGCACTCCAGCCTGCACTGTGCCGCACCTTCCTGGTGGAGGGGCACCCTGAGAATCCAGGGGTACAACCTGGAGTCAGCTGAAAGCTGGACATTCCTTTGAAGTCATCTGTTTTATCTTTCAACTTCACGGAATTTTTCATTCCAGACCATAAAATATCCATATTTGCTTTAATATTAAAATGTTTAAAATTACTTACCAGTTAAAAGACTTAACTTCTGCTCCCCCTTCCCCTCCAAATCTTCAAGCAGAACTGGCAGCGGTAACCTGCAGTACCAGGCAGGTTCCCAAACCCTCGGGCTCTGAGAAGCGCCCCTCAGGTCCAGCTGGACAGCCCTCCCTGCCTCTGCCGGCTCCTTTCACTTCAGCCACATTTCCCCCTGATTCCCCCAAGGGAGAAAACCCTGCCCTGCTGAGAACATTTCCTTGAAGGGCCAGATCTGGAGCTCCTGGCTCCCCCTTACCTTCATGCTTCGAGTTTCTCATTCTCAGCTGGAATGGGCTAAAAGAAAGGAACCAGCTGTCTTTGGTGCCGGCAAATAATGGCTGCTCTACCTCGGAGTTCAAGGCATGAGGTAGGCAGGCTCCGGGCCTTGCCCTCCAGAGCACTCCTCATTTTGGGCGGCCCCAGAGCTTCCCCTAGACTCAGAGGCAATGGCACCGGGAAGCCCAGGGCTTGCGGGGCCGGCCCTGTGGCCTATGCTTCTACAGGACTTACGCAGGCCAGCTCTCCTGCTCTCTTACAAAGGGACTCATCAGCTCCCATCTCTTCTCTAATCATTTTGATCAGACTCCCAGGCCTCAGTTCCCTTCCTCCAGCTTCTCCAGGTGGGGCTGAGGCCCAGGGTGGGTGTGTGGATGGGGAGGGAGGGGCCTGTGCAGGCAGGCGAGGGAGAAGCAAGTTCTGCCCTGTCAGAGCCACGGAGGGAATCTGTCAGGATCTCTTGCTGCCCTTTCAGAGGAAGCCGGGAGTCGGGGCCTGGTTCAAGTTCCAGCTCTGCCACAACCCACAGCGTAAGTCCCCTGGTCCCCAGGGGTCTCCAGCTGGATGTAGAAAAGAGAAGTCATGAGGGCGGTTGTGGGGTTCAAATGGGGAAAGTAGGTGAGCTCTGCAGCTGGAGGCCCACGCCCCACGGCCCACGCCCCACGCCGGTCTTGGCGTTCCTAGGGCCCTGCAGGGCATGCGCGTGTGTGCTGGGGGATGCCGGGACACTCACCAGGGGGTGCTTGCGCTTCCTCCCAGGCCGCCCCACCTTCCGTGCAGTTGTGCTGGGCTCTTGCCGCTCCTCCTTGCCACGTGCCTCCTCCTGCTCCTCTCCCTCCTGCGGGCACAGACACAGCCTGTGAAGCCAGGGCTGGATCCAACAGGCCTCCTCCCCGACCCACCCCCACAACAGCCACACTCCCAGGGCTGTGCCGTGAACTTCACCCTCTTCCTGCCTGGCAAAGCTCGAGCCACCTTTAGAGCCCCCTTTAAATATGCCCTGAGAGGGGGGACTTCCGGCGGGGCAGACCCCCTCTGCCCCAGCGAAGGCGGCTCTCCCTCCCGGTGGCCACAGTTCTGAACTGCAGAATCATGACATGCACACACTGACAAAAGAATTGGTTTCTGGATATGAATTTATTTATATGGAAAAAATCTTACACGGTACAAAAAAATTAGCTATCTATTTAATGAATCACCTTTATTGAAAAGAATAACATCATGAGAAAAGAAATACTGAATTTAGTAATGCATATTGGAAGTACACACAATACCCGGAATTAGGACCATGTAGGCAATGGAAGATTTTTACAGCCGCTGTAAATATATGCCTGCCCGGGAGTGTCTGCCACACGGCGCCGGCATTACAGACGCCTGTCGCCCCACAGGAGCACCTCACGGACGATGTCTTGGTTCATCTTGATTCCCCTCATTCACCAAGTTCTGGACCAGAAGTTTCGTTTTTGTTACCCACACCTCACCCAGCACCTGCTAGGACTGGGCCATGCTAGTCTGGGGCACAGAGACATAAACCTAGAAAGTCCTCCTGCCTCGCTGCTCCAGCCTGGCCACAAACCACCCACAAGTCACTTCTGACTCAGCCGGCTCCGGCATGACTCATCATGAGCAGAAACTATGTTGGGGAAGGACAGAGAAAGGGACCCTGACTCGACAGAGGGACCACAGGCTGCTCTTCATGCCCTGTGTAATGTCACGAGCCAAAGATGGCTTCGTGGCCTCCCTGGGGAGGGCGCCAACCCAGGCCAATGCTGGCGCCCTGGAAAAGAAAGCATGGGTTCCCTGAGGATTTGATCGAGATGGCCCCCAACATCCCTCTCAACTTTCATTTTCTGTGATTTCAAAATGGCTTGTGGTTTGCCACATGTATTTCCAGGCGATGGTGGGACACGCAGATAGAAACCTACTGTGACCAACAGTAGACATTGGACCATTCATCCATTTGAGGCATGTCTGTGGGACGGACCCGCTCGGGAGGGAGATCTAGGGGTGTCACAGCTGAGGTTCCAGGAGTCCTCCAAATAGACATAAACAGAGGATGAACAGAGGCTCCAGGCCTTAATACCAGGTAGAGGCTACAGTCAAGTTGGAGGGAGGGCAGAGCGCATCAAGATGGGGTGTGTTTAGAGGAGCAGAAAGGGGACACTGGGATATTGTGGGTGTGAAGGAGGAGACAGGTGCCAATCCACGAGGTCAAAGTTGTCACCTGCAAAGAAGCCACGGACAAAGCGATTTGGCTAGGGGTGGTGATGACAGACCTCAGAGAGAGCACTGTCTGTAAGCTGTGCAGAATGACATGGCAATGAGGCCCAAGAGGCTGGAGAGGGGCTGAAGGGACGGGTTAAGGAGCCCATGCCCCAAGGTAGGCCAGGCCTGCTGGTTCTAAGCTGTCTTCTGAGACTCCATAGACACCTCTGTTGAAGAAAAGGTTGCTTGGGTCTCAAAGAGAGGAAATATTACCAGTGTGGCTTAATGTTTGTGGAGGTTTCAACTGGATCCACACAACTATAGTGAATTTCACGTTGAGGTGATTGATGCTTTTGGTCTGTTCCCAATACTGCTAAATAGGCACAGCCTTGATCCTTCTGACCAAGTAACGTAGCATTTACAAAACAATCAGAGTCAATGCGGAATCACAGAAGGCACAGGACTACAGGCAACCAAAGTGCACATGAGCCCCGCTTGTCTATTCGCCAGTTATAGGACCATCCTCTGAACCTGTTTCCTCATCCATAAAATGGGTGTCCATTCTGCCCGCTTCTTGGGTTTTTAAGAGGACAGATGAACAAATGGTTTGTCCTGTCTATTTTGTTTGCTGCTGGATCCCCAGAGCCTAGAGCGGGCCTAGCACTTGGTGAGTATTCCACATGCCCCCAGATGAGAGGGCTTCCATATTCCTCAGCAGCCGGAAGTCTGCCCAGTCTTTGGATTTGCCTGGGGAGCACTAGGCCAGACTGAGCGGAGCCTCTGGCTGTTCCTAGTGGCCCAGCCCATGGGATGAATGCACAAGGCGGCAGACCGGAGGGGGTGCCAAAGTGGATCAGGACCAGCCTGGGCAGCCATGGGTCTAGAAAGACTCCTGCTGCCCAGAAGTCCTGGGCTCTGAACCATTTCTTTAACAAACTATACTTCTTACAGAAGGCTCATTTGATTTTTCTCACTTTTATTCTGAACTGATCAGAGATGTGGAAGCCAATCGGAGCCCCTGATCAGCAAAAAGGAACCACGGTTACCACTTAGAAATGGCCCCCCCAAAAAGGCGCTTGACAGTTCAGGCCCGGCAAGCTCCAGCTTCCGCCAGGATGTGGAGGAAGCCTTTGGAGACCCCCGATAGGCACCTCCTGTGCCATCTGCAGACTTGCCGCCATCCCTCACCTTACGCCACCCGTGCTCAGCACGTTTCTCCCCCTGTTGAACTCAATTCGGTGTGACACACCCCAGGAGGAGGGGGTGGAATATGCTGATGCCACACCACGTGTCCGGGGCCTGACGCGTCAAGAGCGTGGAGATCGCCAGGGCGGGCTGCCGCGTGCTGAGCCTGTGCCTCGCGGGGCAAGGTGCTTTACGCTCGGTCCCGCATTCAGGCCTTGGGCACCCCTGAGTTGTGCTTAAGGAAACCGAGTCTCCGTAAGAATCTGGGTCAGAACTCGCACCCAGGCCCGAGCGACTCCATGACCTTTCCATCGGGCCCTGAAGCACAGCTTTGTGAAAAGCACATTCTTTTTTTTGGCCAGTATATCATTCTTCTGCGATGTAGTCACAAGTCACAGGGCAAAGAGGAAGGTGATACCTTCTGCTCCGGGCCTGACTGCGTTCACACGGCTAGTTAGGAGGGGATAACACACCGAGAAGGGTGAGCAGGTGTCTCGGGGCCATGTCCCTCAAGGAGACATAGCGAGTTCATTCTTGCATCTGTCGTGAGGCCTGTTCCATGCAATGTCTTTGCTGCTGGGTTGAGCAAAGGAATTTAAAATATGCTTATCAAATCTGCAAGTAGCACTGAATTAGGAAGCATCGCTAATACTCTAAAAGGGAAGAATCTGATCCATAGCGACTTGGAGCAGCTGGAAAACAGTAACAAATTTAGCAGGAACAGATATGGGCCCAGATTGGTTTTCTCATCCATCAAGGAAGGGGTCTAATTAGTCAACCCTTCCAGTGGGAGGTGGCAAGAGGCAGAACTTCTAGTTAGGTGGCCTTTGGGAGGGAGGAGGTGGGCTAGACTTTTTGCCCTGCTCTTTGCTCATGAGCAACTTCAAGCCATTTCATCTCTCTTCGTCTTGCTTTCTCACCTATGAAACGGGGATGATATCTATCCCACAGCAATGTCACAACAATTCAGTGAAGTAATTAATATAGGGAAGGTTGACACGTGATAGTCACTCAAGAATTACTAACTTCCTCTGCTCCCACAGCACTTCCTGACCAAAACTATTCACAAAAGTGCATCTCTCCCTCCTCCTCCATCCTCCCTCCTGCTCCCGAGCAAATCCCAGCCCACTGCCCAGCATATGTAGCTATCACTCACTGCTACAGACACACCCCAACATTTGGCTGCTACTGCTGCAGTGAGATACTCAGGAACACTGGGGCTCCCTGATCTTTCCAAAATCCAAAGCTGATTATGTCACTCTGCAGAGCTTAAGCCCTTGCTGAGGGGCTCCCAGGAGCCTGCGGGATCAAGCCGAGCTCCTTAGACCGCGTAAAGGAAGGCCCCCGGACCCAGCCGGTGGCCTTGGACTCCTCTCCTACTGCTTTCCTCTTACCTGTGCGCAAACAGTCCGCGCCACGTACAAAATCGGGCTGCTTTCCTCCCCGGCACCTTGGCATAGGCTCTTCCTTTTGTCCCGACCACCTTCCCCTCAGGTTCAGCAAACTCTTCCTTTTCCACTCTCATTTCCTGGATTTCCTTCCCTTAGACCCCCTCCTCCCATTCTCCTCCTAGACTGAGTTCATAGATCTTTTCCCTCTAGCACCCACTACCCAGCACTGCAACTGCTGGCCATTGTCCTGGCCAGGCCACCAGCCCCTTGCGGGAAGGGACTGTTTCTTATTCACTTTAGCATTCTCGGAGCCTAGAGTGGTGCACCTGGCACAGGGTAGGCACTCGGAAATACTTGATGAGTGACTGCCACATAGTAGGCACTCAATAAATGAGTCCATACACACAGAGAGGCGCACCTTTAAACCCACAAACCCACACGAATACGACCATGCATGAGGCTCCAGTGCCACTCTGATTATCATAACTCCAAATCAGGAAACAGGAGGACCAAAATGTACTTTCTAGGCTTAAACATAATCATGTCACTTTACATTTATGTAACTCTTTACAGCCTCCAAAGCACCTTCACATTTGGTGGCCTCTTAGATTAGGTAGCTACCATCAGCCTCTCTCAACTTCTGGGGCTATGATTTGACCTACATTTTAACACAGCTCACTGGATGGATTATTTTAAGCCACATACAACTCCTCATTCTGATGAGCTGGGCCATGACGATAATAATCTCTCACATTTGCACAGCACATGGTAATTAACAAAGCATTTTCATATACGTTATTTCATTTTTATTCTTACACTTTACAGAAAGCAGAGCCAGTATTATTTTTTTCCATTACACTGGCGGGAAATTTGAAGCTCAGAGAGGTTATCTAACCTGCAAAGATCAAAGAGCCAGGAAAGGAGGCCTTTAGAACCAAAATTCAAATCTTTTGATTCCAAGCCCATGGGTCTTTCCACTGCAACATGACACTATACCCTGCAATGCCGTGTGCTACTGACTTGTGTGCGTGAGCGTGCGCGCACACACAGTGAAACCATGAGTGAGCAGGCAACTCAAGGTTAAGGTGCACATGGCATTCACACGCACACATCCACACACGGCTGTCCTGGGACCTCATGCCTCGGCATCATAGTAACCCTCTCCCGAAAAGTGATGCATCCAACGAGGCCCTCCCCCAGAGACGGTCTTGTCCCTTCAGAACATGCGCCGGATACTACTGACCAGCATCCATTGAGCAGATGTCTCAAGTTGGTGTTTGAGTTGAGGGGATGAAGTTGCCGATCTAGCCAGCCACTTGCCAGGGCCCCCTGGGACGAGAAGCACGTACGGCCTTTGCCAGCTGGCTGGCTGGCCTCCCAGGGCCTGTCTGTGGTCGTGGAACTCAGTGAAACGAACTGGCTTCCCCGGCAGACAGAGCCCCGCTCTGGGCTGCCTGAGTACCAGGTCTGCACAGCTATAGCCACAGGACCCCGCGCAGCGCCCTGCTCCTCGACACACACTCATTCACATGTGCTCAGCCTGTTCAGGTCGGGCCTGCAGACAAGTGAGCAGCTGGGTGTGATGCTGGAGGATGGGCAGAGGCTGAGGGTGCGAACGGCCATTGTTACACATGGTGGCACTCACACTTCCGCATAGCCCTCCAAAGCCCCCCTTTTTCTGATCTCAGTCACCTCGAAAACTCATCAGCCCTTTATTTCGATTATTCAACAACAGTCTACAAATATTCGTTGACTGCCTGCCTAGTAGTTTTCCTATTATAATTATTGATGAGAGCCTCCCACCCCTCCCAAAAGGCCATGTCCTGTCGGGTCCTCCCAGTTGCCCACAGCTCTCAGGTTCCTGCACACAGCAGTTGCTCCGTAAATGCTAAATGGATAAAAATGCGCGTGCCTGTGGATTTTTCCAGGCCCTCCTCCACACCCCGTGTGTCATGCTGGGGCCTCACCGCTTTCCAGAATGAGACTCCACTAAGCACACGGCCAGCGCACTGAGCCCTGCCGTGCTCACTTCTGTGGTCTCAGGGCCACCCAGGCCTGGGCCCCTGGCTGTGCTCAAAAATATTTATTGAGCACTGACTGTGTACTGGATAGGAAGGTAAGCAAATAGGGAACTCAGTTTAGAGGGAAAGACAATAGGTGAACAAAGAAGTACCCAACACTGTGCTCAGGGTCAGGGTGGAATGTGCCCGCTCTCTGCCAGCAGCCACCTCCTCAGACACCCGGCCCACTCACATTCACTCTTTCAGCAGCCCACCCAGGCTCTGCACGGCCTGCCGCCTCCTCCCCACCCCACAAGACACCCTTGCTTAATGGAGGGAAAGAATCCAGATAAAACTACTTCTCGGCCATGTGACCTCTGCCAAGTTTCTTGACTTCTCTAAGCCTTAATTCCTCATCTGTAAAATGGGATAATGACAGTCAGAGCCTCCAGAGTTATTGTGAGGATTAAGTGAGTTAATTGCTAGGCAAAGGAAACTCCTTTCTAGGCCTTGCACACTGCGTAAATGTTAAGCGGGATGAATATAAGCAACATCCCTAATTGCCCCGTGGCTCTCTGCAGAGGCAGCTGCAGGGCATGACCAGGCCCTGTGCCCAGCCCAGGTGCCAGAAAGGAAGGGCATCCCCCCCATTTCCCAATCATCCCGGGACACCGGCTGCAGCTCAGTTCCCTGCCTGCCCTCTTCCCCTCTGCAGAGCTGAGCTCAGCCTTCCCCGCCTCTGCCCCATGGGACCCGCTTCTTGGCAAGGATGGGCTCCATCCCCAGCCGGGTCACTTAGGGCATGAGGAACCCGAGGGAGCTTGGGCCCCACCATGGCCCCTCACCCGGGCCTCTGAAGGTAGCCACAGGCCTGGCCATTAGGAGTTAGGTCTCCCTGCCTCAGTTTTGCTTCTGTTCAATGGGCGAAGGGAGGAAGGACTTCAGACCTGACTGTGCCCACAGACCCAAAGAGAAATCCCCTTCCTTCCACATGCCACGTTCTCGGGGACTTTAAACCCACTCCATTCATGCTCCCATCTGCATTTTCGGCACTCTTCTCCCACGCCCTGGCAATCCTTAGGCTGCAGTGGCTCTACATCACAAATGGACAGGCGGGCAGGCAGGCAGGCAGACACACAGACAGGCAGACACGGACAACTAGTTCGCTACCCAAAATAAATTATAAGACTACCTTAATACACGCCAGGCCCTATGTTAAGCACTCACACACACAATTTTATATAAACCTCTCGTTTCTCTGCTCAGAGGTCACAGAGCTGAGTCACGCCGCAGAGACCAGGTTCGAACAAGGCCTGTCTCCAGAGTCCAGCTGACCCCCATTCAAGACTGTATCGACTGCAAGGTTATCTAAACTTCACATGTAATAATAGCTAACTTAGAGAGCTTTAGAGAACCCGAAGCCTAAAATGTAGGTCCTGGTTAGCTCAGGGGTGGGCGCTGTTGACATCACGTGTCTGCTCTAAATGCCCAAGCATCTAATTGACTCCCCTGAGCTAAAATGGATGTGCCATTATTATTAGCTGTGTTCCTGAAGAGGTATGGGCAAAGCTGCCTTCTCTGTAACTGTTTAAATGTACTAAGAGGGATGTTATTTAAACGACCCCTATAGTGACTATTATAAGGCAAAGAGCCTGCCCAAAGTAACGATGTGTGGGCATTGGAATGCTGGAAAGGCAGAGCATGCCTGGGGCGGGCAACAGAACTGTGGGCCAGCAAGAACCACTGAGAGAGGAGCTAGGGGTGACCTTACCCAAGGATGCCCTTGAGCTTGAGTACCAGAGCACAGGAAGTGACCAGTGCCCAGAGGAAAATTAGAACTCGCCAGGTCTCTGGGATGGTCTCGGGTGAGAAGGGAGGAGCCCTGGCCACAGCGCTAGCCCTACATGTGCAAACACACGTGCACAAGCACACACGCACACAGGCACACTTGCTATGCTCCCTGCCTGCAGTTGCCACCACCAGCAGGCAAGCTATCCCGGAAGGGCCTCCCTCAGAGCAGGCTCGGCTTACCCACGGTTATAGCTTCCTTTCCCCTTCCCCTTACTAGGTCCTCCAGCAATGTTAATTCAGTTCATCCAACAGAGCTCTACTATGTGCTAGGTACCTGGAAAGGTAGCAAAGTCTGAAGAAAGAAAGAGAGGGAGGGAGGAAGGAAGAGAAGGAAAGAGAAGCAATGTGTGCAGAGAGGCAACGTGTGCAGGGAGAGAGAGGGAGGGAGAGAGGGAGTGAGGGAGGGACAGGAAGAAGCCGTGTGTCCACAGCAGGGTCGTCATTGAAGAGTATGGATCTGGTGTGAGCATGCGCGTGCATGTGAGCCCACAATCATGCATGCTAGCCTGCGTGTGTGAGCTCCTGCTGGAGATGGCATGCCCCCAACATCCATCCCAGGGCAAGAGCACTGTTACACAGAGAAAAGCATCCTCTGACCATCCCAACTTTCAGTCTAAACAAACGTACTTGAATCTGCAGCAGAAGAAATGTGGGTGGGACTATGGAGCATCGCAGCTGGGAGGCACCATTCACTCTATCCCCCTTCACATCAGAAGCAGCCTGAAGAGCACAGAAGCCAACAGCACAGGCTGCCGGGGTTCCAATCCCGGCACCGCCACTTCCTAGCTGTGTGACCTTGGGCGTGTGATCTAACCTCTCTGAGCATCGGTTTAGTCTTTAATAAGATTAAGTGATGAAAGTAATAGAGCCTACTTTATGGAACAATTGTAAGAATGAAATGAGAGAATGCTAGTACGGAGCTTAGAAGTGCACCTGGCATATAGTCAACACTCGATGCAGCTTGGCTGTTGTGTTTCTGAGGCCAGAAGAAATTGGGGAGCAGTAAGATCAGGGGCCCAGTCAGCGGCTTAGACTCCTGACCAGTCATTGATTCATATTTGAGGATCTGAGGAAGTCCTTCTAGCCTCAAGGCTTAGAATGCTCTCGGTCCCCTTTCCTGCTCCCTTCTGCCTCCACACAGGGCCTGGCACCCTACCTCCATGATCCCCACGAGTCCAGGACCGAAGCTCTTGGCTCTGTTGCTGCTAACCTCCCACTCATCTCTCTCCCCCTCTCCTGTGGCCATATTTACCAAGTTGATCCACTCTGTCCAGAGCACCCGAGGTCAGACCCCCAAAGCTTCTCCAAGAAGACCCTTCTTGCCCAACACATGAATGGGGGGAGGTTGAGGGAGAGGGAAACTGGGCAGGCGCAGAGGGGAAACCACGTGCGCAGACCTCCCTGTGCACACCCAGCCACAGTGCGGCCACCTCGCCCGTCACCCACAGCTCTGCGCCCCACCTGCCTGATCCTGGGCTCTGGGACTGCTCTTCCATGGAGGGGGTCTTACCCACTCTCCTTTTCCTTTCTATCCTATCTGCAAAATATTCTCTGAGCACCTACTCTGTGCTAGTCAAACCCTGGGGCCCTGCTCTCCAGGGGCAGTGGTGGGGCTGGGCGTTATCCACACCAGAACTTCCAAAATCCTCTAGAGGGCTGGTTACAGCCAGGACTGCTGGGCCCCAGACCCAGAGTTTCTGATTCAGCAGGTCTGGGGTGGGGCCCCAGCTTTTGAATTTCTAACTTTTCCAGGCGCTGCTGGTTTAGGAATCACATTTTTTTATTATTACATAAGTTTCAAGTGTACAGCAGCATAATTCAACATCTAAATACACTACAAAGTGATCGCTCCCCAAAGTCTGGATACTGTGCACCACCACGCAGCGGCTCCCTTTCCTCCTTTCACTCGCCTCCCAACACATTTACCCTCTGATAACCACCAACCTGTTCTGAGTTTGTTTTTGTTTTGTTTGTTCAGTTTTTTCTTTTTTTTTAAGATTTCATATATGAGTGAAATCATATGGCAGTTGTCTTTCTTTTCCTGACTTATTTCACGTAGCACTATACTCGCATGCACCCCTATATTCATTGCAGCATTATGTACGATAGCCAAGATACAGAAACAACCTAAGTGTCCATCAGTGGATGAACGGAGAGGGATCACATTCTGAGAGCCACTGGTCCACTACAAACTGTAACTCAAGGCGGACTGAAGCAAGGGCTTCGATCAGAGAGGAGAGAACATTAGGGAAAGGGCACAGCAGGCAGAGGAAACAGCATAAACAAAGGCCTGGCAGCTCCAGGAAGTACCAGAGTGAAAGGTGCACGGGGGCGTGGCCAGGAGGGTGGCTGGAAGGGCACGTGGGGCCAGGTGGTAAAGGGGCCAGTGGGTGGCCACACCCCTTCCCTCTGGCTCCCGAAGCAGTTCCTTTGTGCCAGGTGCCCCTGGCAACTATGCCAGGCTCCCTGGGCTCCAGTCCAAGCTCATCTTCCCCCTCTACAGCGACACAGCACCCCTGCCCCAGGCCTGGCTTTCACAGGCTGCCGTGGGCGTCTGTCAGAGGCTCTGCCCGCCCTCCCTGGACGACTCCCAGGAACTTCAGGAGCCAGCCCAGAGGTGCCAGGAAGGTGGGCCAGGTAAGCTGGCATGTGCGCTGTGGGCGTGGACAGACTGGGAGGGGTACTTGTGCGCTTCGGCCCTCCACCGTCTACCTGCTCTCTCTAACTGTGCTAGGATCTGGGTCCGCAGTGTTTGTTGCTGCTTGAGCCAGAGCAGTTACTATGGGTAGATAATAATAGCAATTGTAATCCCTCATAATTGGACCAGACTTTGCTGTCTGCAGGGCACTTCCATGCCCATGACCTCATCTGACTTCCACAACCACCCTGTAGAACAGGCACAGCTAGAGTTACTATCCCCACTTCACAGCTGAACAAACGCAAGCCCAGATTGCCTGAAGTCACATCTCCAGTAAGTGGCATACTCCGGCCTGGGACCCGGGACTTCTGACTCTTTGTCCAGTGCTCTTTCTCTGTTCTGAACTGCCATAATAGAGCACAGGATCTGCTGCTCTCTAGGGAGGGGCCAGAGGCTCTGTTCCCTAGGGCACCATAGTCCAGTAACAGGAGGCGTTTGGCCCGGCTGTCCCCACCTTCCCCACCTGTGGAGGGCAGCTGACTACCAACAGCAAGTACATGGACACGAAGCCGTGTCAGCACCAGAAAGGACATTGGACCGGGGGAGGAAGGTCAGAGTCACCTAATCCAACAGAGGAGCAAAGCCAGGCTCAAGGAGGAGAGGGAATTATCCACGGCCACAGCTGTCACTCGAGAGCACGGGTGGCCACGGATGGCCCTGACTCTATGGTGGCAGGGCCTGGATCTGTCGCTGCCTGAGTCCTGGGCAGGAGTAGCCCAGAAGGCCCAAGAGATACCCTGAATTGCCTGTTTTTTTTGTGGTGTCAGAAAGATAAAGATGACCTGTACCCCCTAGGAGCCAGGCCCAGTGGGCTTCAGGACATACCTTCTCCCTAGCTTGCTGGGTTTCCACCCCTCCGTGGCACTCAGCAGGCTTCCAGGCTGGGAAGGCAGGGGTCTGGACTTCATGTACGTGTGTGTGTGTGTGTGTGTGTGTGTGTGTGTGTGTGTGTGTGTGTGTCCATACCAGGACTCACACACGGAGGGCAGTGGGACAGGCTCTGATTCAGGAGGGGGTAAACCAGGCTCCCAGCTCGACTCAAGACTAACTTGGCTCAGCTTCCTCATCTATAAATTGCCCCACTTATTTCAAGGGCTGTCCCCAAAAATGAAATGCATAGAAACTACCAGAAAACAAACACACTCTGATAATGAGCAGAGCACTGTGGTAGCGGATGACCAGGGAGCAAGTCTCAGAGTCGACCCTGACAGCAGGCCAGCAGAGCTGACACTCCTTAGGGTGCTCGGGGCCCCGCACCTGATAGCAGGTGTCCACCTTGGTTCCAGAAAGACAAACTGCCCCATGAACACACCTGCTACTCCCTGATTTGACCAAGCATCACCACTCCTCACCCCTACTCAGGGAAAAGGGAGCAGGCAGAGGGAACTGTGGGGACCAGGGCATGACATACAGGATACCCCAGGAAGGCCCATGGCTGGTACATTTCTCCTGGGAAGAGTGAAGGGAGGGTTTCCTGTTCCACTGACAGGGGGAAACGAAGTCCAAGTGCTGGGGGTTCGAGGTGGCTTTGCACATGGGCGGACCCAGCTTGGTGAGGTCCCAGCAGGGACTGTCAAGACCCAGTAGGGACTCCTGCCAGTCTTCTGTAATCTCCTCTAACTGACCGAGGCCCATCCTGGAGTTCAGCAGAACAGTGAAGAGGTCACCCCTCATGGGGCTCTAAAAACAAGGAAGTCACTAGCTCCAAGGGAAGAAGTGACACTTACTCAGAACTCAGAGCGGGGGCGGGAGATGGGAAATCACCATTTCCACGATGACTGGTGTCACCCTGAGCGCAAAGCACTCCACCGCCTTGTGCCTGGCTGGCTGTGCAGGAGGGGGAGCCCTCACACGGCCTCATATCTACCAAGCCCTCCCTGAACTTGTCTTTGGCCTCCCAGAAGCTACTGAACATCCTGGAGAAACAGAAGCAGCCAAACAGGTAAAGCGACTCGCCTGAGCACATAGCTCACAAGAGGTCAGTCCCCAAAGGAATCTAGGTCTGGGGACTCTGCAAGGCCAAAGCAGCGACTACACAAACCTAAGGGTCTGAAGTGCTGCTCAGACACCATGAGGGGCTGGGCAGGGGGGTAGCTGGGGTCCTGGAGCCTAACTACCTGGCTCAAATTCCCATGAGGACCTGATCTCCCCGAGCCTGTTTCCTTGTCACCGAAAGAGGCTATCGGCCCTCCCTCTGCCCTGTGTGAGGACTGAGCAGCACAGTGCAGCGCTCAGCACATCTGAGCGGTCATGGCTTGGGATGCCCCCCCCCCCACTCCCTGGGCTCCCCAGAAGGTCCTCAGCTGAACCAGCTGCTCACCTTGCGGTCCTCCTCCCGCTCTGGAGCGGAGCTGCTGGTGTCCCCGGGGCCGCTGGAGGGCATTGCGGGCAGCTGGGCGGTGGGAGGCAGGCTGGGGCTGCACGGGGCTGGGGGGCTGCTTGGCTTCGGGGAAGGAATTATCGTGGTCTTTGTAAGCAAGAGTTAAAACTTAGACATAGATCCGGGTGCTGAGTGAAAGTCCGGCGAAACTCTGCCTCAGGCTGCCTGTGGGTTTGGGCTTCCGATGGCTCCACCTGTGGGGGAAGAGAAGAGGGATCAGCAGGGCAGGGCACCCCCAACCCAGGCCCCCCATAAACCCCACCTCCTCCCGAGGACTAGGCCCTCAGCCCCGGGGCCATGCAGGCCTATGAGGCCTGTTCCTCTGACCTCACTCCTCTTCCCAGGCTCACCAGCAGTTCAGGCCAGCCTAGCACTGCAGAAGGTAGGGGAAACCGAGGCAGACTCAGGTGGCACGGCGCTGCCTGGCTTCCCTCAGGGCCACCTCCTGCCTCTGAGGCGGCAACAGTCTCTCTGGGGCCTCCGTGCCGCTGTGACACAGTGAGTGCCACTTCTGGGACTTCTAGCTACCTCCCGCCTCCTCCCTCTCTTCATTCACGTCTGTTCTTTCCTTTGAAAGCTTCCCGCACCCTCCCTCCCACCCCAGCCACCCCCTGGGAAATCCCAGAGGTTCCAGCTCAGCTACATTTTCCTTCTAATCTGTCCTCCCCACAGGCCCCCACCCCCACTCCACGCCCACCCCATGTGGAGGAAGTGAGCAGCAGTCACAGGATGTAGTGAAATGAATGTCACCTCATTTTAGGACCAGCGCCTGGGCTCAGAGAAAGCTGAGGTTGAACTCGGCCTTCGACAGGCTGAAGGCCCGGGTTTGTAGTGCTGTCAGAGTGGGGAGGGGCCACAGCCATGGCCACACAGAGGGAGGATGTGAGGCCCCTCTCTCCCCCACCCCAAGTGAACCAGCCCCATTCGCCTTCAAAAATTGGTGGGCTTGAGGGGGCCCACCGAACCCACACAGCTGAATTTTAGGGGATTTTCATCCTCTCTGCCTCAGGTGTGGGCCTCAAGCCAGTGAAATAACAAAGCCCTTGCCGCAGGCCTCAGCCGGGGGTTGGGGTGCTTCAGCTTCAACTGCTTCAGCCCTCTTCACTTGGAGACAGTCCTCCTGCTCCCCACCCCCCAGAAGGAGCCCTGTTCCAAGCCCCTGCCTCCAGAGCGCCAGCCAGGACCAGGGGATTGGCAGGAGAAGGGAAGGGGGAGGCGGGCTGGATCTGGGCCCACCCACACCCTTCCCCTTCCAGTTCCTGGTTCTGCTTCCCTCTGCTGCCCCTCCCACCAGGGCTCCTTGTCTCAGCCCCCTCCAGCCAGGCTCCCTGGAAAACCAGGAAGTAGAGAAATCGCAGGCTTGGATCTCCCAGGGGCATGGCCCCTTCCCCAGGGATGGGCACCTGGCCGGCAGGTGGGTGCCCCAAGTCCTGGCTCTGCCCCAGGTGTGGAAGGGGAAGCCGGAGCTGGGAGGAGCCTCCTTAGAACTAGGACAGGAGGGGCCCAGACGGGCTGCTCTATACCCCACAAGTGAGCCCTAAGGACACCCCAGGTGTACTGCACACGTCTAAGCTCAGCACAGTGCTAGGCTCGATGACTGTCTGCTGACCAACACAAGAGGGAGTAGATGGAGACAGAGTAGCTCCAGGTGTCACTGCTAAGTACATGACAGACATTCTTCCTTTGGGCGGCGACTGGTGTTACCACTGTCCCTACTTCACGGCTGACAGTAAGGCTCAAAAAGTTAGGACTTGCCCAGTCTCGGAGCAGAGGCCTGAATCCAGATCTCTCTGACTCTAAAGCTCTGAGGGGGTCTCTTCGAAGCTCTGTCCCCCAACTTACAATACCCCACGGAAACAACTCTTGAGAGCCCACTGGAGAACCGGTCCAGCCCAGACCTCCTCTAGGCTCCATCCATCAGCAGCCAGCAATTCCCCCTCAAACACACTCCCCATTTTTAGCACAGACATCCCCAATCACCCGCACATCAACGCCTTCGAAAGGGTGCGGAAGCTATGAGAGGCAGAGTCTGGGTAGAAAGAACACGGAACCCAGAATCAGCAGATGTCGGTTCTAGTCCTGACTCGGGCTTCTCTAGCCCTCAGTTTCCTTATCGATTAAATGGGAGGGTTGGACTAGATGATCTACAGGACATCTTCTACCTCAGCCCTGCCAAGCTCTTAGAGGCTCCCAGAACAAACGAGGCTGGGCCATCTTTGGGAGCCCCAAGAGCCCCAGAATGAAATCTGTGGAGACCCAGGGACAAAGTAAGAGGCAAATGATGCTGCCCAGAAACGTCCAGCGAGCTTCCGTGCAAAAAAAACAAAACAAAACAAAAAAAAACCCCACTTTCAGAGAGCCTCCGGTTGCCAGTGGGACGAGGAAGGAAGCAGGATGGAAAAGCAGAACCTCACAAGGTGCTGACCCCGACGGCTTCCTTTTCTCAAGCAGCCCTGCCAAGGGGAGTGACCTGCTCCTGGGCTCACAGTCCCAACACCGCGGCGCATGTCCACCATGACAGTTCTTCGCCAAGCACCGAAGCCGCCTCCACACCCGCACCAAAGGCTGAACCACAGAATCCATCACCAAAGAAAAATCCTTGCCAAGACCCTATCACCATGACAGGCAGCTTTTATTTGCTCCCTTATACTTCTAATGCCCATAGTGACCATGAATAACATTTATAAGAACAACTTAAAAAAAAATTTTTAAAGGAATCTCATCATGGAAATGTCTTGGTATCACAACTGACATGGTCACCATCATCACTATTTCAATTACAAAACTGTTGTGGAAAAAGAATTGGGATTTTGAATATACACACCAAATTCCGCTACCTTCTAAATCCAACTTAGCAGAAAGATCAAAAAAAAAAACGACAGTCACAGATTGGGCTGAACAGAGAGGAGGCACTACCAACAAAATTTTGGAGTCTGGAAAGCAGACTCGTGACAGCCAAATTTCACACACCACATGAAAACTGATTTATAACTGAATCCTTAAAAGACACTTGATACGATACTTGATAGGACCAGGGCTGAAGAGGATGCGTGTGTGAAAATAAAGAGGACAGAATAAAAGAAGTAAAACCCCCCGAAGTCTGAAGGTTTATTCTCCAAAGAGCACAAAACAGAGGGCCTTTGCACAAAGAGTTGAGCAGTACAGTTGAGAGCAAAGGTAATATACCAAAATCAAGGAGATGAAGTTATTATAAATGTGATGTGGCATCCTGCCAGCCATCTCCCCAGCGGGCTCCTAGAAAACTGTCAGCCAGACCCTAATATTCTCCTCTGGAAAATCTAATCAGTCCAAGAGGAAAGGCCTAAGGATACAGATACTGACACCAGAACCCAAATGGCTTGTTTAGGTCACCAGTGGATAAGCGAGTCAACAAGCCCCATCATCATGTTCATATCTTCCAATCAACGTCTTAGTCCCCTGTTCTCAACCTTGAAAAAATAGCCAAGGACCACCGGACATCTTAGGGAATCCTCTAACTTGGAAGACGAAGACCAGAACAAATAAACCAAAACCGAAACCAAACAAAACATAAAGGAAACAGAGAAGATACTATATTCATGAAAAAAGAATGTGATACTATTAACAAAGAACATTCAGAGAACAAAAAGGAACTCCTAGCAATAAAATTATGCTAGTAGAAATGCAATACTCAGAAAAAGGGGTAGATCAAAAAGAAAAATAGAAAATGTAAGAGCAAGGAAAAGAGATTGAGAGAACTCGTGCTGAAGTTTCCACGTCTGAGAAATAAATGGGAGAGAGGGGAGAAAGTTACCACTGAACTCATTCAAGAGAACTTCCCAGAACTGAAAATCACGAGTTGCCTGATTGAAACGGCCACTGAACGTCCCGCCCGTGGATGAAAACAGACCCACACCAAGGCACATCGTTGTGAAATTTCAGAACACTGGGACAAAGAGAAGAGCCTACAGATTGCTAAAGAGGGAGAAAAAAGTGACATATAAAGCTTCAGGGGTCAGAATGTCTTCGGACTGCTCCACGTTGATGCGAGAAGCAAGAAGAGAAAGAAGCGACGCTTTTGAAATTTTCCAACTAGAATTCTTCACCCAGCCTAATTATCATTAAGCACGAGTAGAATAAAGACGTTTTCACACGCGCCTTTCTCAGGAAGCACGGGAAGATGGCCCCTAAGACACAGGAAAAAGGGGGAAGGGAATCTCCAGAATTGAGGTGAAAAGAGGCCCGATGAAACCATCGAGGGCCGCTAGGCAGTGTGACTCAAGACGCAGGCGTGCCGAGCGCTGTCATCACTATGCCCTTTACCACCGAACCGTCTTTTTAACCTGACAAAACCACAGGCGTCACCCCGTTTGCACTCGGCTCTCTGAACTCAGGAACTGAATGGATTTGGATACTGGCAGTTATCTATCTGTCCTGGATGACGTGTGCCCAATGGGGGAGGAAACCAAACAAGAGGAAGACATGAGATCCAGAAAATGGGAACGCCGACCAGAAGCAAGGCAGAGGGAATGCCGAGGATGACCACAAAAGGAAGTCACAGAGCGGCAGCTACAACGTGCCTCACGTGCGGAGGGCAAGACAATGAGCGGCTCAAAGAGGTGGAACTGAAACATTAAGACTTGACGTGACTGCCCTTGCGGGGAGCCGTACTGACAGCTATTAGACGGTGTAGCAGGAATTAGCAAAAGGTACAAAGAAAACCAGGCGGATGAGAACACAAGGTAATTATTAACTTCAGGGAAAACAAAAAGGAAGAAAACTATTGTGCACTATAAGGCTCAGCTGTGAGTAACAGGTGCATTCGTCGATTTAACAAATAGGCATATATACGCCTGTAGGTATGTATGCGGATGTACGGCCACGTGAATATGTGTGTCTACACATATATACTTCGTAGCATATTAATTTCCTATTTGCTGCTGTTTGTTACAAATTGCCACAAAATGAAGAGCGTAAAACAACACAAAATTTATCTTGTAGTCCTGGAAGTCAGAAGTCCAAGATGGGTGTTGGCAGGGCTGCATTCTTTGAATCCATCGTCTTGACTCTTTTGGCTCCTAGAGGCTGCTCGCGTTCCGTGGCTCATGGCCGCCTTCCATCCTCAAAGCCAGCAAATGGCCAGTAGTTCTACCGAGTTAATCTCACTCTGCGTCCGTCGCATCTCCTTTTCCAGCTCTCCTGCCCCTGTTTTTCACTTCTCAGGACCTCGTGATTCTATCGGGCCCGCCCAGATAATATGAATTCATCTCGCATCTCAAGATCCTTAATCACATCTGCCACATAAGGTAACATATCCACAAATTCAGAGGATTAGGATTTGGCTGTCTTTGGGGGACAGGGGGCTTTTATTGTGCCTACTACAAACACATATATATCAATATATGCATAAAACATTTTTGAAAGAATACTTATGGGGTACTGTTAATAGTATGCCTACAAGAACTATTAAAGAGAATGGCTGGAGAGCAGAAAGGTTGGCCATGTAAGAGAGCTAAATTCTTATTTACTAAATAGGAAATTGATGTAAAACATCTAAAATGGAAGAGTAAAAAATACGCACATTACTCAGAAATATGGGTCTAAAATGGCTAGAATAGCTAAAAATGGTTGCCTCTGAGGAGAGGAAGAGGGTGGGAGTAGGCAAGGAACAACCGCATTCGGCGAAGAGATGTGGGTACTATCTGACTTCTTAAATCATAGGCATGTACTACGGTGAGGAAATAAAAACCAATTTTTAAAAAGCAAGAATGGGGATGGAAATGAGGGCTGATACCCAAACGCAACCATTGGTTAGGCGTGGCCTCCACCCTCCTCTGTGAGTGCCGCCAAGGCCCTTCCATCTCTGTTGCTCTACGAAACCATCACATCCCACAGAACAACCATTATCAGCTCCTCACACCCACACAGAGTTCCGTCACCAGCTATAAAAGTGGTACCTCCCTCCCGGCGCCCCCACCACACCCCTCACAAAATGTTTAATTCTTGCAATACGTCATTTCCACCAAGTCCAGCCATGCACAGTGTGGTACACCTCCCTCACACTCCTCCCAAACTGCAGCTGTGCGTGCCATTGCTGCCTGTATCCCTGAGCACGACCCTGGCTCACTCACTAGTCCATCTCAGACCAAAGGCCCACATTCAAGCGTCTCCTGGAGCCTCCAGACCATCCCTGCCGTGTGGGCTCCCAACCTCGCCACCACCGTTCCCAGTACCATCCCCATCTTCCTCACCAACACCGATCCCCTCAGCGGCCCCCACGCTGATCACCCCAAGTTCCCCTCCGAGCTTGCTCCAACCAGCACCAACTTGATTGTCACCCCATAGTCTCCTTTCAACGAGGGCCTGCGGAAAACTATCTTCTTCCAGAAACAAAACCATCTTAGCCCACAAACCTGAATCCTTGCTCCGTAAAAAACAGCCTCGATGTTATCACCGTCAGGGCCCTTCCACTCCATCTCAAGTCCTCTTTCTGAATTGCTGAATAACAGTCCATCTTCCTCCATCTGGTCTACTCTTCTCATAGTGACTTTGCTTGGTTAAGTCTATGTAGTTGCCTCCCCTGCCTTCTCAAAGGGGTTTTGGTTGTTTGTGCTGACCCCACCCCTCACCTTAGTTATAGAGTGAGCACGTGACCAGGCAAGGCCAATCAGAGGCCTCCCAGGTATGTCTTGGTGCAATGGAAAGATGCTAATATGGTAAGATGTGAGTCAGGAGCTGCTGGAAAGAGCACACTTGAGAACAAAGGGATAAAAATAGAGGAATGGAACAGTCAAGTCATTGTCTGGGCCCCTGGATCTAGCCATACCTGGAGGCAGGGAATCTGTGAATCTCTGTAATGTGAGTGAGTCTCTGCCTGACTCATGTTAATCTCAACCTCCTGAAACCCTCCCCAGGGGGCTACCTTGGAGAAGTAATGAACTTCTCTATGCCTCAGTTTCCCCTTTTATAAAATGGGAATAACCATAGAACCAACTTCTAGGCTTCATAGGATTGCTACGAGGACGAAATGGGACAATGCATGTCCCTAGCGTTCAAATCCCAGCCTCATTACTTATTAGCTGCGCGACCTGCAGCAAAACTGTGAATCGCAGAAAATAGTCGCCATTTCATAGGGCTGGTGTGGGAATGGAGATGAAAGGCATTAAAAATGCTTACAAGAGGGCGGCACAAAGAACACACTCCATACGTTTTAACAATTACTAATTCCTGACTAATGCAGCCCACAGTTTTCTCGACTTTCTTGAAATCCCCAGAGTGCCCGTGAGTGCACATCGCTCAAACAGGAGCTCGTATTAAGCTCCTACGATGTGCCAGGCCCCGGGAATAGAGCTTTACAATTTCAACATCTCGTTCATCCCCACACCTCACTCCAACCCTTTGGAGTGGGTACTATTTTTATCCCCATTTTCCAGATGAGAAAAAAGGGACAGAGAGGTTAACACAGCCGCCCAAGTTTACTAGCTGTCCGGGTAGTAAGTGGTGGAGTCAGATACAAACCCGGGTCTGTCCCACTCAGAAGCCCACAGTCTTCCACTCCAGCACGATCTCTTAAAAATTAGCCTGTGACTGTTGCAGCCATATTAACTTTGGGAGCGTTTTGGTCAGAAAACAAAGTTTGCAGTTAGTCCCTCTTTTCTGGTTAGGCAGAGGCAAGGGCAGCCTTCTAATCAGTACCCTGTCCAATGCAGGAGTCACTCACTTGTTTACTCATTCAACCATTTACTGAGCACCTACTACATGCCATGCACTGTGCTAAGAAACCTGCATTGTCTCATTTCATCTTCATAACAATCCTATGAAGTCTATGAAGTCGGTTCTAATGTTCCCATCTCATAAAAGGAGAAACTGAGGCCTTGAGAGGTTGATTACCTCTCCAAGGTAGCCAGAGTAGAAAGTCTCAGGGCAGGATGACGAATCCAGGTCGGTCTATCTCTGGATTCCTTATGCACTTGGCAGCACTCGGTCCAGGACATTCAGACTACGCACAGAACCCAGATCAGCTCTGTGCCCCTGATGTGACAACAGCCCACAGAGAACAGCCTCTTGCCTGAATTTCCTTTCTGAGCTTGGGAGGACGTGCAGATGAGTCCTGTCGGTGACACAAGGCAGAAGAGCATCTGGTGCCCCATGTCACCGATCATCTGCCAGGGTGGTGATAAACTCCAGGCCTGGTAAGCTGGGAGCCAGCAGAAGGCTGAGGGGAGACATCAGGACCTCCTAGACAGAGAGGCCTATGTGCCACAGTCTCCCTCGGTCGCAAGCCTAGGAGTGGATAAGGGGAAGAGGTCCCACTGCCATTTCCACCTGCTCGTTCTCTCTCGACACGAGTGAGATGCACATCATCACACCACTACTCTGACTTTCACCCAAACCACCAGCTGCCCATAGAACACCCAAAGCCACCGGCGACAGGCCAACAACCCTGCCATTCTGTTCTCCACATGCCTGGCTCTGGAGCCACAGAAAGATGACTTGTGGCTCTTCCACCACCCATGAGGCCAGGGCACCTCCAGCATGAGCATTTACGACCACACCAAACCTGCTGCCATGGTGGTGGCCACCCTGGCAGAGATGGGTTGAATCAGACTCTTCTGCTCATTCTAATGGTTACCATGACACAGCCTCAAAAGCGAGGAGGGAGGAAAAAAGGTTTATACCCAAAATAGACGCTGGTAAGGAGCTGAAGTTGTAGTTGTGAGCTGAAATGAGCCAATCCAGACTTCCATAAGGGAGCAGGCACTTTTGAGGGTGGTGAGTCAAGAGAAGCCGTGTCATGTGTGCAATGGCAGTCAGATGCGCTTCCCATGTCCTGAGAGTCAGGGACACATGGTAGCCAGGCTGAACGTCCATGTGAGAATCAGCCATGTGGAGCCCAGTAGGGCCTGCTGTTTGGGGCAGCCATGAGCATGGGTCTGTCTGATTCTGTCCTCCTCCAGAGGTGGCCCATGGTCCACATCTGTGTGTTTCTCTGCTTTCCCAACATTCTCTAAAGAATGGTCTACACCCGCTAGCTCCAGAGCCTCTCCCCTTACTCTACCCTGATTCCTGCATCTGATCCCCACACCATCCCATATCTCTGAACTCTCCAGGGGCGCTGAATGTTGTGATCCCCAAAGGGGACACCACAGTGGTCCCACTGGAAGATCAGGCATCCATCTGGCTTTCTTGGACCCCTTATGCCACTGAACCGACAGACAAAAAAGGACTTACTCCACTGGCTGCAGTGATTGATCCTAGTTCCCAAAGAGAAACTGAGTTGCTGGTGCACACTGGAGGCAAGAAGACCGTCGAGAACCCAGGGGATTCCCTCGGAACTTAGAACTCCCATGCCCAACAGTAAGGGTTAATGGAAAAACTACAGCACCCTCACACACACCCCCCAAAAAAGGCAGGACAACCGAAGATTCAGGTCCTTCAAGAATTAAGGTTTGGGTCACTCCACCAGATAAAAGAAGCCTAGCCTGTCGAGATTACGGCTGAGCGCACAGCAAACATAGGATGGGTAATGGGAGAAGGAAGCCAGATACCAAATGTGGCCTTGTGAACAAAAATAGAAATGAGAACTGTAGCAGTTTTGCATATTTTCTATTTACTTGACATATGTGTGTGTTTATTTGTACATGATAACCATTATCTTTTTCCTCCTTCTTCCCATTATTTTACACACACGTTATTGGAAGTTAACTCTGTAATTGAGTCTTCGGGTAACAGAATATTTGTCGGGACCGCGATTGAATCTGAGAAGTTATTCGTGTAGACAGTGATCGATACAATGACCGTTGGTCCTCATTTAGGGGAAAGTTAAGCTAAAAAGTATACTTCGGAAGGATAGCTGTATCTTTGATAGGTAGTAACACAGCTATTGTGTTATTGGAAGGGAGCGCAAATGTTTGTGGAAGGGTGAAAACGGAAGCAGTGTAGGCAAAGCAGGAGAATGCGCCATTTGATTTATTCGCTCTTCATTGTCTGCCCTGGGAAAATGGAGCTAGGCCCTTTACATATTTCACCTTTGCCGGCTGACACATACGACTGTCAGTAGAGGGCACTGGAGAGACATCGAAGGAGGAGGTTTCTTTCCCAGACCCCCATGTGTTCCCTCGGAGGGGTCCCCTACTGATTACAACTTGTCCTGCAGCCAGATCCTGCAGCCCCTGTGGCTCCCCCAGTGCCCAGCCCTCTCCCGTCGCAGCTTCTCCAGCACCCGGCTCCCGCCGTGAGGGTGCTTCTCCAGGGCCAGGCTCCTGCCGAGCCGACAGCTTCTCCAGCACCTGGCCCTCGCAGCGTCTGCCAGTCAGCAAGAGCCAGCAGCTGCACCCAACACTCACTCCCTCGGGGTAGTTTAGCAGCAGTGTGCTTCCAGCAGAAACTTCTTCATAGACCAATTTTCCTTGGGACCCAAAAGGATGGATTTCTGGTGAGTTCCAGAGGGTAGGTTTCCAGTAAGTTCTGCCAATATGGCACCACAGTGACTTCTCTGCAATCCAGGGAGCCACGGCCACGCCCTGTCCATCAAGATCAGGATCTCAGCCCTGGGGGACCTCTTCTTCGGGCACTCCATGGCAACCCTAGGTCGTGGCTGTTCTCATATATACTGTTTCTATATTCCTTGCAGTACTTGTTATTGCTTACTAGGCAATCTCTCATTAAGCCAATCTCCTGTTATAGTTAATAAGTCTTTATATTCAATTTTTTCCTGTTCGAATCGCTACGTGGTTTCTGTCTCCTGAATGGACCCTGACTGATACAGTCACCCACAGCCTCAAGGAGCCTTTTACCGTCCTCAAGGTCCTTGAGCTCAATTCAGCATCCTTGCCAGCTAATCATTGCCTGCTTCAAACACTCACTCGGCAATCATTTATTGAGTGCCACTCCCAAGCCAGGCACTGGGGTGAACAAGAGACCCCCTGCTTTTGGAAGTTCACAAGCAAGTGGAGCCTCCGGCTCTTTCTCCCCTCTGTGACTCCGCTTGGCTCCCTGCTTCTGGTTCTCTCCCACCCCTTCGGCTCCTCTACTCTGCCTCCCGGTCTCGCTCCCACTACTGCACACTGGGGACCTGTCACGGGCCACACTTTGCCTTCAGCTGTACTCTCTACTCTCCTCCACTGAGATACCTGGGCTTAAATTAAGACCTCCTATTGCAAGGCCTCCATCTTTATTTTCTGGCTATCCCCACCTGGATGGCTTGAAGTCACGTGAAATCCCACTCTTCTCACAGATGCCTCATGTTTCCTCTGGCTTCTCTATGTGGAATTGGCACCACCCTCCCCTCAACTGCCAAAGCCCCAAACCTGGGAGGGAACTGAGGTCCCACCTTCCCCTCAGTCCCCACGCTCCATCGGACACCTGATCCTTGGGCACCTGATTCTCCGCCCTCCCTCCACCCCTCCCCCCCCCCCCCCCATGCACCACAGGCCTAGCTTGGTGGTTACTGTCATGGGTCTCCCTGCCTCTGGGGTCTCTACCTCCTACCCAAGCCGCTCAGCGAAGACTTTCCACACGCGGCATCCTCAGTCAAAACGTATGATCCCTGATGAAAATGTTCTAAGATTGTGGTGATGGTTACACAACTCTGTGAATGTGCTTAAAATCATTGAATTGTACTCTTCAAATGAGTGAATTGTATGGTACATAAATTATATTTCAATACAGCTGTTATTTTAAAATACCCACAATGCCAATGAGTTTTACACACAGTAAAATCTAAACTCTGGTCTGGTCCCGCACTGATGACTTGCTACATATGGCGTGAGCAAATTGCTCAGACCTTGCCCCCCCCCACCGCCTCTCCCAGCTGACCTCACCATCCCAGGACCAGTACGTCCCCCAGCTTACATCCCCCCTTTCTATACTCACGTCTACATTCATACTACTCTCTCCTCCAGAGGGCTCACACGCCCCTCCTCTCCCCCATCCCTTAGCAAACCCCCACCCCTTCCATCACTTCTCAACCGCCCACTCAGGGGTCTCTAATCAGCTTCCGTTGTGTGGGCATTTAGCTTTTCGCGCGTACATGGATGTGCTGTTTCCCCAAACAGATGAAGTCAGAGTCCATGTCTTGTACCATGCCGCCCTCCCAAAGCTCTGCGCCTCCCCTGCCCCCACCCCAGTTCCGGGTGACCCTCGAGGCAGAGAGGACTGTGTGAAATCACTCCCGGCAGCTGCAACATCCCCAGCACAGTGCTGCGGTGCCTAGAGTGACCGCCCACAACCCCCATTCTAGGGGTGCCTCGGCACAGCTCCCCAAGGCACTGAGCCAATGGAAGGGCCCTCTGTGGAGATCCTAGCCTCCTGCTCCACCATTCCCAGGCCAGAACAAATACCTGCCATGGGACGTGCAGGCCCCACCAGCCCCCAGATGCCCCAGGACCAAGGGGGTCATGAGGGTCCTAGGTCAGGGTGCCAGGGAACCGCAGGAAGCAAGGGGGCCTGGCCCCCCACTCCTCTAGGCCCCTGGAGGCTGAGTCCCTGGTTTGCCTGTGCCCACTCTCTCCCCACACCGTCCATGCACATGCTTCCCCGACCAGCACTTTTCCCCCCTCCTCCCAGGCCAGAACTAGAGGTCCAGCACCCAGCCGACCCCCTCCCAGGCCAGAACTAGAGGTCCCCAAAGGGTCTTCAGGGCCTGAGAGCTGCTGCTGGAGCACAGCCCCTCCCCACCCGTGAAAGCAGGATAGCGTCCGCTGCTATGAGAATTACCGACTGGTCCCTGGTTGGTTTTCTCCTCACCCTCTGCCCCGACCAAAACCAAACCATTCGTGGAGGGGCTCAGGGAAGGAAGAAGAGCCCCAGGGTGCAGGGCAGCATATCCTAGAATCACCAGCCCCCGGCCCAGCCACCCTAGTGCAGTTCATCTGCTCCTTTAGCCCCCAGGAGTCTCGGCTGGACCCCATCTCACACCCTGGCTCTGCCACTCAAGAGACCTGGGCCTCAATTTCCCATTGGACACTGGGGTGAATGAGACCCTACCTCAGAAGTCTATTTTAAGACATGAAAGAATCTGTGTTGAGCGTCTAACACATTGCCTGGCACATAGTAGGCACTCAATAATTCTCAGGTTTTTAAAAAGTATTGTGTGGTTAATCAGGGCAAAAGGCCAGTAAAGTGTCCTTAGGAAACCGAGCCTCTGGTTTAAGACCACACCCAGGAGTGGCTCTTGCTGGCTCCTGGGAACAGCTGCTGTGGCCTGACCCGGAGTCTTCCCACCCAGCTAGCTAATGCCCCAAGTCTGCCCCTCACCCCCCAACCCAAGGCCCCTGACCACCAGAACGGATAACCTCTACCAGAGCCCGCAACCTGCCCTCGTGGCTTAGGGGTCTCTCACGGCCACACGCACGGGCCCAGACACATACACAGAGAGAGGCAGACGTGCACGCAGCCACACACAGACACACACAGACAGATGTGTATGTACACTCGCACAGACTCACACAGACACAGACACACACAGACACACAGAGATAGATACGTGCGCGCACACACACACACACACACAGACACACACACACACACACTCACTCACACACTCACTCACACACTCTCCTCTCACGCTCCCGGCTCCCAGAACCTGGCGCAGGAGGATTCCGGGCAGGGCCTCCCCGACACATGCGCCGCACATTTCACCCACTGCATGGGCCAAAGAGGCATTTGGAAACCAGCTTGGGAACCTCATAACCATTCATAACATTGTTCCGAGAGAAAATACAAAACATTGTCCTGTAAACAAACATATGCAATAGAATTCCTCCAAGAGCTAGGAATTGCTTATGCTGGAAAACTAACAGAGCAAGAAGAGAAAAACCACATAAACTTAGTTTGCCTTTGCAAAATTAATACCAATTACAAAAACATTTATGTGAACTGCTTACCATTTACACCTAATTACCATGCAGCACAATTATGCATACCATTAAGGGTACGCCAGATTAATTATGCTGTATGTTTCCTTTGATTTCGCCACCACACCCTCAGTCCATATATGCCCAACTTCCAGAGGGCCGCCCCTGTGAGCGGTCTGTACAAACCAGAGAAGTGTTGGTTTCTACACTCAGACAGTGGTCCCCACCCCGCTCTATATCCAGAGACTGCCCGACTCAGGCCCGGGCCTTCTCGCCAACATTGCCACCACAAGAGTCCCTGCTGAGGAGCCATCTTCCCCCCAGAGCCTCCTCCGGAAGGCAGAGACACTTCAAAGGTGTCTCTGCAGGCGTGGCTGCATGTCACAGGGGACGTGATGCGTACAGCCCAGCCCGATGGCTGCCACGTGGACCTGCTCACAGAGGAAGCTGGCCTCAGTCTCCAGGCCAAGGTCACCCTGTGCTCATTTCTCAAACCCCACTAGGGCCCTGCATGGGCCCGGCGACTGGGCGCGGTCTCCGCCGTGGTCTGCCCAGGCCCCACGCAGTTCAGAGCCTCTCCCTCTGCTCTCCACACAGTCACGGGCGGCTCTGCACAGACCCTCCTCCCCTTTATTAAAAAAAAAAAAGGACGTGGTTCCATAGTGTAGGGGTTAGCACGTCTGCTTTACACGCAAAGGGTCCTGGGTTCGCATCCCAGTGGAGCCACGGTCCATGGTCTAATGACCATGCCACCCTGAACAAGCCCAATGTCTGATCTTGGATGCTAAGCAAGGTTGGGCCTGGTCAGTACCAGGTGCTATAGGCATAAATAACAACAAATAATAAAATTTAAAAAAAAAGAAAAGGAATTGACCCCCACCCCCAGTCGCTAATTCTTATTTAGCTCAGCAAATGCTCTTCAAATACACTGGGGGCACCTGGGTTTGGGAAATAAGAGAGTCAATGGAACATAATAAATGGAACTTCCCGGGAAGGGGGAATGCAAAACTGAGGGCGGGGGCGGGGGCGGGGGCGGGGGCGGGAGGGACGGCCTCCGGAGACGGAGACGGAGACCAAGAGCAAGAAGCAGCTGAGTGAGTGAGAGGGAGGGACAGAAAGGGCACGCTCGTGTGTACGTGCGTCCTCAGTGCCAGACAGGGAACACACGTGGCTGAATTGTAATTCTCAAACACTTGCGAGGCCAACTGTATAAGGATTCTTTTAAATGACGAACGATGTAAAACATCCAGGTTTAGTGCAAGCAGCACTTGTTGAAAACAAGCAAACAAACGAAAACACCAGCCTGTGAGTTTACCTCCACTTGGCACATGGCAAAACTGAGACTAAGAGAGGTTAAGTGATCTGCCCCAGGGCACGGTTAAGGGGTGGCAGGACTAAGGTGCTACACTACCTTCTGCCTCAGTGATGCTGACCTGATCCATGTCATTTTTCTAGAAATTCTCTAGAAACTGCCCTTCCTGTAACACTCAAAACACTCATTTCTATTTTAGAGGAATAGTTTTATTTGTTTCTCTTCCATTGGCTCACCCAAATGGCTGTCCTCAGCTTATCCCCACCTATCTCATGACCCCCCTCTCGGTGGAGGGTGGACATCAATTTGACAATTCACATGCCACTCTAGGAGGGTGACTGGATGTACCCCAGGTCATGCAGCTAGATTCTAGGCCTCTGGTGGAAGCTCCAGAAAAGCACGAGCCCCAGCTTAGGGCCCCAAACATCAGCATCCCTCATGCGTGTGATACAATGCCTGCTTAAATCATTTCCCTCCTCCGAAATCTCCAGGGGTTGCTACCAGTTATGTAATAAAATGTGCCTGCCTTCCTAATCCATCACACAGGACCCTGCCCTTCCCTGGGCCCCAACCTCCAGGCCTGGTGACACAGGCTCTCTCTCTCTTCTGCAAGCCTGGCCCAACCCACACTCCACCTGAGCAAATCCTAACCACCCTCAGTCCCCACTCCAGCCTGCCTCCCACATGAAGCATTCCCAGGCTTCTTGAGACTCCCCCCAACCTGTACTCTCACAGTAAATGGCATCGCTGCTTGCACAGCTGGCTGAGGCAGAAACCGAAGGGTCCCTCCAGCTTCCCTCACCCCCTCCATCGCCCAGCTGTTCCTACCAGCTCTGTTTCCTAAATGCCTCGCAAAGCATCTTTCCTCCAGGTCCACACTGCTGCTCCCCTGGATTTCTGCACCAGCCTTCTGCCCCCATCTTCACCAGTCCAATTTCTCTTCCTTAATGCCCTGGGATGATCTTTCTCAGATATAAACATAAGCCTGTTACTCCATGTCCAACACCTATCAATGCATAACATCTCAGCCTTCCATGGCCCAGCTCTGGTTCCGGACCTCTAGCCTCATGTCCCATTGCTCGGGCCACATCAGCTCAGAAAATGTCCCTGACCACTTCGCTAACTGCTCCCCACCCTCGAAACTCAGCTCAAGCATCACCTCCTTTAGAAAGCCGTTCCTGATCTTCCTTTCTCCTGAATGAGATGTCCCTTCTCTGAGCCCCCGTAATGCTCCAGGCATACACTGCTAGAGCTCTCTCCACCCACCGAAGATGTAATGGTCATATCCTCTAGACTCTCACTTCTGCTGTGGACAACTTGAGGACCAGCTCAGGTCTCTTTCATCTCTGTGGCCAGTGCCCGGCACATAGTAGGTCTTTAATAAATGAATACATGAACATTATTTGTTGATCTGAAGCAAGGGACCTCTGCAGAGGAAACCTGAGAGCTGTCAGGCCTGCCACCCTGGGGCCCTGGTGTCTCACTATGCTGAACCCCAGCTCTCTCAGATTCCAGGCTGGTGGAAGGTGTTGACAGAAGGAAATGCAGAAGCAATTGCTCAGCCCCACTGGGCTTCCCAACTGAGCTTCCAGGACCAGGCGGGCCCTCAGGCCACCACCAGTTGGGCTGGGAACCTCGGCCTATGAGAGGAAGGCAACAAGCACCACATTGTTACTGGTAATAAAACCATTAGGAATCAGTGCTGTGTGCCAGCTGCCAGGCCCGGCTGTGGTCTGTACCCTCCCAGGTCTCTAGGCCAGGGGGCAGAGCTAGCCTTGCCAGCAGGCCCAGAACCCAGAGGAGAGGCCACTGCTGGCTCTGGGCCAAAGAGACTAGAGGGCAGGGAAGGGGAGGATTCAGGGCTTAGGGGACCTGCTAGGGCCCCAGTGGGCACAGATTCTAAAGAGACTGATGGAATACATCAAGATTAAGGGCCCAGAGATTAGAAGGCCAGGGCTGGGGGACTCAGAGATCAGCCAGTCAAATCCTGGCTTTACGGGGGGAAGGGAAGAGAGGACCTAAGTAAGACCCCTAAAGAGTGATGAAAATGACAGGCCTTTGTCAGGTCTTGCAGGGCACCCGGGCCTTCACAGGGGTTATCATCACACGTGGTCATGTTATGACTTCACTTAAAGAAAAGGAAATTATATCTCCTCAGCACCTACTACGTGCCAGGCACAGCAAGGGCCATTTTCATAACATATGTCATTTTATTCAGGTAAGATGTGGATACTCTTCTTATCCCTGATACACACATGTAAACCAGCAGCTCAAAGACGTTTCGGTCACACAGTAGCTGAGTGATAGTGGTGCTGAGACACTAATCAAGGATGGCCTCCCTCTGGCTCTCTTCTCTGCCCTGTACATCTACTCCTCATGAGCCTGGGTGGAGAGAGCTCCACAGGGGGGCCAGCTCTACACTCACCGGCAAGTTACCATTCTTTTATTTATCTTCCTGCCTTATTCCAAGGGGGAGCCAAAGAAGTACACATACTCTTCCTCATGTCAAGTTCAACAGGGGCAGCCTCAGAGGGGAAAGCAAGCTCTAAGAAGGCTGGGGCAGGGGACTGTGGAAGGGGAGGTGGGCACTACTGCCAAGCAACAGGCAGAGGAATTACTATCTGCCCTTCCTCACCTCTCCACCCCGTCACCTAGGCCACTGCCGCCTGCTCATGGGCCTCCAGATAACAGAGTTGGGCACAGCTTGAGCCCACATGCCAGACAAGTTCCCCAGGCATCCCTTCCGCCCATTGGCGGGGCCTCCTGAACCCCCATTCTGTCCTCCCTGAGTTGCACTAAGCCAGGGCTGGGTCACCTGAGCTCCTTACCAGGCCCAGGCCTTAGTCACACCTCCACTTCCCGGGGAACCATAGATCGAAGCCTCCGGGAAGATCCCCAATGATTTGCTTCCCATCTTGGGTCAGAACCGAGAGTTTTGAGTCGCCATCCCATAAAGCTAACTTGGTTCCCTGACCCTGGCGTGTACCCAGGTGCAGCCAGCTGCCTATTATCCACTCTCACGCACTCCCTAACAGCCCAGGCCTTCGTTTGGAGGCCTCAGTGTCTGCCATATTTCTCCCTGCAACCTTCCCAGGAAAGACGAGCATCTGAGTCACCCTACTCTTTGCTGTCAGTCTCCAAGCCAGTTTCTTATCCATCATTGAGCCCTAGAGTGACTCAATTTTTTTCATGTTCTTATCCAGAAGCTTTAAAAAAATGTGGTTTTATTTTTGTTGTCACTAGAAAAGTAATAGTATGCATTTATATTTTCTTCAAAGATTACAAAGTACATAGTATATAAAGTAAAAAGGCGAAGTCTTTGTTGACAAGTTTGCTGTGTACCCTTCCAGAGGACTTTTCCTATGCATGTCCAAGCCCATAAATGTGTGTATTTGTATATATTTAAAAGAAATTTTACAAATGCAAGATTACAATCTGCATCTGGCTTTGCTGGGCAACCCAACCCCAATCATGGACACCTAACACACTCAGAATAGACATGTTTACTACCCCATTTCAAAGGCTTTGGGGAATCTAAACAGATCCCCCTTTATCCATAAATGCATTTATCCTTTCAGAATCTATAATAATATTCACACAGAACCATTCCCTCAAGAGGCCCCTTCCTAACCGGTTCTGCTTGCTAGAGTGCTGGAGGATCTCACCTGCCTGGCATGGGCCCGAGCACCCTGGCCTGCCCTCCCTGGCCCCTCTGGGGAACCTCTGAGGGGAGGCCTGCTCCCAGGGGCCCCAGCCTCCCAGCCCCAGCTTCCCCGACATTTGCTATGACTTGGCCCACATCCAACCTACAGCTCAGTAAACCGCAGATCTGATCCCCATCATCCCATAATGTCCCCTCTAAGCATCTTTTAATCTTTTCAAGTAAGGACCCCTGGAACACCAGGATCTAGCTGATCTATTAGGTCTGGAACATCTGCACTGAATCCAGAGTTTCAGGTCACAGTAGCACAGCAAGAAGAGCACCAGGCTAGGAGTCAGGACACCCAAGTTCGATCCCTGAGCACCAGGCTAGGAGTCAGGACACCCAAGTTCGATCCCTCCAGGTACTAGCTGTTTGAGATGGTCCTCTGTCCCCTCTGTGCATCTGAAGGGGACAGCTAACAACTGACTCAGAACTGACAATGACCTTGACATTTGAAACAGAAACAGAGAGAGAAGATCAATAGGGATGACAGTGAACAGGGCCATGACCGCAGGAAGAGAAAATAAGAACTCGATTATAGATGTAAATGAGGCTGGGAAGCCTTATGGGTCAGAGGGGACCACAGCAGGACAGGCGTAGGCAATGTTGAGGAACAGTTGAAAAAAAATTCCACTCCCTACTGGGATTCCGCTAGGAAAGCCCCAGGTGTCTGCACCTCCTCCTCTGCCACTGTCTTCCAGACAGGCCTGCCAGATGATCAGCAAGGGAAATGCAGCCCAGGAGACCCTGCCTGCTGGCTGGCCGTCCTTGCTGGGGGCTGGCAGGTCCCCACAGCCACACCTGGGGGAGTGGCTGTGAGCCAGGGCGCCTTGCTTTCTAGGTTGGGGGCTCAGTTCTGCTGTATGTGGAGGAGGGAGGGGGGAGGACAGGGTAGAATCAGGTCCCTAGCCCCCATTTCCCTCACACTCACAGCCCCTTACAGGAGTGTTCTGGAGTCTGGAGCCCCTCAGCCTGGGGAAGGGGATGCAACGAAGGACACAGAGACCTCTGGGAGTCCAGGTAAGGGACCCTCCTTCCCCACCATTCACACCATGATTTCCATCACTGGGCCACAAAGCTTACCCTGGCTGCCGGTCCCCTTAATCTCCACAACCCCCTGAGGTGGGAGTAATTCAAACCCTGCTCTGTTTCTCTCCAAGTCTAAGCTCTTAAGCTCTAGTCTACAGAATATAAAGGAATCATCAAGAGCCTAAACCAAAGGAGCTCACTTGGCCCCTTCCCCTCTCTGTTTCCTCCGTCTTCTCCCCACCCCACAAACCAAAGCCACCACAAGCAGAGCAGTTCAGAATGATTCTCCATAGGCCATGCAGGAGTTACAGAGTACAGGGGCCCACTCCCCCCAAATCAGTACGGGGCCTCAGCCTGGACCCCAGCAACCCGAGGCCTTGTTCTGCCTCCCCAGCGGCTCCCCCACAGTCCAGCCACCCCATCCATGACAGCCTGGCTCCCTCCTCTCAGCCTAAAGCCCCACCTCGGTGCTTTGAGGCCCATCTCAGGTGCCACCTCCTCCAAGAAGCCTTCCCTGATCCCCTCAGTTGGTCGCGACCTCAGTCCTTTGAGCGCTTTATCTCTCCCTTCCCTTTGACCTTGGCCTGCAGTTATTAGTTGGGCACATCCTAAACTCATTGTGTTCCCTCAAAGCCTAGCACAGAGCTTGCTCACAGGAAATAGCAGGTTTCTGGTAAATGGAAGTAAATAACACCGCATTCAGGACAGAATCAGAATAATGAGCTGAAACGACAGCTTGAGGGATTTAAGGTGGATACAAAGACTACCTGTTGACAACATCACTTTTTAAACTCGGGAACAGATTGCTAAGTGGCACTGAGGAGCCTCCCAGCTCCGAAGACTTTTTCCAATCAGAAGCAGCACTTTCCTCACCCATCTAAGATTTTGCAAGAGGCAGAAAGGTGGAGGACAAGACTTCTCAGAGCATTTCCTGCAGTGTTAGTCCATGAAAGCCGCCCAAATGAGGAAAATAACAGAGCTAGCTAACACTGAGCACTTACACTGCGCTGAGAGTAACGCACATTATATCATTTAATCCTCACGACAGCCTCTGGTCTCATTTCCCTGTTACAGGTGAAGAAACTAAAGATTGGAGAGATTATGTTAGCTACCCTAGATCTTGCAGCTGGCAAGCATCTGAACGAACGCAGCTCCTTTGGATTCCAGGGCCCTCACTTGGGCTGCTTTGAAATGGGCTCATGCCTAAGCAAGTCTATCTATCCCCACGCGCCTGTACACCCTGCACACAGAAAGATGCACAGGAGCCCATATGCACCACACCCTGTCTTGCCCATACACTTAGCCAAGTGAAGGCAGGCTTGGACACACACATAACTCTGACAATGCATGGATTTCAGATGACAGGTTTTTTTTAGGGAAAAATAATCAAAGAGAGAAATGACTGAAAATGAACCCTTAAGATTTGAGTGGAGAGGAATCTGGCACCTTTAGTTTATGATGAAAGCCCTGCTCAGGAGCAGCAAAGCACACAAGTCTACGGAGATGCCCAGCCTCAAAGGGGAGGCGGGCTCCTGACAGGCTCTACCATCTATTAAATACCAAAATGGAAGTGAGATCAATTCCCCGGGGCTGTGCATTGGCCGACTGTTGCCTGTTCCCAAGCCAGAGGCCAGAGACTTAATTCTCAGTGGGACGTGGGATGGGGAAAGGGGACATGGGTACCAAGTTAGGGACCCCAAGCCCACACAAGCAGAAGGCAACAGGAACTGCCGAGGGAGAGGAACATGGGATGGGCACACAACTGGCCTTCTGGCCTCAGGCTCTGGGTAGCACTTCCAACCTAGAAGGAAATGGGGCCTGGCCTCACGCTCAAACAGCCCTCAACCCAAACAAGTGTTCTCAGGGCCTAAAGTTCTCTTTCGACTCTAAATTCTAAGACTTGGAGTCTAATGGCAACATTTCAGGCCCAAGGGTGGGGAGAGGATGGTCTAGTTTTAACACCCATTAGAGAGCTCCCAGAGTCCCCTTTCTATCCGGTTCCCCAAAATAGGACCCTGGGCTCTTGCTGGGAAAGAACTTGGGTCTTTGGGGGAAGCCTGAGCCTAAGGAACTGGTCTAAAAGTAGGCAATGGTCATTAGGAGAAGGCAGAACAGCAGCAAGCGGAAGAAAGCGTGGCCACCAAAACTGCTGCTCGGGAAAGGACAGGGATGGAAAACAGATAAGCCGCAAGCTTCCCTGCCACTCAGCAGACACTCACGGAGGCCCTGTGAAAAGTCCGATGGGGGACCCAGAGGCAGCTGAAGCAAGGTCCCTGGTCTCATGGAGACCACAGACTGATAGGAGAGACTAACACACAGAGCAACAGCCCAAGAGAGCCATGGCAGGGGCAGTCGGTTCCCCATAGGGCAGGACTGGCCTCGCTTCTTCCCTGCCAGGTTGCCCTAGGCAAGTATTTTTCAACTTGTCCTGTCTCCTTTGGAGGCTTTTACAGAGGACCAATAGCAGAGATGTATGTGCCTGCGATAGTAAAATATCTATAAGGGAAGGGACTCAGGCACTTACTGTGAATTAGACCTGGGAGGAAACCTCAGAAATGATGCGCACACACGTATTTACACATAAACCTACAGAAGGACACGTGTGAAGGCTTAAGCAGAAGCTGTAGTTTTACCGCGTCTGTGGAGTCAGATATGACAAACCTGTTTCCTGCAGGGCCCCCACACCTCATAACACTTTCTGCTTTCAAAGGTCCATGCCCAGAGAAGGGACCGCTCTCTTTCTCAGACTTCCTCTCTTTGGGAGTCTTTCTCGATTACTGCTGTGCAGTGAAAAAAGACCACCCCACCCCCATCCCTGAGTATGAAACTCCACCACAAGAATCAGAGCCACAGAATTTAAAAGTTGGAATGGACCTTCAAAGCTCAGTCTAACCCCCACCCCACAGAGGAATCCTGTCCACGGACACTGTGACAGATGACCATGGGCATCCTCTCCTGTGCTTCTCCTATACTGGGAAGCGGCCCTTGCACTGTGGATCCGTCACTCCTTGAGTCTAGAAGGAATTCACCTTTTCTAAGGTCAGCCTCCTAACGCAGGTCCACGTGCCTGGGAAGGACGGCAAGGAAAGCTTCCGTCAGCTTGAACCTTGAGCTGTGCTTTTGATGAGTAGCTGAAGACAAGCGCCCAGGAGCTGGACAAGAGGCTAGAGAGAGAGCCAGAGAAGTGGGGCCAGGAAGGGAGGCAGGCAGGTGCCAGATCCGCTGTGCAAGTTTGCCTGGGGCCCCTAACTGGGTGCAGCACATGTGCACACATGCACACACATGCATATAGACTCACACTTTCACAGAGTTACCTCTCAAACAGCCCAACCAGAGCCTCGATGGGACCTGGAGGCAGAGCGGGGGCCACCTTTCCCCAGAAACCTAGCAGGAACTCCTGACGATAAAAGCCCAGGCAGCTCAAGAAACCATCAGGAGATGGGCCCTGCCAACAGAAAGCCAGACCAAAAGGGTCCGCCTGACAGCTGGGCTCCCCAAATCCCATAGACCAGTCCTCACACTCCAGCAATGCCTAAGGAGAAAAGCTTCCCTGGCTGCAGCTGTCACATCTGCCTGGGAGGGAGAAGGCACAGCAGCGTAGCACCTGATCCCAGGATCCCTTTGCAGCCCGCCAGCCCAGGAGGCCGATTCAGCCGCTGGCAGCCCAGGGTGAAACATGAAGACTGAGCAGTCCCCGAGGGATGCTGATGGCAGTCTCTGGGCATAGCAGTGAGGGGCACGCAGGGTCACAGGGCGGAGGGCTCTTCTCCTGCAGGCTCCTGTCCCTGCTCATTTGGGATGGGGAGTTATGTGGTTCTGGGGCCCCAGCCCTTCCTTCCAGGCCTGACGCAGGCTGGAGCTCCCCAGCTGGGTTCAAGACGCCATCTTGGGTTAAGGTGCAGCCACAGGGGGGGTCCACTTGCGAGCTGGGAAAGAGAGCCCCTAACAACTGGCGAGCCCCCACTCTCCACTCAGAGAGCCAACACCTACTCAGCTGGCTTTGCAGCAGAGAGAGGAGGCGGAAGGACGGAGAGGATGGAGAGAAAAGGGGGAAAACAGAGGTGGGGTGGGAAGAGAGTGGGTGCCCCCAAGAAGGGAGGCTCCAGGAAAGCCGAACGCAGTTTGGCAGCCGGAGGGCCGCAGGCCCCACCAATGGGGGGCTGGGGGAGGCCGGGGGCGGGCCCTGGAACCATGCCAGCTCGGTATGAGCCGAGGGGGAGGGAGGGCAGGGCAGCCTGAGGGAGGGGAGCCAGGGTGAGGGCGGGACACGGACCGCGGCTGCCTGCGGCTCCAAAGCTCGGGGTCTCCCGGGGCGCGGGGACTTGGGCCCGAAGACCCCGATCCGCAGCCTCGGCGAGGCCTCGTCCTTCACTGTGCAGATGCGAAGCTTTCAAGGACACGTCTGCACCGGCCCAGCGGGGGTGCGTGTGCGTGAGTGTGTCCGCGTGCGTGTGTGTGCGGGGGGGGGGAGGCGTTGCTGTTGTACGGGGCGACCCCGGGCGCCCCAATCCATGCCGCTGCGGGCCCCGGCCCCGCAGCTCCCATCCCCGCGTTTTCTGGCCCCCGCGCCACCAGCCCGGGATTTTCGTTCGCCCCCGCCCCGCCCCCACACTGCGGCGGCGCCGCCGCCACCGCCACCGCCGCCCGGGCTCCCACGGCCCGCGGCGGGGGCAGGGAGGAGCCAGGCGCAACGTTCCCCCTGCACGCCGCCCGGCCTTCCGCAGGGAGGTGTGCCCCCCAAGTGGCACTCTCCCCACCCTCGTCGCCCCTCCCAGATCCGCTGGCACCCCGCACCCCCAGCCACAGGTGGCCGAAGGAGGATCGCCGCGCAGCGTTCCCCGGCCCGGCCCCCCGATCACCCCTCGGACCGCCCCCGGGGGCCTCCAGGGTCCCCCGCCCCGCCGGGCCGTGGAGGGCCGGGAGCCGGGGGGAGGGGCGGGGGGCCGGGTCGTGCCAGGCTGCCATTTTCTGCCGCCGCCGCGGAGCCTGCGCGGGGCCCGGCCCCCGTCCCCCTCCCCCGATCCCTGCGGGCCGCGGCGGGAGCCGATTATTCCGGGTCCGGGTCAGCGCCCTCCTGCGCGCCGGCCGCAGGCCCCAGGCGGGGCTCCCGGGCGGAGGCAGGGCCGGAAGGCGGGGGCGGCCGGCCCCGAGCCCCTGCAGTAGTGCAGAACCGGGCACCGCGGCTGAGGCCCGCGGTGGAGGGGGCCCCCCGCGGCATTGTATAGACTTGAACTTGAGCCCGGAGCCGGGCGGGGGCGGGGAGGGGGCTCTGCGCTGGAGCGGGCGCGACGGGAGGGGGCGCCTGCCGAGCCCGCGGGGACATAAACAAACCCTCAAATGCCCCGTGCCGCCCTGGCCGGCCGTCTCCGCCCGCAGCCCTGTCTCCGCGAGTGCCCGGCGCCGAGTTGCAGGGGTCCCGGAGCGTGCCCTGAGCCGGGCACTGCCCGCCGCCGTGCCCCCCGCCCGTCCTCCCCTCCTCCCCGGCCGCCTCCGGGCCGGCCGCCCGGGCCGCCAGTAGCGGCGCTCATTACCGTGTGGCCGGTGGGGTCGGGCCGGCCCGGCTGCGCGCCCTGGTACAGCGCCGCCGCGTCCCGGCTCGTCCTCTGCTCTCGCCGCCGCCGCCGCCCGCGCGCCCTCCCTCCCTCCCGGCCCGCCTGCCTGCCTAGCTCGCTCGCTCGCTCCCTCCCTCCGCTCGCTGTCGCGCTCCCTCTCTCCGCCTCCTCCGCCGGGTCCCCCCCTCCCACCCCTTCTCTCCGCCTTCCTCCTTCCCTCCCTCCGGCCGCCCGCGGGCCCAGGCCTCCGCCCGCCGCTCGCCCCCCGCGGCCGCGCTGGCCCTGGCCCCGGCGCTGCGAAGCCGGCCCGGGAGGCAGCGCCGACTGGGGGGCCCCGGGGCGCCGCGGCGGGAGCGGCCTGGGTGTGCGGCCGGTCCTAGCGCCCTCGGCCCGACTTCTCGGCCTCTGCGGCCCCGCTGGGGGTCCCCGCAAGCTGTGAGTCTAAGGGCCGGACCCAACAGCACCCCGACCCTGCGCTGGGCCTGGGCACCCCGCCTCGGCCGCGCTCCTGGACACTCCGGCGGGAGCCTTGCTACAACCCTCCCCCCGCAGGGCGCTCCGCTACCTGGCGCTGCCTCTGCGCTGGGTCCCCGCATCCAGCACTGGCCGCAGGGACAGCGGCCCCTCCTCTCCCCGGGCCGGTGTCAAGTGCCTCCCCCCGGCAGCCCGCGGAGCCCCCGGCGGCCTTCGCCCTGCAGTTCTCCCGAACTCCACCAGAGCCCACTGCACTCTGCCTGCCTCAGCACTGGGGCTGGGGACAGCAACGCCGGCCCTTCCGCACCGCAACCCCCACCCCATCGCCACCCCCGCCAGGTGCCGCGGGCCGAGTGGAGGCCAACCCACTCAACAGGGCCAAGGTCAAGGCGCCAGACCCATGTAGGCCGCACTGGAGGCTTCGGCGCCTCTATAAGATGAGACCCCTTCTAGAGAGTGAGCTCCCCATACCTTGAGGTGTCCAAGTAGAATTGAGTGCCCTTAGTTGGGCAGTGGAAGACTGAAAGATTTCATGGAGTTGGAGGTTGAACTGAATGACACTGAAGATCCCTTCCAGCTCTGATTCTGTGCACACCTACACTCCAACCTCACGCTTACTCACCCCTTCGCTGTGGGGGTTGTTCTCATTTCCCATAGAGTTCTCAGGCCTCCAGGTTTCTGATTTGGGACAACTCCGTCTACCGTCACCAGCACAGCTCATCACTCTCCTAACTGCCACCTCTGGGGCTTGGTGCTGGGCTCCCTGGCCTGGCTCCCCACTTCTGCCTGCGCCTCCGCCAGCCATCTCCCACCCCGTGCAGTCCCATTCCACCCAGCACTTCAGCTACGTGGAAGTGTCCTAAGCTCTCTGACGCACGCCATGGTATGCTCCCTTCCCCTGGCACCCACCACCTCACTGAGGGCAGGGGCAACTGAAGAGGGGAACGCAGGCCCTCGCTGCCGAAAACAGTGCTACTTTTCCCTTTTCCCTCACCAGCTTCACCGCTTCCAGTCACAGGAACAGTTACCTAACTATTTAGGACATGGAGCTGACCTTCATCCAAGAGGTGTTCCTTCTGGAAGCCCTCCAATGAATGCTTCCAGGTCCTTTAGTCTGGCCCACTTCCTGAACCTCAAGATCAGAGACCACTCTCCACACCATCGTCCTGGCTTTTTTCAGTGTCACCCTCACCATGCCACTGATGATAGGCCCTATCCATGGTCTCTACCTGGCCAGTTCCAGAGAATCAACATGTTCCTTCCATGAGGACAGGGACCACATATGTCTTCTCTGTTGTCCAGCACTTGGCACATAGTAGGTTCTCAATAAACCTCGGTTAAATAAATATGTGCATTGCAGGCCCCATGCCATTTTGCTTTTGACATCAAGATGGACATCCACAAACACTTTAATGCATGGCTAAGGGTAGGACCATGTTTAGGAAAATGGTTGCCATTCCTCTCCCTTCCTCAAGAGCATATGTAATACTGCCCCCCAAATAGCAGCAGCTGTTTGCCGAGTATCTCCTATGCATCAGGCACTGGAGTTGGCACTTTCCCCTTAGTCCTTACCAACCGTGTGAGATACTTTGCATTCTTCACTCTACAGGTGAAGAAACAGGTTTAGTCAAAGCCATGCAGTTGGGAAGTGGCAGAGCCAGGATTCAAAGCCTGGTTCATCTGATTCTTAAAGCAGTGCCTATACCTTTAAAACATTATAGCTGCTCTTAACAAGCTGACATTCTCAGGGTCAAGATGGACAATGTAAGTTTCTATTCGGTAGAACTATTTATGATTAAATCATTAGGGGTCCATGATGTGTGTGACCTTGGATGTTTGTGTTGCTGGGGTCAAAAGGCCCAAGGTGACCATGTTAGGGGGGTTGTGTCCAATAAGAAGTAACCCTGTGGCTACAAGGTAGGTTCCAGAGCCTGGCCCAGATATCTTTGGCATGAAGAGGTCCCTCTCAGCAATCCTGAGAGAAGGCATATCACTAGCTAATTCTCCTAGGCATTCCTCACCATGCGTCGTACTGGATCCAGCTCAGATTGATTTAGCCTTCGGGATCCTACACCTCCCTCACCCACATCTGCCCCACTGTCTCCTGACCAGAATCCTAATTGATCCTAGATCATCTGGGGTGAAGGGCAGTATCAGTAAGGATAGGCTAGGTTATCCTGTGGTAACAAACAACCATAAGTCTCAGTGACTTAAAAACACAGAAGTTCTGTGGAAAATAGTATGGTGGTTCCTCACAAAAATTAAACATAGAATTACTGTATAATCCAGCATTTCCACTTCCAGGTATATACCCAAGAGAATTGAAATTAGAAACTTGAATAGACATTTGTACATCGGTGTTCATAACGTCATTATTCGCAATGGCCAAAAGGTAAAGACACACAGATGTTCATCACCCGATGAGTGGATAAATAAAATGTGCCATGTACATATAATGGAATATTATTTGGCCTTAAAAAGGAAGAAATTCTGACACATACTACAACGTGGATGAACCTCGAAGACATTATGCTAAGTGAAATAAGTCAAGGGCAGAAGAAAAAATATTGTATGCTTCCACTTACATGAGTTAACTAGAGTAGTCAAATTCAGAGACAAAGAAGAGTGGTTACCAAGGACTGGGGGGAGTGGTCAATGGGTACAGAGTTTCAGTTCGGGAAGTTAAAAATGTTTTAGAGCTGGATGGTAGTGTTGATTGCACAGTATGCGAATGTCCTTAATGCCTCTGAACTATACACTTAAAAATGGTTAAAATGGATCTACGTAGTCAATTGATCATAGACAGATAAATAGATAGAAATACATATACTCAATTTTACAGCTACACAGATCCTGAACTATACACTTAAAAATGGTGCATTTTATGTTATATATATTTTGTCACAATAAAAATAGAGCATAGTACAACTGTAAATTAAATTTATTACATGTCTGTGTCTGTCTGCAGAGGGGTAGAGCTCATCCCCAGGCCCAGGGGCTGCTCAACCTCTGAAGGAATCCCCAGGAAGCCATGAGCATACCAATAGGAAGCTGGCCCTCACCAAAGGGGAATTCTTCCCTGCAGGCCCTCTGGTACAGCCATGGAAGACAATGAACCAGGGAGATTCTCCTAGGAAGCTGGACCAGGACCTGGCTGTCTTGTGGAAAAGTGAGCCCTGGCTGCCCTACCAGCAGGATGTGTTGGCAACCCCTGCCTGCTCTTTCCCTTCTCCTCTCTTCCAAAGTCAGTCTTTCTTGTGGATAATCTGTCCTTTCTCCACCATCATAGTTTTGGTGTTTTGGAGTGATTAAAATTATAGACTCTACCAGGCACCTCCAAGCCCAACACAAGTGGCAGCCATCTACAGATCACTTCATAGCTCATACCAAGTAGCCCCAGGCAGGGCACAGGTAGCAGCTGATCATGACCTGCACCAGAGCCACTCCCAAAAGGCCCCAGAACCAACGCACCCAGTGTTCAGCTTCATATCACACCAGAGCACCACCAGATCACCTCCACAAAATGGCATACCCAAAGAGCAGACTCCCAGGCACCAGGGCTCCACTAAAGCGAATCTTGCTTTGAAGGGTCAGCCCCTCCTACTGGCAAGCCAACAGCAATCAAATATCAGCTACAACAATCATAGGAATACCAGGGGAAGAGAGAGCAAGGAATTGAAAACCTATTTGAAGAAATAATGATGGTAAACTTTCCTAACCTAGTGAAGGAAATAGACATACAAGCTAAGGAAGCACAGAGAGTTCTAAACAAGATGAACCCAAAGAGGCCCACACTAAGACACACAATAATTAAAATGCCAAAGTTTAAAGACAGAATCTTAAAAGCAGCGAAAGAAAAGCAGTTAGTTACCTAGAAGGGAGCTCCCATAAGACTGTCAGTTGATTCCTCAACAAACACTTTGTAAGCTAGAAGGGATTGGCACAAAGTATTGAAAGTGATGAAAAGCAAGAACATACAACCAAGATTATTCTACCCAGTAAAGCTATCATTTAGGATTGAAGGACAGCTCAAGAGCTTCCAAGACAAGAAAAAGCTAAAGGAGTTCACCACCAAACCAGTATTACAACAAATGTTAAAGGGACGTCTTTAAGAAGAAGCAGCAGGGAAAAAACATTAAACATAATAGAATGGCAATCACTACACATCTATCAACAATTAAAGGTAAATGGATTAAAAGCTCCAATCAAAAGAGTGACTGAATGAATAAGAAAACAAGACTCTTATATATGCTGCCTACAGGAGACTCACTTCAGGTCAAAAGAAAAACACAGACTGAAAATAAAGGGATGGAAAAAAGATATTTCATGAAAATGGAAATTAAAAAAAAAAAAGCTGGGGTATCAGAAAAAATAGTCTTTATTTTTTTCTCCACAAGCCCCAGGGTTTTTAGGTTTCCTGAACTTTTGCCAAACTGTCTATAAACTTGGGGGTTCCCACTACCCTCTAAGGTTTGATAATTTGTTAGACTGAATCATGGAACTCAGAAAAGTGCTTAGTACTACAGTCCTATAAAGAATATAAATCAGGACAAATGAAATTAAGAGACACATAGGGTTAGGTCTGGGAGGGTCCCCAAAACAAAGCTTCTGTGTCCTTAGGATGCATCATTTTTCTGGCATATTGATATGTGTCACCAATCAGGAAGTTGACCCAAACTTCAGGTATCCAAAGTTTTTACTGAGGTTTTATTATATAGCAATGATTGCTTAAATCATTGGCCATGTGGTTAAACTCAATGTTTATGCTCTCTTTCCTTTCTAAAGTTTGGGAAGTCAGGATGAGCTCAAAGTCTCAATCTTCTAATCGTATTATTGGTATTTCAAGCACGGCCAGCCCCCATTCTGAAATGATCTCGAACCCAGAATAAGTGGTATCATTAGCATAAATGCACTTACCCCCAAGGCTCAAAATGAATAGCGAAGACTTCCTATCACTTAAAACATTCCTAAGGTTAGAAGCTCCCTTCTAGGAAGCAGGAACAAAGACCAGACAAATTCTTTATTGTAAAACAGGCTTCTACCAGTTTGTTTTTTGTATGTGAGTTTGTTTTGTTTTGTTTGTTCATTTATCTTTTTTTTTTTTAGATTCCACATATAAGTGAAATCATATAGTATCTATTTTTCTCTGAGTTATTTCACTTAGAATAATACCTTCTGGTTTATCCATGATGTCACAAATGGCAAGATTTGATTTAATTAATTATTTTATTTATTTACTTATTTCAGTTACAGTTGACATTCAGTATTATTTTATGTTAGTGTCAGGCATACACTAACATAAATTATAAAATTTATGTTGTGATCCACCCAATTAGTCTAGTTTATACTTCGCACTATACATAGTTGTTGCAATGTTACTGACCATATTCTCTATGCTGTACTTTACATTCCTGAAAATAGATTTTAGAACAAAGACTATAACAGGAGACAAAGAAAGACCAAGTAAATCTACTCCTGGGTATTTACCCAAAAATTCCAAAACACTAATTCGAAAAGACATATGCATCCCTATGGTCATTGCAGCATTATTTAGCCAATTTATGGACGCAAACTAAGTGTTCACCAATAGATGAATGGATAAAGAAGTGGAGCATATATTTAATAGAATATTACTCAGCCATAAAAAAAAAATAATGAACCCTTGCCATCTGCAACAACATGGATAGACCTAGAGGGTATTATGCTAATTGAAATAAGTCAGAGAAAGACAAATACCACATGATTTCATTCATATGTGGAATCTAAAAAGCAAAATAAATGAATAAAACAGAAACAAACTCATAGATACAGAGGATATTTTGATGGTCTCCAGATGCGAGGGGTGTTGGGAGTATGGTTGAAAAAGGGGAAGGGATTAAGAAGTACAAATTGATAGTTACAAAATGGTCATGGGGATGTAGAGTGTATAGCATAGGGAATTTAGTCAATAATATTGTAATAACTATGTATGGCGTCAGATGGGTACTAGATTTATCAGGGCAATTGCTCCGTAAGTTATATGAATGTCTAATCACCATGTTGTACACCTGAACTAATATAATAGTGTATGCCAACTGCAACTGACCACCACTCTCAGGTAGCAAGAGCATTTTGAAAGCGCTTACACAGAGAAAGAAGGTACGCATGGATGCCAGGCAGCCATTAGGGATGGGGGGCGTGTGATGTGCTCGGCCAGCGCCCCTTGCCTTGGAGACAACCCTGCCCCTATTCCATGGGGTGCTAGCTGGATCTGTCAGTCCCGGTGTCACCTCCTAAACCACTAATGGGGGTGGGCATGTGATCAACACTACCCTACCCTATGCAGAACCTGGTTCAGGGTAGACTTGTAACCAAAGCCAGAAAACTGAAGTAACCTTCCCCTGTCGAAGGGTGTCTGTGGTGTTTCCAGTTTTTAGCCTCTGAGTAGAACACTGAGGCCAGGGAGATGAACCAACTTGCACGGGGGCACACAGGAGAAATGTGGCAGAACTGGCAGTCAAATCCGGGTCCATTCGCTACAGTCAAGTGGGGCTATTTGTGGGAAACATCAGGCAGGTTCAATGGGAAATACGGAGATTTGAGAGTCATTGACAGTTTGACATCTGAAAGTTGTGTGTAAGGAAGGTGAGTCGGAATCGGAGGGAGGCAGCTCGGCCAGATTTGTGCTTAGCTCCAGCAGCAGAAATGGAGAAGCTCACGGCCGTCTTTCAACAGGAACATCTATTGCTGACGGAAAACAGAGATGATGAAGAGAAACATGTTCACTGATTTGGGTTGTTATAGTAACATCCAGATAAAATATATAGTCAGGGGCTGGAGGAGAAATGGAACTGCACGCAGATGAGCCGGTGGAATCAGGGGAACGACCGGAAGAATATTGCCATAGACACAGTACTGACTCACTGCGGAAGCCATGAATGGATCTGCTCTCTCTCTGAGGAGTGTGAAGACCAGAGATTCTGGGGTAGATCACAATTTGGGGGTGGGAAGAAATGACAGCAAAGGAAAGAGAAGGAGATTCAGGGAGGCAGAGTGAGAACCAGATGAGAGAATGAAGGCCAAAGACAAAAGGACTTAGCATTGACAAGGCAATGGGGTTGAGGAGAAAGGAGTATGTTTGTTATCTATTGTTACATAACAAATTAACACGAATGTTAGTGGCTTAAACAACAATTATCTTACAGTTTCTGCGTGTCAGGAATCTGTGGGTGGCTTAGTAGGGTTCTCTGGGTCAGGGTTTCTCATATGCTGCAGTCAAGGTGTCTGGCTACACTCATATCAAGGTTTGATGGGGAAGGATATATTTCTAAGCTTGTTCATGTGGTGGTTGTTGACAAGATTCAGTTTCTTACAGGATGTTGGACTGAGGGCTTCGCCTAAGTGCCAGCTGTTGGCCAGAGGCTGCCTTCAGTTTCTAGACATGTAAGCCTCTCCATAGGGCAGTTCAGAAGATGGCAGCTGGCTTCATCAGAGAGAGCAAGCAGGAGGTGCTGAGAGTTTTGGGAATGGTCGAAGATGCAGACTTTTATAACTGAATCTTAAACACTTTTGCCCTATTTGCTTCATGAACAGCAAGTCACTAGGGCCAGCCCGCACTCAAGGGGGGAGGGGAGTACACAAGGGTCTGAACATTAAGAAGCCATCTGAGAAGCTGCAAAGACAAGGTGGCTAGATTTGACCTAAGTCTCTCCCAGGTGGCCCCTGAGAGGACATTGTCAGGAGGGTGCAGGAGGAAGAAGACAGAATGGAGACAAGCGATGATACCCAAATCCCAGCTGTCCCCAGCTCCTCAGGGAGATATGGATGCACTCAGGGCTTCCACCCTCTTTCTGTAGATAGAGCCCCCACCAGTTCCCAGAAGACCTCGACTCATTCATCTGTCTGGGTCTGCTTCCTCCAATCGCGCAAGCCGGCAACACCTGGCTCACCATCTCCATTTCACCAACTGGCACTTGTCACTGAGGCACAGGAAACTTTTCAGTGCATGGGAGGATGGGAACCAATTCCATAACCCTTTCTACACTCCAACGCTCCAGGACTGCCACTGTCCAAGCTGCTGCAACCAGTAGCAACCAGCCCCCTGTCCCATCTAGAGTGATCTCCTTTCCCCTGCCGAGCCTGGCCAGGCAACCTGGGCTGTTTTCCTGTCCCGCCTCCAGCTTGGGTCTGTCTGGCTCAGAGGTAATGGGTCCACTTATGGGAGGAACACAGAGCGGTGCTGAGAAGGTAAGCAAGCGCCAGGGAGGTAGCAAATGGAATAAAGGGGAAACCCTCAAGGGACAAGGCTGGGGCTAGAGACAGATATTTTGGGAGATTCATAAGAGAATCACAGGTATCACAGCTCAGTCCTCATGGCAGATGTGCAGGTGTAACTATTGTCGGAAGTCCCCTTTGGGACAAGGGACATGCAGAATAGTGGCCCCTAAAAATGTTCACATCCTAATCCCTGAACCTGTCAGGTCACATGACAAGGGGAATCAAAGTTGCAGATGGAATTAAGGTTGCTAATCAGTCGACCTAGAGATGGGGAGGTAACCTGGGTTATCTGGGTGGGTCTAATGTAATCATAAAGGTCCTTAGAAGTAGAGGAGGGAGGCAGAAAGGTGTGTCAGAGTGATGCGATGTGAAAAGGACTAAACCCACCATCGCTGGGTTTGAAGACAAAGAAAGGGGCCACTAGCCAAGGAATGTGGGCAGCCTCTGCAAGCTGGCAAAGGCAAGGAAATGAACTCCTAAGGCTTTTAGAAAGGACCACAGCCTTGCAGATACTCCTCTCCTCTTTTATCTTCCCCCTCTGCTCCATGCTGTGGCCTGAACTTAGGGAACTGAGGGCAGCCTGGTCTAAGGGTTGGGCGATCTGGATTCCAGCCACTTCTCACTTGCTCTTTGACCCTAAGGAGTCATGTTTTCCTCACTGGACCTTAGTTTTATGAAACATGGGCTTAGTAACAGGCTCCTTGCCACCTTCCTGGGGTGGTTGAATCTAGACCACATACATGGAGATGATTCAAAGGCTAAGAAAATCCTGAGGCCCACTTTAGGGCCTTGGCCCCCACTCCAGGTCTGACTCCTTTTACACCTTTATTCCAACATAAGATCAGGGTGAGGGATGATAGAAATGACCCGCCAAGGATCTGGCAGGGGCTTGGAGAGTGAAACCCCTTGTTAAACAAAAGAGGGACAGAAGATCAGAGAAGTTAAGTAAGTTGCTGAAGTCCATGCAGTGAGTTGGGGCAGAGCACTAAACTCAGGTCGACGTCCAGCTAAGGCATTTCCCCAGGCCGGGGTGGGGGTAGCGGGGGTGGGGAGAGTCTCCCTCAAGAAAACTTTAGTTCCAGGATGGTGCTGGGATAAAGGCAGTGTGGCTTTGCCTCAGGCAGGTGTGGATTCAAGTGCCAGCCTGGCCACTCACCAGATGTTGTGAGCTTGTGAGTACTCTCTGGAGTGATGATCCTGCCTGATTCATTGGGTCATTGGGTCATTGGGAGAATTAACTGAGATGATGCTGAGGGCCTATTACAATGCCTGGCATGCAGCAAGCACTCAGCAAACATCAGCTAACAGTACTTCTATCAATTGTCTTCCCCACTTCTTTCTATCCCATGTCTCGTAAGGGAAGAGGAGAATGAGGAAAATTCCCTCCACGATGTTCCCGCGACAATGTTTCCAATGGTCTTTCAAATTGAGCTCTCATTAGGTCCTAATCACAAAGCTGAAGGCACAGCTACTGTTGTGCTAATTTTAAGGATGATGCCACTGAGGCCCAGAGAGAGGTCTCTTGGCAAGTCAGTGGCTGAGTGGGACCAGACCTGGATACCCAGCTCCGCTCTGTGCCCACATGGAGTTCCCCAGAGGGGCCAGGGCTCCTCCATTCCCTGTTGCCATGCAGCATATGGAAATTTGGGGTCACAGCTCTGTCTCTGGACAGGTCCAACCCTAACCCTGTCCTTGCAGTATCCTCCCCCACAGTATCCAGGATCACAGCATCCTAGAAGCACTCAGAAAACCCACCTGCCCCCAGACATCTTGAAATTCCTTTACTTAGAGACCAAGCCTTTTATTCTACAATAAAGAATTATCAGGAGCTGGATGTGACATGCAGCCCTGAGATATTGGGGGCCATGAACAGGGTAGGAGAACAGTAGAGAAAGAGAGGCTTGTTGGGGGAGAACCTGGAGCACGGGAGCCAATTTTCCTTACCAAAACCAGGGTTCACATGTTCTTGAGGACAAGGAAACTAGGAAGTTGGAATTAAGAGGGAAAATAGAGGCTGGGTGTTCAGCTATACCAGAGATTCCTCAGTTTACCCCCAGCACAAGCAACTTTACCTCAACACTCAGGGATTCCAGGGTTTGGGGCCTCTCACTCAGTGACTGATAGGAAGAACATGTCTTAGCTCCTGGGGTGGCTGCTGGCTCTGCCAGGACTAATTTGGGTGCCTGAGAAGCAAGTCCTCTCTCACCACCATGATAGTCTTAAACAAAGTGGCTCCCCCCAGCCCCCTGAGCCCTGACTCAGCAGATTTCCTAATTTGGTGGCTGACACAGAATAGACCTTCCCTTCCCAGCAGCCAGCCCTGAGCAGGGCCCATGGAGTCGCCCTGTCTATTTCCCCCCCGACCAGACACATCATCTCACAGTTTCCAGAGCTAGTTTTTTCAGCAAACTCAAGTTTCTTCTTCACCCACAAGGGAGAGGCCAGGACCTGTATTTCTAGTTCTCACAATTCCTCTGGTACTAATCAGACCAGAATCTTATCTTCCTTCTCAGGTGATTTTGGTGGCATACCTCGGCCTTTCCGTTCTATACTCCCTGACTCCCACTGATTTTTTGGCCACTGACTCCCACTGATTTTTCAGGTCCAGGTGGTAGATAAAGAGCCTAAAGGGAGATTCTCCTCTGTATAAAATTAATATGTGACATCCAAATTATATGTAATATATTTTTAAAACCACATTTCTTGGGCTCTTGTGAGGAAGCTGCTGTCTTGGTCACAAATCTAACCTGGTACTTGGCACATACTAGGTGTTCAAAAAAATGAAAATCTACCTTCCCTACATTCTCCCCTCAGGGCCTGTATTGAGGGCCATTGAGTGACACAAAGGAAAAATCCACCTTGAGCCAAGCAGGTCTTCGGTGTCCCCAGAGAGGATACTCTTCAGGCTTTATTCCAAATAGGAACAAAGACCATGAGTTGAGTAATGATTATTTCAGTTCTGTGCCCTGACCAGGTGAGGGAGAACAGGGCTGATGGTCACCCAGTCAGGCCCATTCAGAAAGGGGAGAGCTGAAGACAACTTGGCTGTCGGACCTGGCAGTCCAGGTGCAACGCCAGCAGCCTGGGCTCCTCCTTGTATCTCTGGGCCACCAGCTGGAGGTAGCAAGCAGCCACTGCACCCCGCCCCTCGCCCGACACTGTCCCAGGGTCTGGGGACCAGGGAAAGGGTGCCACCCCCTCTTCACATCCTATCCATTTAATGGAGTTTGGGTTGGGCCCCAAAGATCTGCAATTGAATCATTTAAAAACACTACTGTGCCACTTTTCTGAGCCACTTTTCTTCATCAGACCCGTTCTTCTGGTCAAAGATAATTTACAACAGAAATTAGGGGAAAGTTGTGGGAAAACTCACTTGAGCAAACAGGTTAAAAATCGATGTTGACAGCTCCTCGGCGTCTCCGCCCTGCACGACCCCACAGTGGCCCCTATTCGTTCTGACCGATGCGGGATGCGGGGCCTCATCTCCACGCGCCCTTCGACTCCGCCAGGTGAGCCGCCTCCGACTGGCAGAGAACTCTCTCCGCAGGCGCAGCATCGCACTCCTCTACCTCCAGGTGGCGCTGGGCTAGGGGCGGAACGTTCTATTTGTCATCCATGTGGGGGCGGGGCCTTAGAAATACTGACTTCTGATTGGTTGAGCTCAGTTTCGCTTTCCTTCTGAGTCCAGAGCGGGTCTTACGGAGGACATCCAGTCAAGGTGCCTGAGTTACTCGAGTGTGAGTGTGCATGTGCGTCTGCGCGCGCGCGCGCGCGCGCGTGTGTGTGTGTGTGTGTGTGTGCGCGCGCGCTAATTTTTTTCTTTCCAATTAAAACTGTTGCTATTTTTTATACCTTTATAAGACCTCTTACATTTACACACCAGGAAAAATTCTTGATTGGGCCTATTTATAATAAATACATTTGTTTATTTATAAGGGAGCTAAGGTTTAGGGTCTGCTACTCTGCCAGACTCTTTTTTCATGTTTCCTTAGGTTGGTGTATGTGTATTATCAACATAACTGTATCGCGGGTGTATTTTACTTGCACATTCGACAGTAGTTAAGCTTCCACTTTCTGCAAACATTGGGCGGGGTTTGGTGGAGTCTATGGTGAGCAAAACAGACTTGGCCTTAACCTCAAAGAGCTCACAGACTTGCATCAGCAATTGCACACGTGTCCAATGAATTGTGACAATGAGAAGGCTTGTTCCTTGAGAGAGGGGCGTGGAGATTTGAGGAACTGCATTACTGAGTGCCGGGCAGCACACCCACTTCCCCAAAGAGCGCCACACTGAATTTAAACTGATGTAATTTCGGAAACCTGGTGGACTCCCTTGTGAGGATGGGGAAGCTGTGGAGGTAGAATAGGAGATTTGAAGCTGTTTGGGGAATACCCTGGGGCAACAAACGTGGGCTACCCAGCCTCCTTTCTGGTTGGTGTGGAAGAAAGCCGTGGAACAAGTGTAATTTCCAGAATATTCTTTTCTGCTCCAGATAGAAAACCACCTTCTGGGATTGGATGTGAGAGAGAGACTTTAAACTCTGTCACTGGAAAAAAAGGCCAAAGAAGGACTGGCAAAGCAAATAAACAAAAACACTCGTCTGTGAAACAAAGGCCTAGCATCCAGAACACAGTGTAGACTACACAGGGAATAAGTAAAAAAAGGAAGGTGTTAGTTTGAGGCTGGATTAGCTGCTGGGAGAGGCTGACCCAGGTGGCTAGCAGCGGTGGGACATGACCCAGGGAGTCAAACAGTCGGGGCAAAAAAGTTTGTCCTGGGTTGAAGACCTACCTACCAGAAGCAATTCCTGTTGCTTATAATTTTTTCCTTTGTTCACCTAAAAAGTTGCCAGTTATTGCTCAGGAGGAACAGAGACGCTAAAAAGCTCACGCGGCACCCTCCCCAGATGATTCACTCTCTAAACCCTCAGCGGAATTTTTCCCCTGAGCATTTACTACCCCCTGCCATTACACAATCATTTATTGTCTATCTCCTGCACTAAAATACAAGCTTCCTGAGGTTGAGCACTTTGTCCTTCTTTGCTGTCTCCTCAGAGCCTATCTGTTTGGCACATAGTGGGTGCTCTAGAAATATCTGATGAATTAATGGAGCAGATTCTTCTTGGTCTATAGAGAAACCTCCCTCAGGCTACCTGGCTATGCGTGCGTATGTCCCGTGACGGATAATGTGTTCTGAGCTGGCTCTCCGTAGTCTTCAGCAAACCAGCCTTTTTGCATTGAGAGAAGGCTGAGGCAAGACTCTGGTGTTTCAGAAGCTTGAAAAATCTGCTTCATGCACTGAGAGAGCAGTTAGTCACCAGGAAGGAGTGTGCATGTACTTGGTGGGGGGTGAGGGGGCAGTGAGGTCTGTGAGGTGGCCATCCTCCACCCCCAGAAGCAGTTTTTCTTGTGATGTAAAGTCCGCAGTAGGGGCAGAGGTTTGGCTCAGTGTTCTGGACCCCACTCTCTGATCTCTGAAGGCAGCCCTTCATGTGCCTGCAGGGGAGATGAATCCCCGGCCCCAAGCCTGAGCAGCCCTCACTGGCCCTGGGGAGACTCCAATGGGGTGACTCTGAGCCACCTGGCACTGGGCATGGGGCTCGCCCTGGCAGTACCAGGTTCCTCCAATTCTGTCTTGCCTATGAGTCCAGAAAAGGCCTACGAGTTCAGGAAGGGCCAGGCCAGTGGGGCTCGGCTGGCCACCTTTGCCTGAGGTGGAGGGGCCTGAAAAGGCAGTACCCGCAGCGTCCAGTGGGTCAGTGTACTTAGTGTCAGATGAAAGAAAGTGATAGTTATTGATCATTTGCTGTGTGCCAAGCACTTTTGCAGGTGTCTCGTGTGTTTTAATACAATCCATTAACAACCATGTAGGTTAGAATTCTTTTCATTTTCTAGGTGCAGAGAATAAGGTATGACCTGTCTGAGGTCACAACCTAGACAGGAGCAGCAACAGAATTCAAATGCAGACATATCTGCACAACTACCACCACCACCCCCGAACCCATGCTTGGTCTACTGTACCCATGCTGCCCAAGAAGACAGGAGTGGGGGGGCAGGGAGCCCAAGGAAGGCCTTGCCAAGGAATAGAACCCTAGCCAGGCCTCTGAGAGAGCGGGGAAGGGGCAATCTAAGAGAAGAGGGCACTTAGGAGCAAAGACAGAGGCAGAAGAGTTGCCTTAGCGAGGGACTTGGAAGGTACAGGCTCACAAGAAGAGGGAAGAGAAAAGATTCAAAAGGATAAACTGAGGCATGAGGTGGCAGGTCTAGGCCATGTCTGGAAAGGTCTGGGGGAAGCCTGGGCCAGCCTAAGGTGCCTCAGCAGGACATGATGACTTGGGATCCACTTGGAACAAAGGGCAGGGGTCATACATGTGAGTACCTTTCAGGAGCTGGGCCTGTCGCATCCATGGACAAGTGAGCTGGAAGGCAGTGAACAGACAGCAGAAGCAGAGGCATGCAGGATGCTAGAACTGAGAGCTGGAACAAGGGTTTGGGACTTAAACCCCCCACCCTGCCCCCCGCCCCTCCCGAAACCCAGTGCAAGGCTCAAGACTTTAGGCAGCTAAGAAAATGCCATTTGGGCAGTAGGCCTGGGTGCAAGCATTGGCTCCTTTCTTACTTGAGATGTGATCCTTTCCACACCCTTTAGCCTCTTTGAGTTTTTTCTACAGATGGCTACGTAGCCCTCTGCATCATCTTAAACTACATGTTCATTAACTGCACAGAAAGTCAGTCTTTTGCTCCTATTTGTTAGGAACCACCTACACAATAATGAGGTTCTACTCTAAGTCTCATCTCCTGGCCAGTGCACCTTCTGAGTCACCGTAAATCAGCCGTTTGCTCACTGAGAATCAGCTCCCTCTCTATGTCAAACACTCTCTCCTTTAGTTCCTTTTGCCACGTTTCAAGTTGGTGGGTGTATGTAGGAAGGTTTATACCCTATTGCGGGTTCCCAACTGGTGACATCCTTAGTCACTGCCAGAGTAGAAAATTGCTTCATGTGGGCCAGGGTGACGGGACTGTCTGCCCCCTACCTCGTAAGCGCCTCCACACAGGAGCTTGCTCTTAGAGAACCTGAGGAGGTGACCAGTCTCCTTTGGAGGACAGCATCTGGCTGAGGAGCTTCAGCTTTGGGCGGTGGGTGGGGGTGGGATTGGGTGGGGTCATTCAGGTAGGCAACTGATGGTAGGTGGGTTTTTCTTTTCTTTTTTTTAAAGTGATAAAATGGTAACATTGTAAACTTTGTTCAGACACCATTTTAGAATTTCATAAGTGTTGACTGATGGGCAGAAATTTTATTATCTATGTTATATCTGTCTATATTTAATAAGTCATTGCACTTTAGGTATTTGTCCATAAGCACTCATTTTAGACACCAGGAATGTTGGAGAACATAGAACGACATGTTGTAAGAAGACCTTCAAGGAGCTTACAGTCTATTCAGGAAGATGAGAAGAACTCATGTTAATGAGGTCCAAGTTTCAGGGTCCTATGTGTTAACTGAATGGAGAAACAAAACAAACGTTTCAAGGAAGGTGAGCATCTAGGCCGGGTGGATGCTAACTTCATGATTGTGACAACATGAAGCATCTCCTCATACTCTTCCTCAGCTACTTGCTTCTCTAACATGACCTCTCTCCTTTTCTGCTTGTAGCCCAGGGCCGTCCCGGAGAGTCACTACTAGCACCTTCATATGAATGAGGTGGCCCAAGGTCATGTCTGCCAGGAACACCACCATTTGGCATTTACTTAGGCAAATTTTACATTGACCGCTGCTGAGCAAAACAGAGCCATCCACATATAGATTTGGGGTGTGGGGCTTTTGCCACTGGAGTTCCCCCTGAGTGTGATGGCAACAGAAGTCAGAGACAGCAGGTGCTGGGAGCAGCTGACTGGGGCCAAGGGGACTGTCTCTGACTCAGCATCGAAGCCCCTCTCCGGTCCTTCTGCCCCAGAACTCTAGCTCAGCATAGAAGCAGCAAAAGGGATGGAATAATTGTGAGTGTGGATGCTTTCTCACAAGTCTGTGCTTCCCAGAAACTCATCTGGCTTAGCTCTTAGTAAAAAGTTCTCCTCAGTCAGAGCGAGGGCCTGTGTGGGCTTGAGAATGGCCAGAGGCATTCTCTGGCTGAGGCTTCGGAGGATGCAAGGACACCCTGGAGAGTAGGAAAGAGGCTGACAGTTCCGTGCCCTTAGTGGTCCCCAGAGCAGCAGCCCCAGGACACACAGGCCTGGTCGATGAGAGAGGCGGGCGTCTGAAGGTCTTCAGCTCTTTAGCAGACTTGTTGCCATAGGGAAATTGTGGGACCAGTACAGCCAGATAGATTCTTTCTCAGAAAAGCTATAAACCTGGATCTTTTCTGTGAAATCTCCTGATATTTCACCATTTGCAACCCATTAAATTGTTTTAAAAACACCTCCTGGGCCAACGAAAATAAGATCAGGCCACTCGTTTGTTATGCCCTCCAATTCAGACCCAAACAGCAAACAGAGTGTCGGCCTCTTTAGTCCAAATGGTAAAGGCATGGCCGCATTGGGGATGTGCTCCTCAAAACACTCTTTCCCCAGAGGATGAAGTTGGCAAATAAGACTGGACAAGGACAAGGCCAGTGTCAGTGTGAGGTCATCAGCTAACCCTGACCCTGCGAGGTTTCGGCCTGGTGTGAGGCTGAGGGGTATATGAGAAGACAGGTGATGGCAGGTGAAGTAGAGGCTTTCTCAGGAGCCTGTCCCCATCCATCCTGGGCCCGAGGAGGGCAGGAGGCAGGGAATCGTCACTGGTCTGGGCCCAGTCTTAACGACCCAGAGGCCAGGGCACTGGTTTGTGCTACGATTTCTTTTCCCCCTGTTGTGTGGAAGCTGGAGTACATCCCCTCCCTCCTTGGAAGCTCTGTGGGCTCTCTGCATCTTATAATTTTTAAGGTAAATCTCACAATAGATGGACTTACTTGCTTCGTATGAGTTATAGGCTGAGTTTTGTTTGGACACGTCGATTCAAAATAAGACTGACCCTTTGGAAGATCAGCTTGCTCGAGCCATTTGCTCAGCTTCGGTTTGAGGGGTTTAATTGAAAACAGCCCGGGCGCATGGACAGCTCACAGCCTCCAGATGGAAAGAGACCTCGGAGGAGGCGTTGGCCTGGAGAAGGGGATGTGCAAGGGCCAGTGTAGGGAAGTTTCATCCAAGGAGGAAGATTTTGCTTCAAAAATAGTATTAATGTGTGTGTGTGTGTGTGTGTGTGTTTTTTAAATGAAGATGCTAAGGGAGCCGACCAGGCATATTTAAGACCTTACAAGCTATGAAACAGTAACAGAACTTATTGGAACTCTAACTAAGAGTAGCCCTGGACAGGCTGTGAGCAAGCGAAGGAATAGTCCCTGTAACAAGGGACGGTATGTTTCTCGTTATTTCATATTTTGATATCCTTTTGTTTACCTGTGGTTGAACTATTCTTCCTTCCAGTTCCCTAGCATTTTTCTGTATACAGCGTTTGATAACACGCATCACTTTGTAAGATTGCCTTTTTACATGTACACCCTCCCGCCGTGGGCTGTAGCCTCGTAAGGGCAGTGACATTTCATACACAGGACCAAGTGTGGATGGCAAATGAAACACTCTATTCCATTTTAATGCAATTTGTGCTTATTTGCTCCTCTAGTTTGACAAGGAACTTAAAAGCAGCAGAGAGGACAGGGATCCCTTCTGTTTGGCTGGAGTAGTTCAGGTTGGTCCCTGGATGGCACGGCTCCCGGCAGACCTTCCTCTAGCAGAGGGAGTAGTATGTGCGGAGGGGCCCCCCGCCCCGTGCTCAGGAAAGCTTGGTGATTAGACACAAGCATCGCTGTCGCGCGTGAAGATGCTTTGTGATGTGGCTTAGACAGGGAGGGTGGGGTCGGTACTCACTTAGCCTTAGACCAGGATATAAAGTGAGGCACAGTGGTCTGGCATGTTCTCATGGAGGAGTGCCCTTAAACACCGTTGAAAGTTCAGCATGATCCTAAGCCGCGGGACCGGTTCTCTTGATGCACGTTAACAGAAGGAAGTCTGGAAGGACCAGGCGGTCTCTCTGGGAGCTTCTCTACTACCTCCCTGTGTGGCCCCAGACCATTTGATTTCCTTGGCGTCAATTTCCTGGGCTGTCAAAGATGGCTCGTTCACACTCTAAGGCACTCTGACTCGGCCTAACCCTGGAAGAGCAATGGCAACGGTGCAGCATCATTCTGGGGCTAATGACTGAGGTCTCGCCGGTGCCCTCTCCCCCACCATGTCAAGTGAGGGATTCTGCCATCCGGGGCTGTTGGTGGAGCCCCCTGCAAATCCCTTTAGTGTGAGGCCCAGTCAGTGCTGAATGTGACAGGTGGACCTTACAAACCTGCCCTGCAAAGTCAAGGATGGGTGCTGGGGAGCCCCAGACGTTCATATTAGTTCGGGCAATGAGGCGTCCAAAACACAGAGTGAACCTAGCAGAAGATTGCCTGGCTTGACTGGAGGCTGAGACTCCAGCTTTTCTTTCCTGTATGAGTGTGATAATACCTGGGAAGAACAACGCAGCCCCAGGCCCAGAAATCTTGCTCAACGTGTGTTAACCACAGAGGCAGAACACGTCAGGGGTCAGGTGATGCCTCTCGAGACCGTTCGCCCGAATTCAAGTCACGCTACTGGCTGCCCCTTTGTCCCTGGGGCAGTTCCAGTTGCCTTTTCTGTCAACAGGGATGACAGTGCTAGCAGTACCTTTTAGGAAACATTGTGGGGATTAAGTCAATGTGCTTACAAGGATGCGTGGGCCCACACTGTGGTTCCTGCCTTCCCTTCTTGCTGGGTCTGGCTTCGTGAAGCTTGTATCTGGGGGGAAACAAACTCATCTCTCTGTGGCAGGAACAGGTTGGTTTTGCACTGGCTGAGGAGTACAGGAAAAAGGTAATGGCCTGAGGCGGAGGTGACATTAGGAATGAGAGACACCATCTCGGTTGTCTTAAGATTAAAAAAAAAAAAAAAATCAGGAAATCAGGGGGATTATTTTACCATGGTAGTTTCTGAAGTAGGCAGTCCAGGTTCTCAACACTCTACTTCCCTCGCTGAGCTATCTCCCCAACCCCCATACCAGACTCGGGACACTTCCTCGCCCTTGGGATTCTGCTGAAGTTCGGCTGCGTTAGCAGTCTCACTCACACAGCGAGAAGTAGAGTTGTGTCACCGTGAAGCAGACAGATTGTCACTTACCAGTTGTGAGCTCTCAGCCAAGTACCTGAACTCTGTCTTGTTTTCTCTGTGGATCGGTAACACCTACACCCCAGCTTTGTTGAGCAGATGACACTAAATAAGATGACACATGTGAACACACCCGGCACATAGTAGGCACTTAACATATGCTCATTCATTTCCCTTGAGAGTAGAGCCATCTTGAAGCCTACCTACCTGGTTCTCATCGCCCAGTAACATCAGCAAGTCCGAGTTTCATGCATCTTACTTTTTTCTGTTCTAAGTATTTTCCCTCAATGACTCCCTCGTAGATGTCTTCGAGCAGTTCTGCTGGCTGGTTTCTCAAGGTAGACTTCCATTTTCTTCTCTCTCTCCACAGTGCCTGCACAGTGCTCTCCAGATGCTGGGAGCGGGTGGGGTTGGGGGCTGTGGCTTCTGAGTTCCTCCAGGGCCCTGCTGGAACTGAGTTCCTGTCTTGGGCGTGCCTGGGTGTGCTGAGTCGAAAGGCCTTTTGGAGGGTAGCTCTGTGTGTACAATACGGCTAGAGAGTGACCTTGCTCCCTTGCTCCCTTGAAAGAATATGCAAGGGAAGAAAGACCCAATCTCCATCATAAAATGGGGGCAGGAAAAGTCCAGGTAGGAACCAGGTGCAGTAGGCTGTGGGCAGGTCAGCAGAGGGGCCTCAGTAAACAGAAATGTTAAACAAGGGCCTCTCCCTGCTCCGCCTGAGCTTTAAACCCCCGTTTGCCAAGTGTGGCTCTAGAGGCCTTCGGATGACCCCAGTCTAATTCCCCTCCACTCTCCAGTAATGACTAAAGGCAAGAAGATAAGCGACTCCTTGAACCAGACAACCAAGGGGGAAATTCCATCAACCTCCTTTGAGGCTGCAACTGAGCTCCAGAAAACCAGGGGCAGGGTGGGATGTGGAGAGGAGGGAGCCGTCGGGGGTGGGGGGGTGCTGGCGGCGGGGAGATAAGGCCTCTGCCTTCAGGGCCAAGGATTACGCCTGGGGCCGGGCCCTTCAGAAAGGGTTAGGGATCCCAGGGGAAAACAGGTGCTGCATGGTCCCCAGTCTAGCTGGGGGTGGAAAGCCAGGAGGGATGTAATTAGGGTAAAATCTGTGGCTTGAGAGCAGTGGCCACAACAGGTTGAAGGAATGAGATACCCTAAGCCTTGGACTGAGGAATGAGGAGAATCCACCCAGCCCGGCCTTCCTCCCCGCCTTCCTCCTTCCACATCTTTTCCGCCTCCAGCTGCAGTTGATTATCGATTACCGGGTCCCAGCGTCAAACGTCCCCTCCTCAGCTGTGCTCTGCCTCTTCCCATCGCTCTCTCCATGGTCCCTCAGCCCACACATAGCTATCTTCGCCCCACTGCTCCATATTCCTTGGTCCTTTGTTTTCCTCCTTTGAGGGGGCTCCCGGGGTATGCTGGGTGGCAAAGGGTGAACCTGGGATGGTTGCCTAGGCAATTAGGAAAGTAGGACAAACACCGACCAGCAGCGAGGGAAGAGGAGGCGCTAGAGAGGCTTAAAGCCTGGAGGCCTCTTTCCTTAGATTCATCCCGTCAGAGGAGCTGGTCCAGCAGGAAGCTCGGACGGACTCCCTCACAGCCATCTGCTGGCTGCTGCTCCGTGCGAGCTGCTTTTCTGCAACCTGCCTCCCCGGCTCCCGACTTCTTCTCTGCATGGCTTCTTTCTCAGTAGCCCCAGGGGAATAGTCTTTCCAAAAGACTAACCCCATGGGGGGAGCCCCAGAGAGGTAATACCTCGAAGGACAAGGGCCCAAGGCAGACAGGGCCATCACCTAGGCACAGTGCCTCAGGCTATTTATGAGCTGATGAACAAGACACAGAACTTAACTCCACCCAGCGGCCATTTGGCCTTGTTGAGAAGGAAGGACCCAGGGGGCCTGCTTTCTGAGGGTGAGTGGAGATGGGGGTCCTGACTACCAGGCCTGGGATTTCTAGGCCTGTGGACGAGGAGGACTTCTAGAGGCTGTGGATATAGGACCCAGGCTGAATCCTTGTTTGGGGATGAATGCCTGGTATACACGGATGCCATCTTTGATAGGGAAGCTAAGAGACTAAGGGACAAAGGTCTTGGGACCAGGCCGTGGTGGAGCTGGGTGACCCATGAACTGGGACCTGAATGAAAAGCCCATTGTGCACAGGCCCGCTGGTGTGGACCTCCCTGTCCTCCAAAAGTCAGGTCCTGACTCTAAAAAAGCCTTAGCACCTGTGGCCTAAACTTTCCAAGCCAGAGGCCCCCACGGGCGTGTGTGGGTGCACACACGTGCTGAGGACTCACTGCGCCCCTCAGCAAAAATGGTGGTGTGTGTCTGCGCTGCCATCCTCCACAGGTCTCCCAACTTGGCGATGTGACAATGGGTGCAGGCCGACATGCTAACGAGTTTTTCTGTTGCTTGGTCGAGGACTCTTGCTGGGCCTGAAGGGGAGTCAGGCTATAACTGGTTATGAATTATAATGAATTCCTTATTAGTTGGCAATGTGCCTGGGCCCCAGGGGGCTATAAAGTTTCTCTATGTTAGTCATGACCCATAAACTCATGGGGACACACTCTTCCCAGCCTCTTATCCTATTCCAAAACACTTCTAAGCGACTAGAACCCACCCCCAGTAGTGACCATTTCCATTTCTCCCTGCAGTGGCCTGTTTGCACCCATCGTCCCCAGTCTGATGGGCTTCAGAACACGGAGCAGTTCCTCCAAGACACTGCTCACTTCCTAGTTAAGAACGCAGACCAGGTTTCGATTTTAATCCTTAGGGCCCTGCATTCAGTGAGGCCTGAAGACCTCACCGGGCCTCCTCCCGCCGCTAAGACTCTAGACTCACTCAGCTATGAGGCATCCCCGGTTGGTCTTCTGCAAGTTCAAGGGCTTGCTTGCGATGCTGCCTCCTCCCTCATGTCTAAGGGAAGATCTTTATTAATTCTTGGGGGCTAAAAAGAAAAAATGTAGGACCACCTGTCCTGGCACATGTTCGCCAGGACCCCAGCCAAGTGATGTGGCTGTAGAGCACGCTCCTTTTCTCCTTGAAGAGGAGACAATGACTCTGGCCTGTTTCTGCCTGACTGGCCATGGCTTCTTGCACCGATGTGGATGTTTTTTTCCTCATGTGTTCAGTGGTCCTCAAACTGTGGTCTTTGGCCCTAGAGAACCACCAACTACAAATTCTCGAATCAGAAACTCTGGGGGTGGGACCCAGTTATCCATATATTAACAAGCTCTCTAGGGGATTCTAAGTTTAAGAACTGCTGGTATTGTATCTTACCTAAGAACCCCAGGTAGGAAGCCTCTCTTAGTTTTCTGATCCACACATGGAGAACCTGTCCGGGTGCCATGTGGCTTGCAACTAGGGAGAGTATCTTCCTAGGGAAGATGGGCTACCTACCTCTCACACTTTGAATCTGTCACAGTCATCTGGCCCCTGGTAGAGGAGAGGGCAGAGAAGGCTAGATTTGAAATCCACTGAATGGCTCTTCACAAGCCCTTTTCTTCTAGAAGGTGCAGCAGGAATTCAGATGGCTCTAGGCATTGCCATAGCAACTGTACCTTTCTGAAGCTGTCACGGACTACAGGAGCAGGGCGTAAGCAATGCAGAGAGGGGGAATCTGCCAGTGGGATACAGCACACCCAGCAGATGAGGTCGTGATAAACGAGCCTCCGCATGGCTCGGATTTACGGACCTGAGCTCGGCGGGGCCGTGACTTCCTCAGGATCCAGGATGCATCTGGGACTTCTCTAGGGGTCTTTACTGCTACAAAATATCACTAGCCCAAGGGGCCCATGATGCTGACAGCATATGTCAGTCCCCTCAAAAGATCATCCGCTTAGGTTAAATTAGGCTCCTAAATGGTCACAGCAGTTAGGAAGGATGACCACTTGTGTTCCCTGTCAGGGTTGAGGAAAGGGCCCCAGCTTTAAGCTTCTGATATAAATCAGATGCCAAGAACTCAGTCGGTACCTTGGGCAACTTTAGATTATGGTGGATATTCTAACTCTAAGAGAAATCAACTGTCACCAAGAATTTATACAAAAACAGAGCACCCCATGCACTGCCATGCGGGCAGCTGAGTCCAGCCCTGTGGCTCTCCAGTGCCGCTTATCCTCCTCCAGGTGCCGGTACAGTGGGGGGCTGGGAGCGTGGAGCCTCCCCTGTTGTTGGAGATGTTAACGCTTTTCCTTTGCAAAGGCAGGCAGGGGCACACACAGGGCCCAGGAGACACTGCCAGCCACCACGTGCACCTCGGCTGGCTCAAGAACATGGCTGTTTCGTTATTTTTAATCTGACTGTTCCTTTGGCTTTGTCTGCTCTGGAAGAAACAAGCAGTTAATGTGAGGGACTGGGGGTGGGGTTCTGCCCTGTCCTCGGGGTCAGGGTGCAAAGAGTGAGAAGTCAGGGTTGTGGGGGACGTAAATGGTTGCCCAAAAGTGTCATCATAGACCCCCCCCCCCCATTCATCATTAGGCACTGAATGTCCCCCAGAACTTTCCATACAGTTACTCTCACTGTTGCCCATTCTGGCCCTCCAGACAAGCCCAGATCCCCTCTTCCTGAGTGTGTGGGAGACCATTTTCACCAATGTTTTTCTTTTACCAGAGTTCCCGCTGGCTCTCCAGGGCCTCAGCTCACTGCTGGTCAGCATGGGCCTACACAGCACCTGGGAGCTGCTGCGGGGAGCGAGGCCTCCACCAGGTGTGGGAGGAGGAGCATTCACACCTGAGGGGAAGCCAGCTCCCATGTCCCTGCTTGCTCTCACCGGCTGGAGCAATGTTCTCTGTACCTGCCCCTCACAGGGAGTACTCAAGTCCTCGACACCAAGGAGCTGGGCCTCATGGGGTGCAGCTCCCACTCAAGCTCGCCCTCCTTCAGGAACGGAAGCCATCCAGGGAGAAGAGCTGCACGGACAGGGAAAACGGGGCAGCGAACCCCGCCCCTCCGTCTCACCCTGGCTGCTCCCTCCCGAGGTTTCCATGTGACACTGTGTATGTGTGTGTGGCTGGGTTGAGCCCGCTGGCTCCACACAGACCTCCTGAGGCAGTGGGCAGGGGTCTGTAGAGATGTGTGTTGGGGGCGGGTGGGGGGGTGTGAGAGCCAGCTGTGGGGCCTCTCACTTCATTCCAGTCACTGCCCTTTATAAATATTTATAGCAGTTCTTCTACTAAAAATAACATCCTGGAGCCCAGGGAGGAGAAAAAAATAAATGCAAAGCACCGGGAATTGGGATTGCAGATCCTGTGCCAGAGCGGGATGGAACCCCGAGCAGGGGAGAGGCTGCGTGAGCACCGCGCCCGGCGCTGGTCCCCCCGCGGTCCTGGGCCAGGCCGCTGGCCCCGGGCTCTGCTGCGCAGAACCCTCTTGTTGCTGCTGCTGCTGCTGCTGCTGCTGCTGCTGCTGCTGCTGCTGCTGCTGCTGGAAAAACCGTCCGGGCTGCAGCGCAGAGCTCACGGCTCCCCCTTCCCGCCGAGGCCCGAGGCCGCTCAGCGGCTTCGGGGCGGGCGGAAGCCTAACCCAGTGTGAGAGAAAGGAAGGAGGCTATTTTTAGCACTCTGGCCAGGGCGTAAATGTCTGTAGAACTGAGCGAGGCCTAATGCTGTCTTTTCACACAGAGGAAAGAAAACCTGTTTGTTTTTAAAGGTCAAAGGTAGGGAGGAAACTTGTACCCCCACCCTGGGGAGCACCCCACATCCTGGCGAGAAGCCAGCAAGAACTCCCTCAGGTCAAACACACAGAAGACTTGTGTTGTTTCTTTTCTCTTTTCAACCTCCCGGTAGATTCCTGTGGCACAGATGAGACCATGCCCCAAGGGTAGCAGTGAAGACGCTAGTTCATGCAGGGCTGTGCGAGTAGGCCCCCCACCAGTGGGGCATCGGGTGGTCCCTCCCACTTCCCACTGGCTCTGGGCGCCCTCTTCCTGGCTGGTGGTGATGTCTGGCAGCTTGCAAGCCTGATCCAGGTGTGTAGCGGAAAGGACAGGAATGCGCCTCTGGGGGAGGACTTTGTCTTCCTCGGGTCGATGCCAGCTTGCTCCACGGCCCCTGTGCCTGTGCAGGACAGAGGCACTGTTACAGGCACTGCCCCAGGCCTCCGAGCAAACGCTGCTAACATCTGCTGGGGACCAGACAGTGCGGGGATGGGCTGTCAGGAAGCTTCCTCTCACCGCGGGAGATGCAAGGGGCTGACAACCCGCACACCCCTTTAGGGAAAGGCACACTCTTTCCAGAGGCACCCAGAGTCTCTGGAGTCATTACTTAGGTCACCAGGTCGGGAAACATTTCAAGAGAAGGGAGAAAAACTGGGTTCGCAATGTAAGGCTTGGAATGTGGTGGTTTCTTGGGAAGAATTGACTGAGGAGAAGGGCAGAGAGGTCGGGGACTTGCCTGTAAACACTGAGAGGGAGGGAAGAAAGCCTCGTGCCGAAGACAGCAGACCTTAAGGCGCCTCTGAAAATGAGCCACCTGAGTTTTTATGCTTTTCATCTGACTCCCCACCACTGGTGAGTTTCTCCTAACTTCTAACAGGGTCAGAAACAGCGTTAGGAGACCCAGCCCACATTTTAGTTCTGGCACCAAGCTCCTGGGTCAGGTCATGGGCCTTTGGTTTCCTTATCTGCATGAAGAGGGGATGGGCCAGAAGCCTCTGACCCGCCTTTCCTTGTCCCCCAGTTCCTGTGCCCCGGGGACAGGGGTTCTGGCATGCTCCCAAAGGGCAAGTCAGCTCCTGACTCCCTCGCTGGCTGGGGCGGCCTGAGGCTGCTGTAAGGAAGAGCCTCGCAGGAATGTGCAGTGAGTGTAGGTAACAGCCTGCCTCAGCCCCGGAGGCTCTGATTTGCAGGGCAGGGAGAATTTCTGCAGCTTGGGTGCTGCCCTCCGTAGCCTGCAGGATCCCTGACTCAGTGCAGGCTCAGAGACGGCAGGTCCGCGGGTGCAGGTGGAACTGGGCCCTGGTGCGGATGGGTGGGGGCTGCGGCCCTGCTCCAGGGTAGACCACTTGGCTGCTCCTGGATAGACCACTTGGAAGAGTCTGGAAAAATTCCTTTTCTGGATCATGGGGCTGCAGCCCTGCCTTTTCTGCCTGGAAGTTGGCCCAACTTTGAAACACAAGAAGTGGGGGAGGGGAGGGAGGAAAAGATTGAAAAATAAAGATAAATCTCATGGCTGCACCAAAGACATCTATCCTTGAAATAACTTCTCTAGAACAGATTGGTTGTCCAATTATTTTCATCCCTTCCTTTTAGGGAGCATGCCCAGAAGCTGCAGTATCTTGGAACTAGAACTAAGTAACCATCAAGGTCCTGAGATGGGAAAATGTGAAAGACTAATTCCTAAAGTCAATGGGCATTTGCCTGCAGGCAAATCTGTCCTTTTATTAATTTTTTTAGGAAGTGAGAAGGTGCAGCATGGGCAGCTGCCACGGGGAATGGCTTGGCTGGCTCTGTGGGGTCAGTGTGATCCTGCGTGACAGAAACAGGCGTCTATGGTAAAGAACTGCAGCAGGTTACAGCTCTGGATGACAGAGCCTCAGGGGTGTGCTGGCAGTAGTTTGCACCCCCATAGAGAAATGGCACTAGCCATGGGAAAACAGGGACCGGAAGCAGAGGCAGCCCCAGGACGTGGGTGGCCCTCGGCCGGCCTCTGAGGCCTGATCCCAGAGCCTGTCCACCCAGCAGATTCTGGTCTGCCAACTGCATCCCGACACAGGTGACACCAAGCCCTGCCTGAGGCCCAGGTCCAGCACAAGACAGGTCAAGGCCTGTACCCTGGGCCCAGCGGGTCGCTGGCAGGGCTGGGTGGGGGGAAGAGGTGCAGTTGGGCTCTTTAAGAAAACCCGAACTTGGGTTCCAGCTGCTAGGATGGCTCTGGCCTGGGAGGTGTGGCTGAAGAAAGGGAGGAGGGAAACGAAGGCCTTAAATACGAAGGGAAAGGGGCCGCGGGGAAGGCAGAGAACGCTCTGTACTCACCAGGCTTCCTCTCTGTCCGGCTCCTCTGCTAACCTGTGCAACACGGACACAAACAACACACCACGGTCACAGCCAGTGTCTACTCACCGCCCCGGGTCGTCTCTCAGGGGCCGCCCCTGACCCCCGAACTCACGGGCTTCTGGACTTGCCTCTCCCCTTGCTCTCTGTAGGCTGACTTTCCCGACCCAATATGAAAACAGGCGAGGGTCATACTACCCACGATCGGCAACTGCAGCTGACATAAAGCAGCCACGGAGACAAGTGCCTCTCAGGAGAAGGAAATACTAAAACTAAAATGGAAACGAAGCCACCTGAACTCTAGCGAGCAGTTACCTCAGGGAGGCACACGGCCCGTCTGGCCCTGGAAACGAACAACATGAAAATGAATGGAACTTCGACACAGCATCTGCTCGGGCACACTAAACCATACTCTTGCTCGCCTTGGAATCATGAACACCGCCTGCACCCTCGAACGCCTGTGTCTATACCCACAGCGGGCCATCGCCACCAGTCCACCAGACATGCACGTGTTCTTTAAGTGTGCAAACCAGGATTACAGCTCCCAACACCATGGATGGAAGGTTCTGGAAGAAGCGATTCTGAAGACCACAGGGGTGTAACAAGAGGCGTAGCTGAGACCAGCTTGGGGCTCTGGAGTATTACGAGGGGAGCTCTGCTTGTCTATGTGTCATCTCTGTAGTCTGGTTACGAGCTCTCAGCGTTCAAGGTGAGGGTTGGGGTGAGGGGATACAAAGTAGAACGGTACCCCGGTAGAGCAGAAGCATTCCCCGGGACGCAGCCAGAGAGCCAAGGAAGGGCAGGGAGAGGCCCGAGAGGCGAATGCAGTTGGGCAGTCCAGCTCGGACATGACGTTTTCAAAAGGATCCATTTGGCTCTCAAGGTTTGTGCATTGAGCGGACTATGCTTGCCTGATGGGGTGCTGCCCGAGTTGTGTTTATATTATGTGAGCATGACTTCAACCTCAAAGAAGTAAATCTTCTCTCTCTCTTTATGGTTGATAGTTACGGCTCTCTAATGCCCAGGTGACAGCATCTACTGCGATATCAGTCTACAGTAAAATCCCAAGCCCAGATCGTGGCAGAGAATCAGAAGGTCCGTCCATAAAAACACTTGGTTTTAGAATTACATCCACATAACAGCTTCACTTTAGCTCCAGAGACATATCCTAGGACCTTTACAATGTTGAAAGTCAAACGTTTTTTTAAAAAAATTGTATCCATTTCTCACTCCAACTCTTAACACTCCCTCAGAGACGACTTAATCTAAAAGTCACAGAAACAGCTTACGGAAAGATTTCACAGAGACACACAGCGACTCCGGCACACGCGTCGAAAGGGACATGAGGCGACACTGGGAGCGAGAGGGACGGAAAAGAGAGGTGCTGCCGGGAGGGCGCAGGCGCAACGACGGAGGGCCCGAGGCCGGGAGGGCGCAGGTGCAACGACGGAGGGCCCGAGGCCGGGAGGGCGCAGGTGCAACGACGGAGGGCCCGAGGCCGGGAGGGCGCAGGTGCAACGACGGAGGGCCCGAGGCCGGGAGGGCGCAGGTGCAACGACGGAGGGCCCGAGGCCGCGAGGCACCGAGCAGCGGAGCCGTCCCCGGTCCGCGGGCGAGACACGGCCTACGTGCGGACGTAAACCAGGCCCAGGTCGGTGGGCAGGGCAGGGGCCTGGTGGGCAGGGCAGAGTCCTCTGTGTGCTTGGGGGAGGCGGAGGGAGGCTGAGGGGAGGCCATGGGAAAAGATATTGGGGAAGGGAGGGTATATGGGAAGAGAGGCCAAAGCAGCAGCTGTTACGTCTTCAGCCAAGAACATTCCACATGAATGCCAGGATCTGGTGGGACTGTGTGTGTGTGCGTGCGTGTGCGCTTGTGTTTGGAGCGCGTATTTACATAAATGTAAATTTATCTCTGTGCATCTCTTCTCGTCGCCCTTTTCGCTATAAGCTTCCTGTCCTGCCTTCTTCCCAGTCTCCCATCAGCACAGGGAAGTCAGTCTCCCCTACCTTTCTTCGTAGCCTTTCTAGATGTTTCAAAGATCACTGCCCTCTACTTCTGTCCTTCTGACATCCATGCCGAATGATGTCATTCTCATCAATTCATCGCAGCTCTTGCCCACTTTCTCTCAGGCCTTGGTCTGGCTCGCTAGATGAGTTTTAGCTCCTGAAGGATGTTTTCCCTCTTCTCCCAGATTCTTCCTTGGGTCAGAGGTATGCTGACATAGTCCAGGGCCCTCCCTCTCTTATCCACACTAGCTCCTATTGGCGAACCATGCTGCAGACCCTCCATCCCAAGGGGCTTCCCCTTTCCCATCACAATCCTTGCCTGTACTAACCTTTTACTACCCTTCCTTTCTTCACTTCACTAATTCTACTCGTCTGCTCAGACTAAAGCACGAGTGTCAGAGACAGAGGAACCTGGGCGGAATCCAAGCTCTGCCACTTCCCTGTTCTTTAACCACTCTGAGCCTTGTCTAGAATCCGTCCCCCCTGGGGCTGTGCAAGCAAACAGGAGGGGCGTTGAAGCGTGGAGCAGCCAGCGGGGACCTTCCACACCCTCGCTGCCTTGGGACGGCACTCCATCTCTCTGACGAAGTGCTCTCTAATGCACCGCCCTGTCTATTAGATTCGTTCGTTTATGGGCATCCCACTACACGCCAGCCAGGGTTCTAGACACTAGGGACAGGACGTGAACAAAGCAGACCAGAATCTCTGCCTTGTGGGGCTTACACTTTAAAGGAATCCAGCAACAGACATATTAATATGTGACAGAAGTAAGAGCTAACTCTCAAACGTTCAAAGAGAATCCTGTTATCTGCTCAGTGTGTAACACAGAAGCGTGAAGATTAAAAGCAGGAAGGGTGGTGTCAGAAAGACCCAGTTCGAACCCAAAATCTGTCACTGAATAGCTACATGAGCTAAATTGCTCTGAGCGTATTTCATCGGTAAAACAGAAATATTACTATATATCTCACAGGGTTGAGGATTAAATGAGATTGTATGTGACCATCACTTAGCACAGCTCTTCATATATAACAAGCATTAAGGAGGGTTTATACTCAATAAAACCGGGGAGGCATTACGGGCAGACCTCGTTTTGCTGCACTTCGCTTTACTTTGCTTCACAGATATTGTGTTATTTACAAATTGAAGGCACGACCCTTCACCAGCAAAGCGATTACGACTCCTTTTATTGCAATACCTGCTTTACTGCGGTGGTCTGGGACCAAACCTGCAATATCCTGCATTTGTCCTTTGCTGACACCCCTCGATTGCCTTTCATTCTTCTGTGAAGCCACAAAACCATTCAGTTATTCTGCCCACAATAATCTCATCCTTTTCAGAAACCTTTCTTATGTTTATGATCATACGAAGTTCGATGACTAACTTTTCCTGCCACTTCTTTTTGCCTATTTATTCTGCACATCTTAGTCTTGCTTTCCCAACGATATTATAAACTCCTTGTTTTGTTTTACTTGTATCTACTTTCTGTATCCCAAGCATCCATCATAGTATCAGAAATCAGAAAGCTTTGTTGATCTACTGACACCACCACCTCTACAGAAAAACTTGACCGTCAGTTGGGAAAAGTAGGTAGAAGGAACTGTGGGAATTTGAAAGCTTTGGGGAAAGGTGGCAGAAGGAAGGAAAGAAGGGAGAAGGGGATTTCATTCAGGGGCTAGATAGCTCTGGCTCCCATTCAAACTAGGGGTCCTGTAGAGCTGCCTTTACCTCTGTCTTTCCCATTCTGCATCTTCTCTTCTTCTTCCTCTGCACCTTCCTCTGCTGTGAAAACAAGTCCAAGGAGGCCCGTGACCCTTCAGCAGAGGACAAGCATAGAAGTGGGGTAAAGGGAGTAACTCAGGAGGCTTGGGATGAAACCCTATCTAAAGGCTCACGGCTGAAGCCTCCAAGGTGCTTACCTAGTTTGCATCCTGTGTGGTCCGCACCCCAACCCTGTTTAATAGGACCTACCCAGAAGTCCTGAGACCTTAGAAACAGAGCAGACTGATGTCACCCACCCTGCTGCTGGCCTCCCTGGTGACTGGCGTGGGGGTGGCTGCCTCTTCTCTATGCCTGTTTTCTCTAGGTTGATGACATCCTCTAGGGATGTTAATATCTTGCATTCAGGTTAAAGAAAGCAACCATAAAAGTACATGGTGGGGAATGCCTAGATTAACTGTCTTCCGTAAAAACAAACAACTAGAGGTTTTAGCTGACGACAATCTTAAAATGCCTGAACAGTGCAATGTGGCTGTGTGGGAAGAAAAAAAAAAAAATGAATGCCACCTAAGTTTGCTTTGGCAGGGGCCTGCTCAGGGAGGTCACGGTTCACTGTCTTCTGCTGTGATATGGAGACGTGTGCTCAGCCCTGGGAACTCAGCTCCATGCCGGCGTGGGTGAGCAGGATGGTGAAGTAAAAGCCACGTCACATGCGGAACGGCTGAAGGAACTGCGAATAGTGCCTGACGAGGGGCAGACTCAGGGAGGGCCGTGTTGTCTGCCATTTAATACTCGGGAGGCGACATGAAGAGGAGGGACTGAGCTTACTCTGGGTAGCTTCAGAGGGCGGAACGAGGACAAATCAGTTACAGAAGGCAGATTTCGGCCCCCTGATAAGAAAGAACTTCCCAGTGATGAGAGCTGGTCATGAATGAGCTCAATGGAAATATCTGAACAGAGGACTTTTATATCGGGAGGCGAGCTGGAGCAAATGACTTCTAAGATCCTATCCAACTCCATGACTCCGTTATTTATAAAAATATTTCAAAAAAGATGAGACGGGCAAGCTAGGGATATAAATAGTATGCTCATACTATACAGAATATATGTAAAGATACTCTGAGTACCTAATCTCACTCCACAGGGACTGAAAATGTGCTGGTGTTGGGTAAGGCTCTTCCCCTCACACGTAAAAAGAATTTATTTCTGCATTTTGTAGAGATACTGCGCCACATGTGGACTTAGTCCATATTGACTTCAGAGCCCGAGAGAGCAGAGCATCAGTGAAAGGCTCCCCGGCGGGACTGCAGATTTGACATCTTGTCCTATGTGGGGATGAGGGCGATGGTAAGGGCATTGCCTTAATGTGCTTAAGACTTAAGTTCTGGGACCAGCTTTGCTCCTTCGAGCTGCAGAACTTTAGGTGAGTCGCTTTTCCGATAATCACTCGCTGGATTTCTAAAATAAGGGGACTGAACCATGTGATCCCTAAGGCACCTTCCAAATATCGTACTTAATTTTGTTAAAACCATCCATTCCTACTATGAGAGATTTCCAAGTATCCCCCTAAACTTTGTTTTTGTGAAGCTTTGTGTTTACTGATGTCCAGTTACCTCCTGTCCCAGTGAGCCACTGATTTTGCATAAACCCTCATAAGTGGCCACCAGGCACAAGTGTGGTTAATTCCATGACTCTAAATCTCCCAAGATATTCCCTCTAAATGTGGGGTTTCTGGCATCTGTGAGAAGCTGTATTAGGCAAGGCACTTTCTAGTCAGGTGTGAATTCACCCCAAAGGCTGTCACCTCGTCTGTTTACACATGTATGCAGCAGGGCAGAGCTTCTGACGGGGGCTGAGAAATGGTACCGGAATACAGTGTCACGTTACTGTTCCCGCACAGGAAAATTGGCATCTTAACTAGATTGGAAATACAACCTAGGCCACACACTTATTCTCTTCTAAGTGAAAATAGGCAGATTTGAGAGCAAAGCCATGGACTGATGATTTCAATGTATGTGTTTGAATAAGTGCGTGCGTTTGAGCAGTGCATGGAAAAACTGCTTTATGTTTTTATTTAATAACCTTGTTAAGCGACTTCGATGCATTTAAAAGCACCACAATAAGTGAAAAGAAACAAAAGGGCCATCTGCATGAGTGACCTACAGCACTCAGGAAGGGAACCCACTTGTTTAATACATAACATGGGAATCCGACCACTGTCAAAAAACTAGTAAACATCTGGCAGCTACAAAACGATGGAGTCATAGGGATTCTTAACGATATGATGATACGGGAATGGCCCTTTTTTTCTCTCTCTCTTTCCTGGGTTTTATGTAAGGGGGAAAATGCCATGAGGTAAGGGTCTCTGGAAAATCGATGAACTCTAAGTGAGGGAGAGACTGAGAAAGAAGACAGACAGGAGACTGGATATAAGGAAGGAAGGAAGGAAGCAACGGAGGCAGGTCATGAACTTCAAGTGAAATCAGAGCCTAGTCATGGACAAAAGGAGAGAGTAGGGTTTCAAAACCAAATCAAGTCGGAGAGAGCAGAGAGGCAGCTGGGAGGGAGTCCAGGAGTTTTTGTGGCCAATTCGGTTCCGGTCATCCAGGGGAGCTTCGGAACGAGGTGGACGGTCAGCCCTAGGGAAAGAGCAGCTGCGGATGGAGCACAGATGGGAGATGCGTTAAGGGAGGAAGGGGCCTCCCTGTACTGCGAGGCTGGCGCTTCTTTAACTTCTGAACTGTGTCTTTGTCTGCTCTACAGCGTGTGCTCGTAGGAGAAACCCAAATGTGTTATCATCTCTGAGATCATGCGTGGGAGAGAGGCCCTCCCAGGGGAGACCTCCAGCGCGTTCCTAGAAGGCAAAAAGGCCGCGCAGGGAAACGAGGCGGTGCGTGCTCCGGGAGGACGTGTCACCCCGAGGACGCGAGCTGGGCGTGCGGACGGAAGGGGAGGCGTGAGGCTGGGCGGGAGCTCTGGGCTTCACCTGAGTGGAGCTCCTTCACCAGGGATGACATGGTGTTGGTGATGGAGTCGGCCGCCACCAGCAGGTCATTGCGGAGGTTTCTCCTCGTACCTGAGGAGAGTCAGAGCAGATGGCGATGCCAGGTGGGTGGGCGTGGAGGAGAGAGAGCAAATGACTCTGTCTGCTAGGCCCTTGGATGTGGGGTGGAATACCGAAGGGGAGATGGGGCCACAGCAGCTCGACCTGCTCCCAGGCACATCGGGAGCATGAGGTACCCAAGCCCATTGTTCTCCTCCCTCTTCTTTTCTGCCAGAAGAGCAGGGCCCTGTCAACTCCATGCTTCTTAGCCCCAATCAAAGTAAAAACTGATCCAAGGAGCTCCTCAGCCTCGGGGGGGAGGGGGGGGACCTTCATCCTCCAGCACTTCCACCTTCCTGCTTTTTGTCTCCACCCCAACGATCCTTCCTTAGCCACCTCATCTTCCCCCAACTACGTCACATTGCTGGTCGCCGGCTCCCTAGACGATCGTGGCAATCCCATGCTGAGCGTGCCTTCAGCAAGGTCCTATTTACAGTTCTACTCTTCCTTCTCTCGCTTGCTCTAAAGTACTTCCAGGACAAGCACATGCTTTGGGGAAATTACTCCATTCAATTCCTCTGGAGGAAGCGAAGCCCAAAGGACAAGGCACTTCTCACAACCCGGAAAAAAGAGCACAGAAGCCCACGAAGCCTGTTCTTCGCACGCCTACTAAACCTATGGACCTCCTGATGGAGACCAGACCATCCAATGGGAACAGGCCAGCATCTGACTTATTTATACCGTATATAAAAATCTGAGAATTTAAAGCTAAGCACACAGAAGATGAGAAATGGGAAAAACCTCGGTGAGACTCTCGTCTGTGTTTCCAAACCCCTTCAGCTCTCCATCATATTCTGTTCTCAGAACTCACCTTGTGCAAAGGCGTCCTGCATGTCTCCGCCGACTCCGCTCAGTGGGTCCTGTGGGCAGTGGGTGGGCGTGGAGCCAGCAGATGTTGAGCGGACGGGCATGGGCATTGGGTGGCCACCTCCGTGAGTGGGCGATGTATGTGGCGATCCTGTGGCCTGAGCCTGGGAGAATCGAAGGGATAAAACATGTTATCTCAGGTCTCTCACCACTTTGAAGGGGGAAAGTCCTTTGTCTGAGTCGATCTGAGTCAGCTGACAGGGCTTCGGTTCAGCGGTGCACTGCACTGCGTGATCACGTTTGAAAGGAAGGAGTCAGGCTCCCTCCAGGACCAGAGAGAGGAAGAAAAGGTAAAATGAAAGAGAGAGGGGAGAGGCCAAAAGGGGAGGAGGGAGACAGAACACTGTAAGAATGGACTAAAAGAGGGAGGGAAGCAGAGCACAGGGGTGGGGGGCCTTTCAGGCGGACAGACTGAGCAGAGTAGCTAGTTGGGGGACCTGAGAGGGGTTGGGGTCACACAGTTGGGAAATAATACACAAGCATCTTTCATTTTTCTTTGCAAACACAGTCATGGACATTATCTCATTTGATCCTCACAATACCTTGTGAGTAGAAAGGACATATATTTTGGTATCTATTTTATAGGAGAAAAACAAGGATGAAAGAGTAAGAGCTTTGTGTTTTGCTACACAGCTCGTCGGCGGGAGATGCTGGGAGAACCCTCCCACTTCGAGGGCGATGAGGCACACTCTGCCCCTCTGCAGCTCCCAGAGCACACAGAACATGTGCCTGAATTTGTGTGTCAGGAGCTCAGAGGCAGGTAGGCTGCTTCCCGGGAGCTGGGTCATCTGGCCTGTCACACTGCACGTGTCAAACACACACAGTAAGCTCTTTCGTGGGCCATCCTGCAGGGACTAGGTAAGAATAGACACACGTTTATTGGAAACTAAACCTCACTTATGAAAGCTCTGGTTCAGTTTTGGAGAAATCTTGGAGCAATGGGATAAAGTTTAAAACTCTAGCTAAAGGGAGCTCACTGAGATTTAGGCACTGCTGCCCCTCAAAGCATGGGAAACGGAGTGTGGCAGATAGACTGGAGTTTTCTGTGGAAGCAAAACCGGGAAAATATAAGCCAGAGTGTGCGAATGAGTGCAAATGAAGATCATTATCTTTTTTGGATCTAGCTCAGAAAACCCACATACAAGCAGAATCTTCCCAAACAGGCTACCAGGCTTTATGCACAAAGCCTCACCTCAACACTGCGACCAGTATGGGCGCTGGACTAAACAGAAGCAGTCTGCGGATTGTTCTCCATCGTCCCTACTTTGATGACTGTGTGTGTGTGTGTGTTTTAATTGGATAAATTTTAAAAAATACAGAAAGTCAAAAAGTATAATGTAACATATCAGCCAAACTGATAATGTTGATACTGTATCAAATTTATTTCAGCCTCAAAACGCCGCGGGTAAATCTGCAGTCAAATGCTCCAGCCTTGAGCTGCGCCCCCGGAATAGATAAATCTGAAGGCCTCTTTCGCCACCAGTTCCGTTCCCTCGCATTATCCCTTCAGAGACTGCGTTATCAAAGATTCTGGTGTGAAATATGGAACCTATGTGCACATATGAAACTATGAATAATATACGATATTTCATGCTTTTAAATTTTGCATGAATATTGTCATACCACACATATCGTTTTGCAATTTGCTTTTATCGCTTAGCATACTTTTTTGAGGTCTTTCCATGATTCAAGTAATATGAATTTAGACCTTATCTCATATTAAAACTAACTCAAAAATGGATCACGTTTAACATAAGAAAACTATTAAAACTCTTAGAAAAAAAGAAGATTAGGCAATAACTTTTTAGATATGACAAAAAGCACAGTTACAAAAGAAAAAATAGATAAATGGAACTTCATCAAAATTAAAAACTTTTTTCCAAGGACACCATTAAGAAAGTAAAGGACAAGTCACAGAATGAAATAAAATTTTGCAAAACATATATCTGATAAGGCAGGGGACTCCAACCCACGGGCTGCAGACCGGTACTGGTCTGTGGCCTGTTGGGAACATGGCCGCAAAGCAGGAGGTGAGCAGTGGGTCGAGCCAGCAAAGCTTCACCTGTATTTGCAGCCACTCCCCAGTGCTAGCATCACCGCCTCAGCTCCACCTCAGATCAATAGGCATTGGATTCTCATAGGAGCACCGGTCCCTGGTGCCAAAAGGGTTGGGACCACTATGATAAGGGATTTGTATCTAGATTATATAAAGAACTCTATGCTCAATAATGAAAGGACTAGTAACCTAATTTAAAAGTGGGCAAAAGATCTGAGTAGATATTCTCCAAAGATAGACAAGTGTCCAATAAGCAGATGAAAAGATGCTCAACATCATTAGTCATCAGGGAGAAGCAAATTAAAACCACAATGAGATACCATTTCACACTCATTAGGATGACTATAATAAAAAAGATAAATGATAACAAGTGTTGACAAGGATGTGGAGAACTTGGAACCCTCGTAATCTGCTGGTAGGAATCTAAAACGGTAAAGCTGCTTTAGAAAACCGTCTGGCAGTTTCTCAGAAGGTTAAACGCTGAGTACCATATGACCCAGAAATTCTACTCCTATATGTATATACCCAAGACAAATGAAAACTTATGTTTTCACAAAAATTTGTACACAAGTGTTCATAGCGGCATTATTTATAATAGCCAAAAAGTGGAAACAATCAAAATATCCATCAACTGATGAATGATTGAAATAAAACATGATATACTCTTACAATGAAATGAGTCGGCAATAAAAAGGAATGAAGTACCGGGGCATCTAAAACATGGACAAACCTTGAAAATATGCTAAGTACAAGAAGCCAGTTACAAAAGACCACATATTGTTTGATTACATTCATATGAAATGTACAGAACAGGCAAATCCAGAGAGACAGAAAGTAGATTAGTGGTTGTCTGGGGCTGGCAGACTTGGGAGGAATAAGAACTGTGTGCTAACAAGTGTAGGGTTCTTTTTGGGTGATAAAATGTTCTGAAATTGATTGTAGTGATGGCTGCACGACTCTGAATAAATTTAAAACCACTGATTTGTACACGTTAAAAGGGTGAATGGTGTGGTATGCAAAGTATATCTCAATAAAACTATTATAAAAAAGATACCACTAAGAAACATAAAGATAAGCCATAGACTGGGGAAAATACTTGCAAATTATATCTGATAAACAAGTTGTGGGTCTTTGCAAAGATTTTTTTTTTTGCAAAGATTTTTTTTTTTGAATTTGACACCAAAAGCAAAGATAACAAAAACAAAAATAAACAAGTAGGACTCCATCAAACTAAAAAGCTCTGCACAGCAGAAGAAACCATCAACAAATGAAAAGGCAACCTACCAAATGAAAGAAAATATTCGAATGTCATATATGTGATAAGAAGTTAATACGCAAAATAAATAAAAAACTCATGCAACTCTATACCAAAATAACAAACAATGAGATTAAAAACTGGTTAGAGGAAGTAAATAGACATTTTTCCAAAAGAAGGCATACAAATGGCCAACAGATATATGAAAAGGTGTTCAACATCATGAATCGTCGAGGAAATACCAATCAAAACCACAATGAGATATCGCCTTACACCTGTTAGGATGGTTATCATCAAAAAGACAAGAGCCAACAAGTGTTGGCAAGGATGTGGAGAAGAGGGAACCCTTGTGCACTATTGGTAGGAAAGTAAATTGGTGCAGCCACTGTGGAAAACATTATGAAGGTTCCTTAAAAAATTACAACTAAAACTACCACATAATCCAGCAACCTCACTTCTGGGTAGATACACAGAAAACGAAAACCGGATATCTGTACTTGAACAGATATCTGTACTCCCATGTTTGTTGCAGCATTACACACAATAGCTGAAATACAGAAACGACCTAAGTGTGTGTCAATGGATGAATGGATTAAGATGCAGTGCTTATGTACGATGGGATATTATTTAGCCATGAGCAATAAGGAAATCTTGCTGTTTGTGATAACATAGATGGACCTTGAGTGCATTATGCTAAGTGAAATAAGCCAGACATAAAAAGAAAAAGACTACATGGTATCATTTATATGTGGAATCTAAAAGAAGTCAAACTCATAGAAAAAGGGGCTGAGGGAGAGGGAAACAGGGAGAGGTTGGTAAAGGGGTACAAACTTTCATCCAGAAGATAAATAAAGTCTAAGATCTAATGTATCACATGGTGACTGTAGTTGATAACACTATATTATATAGTTGAAACTTGCTGAGACTAGAACTTATATGTTCTTATACACACATACCAAGGATATATTTGTGAGGTGATGAATTTGTTAATCAACTAGATGGAGGAATCCTTTCATCATGCATATGTATATCGAATCACCAAAATGTACACTTTAAGCATCTTATAGCTTTATATGTCAATTATACAAAGCTGAAATAAAACACATAAACTAAAAAAAATAAATAAAAAGACCTCGTGTCCAGAACATATAGAGAACTCTTAAAACTGGATTATAAGACAAACAACCCAATTATAAAGCAAAGACTGAACAGACATTTCACAAAAGAAGATGTACAAATGGGCTAATAATCCACACGAAAAATACCTGATATGAGTAGTTATTAGGAAAATGAAAACTGAAATCGCAATGAGATACCACTTACCAACTGAAATAGCTACAGTCAAAAAGACTAACAAGGATGTGGGAAAACCCAAACCTTTATACATTGCTGATGTGACTGTAAAATGGTACAACCACTTCGGAAAACAGTTTGGTAGTTTCTTAAGATGTTAAACATAAACTTACCATATGACCTAGTGATTTTGCTCCTTAGTTTGTGCCCAAGAGAAATGAAAACATGTCTACCCAAAACTTGTACACAGATGTTTATTAGCAATAGTTGAATAGGTGGAAAGTGGAAATAACCCAAAAGTTCACTGACTGGTAAATGGATTAACAAAATGTGGTTTATACATTATATACCAATGATGAACTTTTGGAAAGAGAAATTAAAAAAACAATACCATTTATAATTGCATCAAAAACAATAAAATACCTAGGAATCAAATTAACCAAACCAAGGAGGTAAAAGATCTGTTCTCAGAAAACAGAAATTAAAGAAGATACAAATTAATGGAAGCATATACCATGCTCATGAGTAGGAAGAATCAACATCATTAAAATGGCCATGCTACCCAAAGCAATCTACAGATTCAATGCAATCCTTATCAAAATATCAATGGCACTTTTCAGAGAACTAGAACAAATAAGCCTAAAATTTATATGTAACCATAAAAGATCCTGAATAGCCACAGCAATCTTGAGAAAGAAGAACAAAGTTGGAGGTGTCACACTACCTGATATCAAACTATATTACAAAGCTATAGTACTTGGTAATATAGCATGGTACACAGAATGGTACTGGCATAAAAACAGATACATTGATCAATGGAACAGAATGGAGAGCCCAGAAATAAATCCATGTCTATACGCTCATTTCACATATGACAAAGGACGCAAGAATAAACAATGGGGTTAAGACAGTCTCTTCAATAAATGATGTTGGGAAGTGGTGGATGCCGAGGGGATCAGAATGAAGGTCGTTGCCTGGGTTGCTTGGGCAGCCTCAAGGAAGGAGCCCATGCACGCCAGCAGCTGATGGTTTTCCTACAGGCCGATATTGTGAAAGACAAAGAGCCTCAAGTTGTCTCTCAATTACGGAAGAGTTAGAACCTCAGTGAGATCATCGCGTGAGGCCCGGGGATTCTGGGGGAAGCCTATGAATCCAGTCACAGAGCAGGGAATGCTGCCTTCAAGAATTAGGCCTGCCCACAAGCAAAGGACATGATGGCCTCACCGCAGATCAAGTGGGAGCTGTGGATGCTCCTCCACTGATGCCACAGCACCCAGCATAGGTCCCCAAAGCGCAGCACCAATTTTGGGTGCAGAAAGCGCGATTGGAACCTCTGCAGTGACTGGCTTCAAAGTTTGCCTGGAAGTGCTCGGAGTCAGTGCCCATCCAGCTCAGACAATGAGCACTCAAGAGGGAAACTGAGCCCAGTTAAGAAAAAAAAAAAAATTTTTTTTTTTTTTGCCTTAAGTATGTGCCTGTGAAAATCCAACTCACTTTACTGTATGACAATTAATTATCATCCCAGAGGGCCAACTCAACATTAGTCACATAGCAAGTACTCCATAAATCTCCCCCAGGGAGTCGTGGGCCAGGCAGCACTCACTGTCTGAGGACTGAATGTCAAGGATTGCAAGACTCAAGATGAACAAATAGGTTGTTTTTTAAGAACAGAAAACTGGACCTTTGCAAGTATTTTAATAAGAAGATGAGGATGGAGGATGAAATAAGAGAAATGGACAGAGGTGGACGACCATGTGTGGCTACAACTCTAGGACCAAGAAATGAAACCTACTGCCCACCACTGGCTTGAAAATAATCAGGGCCCCTTCCTGGGACTGTTGCTGAGGACATGCCTTCTGAGGAAGATGAAAGCCAGACGCCAGACACTGTCTTGTTCAGAGCAGTAGAAAGAGAAACGCTAAGACCGCTGGGAAGGCGCCTTTCCCCATGGGTGTCGTACTCCAGCCCCTGGTTTTAGGATCGGGCTGGAATAAAACGATGCCAGGAGGGAGCTGTCGGGAGCCCTACGCGAATTCTGGTTCCAGCAGAGCAATAGCATTTTGGCATGCCAGTAGGTCAGTAAATGCCAAAGGTCCTGGGAGAGGCCCAGGTCACAGCCAAATGACGGGCACACACTTTAGCCGGGCCTGAGAGTGAGGGTTCGGGAAGGCCTACAGACGGGTCGATCTTGGTGCAAGGGATGTCAACTGACTCTGCTACTGGGTGGTTTAGACAGAAAAAGCAAAAGGACTGGCAACAGTTCTTTCAGTCTACTGAGGGCCTGCACTCTCTTGCCCTCGGGCCTCTCCTCTGCCAGGAGTGCTGCTTCCCTCTGTGACGTCTGACTAGCTCCTCCGGGTGCTCTAGACGTCCGCTTCATTGTCACCTCCTCTAGGATCAGATTAGGTCTTCTCGAGATGCTCCCACAGGACCCTGTACAGCATTAATTGCACCTCTCAAATTTTATCTTCCTTTCCTTTGCGCTTAGCACACGTAGATGCTTAATAAATATTTGTTAAATGACAATGAGGTGTATCAAGTCTCTGACCCTTTTCCTTCTGTAATAGAAAGTGGGAAGTGCAGCCAGAGCAGGCAAATAATCTCTAGGGAGTCCTAACTCCATCAGTCATCGACAAAGCTGTATGTGAAATACTTTAACTAGAGAACTAAATGTGGTGGGCTGACCTCTGAGATGACCTCCAGTGACCCTCCTGCCCTGTAGTCACACTCCTGTGCAGTCTCCTCCCCTTGAATGTGGGCTGGGTGTAGTGATTGCTTCTAATGAATCAGGCAAACGGGATGTCATGCCTGAGATAAGGTTAAAAGAGGCTGTGACTTCTGTCTTGCCGGCATGCTCTCTGGCTCTCCCCTGCTTGCTCACTCTGATGAAACCAGTTGTTACTTTGTGAGCTGCCCTGTGGAAAGGGCCATGTGGCAAGGAACTGAGGCCTCCAGCCATGAGGCAGTACTGAAGAGAGAGGCCTTTGGTCCAACAATCCACAAGAAATTCTGCCAACAATCATGCAACTTGAGCCTTGAGGTGACAAGTCTTGCAAGAGACCCTGATGCTCAGCTTGTGAGGACCGGGCTAACCAGCGCCTGGATTCCTGGCCCAGAGAAGCTGTGCAGTAATTCATATTTGTTCTTCTAAGCCACTAGGGTAGCGTTGTTATGCTGCAAAAGGTAACTCTTATGCTAAGGCTGTTTTTTTTTTTTTTTCTTTATTGCTAAGGCTGTTTTTTTTTTTTTTTTTTTTTTTTAATACAGTATTAGATTAGTCCCATCTGAAGGATACCTGATTGAGAGGGAGAGGAAGAGAGAATTTTGAGATATAAGAAGCCAGGCTCAGAGGCTCTCATGAGAGGCCAAACGCCCCAGGAAAGAGGACCGTGGATGAGAAGGGAGGCAAGGCTATATGACCAAGAAAAACTTTTCTGATCCGAGTTTGTGTCTCAGTCCCTGAGCACGTCAGTTTGTTCTGATGCTAAAAGTCTCAACCTCTACTTTGTCGATCATTACAGGACCTGGAGACAATTCTCTGCTGTGGATTCAGTGACTCAGGAGAGGGGGAGCTACGGGCTCTGAGACAGAACCCCGGCTCTCACTGCCACCCTAGGGAGAGCACCACAGGAGGGGGCATGGCGCGGCGGGAGGCGCGGGGCTCAGAAGTCGGGAGTGGGGGGCTGGGTTTTTCTTTTGACTGCAGCACATGCACTCAGTCTTCTCACTTATAAACCGAGCAGCATCAACAAGATGATTTCTGAAGTATTTTTTCAGATATAAAATTCTATGATTCTATGACTTTCGCCAAGCGACATCTCAGAAGCAACCACGGAATTGTGGCTTTGCGGTCGTCATCACCACGCGGTCAGCTAAGGAGCCCCTCTGAGGGTCTCCGCAGCCAGCTCGGGGTCTACATCTAACTCGCCTTCCCCATGAGTGGGCACCAGAGATGCTGCGAGCGAAGCTTGTGCAGAGATAGAGAAGACGGGGCTATCTCAGGAGAAAGGCAGAGTGTGGAATAAGGTCCTCCTAATGATCCGGGTCCCCTGACGCCTAAGCCGTGCCCCTCCCACTGAACTAACTGCACTGCCTCCGTTAATGTCCAAACTGGACTGCATGAGGCACATACAGGTCAAGACAGTGCCCGCAGCACGGAACATTCTGAGCATGCTGACGATCGCCTACGAACCCAGGTGGCTTTGTTCATTCTCTGCCCTCTTGACAGGTCTAGGCCAGACCAACACACTAAAAGTCAAGCTGGGACACTGGGTTGTGCAAATGCACCTTCTCAAAAGCACAGATGGGTCTTATGTTCAGAGAGGCAGCCCCTCCCCACGGAGGCTGCTAAGCCCTCCGCTTAATGCAAACCAATCTGGAATGAGTGGTACGGGAAGAGGTAGGGGGAAACATCACAGTCGGGACCCTGAGATTATGGGGAAGCTGAGAATCACACGGAAGTCGGCCAAGGTGAAGGAGGTAGTTTGGTGTCTCCAGGGATGAAAACGAGCTGACCAATGAGGGTACAAAGCCATCCCGTGCCTCTGGGTTTCAGCTGTCAGGAGAGGGGCAGTTAGCCCGGGGAAGCCGGGAAGCTTTGCAACATGCTCCTCGGTGTTTTAAGGTTTCCTGATGCAAGGACAGTTGGAGCTTGTTGTAATACAACCTACAACAAAGGCCTGAACACAGCACAGGCCGGTCACGTGTCTAACCAATAACTAAACACAGTAAACGCCCTGTAACTCAGGCTCTCTGAACACAGAGGTCCCTTGTAGTTGGAAACAATTCTGCTGGAACTATAGCGCTCGAGAAATTTTATAATTTGAGAAGCTCTCCAGTCTGCTGGCTCTTCCCTTCTTCTAAATCAGCAAAAGCTCTGAGAATCTGAGAAAGCTATGTATCGCGTTCCAAGAAAATCACTCAGAAATTGTGCTTGTAACTTCAGAGGGTTTATGACCCCAGGAAAATAGACTGTTTTCATCCAGCATTCATTTTATATTTGAGGAGACTGAGGACTACAGAGGTCACAAATAAACGAGTTGAAAGTCTCAGACTGGTGCCTGGGTCTTCTAACTGCCTCAAACTGCTGGGAGAAACCAAGGCACACTGAGATCACAGCACGTTTCTGAGCCAGAGGAACATGGGTCAGTCGTCTCATTATTGAAGCTCACCGTGATTTTCAATAGGACAGTTAATTTCCAATAATTTCGATAGGACAGTCAATTTCCAGTAAGAGCGAGAAATGTGAGAAATACGATTACGACTTGGTTTCTTGTCTAGAACACAAATCTAACACTGGAGCCAAAACAGGTACAGAGAACGCCGGAGAAGGTGACCTGAGGACACTGTGATCTTTCCCCACAGCTGGCAACTGAGCAGAGATAGAGACTCACATGCTGTGGCAGAGGGAGCGGCCCCGAGGCAGAAAGGCTCTGTTGTTAACGGGGAAAAAAATAATATGCACTGTCCTGGGCCATGTCAAGGCATCCCCAGCATGGTGCCTGACATGCAGTAGGGGCTCCATAAACCATACTGCCTTCCTTCCTTTTTCTTCACAGAACAGGTAGGATTTTTCCTTTTCTCTCTCTCTTTTTTTTTTAATCTCCTTGGTGCACATTATGGCCAGTTAATCAAACCCACAGAAGCTTGTGGCCAAAAGCCTGATTTTGAGAGTTAGTGTCCTCTGTGGAACATTGATAACTGGAAACGTCTCCTCTACACACACCCCAACTAAAGCAAGCTCTGAGCTACGCTGTTAACGCGGTAACAGAAGGAGACACTTTAGTCTCCGTTTCTATCTCTCTGACTCATGGATACCTGCCAGGTAGCAGATGGCCTGTGTGGACAATTACCTTCATTTTGCTGCAGTATATTTAAATTAAACAAACTGGCCTCTTTGCCGTGGATTTTCAGAGGCCCTCTCTGAAAAATAAAAAAAACCAAAAGCACTGGGAGAAAGGAGCTACAAGTCTGAAATTCAGACAAGAAAACCATGAATGTATAAAGAACTGGGATGTCTAAGGAATGGATTTTGCATGATTTTTTTTTTTCTTCAAGAAAAAGTCAAAAACCAAAACACAAAAAACCCCCAGACCCCACATATACTATTTTGAGCTGGTACTGGTGGTGGCTCTGCTAGGAAAAGCAGCTGCCTCATTAAACGGAAAAGTAAAAGGAGAGGATGATCTGATGCTGTACTGTCTGTCTTGCTGCAAGATGTAAAAATAATTGCCTGACATGGTAACGGTTAAGATGGCTGGGCGTGAGGGCCAGGGACGGAAGGGAGCAGACAATGGCGAATAGGGGTGGAGGTAATGAGACGACCACACGGCGGTGAGCAAAGAAGCAGGTTGTGGTTCCTACTGGGGTGAATTAGAAATAGGTAAAGAACATGCCTGGGGACCTTCTTGTCTTAGCAAAGGCACCTACCTACAAACTCGAAGTGTGGTGTAGCTTTCAAAGATAAACCTGGCTTCTAAACACCAGAGAGAAGGGCTGAAGAGTTTTATGTCTCTCTTCTTATATCGCTGCTAATACATATTTATCTACCATGTGTCTGTCGGAAGGATAGGGCCACCAAAAAGTCTGCCATGAGGTCCTTGCAAGGAGGGCCGACACCTGTTTGTTCCCACATCACTTCCGGAAACTCGGCGCTCACACATAACCTGTCACTCGCTGTGGTTGCTTGTGGGGTGAGTGGCTCTAGACAGGAAACAGCTTATTGTAGGGCTGCTGAATGTTTTGTGATCACAGCGTTGACAACGGGTAGGGCATGATTGATGTTCTCTTCATGATTTAGGTGCACCCCGAGGCTTAAAGGGGTGGGGGCGAGGTGTCTAGTTATCTTTCTTAGAGGGAGAGGAAGGCATATTAAGTTCCAAAGACAAAGAACAACCTATTAAAAACTCACCGTAAACCCAAAGATTAAAGGAAAGTTGAAATTTAAACTTTTAGATAGGGAGGCTCATAAATTCCAACACGAGAATTACCCTCTTTCTGTTTGTTTCTCCTAATATGCCCAGCTCTATTTGAAAGTGCTATCCCATTAGTTCTCATTGCAGGACTTCAAAGCCAGTTCTCAGCAAAATGACCGGGGACTGTACTGAGAGGGAAAATCCCTATAAAACAAATACCGAACACTCCAATTGCATATGAGAGACAAGAAGAGGACCGGCTTCCAGGACAGGGTGCTTCTCATTTGGATAGCTAAATCAATGAGCAGGCAGGTAGCCGGAACCTATCAGTGATATTTCAAAATTCAGTGAGCCAAATTTAAATGCCACTCACAGGGAGGCCAAACGTGCATGGGGAGGTGTGGCGGCCTTCTCCGACAGCACCACTCTTTGCTGAGTCCCTGTTACGTACTCTGCAGTGGTCACCGTCCAGGCTCTGCTGTTCAATGACCTCGTTTGGCTTCCAGTTCTGCCACTGACAAGCTGTGATTTTGGGCAACTTACTTAATCTCTCTGTACCTCCGATTCCTCATATGTAAAATGGAGATAATAATGTCTTCACAGGTTGGTAAGGACGAACATACAATGCTTCCAACACCAGCTCAACAGAGTACTACCTGCCATCATTGTACCTTGCGGGGTGCTGGGAGCCCGTGTAGGGGCAATGTCGCCACTCGGCAGGCTCACAGCTCCTGAGGCGGCTGGACACGTGTGCAGTTAGCACACAGGGGATGAAATCTGTGCCTACACAGGAAAAGACGCGGAGCCGCAAGAGCGTTTAGCTCTGACCTTCTGGAACAGGGCAAGGTTTCAGAGCGGAGGCGGCATCGAGAGGATCTTGAGGGGTATCACTTCGACAGGCAGGAAAGGCTTGGGAAGGGCAGTCCGGTGGATGAGGAAGCATGAACGAAGGCGCCGGGCCTGAGAGAGGAGGCTGCGAGCGGGGGATAAGAAGCACGGGGCGAGCACGGAAGCTACATGGTGGGCAAAAGAAGTGTGGGCTACCCTCATTCGGAATCGTAAATGAAGTCATCAAGTTCACGTACTAGGCCATAGATGGGGAAACTACAGCCCACGGCCAAATCTAGCTCACCGCCTGTTTTTTTTTTTTTTTTTTTTTTTTATAGTCCGCAAGCTAAGAATGGTTTTTACATTTTGAAATGGTTATATTTTAAGTGGTTATATAAGTACTTACATAATACCTGTGCTTTGGCTTACAAAGCCTAAAATATTTACTATCTAACGCTTCAAGCAAAAGCTTGCTGACCTGCTCCAGGCGGTGGCAGAGGGAGCGAGGGAAGAGTTCTGAGGAAGGAGTGACGTGGCCGCTGCGATCTGTCTTTAGGAAGGCGGGACGGTGTGAAGGAGGGACTGGCAAGCGGGAGGCAAGGGGACGCGGTAGGCGGCTTTTCCCGTGGACCAGGTGACAGGGGAGGGAGGCCGGGATGGAGGACGGGGACAGGAACTGAGAGGAGGAGACGAGCAAGCCTGGACTTGACGGCCGAGTAGGAAGCGCAGAGGCTGAGAGCGTGCGTCCAGGGAGCGATGGCAATGACGCTCACAGAGCAGGGGACAGGGACAGAGGAGCGATTTGCGGGGGGAGGTGACTAGGAACCTTTTACTATTCATTCCATATATAAAACTCAGAATAAGGGATTCCGAGAATTCCTGGGGCTCAAACTGGCATCGCAGACTGGTATCACTGGTGTGTCTGGGCTCAGGGAAGTGGGGTGGGAGGGGCCGCCACTGGGATTTAGTAGGTAGAGGTCAAAGGATGCTGCTTAAACACCTTGCAACGAACAAAAAAGCCTCTGCCCACTCCCGCTCCAAGAGTTACCTGGCCCCGCGGGTCCCTGCCGCTGAGGATGAGAAACCTGTCTGAGTGTGACTCAGAGTCATGAGGTCCTACAGAGCGTGGCCTTCCCAGAGCTTCTTTTCCCAGGTGGTGAGCTGCTGTGGAAGGAAGCTCAGGCCACCAGCAGCCTTAGATCAGGTTAGAACCTTCCAGGAGCCCCAGAATGAATTCTGATAATCTTCTGCACATTTGGGAGATTTCCCGGGGGCCCCTAAAGGCCTGAGAGTCTCCTAGTTTCTCTCTTGGTTTCCTCAGGTCTGAGCTGATTAAATATAGGTGTTGAAATCCGAAATATGAAACAATGAATAAATAGCAAATGTTATGTGTTTAAGTTAATATGAATACATAACAATAAAAGCACTGAGGGATTTATGGTTAGCCAGCTTTGTAGAGCAGTGGCGAGTTGGTAAGGATTCTTATTTAGATTACCACTTCAGCCGCAGCAAACTGTCTCTCTACATTGCTTCTAACTTCATAAAATATGTCCCTCATCCCCCCTCCCTCTTTTTTTTAAAGCATTGAGACATCTATACTACAGCTTCGAATGAGAGTAATGAGAGTAATTCTATTTACCAAAGTATGATTAGCAGCAAATGGAGAAGAATGTTAAAGAGTCTATCATACCCTTTATAATATTCTTCTCTGAGCTGAAACTAAGCACATGTTCATTTTAGTTAAGGACTCTAGGCCAGGAAGCTTCCTACTTCAGCCTTGTTAATAGGGAACATCAGAACCAGCCTGAGGTCAGCCGTAAAATTCTCGAGGTTGGTACCGGCAGCAGGATTTGAGGAAATGCCTGTAGATGTTCTCAAAATGAAGGGTCACAGAGCCAATCTCATGCTGAGAGAAGATGCTGGGATGAGGTCTAACAGAAAGAGGCGTTAGGAATGCCTGTCCTCCAGTGGGAGGCGTGGCCAAGAATCCCAAAGATAAGCCCAAACGGAGGACTTTGTGCGAGCAGTGGATGCTCTTTTCTTTGGGTGCTTTCTTTTGTCTGCAAAAGAGGGAAGTAGACGCCTGGCCTGAATAAAGCCCGGGGAAGGAGCTGGTTACTGAAGGAAAGCCCAGACAATGAAGTGCGGGCCAAAATGACATGCAGGGCAAATGAACCAAGATGAATTTCTATAGACTCAGCCTTTCCCCAACATACTCATTGGTATCAGTGAAAAAGGATCAAAGAATTGTGACATAGGAAGTTTATAGATGAGGAAACTGAGGTTTGTAAAGGTTATTTTTGGACAGAAAAGAAATGAGGTTTTGTCAACAAGGTTCTATGGGTCAGATGATCTAAAAGGCAGACTGAAGACTTAACTCATTCCTTTACTGAGGCGACTTTATTCAGTGGGGTGGGGGGTGGGGAGGTAAAGAGGTTGGACAAGACAAAGCCTGTTTTTCAGAGCTCTCTGCACTCTACTATACTGAAATTTTCCTTTCTACAATTGCTGATAACTTCCTTATTGTCAAAGCCAAGGGCATTACTGTCTTATTAACTTTCCCCTCCTTGAAACTTTCTGGGATTTCATGAGAACTCACGACTCTACACCACAGCTACTATTCTTTCTTCTTTTTGTCTCCTATGCGTTTTCCCTAAGGCTCATGTTTATGGTTTCTACCCTACTTTTATGCTGAAGACTGCTAAATCCACAATGCTAGCCCTGCTTCCCCACTGAAATTCCAGTTGCATGTCCCCGAGCATCTAGTAGACCAGGCAAAAGGCTTCGCCTGCTTGTCTCTTCTTTGTAATTCGGCAGGTTCCAAATCAAACCAAAGTTCCCTTCCTAACCCAGATCATCTCCCCAGTCTCACGTTTTCAGTTCGTGACACCCATCATGTCCCTCGCTTCTCAGGCTCCAACCTAGAAGTCACCTTTCACTCATTCTGTTCTGTTGAGACTCAGACTGCAACGTTCTGGGGAGAGATGCTGTGGTCCTAGCAACTCGATCTTCCTCCAGTGCAAGGTGAATTTCTCCAGCTTGGTGTGTAGACTTTTCCTGGAGACCCTGGCGGATAGTTTTTATATGTAGTATGCATTCGGGTCAGGAGAGGAGGAGACAGAAATACAGTACAGGAGGGAAATAAAAAAGCAGGCACGCAAATCCCTCACTTGTCATTGATGACAGTGATGAGGAGTATTGGGGGTGCTGCAAAGACCCAAAGCTACTTCCCCCTTTCAGGTATTCAATGACCTTTGGAAGAGTGACATATGAATATCTATTTTTAATGCTGTAATGACATTTCCTCTTTTGAGAAACAAAAACAAAAACCCCACAAGTTGCCAGGTCCCCATAACGAGTGCAGAAACTGAGAGTGATGAGTGAGCGCAGTGCAGACTTGTACGAGGCCATCTATGCCCCAACGGGCAGAGTCTGTGCACGCAGACTGGGCCTAGGACCCAGGCTGACAGTTTGTGGCACAGTCATGTAATATAGCACACTGACCCTTGTTTACCAAAGGGTCGGCGTGGAGTCTGCAAACTTAGGAGGGCAGCCGTGGCGCCTAAGGCTCAGGTTATCATGGACCTGGCTTGTGTTTCTGTATCGTGCCAATCATGAAGTAACTTTCAAACTATTTGAGGGTGGGATTTGTGTGGAATTTCTCTTTTTTAGCCTCCAAAAGACCAGGCTCACTGCCTTGCACATGGGTAGTAAGACAATGCTGAATAAATAAGTGGCAATCCTTTGCCTTTCAGGAAGTAGACACAGGCTTCCATTCCAGAGGACTGGGGGATCAGAGAGTCCAGAAGATTTCAGAGGCGTGTGAATCACTTCTCAGTGAGATGGTGTCCAAAGATTAAGTGAACCAAGAAGAGAAATGACCCATGAGCACATCAAGGCGTTCACCGATAACGTCTTCTGTGGATAAAGAGGAAGTTTTTATTGTTGTGTAGGTTTTTTGTTTTTGTTTTTTAAGTACTTGCAAAGTTAATACTCATGAGGTCTGTAAGAGTCCTCACGGGTCCACCACAGCTAACTAAATACTGAGTGCCCTTCCTGTAGGCATAGTTGGTGGGGTGTGGTTGGAGATGGGGGTTCCCTAGGGCCAGATCACACCTCGTCTGGTATAGATGTAGTGAGTTATTTGTCTGAATCTGGAAATCAGAAAGGGCACACAACCCCATCTGATATTGCAACTGACTAAAGTAACAAAAGAGGTCCCAAATGTGGCAATGTTCTCTAAGCGAAATACCTGAGATTCCTTTAACTACATAATTTTCGCAGTACCACTCATACAACCCTCTGAACCGCTACCCTACTACGTACTAATCTGGGTTAAGTTCACCCCTGTGGGCACCCCCTGTCCTTATATTCCACTGTCTGAAGTTACATTGTTTAAGGCTGATACTAATCTGTATATAAAAGGTGGTATCTTCAAATAGAAGGGATCAGAGACATGGTCAAGGAAACGCATCCTTCATGAATAAATTGAACCTTTTGCCTTGGATAGTTTATTTGATGTTAGCAATCTAGCAGCGAAATTTGATGGTAGACTGAGTCACCAGGGAAAATGAAACCCCAAGACGTCCCTAGAACGAATTTATACATCTGAAATCCCTCCAGACTAGGACTGGGATATTGTCTGACTGAGACTAGAGTGGCCCACAGCTCAAGTGCATCAGTGGCAGTGAACACCCTGTCAGCAGGGTCCTTGTCAGTCTGTTGTCACCCCAGTGTGCCCCTTTGTAACATGCTGGTAAATCTCATATCCACAATGGCTGTGGGCACTGGTTTTTACTGAGCAATGCTCGACACATTTTCGAATGATACAAATAACTATAGATGCCCTGGATTTAATGGATTATCTGTGTTTTTTTTTTTTTTTTAAAGGAGAGGATGATTTTATTCCACATGATCAGTAGCTGTTCTTTAGACAGAAATGAGAGTTCATAATAACACTGCTACATTAGTGTGGTGTTCCTATTCATTTGGTAACAGTAAAACTTGTTTTTCTGCTTCCTTTTAATAAAGAACATTTCTGAACCATCTTTTAATCTCCTGAATGAATCCACCTGTTAGATGAGAGTACCCTGAGCAAAATCACTGCTGCAGGTACTTGAACCACTTACGTCCCTTACAATTACTAAATACATGGATTCACACTGTTTTTACGTCAAAATGTTGTAGATCTGGTTAATACTGGTTTTCATTCAGCAACTATTTACTGAGTACAGTACCTGTTGTGTGGCAGGCATGGGCTAGTGGCTGGGGACGCAGTAGTGAAAAAGGCAGACGAAGCCCTTTAATTATAGACCGATGATTATCATAGGCCTGATTAACCAAGACTCAACTGATACAATCGAATTCCTGAGCTTGTCAAACTATAGGAGATATCGTGGGTTGAACAGTCACTCAGTGAAGTCTTATCTGAAACAGCCAGGCAGTCCTGCCCTTAATTATAACCCCTGGATCTCAGGAAAGAGAAGGGAATGAGAGAGGGAGGGAAGGAAGAAAGACAGAAGAATTATCAGCTAAGGCACTAATGCCTCACATAGCACTGGAAAAGGGGCAGACGCTGAATGCAGAACCACGGAACCAACGCTTTTAAAGTGCAGTTATTACCCATTTCTCTCAAGTTCCCCCAAAGCCAAAATGATTCCTAATGGAGAAAGAAGAAGGCAGACTATATGCAAAGTTCTCCATACTAGATTTGCAGAGCTAGTTTTGGGAAACTTGTCTAGTAAATTATTCATTCTAAAAGTCTTTGACAATTATTTTATTAACCAAATAGGGTAATATATTTTGATAGGGAAGAAATGAAACTATACCAGTCAGAATCTGGGAGAAGAAAGGATTATGACTTAGCTCTGTGATAAGTACGTTCTGGTGTCTCCCTCGCTAATGGTATAGGTTAAAACAGAAGTGCTAGTTCTCAAGCTTTACGGTCCCCTCAGCTGTACGTATTAAAAATGTTGCTGAACTATGTAAAGTCATTCGGCTCAAATATCAGCCTCAGAAATGAGCCTTAGGTGGGTCTAGGTTAAACCTATAGTGTGGATGGATGATATTTATTCAGCAGAATGTCTTACCTCGTACTATAGTGGGGAAAGATGAGGGGGAAAAACAATTTGTACCAATTCGCGCTGTGGACAGTCCTATGAGACTGTGAGGACTAGACCCTGAACTCAGGACCTGGCCTGAGAACACCCCGAGGTGTACACACAGGGGGCTTGTTAGCGGCAAGCTTCAGCAGTCTGGGTCTAGCTCCTCATTTTGCCAATTTCAAGGGATACTGATCTCACACAGAATCAAGGGTCACTGAAATGAACATCTTAGTCAATCCCATGTTGGCTCAAGGTCAGCTTTAAGATGACCTGAGAAATTATACACCAGCAGTGGTAAATTCTGGTTCTTGGATTTCACAGTAACCCGTAAAACTTTTTAAAAATGAAATGTCTAGTGGAGGTTCTAATGCTAAAATAAATATCCGTCATGTCTGCTCCCTTCTGGAAGAGAATGCTCATTTTAAGGTGCAGGGTAGGGTGTTCCTGACTGTGTGCTTCACCCCTGAGCGGGCACATTCTGAGAGGAATCAGGAGATGCTGGTCTGGGCAGACTGCTGAAATAAGTTTCCAGCAAGGGTTTTAGCTATAAAGTACATCTCCGCGGTATAAAGGGGTGAAGAGAAGGAGGGGGACGCTGGTGGTCAGCAACCACAGGTGATGTGATGCTCTGGATCAGCAGGACGAGTACCGTCAATTGCACGGGGATGAGCCTGTCAGGGAAGGAGCAGGAGAAGGGAGCAGGAGGACAGATCCTCCTACGGGTATGGCCATGAATCACAAGCATCCTCTTTTCTGCTTCTAAGCAAACTAGAGGGCATGTGTGGTCACGTGACTTGCTTTGGCCAATGAAATACAGCAGAAGAGTGACACACATGTCACTTCCTGGTAGAAGCAGTTAACGGCTGGGTTTGACTTTCCAGCCTGGTCTCCTGCTTTGCTCATGTCAGTACCTATTGCTATGGAAGCACCATAGGAAAAGCAATAAACTCTGTGTAAATGAGAAAAACAAAACGAACTTTTGTCATGCTAAAGCCATTGAGATTTCTGGGTTGCCTCCCTCCCTGCACCACACCACCTCCACCTTCCTGCCCTCTCTCTGACCGTCCGTCCGTCTCTCCCTCACTCCTTCCTTGACTCCTCCATTCACTGCCTACCTCGTCTTTCGCTCTATGATTTCACTGCTCTCCTAACTGGAACCAATAATAAACATAATGTTTACATTCCTGTTCTTAATCTAAAACATGAACAAATTTGTTTTTTGAAAAAGAAATGAGTAAACTTTTAAAATTAAACATTTCATATTTCTCTTTTTAAAAAGAGCCCTGAGGCAAATTAAAAATCAGCTTTAGCTTACGTAAAAGATGTATGCTTTGAAAACCTTACTATGTTATATAAACATATGGTGTTACTATTGTGGCGAGGCCCTCAGTTGATTTTCTTGTGAGGGTTAGTGGCTATCAGGATAAATAAAAACAAACATAGACCTTCCCTAAATACCATGCAACAGTCATGCAACTCAGGAAAACCAGAGCTCCCTCTGGAGTAGTCTCTGAACAGGAAATCACTTACAGCAAAATCAAGCACTTACTTTTCACTGGTAACTTTAACAAGGCTCCTGGAGCCACAGCTCCAGAAGCCTGTTCAAGAGTAAAGGACACCTGAAGTTATCAAAACTGCTCGTTTTCACTCATGACATAGTATTCACCCCCACCACTTCAAAAGTTGTTTCAGGTGATTAAAGTCACTCTAGACGAAAAGCAGCAGAGAATGCAAGGGCGGGAAAACTCAATTGTAGCCTGGCTAATCATGCATATACAAATAAATACAAGAGATGTACTTTGAAAAAAAAAAAAATTCAACAAGCGCTGATTTCAAATAAGAACATGCTCGACTAGGAAAACATGAAGTGGACGTTTTAGGCCATTTTCCAACACCGTGGAGAGAACTGCTGTGGGCTTTACACATCATCAATTCCGCAGAGAGGATCTTGTGCAGGGAGGAGAGGAGAGAGTATAAACCACTTATATGAGAAAAAGGGCACATGCAAAAGGAGCAGGAGTCAGATGGATAAGAGCGAAGTTCACTTACTGCCTGCTTTTGTTCTTCCTCCTAGAGGCGGTGAAGACAAAAAAAAAAAAAAAAAAGGCAGAGGGGAAAAGGAGAGAGGTTAATGCCCGTCACCACAAACATTTGGAAGAAACGACGGAGGAATAGGGCAAATTGGCCAGGCCTATGGGGTCAGAGATCAAAGCCTTAGCCACCATAAGAGCATCATCAGCTGGACAGAGCCAAGGGCAGGGCTCTGCCCCATCCAGTTCATTAAATGCTAACTTCTAGAACTGCAAGGAAAGTACCTTAGAAACCATCTAGTCTAATTTTCTAATTTATGCCTCAAAAAGGGTTAGAGAGCCTGACTTGCCCAACACATAACTATTTAGGGTAAACTGAAAAAAGCAGCTCAACCATGACTCAAAAGCCCAATAATCGTTCTATTTCACCATTCGCAATCTTCACGGGTGTTTAGGTATATTTATCCAGGTAGTGGTCCTCAGAGTGTGGAAGACAGACCAACGGCAGCAGCAGTAGTACCTGAAAACCTGTCAGAGACATAAATTTTGGACCCCACCCCAGGGCAACTGGATCAAAACTCATGGGGTATGGCAGGGCAATGTGTTTAGTGAGCCTTTCAGCTGATTCCGGCCGGCACTTGCTAGTTTGAGAATCACAGCTCTAAGAACTTCCCCAGCTAGCAATCCACATGACCACAGATTCATCTCTTATTCAGTCCCCTCCCCTCCACTTGCTTTTGGGCTGCTTTGTTTTTCCCCCTGGTAAACTGGAACCTTTTTCAGGGCCCTGAGAAGCCTTTCAGACAGAATTCTCCTGAGCTTAACACAGGTGCACTGAGTACTTCTTATGCATAAAGCACTGGAAACATGAGATGGTCTCAGTCTTTTAGAACCTTACCGAGATGGTGCGTGGAGTAGACACTTGCCAATTATCAGTAGAAAGGAGCACAGTGAGGATGAGATAAATGCTACTAAGTTTCTCTCTCCTCAGTCCACTGCTCCTCAGCTACACTTTTTATGGGTGTCTTCGCTTCCTTTCTGTGCTCGTCATGGGTAACTGTGGCCAGGAAGCCTCGCTCTTTGCCCAAAGTGTGCAATGCACATCTAAAAGCTGTTGCAATGGTTCTATTTAAATTGGATCCATCCATCCAGGCAGTCTTTACTGAACATGTGTGGAAGAAGTCTTAGGAAAGGGGGAGAGCTTCTCAGTCTGCACATCTTCAGGCAATGGCAAGAATGATTTCAGTGAAGCCAAGGAATTACAAAAGGGAGGGAGTAAGTAAAAATTTGGAGAAAATAATCCTATTTCTGCAAGGGAGAAATTAGATGAACACCGAGAAATCTCTTGAGGAGACTCCAACTCAGCAGAGGAAGATGCTATGCTCTTCATAATCAAAGGCAGCTGCTAGATGCCTGGCCAAACCTAAACTCACAGGAGCCCAGGCAGAGAGGGCCCTGGGCAGGAGCTGATGTAGCCTGAGAAGTCAGGGCCTTTTAGCTTTTGCATCTGGCATCCATGGCTCCAATTAGAAGGGGTTAGAATTTTGCATTTGGGAAGCCATCTCCCTTCCTAGCTAGGTTTCTCTGTGATGCAGAACATTTTCCTCCCATTCACTAGGTAAGGCGAACAGCCCTAGGAGAGTTATTAAGCAATTTAAAAAATGTATTTTTATTGCTGGCACTGTGTTAAAATGGAAATTAAGATGATGGAAGAGGGATGGGGCAATCCTGACACGCTGAAATTGCATCTGAGGTTAAAAGAGCAGTATGTAATTTCCTAGAATTGTTCCTAAGACACCTCCTTAATTCTGTTTTCTCCAGGTTTGGTACTGGAGAGAACGGTGCTTTGGTTCAATAGAATAAGGAAGTTTCAGAAAGCAATGTTTCATGTTTGCACATTTGGTAACTGTTATAGTTTGTCCAAAGACATGAGATCATTTTAATCTGCAGTAGACATGTGTGTCAGGCTAGGATGGGGAGGTGGACGGGGCAGTTTTTTCTGGACTGAGACACCTCCCATGAGCACTGAGATTGGGAGATGGTGGACTTTGGCAAAGTGTGACTTAGGATAGTGTCATATAATTTAAAGTCGCAAAAGTCATTCAGATAAAGCCCGAAAGCCTCTGTCAACACAGAAAACAGGTCAGATGTAAGGTCTTAGAACTTTTTGTTATGAATCAGTCAGTCAGGGTCAGTAAACACTGACCGATGACAGGAGCCAACTTGATGTAAAGGGGGTACTAATACCTTAATTATGAAGTGCAAATCTAGAACTGCTTATTTCACCTAAAAACACAGGAGACTCTTCCACATGGCTATGTGGTCAAAGTCATGCCACAGCCACTATTGTTATCTATAGAAAAATTTATATTCAAAACTTCATTTGCAAATGAGGTTGAAATTCAAAACTGCAGAATTCATCTGGTAAAGGTGTTTCAAAAGCAATATTGAACAATGGAAAAACAGGCAGAAAAATACTGGGAACATGATTTAGAAACTGAAATATCAACACGTAACCATTTCTAGATTACATAAGAAGTTTGATACGGAGGTTCTCCATATACTCGTTAATTAGGGGGAAAAATGTAAGGTAAAAATTACATTCTGAAACATGGGTACTCAGTGTCAGTCTATGTTATGTCATTAAAAAACACCAAAACAATAAGGTCCTTGATACCCTTTGGTGATAGGAATTGGATCTTACTCACCATCATATGCCAAATACCTAAATACGACACTTATTTGTTAAATAAACGTATGATTAATTTTTACCCAGTCTTGTTCCAAAAGAAAGATTTAAAGTTTTTGTTGAATAAATTCATAAACAATGGTGATACTTCATATGTGTGCTTCTTTAAATTATCATTTTTCAGATAAATACATAATATTTTGCTGAAGGAGTGAAACAAAAGAACTCCCTATGAAGTGGGAATTCGCTGAGCAGTGTATTTTAATTTATGAGGATCCCAGACCATGTGGCTTAGTTGTCCATTTGACTAACTGCTCATTGCTGTTTTATGGGAGAATTAAAGGACAGCAGACTGAACATCAATGAAGGCAGGACAGTCCTTTGAAATTAAAATTAGCATCCTAAAGGGTACTTTTTAATAGTAGAAAAACATCTTTGAAATTTTAATAGAAGTCAGTGATTCCCATGTATGATCTTTAAGGAGCGCACATACTACACGAATTAAGATTGTAATCCTTTTAGGAAGCGGGACACTAAAGGCATGAGATTTCAACTGTGAATTCCAATCAATGGATAAAAAGACAACATTTCTTCTTTGTGTCTGTCAATTCTTCCTCCCAGTCTGAATGGTGTGTTTTAGAACCTGGCAGGGGATCCTGCAAATGGGGCAGCAGGGCCCTGCTTATTTTACTGAAATTATAACTTGTAAGATGACAGCTGGAAATACAAAGAAACTCAGGGTTTGGGATTAGAGTTCCAGGCATCAGCTCATTCTGCGTAGCCCTTGAAATATAAGCATCATAACTGAACTCCAAGGTCACAGTAATGTACATGGGGCTCTAAACCGGGATACCTAAGGAACACTGAGAACGACCATCTGATGGGAAAGCGTACAGTGGTACTTAGAGGAAATGCATTCTGACTTCCCTTCGGTTTACACAAACCTTTCACCTTTTACAAAAATCAGCTTGGGATACCTTCCCATCCATGTCGAGGTCATGTCTGAGAGCATCTTTCTGAAAGGGAGGCTTGACACTGGGAAGGGGTGGGGTGGACCCCGTCCTCTCCTGTCCTACTGGTGGACTAGTTCCGCAAGGCTGCAGAAGTTCCACAAGCCCAATGAGACTAGGACAAATCTGTTGTCTTGAGCGGGTGACGGGTTGCTTAGCTGGATACTAGACAATTATCAGAGGGATCTGGGCCGGGTTTTATGCATAAGGTTTTCTTTAAACAAAACCCACTTAGACATAAAATATTTCTCAGGAGAAATCCTGTACGCAGGGTCAACGTGGAAACATGTCCAAGCCAAAAGACCCAAACACCCAGGGCCAAAGCTAGAAACAAACTCAGCTCAAGACTAAAAGAACTGATTGCCTTGAGAGCAAGTCCAAAGACAGTTTAAAATGTATTCACCTGAGTTGCTAATACCACCAGCTTCATTATTAAGGGACTGGCTTAGAAAGGAAAAGTTGGGAAAGAGTTGCTATTTCCCAAGGTGATGTTTTCTCGGGCTAGCGCTCCACTCCAGACCCTCGCTACTTTGGGCCTGGACGATTTCATTAGTCTCTCCTTTAGTTTCTCCCCTTTCTAACGTGTTCTGCATATTTTCCTGAACTATTTTTTCAAAACCTTCAGAGACACCCCTTTATCACAGGAGCAAATCACCCCTCCCTCAGCCTGGCCTCTGAGGCGCCCCACGCTTTGCTTTTTCCACACTGGCTGCTAACTCTGTCATATCACAAAATGCAGTGGTTTTGGACCTGAGACCTTAGGAATTAACAGCATGAACAAATGTGCTCTGGTATTGCTGGGTAAATATTTCTGTCCAGTGCCAGGAAAAGTGTCCAGGTGAGGACATTTAAATGCCAAGCGTGCCTTTCTCTGCTCTGGGGTGTAGGGGTTGTAATCTATTTTTCAACAAAAATAGATAGTGAGATTTTTATTCCAGATCTATTCAAGCTCAATAGTCCACACTTAAGAGCTAATATGCTATTCTATTCCTCTTGATATAGTAAAGTTATTGACTAGAGTTGGTTTGATAAGATAGCTACAAAGCAATACTTATTAAAATAGGTCATTTAATATCTGTAGGTAGATATTAGTTGGGAAATAGTCATTTATACATAGCTAAGATCCTATTTACCAACATTCATAAATAGCAACTATTCAGGGACATTACTCTAGTTCCAGTTACTAATTTTTTATAATCAGGCTTGATACTAACTTAGACGACTGTCACACGAAATTAGGCTACCTGTATGGAGGGTTACCTGAAAACTGGCCCCAGGCAGCACTCTTGAAGCGTTCAGCCTCTCATCCTGTTCCAACAGCACAGGGCAGGCAGGAGCTACCCTGGTGGTGGCGGATGGACAAGGGCTGAGCCGAGGGAGGAGACCTGAGGGCAGGCCGCTGGCTCTTACCTTCAGCAGCTTCATCAGCCCTTCCAGCTGAACCATGAGCTCCCGCCTGCTCTCCTGCAGTGCTGACATTCTCTGCTCCAGTTCATCCTTCCTTTGCCTATCCGAGAGGAAAATCCCATCAGAAATGAAGCGCTGAGGATAAAGGGTCTAAGGCCAGGGGAAATGGGTTTTAGGCCCGATTCTGCTTCTTACAAGTGTATGAGATGCTGAGCAGGTCATTGAACCTCTGACACCTTAGGTATAAAAAGGGGTCATATGTCTGTTTTGCCCACTTTCCTTAACTGTTGTGAGAATATCGTGTAAAAATGCTTTGGGAGGTACACATGTTCGTATAGAGAAAAAGTGTTCATATTAATATTAAAGTGATTTAAAAATTTGTTCATCAGGAAATCAAATACCTCATTTAGAAAAATACATAAAACCAGTCCAAATTTAAATTAATAGTGAAGAAAATGTGCGAAAACTGCTAGGGAAAACAGGGTTCAATAGTCAGTGCTTCCAGCAGCAGACGTCGGACTCTAAAGTGTGACAGACGCCACGGTGACTCTCTTTGTCGAAGAGAATTCTCTTTTCCCCGAGGACCAATTTCACGTCAATTCTAGTGCAACATGTCCAAAATCGAACTTAAAACTCTCCTCTCCAAATGATTCTCTTTCCCCATTTCCCTGTCTTTGTCTCTTTTTCATCCTGTTGTCATGGCTGAGAAACTCGGTCCTCTTTGATATTTTCCCGTTTATATCCTATATTCAATAAATCATCCGACTTGGATCATTCTTTCCTGGAAATGTCGGTACCTATCTACTCTCACTTCTTTCACTTTATCCAAGTGCTCCTTACCGCACACATGCAAGGATCTCTTAGCTTAAATAATCCCGATTTTATCTGCTGCACTAAGAGAAGAGCAGTGAAATATAAATCAAGAGACTTGAGGTCTACCACTCATTACATAGGAATCTTGGACAAGCCACTTAACCTGTCTGGGCCTCAACTTTCTATTCTGTAAAATGGGACAAATAACAAATAACAACCGCAATACTTAGAGGATAAAATAATGACTATGAAAGGGTTTTGTGAACTGTATAATGCTGCTCAAAGGCAAGCTGTGTTCACTTCATCATCCTATGTGATAATCTCTAGACCTCTGCTGTCCAGCACGGGAGCCATGAGCCACACGTGCCTACTGAGCACCTGAAACATGGCTAGTCTGATTCAAGATGCGCTGGACAGAGAAGTAAAATTTCTCATTAATAATTTTTTTTAATGCTGATTAAATGTAGAAATGATAATATTTTGGATAGCTCAGATCAAGTGAAGAACAGTATTAAAATAAATGACACCTAATTCCTCTTAGTTCTTCAATGTGGTTGTTAGAAAAGTTTTAATTTCATATGTGGCTCACATTATATTTCTAACAGAGAGCGTTGTTCTCGACCCCACCTACATTCCTAACCTCAGCATCTCACCTCCTAGTCCCTTCCATGTCTGGACCTCCCGATAGCTCACTTTTCTCTAAACAGACCCCATTACTTTACAACTCACAGCTATTCGTCCCCTCTTCCAAATGTTATTCCTCCATGTCCATCCCAAGCATCACTCTTTTAGGAAGCTGCTCCTGATTATTTCAACAAGTTATCAGGTCCTGCTCAATTAATCACTATAGCAATTGGTGCTTCTTTATGGTACTTAATTTATTTTACCTTCATTGCTGTCATTCCTACCATGATGCAAAATCCTGTAGGTCGAAGGATGAGTTTTATTCATTTTTGCATGTATTGAGTGATTAACAGAATAGCATGCATCTAGGATGTACTCAGTTAACACCTAGTGAACGTAATGAAATCATTATTTGAAACCCTCAGGATTTCCAATAACCTATCACTTAAGGCTCTCCAGAATCTGATCTCAACTACCTAATTTTATCTCCTATCACTGGCACTTTAAAGATTAATCAATGGATGACTGAAAATAAGTTCTTAGCTCCAACAGTCTTTCCTCTCTCTGAAATGTGTTATACTTATTTGGGGGATCATGATGAACCTCAATGCCACTTCTAATAATAAAAGTTTTGTGCCACGTGTCATCCAAATCATACCTACCTCTCGTGGTCTAGCTCAACTCCACCACCTCCATGGGTTTAACTGTTTCTAGCCTGTATAGATTTAGATCTAACATACTTCTCAGATTTCCCCACTCAGATTTCTTATAATGTAATATCCATACTATTTATTAACATTGTATATTATTTAACTGACTAGGAACTTATTTTATGTTTTGTTTCCAAAACTAGATTATACATTTTGAGAATGGAATAACTGTCTTCTAATCACTTCTACCTGAGCTGTGATGGGGAAGAAACAGTTGTATCTTATGTTGATAGCTTAAAGAGTTACACTCTGTCTGAATCAGCAACATTTGTTTTCCCTTCCTTCTCTGCTAACTGTGCTAACATCCCACACATGCAATGGCAGACTGCAGAACGGCTAAAATCTCAGCCCAACTAAATTTAGAAACTTAAATGAATTTTTAGAATGGGGATCTCGACACCTCTAATGATTTTCATCTGCACTGTGTAAATTCTTTTTGACTTATTTATTAATGATATAAATCTAAACGGAAGGATAGTTATAGAAAAACAATAATCTCTGTTCTCTAGGGAAAAAACCACGGCTGAGAAGCGAAATAACCTAAGCCAGAAGGAGAACTCAAAAAGGATATTCAGCTATGCAAAATTCCAGATGATGCCACATTGAAAACCAACTGTGGAATGTCAAGTGTTACGACTCGAACAGAAAGAAGTCACTCTTTGGATATCCAGAGGTCTGATGAGAATCAAGTCACTCAGTCTCCATCTTTTCACTTACAGAAGAGCCCACACACATCTTTCTAACACAGATAGAAAATAAGAGCCTAATAACTTCGATTAGATCGCCCACGGGTTATATATATTCTTTGGAAGTCTTTCCCACTCCCTCCAAAATAGCATCAGAGCAGAAGCTGAAGTTGCTCTCTACCCTCCTTCTGGTCCTGCGTCCTTAACTCTCGATTCTCGAGACAGTTTAGATTTATGCTGAAGTGGAAAGGTACCATAGCCACGGTGTGAGGGGTGCCTATTTGGTTGCATGTCTCAGAGGATGTGCGAAGGAAGCATCCTTTTACTCCAATAGAGTCCTGAGCTGACCACGAAGAGCCAGAAGAATACACCCCATGGTCAGGGAGAGCATTACTCCTGCCAAGTCTCTAACGTCAGACTAATTAGCGAGCTAGGAAGACTGAGTGTAGCGCCATGGTCTTCTTAAAGCAATCATAAACGCATAAACGCAGCTCCGTGCGTCTCGGAGCTGGAGACTGCTGTTCGCCTCATTCTGTAATGAAGGCAGAAGTTCTCAGTGATCAATAAAAGAATTCAAGCATCTGAAGCCGTAAGAGAACAAGTGTTTGTTCTAACACGACTAGTTATACTAATAAACAGATTCTATCCCGCTATTTGGTTTCCTGACATATAAATTCTGACCGCAACAGATGATAATTTGCGGACGGCGATGCGGTATCCCACTCACCTCAGCAGCCGCAGCTCTGCCAGCAACGTGGGGTTCTGCTGAGCCTTCTCGGGGGTGGGCTGGGAAGCCTGCTCATGCTCCAGACGGAGACGCTGAATCTCCTGCAGGATCTCTCTAGACAGGATGGAAGAGAGATGGCCATGTAATGCCTTAGAGCTCCCTCTTCCTGTTACAAGTTTTTACTCTAGCACTGCTACCTTTACCCATCTTGTTTTGATTTCTTCTAAATGACCAAGATGTGAGACAGACACCTTCTTAATACTGCTGCACTTGACTTATTCAATAAAACAATCTTTAGTGGTAGAAAAAGCAGTTTCTACCACAAAATACTGTTTTCAAGAACTTGAAAAAAATCCCCACAGAAAGAAAATAACAACTAGAATACTCTGTTCTTTTCTGGGGAAAGGACGAGAGAACTTGCAGCCTCCTAATGCTAACTTCCCCCAAGTCTTCCACTGTCTCCCCCTTTTCCCTACCTCCCACCCCCCGAGTGATGGACAGCTGCTTCTACCTATGCCTCTTATATTACATCCAATCTCTGAGTCCTGGTTTCTACTTTTCAGGGCATAATGATGTGCTGTCTGGTCTCCAAGCCTTTAGATGGCTTTCTAGTGAGATCAGACAGTCACATGCAGCATAATGGGCCAAGACAAGAAGACTAGATAGAGCAAAAGGCTCCTGGGAGTAGAGTGGAGAAAAGGACCACGAGACAGGACACACTTGTGCATGGGAGAAGGCACCGGGAAAAGAATCTACCTGAGGGCAGGGTTTTGGACTAGCACAACGAATGGCATGCAGATATACAGTTTACTGTCCAGGGCATATCCTGGACTTGGGCTGCCCTAGAGTCACTGTGCTGGAATCTTCCTTTGAGGCCATAGCCATCTAGCCTGCAAGGAAAATGAGCATCAGATACCCACGTGATAACCTTGGACGTCAGAAACTGGCTCAACCCTGCATTCTTACCTGTTTTTGTTTTCCAGTTCTGCAATAAGCTGTCTTTGTTGTTTGTTGGCATCAAAGGTAAAGCTCAGGTCAGTGGGAGGACGGGTCTACGGTGAGGAGAAAGAAAGTTGTTCTGATTCACATATATTTGGAGTCCTAATTGGACTGTTGATTTTTTAAATAGATTTTTTGAAGTATAAAAAAATACCTGCCATAAAAACCACCCTTTCATTTCTTTTAAAAACCCACCCATTTTAAGTGTACAATTCAATGAGGCTTAGTAAATTTAAACGGTTGTGCAACCAGTCACCACAGTCCAGTATTAGAACATCTTCCACCACCACAAAAAACTCTCTCAAGCTAGTCTGTAGTCAACTGCCACTCACGTCCACCCCCAACCGTAGGCAACCACTGGTTTGCTTTCTGACTATAGTTCTGCGTTTTTCAGAGACTTCATATAAATGGAATGGTTTCTGGCTACCACTCAGCATGTTTTTGAGGTCCATCCATCTTGCTCCACGGACTAAGAGTTCCCTCCTTTTCACGGCTGAGCAGGATTCCATTGTTTCAGCTTTTCTGGCTACTACAAATGGAGTCGCTATGAACTTTCGTTTACAAGTCTTTGTGTGTGTTGATACATGTGTTGAAATGTGTTCTCATGTCTCTTCAGTAAATACCCAGAAGTGGAATTCCTGAGTTATATGGTAACTTCAAATTTAACATTTAAAAGAAGTGTCAAATTGTTTTCCAAAGTGGCTATTCCATTTTACGGCCCCACCAACAATGAATAAAGGTCCCAATTTCTCCATATCTTGTTAACACTTGTCATTGTCCTTTTGGTTTTAATCATCTTACTGGGTATGAAGTATCTAACTGTGGGTTTTTTAAATTGAGATATAATTTACAAAAAAAAAAAAACACCACCCTTTCAAAGTATACAATTCAGTGGTTTTTAGTATATTTATGAGGTTGTCAAACCATCATCACTATCTTATTCCAGAACATTTTCGTCACCCTAGAAAGAAACCCTGCCCTCATTAGCAGTCACCCCCGCCCCCCGCCACGCACTGCCCCCTCTTCTACTCCCTGACCAGTGCTAATCTACTTTCTGTTCCCATGGACTTACCTATTCTGAACATTTCATATAAATGGAATTATACAATATGTGATCCTTTATGTCTGAATTCTTTCACTTGGCAAAATGCTTTCAAAGTTTATCCTTGTTTTAGCACATATCGGTCCTTCGTTCTTTTTTATGGATGAATAATATTCCATTATACTGTATGCCTATACCATACTTTGTCCATTCGGCAGCTGATAGCCGTTTAGGTTGTTCCCCTTTGGGGAGCTATTTTGAATGCTGCTGCTGCAAGCATCTATGGACAAGTTTTTGTGCAGAGACGTTTTCGTTTCTCCTGCGTATATCTAGCAGTGACACCGCTGGCTCACACAGCCGTCCCTCCTTTTGTGGAACTGCCGAACTATATTCCTGAGTGGCTGCGCTACTTGGCAGTCCCACTACCAACCCACGAGGGTTCCAGGTTTTCCATTTCCTTGTCAGCACTTGTTACTGCCCATCCTTCTGATCACAGTCACACTAGTGGGTATGACGTGGTACCTCGCTGTGGATTCGGTTTGCGTTTCCTTAGTGACTAATACGTCGAGCTTACTTTCATGTGCTTAGTGGCTACTCGCATGTTTTCTTTGGAGAAATCATTGTGGTTTTGATTCGTGAGTCCACTTCCACTGATGTCTGGGACCCTCATCACCCCCTTTAAGAACATGGAAGCCAGTCAACCCAACGCATGGGTGACATTTCCCCTTTACTGAGTAACCAGGACGGATGCTCCCGCGGAAGACACTTTGCTGGCTACGCTGCATTCTGCACATCCTTGGCTCTGCCCAGAACGTGAACTACGTGGAGCCAGAAATCTTGTTTCCTATCTAGAGCCTGAATTCTTTTCATGGGGCATTTTTTAAACAAACAGGAGCAAAACAGCACAGCAAATCTGGGTGGGAGGCTTTTTACTAAATATTTTTCTTTCTTAATTAAAAAAAAAAAGGATGATTTTTCTTTCTCTAGAGAAAAGTGGACCAATAGCCAATTCAGCAAATTTTCTATATTTTTAAAAGGATCTTGTGAGAACCTAAGTTGAACCTCAGAAATGTGGCTTGCCTGAGACTGGACCTGTTATAAATAAATTTATAATTTCTGGAAACTGGAGTTAAAATTAACGACTCCTTATTAAAGTGGGACCAGAAAAAATTATAGATGAGGAAATGAGTTCTGAAAGGAATTTGCTTCACATGACAGAAAACAAACAAAAACGCCACAGTGTTTCAGTGGGATTTCTGAAGGACCTTTTCAGTTCTGAGTAACTAATGCACTGCTGGTGCATCTTTCAAAGAGGAGGCGAATACACAAGGCAATCAAGGGTTATCAATAGTGATTCCTGACCAGGTGGGATTCTTTGGCACAGAGTAGCATCATTACACAAATATGATGAGGTGGGAAGGGAGGAAGTCCTGAGGTAATAGTTACTATCTTAAACACCACGGTGTTCCTTAAAAAAAAAAGAAAAAGAAAAAGCCAGGTATCCTTTCCTAAAATGCCTCCAGGACACTGAAGGGAAAAAGACAGGAAGGGATTTATTAGCTCATAAGAACACAGAATACTTTAGCCAGAAGAGACCTACAGATGATTTCTTTCAAAAATTAAATAGCTCAGTCATTTATTCGGTAAGTATTTTCTGAGTGCCTACTACGCATTAGATACTGTTCTAGGAACTAGGGATGCATTAGTGGGTAAGATACAGTCCCCACCCTCATGCAGCCTGCATCACACTGGGAGACACAGATGAGAAACCAAAAAAGTGTGTGTATGTGTGTGTGTTGTGTTTATAATCAGTTTATAATCAATGGAGAAATATAGGGTAAAGAAATAGAGTGAACTGAGACAGATGCTTTTCAAATGGGGTGGCTACGAAAGGGCTCTCAGAGGCTCAGTGAAGTGAGGAAGCGAATGAGGGGAAGTTCTGAGGGACGAGAGCACTGGGCAAAAAGGAGGGCAAAGGCGAAGGGCCTGCAGCTGCCCCGGCCGGGTGTCCTCAGGTCAGCGCTGGTGGCCTGGAGTGTGCTATGGAGAGAGTGGCAGGTAATGAACGGGGAGAGGAAGCTGGGGCCCGGATCACGTAGGACCACGGAGAGGAGTTTCCATTTCATTCTGCATGTGGTATGAGCCACTGTGGGATTCTGAACAGGGAACTACAGCACCCGTTCCAAACAATGTATGGACATCTCCACCCACGAGGAAGTGGGGCCTGACCCCCCACGCCTTCCGTGGGTCCCGTCCACGGTGACTTCCTCCCAAAGAGGGAGGAAAGGGGCGAAAAGAGTAACTTTACGTTGGAAAACCTGAAAAACACTAAATCGAGGTCAACATCGACAGTGACAAATGATATTAATACTAGGTCCCCTTGATAAGATGTGAGAAAGATGGCACTTAGCTCTTCCTCCTCAAAACCCATCACCCCAGCCTAATTATGAGAAAAACATCAGACTAATCCCAATTAAGGGACGTCCTCTAATATTTGACTAGGACGCCTCAAAACTGTCATGGTCACCAAAAACAAGGAAAAGCAAAGAAACTGTCACGGCCGAAAAGAACTGAGGGAGACGTGAGAACTAACTGTAATATGGGATCCTAGATGAAACCCTGGAACCGAAAAAGGGGCATTGGGTAAAAACTAATCAAATCTGAATAAACCGTAGACTTTAATAATATATCACTATTGGCTCATTAATTGTAACAAATAATATATTAATGTAAGATGTTAATAATAGGGGAAACTGAGTACGGGTTATATGAAAACTTGCTAATAGTTTCCCAATTTTTCTGTAAGTTTAAAATTGTTCTATAATAAAATGTTTATTATAAACAACACTGCTTTGGCTACTAAGTGGAGAATTTACTGTAGTGGGGTAAGAGTGGAAGGAGGCAGACTAATGAGGAATCCTAGGTTTTGCTATTTACTCACCACGTAAACCTCGAGTTATTTTATCATACCTTTATTTTGTCTCCGTATAATAAAATAACTCAAAGTTTACATTTATTTTCTTGTCTGTACAATGGGAATGTGTATGAAAAGAGATGTGAAGAGGATCACCTACTCTGTTACAATATCATTCTCTTAGGTTTAGGTAATCTCACAGAGCTCCATCATCTTTCATGAGACGGAGATATATCTGCAAAATACAGGATAAGAAGCGAGATCCTTTTGCGTAAAACTGGGCAAATGTTATAAAACCAAGGAAAGCTGACACAGCCAGCAAGCTGTAATCTAGTAGTATGCATTTCTGTAGCCTCCTAAAAATAGACTGGAGGCTTCCCATCTGTCTGAACTTGGCAAGGATGCGTTCCAAAGAGGAGTACCTAATATCAAATAGATTCCCTTTGTATCCGTTCCATCATCTCAATCTCAATTTGACTAACTAGATGGCTGTAGATTATTAATATCTCTTGTCTCGCAAAAGCCTGATAATGTTTTTTAAGGCAGAGGTTCCAAAGCTACCTGTGAATTGGAAGAATGGAAAAAATTTCTTTCTTTTTTACATAAAAATCAATAGATTTGAAACCCACAGATTCTGATTCAGTAGGTCTGAGATAAAACCAAGAACCTATATATTTTTTAAATGCTTCACACATGATTACAATAGGAAGCTAGGTTTGACAATTACTCTTTTATGGGAGTTCTGAGTCATTACATGTACACAAAACCCCATATGGATACTATTGATCTTTAATTCTAAGAAGCCATCAGGACATTCTGGAATGGTGCATGTCTGGAGCAGGTGGCACATGATGACGCTGTGAAGGTTAAGACTGGGCTAACTAGGTGGGGAAAAAAAAGCTTCTTAAAAATATGTAAATATTCAATAGGATGACGGTATAATGGCTTCCCCTTCCTTTCACATTTCTTCCAAGTTTTCCATAATGAGTTTTTGATTTTTTCACAAAGAAAAAAAAGCTTTAAAAACAAACCAAAAACATTTGATTATATCTAAAGCTGGTGATGTGATAAAACTTTAAGAATTTGCTGTTATTGCTCTGATTTACCACACGCCGTTTTTCTGTTGTCTTTTTTTTTTTTTTTTTAAAGAGATTTAAACACTTCAGGAAAACAAATCAGCTTTCCTGGCTCATCTAAGCAACCTAGAGTTTCTCTGTTCAAGGGTCAGACTAAAAGGGGTGTCAGTGGGCACGTGTGCCCCCTCGGGCGACGTGCTGGCTCTGATGCGGAAGGACTCTAGGGTGTGATGTCGGCTGCTAAAATGATTTAATGCTCTTTCTTCATGGAAGAAGAAGGCTTTTGGGGAAAAAAAAAATCAATACAAAGCCTATCTGGCAGGCTATAAATAAATTCTTTTGAGCACTACACCCACTTTATGCAAAGCACTTGTATCAGTGAGAGATTAGTGGATTAGGGTCTTCTGTTTAACCAAAATCTAGTCAAGAAGAATCCTTCCTGAGAGGTCCAATATTTATAAGATAACCATGCTATGGAAAATAAACTGAAGATGAAAGGGACCATATCAGTAGTTCCTTTCTAACAATGATCATTTTCACACAAATAAGAGAATTGGCATCAGAAACTATCAGGTGTAAACAGGCTTATCTTGTTTGCAGTAAAAGAGTCCTGTGATCTCCTTTTCAGGGTCAAATGGCTTTGGAGCTTTTATTTACAGCATTTTAAAAGTACTATGTAAAGTCCAGGAGACTATATAATGGCCTTAAATATACTTCATTTTAAAAATTTAACCACAACGCTGTCCATCTCAACAGATTTAATTTTACTTATGAATTTTAATTTACAAAATAACTTGAACGGTTGTGACTGAATGAGGTACGTGTGAGGCTGAACTAATTAAATGGACTTATCCCTAGACTTTTATCTTCCCCCATTCTGTTCTAGCTCATTAACCTTTAGAGTTGCAACATTAGAATCAGATGTGTGACCTAACGTTAGATTTTCAAAGAAAAGATTCTGAAGTCTAAACAAACCCAAATAAATAAATAACTTTTGGGGAGGGGAAGAAACAAAGACGCTCCATTGGCCACTTTCGTAACTCTATTTCCCTGTGAAGAAGTAAACATAAATCGGCACATATTTCTATAATTAATACACCGTGTTTGTAGAATGTGGCCTTACGAGATCCGGCCTGCCTGCCCGGCCTGATGTCACTCCAACACTGTTCTCTGTGCTCCAGCCACATATGCCATCTAGCAGGGCCTGAAACCTCCAACCTCAGGACCTTTACATGTACTGATGCGCCCCACTGGGAACACATTTCACTTTCTTGGCCAATGCTTGCTTACAACCGCCTGTTGATTTGGGTTATGATCACTCCTCCTTTCACCTCACTCTTTGCTTGTATTTGATGTTTTTTAACGTTACAGTTAATGATCTTTTTCCTTAACTTAATTTTCTAATTGTTTGCTGCTAACACATATACGGAAATGCAATCGATTTTTGTATGTTGACTTTGTATCTTGCCACGCTGCTGTGAAGTCACGAATCTGTTTTAGTAGTGTTTTTGTAGCTTCCTTAAGACTTTCTATATACAAGCACATCGTCTGCAAATAACGACAGCTTTACTTCTTCCTTTCCAATATTCATGCCTTTTTTCTTCTTATGTTATGTACGGACTGCCAAGTACAATTTTGAATAGTGGTGAAAGTGAAAATTTTTGTTTTGCTCTCAATATTAGGTAGGGAAAATATTTCAAAATTTAACTTTTAAGTGTTAAATTTTAGCTTAGGGTTTTTTTGTAGATGTTCTTTATCATGTTGAGGAAATTTCTTCTACTCCTAGTGTATTGAGAAGTTTTATCATAAATGGATATAGTATTTTGCCAAATGTTTTTTTCTGCATCTATTGAAATGATCTTATGACTTTCTTCTTTAAACTGCGAATATGGTAAATTACATGACTGATTTTTGTGTATTAAATATATCTGCATTCCTAAAATATACCTCACTTGATCACAGAGTATTATCTTTTTTACATATCGCTGGATTTAATTCTCTAATATTTTGTTAAAGATTTTTTCATCCATGTTCGTGAGAATTTGGCCATCGATTTTTTTTTCTTGTAAGTGCTTTGTATTTGATATTGGGTTACAGTGGCATGATAAAATGACTTGGAAAGTGTTCTTTCTCCTCTTTTCTGGTAGGGTTTATGTTAGATTATTACGGTTTCTTCCTTAAGTCTACTATAGAATTTAACAGTTATGCCATCTGAGCTTGGAGTTTTCTTTGTGGGAAGGTAATTACGAATTCGATTTTTTAACAGATATAGGAATCTTTAGATTTTCTGTTTATTATGTCGATTTTATTAATTTGTATCTTTCAAGGAATCTATTTCACCTAGTTTGTCGAATTCATTGGCAAAATGTTGCTCATAAGATTCCCTCATCATCCTTACACTGTCTATAGGATCTGTAGCAATGTCCCTCCTTTCATTTGAGGTACTGGTAATTTCTATTTTCTTTTTTTCTTGGTCAGGATTTCTAGGGATTCATTCATTTTATTGATCTTTTTAAAGAACCAAATTGACTTTTTTCTTGATTCTTTTATTTAGAGAATGGTATTATAGATGAAACTAAAGGCCACTGTAATCCTTTCCCTTAAGCCACTCCTCTCCTTCTGTCCCCGAGGTTTCCCGTTTCCCGTTCCCCTACCACTTGTATGTTCAAGCACTGCTGACTTCTGCTACTCTTCTGGAATCTTCCACGTACTCACCATGTTTCCCGCTTCTGCAGCCAGCCGGGCAGCATAGCGAGCTATCAGCCGGTGTTCCTCGTCCAGTCGGCTGGGACTGTCTAGGACACTGTCAAGGAGATAAAAATTCAACAAGTTGTCTATTAAACGCCCCCTACTCCTGCTTCTCTCTTAGAGAGAAAGATGGGGCAAAAGCTTGTAAAGAAAAGAATAGCAACAAAATAAACGGAGGCCTGGGTTATAGATACTCATGGTCTTCTGAGACAAAGAGGACTCATAGAAATGATGAGGCCACGTGCATCGTTTCTCTTCATTAGCATATCCCCACTGCTCCTATACCCTCAGGAGGGATGCTTCTTTTTAATGCGAGGGCTGAGAAAAGACATTTACAAAGCCCTAGAGAAGGATTTCTAATCAAATGTTTTTTTTTCTTTTTCTAATCAAATGTTTTTTTTTTAAAACTCATGACTTTTAGACATAGGTCTTGAATTTAAAAAGACCAAAAGAAAACTAAAGCATCATGAAAAACAGAGGGCTGACAAAAAAATACAATTAATAATGGCGAAGCAAAACCGAGGAATCCAGGCTGGGGCAGGCCCAACACACGGCAAAGCCGGAGAAGGTGACATGGTACCAAACCTTCCCTGAATGACTCTCTTCTTTTACCATGCTTGTTCCGCAACTCCAGCCCCATCTTAGAGTGAAGTAATTTAGTCCATTACTCTTTAACTGAGTATCGGCACTCTAAAAATTTAAAGACCCACCGAGGTGGGACATCGGATTTTGCCACACCGGGATAAGACAAGGGTTCTGGAGAAGTAGGCCTGTTCTGTAGAGATGTGATGCTATAACTGATTACGGAATAACTGACTCCTGCGATTAAGCATGCTACGCCGACTGTGGCTTATTCCTCTCAGGGTACTCCTGGATTAATAGGGACTGTGGCTATACGATTCCTTTGTTTAAGTTTGACGGATGCTTTAAGATAACAGTGATGACGACAACAGAGATGGCAGTCGTGGCTTGCTCTGGCCCTGGGTTCTTGGAAGCCTAAAAACTCTAGACTGGAAATTAGCAATATGACAAGTAATATAAAAAAATTCCAAGACATGAGTTCAATACTCATCAAATCTTGTCATAACTATTGAAGGGAATCTGGGAAGGGTGAAGATAAATCAAAAGCGATCCATCTGACCTTCTCAAGTACATAATCAGCTGTATATTTCCTAGATTTTTTTCACTTTTCCATTTTTTCTACCTCCGAGTAATTATTTAAATTTAGTCTTTCCTCTAGAATACTTTTTTTTTTTTTAAATGTGCTTTAAGTAGTCTATGACACTTATATACACTATAATTTTAGGTGCGCAAATGTCAGTCTCCAGCACGTATAATCATCTTCTCAAAGATGATCTTGTAATAAGAACATCAGATGACTTAAATAACTCTGGGTCAAGACCCCAAGGTTAGGGCTGACCTATATTTATGCCTTAGAGGTATCTGAAATGAGAGAACTATCTTTATCTTTCAAATAAACAATATCACTAGTGAACATTTAATAACACAAGTAGATAATATTATAGAGGGACTGGCAGCCTAAGAAGTGGAACTTAAAGTGGCTGACCTTTGTTTTTGGTAAGAGATACAATGAGTTCCCCTGTGCCCAAGAGTTCCTCCTTCTGTATCACGTCACATTCCCCTGGGAAGGTTAATGGTGCTTGTCATTTATACCCGAGTGTAGACGACATGGCTGCTTTAACTGAGGCTGCTTTCCAGCCAGAAACTAAAACTTTATGCTGATGAGGCATTTTCAGGTCAATGAAAATTATGAAGCAAATTACAAAGGTTCCTTATTCTTCTGCCTGAGCTGACTTTCATTTTCAGAATTAGCCAGGAAATATATGACTTCTTCAAGAGAGTATGAAGCTCAGTTCCTTAGACTATAAATCAAGAAGAGATGCAGCACTCACCCAATCTTCATGTTCTCCCAGGGTTCCTGGCCACCAATCCTTGCTCAGGGAGGCTAATATCCCTAAGACTTTGAGGACCTTGGCTAAACCTACCATAAATCTTTTCGGGCTGAAATATTAGGTAGCAGTTCCTGTCCAGCATTCTGCTGCTACTTTCGCCATGGAAACTTTTAATCACCTGGACAATTGCCCTTGCTGATAATAAGCAAGCTGTCCTGGCGGGGGTGAGACAACTCTATTCCTAGAAATCACAGGGGTGGGGCAGCGTGCAAAGTAATCATCTGTTGGGTGAGGAAGCACTCTGTGATACAACGCAGTTATCAGGTTCTACCTTTTCTCCCTTCAGATAAGTCTACCAGTCAGAGGTGGGAAGTAAGAGAAGCCTATAATCTTTAGAGACAGGTGAGTGCCTAAAAGAAATAATGCTACTGAGTCATACTCGGAAAACTATGGGACACGGTATGAAGTATAATATTAAAAAGAGTTCAAATATATGTTTTTTCCTCATTGATTACTGATTTATTCTTCTGTTATAATGGGGAATAAGGATGACCTTACCAGGGAACCATGACAGTGTGGGCAAAACTAAGATCGAAATTTCAGGCTCCAGCCTTTCTTATGTGTGTAGGTTATAAATTATGGCTTTTTTCCCCCCTGAGAATAAGAATCTTGAGTTGTTTGGCACAGTGACTCTTCTCCGCTGCCATGCGGAGCGGCTGGGATGGCTCTAGGTTATTTAAACTTGACCTGCCATTCTCCATGCAGATGGTGGTGGTGTTGGCACAGAGCGGGCAGGTGGCTTTGGATCTGCCTGACTATATAACAGCACTTTGTTTGGTGTTAACTCTTTCGAAGGGTTAACTTTACTGTAGTTAGCGGTTATCAAACATTTTTCCATCCTAACCCACTGAGGGATCAGTCGTATTCCCATATAAACAGTGAGTCACTACCACAGTAGTTTTCACAGAAAGGGGTCTGTGAGACTTTTATAATACATATAATTATTATAATGTGAGGAGGTATATATATCATTATGAAAAAGTCCCCGAGGTGACAATGATCCAGTATCACTGCTGAAAATCCCTGGTTTAGATAATCGACAATGACAGATTCTGGGAAAGAGATGAAGATGTAACATGTAAAGATATAATGGGGTGATGGTATCAAAGATTAGAGAACGTAAGATATCTGTGAGGTGACCAGCCCTAAGCTCTGAGTGTCAACAGAAAGATTTCATCATGTAGGCAAGAAGGAACAGAAAGAGGTTGCATCAGATACCTCTGTGAACGGACATCTTTGGGGCTGCATATCTTTGAGGTTTCTATGCTCTTTAAGTATTATCTGAAGGAAGTGAGCTCCACTTTAAAGGAGGATTCCTAACTATATGTTTAGATAAGTGCCTGGGCTTGGCAAGGCTCCTTCTCCTTGAGAAGCTAATATTTTAGCAATTATCTAAACCCTGCCAAACATAGCTGGTAGCTTCTCAAGAAAAACGCCACAGGCAGAGCTTTTTCCAGCTGGCAAGCCCGGGAACACAGCTCTCCCTCCCTCCGCTCAGCCCTTGGCTCCCCGCCTGCGGCCGCTGCTCTCCCACTGACCGTGCACAGTGCTGCAGACGGGCCACGTAGGAGGCTATCAGGGCGTGCTCATCGGCCCAGGGGCTGCGTACAGGCTGGCTACACTGTAACCTAGGAACAACGGAGGCAAAGACAGCAAGCGTGACACAGACACACACAGAGCGAGAAATGAACATGAATTAAAATGGGCAAATTTCAAAGAAATACAGAAAAAAAATAATAAATCATGATAAGGAAAACGAAAAGACCACAGTGTATAATGGAATACAGAGAATATATCTTACGAATCCTTTGGACAAAAGCAATCCCTCAGGAGACAACTCTGGCCAACTGACACTATAGCCCTTGAGGAGAGAAACCAAGGGGGGGGGGGGCGGTCAGCTGGGCCCCCTGCTCACCAGTCTGGCCAGGCTCTGGGTTCCATGATGGATGCAGTTTTTCAGGAATGCCCTCTGGCAGGAAAACAGGCAGAGAGGGGCTACTAAGTGTCCCCCTAATGCTTTTATAGATTTGTCTGCACGTAAGGGTTTTCCGTGTTACCTCGTGATACCAGTTAAACCTTTTAATTTCCATGAAGATATTGCCTTTAGCATCATTCTAATTTTTTTCCCACGCAACTGGTACTTAAAACAAACTTGTTAGAACTGTATCTCATTGTGAGACAACACTGTATACATTCCCAGCGAGGCACTGCTGTAGGTATACGGAAGGTCCTTGAGTATGCAACCTTTCCTGTTGTTCAAGAAGGGGTGGCTAGGGCAAATCTCAGAAATTTTATCATTTCACTTGGGAAGACTTACTTTACATAACCTCAATGCCATTATCACATTTAAAAAATCTAAAAAAAATTTTAGTAACTCACTCCAACTGAAAATTTTGTCTTAAAAAAAAAAAATCCTTTTACAGTTAATATCAAGATTCAAACGAGGTCCACAAACCTTGCATTTGACTGATAGGTTCTGTTTTTAATCTATAACAGTTCTTCCTTTTCCCTGTTTCTTTTCTGTCATTTCTTTGTGAGGAAAACGGGCTCTCTTGCAGCATATCCTATATTCTGGATTTAACTCACTGTCGTCTGTGCTGGCATTTACTTTCTCTATCCTCCCTGGTTAGATCTAGATGCTTGATTAAAGTTTTTGTTTTTGTTTTGTTTTCGAGAAGCGGCTAGAATCAATCCTAGGTAATACGGTGTATGTATACATTAAATAGGAATATAAATATTGATCAGGAGATTCGGATGTTACTGGTTACATCTCTCCATTATAAAGTCCCCCCATCACCTTTTCACTTAATAGTTTTAGCATTTACTGATGATTCTTGACTAGATTATTTCATTAGGGGTTGAAACATGTTGATTTTTCTCATTGTATCATCTTTTCTGCATTTGTTAATTTCCGCTATATGTTTATCTTGAAATACTGCTCATTTAGGAAAGGTAAAATAAATGGCTGATATTATTTAACAAAATTCAGAACAATGAGTTAGTACCCTAGCAAACTCCAATGGTTACCAAGGATTTTTCTCTTTTAGTATCATTATGAACTCATAATTTTTATGTACCTGATGTGCTTCAGTCCATTGTAATTATCTTTTCGGTGCTCAAACTGACCTATCTTTGGCCAGTGAGAGCCCCTGTAACTAGGCTCCTATGTTCTTCTGACATATCCACTAGGTCTTATTAGATTCCTTGCTTGGCACAATAAGATGCTCATCTTGTAGATAAACTACCCCATACCTGAAATGCACTGTTCGTCCAAGCATTCCAGGTTCCCTTTACTAGGAGAGAGCACTTAGAGACCATAGTCAGGACTCCAGGGTGATCATTGTTCCTGCTTCTAGACCTTTTCCATGGATAATGCTAGTAAATTTATATATTTTAGAAAAAATAAAAATAAATTCTTTCAGCTCTTTTATATACTGTTCCATTTTCTTCTAGTTTGCATTGTTTCTAATGAGAAGTCACTGGAAAATCTTATCTTTGCTCCCCTGTAAATAACATCTTTTTTTTTTCCTAGGTGCTTTTAATATTTTCTCTTTATCACTGGTTTTGAGCAATTTGATTGTAAGCACCTTAGTATAGTTTTCTCTGTTTATCCTGCTTACAGTTTGTTGAGCTTCTTGTATCTGTAGGTTTACAGTTTTCATCAAATTTGTAAAAATTTATTTGGAAAATTAGAAAAAATGATTGCTTTAAATAATTTTTTCTCTTTGTCTGTTCAACTGCTTGACATTGTCCCACAGGCCACTAAGGCTGTTCGTTTTTCAGCCTTTTTCTTTCTGTGCTTCATTTTGGATAGTTTGTACTGCTATGTCTTTAAGTGGACTTTTCTTCTGTAATTTGTGACCTCTTAAGACCATCCATTGAATAGTTCATATCAGGTATTATCCCTTTCAACTCTAAAAGTGTTTTTTTATTTAAAAAACTTTCTTATTAAAGTAGAACATATATGCAGAAAGTCACAATCACATTTATACTTAGTTCTTTTTTATTCTACTTTTCTCTTCATTATGTTCATATTTTCCTTTATATATTTTTAAAAATTTATGTCTTATTTCTGGCTCTGGTTATATTGACTAATTTTCTCTTGGTTACAAGTCATACTTTCTTGCTTCTTCCTATCTTCTAATTTTGTACTGAATGATGAAAATTGTGAATATTATGCTGTTGAATGTCTGGATTTTGATGTCATCCTCCAAAGAATCTGGTAGTTAATTTACTTGTGGACAGCTTGATCCCTTGAGGTCTGTATTTAAGCTTCATTAGTGCCGATCTACAGCAACCTTCTCTAGGGCTGTTTTTGACCTGCTCCTAAGGCGTGGCCTTTCTGGGGTCTTTACTGAATAACCAAAGCATCCAATGACGTCTCTCTACTCTGGTTGGTTGAAACTTAACTAACTGAGCTCAGGTAGCTGTTCCACTTTCAAATTCCCCAGGAACTGTTCTTTCCCAGGTACTTGTTCTTTTCTGGTCTTCTGATATCTCATTTATGCAGGTACAGCTTCGTTTTCAGCCAAAGACTCAAGGGTCCTCTATGAAGATTTATGAAGATCTTTCTCTGCACACTTCCTCCTCTTTGGTAATTTGCTTGGCAAAGTCCAGCCTCCCTAAACACCAATCTCTTCTCTTCTTATTCTCAGCAAGACTGCCTTGCTTTGCTTGTATCTTGCAAGGGGGATTCGCAAATGCCTCTCGGCAGAAAGCCTGGACAATCCGAGTGCTCTTCTCATTTGTTTCTCATCCCTCAGAGATGAGTCTTGTCCTATTTACTGTCTAATTTCTGAAAGTAGTTGTTACATTCGGACTGATTTTCTAGTAATTTACAGTGGGAGAGCTAATCTGATGCCAGTTACTTCACCATGACCGGAGTGGAAGTTCTCTTCGTAGTAAATCATTTTTATTATACTTTTGTAAAGTATTGGTCTACTTCAAACTAGAAATTAAAACAAAAACAAAACTGCTTCTTTCTGGAAGACAGAGAAGTAGTGCTATATAACCTTGTAGGCTATTATAAAGGCTTTAGTTTCCTCTAATTTGAGAAGTTACTGGAGGGTTTTAAGCAGAGGTGAAGTATGATATAATTTACATTTTAATAGGATCATGTGCTCTATGGAAGATAAAGTGCCAGAAAGCAGAGGAAAAAGTAGCCAATTAGAAGGCTACTGGAGAGACAAGAGTGGCTGGAAAAATAGTAGTAGCAGTAAAAGTGGTAAGAAATAGCAAGACCTTGGGCAGATTTTGATGATGTTTTTCAGATAAAGATGATAAAATAATCTTAACAGTTTATATGGGAGAAGAATCATGGGTCCTGACTCAGCGACGAGGATAATGGGATTGCCATTAACTGAGATGGTGACAACTACGGGAGAAGTAGGTTTAGTAGGGAGAGAGAGAGAACTCAGCCTGGAACATGCTAATTGTGTGTATTAAATATTCAAGTGAAGGTATTGATTAGAAAGAGGATATGAGGTTAGAGCTCAGGGAAAAGGTCTGAGCCAGAAAAATAAGTCTGGAAGATACAGGACATAGATAGTATTAAAAGCTATGAGTCTGTCACAAATACAGAGGACAATCTGGTGATGGCCAGAAGGGAGGGAGTGGGGGCCTGGGGGAAAGGGGTGAAGGGTTCAAGAAGTAGAAATCAGTAGTTCATAGATGGTCACAGGGATGGAGAGCATGGCATAGTGAATACAATTAGCATTAATGTAATGGTTAGGTGGAGAGCCGGAGGAAAGAAAGAGCAATGAGGGAAAACATTTTATAAACTATATAAATGTCCAATTAATTTATTGTATACTTGAAACTAATAATAAAATAAAATTTAAAAAATTAAAATTAAAAAAAAAAAAAGAAGCTATGAGTCTGGACGGGATTACCTACAGTGAGTGAGTATAGATTGAAAAGAGAAGTGGTCCCTCTGATATACTAATATTTAGAGTTCAAAGAGGTATGGAAAAACGAGGAAAGGAGGCCGAGGAGGAGGAGGAAAACCAGAAGGGCACAATACCTGGGGGCAAGTGCGGAAAGTGTTTCAAGCAGAAGAAAGTGACCACCTGTGTCAAATGCCACTGATAGATCAAGTAATGTTAGTCCTGAGAATTCAACGCCGATTAGCACTGAGGAAGTCACTGGTCTCCCAGATAGAAATGGTTTTGGCAGAGTAACAGGAAGTGAAAATCTGACCAGGTGTGTTCCAAAGGGAATTGCAGAACAGAAACTGGAGACGTTTACAATAGAAGCAACAGTTTAGCTTTATGTAAAGACCGCTATTCAGAACCGGTGTTGTTTGCCAGATAATCAGGGATCTAAACCGAAATGAAAAGCATCATAGCAGCTTATAGTAAGGCGATAAGAAACTTAAGCATCCAAGAATTTTCCTGCAATTTTGTTTGGGGTACGGGTGTTAAATTGTTCTACTCACATTCGAAGTTGTACCTGTTTTTTGAGATTTTGTAATTAAATTTTTTTTATAAAATAAAAAATATATAGTGCTATATATATGCAATATATATGTATGTATGTGTGTGTATAAGTATGTATGTATGTATATGTATGTATAATGTTCTTGTTTATACTAACCTGAGTTAGAATTGCTGACGGGTTTACCTTAAATGCTTGAATGGAAATGGAATTTAATCCCAACCCAGGAGCAGTTAAAAACTGGAGGTCTGCCCGAGCTCTCTGATGGACTTTGGAAATCTGCCAGCACTAAGGACCCTGCAGGTCCATAAAATTAGGTGTTAATTTTCAATTACTCTGCTTTTCTGTCTTTCAAAAAAAGATTGGAGAAAAAAAGTAATTCCAATGTTGCCTTGGAGAGATTCTCATAAATTCATATGAGCTAGCTGCTTCATGACCAAGCCGAAACCTTCATTAAGTTCTGCTTTTCAACCCAACTCTGTTTTCTCTCATTTCGAAGGAAGAGAATGAGTGGCCTGAGTCCACAAAGGGGTAGCCTCTGGCTAGACCAATCTCATTTAGCCTCCTTTCTTAGTTTCCCCAACATCTCTGTTGGTCTCAGTCTAAAAAAACAGCAGAATTGTGGCCTTTGTAATTCTACTGTATTCTGTAGATAACAAGATAAATTCTTTACCTTGGCACTCAGTCAGAAAGCCATTTTAATACTATCATATTCCAACTCATCTCTTAACTTGGTCATGTCTCTAGAGCTCAGAAAGAATGTTTTTACTGTGAGATCCAGCCTTTAAAACTGCGTTTCCTTCTTGAGAAGTACGTGTTAAAGTAAAAAAGTTCTAACCAATATTATCTTGCATTTTCTTAAGATTTCTAACAATCAGTAAGTATTCAGAATTAAGTGGCTCTAATATACACCTGATACTACCCAAATATGGTGTTACATCCCAACCCAATATATCTTCATAAACTGAACATAACAGAAAACATTATTTTACACTTGAGAGAAATAAACATGAGGTGATAGGGAGAAAAAGGGTCTCCTGAAACAAACATATACAAACGGAGGTATAATATAATATACTTACACAGGCAATTTTTTTCAGAACCCACCCCAAAAAGAAGCCTATAGCCATGTGTCTCCTTTATACCTCTACCTTCTCCAGGGACAGCAGCCCCCTTATTGGAGAAGTGACCCGCAGTCATCCTAGGTGGGGCCACCAAACATAAAACCCTTGGGTAGGTAACATGGTCCAAGATGGACCACATAGAACTTTCATTGGAATTTTCAAATTGAAACTAAAAGACAGGCGATCCGTATAGGGGAGTAAGGTTATGAAATGTGAACACGCGGGTCTCAGGGCGATATTCCCTGCCGTGTAAAAAAGGTAGCAGCATTAGGGAAGAAAAAGCTGACATGGAGGTGACAGGTGCAAGGAGCATGTTGGGGTCAGGGAAGAAGAAAAGGAGAGACACCTCGATGAGTTAAGAGCTCCCTTGCTCTGAGGCGCAGTCACATACAACCTTGCTCTTCCCAGTTTAGTTACAAAAACAAAACGTCTTGTTTTCTTTAAGCCAATTCAAACTGTGTTTCTGTCATTTACAGACAAGCGTTTTGACTAAAATATAAACAGATACCAGAAGTGGGATATAACATGAGTTGAACTAGCTGAGTCAAGTTGAAGCGTGGATGGTAACAAAACTCTTCATCCCTGGGCAGGGAAAACACATCATCAGTCTTGCTATATGGCTACAGAGCATGGCAACTGGTTAAATTACGACCTCTGGGATCCTGGGACATAGATCTTGTGCCCCTTATGACTGGAGTTCCAGGCACCCTGAGAACAACAACAGGGTGCAGGAGTGATTTGCTTAAGTCTTTGGTATGATGCTGAGAGAAAGAGAGAGAGAGAGAGAGAGAGAGAGAGAGAGAGAGAGAGAGAGAGAGAGAGATGGGTTGTCTAAAAGGCAGCTGCCTCAATCCACCAAGGGCAAGCTAGGGTTAAGACAACTAGGGTTTTAAGGGGGTTGTACTATTCCAGAAACCCCAAACATAAACCTCAACTCTTTGGCAGAGTAGGGTAAAGGCTGTGGCCCAGTGATGCAGATAATCTGAGGCTCTAAGTGCTTCGTACACAGCTGATCAGCTGCTTCTCCCTTTCAGAGCCTTCGGATTCCCAGGGTGGGCTTTCTTCTGGGCTCCTCGCACTGCCAGCTTAGGTTTTTATCCTCTCCAGTTTGTAAACTCGGTTACCACTCATCTCCCTGCTTTGCTCGTTCCAAAATGTTGCTATTGTCTCCTCTTCCATTTTTCTTTGTTCTTGTGAGTTTTCACTTTAAAAACAAAAAAGTCTCGACTGTCATTTTAATGCATTCCAGGGGGAAATATAGGCAAATGTGGCTTAACATGCTATGTTTTCTGTTACTTCTCTTTTCCCCATTCTCTAAATTACAATTATCCTATTTTTAGACCTCTACTTTTGCATACTGGGTATTTGAGTGTTTAAAATGTATCATCCGGTCCATGGTAGAATGGGTTAATGAACCATAAAAAGACCTAGACCCGATGTGGACAGAACCTAGATATCTGGGACCCCACTCTGCCTCCAAGACAGGTGTGCAAGCGGTTACAGTTCTCTATGGAGAGCTGCATGATGTCAAGGAAGAAAATTCTGGAAATGTGTGCGGGATGTGTGTGGGGGGCACGTGGGTGTGTATGTGGGCATGTACACATTTTTGCACACATCTGCATGCCGGGTAGCAAAACAGCGGTCTGACAAAAGTCTCTTGTTATTTTTCTTGACGGTACAACCTATCACAGACACGCAGGATGGGCAGTCGTATAATCCTTGGAGTCCTCTCACCCACAGGAGGCGCACGGTCTCTTGGGTGACAAGGCCGTGGGTGTGTGAGTGAAGCCATCAGCGGTACCGAGCAGTAGGAGGGCAGGAGGCTGGCACACTGGGCGAAGCCAGGAGATGGAGGGCATCCTGCGGGCATTTCAGCAGCTTTTGCGATCCCTCTGCCCTTCCTTTTATTCTTTTGCCTTATGCTTTATGCTTTACGGTTTGTGCCTTCCCCCCCCCCTTTTTTTTTTAACTGGAGTAAGAACACACGAGATCTGTCCTCTTAAAACTTTAAGGCCCAATAGTGTTAATCAGAACTTTTTTATATTGTTTAACTGGGTTTGTGCTTTTCAAAGTTAAAATTCAATACCTAAAATTAAGAGTTGATATTAATATATACCGACAAAGCTAAAAGTTTCCTATTGCAGGTTTCCGATGCTGCCATAGTTACATGAAATGCCTGGAGAATTGTAAAAGTTTAAATACTTATAAAGATAAAACTTTAGAAGACATTTAAAAATATTAGCACCACTTCCCGTATTGGTCAAGATATACGGTATAACTTAAAACAAAACAATAGTACAGAACACAACATCACAGTTCACATTCTGAATGCCGGGGAAGAGTTGGGGGGCGGAGGCAAACCTCAGGAAATCAGATGGGGGGCAGCATTTGAAGCCTCTGTTTTAAAGTTTCAAAAGCTTCTTGTTGTTTGTTTTCGGGTGTGCTATTCTATTCTGATTCTTTCAAAAGAAAGCAATTTAATATTTTCCCAATATTTTTAAAAATTTTATTTTCAATAAAATTTCCAGAAACTATTTAGTCTAAGGCAAAGACAAATTTTCTCTTTCAACTATAGAAATATCAATAGGGAAATAATAGATTATACAGGGCAAATCCCTAGAGTGGAATCTCTCAGGGACATAATTCATAGTGTGTCACGTGATAACCAGCGTCTTTGCCATTGATAGGGGTTTTTTCTTTAAAAAGTAATCTTTACATTTAGGATCATTTTGTATTTGGATTAATTTATAACATAGTATTATTTTGATCACTGTGGCTATCACTATTTTTTTTTATGTACTGCCTATTGAAAAGGTAGAAACTGGGGTTCTTACATTTTTTCTGCATTTTTATTACTGTGCATGTTCTTATCGGATTCAGTGATTTATGTCTTACGTTGAGTGCTAAAGGAAACCTCTTATTTCGGGAGAATAGCTTTATCCTTCCTTGAGGATTCTCTGCCCCAACAGAGGAAGGCTCTGTGACTGGGATGACACACTGGCTTTCATCAGACTCTAGGGACATGGGTCTGACGACATTCAGGGGAGTAAAGGAAAACTGGGGAGTCCTCGAGGAAGTAAATAAATTACTAGATGGAAATTTATACTCATTGGAAACAGAGGCCATGAAGAACCAAATCTATGAACTATGCAATTAATGTCCACGTTATAATCTCATCCTGAATATAAATGAAATCTCCTGAAATTCGAAGAACTATACTATTAGGATGGGGACACCTGGTTCCCATGTAGCCTCTACTCCAGCAGCTACTCTTCTTGATAAGTTACAGTGCTCAGTCTTCCTTCTTGGTCTGCTTTGGGCTCTGGCTGCCTTTGGTCTGAGGTTTAGTCTCTAGATAGCCTGTGATAACCACCTTTAGGACTAAGTCTATCTAGAAAGAGGTGCTAGCAGAAATGCTAACTTTAAAATAAATCTTAATCCAGGCTGTACTATATCATCTGAAACCACTTTCAAAAAATAAGAGACTTTGTGACTGACAACTGGCAGCTGGCCATTTACTAGGAAACCTGGGGTTTAATGCTGCTGCATAAAGCCTAAAGGTTAGTCCTACAGAGGTGGCTGTGATCATCACTGTTTCTGAGTCTCTTCTTTCAGGCTTCTCAAGCAATACTACACTGCCCAGGAAGCGGTACTCCCTCTAAGAGCCTCTAGCAGCTACATTTAGTTGCGATCACTGAATATCTGGTGCCCTTGGTCACCAGGTACTTAGGGCCCCTCAGGGACTCAGGTGACTCAAGTGACAAAGCTAATAAATGAAGATGACACAAGTGAAGTTAAACCCTAACAGGTGGCATTGCTAAAACTAACATACGACTTACAAGGGGGTGTCTTTCAATGATCCACCTCGTCTTCCTGGTTTTGAAATGGAAACACGCCTGAGTTGATATTTAGATCATGGGTCTGGGTCTGAATGCTTATGGGTGTTTAACATCAAAACTAAGGACGAAGGCCAGCAAGGGTCGCTGTAATATCTAGGTAGACGGGAGAGGTTGAATTGTTCCGTATTCTTCCAGAAGCTTTCTGTTCCTCCTTGAGAGGGTCTTCTTTATAAATTATTCTGTTTCTTTCACACTTATTCTCTCACTATAGTTTACTTCTTAAATAATGAAAACAGTATCTTAAATTCTCACATAAACCCTACAAGGAAGACACTATTACTATTCCAATTCTATAGATAAAAATAGGAGGATAGAAATCTTGTTCAAGGTCAGGCAAGAGCCAGGATACAAATGCACCACTCAGCTCTGCCCAAAGCGGCAGCACGGCTATTTCCCTACTGGTAGCGTTTCAACAAGGCTATGGGCAAGTACTCACCTGGTCAGGGTTTTGAGTCTCCATGTGAATAATCTGTATTATTAGGTCACTCTGACTTACTAAGTCCCTAAACCCTCTATTCCAGGGTAGCTCTACAGTTTACTACTTAGCTTTCTTTTAAGGCTATTTTCCAAACTTGCGTGATAATAAGAATCACCTGAATGGAATACTTGCTAAAACTAGCTTCTCAGTATCTCAGGATCCATTGGGTCTGATGTGGTTCCAGGTAGCTGCATTTTTAATAAGTTACCCAGGTGATTCTTCTCATCAATCAAGTTTGGGAAACACTGAGCTTCAGCCAATGGGAACAAATGTAGGTGATTTTAAGAATGATACCGTAAGTCCTCACTTAACATCGTGGATAGTTCTTGGAACTGTGGTGAAACAACATATATAATGAAACCGATTTTACCATGGGCTAATCGATTTGAACAAGAGTTCAGTTCCTACAGCATCTCATCAATGTTATAATGAAACGATGGTGAATGAAACTAAGCTGTTAGGGGACCAGCTGTATATTATATATTAAGTCAAAGTCTTATTGGGCAGATGACATTTCTGTAGCTGAATTAAGCCGAAGCGATCAGTAGATACGGCATGAAGTGGTTTTCTTCAGGAAGGACTTGGGGTGTGTGGTTGGAATGTCTTTGTTGTTGGTTGTTTTTTTCTTTTTTCTTTTTGAGTGATGAATGTTAGAAAGAATTCTTTAATGGTTGTGCCCCTGAGGGAGTTTCTGCCTTGCCCTGGTCTTGGAACAGCTTAAACCAAACAGAAAGTAAGCCATTTTATATAGTTCTTTTAAGTCCTGCCTAAGAGAATTCTGGAGAAAAGTAAACTCAATAAATAGGAGAAAGGAGTACACAGTTCCAGTTCCCTGAAGGACCCTAAAGGAAACTCTTGTATAACTAAGAGAGGGACTTAGGCTTTTCAACTCGAATGTTTATGAATCAGATATAGGATGATTAAGGTGAATATGAGGGATTAATTCAATTTACACAGCTTAATCAGGACACAGATCTGCCCTCAATACAGAAAGAACCCAAATGCAAAACTGCTGAAATTCATGATCATCAAAATGTTATTTAATGTTAAAAAAAACATGCCTGATCTACTTTGACACTATGTTCACTGCTTGTCACAAATGCAGTTTCCACCTCAGGCACCACTCAAAAGCGAACTTCTTCAGCTGCTATATTTATGAGTAAGAAAAAAAAAAGATAAAAAATGTAGAAAATAACATTAAAAGACAGTCAAAGGAGGAGAAGGCAATCCAGTCCTTTCTGCCCCGTGGAATGCTTTGCTTCCAGGCCAGAGGCCTGCCCCCAACGCGGAGCAGAGACTGAGTCACGACCCACACATACCTCTTGGTGGGAGTGGGCGCTCCGGAGGACATGTGGCTCACCACGGTGTCATTCATGTTAGTCACAGGCCGAGGAGGACTGAAAGAAAAGACATTTGCATTACATTAATGATTACCGACATGACTAGGGGAAACAAGGAAAGCGTGATAAGGGCAAAAGCACCGACTATCACGCCCGATAGGCAGAGTGGGACCCACGGGGAGTGGGGTCGGAAATCGATACGTCCAGCCTAAGGAAATTCAACAGGAAGGGTTCCCTCGAGCGAAGACAAGGGACCACACACCTGTGCTGCACCAGCAGCGACGAATCAGAAACATGCTACTACCGGATGCACCTTCGGCGCCTTTCGGTTTGTACTTGTAGGACACAAGAATCAGAGTTCCGCCACTTTGCTAATCTCTCTGCATTTTAGGTGTTCACAGGATTACCAGGTGTTTGGCGTTTATGGCAGATCACAAAAGTCACAGCGGCAACGTGCACACTGTCCTGAGACTTGGTCAGAGCTCATCTACCTTCCCTCAGATTTAGCTTGTACGTTTTTTTACCAAAACAATTAAACTGTTAAATACTAAAATCTTCTATTAGTCCTTTACTAGAATCTTAACGACGAACCACATTTTATACCTATACGCTAGTTAGAATGCTTTCCTTTAAAATTGAATCCAAATTTAAATTTGAAGGTAAGCATTTTTGATAACTTACCTTTTTAGCTGTCGGTTTTCTGGACTCCAGATCTATTTCTCCCTCTTGTGAGTTTCTTGAATGAATGTATCCAAACTTATCAAAAAGAATCTATGATTTGGTCTTTTAGCCATTCTTCAACCCCTCTCCCGCCCCACCAGGTTCAGCTACAAAGGGTTTCTGTCTTGCGTTTGAAGCCACATGACAATTGCTAAACATTCCTCCTGGGAAATCTCTTACTTCCTCTCCTAAGAAGTACTTTTCAGAGAAATATGTCCATCAAAATCAGAAAAGTAAAGCAAAAAAATCCTCTCTCATATTTAGGTGTTTGGGGCACTACCTCCTGGTCTCTCCTTATCTGTAAGAACTGAGTTAATTATGTAAAACGTTTTTGGGGAGGGTGTACTTAACGAGTCTTCATAAATATGAAGGGACCAGAGCCCTTACTATTTTGCAGGTTTCACAGTACATTCAAATAAAGTCTCAAGGGAAATTTTTCAGGTAGAGCCAAGAAACCTAGAGGAAAGGTTGAAAGAAATGGATAGACTGATCTACGTATCTCTATATATGTCTATGTACCTATGTAATTTTTAAAAAATTCATTCATTTTTATTATGGTGACATTGGTTAACAAAAGCCAGTAAGTTCCACGTATACGATATACTTTTTTAAAAGCCAATTTCATTTTTGGGTAAAGAAATCGTTTTAATGATTTTCCATTTAATGGAGAGAATCAAAGATGGGAAGTAATTTGCAGGGAACCGATTTAAGTCTCTTGACTTGTAAGCCATAGCACTATACCTGTTACACATCCCTCCCTCTGTGTGACACGTCCCTAAGTAATATTCAGAATTTGAAGCATGTCTTTCTACCCTAGGATTCAATTTTACATTATTTAGCTTACTACCCATCTTCTAGACACAATTTTGCCCAAACTTTCAAGCTTATTAACACTAGCAGCTGTGCTGAGTTATAATCAATTAATGAACTGGTTTAGGTTGATTAACAATGGAAGTGAACACGGAGATTAGCTTAATTTTAGTATTAAATTTACAATTTTGCCACCAGTTCTTTTAAATCAATTGTCCAAACTGAACAAGGAGACAATTCCTACAAAAGGAACAAAGCCAGCATCATAGCTTTTCATACTTGAGGGCACCAGAATCATTCTGATCCTGAAAATAAAATGGACTTTGCTTTTTTAATATATTATTATTAGCAACTCACTTCCAAAATAAGAACACGTTCATGTTGTTTTCAAAAATAATGCTATTACCTAGTATATTTCAACACTGAAGATACCACTGTATTTAATTTCCTTTCTGATAGTCTCAGAGGAAATATGACCATACAAAAATATTTTTTTACTTCCTTAAACATGGATCCATGTGATAAAATTTCATGATTTTTAGCATTTTGTTTGATCTGATGCCAGAAAAGTCTTTATTAATAATCATCTTTATCTCTTGACAAATATGCTCAATTCTTATCTTACAGCACACATATCAAAGCCTCTTTTCTAATATTTAAAACCAGAAGTAATGATTACATCGTAAGCTGTAAACTAATCGCATCTGCCCCAAATTTCATACTCTTTTTGAACCTCTAACATGTTTTATAAAGGGAAATAGGTATGTGTTTGCAGTCCAAGATGAAAGAGGCATTCGGAAACGTAAAGGGGATCTTCACTGCAGGATCTACCACTCAACCCCCAATTCACTGTGAAAGCCGATAGCTGGCATGCTATCTTAGGAGATGTAATACACCAAAAACGATTTGTGGCTTAAAAAAAGAAAATCTTCACAGTTCCTGTAGGACACAGTTGAAAAAGCATGCTTCCGGGTCTGAAGACAGACAGAAATGTACAAAGCAAAGCTGACATGACTCAGTGGATTGGTTTTGTTGATCCCGTTCAACATTCAGAACCCACTGCAAACTTGAACATGTATGTCTACACTCATGTTCTGTATCCTCCTTTGGTGAAGAACTCAGCAAGGCACCTTTAGACACTAATGAGTTTTGTGATGCCCACACGGCCACCAACCATCACAGAGATATGGGAGGTTGTTTTGATAAGGAAATTGTTTTGATAAGGAAATTCTAAGCAGATGGATGATACAGTTAGGAAAGAACTTGCTACTTAGAAGAGGTAGGTGTAAAAAGAAAGATTTAGAGAGAATTTATTAATTCTGAATCAAAGAAAAAGAGGTATTCTTAGGGGATACCTATATCTAAGAGGTAAGTAAGATTATTTAATCTCAATGACCTAACTATATACTGATGAAGATGGATATGGAGATAAATCACCACAATGCAGAGTAATGAGAGCAGCAATTCAAGTACAAAGTGGTGAGGAGTCACAGAGGGAGAACAATCACTCCTGCCTGGAGGAATAAGGGGGAAGTAACCTTACAGAGAGAGTTTTTCAGATAGAGAAAGATGGTTAAGGGCGCCTTACATAGAAGAAATGGCATGGAAAAAGGTAGGGAAATTCAAAAGTACGTGGCATACTTGGGACTAAATTATTTGGCTAGACTCAAAGGCCCCGGAAGGGGAGTAGCTGAAAAGGCCCCTGGAGAGTTAGATTCGGGCCAGGATGTGAATGATGCCTCTTCTATCACAAGCTAAGAAGTTGGGACTTTATACTATAAGCATTGAGAAAAGCACTGACTGAAAGTTTTTAAGCCAAAGGATGATGTGACTATAGTTGGTTTTTGAAAAGATAACTTTAGGACTTTTAGCATGTGGGTTTTAACCAGGGGGTGCATGGATGGGGATCACCCAGGAAGCTCTCTGCAAGATAAGACGCCAAACTACCCTCAACTTAGTGAATCTGAATCGCTAAGGGCCAGAGGATTCTTTCTAATGTACACTCCCATTTAAAAATCATTTATGTAGAATGGATTTAAGAGGAGGAGGAAATGGAAGCTGGAAGACCAATTATGAGGTTATGACAATTGTCCAGCTCAGTGATTATGAAGGTGGGCACTGGTAGTTAAGATGGGAAAGAGAAAAAAGAAAAAATACTGCAAGGGTAAAATAGATAAGATGTGGTAACTGATTAAGAACACGGGGTTAGTGAGTAAAGAATAATGGAGCCTTTTATCTTGACTACTGTACTGGGTGGATAGTGATATCAACATCCAACCTAGGGAACGCAAGAGTAGGAGAGAGGTGTTGGATTGGTGGGGGTGGACGGAATCAGCAGGAAGGAAAAGGTGAACAGACTTTCAGTTTTGAAACTAAATTTGAAGTCACATGAATAGGCAACTAGAAATAAAATGGAACCCAGGTGAAACGTCAAGTTCGAAAATATCTGAGTGTCATTATTTAAATCATAGCTGTTTGAGTATTCCGGTCACTATAAAGGTGTGTTTTTAGGTGGAGCAGAACATTTGGGGATATAACCAGTGAGAAGGTAGCTTAGATCAGCGGTTCTCTAAGACCTGGGCCGCAGATTGGTACCAGTCAGTGGCCTATTGGGAACCAGGCTGCACAGCAGGAGGTGAGCTGCAGGCAAGCGGGCTTCATCTATATTTGCAGCCGCTCCCCAGCACTAGCATCACCATCTCAGCTCTACCTCAGCTCATCAGGCATTAGATTCTCATAGGAGCACCGGTCCCTGGTGCCAAAAGGTTGGAGACCACTGGCTTAGATAATGGGTACAGAACATCTGGTTACTGGTTAGACACAACTCCTATTATAAACTAAAAATTTAATTTACTGGTTCAAGTCATTTTCACATTACTTCTCGTACAACTAGACCATTCCAATTCATTCTGGTGGACGCTCTGGAATGTAAACTAACTTGAAATTAAAATAACAATAGGATCTTTCCTAAGGCATTTAAAGCTAGGAATAGAAGTAAGAACTACTACTAAGTGCAATGGGAAAATACTGAGATCGCCTCATAAATAAAAACGTATGTATCTCCAGGGTGTTAAAGAGCTAAATGTAAATGTTTAATTATATAAGTAAGGAAAAAATATGTGTCTATGGACAGAGAGGATGTTCTAAGATCAAAAGCAATAAAAAAATTAGGAAGGTGAAGACCAATTAATTTGAATTATTAAAAAATCAGAAGGGGAAGAAAAAATACAAATTTAGGGGACTATTTCAATAAATGTGACAAAGCAAGAATGAATAATAAGCCTTAATATATAAGGGATTCACACTAGTTCACATGAAAATTATTAATATTTCAATTAAATATGAGCAAAGTAAAAATATGCCTTTAAAAAGAACTATAAATAACCTTAACATGTTTTAATTATGAAAACAGCAAAGAAATATTTTAAAATTACAGACCACTTTCCCTTAAAAAGTAATTTTTTTAAAGGGAACCCTTAGGGCTGGGAGAGGATTTTCTGACATATGCCCTTAATTTACTACTAGGCAGGAGTTAAAGTCAAACAAAATTTCTAGAAAGCAATTTAGTAATATGTTCATCAAAGACCTTTAAAAATGTTCAAACATTTTGGCTCAGTAATTCCCTTTCTAGGAATCTATTCCAAGGAAGAAATCAGATTCGCAAAGATAAGTCTATATTTTAAAATAATTAGGGAACTATTATTTACAGTAGGATAATTTTAGAAGAAACCTAAATGTTCAAAAATAAGGAAAAGGAAAAAGTAAACCATGGTAATCTATAATTATAGGATACTGTGTTGTCATTAAAAAAATAATGCTTATGAGGACTTTCTAATTGCATAGGGGAATGCTTAGCATGTGAGAGGTAAAAAAGAAGGGCAGGAGAGCTATAATAGCTAACAATTATTGAATGTTTATATAAGTTTACCAGACAGTGTTTAGAGCTTAAATACATATTTATTTTATCTTCACGATAACCCTGAAAATAAGATAAAATTATTTACACATACACACAGCATGATATCAACTTAAAAATATATAAGCACAAAACAAAATACTTGAAGGAAATGTGTCAAAATGCTGAGAAGTGGAATCACGGGTAACTTTTCCTGCCTATTGATACTTTTCTATACTTCTGCAAATTTTCCATTTTATTTTTTTCTTATTTTCAGAGAAAAAGATGCTTAATGTAAAAAAATTATAAAGTAGAAAAAATTAAAACAGAAAAATATAATCTATAATGTCACCAAGTTGACTTTTCAAAAGTGAGTCTGTAGTGTTTTTGTTATTAAGAAAGAAACTGAAAAGTGTTTTAGAAGCCTAGAGAGAACTTTGAGACTGTTAGTAGAAGAAAGACTTGTTAAACAGTTTGAGTAAATTTGAAGTTCCGAAACCCCAAAACATCCCTACCACCACCTTCCCAAAAAAGAAAGTAAGAAAACATTTTAAGTCACGCTACATTTTCTCCTCTACTTGACTGTAAGAAATTTAGGTGATTTTTTTATCATCTTATTTCAAGTACCGGGCGTACATGAGACAGGAAGTAGGCTTTCAGGAAATATCTGTTGATTATGAGTGCGCACCATGCCATTTCATACACAGACATGCAGACTGTGTGAGAAGTAATCTTTCTGTTATATTTAGCTTTGGTGAGACTATTCTCTGAGAATGGAATACTGACAATATTTAGTTGTTATATTTGGTAGGTATGTTTGTAGCGTTTGCAGCTACAGCGAGCTTCATCCGTGACTTGGTAATGGAATCAACAGAGTGGAGACTGTCTTTAATTAAACAACAGCAGTATGTGCTGGACTCAGTTCGAACATTCCCCATGGATTCACTTAATGAGATGGATACTATCGCCATCTTTATTTTACAGATGGAGGCACTGGAGAGAGGTAATATACCTGAAGCCACAACCAAATCACGGCAGAAGTGGGATCTGAGCCTAGGAAGGATTGCTCTTGAGTCTCTGTTCTTCTTGATCATTATGGTGTGAATGTCTCTACTACCTTTGATTGCTGCATGTTTTTAGAAAGACTTACTTAAGACTGTTTAGCCTATAAATTAAAACCAATGGCATAATGTTAGATCGCAGTTCTTGCAAAGTTGTTTCTTTAGAAAGGTAAAATAATAATTAGCCCAGAGTATAGTTTGGGGTGATTTATTCTTTCTCTTATCACATCATTAGAACTGTATTGTAAATGCCTATCTAATCTCAAACCATTTGGTTGCGGTGTTCCCATTTTTAACCACTCCTAGGCTGCCTCAAGGAATACTAGATGACCTAGATGAACTGCTTCCCTCAAAAACATTCCTCTAATTTATTAGGATGACTTTAAAATCTAATCTTAATTTCAAAGGTCTTTTGAACTCCTCATCTCAGCCTATACTTTGAATGAGCAAATTATCGTAGCAGCCAGATTGTTGAAAGGAAAGGAAAAAAAAAAGTTTGGCACAGGGCTCAAGAGCAACACTGAGTGTAATTCCTTGTTTGGGCTTTCTCAGTTGACTCAGATCCAGGAGTAAACACTTCCTGGATAGGACTCTCCAGTTAACCAAGGATGTGGAAAGTATAATATTGTTGTTGTTCAAGCAAAATTTATACTTAAAATTGTGAGTGAATATAGGGGTACACGAACAAAGCCAACTCTACAGCCCGAGAGGACAAGCGAGATCTTAGGCACCTGCAAAGACTGTCCCTTTTCCATGAGCCCTTTGACGAAACCTCTTCTGCAGAAAGTCATCCAGATAGGCAGATACTTACCCCTACCCTATACTTCTGAAAGTATTTACTCATTATCTTGCCCTTCTCCCCAGAATATGTTTTAGTTGTAGAAGTTAAAATTACAGTCCTGCGATTTTCTTACCTTGACAGCTATCTATTTGCCAATCACACACTTGAGGACACCGTACCATATTTTTTGGTCTATTTATTACTGTTAGTATGAAAAAGAAAATGATTTTATTATGTCCTAGGCTTTCATTTACTTAGTTTTTTTGTATTGCCCACAATGCTTTACGCATGATGTACTTAACCGTTTTAAATATATTTAACCTCTTAAGATTTTTGCAGCCAGCTATTTTGCCTTTAGTCCTAGATACCTGTGTTGCTTCTGAAATCATCTTCCCTACTCATTTTGATCATACTTTACTCATCCTTAAAGTTACACAGCAGATTTCACCATACTCTCAGATAAGTTCAAAACCCACAGAGTAAATGATTTCATTATTTTATCTACTGAACTACTCAGGCCTTCGACATCTTTCAAGCAAGTTGTTCTTTTGCTTCTTCCAAGCCCCTATTTTCAAATCCTCCCCTTCTTCATAGATTTGCCTTCTTCATAGATTTGCCAAGGTTACACTCTTTCTCAGGTCTCCTATCAAGTCTCCTGAAATTTCAGTATCTCCATAAAGCCCTTCTGATTGCCACAGGCTCCACTTAAAGAAACAAAGCCCATATCAGTACACGAACAAAAAACCCATGGCTTACGCATGCCTAGCACTGTTAGGGGCTCTGAGGGGTAAGAAGGACAAAAACAAGCGGAAGATTGATGTCCCTGTCCATAAGAAGTTTATAATCCAATTAGTCCTCAAAATCATCAGTCATCTCAACAACAGGCATTTAAGCTTTAGCTTAACATATTGCAATTGTAGGTCCATCCGATTTGACAATTATCATTTACAACCAAAAATGTGTTAAATCATTTATACTGAAGACTACAATTTATTTCAAATCACAAATCAAAGACCAGTTCAACAAAACAATATGGAAAACCCTCCACAGTTAACAGTTACAGGATTATCTCATTCTATTGAGCTTCACTTTATTGTTCCTCATGGATGTTGCATTTTTTACAAAGTGAAGGCAAGACTCTCCAACCAGCCAAAAGACCACGACTCACTTTATTGCGGTACTCGCTTTATTGCAGTGGTCTGGAACTGAACCTGCATTATCTCCCAGATGCGCCTGGACAAGACTGGCTCTGTATTTGACATAGATTTCTTTAGTCTTAGAACACTGGTGAGGGTTGGGAGAGAAGGGGTAATGCATTAACGACTGTTGACTATACGCAAGGAGTTCGCATTGAGCTAGACTCTCAGACACATTATCTGAATTTTTGCTACTACCCATGATGGTATTCTTATCTTACAAACAAAAAAATAAAGCTCGAAGAGGAAAATTAACATGGTCAAGGTCATAAAACTTGTAAGTGGCAGAACCAGTATTGGAACTCAACTTTACCTGGTTCTAAAGCTACAGATGGATCAAATCCACAGACTTACCATCTTAACCCAGCATCTTTGTATTGTCCAAATGAACTTTTCAGATTAGAGTTCTCGGGCTAGAATAAATTCTCAAGTTTGAGAAAGAATGCCCTACTTTGACCATTGGCTTCAAGTCTAACTTGAAGCAGCTTAAGAAAAAAAGGGAAATTTACTCAGTATTATAACTAAAGTCACAACGAAGCTTCATGAAGGGTGAGGGTGCAGCTGGCTTCCGGGACTATGGAGCATCATTAGGACGCTGGCTGTTATTGTGGCTGAGATCTTATTTTGGGTCAGAGCCTATACAGATCTCACAGCTCTATACGTTTAACAAGAAACACTTCTGCCTAACATACTGTAGCTTCACCAAGGAAGAACAAAACCTCTTCCTCATTCCAATCGGAAATTCCCAGAAAGCACTCAAGAAGAACCTCCTCTTGTCATCTACCCACTGTGGTAGACACTTTGACTAGCAGTCCTCCTAAAACACGTTTACGGTTGAGGGAAGACCAAGCTTTCAAAGAGGAGGATATTGTTCCCAGAAAAAAGGCTGCAGAGCAAATCAACGAGAAATAGTCACTTACTTAAAGATTAACTTTCTTCAAAATAAAAGTGTCAAATGGCAGGGTCCAGGATCCAGGCACTTCTGGATCTCTGCTGGGGTGACTGGCCCAGGCGAACACTGCTTTAAGACAAAGGTGTTTCTCTCTTCAGCATCATTTCCCCCTTCTTAGTCACTGCCCTCTAAAATTTAGTAATCTAATCACAGATCCTCACATTGAAATGATATATGATCTAATAAGAATGCCAGCTTATCTAATTATTCCATTATGATAAAGAGAATATACGGGACTTATAATAATCTATAATAATGACACACTGTAGCTCTGGTGAAATATTAAGGAGGGCAGATTCTAAGGTTTCTTTAATGTCGATAATCTATCAGTCTCTCAAAAAGCACCCCACCTCTAGACAACAGGTATGACAACTGTGGATCGTTTTTATCCTCTTGGAGCAGTGTGGTGTTTTGCTGTTTGTTTATTTCTATGTACCAGACCAACTATCTCCTGTTACTCTGTTGGGTGCCATCGTTATCTGCCAAAGAAAAAAAGTTAAACAAACGAAACTGCCTTTTGGAAAACCATAAGGTTAAAAAAAAAAAAAAACCACCATATGGTACTGCGAATACAGTATAAAGAACACGCTACACAGACAATGAGGTTTCTCTGACTTCTAAGGAAGTATATTTTACTTTAGTGGTCATTTACAATCAATTAACCAACAAGAAAGATTTAAAATTTCCAACAGCAATTAATCTGACATTGCAACTCATTCGTGAATGTAAAGGACATCTATCAACAGACAAATTGCCTCAATTTCTAATTCTCGCAGTTAAACAGAGCTATTTGTGGTATAAGACTTACAATGAAACATTTCTCAGGAAGGAAAGGTTTACCACAAACATTCTTATACAGAACTTTCACCACCAGACAGCAGCCAGAGATGCTCTGAGGAACCCAGGTATCTGGCTCTAGCTAAGGACAGAACTGTGAAATGAGGCAATACTTACAATTATTTAGTAATAGCGCTCGGTTGAAAAAGCAGGCAAAGTATCTTGCATAACAGGTAATAAATATTAACAGAAATGTACTATTTTATTTTAAAAACCTTCCCACGATGAATCCCTCCTTTATTCGCCTTGTTCATTAAACTTAGAAAGGAAGGTGTCAATACTCTGTATAGACTTTGATTGCTGTATGTCTAGAAAGATGAGAAAAGATGACAGCTTAGACACTTTGACAAGTTACTGCTCAATAAAATGCATAATGGAATGGCATTTCCTGACCTGTTCACATGGTCATTACTGAAATCTGTTTTCAACAATGCAAACAAGTACATTATCATAGCAGACTGGCTCTCATGTTTTTTACGATTAGCCAGACAGAACAAGACACAGTTGGCTTCCCCTTTTCATAATAACTGTCTGGAAAGTTCCAGAGACTCTAGCATCCTGCTGAAAATAAACACAGTCATCATTAGCCCAGCAGCTCAAGCAGCAAAAATACAAAGGCAAGGAAAAACTATCGAACCTTCACATTCTGCAGCAGATGCTTCTTCTTCCTCTATGGATCTGGCATCTAATGCATTTCACTGCCACTGTCTCTAAGGAAACGGAGCAATCGCGTGCCGAAGAGTCTTCTCTACAAGGTAGTTTATCCCACAGAGCATTTTGGGAAAGAGCAGGTACAAGAGAAGAACTCATTAGAAGGCAAACACACGTCGGCATTCCATCGGCAAGTCCGCCAAGAAGTCGGATGCAGCCAATGACAGGCAGGCAGAAGCAGCAAAGGAGGAATCGCTCCTTAGAAATTTAAAAATGAAACGCACCCTCTTGCAATAGAATCCAGTGGCCCGATTAACCCGCTCAGCTACTCCGTTCTGACAGCGACTTTAAGGAGCATCCCTCCAACCTCTTTCCCAGGGCTTTTCCTAATCGCCACCTGCTTGATAAGAACACAGCCTGCAGTACTGTGTCTGCCAAGCGATCTAGGTAGGCAGTGACTGGGAGGTAGGGAGAATTAGTAAGGCTTGATTTTTGTTTTGCTGAAGAGGAGTTAATGGAAATGCAAGTAGAGTAAAAAAAAAAAAATAGGACAGCGGTGTGTGTCTCCCCCTTTACTGCAAAGAGCTCCTTAATTCAGAAAGGCAGCTCGTCAGAGGGCAGCTTATGCAGACAGGTGCACAGCGTGAGCCGCTGAACCGATTCTCAGGGACAACTCTAGCTGGGCAATCACATGATGAGACTGTCCCTGACACTCTGAGTCATCCTGTGGCCTCTCATCTATTTCATCTAGTCAATAGCTCTTAAATCGATCTGCTCCTGGTCTCCATCTCCACTGCCATCGTCACATTTCAGCCCGTGTTTCGCTAGTGTAACTTAAATATTATAAGTTCCCTATTAGTCCATGGGTGTCCAGAGAACCTTCCAGTTGTCGCCCATCTAATTTCTCATGGCTATCATCGCTTTCCCAAGCATGGCTCTCATGTCATCATCTTGCCCCAAATCGTCAGCTCTCTCTCAGTCTCCCGGATCAGGACAAACATCTTCCTCTCGACGGTCACCTCCTACACACATGACAGCCTCTGTCTCTCTGACTTACTTACTTTTCACTACTACTTTACACTTCCTAAATGTTCTGCGCAAATACGCTACCCTAGTCACACACGGGCCGTGGACTTTCCTGCCACAGTAAAACCAAAGCAAAATGAAAACAGAGAGTGTCAAAGTGAAAGCCGGACTAACAACCTAAATGCCTGCAAAGGAATTCCACCATTTTCTTAGATAAATAAGTGAAAAAAAGACAACCCAACAAATCAGGCGGCTAACTAGTTAATATAAACACTTTGACATCAATAACAAAAACCTAAAGAATAAAATGGATGCAGGTGTTAGAAAGCTTGGCCGAAAACGAAAGAGTTGATTTATATGACATATCGGAAATATAATAAAAACAAAATAGGGGCTCTCAAGGCTATACGCTCTAAAGATATACAAGAGGGTGTACGGCACAGAATGTCCAGGGCGATGGGAACAATAATGGGTAAAACTAACTTCAGGGGGAAAAAACCTACAGAATGCTTCAGATTGACACACCTTAAGTTTATAATAAAAACACATCAAAGGGGAAGAAGAGGCGGTGGAGAGTGGAAAGAACACCAGTTTGGGAGAATTGGGTTCTTGTTCCAATTCTGGTACTAAGCAGTTTACGTGACCCGGACAATGAAGCCCTTTGTGCCTCAGCTAAATTGATCTGTGAAATGAAGGGGCTGGTTCTAGAACAGTGGTTTTCACATGTTGTCCCCTGAGCATCAAAAGATTCCACGAGTTGCTTCAGTAACCACAGACAAGAGCGAGGGGCTCAGGCTCCCCTTCTACTCCACGTGACGCTCCGGAAAGCAAAATGTTGCACTGCTGTTTTAAAAAGTTTGAAAACCCCTTCCCTTACTACAAGTCTCTGCTATACTCACTCATTGTATCCCGTTCTTTTCTTTTCTGGTCCTTCTCACAGTTTGCAATTACATATAATTAGTGTGTACTTTTCGATTGGTCTCACTCAAGGGGCTATAGGCTCCAAGAGAGCAGGGCCCACGGGGTCGATTCCACCACTGCGTTCACACTACGTACCTGACATCGTAACTGGCACACAGTGGGTGCTCAACAAATATTTATTCAATAATGAAATTTTATAACTTTATTTTCCATTCTATTTAAAAGTGCAAACTGGTGAAGGATTTACCTGAACTTAATTTTAAATGAAAAAAAAAAAAAAGTCTTTAACAAGGAGTTCAAAGAAGGATAGCTAACAGGCCGTTTGGGTTGGCAAAACTCGAGTGGAAGGGGTAATGACAGGAGAATAATATTCTCAGGAGTATAGCTGATTACACGAAAGCTGCAGCACTTCTCGTATGCATTAAATGCATGAGGCCAAACATGCCTGTTAAATGGGTCAAAAGACTCTCAAAGAAATTTCAAATCCCCTCATATGTTAGGGAGTTTGCCAAGGGACTAAAGAAAACACACCCTTTCATTGGATGTCACAGTCTCTGCTAACAAAGTCGCACAGAGCCCTCGGAGATGGGGCGACGACGGTGAATGGTAAATCGGCTGAAAAAGCGGTCGAGGGACTTCTGGTTCGAGGTGGCACACTGAGCACATGCTGAGAGCTCGACCTCCCGGACCAAAGAAACATGATTTACAGACATCAATTGGTACGTGCGTCACTGGAACACACACACACACACACACACACACACACACACACACACACACACAGAGGAAACTCTCTTTAAGCCTAAAAAAATAGTTTCCCCCAAGGAAGAAAATAAACAAGAAGCCATTGTTTGAGGGAGGGCTGGGCTGAGCTGCCGTGAGCCAAAGACAAGGACTGCAGGCTGCCTGTGAGATAGTGTCTAGAAGAATTTAAATACTTGCCCACTCAACCCCCTAAAACCCGAAGAAAACAAAGCATCTATAAAGGTCTTTAAAATAAGCATACTTAATATCCTCAGATACCTAAAGGACAGAATAGCATCCATAAAATGTTCTGAAAAATAACTAATTAGGGGTTTAAAAAATGAAAATCCTAATTATTGAGTTTAAAAAAAACTCCACAGATAGGCTGAATACAAGACTAAATAGAACTAAAGATTGATGGTATATATGTATATATATTTAAGTTAAGAAATGCAAAAGCTAAATCCTGGTTTAAAATTTATATCTCAGAGTTCCAGAGAGACCAATGGGAATGAAGCAAAGGTAATAGTATCTGAAACAGGTAATGGCTGAGAATTTTCCAGAACTGATGGGAGACATGAGCCTATAGAAAGTAAGGATCCTCTGAGTATTAAAACAAATAGAACTAAAAAAAAAAAAATGCTCATATCCAGACAGATTACAGTAAAATTTCAGATTACCAATGTTATAAAAAAAATTAGTACAGCCACTATGGAAAACAGCATGGAGGTTCCATGAAAAATTAAGAATAGAATGACCCAGCAATCCCTCTTCTGGGTATATACTCCCCAAATTTGAAAACATTTATCTATAAAGATATATGCATCCCGATGCAGTATTATTCAAGGTGGCCAAGATATGGAAACAACCAAAGTATCCTTTGACAGATGACTGAATAAAGAAGACGTCATACATATATTCAATAAAATATGACTCAGCCATTAGAAAAGAGGAAATACTACCATTTGTGACAACGTGGATGGATCCTGAGATTATCATGCTAAGCAAAATACGTTACACAGAAAAAGCTGAGAACTGTATGATTTCACGTATATAGTAGATATAAAACTGAAAGCAACGAACGAATAAGACCAACTCATAGACCCAAGCAAAAGTTTCGTGGTTAGCAGAGGGAAAGAGGGGAGGGGGCATGTAGATCGGGGTAAAGGGGGTCACAGACACGGTGACAAAAGGAGATTTGACACTGGGTGGTGGACACATGATGCAATATACAGATGAGGTACTACTGAATCATACACTTGAAATCTATATAATGTTATTAAGCAATGTCACCCCAATAAATTTAATTTTAAAAAAAATAATACTTGCTTCTACTCGGGAGCACTAGAAAACTCTAAGAGTTAATAGAGAAATATGAGAAATTCAACAGAAAGGAAGGAGAATCAGATTGTTATCAACAAAACTAGTTACAAAATAATAGAGGAATGATATCTTCAAAGAATAAAGGGAAAACGACCTCTGCAAGATTCTAAATCCAGGAAAATTATCATTGAGGGTGTACAACGAGGCAAGAAAAAGAAATAAGTGATATCCAAATTGTAAAGAAAACAGCAAATCTATGTTTGTTTGCAGTGACATGGTCTCGTATACAGAAAACCCTAGAGCTAATAAACAAGTTTGATAGAGTTGCAGGACACAAGTTCAATATAAAAAAAATCAGCTGTATTCCTACAAACTAGCAATGAACAATCTGAAAATGAAATTAGGAAAATAATTTCATTTACATTAGCATCAAAAAGAATAAAATACTTAGGAATAAATTCAATCAAGAAAATATAAGACTTATACACTGAAAATTATAAAACAGCAATGAAAGGTATTAAAGAAGATCTAAATAAGTGGAAAGACATTGCATGTTCATAGACCTGAAGACAATATTGTTGAGATAATGATTAACGCCCCAAATTGATCTACAGTTTCCATGAAATCCCTATAAAATCACAGCCATCTTTTTTGCAGAACCTGACAAGTTGATCCCAAATTCATATGGAAATGCAAGAAACAGAAAATAGCCAAAACCATCTTCCATAAGAACAAAGTTAGAGAATACATACTTCCTGATTTCAAACTTACTACAAACCTTTCAAAGTAGACTAGTTTGCTTTGGGTTCCTAGGTTCAAGAATATTCATAAATTATCCATTACTCTTTCTAGTTACACAGAATTTCCTAATGAATATCTGAAATTAGTGGCTTTGAAAAGTTTCTGAGTCTAAACACTGTGTAAGAATTGAGTAACAGATATGAAGGCTTTTTAAGTAGCTATCTAATCAGTATCCCTGTCACTGCTTTGAGCTCCGGCCACACCCCACGTCTCCGTTTTCCTTGTATGTTGGAGTGCCTTGAGTAGAAGGACGGCCGACCACAGTATTCTCACAGCTACTCCACTCAAGGTCTTCACCACTTCTCCTCTGACTCCATGTAAAAATGACAAATGGACAGTCGCAGAAAGCTAAAGAACGCTGCTGTAGACTGTGGGCTGAAAGTGACTCTGGTGATGTGTTAGAAGCGGTCAAGGGCATTTTTCATTTCAAAGATATTAACCTCTTGGATGCACCGGTACTTTTCCATTTGTAACTTACCCCAGGGTACCCACATCAACAAGACATTTGACTTGCTCCATTTAAAGGTTTACATTGTTCAAGTTAAGTGTTCGGAGGTCCTTTCTTGGAAAATTCAACTTACATTTGGGGTTGCTTCCCCTATTTTTTTTCAAAAAGAAATATACATATGAAAAGCTTGCTGCCATTTGTATTTCTGCTTATCCTATTTCTCCCCTTCCTCCCACTGCTCTCTGTCACATTTAAGATCACGATAAATTAGAACTGTAACTTTATTTCACTTCTGTGACTCAATTTCATTCAAACTGCATTTTGACGTTAGTGTCTCTGTCATCACTACAGGCTCTCTGAGTCATCACACAGTTCTCAGAGTGCATTGTGGTTATCTCCGTCCAAACTGCTCAGGAATGAGTCCTCTGTATCTAATGTTCTCAATGCAAACTCTACCACAAGCTGCTCCCATAATATTAAGCCAGCTGGCATTCTCATCTATAATCACTTAATGCATTTTTATTTTTTAAATTTAATCTTTTCTACACACACAATTAACAAGCTTGCTCTCATGGGAATATAGGGAACGTCACACTCAATAATCTGAGAATCTTTTCAAGCATACGGAGGATGTTTAGAAAAATTGTTTAGATATCTGGCCCTGACAGAGATAAGAATGGCATTCAGGAAATGGGGCAGTTGAGCTACGATATCAGGAGTCAGCTCAGAGGGGCATGGAGGGATATAAAGTTTTAAAAGGGAGAAAGCAGGCAGGTCTAACCAAAGCGGAGGCTTTGTACTGCATAAATTTAGCAGCAGAAGATAAGATTCAAAAAGTGAGGTGGGTCTCGATTACACAGGACTTTGAATTCCAGCATGAGGAGTGCCTCCTCAATTCTGTAGGCAGTGGAGTTTGGTAGATTTTTAAATAGGGAAGTAATATGACAGAGGCAGTGATTCAAGAAGATTAATTTGGTAGAAATATGTCAACAGATTTGAGGTTTAAGAAGAATGAAAAGGGCTAATTTATTAGGTGCTAAATTCAGGCACTAATCAAAAGTGGGCAATATGAAAACCTATAAAGGTGCTAAAAAATAGTCGGATTATCCTAAACTGCAACCAGATCACAGGATACACATCCTATTAAGAAATTCCACTCAATGAATATAATTCTGAGGTTTGATGTTTGCATGAAATCACTTTATAGGTATACCGTAGGTTTGGCTAGGGAAGAAATGAAGCTCAAAGAAAAACAGATTTCTCCAATATTAAGAATAATTACTTTTTAAGGACTTTTTAAAAGGTAATCATAATGAACTAGAAGATCATGGCTTCCAACCCAATTTTTTCTCATTTTTTAAAAAATAATTGAGGTAAAACTGGTATATAACATCATATGTTTCAGGTGTACAACATTATAATTCAGTATAGTATCTGTACACACTACGAAGCGATTACCAAAAGTCTAGTTTCCATCCTTCACCATACAGCTGACCCCCCTTACCCATTCTGCCCCAACCTCAACCCCATTTCCCCTCTGGTAACCACCAATCTGTTCACTGTATCTAGGAGCTATAATCCAAAAGAATAACCATATACCGAGGGCTGATGACGACAGGAAGAAATTGGAACTCTTGTGTATGGCTCATGGGACTGTAACACGGTACAGTCATTTTCAAAAACAGTCTAGCAGTTTCTATAAAAGTTAAACACACACTTACCCTATATGACCCAGCAATTCTAGTCCTAGATATCCACACAAGAGAAATGAAAACATATGTCCACACAAAGACACAAATGTTCATGGCAGCGTTTTTCATAATAGTCAAAAACTGGAAATGTGCCAACTGTCCATCAACTGGTGAAGGAATAAAAAAAAAATATGGTCTAGTCATACAATGGGGTGTTTTCAGCATTGAAAACAGGGATGAACTGTTGATACTTGCTACGACATGGATAAGCCTCAAAAACATTATGCTAAATGAAAAAACCAGAAACAAAAGGCTACATATTATACTATTCTGTTTCTATGAAATCTCTAGAAAAGGCAAAACAAAAGAAACAGGAAGTACATCAGTGGTTGCCTTGGGGCCACAGGTGGGAGCCGGGACTGACTGCAAATGGGTACCAGGGAACTTTTTTGGATAATGAAACTGTTCCAAACTGGATGGTGGTAATGGATGCAAAACTATATAAATTGACTAAAAATCATTTAACTGTCGCATAAGGTAGTCTTACGGTATACAACTTATACCTCGAGGAAACTGTTTAAAGAAAGAAAAGACAAATCAAAACCACAATGAGATATTGCATCACACCCATCAGGGTGACTCCTAGAAATACAAACAAAACAAAAATATAGGGTCTCCAAGAGATATCTGTACATAATAATCGTCATAGCAGTATTATTCAGAACAGCCAAAAGGCAGGAGCAAACCGACTGTCCACTGACAAAGGAATGGACAAACAAAACGTTACAGACATACACTGGAATGTTCAGTCATAAAGAGGAAATAAATCCTGACACATGTTACAACATGGATGAACCCTGAGGACATTATGCTCCGGGAAATAAGACAAAAAAATATATGATTTCACTTATATAAGATATCGAATTAATAAAAACAGAAAGTAGAATGGTGGGTACCAGGGGCTTGTGGTAAAAGGGGAGTTGACGTTAATGAATATGTTGTTGCAGATTTGCACGGTGAGAAAATTCTGGAGATCAATTTCACAGCAATGTAAATATGTTTTACGCTATTAAGTCGCACACCTGAAAATGGTTATATTTTATGTGCATTTTACCACAATTAAAAAAAAAGAAAAGAAAACCAAGGGATGGTATTTGAGCCATGCAGATTTGGAGTTTAAAAGCAGAATGCTTTGTGGCAGCAGTGAGAAACGGAGTGAGAAAAATCCCAAGGGGTAAAACTCGGCAAACCAAAGTCACAGCCACTTATAAACAACCACCTTTCGAGGATTAAACCTTGAGTTTTATTGATTAAATAATGCCGTTTCTCCTTACTGCATCATAATCAATCACCACATTTGCTGGTCACGTGACCCAGTCCCCCCCCTCTCTCTTTCACACACACACACACACACGCACACCCCGAAATTCAGGCAAAAATCATATCCTATTCCTAAGACTATCTTACATGACACATGACCCTCGGTATCAGCTCCATCTTTCTTTTTAGACAGACATACTTCCAGGGCTAGCAGGTGACCTACGTCTGGAAGAAAATTATTATCTGTGACCTTCAGTCTGAAATGGAACAAAACACAGACAACACCCGCAGTGGGAGCAAGCAAAGCTCGAGGCTCTCGGAGAACCTTGTATTACTCAGCTGCTAGGTTTTCGAAGTCATCTCAGCGAAATACAAGACAAAATTTGTATCAGATGAGTTGCGATCTAAGAGCTACAGAGCTTCACATTCCAGGCTGTCGGAACAGGGGTTATAAAAAACAGCTTTTCTTGTCTCAAAAGGTCAAATTAGATAGACCTGGAAGTTTAGGTGTCTGATGGTCCACTGGTGAGCACATTATGTCACCGAGGCTAGGTTTTTCAAAATTTTTACAGTAAAATGTCAGACAGAATTAATATCTGATGAGCTATGATCTAAGAGTCAGAGTGTAATACTTACTGGTTGGAAACAGCTCAAAATTATAACCTACCAAAACGGGTTTGGTTTCAGGAGACCAAGATACCCAGAATGAATCTGATATTTCCTTCAAGTGACTAGGACATCAGATTCACCTAGTGATCTGGAGGAAAGTACCATCTTGTCAGCCTCCTCAAATAAGACTCTACCCTCAGCACCAAGCAGCACAGAACCCAGTCATAACACACATCAGCAAAGACTTGTGGGAAGATGGCAGTTTCAATCCAGACCCATTTATCAATATTATAAATTCTATAACATACCACAGTTTGGGAATACAGTAAAGCCAGTTAATAACTCTCCGAAAAAAAAAAATGACATTTAAAAAAAGTTGCAAACAATGAGGCCTTCGGTTTGACATGTGACAATTAGCCAGAACCGCCCTTGTCACAAAAGCCATTTCCAACTCCAGATTCATCCATCATTTCAAAAACAGCATCACAAAAATGTGCTTTATTAACAAAACCACATAAACAAGAAGTTAGACCTGTTTTTTTCATGGGGTTGAAATGGTCTTACACTGTTAGTGGTCTAGTGAATTTCTACTGATCTACTTAACGTCATTATGAATAAGAAGAAAACAGGCAGAATTTTCCTGTAATAGCACTAAAAAGTTCACAAACACTGAAAGCATCAGATGTTTCCAGCTCGGCTGTCTAAAGTTAAAAAAAAAAATAGAAATAAAACAATAGAGGACAAACATATTTTGATCAAATCAAAGTAAGGCATATATAAGTATTAAATGGGAGGGCAGTTAAAAAAGAACAAGAGCCACGTCAAAGTACTATTTTCGGTATAATTTTATAATTGTAGTATAATTTAAATAATAGTATTTACTTATTGTCTAGGTTAATTCTGTTTTGATGCAATGTACAGAGGACACTGGCTGGCTTAGCTGTTCAAACACGCTACATGTGTGTATATGCAGAGATGGCGAGAAACAGTAACAGGGCGGTCTATAGTTCCTAGTTACAAACTATATCCAAATGCTTCGGCAGAAGTTACTAATTAACCTTCATCATTGGGTGGAAAGAGCAACCTGGACCATCAAAGAAGATGAGCATTTGGAAAAAAAAAAATCTAGAAGCAAAAAGTGCCCTAAATTTGTCGTTTTAAATCAATCTTTCCCTAAGAGTAGGAGTTGAAAAACTTTTCCTATAGTCAGTTAATAAATAGTTTAGGTTTTGAGCGTCATATAATCTTAGTCACAAAGACTCAATTTTTTTGACACTGTAGCTTGAGAGCAGACATAGACAATACATAAATGAAAAAGTATGGCTGTATTCCAATAAAATTTTACCTACAGACATTAAAATTTGAATTTCCTATAATTTTCACAAAATATCTACTTTTTACTTCACAAAACGTTGTTCTCATTTCTCTTTAACCATTTAAAAATATAAGAATCATTCCTAGGTCATGGGCCATGCACAAACAGGTGACGGGCTGTATTTAACCAGTGGGATGTACTTTGCTGAACTCTGTTTAAAAGACTAGATCGGTCACAGGTGTGTCCAATGAGACACTGGTCATGCTCTTCCTTGATGGAATTCATACCAATAAGTACAGTAACCCAACATCAGTAAGTTTTTTTTTCAAAAATAATAACACAAACTGAAATGTAATGGTGATTAACCACTAATTAAAGAAATTAGATATAAAGACTATGTGGTTAGATAATTAGATTCTAAGCAACAGCAAATTGCTTGAACTTAGGCTGGCAGAAATTCTATCAGAGATAGCAAGACCTAGAAGTTTTATTAAAATGGTGTTTTAATTGATCTCAGAGACTCAGAAGAAAGAAAAGCTGCTGGAGTGCTGATGATAAGTGAATTGGTTTTGTTTGAGATATATTTGAAAAGCCTTGTTTACTTAACGTTCTCAACTCACCAAAAAAGGAACACAATGAGCCAATCAAGGAAATGTGCCTGACACCTAGCGGAGACTTTAGGTACTACAGGTACGCGACCTGTCTTATTTTCTGAAGCGAAACACAAAACACATAAAAGAGTGGGTGGGTGGGCCATATGTCTGCTCCTATAAAGCATGGTTAGTGTCATTCATTTATTCACTGTACTTTAGGCACTGGGAGCTCAGTGAATAACAAGAGTTCCAGCCTTCGTGGAGTTGACATTTTTGTGTTATGATTATTTACCTTATTCTGAGGAAAAGACTTTAGAAGTTTAGAATATCGTATTGCTAACTTCTTAGAAGCACTTTTAGACACGTTATCTTTAAACGGTACTCTGAGTTAATTACAGAAAAGCAAACTAATATGTCTTGATTTTTAATCTAGTTTCTCTTCTACCATTTCACACTGCCTCCCTTCGACTTTTCAGCCGCCCAAGTTACAGCTATTCGCTGTTCTCTCTTGATTCTAAAACTAACCACGGGATTCAAACGATGGCTCCATTACTGTATGCTTCTATAATAATTTTATCTGGGTCGCATGTTAGGACACTGAAGGGCACTGGAAAGGGGGCTGGGCATGGAGCCAGGCGCTCTGGACGCTAGTCCCAACTACGTCACACTGAAGCTGTGTGCCCTTGGGCAGGTCATTCAACCTCACCAAAACTGTTTCCTAATCTGTTTTGGTTAATGATATTTATACTGCAAAGGCTGCGGTGAGAGTTAAGGAGGAGGTGAGCAAAGGGCTCGGAACACTGTGGGTGCTTGATAAATATCAACAACACTTGATTCTCAAATTTGTGAGAATCTAAATAAAATAAATCTCTACTCTATCAATAATGAAATATAAGCAGTTAACATTACTATATACTTTATCTCACACTTAGTTTCAATTCCTGTCACAAACCTCCACTGGGGTTTTAATTTGATTTCTGGGTATGCAACGATGGTAAAACTTAAGATTTTTTTATGTTTAGAAACTTTTCTCCATCTCCATTACCACCATGATTGTTCAAACTACCTTCATGTCACCGGGCCAACGGGGAAAAAAAAAAAAGAAAAAAAACACAAGCTGGCATTTTCTTTTCCACCCTTGTCCTGTTCCCTATTTCTACACAGTAGCAGTGATTTTACTCTTACTGCGAAATTCAACATGTCCCTCTCCTATCGAAAACTCTTCAGTTTGGGGAAACGTCCAAGATCTCAGGAGATCTTTGCGCACCTCTGCGTCCTTCCCCCAGCACTCTGTCCCAGCTTCCGTCTGCTGGGAAGGCTCCTCCCTCCGCCCCCGCACGTGCCTACGTCCTGTGCATCTTTCAGGCATCACTGTACGTGTTACTCCTCATAGAAGTCTTTCTCAGCTTTCCAATAAGATAAAGGCAGACCATAAGGTAAACGCATCTTGTGAGAGAATTACTTCACACATATAGGACAAATATGGGATTTATATAATTTCTCAGAACTTCAAAGTTGAGTATCAATTGCTAAAAGGAAGGAAAAATTAAAAGTGCCACAATATCAGCAGGAAAATAACAAAGCTGGGAACAATGGCTATCCAACTGGAAAAATAAACGTAAATCCTATCTGGTATCAGACAATACACACACACGCGCACACACGCACACAAACACACACAAAATCCAGAAACAAGAATTAAGAAATTCAGAAAAATTCTGTAGCATGTCTGACAAAAAAATTACTTATTTCAATAAGGAAAACCCAGATTAATTTAGTAAGGAGAAGACTGATCAAAAAAGGTGAAAAAGACAAAATGTAAATGGCTAAGAAATATATGAAAAAATAGGTAACTTTATTTCTAATGAAAGAAATGCAAATAAAAATAACAATTAGAAATCATTCTCATCTATCGGGTTTCCAAAGACTAAAAAGTTTGAAAATAGCCCAAAGAGGTGAAGGTCTAAGGCAGCTGCTGTTGTTATATATATCGGATGCAATCTTCCTGCAGGTCTATTTGACAATATGAATTAAAAACCTTAAAAGGTACATCTTAGAGTCCAAGCAAATTCAGCTTCTGGGAACTTACACCAAATAACTAATTGGACATTAGTGCAGGTCAGAACAAAAAGTGCAAAAATGTTTTCTGCAGCATTGTTTAATAACAAAAACTTAGAAACAGCCGAAATGCTCTAAAAGAGATATTACATATACAAACTATAACACATTCATGAAATAGGATAACGAGCACAATTTAAACCAATACTTTAAAACTGTGTTAACTGATATAGAAAGACATGTTCGAATACTGCTTAGTTGAAAGAATGGTACATAAACAGTAATACTCCACATAAAAATACACATGCGTGGGAAAGGACTGGAGGCAAGTGTACACACTAAAAAGTTAATATAGTTGTCTTTAAGTAACAGGGTTATATAATTTATTTTTCTGAATGTTTTCGCAATGGACATGTATTACTTTTAACCATATAAAAATATTTAAAAACTACTCAACACAAAATATGTGCTTTTAAGAATTGTTAGTAGGTACAAAGAGATAGAAATTAGCTTTTCTTTAACTTTATTCCTCTTCGTTATAATGTTTATATCTGCGACACTTCGCAACATTTTTGCTAAAAGGCAGAATCTCTCAGGATAAAACTGCTTCGGTGACAGACTTTTTATTATCTAAAGGGGGAATGTCTACTTTATCCTGTACTCAGAGAAAGCTTCAGGTTCCAATCCTTAGCTGTCAAACCTAGATTAAATTTCCACTTAAATTTCTAACAGAAACCAGGTATGAGGAAGGCTTTTTTAATAAATAGAGAAGAAGAGACCTGGGGTCAAATTGATCCTGAGACCAGAGAAGAGAAGCCACAGAAGGAATGCTCAGAAATCAGAGAAGCCTGGTACCTCTGAAAGAGGGGTGAGGGGCTGCATTAAAATTTTTTTAATTGGTTGAAAGTCTGCCTAAGAGGCAGAGCACCTGTCACCTCTTCCACCCCACTCTCAACACCACACAGCCATCTGACTGCTCTTTTCTAGGCCCAGGAGGAAGCCAGAGGTTGGTTATTCTGTAAGGAAACTGACCAGACAGTATTTACACTTAGGCACACGAGGTAGAGGTGGGGGTATGGGGCCTGATATAAAATGGAGACGTTAACTGAAAGTCTACACTAAACCACTGGATTCCCCAGCACACTTCTTCTGATCAGGATATACATAACCTGTGACCCAATAGCTATATCCTGGATATAAAGGAGTTCCTACCCAGTTCCACTGGGGAAACACCTAAGGTATTTACTGCAGTATTATTACATGCCAGGCGGAGATCAGAATGGAGCCTAGGTGTCCATCACGGGGTTCAGAATAGATGGGTAAAACGTTCACAATACCATTTAAGTAAATTTTTAAAAAAGACAATACCTAGTTTCAAGAACATACACTAGTAAAAAGCCACACAAAAGGCTGATGAGAATGGGTAGAGAGGGTGGCTAGAGTGAAATATGTGAATAAAGTTGAATTTTTAAAAATATGATAAATAGCACAAAATAAAATGGTAGAAAAAGTCCAAATATCACAGTAATGATCATTTTTAAAACTATAATAATATAAATCAATTTGAATTATGATAAATGACTAATTATAATGATAATATTACGATAATACATTTAAAACAGGTTCTCAGGTCAGATTTTTAAAATCCAGCTTAAAATTTACAAGAAACATAATGAAAACTTAAGGACACAGGTTGAAAGTAAAGGATGGGAAAAGTTATACCTGGCACATATCTAGCAAAAGATAATAAAAGATGATACTAGCACATAAAACAGACTTGAGAACAAATAGAATTATTAGGAATAAGGGCAGTTATTACATAAGAATAAAATTTAATTTCCAAATGAAATGTATAATTTTGAAGAAGGAGATTAAAGATTTGAACAATATAATTAACTTGACCTAATGGAACATACAGTCAGTCACTCACTATAAACTCTGCACCAAACGAGCATAATACATGTTGTTTTCAAACTTACTTTAATGAATAAAGAGTTGATCATATGCTAGATAATAAGAATGTCTCAACAAATTTGAAAAAAGCTGAATAATTCAGACCATTTTCAGAGCAAAATGAAATTAACCTAGAAATTAGTAGTAAAAAGGCAACTAGAAAACCCCCACACATTTGGAAATTAAGAAAGTATACTTCTCAAGGAAATCATAAGGGAACTTAGAAAATATTTAGGATTAAACAATGAAAAATTACATAACAAAACTTAGACACTGCTCAGGTAGTGCTCAGAGAAATTAATAGCCTTAAGTGCTTCTGTTAGGGAAAAGAACCTGAAATGAGTGAGCTAAAGATATCTTTAAGGAAGTTAGAAAAAGAGTATCCAAATAAAGTCAAAGAAACTATTACGAAAGAAATAATAAAGACAACAGTGGAAATAAGTAAAACTGAAACTACAACACATACAATAAAAGAATCATCAAAACCAAAAGTTGGTCCAATGAAAGTCCAATAGATTAGACAAACTTATGGCAAGATTTTTCCAAGAAAAAAAAAACAGAAAAAAACCATAAATACATGAGACTAGAGATGAAAAAAGAGACATTAGCACATATATTAGAGATAAAATATTACAAACTTTGTGCCAAAACTTGAAATTTTAAAAGAAACTGACAAATTCCTACTAATATGTTACAACATGACTCAAAAAGAAATAAAAAATGAAAATAATCTTATAATTGCTTTTTAAAATGAAATTAACTGTTAAAAATCTTCCTGTCTATGGCCATGCCACCCTGAACGTACCCGATCTTGTCTCATCTCAGAAGCTAAGCAGGGTCCGGCCTGGTTAGTACTTGGATGGGAGACCACCTAGGATTACCAAGTGCTATAGGTGTTAAAAATAAATAAATAAAAATAGAAAAAATTAAAATCTTCCCCCAAATAAGGCTTTAGGCACAGATAGCTTCATTGGTGAGTTTTACCAAAAATTTAAGGAACAAATAATTTCCATCTTAAAAAATCTCTTCCCAAAAATATAAAAAAGAAAGAACGCTCCTAACTTTTTGAAGACAGCAAATTGGGCAAACTTTGTCCTAAAAATAAGACAAAACAAAACAAAATCAAAAAGCCAAAGGAAATTATAGGATAACAAAATTCAAAAACATAGACAAAATCTGAACAAAATATTAGCAAATGAAATTGACCAGTGTATTAAAAAGAGAGTCAATTTATATTTATTCAAAAAATGCAGGGTTGTTTAGAAAAAAAAAAAGTGTAATTCACTGCATTAATAGAATACACTCACACGATCATCTTAATTAATGCAGAAAAAGTCTGATAAAATTTGACATCCACTCATGACAAAAAGAAAGCACTCTTAGCAAACTAATAATAAAAGGAAACATCTTTTACCTGATAAACAGTTTCTACAAAGACTACATCAAATACCATACTAAATGAATGCTGAAAGCACTCTCTTTGGGATTAGTAATAACACAAGAATGCCGAGTAAACCACTTCTGTTCAATATTACATTGGAGGTTCTAGCCAGCATAATAAGACCAAAGGGAAAAAAATACATGATTAATGCTTAAAAGCATAAGGAGTGGGAGGCGGAAACGAAGCTATCACTAGTTGCAGGTGATATAATTATTTATAGACGATCTAAGAGAATTTGAGTAGAAATTACTAGAATTAATGAGCAAGTTAAGCAAGATGACCAGATATTTTGCATTTTGTATTTAAATACAAAACCAGTTTGCATTTCCATACAGCAGCAACAAACTGTTAAGACACATAATTTAAAAAAGATACCATTTGCACAACTGTATACACTTGTCAAAACTCATCGAATTGCACACTTAAAGTGAGTGCATTTTATTACATGTAAATTATACCTCAAAAAAAAATTGTAAAAAAAAGGCACCGTTTGTAACACAACAACACATAAAAAGTATATAAGAATTAATCTAACATATATAAGACCATTCTAGGCAAAATTATAAAGATTTATTGAAGGGCATAAAAGATACTTAAATAAATGGAAAGATACAACACACCATAGAATGAAAAACTTAGTATTATAAAGATGTCACTTCTCCTCAATCTGATTTTTAGATTCAATGAATGGCCAAGCAAAATCCAACAAAATTTTATGAGGAACTTAATAAGCCGATTCTAAAATTTACATAAAAGAGCAAAGAAAAGACAAGATACTCTTTAAAAAGATTACTTAATCCGTTATCATGAGCTAGCCTGATAGTGGCATAGGGATAGACAATTCAACCGAAGGAAGAGAATAAAGAGCCCTGAAACCAGACCATGTATTATCTGGAAACTTCCTTTATGACAATGGTGGCATCGTAGGTCAGTGGTGAAATGATGGATTATCCAATAAATGGCTCTGAGAAAAGTTATTATTCAAATGCAAAGGAAGAAAGAGAATTGCATATTCTATACCACGCTGTACACGAAAATCCATTCCGGATGAATTAAAGACATATGTGAAAGGGACATCTTCAGAACTTTAAAGGGGTAAAAAAAAAGAGAGAGAGAGAGAGAGACACACACACACACACACACGCACACACACACACACACAAACACTACAATGTTGGGGCAGACGGGGACTTTTCTTCGAAGAAAGTAATGGGAAACTGAAAGAAAAACAACAGTCAGAAGTCGATCCAGTTATAAAGTCAACGGGTATGATTTTGAGCAATCGATGATGTGTAAGGAAAGTTCCCACTGAACTCTGATGGCAGAAGAAGGGACTGGGATCACGGCACTGAAACCACACGGAGGAACAGACAGCCACGGCCCGCCGACTGCGTAACGAGCGGCGTTAACTGGAAACGCTGTTCTCTGGTTTTCAACTTTCAGACGCAGCCCTTGAGAAATCTCGGATGATTTAGTTATTATCACAGAAGGGAACAGCAACATCATCAGTTTTGATAACATAAAAGCAACGGTAGAGATGACAGAAGTCAGGAGGAAAAAGGAGAAGAAAGAAGTAGAAGGTACTAATTTTTCTCATTTTACACAGTGGAAATTAGAAGATATTATAAGAAATAGAAGTTTAAGAATATTATTTAAAATTACAGTTAACTAACTTGGAAATGGTGATATAATTATGGGTTGACATGTAGTTATGAATAAGGTTGGTTCCTTATACCACAAACGGAATTATTTAATAATTTCCAAAACTGATTAAGTCAATAAATGGTGCTCTAAATATATTATTCGGAGATACAGAGGTCACCACTAGTCAATCTAAAATCTAGACAAAACACAATGAAGTAAGGGAGGGAATGTTGTCTTCATTTTAAGCTCTTCTGTAGCACTAATTTTTAAATCCACATGCTTGTAAAATTTTAATATAAAAGTTTTCAAAATTATTAAATAAAAAAAGGAAGGTCAAGAAAACTAAGAGATCATTTAGTCAAAACACCTACCACCAGGTAGGTAAAAGAAAATGAATGTCCACTCCAAAAGAAAAACTTTTAAACACTTGATAAAGGCTAATGATCAAAAACCTACCGACTGTATCCAGCAGAGTAGACTTAATATCATCATTTAATTCAGAATGAAGAGACAGAAAAAAGGCTAAAATCTTATTATTCCTTGTTTCTCCTCCTTCTTACTTTCCTTCTTTCTCTATTTCTCTAACTTTTTTGGTCCTCCTAGCTTTCTAGCATGGATATTCAACTAAAGTGTGTGTGTGTGTGTGTGTGTGTGTGTGTGTGTGTGTGTGTGTGTAATACTAGTTTTGTTTCTGCATAGCCTTATGTTTCCTAATTTCCTCTCAATACAAAGAGCCTACCAGGTTGATTTTCATTTCCAAGTTGTCTAAACTATGGGCATTACTGCCGTAGAGGAGAAATGATCACTACCACTAATTGAAGGGAAGAACACACATACAATGAAAGGCAACTTTGCTAAACCCACCACAATAATTCTCTTCAATGGATTAATGCTTCTATTGGAGGCTACTATATTTTCCTTAGACTTTGGGGCTCAGGAGCTAGGTTTCCATGGTGACTTAAAGAGATGAAAATTTGAAGTCTAAGTTTCCCAAAAGTGAAGTAAAAATCAGAAGGTTAAACGTTCATGCTGGGTGATACTTGGTTTTGATCCAAAAGAATTTAGCAAGGTCTCCATTTCAGTCTCATTCTTATCCATATCCAGGTATATACTTACACTATATTTGCAAGGTCAAGTGGTTTCTCTGGTTGCTCGGGAAACACAGGATGCGGGGGTTCTCTGGTGGGTACACACCCCAAAGATTTACTAATTGCATGGCTCAGCTTCTTTGCAGGGGATTTCTGTGTCAAAGTAGAAAATCAGAAAATAAGGAGTTACATTTCGAAAGAATGAAAAAGAATTTCAACATAACTTGGTGACAAGAGCTGTAGAAAACATCTTCTCAAATACAAACTAAGTTTCGTTATAATCAACATTAATGGGTCCTGCAGGAAGGAACCACAGTCGTTTGCTCCAAGGTCATTTGCGGTCCCCTTCATTTCTGCGCTTACTCTCTCATCTCTGAATGCAGTCGCATTATCAAGTTAATGTGAACTTTCCTTGTGAACAGCTCTATGTGACTTTACATAAACTCCTTGATGCTTCTGGATCGTTTCTGGTGAGATAGTATAGTTAAATCCCTAATCGAAGTCAGAAATGTTGGGGGGCTAAAATACTAAAAGGCTAAGATAATGCTGACGGCTTATGACTTTGAATGTTAACAAATTAGCTAAGCCGCATGCCAAAACGTGCATATTAAGAGAATGTTCCCAAAATAAATGGGAAACAGAACATTTGGTATCAAGGGTCTGGCTACGGACAGAGATACAAATGAGTGCACTCACGCACTCAGGCAGTCGGTATCACACCCGTGGCTCTGGTTACGACATGCTGAAAGCACAAATCAAGCTGGCACACTGACGCACTTCTCTGGAAGGTAGAATGATACACGCCAAACCTAAAGACTACCGAGTTTAAGACTTAATAGTAAATACGTATGAAAGTAAACAATATGCCACAGTTAAGTTACATAGAACATGCACAATTTAAAGGGGGCTCTTTATAGGATACTGATTTTGTTGTCCACTCAATTCCTTTTAAAATAATACTGCCGTCTGATATTTTCTTGGTAGGATATTAACTGAAAAAAAAAATTAAATATTTCATTCTACTGCTCCTGGAGTGTATTACCGTACATAGCACTGCAACTGAAAAACAGAACTTGTTTGCAGCTGTGTACCTACCTCATCAATACCATGTATCCACTTAACTTTGATATGCTGCTTGCATATATTTTAACAATAAGCAAAAACCTTTCAAGACTATATAAGCAAAGTTAGTTAATACCTTATTTATAATAAAGACTGAATAATACCAATTTCTTCAGAAATGTCATATATTGGCTCCAAATCACCAACCACTATCCCCTACAACCCATTAAATTCTGGGAAAAGTCTAAATGTAATCTAATTTCCGGAAAATCACATGAAACTAAACAAAGCAGAAATTCTGACCTTCCCCAACTACTCTCCATTGTCCCTTTGCCCAACAACTAACATGGCTCTGATTCTTCCTCCTCTAATCCATCCGTCATCTACACTGCCCCCCAAGACATGTCAGTCTTCTGCTTTAAATTTTTCAAAGGCCGATCGTCATGTATAGAATACGATCTAAATAAATGCCATCATATTCCATAGCTTTCATATCTGGCTCCCTCCCCTCTCCTCACCCTCCACCTGACAAGCTGCTCGGTTAACGAAGCACACAGTGTTCTCTCTTAGCTCTCTCTCTTCTGCTCGTCTCTCAAGGCCACTCGCAAGTCTCCCTTCCTCTGTGGAGACTTACCTCACAAGGCAAAGCCCGCCTTTCCAAGCGACCCATTTACCACGTTTATATTTCCACTGTTAAACTTTCCATGCTACATTGCACTTTTCAATTTATGCACCTATCTCTCTCAGACTGGTGTTCTTGAAGGGTAGGATCTACATTTTATTCCTCTGTGTATTTCCAGAACTTGTCCTAAACAGAATATGTTAGATGAACAAATTATCTGCCTAGATGAATTTTCTAGACTGACCAAACCACATACGTTTTATTTTTTGAGTTATGATACAAGTGGAAGACATCAGAGAATATCTTAATTCTCCTTTACAACTAAACACAACATCTGTAACCCATGTATTAACTTCATGATTTTTTTTTTTTTTTTGCTATATCTAACAACCACCTGGGCCATTAATTCATGCAGTCTATGTGAGACAGATTATCATAGACTACTTTGGCTGCACCCTGAGTAATAACGGCCATGAAATCATAGGTTCCATGTGTATATTTTATAATAAACATTAAAATAACTATATAACTGTTAAAATAACAAACGTTTCCCTTTGCACCACCTAAGATTCTCTAACAATATGCTTATTGTGCTTTTGAAAACACCCCTTGAAGTCCAGGTTTAAGACTAGATCCAATTTCAAGTCTCAATAATATAACTATAAAGACAAAATCAATACATCAAAGTCAATTCCAAATACTTAGAGTACATCAAAAGAGGCTTGATGTGTGTGATGGGAAGGGAGAAATTAGTAATAAATATACAAAGAAATCTGAATATTAAGTAAGGGCTAGGACCAAACCGAAAACTTAAAAAGATAGGTATTCAATTAGGTTTTCTAAATATGCAAATAAATTATTTCCTCAAAAAGATCTCAAAGAGTGGATTATGATATAGACCTGAAGTGAATTTCGATGCAGAGTCAGTTTAAGAGGCTGAGAGTAACAAAGACTATAAGAGCTTGAAAACTGCTGCTGAGTGCTGAGATGGGGACGGGGACATTACCCTTCTGGCTACCTGGGCCCTGGGATAACGCCTGGAAATTGGCGCTCAGTCACTAAATATATATGGACTGAAGAAGAGAGGACCAAATGCAGTCAGGCCTCGGGCCTGGGTCTCCCACACTTCATTTAAGCTCCTTGCAGGCTCAGCACCTCTCCCTTCACTCCGACTCTGAAACCGACACCTGGAGAAGCCTTAACCTAGAAAATTAAATCTCCTCTGAACACTCGTAGGCGATAATTTTCAATTTTTGTGCATTTTCAATATGTTAATCTACTTCACTTAACTTCAAAATATGTCTTACCATCTCTTAAAAATTCTACAGGTTACAATTTTTTTTAAAAATATCAAAGAGTATATAAAAATATATGTAGTTAAAAAGTTATAAAATATATACTACCTACCCACTACTCTGCATGAGAAATAGAACACTTTGAAGCATCCGTGTGGGCCCTTATCTAATACAGTCTATCTGTTCTTCTCCTCATAATGTGTCCTGGATTTTGTATTAATCACTTCCTTATTTTAGCAATTATGGCATAAATAATATAAATCACTTGGTATGTTTAAAACCTACACGGACTTACATTTATTTTTTCTGCAATTTGCTTCTTTCACTAAACATTGTAACAATTCATACATGTTGATGCATGTAACTGTAATTCATTCCATTTTTCACTGCTTGATTGTATCTCATTACTTAATTACACTGTAATTTGTACATCCAGTCCACTGCTAATGAATGTTTGGGTTTCTATTTTTTCCTTCATTCAGAATGCTCTTATGAACTTTCTTGGTGGCCACGTCTAAGAATTTCCTGAGTGGAATTACCGGGTCGTAAGTTATGCACGTTTAGTTTTACTAGGCACTGCGAGCTGGTTTTCACTCGGCTGTGTGAGACACTTGCCGACCATCCACATTCTGGCCAACCCTGGTTATTGTCCAACATTTTAACATTTGCCAATCTGGTGGGTGATAAATAGTATTGTGGTTTCAACTGACAATTCCCTGATTACTAAGAAGACTGGGCATTTTTTCCTATGTTTATGGGCCATTTGCGTTTTTCATCTGTGAAATATCTTTTCCTGGCTTTGGCGTGGGTTACACTAGAATGCCTTTCTCTTATTGATTTGTAAGAGTTCTTCATATTTTCTGTATTTTAACCCTGCTGAAGTTATGACTTGTGAACAGCTCCCACTATTTAAAGCTTGTTTTTCACTCTATTGTTTCTGATGGATGGTCATTTTTAAATATAATATCAGTCCCAATTTATTAATCATTTCCTTTATATTTTGTATCTTGAGAACTGTTTCCCTCTCTGAAGTAAATAAAAAAGATATCCTCCCACGTCACCTTCTAAAGTGTTATAGTTTGTACCTCTCGTATTTAAGTTTCGATCTATTTAGAACTGATTTGTTTGGTAGGTATGGGGAAAGAATCTAGTTTTATTCCATATGGATAATCAATTCTCTCAGGATCTTTTAATGAAGATTCTATCCTTTTCCTAATAGATATTCTATTTCTATCCCTGTGCCAGTATCACATGATTTAATCGCTGTAGCTTCCTCTTATCTTTGCAGACAGCATCAGAGCCCCGAACTTAACTGCTTCTGTAGGAGAGTCCTCATTACTCTTGCCCCTTTACACTTCCACTTACATTTTAAAAACAGTTTGTTGTTTACCACAAAAAAAACCCTGTTGGGATTTTGATGGGAACTCATCAAATCTATAGGTAGTTTTGGAAAGAAATGCCATCTTCAAATACTAAACAGTCCTTTCATGCATGTGTTCATCTCATGCGTTTAAGTCTTCTTCGATGTCTTTCAATAAAGTTATAAATTCTTTTCCATAAAGGATTTATGCATCACTCTTGTTTCTAATTATTTTATAGATAGATTTTGTATCCAGCAACCCTGCTCTCCTGTTGCCTTTTTTTTAAGTTGTGGTAAAATATACATAAAATTTACCACCTGACCCATTTTAAAGCATACCATTTAGTGGTGTTAGGTACACTTACATTGATGTAATGCTAATCTCCAGAACTCTGCATCCTGCAAACTCAAAATTCCATACCCATTAAATGACTCACTCCCTTCTCGAGTCCCTGGCAACCACCAGCCCACTTTTTGTTTCTATAAATTTTACTACACAAGCATGATACTTGATATAAGCAGCATCATACAGTATTTGCCTTTTTGTGACTGGTTTCTGTTACTCAGCATAATGTCCTCAAAATTCATCTATGTTGTAGCCTGTGTAAGAATTTCTTTCCTTTTCAAGGCTGAATAATATTCTGTTGTATATATAAAACATATTTTGTTTATCCATTCACTCATCGATGGACATTTGGGTTGCTTCCAAGTTTTAGCTACTGTGAATAATGCTGCCACAAACCTGTGTGTACAAATATCTCTTTGAGACTCTTTGAGACTCTGCTTTCAATTCTTTTGGAAAAATATCCAGAAGTAGAACTGCTGAATCACATAATAATTCTATTTTTAATTTTTTTAGGAACTTCCATACTATTTTCTATAGTGGCTGCACCATTTTACATTCCACCAACAGTGGGTTCCAATTTTTCCACATCCTTGCCAACACTTGTTACTTTCTGTTTGTTTTATAGTAGCCATCCTAATAGGTATGAGGTGCTATCTCATTGGGGGTTTGATTTGCATTTCCCTAATGATTAGTGATATCAAGTATCTTTTCATATGCTTATTAGCCATGTGCATATCATCTGTAGAAAAATATCTTTCAAGTCCTTTGCCCATTTTTTCATTAGGTTTTTTATTGTTATAGTTCTTTATATATTCTGGATATGAACCCCTAATCTGATATAAGATTTGCAAAGATTTTCTCCCATTCCATAGATTACCTTTTCACCATGTTGATTGTGCCCTTTGATGCACAGAAGATTTTAATTTTGATGTAGTCCAATTTACCTGTTTTTACTTTAATCTCTGCTCTATTTCAATTCTAATGATCTGGAGATTCAGACCTTCTACATTGACAGTCATTGTCAAATAATGACAATTTTGTTTCCTTTCAATTCAAACACCTTTTATTTCTTTTCCTCGTTTACTATGCTGCTTAGAACTGCCAATAAAATGTTGAATAGATATGTTGATAGTAAGCCTTCTTGTTTTGTTTTCAATATTAAAACAAATACTTTTGACATTTCACCAGTGAATATCACAGATATTACCAGTTTTAACAAACATTCTATATTAGGTTAGAGAAGTTCCTTCTACTACCAGACTCCTAAGGGTGTGTGTGTGTGTGTGTGTGTGTGTATGTGTGCGCGCGCACGCGTGCACGTGTGTGTTTAAATGATCAGTAAATATCAGATCATAGTAAATGTTTTATATGAGTCTTCTGAGATGATTTATGGATTTAATACATTTATGAATATGGCTACACTATAATAATCTATCTTTAATTGCTGGAATAAAAACAGTGTGGTCATGATGTATTTATCTTTTGTATACACTGCTGGATTCAGTTTCTTAACATTTTGTTTAGGTTTTATGTTCATTAGAATGGTTTATAAGCTTCCTTTCTTACTGTCTTCATAAGGGTTTGGTACCAAAGTTATTCTAGCCTCAAAAATGAAACCGTAATGCTTATTATTTTTTCTAAAATCTGGGAAATTTTATATAATACTGGAATATGTCTTTTCTTCTAATATTTGTTGAAACGCGTGTAAAGTCAGTCAGGTCTGGTTGTTTCCTTTGTGTACAGATTTAAGCTACTAATTCAAATTCTTTAATGATTATACTACTAATTGGATTTTTTATTCCATTTTGAACCAGTTTTGGTAAGCAAGGTTGTTTTAGGAATCTGCTCATTTCAACCAATTTTTCAATAACCAGTATACTAGTTTTCTTGTTCTGTTATTGGTTCCTAAGTGAAATGCACTATAATCAGAGAATATAGTCTGTAGGATACTAATTCTCTTTTGAGGCTTCTTTTATATCAACTTTTGTGTGTTGGAAAAGAATGTACAATCATTAATTGTTGTATATATTCAAATTTTCTACACTTTCTTTTTTGTCTAATAATTCTAACAACTATTTATAGACGTGTTAAAATTACCCATTTTAATAATATATTTTTCAACTTATGCACCCTTATTTTTATTTACGTATATTACAGCAACATTATTAGATGTGTATCTGTGTATAAGTGTTAATTTCACCTTTTTGTCTTTGGTACTTCTGGTTAAATTTTTTTTTTAATTGATAAAATATACACAACATAAAATGTACCATTTTAACTTCCCTGGTAAAGATTTTTGCCCTGGAATCTATTTTCTGAGATTAATACAGTTTCATCAAATTTATTTTGGTTAGTACATTGTGAGGTATGTCTCTTTTTTTATCCTTAACTTTCAACTCTTGTGTGTAGCTTTTTTTGCTGCCCTTCGTAAACAGCAGAGAGTCCAATTTTTTATAATATTCATTTGACAACTGTTGCTTTTTATCTGGAAAATTTAATTTACTAATTACTAACATATTTTGTCTTTATTTCTACAGCTTATTATATCATTATTTGTTTTATGACTTTTTCTTTTACTTAGTCCTTAACTACTTTTTAGGCTTTGTTTTATTTTTATCATTTTATTTTCCTTGTTTGGCAATTATACTCTTAGGGTCAACTTTCTAGTGGCTTCATTTTTTTCCCTAAAATTGAAGTAACGTTTATTAAGAAATTACTGTCGGGCACCTGACAGGTGCTTTGCACACGTACATAGGCTCATGTAACCCTCCAATAGTCTTGTGAATTAGATGTTAACAGTCTCGATTTTATAGATCCAAAAACTAAAGCTCCCATAACCAGGCCCGACTTCCTTTTTTTACAGTACGACATAGTCCCTCAACAGGTAAAATTACTCAGAGAAAGAACATGCAGGGGTTGGGGAAGACAGCCTGGGCAGTGAGACATTCTTGCAAGGGGTCAGTCAGAAACAGACTGGGGCCTCCAAGTACCCCACAGGGTTCACAAAGGGGAAGCTCAGCCGAGTCAGGGGTGGAGACACAGTTTCCAATCGAGGGCGAACTCCAAGGTAGGGAGTGGCAGGGGACTTGTGTTGTAACCACTGCACTGTGTTCCCCTGCTGGGGCTGATGGGGCTGAAACTCATTTTCCTCAGATAACTGTGGATGAGGCAGTAAGATGCTCTGATAAATAAACTTCTTTTGAGCTCAGATGACTGTGTTTTCAATCAGCCTCGAGCTAACTCCTTGCACAGCAGTCTTCAGCTCTGGGTACATGCTGACGGGCCCTGACACTTGGAAGCACAACAGCCTAATGCAATAAACTCAGGGCTGGTGCCTCAGAGGCCATTCCTGTCGTGTTCACTTCAAATGACCCTGAGTACACCATTTTGAGCATCAAGCCACCATCTAAGGGATTGCGAGCAGAAACATAAGCCTATTAAATCCTCATACATGTCAGGAACCTCCTCTATTGTAACATGAACACTGACCACAATCTTAACCAGCATCTGCACTCTCAGCCTGTAACATAAAACCCTGTAACTCTAATCATACCTCAACTATATTTGGGTCATAACTGATTAGTACTTTAGCTGCATCCTGTTTTAAGCGGACCAGAATTAGTCATTATTATTTTACACATGATGTTTATTAAAATTTGCCCAAATTTACCCATTCTACTGTGTAACATTTCTTTTTGTATTCCATTTCTTTCTTACTGAGTCAATTAATTTTTTTCCTAAAGTATGTCCTTAATTAGATTCTTCAGCAATGGTCTCTTGTTGGCAAATGCACTGACATTTTTTTCTGAACATGTATCTTTTATTTCTTCTCTGCTCTTGAATAGATTAGCTAGGTACAGAATTCTAGGTTGATCTTTCCATTCTGTTCTTCAAATCTTTTAATCGCCTTTCACATTTTCCATTTTCCTACACCTGTGTTCAATATTCTGTATCCTGGTTAATTTCTTCTAATCTATCTTTCATTCTCTAATTTTTGCTGTAGCTATCTCTCATTTGCTATTTAACCTCTCTATTGAACTTAACCTTAATATTTTTTATTCCTAGAAATTCAAACTGGTCCTTTCTTCATATTGGATTGTTCCTTTTTAAAATATCGTTCTTCCTAAATTTACTCTTATTCAATTGCACTGGAGGTTCTAGCCAGCATAATAAGACCAAAAGAAAAAAAAAAAAGTATGATTAATACTTGAAAGCTTAGGGAGTGAGAGGAAGGAAACAAAGCTATCACTATTTCCAGGTGATATAATTACTTATCGGAGATGCAAAAGAATCTGAGTACAAATTATTAGAATTAACGAGTAAGTTAAGCAAGATGACGAGACAGTGGATTACAAACACAAAACCAGTTTGCATCTCCATACACCAGAAACAAACTGTTAAGACACATAATTCAAAAAAGATACCATTTGCACAACTGTATACATTTGCCAAAACTCATCATATCATAATTAAATTGGGTGAATTTTATTGCATGTAAATTACATCTCAAAAAAAAAAAAGTAGAAAAAAAGGCACCATTTGCAACAGCAACAACAGATGTAAAGTACACAAGAATTAATCTAACATATATAAGATCTTTCTAGGGGAAAATTATAAAGCTTTACTGAAAAATGGAGGATCAGGAAAAGAGATAATAGCTGAGCTGAATCTTAGAGGCTATAAAGAAGTTGGCAAGGGAAAGCTGGGAGAATGGGGAGGAAGAGAGACAGCTAGAATAGACTAAAAGATATAAAAGTAAGAAAACAGGGTGAAAAAGCAACTGCAAATAGTTCAATACTGTCATAGTGCTGCCCGTGAGTGAAAGATATAAATAAAAGCCCCAACCAAAGACATAACTGTAAAAGCTTTCAAAACATTACTCCATAAGATTAAACTTCTGTATATCATTAATCATCTCTGGTTTAGAAATCGCTCCTAGCATACATTGAGCAGATAGTTCTCTGGCTCAAATGAAGTAACAGACTGCGTGGCAGGATAACATGAAGAAAGAGAAGTGTGACTAATACTTCAGGTTTGGGCAAGCGAAGGGTCTAATCGGCTACAACAAAAAGCAGCAGAGCCCACAAGCACTATGGAAGTAGGTTCACAGGCAGCCAGAGTCCCAGGAACGACTGAGGGTTAGAGGGAGCAGAAGGGTTGGAAAACCACGGCGACCTGCCATGTGCTTCTTTGTACGGCCACCCTCTGCCGGGCCTGGAACATAACAGGCACTAGACATGTTTACTGAAGGAATACCAGCGCAGAAAACTCTTCGCCTGGTTTAGACTGACCACTGGATGACGATCCCTGGGTACGCAATAACTCCAAAGCCTGTTACAAATACTGCCACAGGTCAAGGCAGGAACAGAGCCAGCTGTCAATCGACATCATTCACGACGCAGACACACCGGGCAGGACCCAAAGACAATCATCGCTGCTCTCTAGTACTGCTCTGAAACAGTGTCTCCCAAACTTGTCTGGAGATAAAAAAAAAAAATTCCAGGGTACTTGTATAAAAAACAAAATAAAGCAGATTCCTCGGCCTCAACCCAAACCTACTAAATTAAAATTTCCAGAAGAGGCCTGGTACTTTGCATATATAAGCAGCAGCCCAGATGATTCTTTTCAGGCAATATTTGGAAGCAGTTCTCCAAAAGTTCTTGACGACACAAAAAGATTTTTTTTTTTAAAAAAAGGGTATAACTACTGGAAATGACCAAGTTGTTTCCTGTAGATGATAAAGTTATCTACCTAGAAGTTCAAGAAAATGGACTGAAAAATTACAGCATATTATATAATATTGACAGAAAAGTCAGTGAGACTTTCAGATGGAAATGCCCGTGAGATCCCTGAATACACGAGTATAAACAGAGACAAGAATCCTGGGATGGAATTAAAAACTGCAGAAACTTATCAGTGTCCGGGGGGTCATCTGAAACCTGAAACTGTGTGAAAACAGTCAGAGAGGGGGTACTGTGAGAGAAGGAGAGAGCTCAGGAGAGAATGCCAGGGAACGTAACATCTGGTTTATCGTAGGTAATCAAAAGGCTTAATGAATAAACAACGCATGAACGTTTCATAATTGGACATTTTGTAGTCACTAAATAGAGATAAAATGTAATGAATCCACGATACGCATGCATTAAATGTATTCAGAGAAACAGTTCTACCCTCAATCTGTGTCTACAGATCCCAGAAAGTACTAGATCGATAGGCAATAATCACTGATATATTTGATTAACGTGGAAACAGACAAACAATTCGCACGGCTGGGTCACAGAGAACCCTAACCCTCTCACGCGTGGAGGAAAGTGCACATTCTCCACTTCGGCTCTGGTGGCCACCTGTAAGAATCGAAGAAGATCTCAAGCTGGAGGCGTGGTTGGGGCGAGGTGCTGACTGCTGGAGGAACCTGCTGGTCCGAAGAGCTGCTTGGTTTGGGAGCCATCACACATGGAAAACTCCCTGTCACCTCTTCACTCTACGAAGAATCAGGCTACAGCTGGAAAAGACACCTTATCGTTTCGTAAACTACACACCACGGCTGTCTTTGGTCGGCTTCTGTCTTTTTTAGACAGCTGGGTCCATTTTATATGGTCTGCCTTCAAACTCAGCACCTTGGCAGCTGTAAATGGGTTCAAGAATCCATAGTGCATACAAGTGCCAGAGTCTAACAGGGCCAATGTTCAGGTGCCAAAAAGAGCAATATTTAAAACACCCCAATCAGCCTATCAAAAATGCTGACGAACGCTGCCAGGACCCAAAATATCATCACAAGCTGGAGAAGGCCACACTTGGTGTGATGCTTAATTTTATGTCACCTTGCCTAGGCTACAAGGCACCCGGATATTTGGTTAAACATTATTTTGAGTGTTCCTGTGAGGGTGTTTTTGGTTGAGATTAACATACAAATCAGTAGACTGAGCAATGCAGGTTTCATGACTGGGCCTCGGCCGCTTGAAAGCCTGAGCAGAACCAAAAGGCTGCTCCTTCCTCCGAGTCAGGGGACTGCTCGTGCCCGGCTGCCTGGGACCTGGGGCGTTGGCTTTTCCCTGCTTTCCCACTGTCTCTTCTTGGGTCTCAAGCCAGCGCATCTTGGGACCAAAACTCCATTATCAGTTCTCCTGGTTCAAAGGCCTCGGACTCAGACTTACACCTGCGGCTCTCCTGAGTCCCCAGGTTGCCATCTCACCTTGCGGATCTCGAGACTTGGCGGGCTCCACAATCACATGCGCCAACTCCTTATGACAAATCTCTTTATCGTTATTTATCTCCACTTGGTGCTGTTTCTCTGGAGAACACTGACTAATACAAACAGATACCACCCTAGAGCCTCGGAAGCAAATGTGGCTCTGTCAGCATCTTGATTTCAAATTTGTGGCATCCAGAGCTGAGAAAATAAATTTGCTTTAAACCTCAAGTTTGTGGTAATTTCTTATGACAGCCCCAGAAAAGTCACGCACTGGTATTCCCTGAATTCCCTTCCTTCGACAACCCTTCCCCCACTCCAGGTGGGCCACCGGCTTCACAGTCGCATCCTAGAATATTCTATTGCCAGTTTACATCATCTAAAATCTCAATTGCAAGCGCCCCACTCTCATACCAGCTTGTCTTGTTAGCTCACTCCTCGTAGTCCCCTGCCTCCAACAGTACTTCAATCCCAGTGGGACCTACGTGCCACTGGGCCGACCACTTTCAATAGTCCCTTATCTCCTTCGCAGCCTCATTTCTCTCTCTGAGCAATCTATATTTCGTGGTCCATTCTTATAGTCATTTCTTTGCATTTACATTCCCACCAGCGGTGTAGGGGAGTACCTGTTTCTTCACATCCCATCAGTACTTGCAATCATCAATCTCTTTTTATTTTAGTCATCCTTGTGGGTGTGAAGTGGCAACTCACTGTGGTTTGGATTAGACACTTCCCTAATGACTAATGATGCTGGGCATCCTTTCACGTGCGTATTGGCCATTTGTATTATCTTCTTTGGAGAGATGTCTATTCAGATTCTTTGCCAATTTTTTCCCCCAAAGTTAATTTACATTTTTTTTTTATTACGGTAAGAAATATATGACATAAAATGTACCATCCTCATGATTTTTAAATGTACAATTCAGCTGTGTTACGTATATTCATTTTGTGAACAGATCTCCTGAACTTTTACATTTTGCAAATTTGAAACTCTATACCGATTAAACGACACCCCTGCATTTCCCCTGACCCCAGCTCCTGGTAACCTCCATCCTACTTTTCCTTTGCCTATATTTAAATCAGGTTATTTGGTAGGTTTTCGTTGTTGTTGTTTTGCTGTGGCTGAGTTGTGAGAGTTTTTTATAATTCTGGATACAAGTTCCTTATCAGATACATGATCTGAAAAGATTTTCTCCTTTTCGCTTTCTCGATGGAATCCTTTGAAGCACCAAAGTTTTTAATTTTGATGAAGTCCACTTTATCTGTTTTTGTTCTGCTTGTGCTTTTAGTATTATATCTAAGAAGGTGCTGCTTACCTCAAGGTCACAAAGATTTATTCCTATGTTTTGTTCTAAGAGTTTTCTGACAAAAAGGTAAGTCAACAATCTTAATTGTTCCAGGTCTAGTACAACATAATTTACCCTGACCCCTTAAAGGGAATGGTTTAATTTCACTAATGCCCAAACAACCACACTGGACATATATGAGTTGCCTATTAACATTTCAAAAAAAAAAAAAAGAAAAGAAAAAGAAGAAGAAGAAATAAGATGAACAAAAATGGTTAAACCCAAATTATTTCCTTGTCTATAGTAGATCTTGAAGAAAAGGATGAGTAACTGTTCAGAGGTGCAGTCTGCCATCTGCTGGGAAGAAAGGTGAAATTTTCACAACATCAACTGCGTATGTAACTACCTCTACTGAGGCACTCTACTGTGTATTTCCTGTATTCTGTGAACCTCTCCCTCTCCCTCTTCCTGCCATAGATTAACCAAGTGGGAATGGGTCACAGTTCTCTTGGTAAAGTGAAGGCCGGGGTAAGCAGAGATCTGAAGGTAAGGTCCAGGGGCAGGGAATGGGAGTAGGCTTCCTTATTTCCAGCTTCTCTGCATATCAAGAAAGGGCTAAGAGTTGTGTATTTTTACCATAATTAATAGAAAGAAAAGAAGGAAGTGGGATCGACTGGGTCACCTTCCCAGTAGGGCCCCACCAGGGTGCTCTCTGTCCTCGCTTCTCTCCCAATCAGACTGGGTGGGTTTAAAGAAGGAATGAACATGCCTGGCTCAGCCTCTCCCCCTCCTTTGTTTCCTGGAATCTACAAACCCCACAGAGCACATATTCTCCCTGCTCCCAGAGTCACAAGCTTCGAGGCTCCACTCCCTTCCAGACAGGCCCACACAGGTGTATTTAGTTCAAGGGATACTAGCAAGTCCAATTGTTTCCTCACAATCAAAACCACTTTCTCAAACAGACTGCCATCTTCCTAACTCCTGGCTGCAATCGTGGGTGGGGAAAAATGAAGTGGAGTTACCAGGGTTTTCTAAAATCTTAATAAGAACTACTATTAGAAAAAGAGAGTTAGTAGATATTCATTGACAGAGTTGTCTACACTCACTGTCTCCATCTCTCTCCTCTTTCCCTCGTGGACCCACTTTAATCAGATTTTCGTCCCCGCCACAGGTGATCCTCACATTATTAGACGAAGGGTCAGTTCTTGGTCCTCTTACTTAAGTTTCAGCAGCACCGGGCACAGTTGATCGCTTCTTCCTCCTGAAAATGCTGTCTTCACTTTTTTCCACAATGGTGCACTCTTCTGGTTTTCACCCCAGGTCACTGGGTAGAGGCTCTTCCTCTTCTCCTAGGTTTCTCAATACTGGAAAACTCCAGGGGTCAGTTCTTTTCTTCTTCTCTTTTCCGTCTTCATTCACTCACTTGGTGGCACTGTCTGGTCTTGTGGCTTTAAATGTCAACGATATGCCAATAACTCCCAAACTGATATTTCTATCTCAATCATCTCTCTTGAAATCAAGATCCACATACAACGGTCTATTCAACGACTCCATATGGACGGCCAACAAGCAACTGAAATTCAACATTTCCAAAACTGAGCCCTTGATCCTGACACCTAAATATGCTCCATTCATGGCCTTCTCAATCTCAAATGATGACATGTCCATCCTCCTAGTTGCTTAGGACAAAATCTTATGAGTTTCTCTTGATGCTTTTCCTCTCATAAGCCACATTCGCCCCATTAGGCCGATTTATATAACACACTTCCTAATTCAACCCCTTTTTACCACCTCCACTAACATTGCCTTATCTTGTTTTAATTATCGCGATCATTTCTCCTAAGCAGTCGCTTGGCTTCTGTCTTTTCCTTCCAGTCTACTCTTTACATGGCATCCAGATTGGTGATTTTAAAATATAAATCAAGGCATGTTACTCTTCTATTCAAAATCCCATGAAGACTCCTCATGTCATTCAGAGCAAATGCCAAATGGCCAACAGGCCCTCAGTGAGTCTTTGACTTCCTCGCCTAGTCTTCCCGCTGCTCACGGCATTCTGGCTTCTTCGCTGTTCCCGGAACTCACAGGCACACTCCTGCCCTGGGGCTATAACGCTGGCCACTCAGCTCTTCCCCGGATGTCTGCTGGCAGGTGTCTGAGACTTTGCCCATCTGACTGCCCAGCTCTACTGCTGACTCCGCTTTCTGATTTCTTGCACACGTGAGAGTCCAATGCAGACTGGCAGGTGGAGGGGCTCTGATCCATCCATGCAGGTGCCCAGCCTCCCTTCATCGAAGGGCTTCCGCCTCTGCTCGTTTCTTTGGAGACATTTCCATTCGGCCAACATACAGTGGCAGTGGGAAGGGTTAAGACAGAGAAGGTGAGGAAACCACACCTGTTTCAACAGCCTTGACCCGGAAGTAACGCAGCTCACTTCCAAATTCCATTGGTGATAACTAATCATATGGCTCCATCTGGCTACAAGGGGGATGGGCTATATAATCTAGTTATATATGTCCAGGAGGAAAAGGAAAATTTAGATATTAGTGAGTACTCCTAATCGTTAAATCTTTTTGCTTCCTTTCCCTAAATATAAAACACCTCAAACCCCTCCCACTCCCATCCCTGAAAGAAAACCTGAAGTCCTATTCAGTCGGTGCATCTAATTACGAGTCCTGGGTATGGTACAGTCTTCTTCATCAAGACCACATGCAGCTCCTTATGATGCAAACTATGAACTAAAAAGGCAAATTATCTGCACCCTCCCTCCCCAGTCTCAATATACCATGGTAGAGTAGGAACAGAGGGTCTTCCTTATCCAATATCTTGGCCAAGTAGGCACCAGCATGCCCTCCTATACAACCCATCTCCTACCAGAGCAAGTTCCGGGTATTTAAAAAGTGGGTTGTCAGCTCAAACTGTCAATGGCGCGTTCAGTCCAGGCTCATGGTTCTTGCCAACATAATTCCCCCCAACACTCAGTAGGCCTCGATGTATTTGTTCCCAGTTAAGTTCCAGGTGCCAGTAATGACACACAAAGTTCTTTCCTAGAGATAATCCTCTAGCCTGGTTGATTTATGTCTTTCCCTCCATGCCTCTTGCTTTCAACTTAGAGATGCCAACTGGGGCCCCGTGGAACAACAGGCCAGGAGTTTCCGACCTTGACTGCATGACAGAACCACTGGGGGAGCTTTTAAAACCCGTCTGTGTCCAGGTTTCATGTCCCCTGAATCCATGAAATCAGAAGCTACATAGGTGGGACAAAGCTGATCCTGATGAGCTGCCAAGAACAAAAAGCTATACCCTTAATCTGGTCTTTGCCACAGGCCTGAGCCACTGTTTTCAACTGAGAAAGTTTGCTAGGCTTTTGTCGCTCAAATCCTGTCTCAACTCTTATTGCTTGCTCACTGGGGTCTGGAAATAGTCTTTTTTTCCTTTCACTGTCTCATAGGTCAGAATTTTCTCTCATTTTTTTTTTTTTGCTTGAAAACTAGCAAATTCCTTCATAAGCACATCTCTTTCTTGCAATATCTTACAATAACAGTTGACTCACACTCTAACCCTGTCTGCCATCTGACCGAGAGCTCGGTAGGCAGGAGGTGTGCCTTCCGAGTCATCACAGATGACCAATTTGCCAGTTGGTCACCACTGCATAACATGGGTTTCCATCTTTCCCGGCTCCAGTATCAGTGTCCTCATAAGTGTGTCGCCTGAATGCTAAGCCAATGACACACATCTTAAGGTCCTATTCTAACAGAACTCCACTTCTAGTACCGACTATTGTAGCAAAAACTAAAACCTCAGTAGCGTAACACAAAGTTTCTCTCTTGCTCCCACTGAAGTCAAATGGGTTGGCGAGATACTCTTTTTAATTCATCATTCAAGGATCTTGTTTCCTTTCATTTTACAGTTTTACCCTCCTCTGGATCCTAATAGAATTCTCTCCACTGAGCTCACAGAGAGCATAGAAAAGGCACTCAGCTATTAACTCTCTTGTCCTGGGAAGGCAAATGTCACTCTGATCACATTCCACTGGTAGGAGCTACTCACATGGTCCTTCTTAGATAGAGGGTGGGCTGGGAAACGTAGTCTAACGTGTGCCCGGCAAGAACAGGAAAACAGTGATGCTGGTGAGCCCCAAACATCTCTCTCATACCCCTTAAAATGTAAGCTGCACAGGGCAGGACTCTTTGTCTAGTTTGTTCATAGATGTATTCCTCATGCCTGTTACAGTGTCTGGCACAGAGTAGGTGCTCAAAAATGTCTTCTGAATAAACAATGAATGGAAAGAATGAATCATGCATATGGTACCATGTGATTTTTTTTCTATACTAAAGGCAAATGAATGGATTGATGACTAACAGAATAATGAATCAGGCTGCATAGTTACTTAGATAAAATATTAAACAAAAACTTTTGGAAAAATTGAAATAAACTTCTAAGCACCAACACTGCACATAACAAATCTACAATGCAAAATCATATATGAGCTGATTAAATGCACACTAAATTCACCTACTGTGAACATGGAAAAACATTTATTCAAAATATCAGTACACAGTGAACAATCTTAAAAGAACTTATTATTAAATTGATCACCCATCTTTTTGTTAGATGGAAACGTTTTTATCTACATCTTTCTCAAAGAGCAAGAACATTGAACATACAAAGTCTTAATCTTGAAAACAAGTTAATACACACACACACACACACACACACACACACGCACACACACACACACAGAGCTGGAAGACCTTACCAGTATGCACCTACCATATAATGCATATGCTCATCAAAATTCAGAACTGATATATTTATATCAGCCTCAAGATTATGCACGCTAATACTTGCTTCTTCTTAAAATCTTAAGTCATTATAACAAAAATGAATTAATAAAATTGAAAAAATAACAAAGCTGAAATAAAAATAACAATAAATGGGGATGACTTCTTCACAAGAGCGTTGTGAGAATCAAATAGAAATACAAGAGTTCACTTTTGATTTCTGTACTTTGCATTATAGCTCAATGAAAAAAATTCAACACAGTATATGAAAACTGCTTTGCAAACCATAAAGCAATATTCAAAGTTACTTATCTTTAAATAAATGTAAAATCTCATTTCTAAAAGGGTTATAAATTAGCTAAATGAGTAATTTAAAACTAAAGTAAAAAGGAAGTTCCTTATTCTCCTGGCCCCAACATCTAGAATAAGAATTTTCAGTAGAAATATCCTGGGGAGAGGTGTCAAATATGTGGTGACAGAAAGAAATCTAACTATGGGAGGTGAACACACAGTGTAAATATATATGCGTTAACGTGTACAGCTGAAACTTACTGGATTTTGTTAACCAATGTCATAATAAATAAATGAAACAAACAAACAAACAAACAAACATCCCAGGGAATTCAATCATTACAAAAAATTATATACCAAAGAGCTAGACTGTAAACAAAAAATATTAACAAATCAATCAAGGAACATAGTGGGATACTTGTACTTTAGAAAAGAAAAAAATAACAACTGAAAAATCTATAAAGTCTCTCTATCCAGTGAAAAAAAGAAGAAACTGCTGCGTTTCATTTTTCTCCTTTGCTTGTTTAAACATTTTTAAATAACTCCTCAACCAGAAAATGTTGGAATTTACAACACAACAAGACCCAGGTTAGGGTCTTATGGTTAACTGTAACTGAAAATCTATCTAATTTAAAAAAAAAAATTATCTCTAACACATTGTCAGAGATGTAGAAAGTAAAGTATACACTTGGGTTGAAGTTTGCTCTTTTTAAAAAATATTTATCACTGATATGAACTTATTCGCTTTTTCCTTTGTTCAATTTGAAGGCTAACTAGAAAACAAACAAACAAAAACCTAGTTATTAAAGTTTTCTAATACTTCCAGTCCAGTAGACCAGGCTTAAGAACTTAGATCCTGAATTATACTTATAACCCTATATATTTTTCTACCTGTTAGCAAACCAACCAACCAACAAACGAAACCTAGAGGAAAAGATTTTAAAGCAAGGATATATCAACTTTTTGGAAATAAAAGTACAGCATTTTTAAAAACTCTGGAAATAAACTGAAAGAATGAAAGAAAAATGGGCTTATGCTAAGCTTGTTACATAATTTATAAACACCACACAAAAATCAGACATTGACCTTCACCCCAATACTGTTATTTGAAAGACTACGTTTGAAAGTAAGGACATTGATGTGGCAATTGTAATATATGGTTATTTCACTAACCTTGGAGAGGCAAAAATTTAACTCTTTTATTTCATGGAGCTTCCTTTGAAACATTTAAAGCCTATAAACATGAAGAAAATTTCCTTGAAAAAACTAACTTTAAATCTTACTTAAAGCTCAGCAAGTAAGCATTTAGAGGGATACCTTGCACAATTTTAAAATAAGAAGAAACCCACTTTTCACTCTGGAAAGGGAGCATTGTAACATTCCATTTGACTGCATAAAAGGGACCAAGTCAAGTGTAATAACGTCTTCATCTCTGGAACTTTTAAAACTCTGCTTTCAAAATCAAGTGATCAGGCTCAACATGTTTGCAAACCCAGCATTAAGATGTTATTACACCACATCCTTATTTGTAGGCCTCCACCCGGAAGCAAGCCTACAGTGCTGTGACTGATGAAGCAGATTAACGACTGGGGACACAGACTGAAACACAAAAGCAGTTACCCAAGAAGAATGCTCCTTCATCTGGTGTTGGTTGCTGTGAGGGCCACTGGCATGGCCTCGCCAAAAGCAGTTTTGGCAGAGCTGGTAGTTGTGGCACTGCTGGCATCGGTACCGGAAACCCATCATACTCTCACACCGGCAATAGGAACACTCCACGGGATGGAAAACTTACGGGAGGGAGAGAAAACAGGGCAGAGTGAATGGCAGGGGAGAAAGGGTGGGACCCAAGGAGACAGAACTAATTTTCATTTGCAAATAAAGTCAATGCGGTGGAAAACCAAACCTAATATTAAAAAGCAAAGGGGAAAACAAAATTAAAACTGAAGATTCCAAACTGTCTCTCACTTGGTTAATTAAACCAAAAAATTAGAAAAAAAAAATATGTCCAACTTAGAATACTACATTCCAATCCTTTCTTTAAATTTCTTTCTTTAAAATGAAACTCGTGTTTCTCGAAATTTAGGTATACGAGTAAGGAGGAGAGAGAAGCCTTCACTCCAAAATTTCTGCACTCAAAATTCCAAACCTATCACTTTTTTAAAGAGATGTATCACTGTTAGTTGTACATATGTTTCCTTGACTAACATAAAACCTAAGAGAGTCAGGACGATGTAGTATGTATCTCTTGTTACCTGCAAATGGAATTTTACACATGACCTTGTCCTGAAGGCTTGCAAATGTTTGCTGAATTAAATCCTACCATATACCTAGGTATAAATAGTAACTGGTAAAGAGTAAGATTATACATATTAAAATAGTAGTTTTAGGTAAGAACTCCAGTAACAGCATAAAATAAAGTAATCCAGACCAACAAAGGGACAATGATTTGGAGGAAAGGAAGCTCAGTGACCTGCCGCTCCACCTCACGTGGCCTCTTACCTGTGGAAAAGTGCCACGTGGCAGTCAGGACTCACAGAGACTGCTGAAATTCTCTTACAGCCTGAAAGTCTAGTTTGCTGAGTGGGCAGAAGGCAACACACAACTGTGTATTATAGATTGTTATTTATACTTTCAACTGTTGGTAGGTAGTTGTCTCCTCTGGCAATTTAATTCTGAACACAAGAAATGGAAGTCAACAGGAAAGATGGATATAGTATTCCAATCTTCATCTGAAGGACGCTTCCTAGCATTATGTGTACAAAGCCGATCTTGCATCAATTATGGAAATTTTTAGTCCTGCTTCCAAAAATGTGTATCAACTAGGAAATCAAGACTAAAACAGTGAGCATTAGGCGAGGAAAACAATATAACGAGATCACTAAAAGACTAGAAGAATAGTAAAATAGGAATGAGAAATCGAAAGGAAATACTTCCTCTAAGAAATTCAAGCTTTTGTCATCGAAAAGTTTCTAAGGAATCATGTATGTGCTAAAAAAAGAGTCTGCTCCAGATTAAAGCTATACAACCTAGCAGAGTTCTGACAAAAAAATACTCCCAAATCAACCTGAGTTAACAATGCAGTCAACAGCGGTGCAGCCAATAATTATAATTCTGGGTTAATATTAAATGATATATGTTCATTAATGTTAAATATTTAAATAGCTTCTGATAATTCTAGTTGAACATGCATGTCGATGTGATTTTTCTTCTCTTCCAAACCAGCAAAGAGCCACTGCTTACACTAGTCAGTGGAATCTGCGGTTCGTGGGAAACCCAGAGGACCAGAAAGAGAAAAGGATCGACTCATGAGTGTGCCGGGTCCACTATAAATAAGGTCAGGTTTTGGTAAAAGCATTTTTTTGAAAGCGTTCATAATGTATTATCTACTGATATACCATACATTCAGATTAGTAAACCAGTATAAAAAAATGCAACTTTTGCCTACGCAAATAAATATCTGCCCTTACAAATAGTAATGTCAATACAAATCGAGTGATGAATTTCATAGAAAGAGCCCCAACAACAACAAAAAAAAAAACAGAAATACCATAATTTTAGAATTTGTTTCCTGCTATAAAAATTAAGATATATAGAGAGATGTTCGTGTGATATGTAACATGTTTTATTTCTAGATAACTCAATGATTTCATAATATTTCTGTCTCTGAAAAAAAATGATATCACTATGTAAGAATGCAATCAATAAATAATACATTACATAAAAAGTCACGAAAATGTTTTTATGGACAACAATACATCCTGACAAAAACGATTTTCTCTACTTAGTAAAGCAGATACAAAATGATTTTATGAAAATGAATTGGATATGAAACTACTAAAACACTTAAGACCATAAAAGTATTGCTCTCATTAGAACTAACAATACTATAATAATTTAACAATATAAATCTCTGTCCAAAAATCCTGTTAAAAGGTTTAGCTATTTTGGTCTAGTCAAGAAATTCAGAACCTTTAAGAAAATAATCTTGATTCTAAGGTACTTGTGAACTACAGCCATAGTTGGGCAAAAGGCTGAGAAGTTAAAAAAAAAAAAAAGTATGGATAGGAAGGGGAGAAAATAAAGAGTATGGAAGTATATTTCATTCTTACGAAGGGAAAAAACATGGCTGCTTTTTTTAAAATTAAAATTATTGGAGTGACATTGGGGAATAAAATCAAATAGGTTTCAAGCATACAGTTCAATAAAGCTATTACTGCTCTCATCTGTGGAAGGAGGAGAGACAGACAAGAGCCTTGAAAGAAGGGAGGTGACATAGAAAAGCCATGACCTTTCCTCTAAATAAATTCAAACAACCTAAACAAGGAGATAAACTGATAGCAACAGCAGAAAAAAAAAATTAAGATGTTACAAAGAGATAAGTTCCATTTCAACTGCAAGTGCAATGAAGACTTAAGCGGAATTACTGGAAGAGATACTGCGAGTAACTCAAGGTAAAACAGTGAAAGAAAAAACTGGATGCATGAAACCCAGTACTAAATTCTATTTTAGCTATTTTCCTTTCAACAATTCCAAGATAATTACAGTTTTAGTGGTTGATATCGTATATGTTCAAGTTTTTAGATCTATGATTTTTATAAATTAAAGGAAAAAAAGGAAGCTATGATTAAGTGAGGTGGCTGAAGCCAAAAACAACCACCTGGAATCTCGGGGGAGGAGGGGAACCTAGAGTTTGAACCACAAAGTTTTATGACCTGATATTACTACTTCTTGGTATCCTACCGAAGTCAAAAGCCCACCGCCACCTCTTTTTCTGAGAACACCACAGTCCTCTTTTGAAAGCTAAAATCACAAATTCAAATGACAGAGTGTCCAACAAATGTCAATTATAATTGTCAATGATAATAGCTAAGGACATTACAAGTACTATCAGTTCGTACGCTTCCTATAGCATAAAGAACTGAATAACACAAGTGCTGCTTACCATTCTCGACATGGGCAAGCCTGTGCATGAGAGGCAGCCAGACAAGGCACTGGGGAGGAGGGTCGGCCATCATTGTGTCTAAAAACGTATTTAGCATTATCTTTTTCTGTAGAGAGAACAAAAACAAATACACTTTATGTTTTTCAAGTATCTCTGAACTCCAAGATGAAGATAACTTAAGACTCTTCCAACCAAGTTATAATAAATTACATGTGGCCTTTTATACAAAATATTTTACATGACTACAGATGCTGCCACACACTATACCAAACACTACTACTATCATCAAACGCATTTCCATATGCATTATTTTATTTCAGTCTTAAAACAACTGTATAAGGTAAATAGGTTAGGTGTTATTCTCTTCATTTTACAGATGAGAAAATAAAGGAATGAAGCCATTTAAATGACTTGTAATGAAGGGTCTTGTCCAAATCAGACATGGGCAGGACTAGAAATTCAGCTGTCCTTCAAATTACTGTTCCTGTCATCCAGGGGAGAAGTGCCCATCCCACCCCTGATTCAAAAGCAACATCAACGAGAACAAGAACTACAGCCATCTGGCTGTCTACCATTATTTCCAGCATTCATAACAGTGTCGGCATACGACAAGCATTTAATAAGTAATCGTTGAACGGACACTATAGTAAGGGGCAAACCCTCTTCGACGTCATTTAACAACTTTCTCATTTACAGAAAACTGAAGCTCAGAGCAGTGAAGTAACTTAACTAAGTCATAGAATAGACGTAGTTATACTAAGGATGAGACTGGAACCTAAATATCCAAATGCCTAGCACAGTCCTCCCTCCACGATCCCATCTCCCTGGCTGGACTGCAGGTTTCTGTTCTATCTTTATTTCCCTCTTTTAAACAAATATAGAGTAAGCTTCTACCGTATGGGAAACACTGACAAAATTACATCCCACGTGAATACCGGAAATTAGAAAAGTCTAGAAAAAACAGTCATATAAATGTAGACAAATTCTCAATGATATTTCAAATTAATGAATTTTCTTTTTACTTCCTCTAACCCACAAAACACCTTTCCAGCTCCAAAAGGAAAGGAAAGAAGCTCAGGCAGTACCATACAGCTCGATGTGACCGAAACCTGGACACTTAGTCCCCCGCTTCCAAGTTAACTCCAGAAGAAGAGCAAAAACGCAAGAGAAAACACAGGAGAATGGGAGATGAATGGTGCAGTAAGCAGCCTTTTCTAAGCCCTGGCCCCCCACTCAAAGGTGGGGTTGGGGTTGGGGAGGTACTGAGGCCTGGGGGTAAGGCAGAGCCAAAAGGCACCCAGAATTTCACCTTATTCTTTCCCAAGTAACTGTGGTTCTCAGTCCCACCACTTTACTTGAAGTGAAAAACAGGGAATTAAAAAAAAGTGCTGTTTCCCCATAAAATTTTTAAATATTTTACTTCAGAAAAAAAAAAGGGTGAAAAAAAGACAAGAGTTGGTTAGAGCTGACCTAAAGGTTTTGCCAAGGGATTACAAAATAACCTTGATTTTTACCACTAATGTAATGAACACAAACAGGAAGCCAGGAGTGCAGGCCGTGTGCTGCCTCCTCAGGAGATCACGGCCTTCCGGATCGTCACGGAACCTTCCAGCAACGGTTGCATCACGCAAACACGAGGCCACGTGGACTAACTTCTGAGTATCCCCACGGCAACTGTGGGACTCTTGATTACAGCAAATAAATGGGAAGTCAATCTCACTGAGAATAATCTTTAAAAGAAGAAACTGGTAATTAGGGAAGAGAAAAGTAAAGTAGACGGCAGAGCAAAAGTGAGGCTTTTGCAATAAGAGCCTGAAAAAGATGAAGAAACATGAAGCAAAGACTCAGAGGCTGCAGGCAGGGGAGGTTCTAAAGTAGATGCGAGATGGTGATAACAGTATGAAGCCATCAACCGGAGGCCCTCTCTCTACAGCTGTGCCTTGGTGGTGAGGCTTGAGAAATGCCTATTCAAACAGGCTCAAGTTTTCACGAAGTGTTTTCCACCTCAGGCATCCAAGTCACTAACGCTTCTGACCTCAGTGGGATCTGGGAGGAATGAGTGCACGACATTAAAAACAAAACCAGAAGGTTGCCAAACTGTTAAATAAAGTCCAGACACGGAAAATGCCTCTTATTACAGATAGGGTAAATAACTGCAACAAAAATTAAAAGTGTTTACTTTGACTTACTGATAAAAAAAAGATGCCACGAAGGTTTTTAGCTAGTAAGAGGTAGGAAACAAAAATTAAATATATCATAGCATTTATTATAAATTTAATATTTCTATATCTTCTATATGTTAAAAATTACATTATTACTAATCCACTTATAATCCTAATGCTACTTTCTCTAAAAAGTCTGATTCACCTATCACGGAGGTTTTTTAAATCTTCAAGATGGAAAGGGACAATTATATTTGATATCTCAGAAGACTCTCATAAATACGCTAAGGATCAGCTTCCAGAAGTTCTCCGACGGTCATACTGTAATTTGAAGTTCTCCAAAAGCACGAGGAATGACACCAGAATTGTGCCCCAGTGCCCTGTCTCCCACCAACAATGCGATCTGCGAAAACCCACTTAATGTTCTGGTTTTAATTTTCTCATCTCTCAAGGGCTAGAGCAACAACAGTTCTTGAAACGCAGTCAGAGGCCACCTGGAAGGTCCCTAAACATTTTTTAGGGAGTCTATGAAGCCAAAACTATTTTCTTAATAATACTAAGACACGATTGCCTTTTTCAATCTCATTCCCTCATGAGTATACAGTGGGGAGTTTCAGAGGCAACATGGCATATCCACCATAATCTGAAAAAGTTATGAAACTACCCCTCTCTTTTCCAACTACACAGCTGTGTGAGGCCAGATTTTCTTTCTACACTTTAACCAAAACGACATATCACAATAGATTGAATAGACAAGCAGCTATGAGAATCCAGCTGTCTTCGACTGAGCCAAATCTTACAGATTTGCAAAAGTATAAAACAATGGCATTCTCGTTAATTGTTTTGTTTTAGAATAGTTACTTTTTCATTAAAATATATCATGTTAACATGTACTAGGTTTATCAGTGTTATTTTTAACGATTTAAAAATAATTTTTAATTTATCAATTTTAATTTCTAATATAGAAATGCTTATAGAACCAACAAAAAGAAAAGATCTTTGGGGTCCTCAATACTTCTCATTGTAACGAGGTCCTGAGACCAAGTCAGAGAACTGTTGGGATTGAATGCCAGCTCAGAAATCCTGTTCCTTACTATACAACTGTGAGAGAAAGGTCCGCTCTTTTTCCTCCCTTTTTACTCCTTTTTTTTTGTTTTATTTTTGCTTTGCAGTTGCACATAGTCTTTATAGCACAATAATATTTATAATAAAAACCACAATTAAATTGCAAATAATACAAATTCCTATCTTTCTGTATTTTCCCACCATTCCCTCATTTTTTTTGTATTTCTCTCTAAATATATGTTTCTATGTAATTATGTGCATAAGGTAGATAAAAATATATAATGTTTTTTCACTTAAACATTTCATTAAATGTTTTATTGTTTTGCTACAAGGTCTTTATTTCTAATCATTTTAACAGCTGCCTGATCCACTACCAAAAAAGCCATCATTTGTTAATGCCTTCGATTAAACACTGAGGCTGTTTTTGTCTCTGTACGTAGGCTCACATTTTTTCTTAGAAAGGAGTGTTTCAGTTTGTCACCGACCACCCCGCCTTTTATCATTCTAATCCTCAATACTGACATTTATTACCCAAGATGCCATTCTCACTTCCCTCCCTTCAGATCCTTGGCTTTATCCTTCCTGTTTTAGAAGTGGGGAGGAACCATCTCTTAAATGGGAAATCCAGTATCACTAAAATAACATGAGAAAACAAGTAAAATAATTTAGCATTAGATCATCACAGCTACAATTCCCAATCTCATCATTTCCATTAAAAGCTCCTATTCCTTATGGGCAACAGACAAGTATTTCTTAACCATTACCCTATCACTGACTGGTAATCAGTTAAACAATGTATGACCTTTAGTTAACAGACTTGAAAACAACATTTTTAAAAACTTTCAGATTAAAATGTTTTTACACAAACTTTAGTGTCGAGTTACAGAAATATTTTACCTGACAAGGGCAAACGTACATTAACTGGTTATAGGATTAGTGTTATGGGTCTGCCTTTGGATTATTAGATGCTGAATTTGTTCATATCACATGTATTTCGGACTTTGAAAATTAAAGTACTTTGTAATGACACAACCATGTGATGTTGCTGTGCTTTTTATTAGAGGTATTTTTATTTATTACAGAGAGAAGACTGGAAAAACTCTTCAAAAATTCTGAAATACTTCATTTTCCTCATTGTAAAGATTGTTTCACTTGAGAAAATCATGGAATAATATCGAAAACAACAAGGTTGCACGTACATCCATGTACTTTCAATTAGAATTCAAGCTAAAGACACTTTCTCATGCCGATTTGATTTAAAAATCATTATTTGATTAATCCAACAAATACCTAGTAAGAAGTGATCATTTTCCAGACACAGCTGTCACAGGGAAAGAAAGTTGAAGGAGACCAAGGAGCATCTCTCCAAGGCATAAGTGAGCTAGCTGGATGTCACATGCCATGGGACTGCAGAACAGGGAAACATCGATCCCATATGAACAAGTCAGAGAATCAAAGAAGAGGGGATATTTCAGCTGGGATCTGAAATATGAGGTCAGGGGTTATTGGCATTTCAGTGAGAGCTAACAGCAGAAAGACAAGACGCATGCTACTTTCGCTCACCTAAATGCACCTTACTCAACCCAAGAGAAATGCAAAAAAAGTTATATATGAGATTGGTAAAAATTCATAAATGTGAGAACACACGATGCTGGCAAGGCTGTGAAGAAACAGATGCCCTTATACGTCGCTGGCGAGCATGTGAGATGGCACAGCTCCCGTGGCCCTGCAGCAGCATCTGAAAAGAACCCACGGCTCACGGAGGGAGGGGGTCTGAGGAGCAGCTGGGAAGGAAGGGGAAAAGCGAGGCCGGAGGCCGACGGATGAGCATGGTGTCATGCTAAACACTTTATCCAGGCGGCAATAGGACTTAGTGTCTTTTTTTTTTTTAGCAAAACAAGGACTTCGACAGAGCTATATTTTAAAATGATGGCTTAAACTCAAATTTGTTCGTGCTCAAAAGGAATAACACAAACGCAGTGTCTGAGCGAACACTGTCCTCTTCTTTAAGCTGCCGTTAGGCCACTACACAAAGTGACTAGTTGACCAGAGTCCTTAGGTTTCGGGTGAAGACTTTTTCTGCTTTACCTGAAGACTAGTGAACCGTTAGGTTCTTGGATAAGAGAGGGTTTCGGAGATCCAGAATGGGAGCGGCACCGGCGAACACCAGAGCAGGAGCTGGGCCAACGGCCTCCGACGCCCCCCGCCCAGCCGCTTTCAGCCCCATCTGCAGGCCAGGGAACCATGGCTGAAGCCATCAGGGCCTGTTTCTGGCTCATGAGTTATAACTGAGGAGGGCAGGGGCACCTTTCCTACAGCACGTACATAATAAGCATGGCTACCTAACACAAATCATTTATAAAGGAAACAATCTTGGAGTCATGTGTCATTTCTATCTAAGGAATCATTTAGTAAGACACTCTCCTCCATAAGCTCAACTAGAATAAAATCTCACTTCTACATCTCTACGAGTTTTTCCAATTTAATTAATGCTGGTGATACAGGCCTTGTCACTAAAGACCCGATCATAACAAAATCCATTTTACATGCTGTATTTCATCCAATCAAAGACACACCATCACCTGTGAGATACGCCATTATTATCTTATACCCTGAGAAAGAAAAACACTCAGCCAATTAAACTAACTCGACAACTAAATTAACTGTAATCCTTCGTGACATGCGAATCAGTCACACTAGCCTGCTGATGAAATGAAATTTCTTCCCCCTATTCAGAAGAATTTGGCAATTTCCTCGACCTTCATTTGCATGGCTTGGTGAACGAAGAAATTATTTTGGTTATATCTCAGTAACAGGAAATAATACAGCTCCACTACTTTGTGGATATTTTTCTTAAAAAAAAAAAAAAGGTTCTGTAAAGCATCTGGTTGTTGCTCTGTAATAAAATAAACGGTTCCTCCAATGTTGAATATCTCATTAACATCAAATCTACTCCCCTGTCGTATCCATCCATGGCTTTCTGTGCTTACAGTCACTTTCTTTCCATGCCAAATCAGAGTATACTCTTTCCGAGGACATTTGAAACGACAACATATGCAGAACCAAAAGCGGACATGATTCAGTTGAAGTGACAACAATAGAAACAGCTACGACCAAATTCGTACATGGGCCAAAAATGAGAACCCAGCACAATCCTGCCTCGCCAATCGCAAGTGTAAGATGCCCCTGCCTCTTAGAGAGTTATCTTGATGTCGGAGATACTAAGATGTGAAACAGTGTCTTCAAATCAATGAAACATGGTAATAACCCACACTAGATTATAATGGCAATGAGCGGCTGCTTTCGGAGACTGTAAAAATCTGCTTAATTACAGAGGCAGAGGAGATGCAGATATGGACAGGTAAAAGCGGTCAAATATATGGTGACAAAAGGCAAATAAATGCCTTAGAATGGTGAACACACATTGCAATACACAGATGATGTTTTACTGAACTGCACACTTGGAACCTATCTAATTTTATTAACCGATGTCACCCCAATAAATTTAATTTTTTAAAAATCTGCTTAATTAGAATACCTATGAAATACACATATTCATATGTCAGGCAATTCTTGCCAAACTTTATTTAATGTTCAGAAAAACACGGTCAGAACATCCAGAATTGTCTCATTTCAAAGAAATACTGGGGGAGGAATAAAGTCATTTTGGCGTAGAGCAGAAGAGGATATGTCAGTCAAAGTATAATCAAAGGACATCTCCAGATGTAAAATACTCTTGTTAGTCTGAGCAGCCACCAGCACTAATGTAATCCCAGCTCTACCCACTTCCACCTCCCCTGTGAATCGGGGAGAGTGTGGCACGGCATCTAATAAAGTGCTATCAACAGCATCTCCTGCAACGCTGATCGAAAGACTGCGCCCACTTTCCTACCTCACTCTTTCCTCCCTCACTCTTCAATTCTACTTATGTAGGCTCCCCTTTCCTAACACTAGGATCAAATTTACAGCCCTCTGCAGTGCGAACAAAGTTCTTCACACTAAAGTCAGTATGAACCTGGAAAGTGAATAATGACACAAAGAGCGATCATCTCTGTAAGGAGAAACACATCACATTCCCAAACTCTGCAGTTTGGAAAAACTGGGGGAAATTTAAATATAGTCACTGCTTGTTTTTAATAACGTTTAAGTCTCTAAAGTCAGTTTATTATTTTATAAACGCTAAAGGCTCAATATTTCTGGCCTACCCACTGAAGATTCAGCTTGAGGTGCTTTATTCAGATAATAATCACAATCACAAATTTACAACTAGAATTTTTCTATTATTAAATTTTTTAGAAATACAACAAAGTCGTAAGAGTGGCATACTATGCCTATTATCCAGTTTCAACAATTCTCAACATATAACTGATTTTGTTTCATTTATGCCTTTACTCTCCCTTCAACCTGGATTATTTTGAAGCAAATTCCAGACATACTATCTCCAGAATTAACTCAAATTTTAGTATTATGGACACCTCGGATGCTTCTGAGGTTGATAAGAACCTTCTTGTAAGAGTCTTTTTGTGGACATAAGTTTTTACTCCACATGGGAAAAACTTGGTAGAATTGCTAGGTCAAGGGTAGGCGTCTGTCTAGGTTTAAAATAAACCACCAGGGCTTCTTTCAAAGTGGCTTGTATGAGAGTTCTGGTTGCTCCAAATCTTTACCAATTTGGTGTCAGTCAGTTATTGAATTTTAGCTATTCTAGTAGATGTGTTTTGTTGAATTAACTCATAAATGCGTTTTATTTTTGTTGTGTTTTCAAAACTACTAAACTACATAAATCCACACCCTTTATTTTGATTTAGTTTGCGAAAAGCATGCAAACTTGCTTGTTAAAAAAGAATTAAGGCTATGTAAAAATAAACAAATATGCAATTCTCTTCATATCATTAACAAAAAGTATTTCTCCTGTGCACATACATTGCTGGAAAACTGGATTTAAAAACAGTAAGGTATATGAGAAAACTAGGGTTGAAACAAACCCAAAAACCTATGTAGCCTGTAAGCAGAAGAGGAACAAAACTAATGAGTAAAATCACAAAGAAATCTCCCCAGGCATGTCCCCCGTGTCCCCCAAGTCGCCGTCAGATGACGTGCCTTTCAGCCTCAAATCCGTTTTTCCTTCTTCATGATAAGAACACACAACCTCCAAGACAGAACCGTTTTATCATAACTAAACATGGGATCCAGGGGATCGCTAACTCCCTCGGGTTCTTAGCATGGGTGGGGGGAGGGAAGGTCCTCACAGCTTTTTCAGCCACGTCCACCACAGCTTCCGCACAAAGTGAAAGCAGATCACGAATCCTCCGAACCAGCCACTTCTTCCACTAAAGGAAGGAACTTCTGCAGGATTTTCACCTTCTTTCTTAAAATATGTTCTCTTGAATTGTGATCAGTTCTTTGCTCAACCTGGAACATTTAATATGCTGGGGAAGGGGGTGGGGAATGCGTCCGAACCAACGACACAATTTCCACTCTCTCTGATGGTGTACGAGCTACATCGTATTACAGAAACACACAGGTAGGAAAACACACCATATGAGGAAAAACTCGCTTTCAAAAAGAAACCCAAAACTCACTGAATTTAAACTCGCCACGTGAAACTTTGTTCAAAGTCTCATTTTTTTTTTTTTTTTTTTTGCTCACTCTATCAGTCGTTTCTATTTCTTTTGAGGCATCTCTTTCTGTCATCTTTAGAGACCAAGGAAAGCTCAAGTTTCCTGTAGGCAGAGGGAAGCTGCTCTGACTTTTCCTAACGTGTCGTGTACCAAAACACAGACTCAGTTGTTTTCTGCAGGGATTTGGAGCCGGCGAAAAACAACAAACAGGCTGTGTGTTTGAAGGCCTCACAATCGCGGCATGACGTAATTCGGAGAATCCTGGACGGCACTCTTGGAATTAACAATTAGAAGTTGTTAATATTCTTCGACATTTTAAACCATTATTCCAATATTAGATTCTCATTGTAATACTCACATTACGATTAAACCAAAGGTGACTTTAGATAGCGCCCACATACTCGTCACCCATCGGCCAGATGTTGTTCTTCACCGATAACGTCTTTATATGAATTCCCTTCCCCGTCCTGACCCTACTTTACTGAACAGCAGCATTCCAGAGATTGATCAGTTTTGAGCCTGCCCTCCGGGAAGCATCCATGTGAAAAGCCACGTGTACGTCGCATATAAGATTATGGCACAGTACTGGGGGGGGGGGGGCAGGGGTGACAGTTGGATGTGATGGTACCAATAAAGAAACTGCAGTGAGATGAGCTCTAAACGAAAAACACTATGGTATCTTCATCGTCCTCATCCTCTGTTACAGCGCTGGAGGGCATTTTAATACCTGCAGGACACTCTTGTACCCGGAAATGTCTGGACACCCTCACATCATTTGAAAATGTATATTTGGGGGTTGGGGAGGGATGGAGGTACAGGGGAAGCAGACTCTGCTCTTTTAGAATAAATTGAAGCGTAGAGATGTTTTTAATTTTTTAACATGCTCAAAGCTGATATTGCTGTTTATGCCAAGAGAAATAATAAGCAATGTAAAGAGGCTAATTTCCACAAAACCAATCAGCCAAAGTCTGTGCAAATTTGGGAAGAACATCTCAGAAGTTACTAAAAATAACTCTCCAGTATTATGGGTGCCACCTTTAGTGCTAAAGCTGAGAATCTCTAAAATCATAAAATAACGGTTTGAGAGCCTCAATTCAGATAAACAAGAATTCTTAACTGTACACGTAGAAAGGGGCAGGTGTGTGTTTTTGTTCTCGGTTCTTCTGTGAATCGAACTATCACAAGTCAGGAGGATCTGGGGCATAGCGTCCTTTCTGTTCTCAAATCTTTACATTTAGTCCTTTTATATTTTAACTTTTTGTTTTTTAAATAACTTGAGACTTTGCAAAAGGTTTTAAGATGACAAAAAAAAAATTTCCATTTATCGTTAACCCAGATTCCTCAAATGTTAACACTGCAGAAGAGATGGCCATTTACCTTTAAATAAATACCTCAGATTGTACTTCTTAAAAACCAGGATATTCTCTAACATAATTAAATACAAACATCAGTATCAGGTAATTAACATTCACTGACAGAATATGATTATTTAGTCTATGAACTTTATTCAGATTTTTCCAACTGTCCCAAAAATGTCCCTTACAACAAAAGAAAATCCTGGCTCATTGGCTGCATCCTGTTTTCATGTCTCTTTGGGCCCCTGTAATCTGGAACAGCTCCTCAGTCATTTTTTGTCTTTGATGACACTGACATTTTTAAAGCATGCAGGCCAGTGCCACTGTAAAAATTCCTGCACTTGCGAAGATGAGACTCAGGTTGTGCTTTCCTGGCAGGAGTCCCATAGAGCAGGGGTCCTCAACCCCTGGGCTGCTGACCAGTAGCAGTCCGTGGCCTGCTAGGATCTGGGCCACACAGCAGGTGACCGACAGGCGAGTGAGGGAAGCTTCCTCGGTATTTGCAGCCACTCCCCAGCGCTAGCATCACCGCCTCGGCTCCACCTCAGATCATGAGGCATTAGATTCTCATAGGAGCACCGGTCCCTGGTGCCAAAAAGGTTGGGGACCACCACCATAGAGTGATACTGAGTAATTCTCAGTGCATCCTATTAAGAGACAGGGATATCAGCCTATCCTTTCACTGGTGATATGAATTTGATCAGTTGGTGAAAGTGGTGTCTGACAAGTTTCTTCACTGGAAGATTACTATGTTTCCTTTGTAATTAATAAATATTTTATGGGGAGATACACTCAGACTATGTCGATAGCCTCTTTCCATTAATCCTTCACCCATCAGTTTTATTGTAGATTTTTTCTTAATTCCCTGCTTTCTAGAGCTTTCCAAGTGTATATGAAGTTTCTTTTATCTCATCTCTACCTGAAACAATGGATGCTACGGCCGGTCTCCACTCCGCTCCGAGTCTTTCGAGGCATAGTTAAGATCTTAGGAACACACTCATAGCAACCTCTCGGGGAGGACCACAAAAGGACGCCCACAAATAAAAAGGAAACCAAATCTATTTTCCTTTTATATGAAAATGGCGGTGTATCCTTGAGAGATCTGAGGGGGCAGTGAGGAGCCGTAGATTGCATTACTTGTCTTCAGTGCTCAGGAAACAATGATCCAACATTCCACAGAGTTTTATATCAAAATTCCTGTATTTCATGGTTTAACGAACTCAGGGAGAGCAATAATATAAACATCTTGAACAGTTTTCTTTACATTTTTAGCGATTTAAAATATTTCGAATATTATCAGAAGAGATGTCCCTCCTCCCCCCACAAAAAAGAGTGCTCAGGTAAATTTCTGTCCCCCCTCTTTTTCAACCCCTAATACCCACCCCACCCCATCCCCAGACTTAAAGCTCTGTTCAGTCCCCTACTCGAGAGTCTGAATCCCTTGACTGAAGTCATCTGGAGAAACGTGACAAAAGGTTGGGGTGGGGGGCGGGGGGTGACGAGTGCCCCTCCAGCCCTGGGTACTGTAACACCGTCCTTACCTGCTGTGGAAAACAGGTGCGGACTGAGTGCTCTGTGTAACCAAAAGAAGGCCCTTCGAAGACAGCTGTTGGGAGCTTCAGAACTTCCTTCAGAAACTGGTCAAACTTGCTAAATATCATTAAGCCATTGGAATCTGACATCTGGGAGAAAACATCTATGAGAACAAAACCAAATAAAGTCAAACTATAAAGAAATGTCAACTTTCTGCAAAAGGCTCTATGTCATTTGTATACCAGTCAAAAATTATCATTAAAAGCATCGTAAAGTTATGATTTTTAGTTAACATGTATTCTCATTCTTATTAACACTGTGTGATTATGTGTTTATGAGGCCCCTCTCTCCCACCCACTTAGGATTCTACCTAAACATCAAAACAAATAACCACTCACGTATGTCTGTACACCTACTCTTTTAGAGTATACTAACTGAATGGTGTATGCTTTTTAAATTTACGTATATCTGTTTGTTCCAAGAAAAATTTGTAGCAGCATATGTTTATCTTGTAACGTTTATGTATGTATTTATATAAGGCATATGCATGTTTGAGCATATGATTATTAGCATATTGGTGATGGGGTATGAAAGAAACTATATTTGTATATCCATGTACTAATGATGTAATATATTCCCACAAAGAAATAAACTAAGAGGAAGAATATGGCATGTTTAAAATATTCCATCTTGTGAGTTCCAGAGCAGAATAAAAAGAACTCATATAACTCTTCCATCACAAGATACTTTGATACTATATAAGATTCTATTTTTCCATAAACTCTGACCCAAGCAGATGGGAAAGAAGTTCTCAATAATACTACTATTTCTTTATCGTCATGGAGTTTCCTTTCTCCAGTTATTTACTCCTCTCTTCTCATCCATAGTCAAGGAGGAAAAGAAAAATCTCTAGCTCAAAAACAACTTGACAAAGAAATGTGACCTAAACTTCCTTTCAAACTAATAAGCTTCCTTACAAATGAATTGGTGAATCAAATATGCACATACACACACAAAAAAAAATAATTTCCTGAAGCCTTTCCAAACATAGCATTTTGAAAAGTCATATTGTATATATTCACAAAGACCAAGAATATTAGAGATACATATGTAATAGGCTTATGTAATATACATAATGCACTACTCTTTAGGTTCAATTTGGGGGAATTTACCCCAAAACACTAGGTGTAGGAAAAAAAAAATTCAAAATACATTTATCAAAGGAGGATAAAATGTTAGGTTATCAACTCCACAGGGTAACTTTTAAGGCATTAGAAGGCAGGAGATTATCAAGAGGATGAAAATCTTCAGTATATCCTCTCACATCAGCTGCTAGTTTGTATTTTAAGGAAAAGTAATAAATACTCATGCAGGAGGGAAATATCCAACAAGAGGCTAAAAGAAGTATGGTCCTAGTGGAAAAGTAAAATCAATTAATTAACAAAGACTGTGCATCCCAAATTCTTACTATGTGGTCCAAGTGCCAAGCACTCTAATAGGTGTTTTGAAATGTTAAGTACGATACATGGTCCTTATCCCCCAAGAAACTTTCAATGTAGCTGGAAAAATAAGGTACACATGACGCAAAGAAGAATTAAGTGCTAAGCTTACTTTCGACAGAAAAGGCAGAGGCCTCACCATTTGCCGGGCACCACAATAAGTAACTGGCTGAGTCTGCCTGTGGCCACCCAATGCTCTTATCTCCTTCTTTAGTAATAAAACACTAATTTCACTTCATGCAGCGATATACCCAACTAAAAGAGTAAACTTCACAGCCTCCTTTTAATAAGCTTTGGTCATGTGACTACGTGCTGGCCAATGCAACTATAAGCAGAAGAGTTGTGAGGGACTTCCAGAAAAGCTAGTTAAAGACAGCTGGCTAAGCTGGAATGCACCTGTGATGGCTGAGCTCCAGCAGTCACCTTGTACTACATGGTATTCTAAATTTTGATGTCGAAATTATGCACTAGAATGGCACAAAAGAAAGATAGAGGAAGGCTGGGTCCCAGATGAACATGAAGCTAGCACATCAGCCCTGAACTACCTACTCCTAGAATTCTACATAAGAGAAAAATAAACCGCAACTTTGTTTAAGATACTATTATCCTAAGCTTTTGTTTTCCTGCAACAATCCCTAATACTAACTACAACTATACTTTATTAAATATTACCTCATTTTACTTTCATAAAAAGCCGTATGTGTGCACACACATGTATACACACAATTATTTATAATTTACAGATAAGGAAACTAGTTTAGAAAGGTTAACTTGCTTAAGGGCAAAAAGTAAGTGGCTAAATCAAGATTTAAACCCACACTTTTCTGACACCAAAGAAATTCCACTGTACCACACTTTTTCAAAATAGTTTAGAACATAGACAAGATCTTCAAGGAAGGAATTTAGAAGCTAAGCCTTGAAAACTAGGATTTGGAAAGATGAGGTCAAAACAGGTTGGGAGTAGGGGTTTGGGGACAGACACAATTAGAAAAGGATAAAAGTCTCTATGACAGAAATTTATACAGTTTATCTATTAGTGATGGTAAGCAGGAAACAATGTGTCAAAGAGAACATTCTATGTTAAACTATTTACATTGAAAAATAAAGGTAAATAAGGTTAAACAAGAAAAGTAAGGTATGAATGGAAATTTTAAAAGAGGAAAGCAATGTGGATTTGGTTTACAAACTCTTTAGGGAAGAAATATTTAGGAAACTAGGTCTCAAGAAAATTAGACTGTTAATGACTGGCAGGATGTACAAAAGAGAAAGAACAGGATTGAAAACATCAGCTACAAAACCTTATAAATAATGCCCGACTGAGGAAGTGAGAGTCTGGATTACAGCAGTGACAGTATTTGGGGGTGGGGTGAACTCCAAGACATGTCAATGCAGGAAACTGCAGTTGATGGCGAGGTAGACTAGGAAGTAAAGGAATTTAAAAAGTTACGATGTTTCTAAGTTTCTACCTTAGGTAAATGCTCACAACCCTCAGTGAAATAAATAAATTAAAGATAATGATAGCTAGCTTTGAACATAACTGTATTGGAACTATTCGGCAAATTTCCAAGTGGAACTATCCTGCAGGCAGTGAGAAACAGAGTTTTGGGCCACAGTTCAAGACTGCATATACACAGCCTTGATGACGTTACCGATTATATCAATAACTGATGCCCTCTGAAGGAGTGAGGAGCACAGTGGCTTAATTTTTAAATAGCTGGCTGCTATTCTTACAGGAGGAAATTAATCATCCCTTAAATCTGAACGAAAATGAAAGGTCAACATGGGATGCGGCAGACATGGCAAAGTGCCTACTACTCAGTATCTATTTTTCAACTCTCGCTCACCAGTCGAACCCTGACTGTGTGTGGAATGGCCACGTGCTCCACTTACAAAATGACTTCACAGCCTCTTTTGCACAGTGTAACTCTGGAGTGGATTTCTGAAAAAGCTTTTGTTTTCCTGATAGAGGCATCTCTTTCTTCTTTCTGCTTGGAATGAAGGCATGAGGTCTAGTGTAGAACAGTCACTTATGATCCTAAAGAGGAAAGCCACACGGCAGAGCAGGAAGACAGGTGGAACCCGAGTTTCTGATGACATCCTAAATTATGGTACCAACTTTGAACTTACCAGCCTAGGGACTTGTTTTTACATGAGAAAAATAAATCCCAATGGTTTTAAGCCACTGTTAGGTCAAGTTTTCTGTTGCCACTCAATGTATTTAAAACAGATAAACTAGCAAGTTATTAACTTGTAGCCATTAATGGTAGAAATATTCAAAATCAGAGACTTTAGCTACCAACTCTATAAATGCACTATGTACAACTTCGCAGACATAAAAACACATGTATATACACTCACACCAACAAATCTACATCTAACTCACTCAGAACAATAAAAGGAAGTGACTAGATCGTGAAATGACAAACTTCCTCCCTCCGTAAAGTATCATTTTCAGTTACACTGTTACTATGTCATGTGATAGATTCAAAGTAGTAGAAAATCATTTTTTAATTCGAGAAAAAAAAAACTATAACTAAATAGGCCCACATTACAATAGTAAGAGAAGAAGCAGAAACATGTTGGTTGGTTTTAATAAGAGAAATACTACTAGACACCAAAACTGGAGGTAGACCCCAAAACTGGAGGCATAGTTAAAAAATTACTTCATTTAGAAGTCATTATTTCTTATGGTACTGGGTTAAGAAAAGTATTTTTTAAAGATGAGGCTTCTATCTGTAAGAAAAATACTGAAAAGTGACTACTAATTTTTTTTTCTTAAATGAAGAATAACAATGAATCTAAGTTAGTGTGATTTACTACATACAGATAGAAACACCTTACCAAAGAAATGAGACAATAAAATTTAATAAAGACATCCAAAAAATTAAACTCATCCTCTAATCAAAGCCCTAACCCTTCTGGCATTACCAACTAAATTACTTCCCAGATTACTGGTGAATTTTCCCATTAATTCTATTTATACATCTCTGAAAGAAGTATGCTTAGTGTTTCTAGATAAAAATAAAGGCTTTCTCCCTTGTGAAAAACCCACAATCAAGCCCTTAAATACACATGTGTACAAACTTTAAAATACAGTCCTCTGTGAAATGGCAAAATAATGCTACTATTCTACCATTATAACGTACATTTCAGGGGTTTTTTTTCTGGTGACAATGACCCTGATTTTACTCATTGCATCTATCCAACTATCCACTCCTCTTCTGTCCTCCCCACACAACCAACCATACACTTTTGCAAGACGACAGGGCTACTTAAAATAAAGACTCAAGTCTATAAATAGAAAACCATTTTCTTTTATATGTTAACTTTCCCTGGCAAATGACTCTCATCCCCTGTCATCTTTCTACCAACTAAGCAACCTAACCTACAAAAACATGTATACATATATGCATGTTTACAAATACCTATATGTAACTAAATCCAAGTGCATATTTTCTTCCTAAACTCATGAACATTTCGACATCACTCATAAAGACAGAGTGAGGCTGGAGGATCGGAGACAGCATGTCTGGGCTTCCAGTGCTGACTCCGCCAGGGCTACCTTAGGTGAGTCTCCAAGTCTCCCATGGTTTTTGCATGTTTTCATTTTCCTTATTAGTAAAATGCAGATTCAGGATTTAATCTCTTATTTGCTCCCAGTTCTAAAACATTTTGGTTATATAAGAAATGTAAACATGGGCATCACTCATTCAAATTAAACGGCCACTTCCATCTAACCAAGAGAAACAACGGTTAACAGAAAGCAGTCAGGATAAATATGAAGTGACAGGTTATTCAAAGAAAAGTGCAGAGGAGGCTAAGGTTTGAACAGGTAAAATTGTTTGTTTATAATTTCAAAGGTTGGTCCCCTACAGTCTGTTAATGAAACATCAAGGAAGCAAACAATTGAAATGTCAGAACTACCAGTTCTGGGTAAACACAGAGAGAACCTCGAATCATATTTTCTCTGGCTACTCAAAGTGCTGTCCATCAAAAACATGCGAGAACATAAATAATATAAATTATCCTTATTATAAAACCATGGTTATGCTACACCGCAGAGAAAATACTTGCGCTCATTTTGGTATATTTTTTTCTTTTTCTATGTGCACAACAAATTTTTGTTTAAAACTATATTACATTCTTCATTCTGATCTGAAATATATTTTTAAAGGCTTTATTTTCAACCATATAGGTATCTCAAAACTTAACTGGGTTCTCACTTTTGGACACTAAAGCTGTTTCAAGTTTTCATATACAACAGGTGTTTCACCAAATATACATAAAACTTGGGGTACACCTCTGCTTAATTCCTTAGGATAAACTCAAGAAGCAGACTGAGTCAATGCATATGAATATTTATACAACTTTCCTGATATACACTGTTACACTGCCCTTCAAAACAGGAGCACCTGCTCCTCCTACCTTTTAGTGTAAGACAGATGGGGTTTGAATAAGGGGAGACTAAGTTTCTTAGAAAACAAGTAACAGAATTAGACAAAGTAAAGAAATCATTGTTAAATTAATTAACAATTAAGTATGATCTAATAAAACAGGCTTTACAGTCTGTAAGTTTGTCCTCTGAATTACTTGGGGGGGGGGGGGGTTACTGACATTACTGAGTTTTGGTCATGCTTATAATAAAATCTGTTCTCTGATTATAAATCTTTGGTACTGTGTTTAGAATCTTGACCGAAGTTACCTTTGGATCTAGGATACAGTCCCTAGTGGGCACAACAGTGAACCATTTCTATAAATAAATGATACCTGGGGACAGAAACTCTCTTACGAGAGATTTGAAAAATCTAATTAAGAAATGTTTCGAACTAAAAGTACGAATATTGGTTAAGTTATTTCAAATGCTATCTTAACACTAAAACGAGAAGACAAACAAAAAAAATAGAATAAAAAAGGAGAGGAGAGAAAATTATAGAAAAATAATCTAAAAAGAAAAAAAGCAGAAAGAGCAAAATAAAAAGAAGAAAAACAGAAACATATTTCATAAATTGGAAAACAATGGAATTAGTAGGGAGAAGAAAGTGAATAAATGGTCAAATACCATTTGATGTTACAATGCAGTGTTATATCTCAGTTTCGTCTACACTTAGCCATTTCAACTAAGTAGGATCTAGCTGAGAACTCAAAAGCCAGGGAAAAAAGGATTCTCACAACGGCCAAACCTGCCGGTCATACTACGAAAGCTCAAGTGCTTCTCTCATGACAGATGGATAACCACTTACATCCCTACTTTAAACAGAATACTAAGAAGTCTGGGTATGTTTCCTCTGTCAGTGGCATATCGAAAGTAAATCTGAAGCAAAGAGAGATCAGTAGAGACTGGTACTTGGATAATACCGTCATATCTACCAGTGATAAAGGACATACACACACACCATCACCATCACCATCACCAAGAACAAAACTCAAGAACGGAAAAAACAATAACCTGAAACTATAAGAAGTGACAAATAACCCAGAAATTCACAATTAGCCCTAATGCATCAGAGTGTGACATCCCTGTTTAAATTATGATCAGTGAGCTCTGTTTAAAACGGGAGGGAGAGACCACATTTAAAGCGGTCTCCACCATGGATGATTGAAAAGAGGAGATAGGCTTCAATACCTGAACATTTTATGATGTTAAGCATCTCATCCCCCAGCCAAAATAATTATGGTACAATAAAAATAACGAAACAGAGCTAGAGATGGTAAAGAAACTATAACTTTGAACATGAAGAAGATAAAAGAAACCATATTTAAATCTATCCGAATGATATAAACATGGTAATGAGTGACCTAGCACGGCTCGTACGTCATCAATCCATATACGTGTGCAATGATCTTGTATTCTGAGCACATTGACATGCCATGTTTGCCTGGGCGTGCATACTTTTGTGCCACTTGAATATTGGTCAATTGTGTTCCTCCGAGAAGTTCAAATACCACATCAAAAAAAAATTGCTGTCACCTGACCCTTTTCACATTGCACATAGTACTAGAAGTTGTACTTGTCCACAGTTACGACAGAGAATTGCAGTAATTTTAGTACTCAATCAACAATTTGTATTTGGCAAAATTTTTTCACTTATTATGTGCCAGGTACCAGCTCTCTGTAGGAGGAACAGATTTAATTGTAGAAGCTTAAAGACTCCAGAGTTATCTAGAAAGTGCATTTATATAATCAATTTCCTTTTTTCCCACCAGTTTCTGCATTACAAATAAAGATGGTGACGTATATTCTTCAGCATTATCATTATAAAACAAAATCCAATTTTCTTTTTCTTTGAATGAAATATAATTTCATCCATAGTCTATTATCTTCCTCAGAAAAACATCATGCTAGAATTAAGGAAATATTAAGAAATTTTATCCTGAAAGAGTAATATTACCATGTGAAAAAAACTCAAAACTGAATACTTAAATAAAACTATAATTTTTACTACCAAAAATCTGTTTTACATTGCAGCCGATTTTGAAATGAAGACAAACCGGATAACAGTTTAACTAAACATATTATCTAAGATCTTTCTTTAGATTATCGACATCCATCTCTAGCGAGCCCTCTAGGCTTTCCCACTCTCAATGTCACGGTCACATGTAAGAAAACACACAGAAAACGAATGCAGTGATGAAGTAACCTTGCCCAAAAGCTCACACTTGAATCTGATCAAACCTCTCTATATCTTTCAATTAAAATGAACAAATGTAGGACACGAAGGAAATCATGGGGACACAATCATCAAAAATGCAATCTATGGGAAGGAAAAGCTACCAGACACATGACCCAGTTTCCTCAGTTAACAATTAACAGGGTATCGCAACACTTCATTAAAGCCCACAGCTTCATTCTCGCCTCCCTGAAACCTGACAGGGTTTCTTACTCTCTGGAGTACTTATATTATGGCACTTTGATCATGATACTGTATCACATGTGTGTCCCTCACTACAGGACTGGTATAGCAGAGTACAACAAAGTAGCTTAGAACAGGACTCTGAAGCTAGAGAGCCTGAGTTGAAATCCCAATTTTGCCCCTCGGTTAACTCATCTATAAAATGGAGAAAAATACCAGCTGTTGTGCAAAGAAATTTTAAGAATTCAGTGAGAAAATGTACTTAAAGAACCTAGCACAATGCTTGGCATAGCTTAGGCAGTTAGTAACTATCTAATAAGTGAATAAATGAAAACCGTAAACAGAAAAATTTAGTAATTGTGAATTTTACCTCCTTTTGATTTCATCTAACCACCCTTCTACAGTATCTACTGAACAGTAAAGGGCCAAAATGGCCAATAGTAAGAAAAAAATTAGGAAAGATAACTGAAAAAAAAAAAACAAGCTGTCAATTTCTAAACAACTGAGCTTGGCTCTAAAGTGTTAAGAAACAGTTTAATCACAGCAAATACCACTTGATGAAGAATGGAGTTATTAATAACAGGGCTAATCATGATCAAATCTGGTAAGAGTAATCAAATTTATTTTCTAACTAAAAACAGTCAACATAATCATCTTCAAGTATAATTCTTAATAAAAAATTTTTTTAAATAATTTAAAAATACCAACATTACTCTTCTGAATCTCCCCAATTTCTCGATTAAAGAAAAACACTATACGAATTAATTCAACCAACTTTTCCATCTAAACAGCAGGTGGCATAAATTACATATACTGAACCAGGTGAGTGATACAGTGGAAGTAAAAGAACAAAAGAATTCAATATAGCATCATCCAAAATTCTGAAAACATTCATTTAAAATGTCCTAATTTGAAAATAAAGTTTTCAAGTAATATGAAAATACTTACATCTCAATTTGTCCAGCATTTTTCCACCACACATGGTTGCTAACATAGCTTTAACTGAAAATACCGTCAACTTGCCTCGGCCCTCACTGCAAAATAAATTACATTAGAAATAATTGCTATCTGGAACCACAAAAGCAATCGGATGTGTCACTAAAAAAGCAAGCAACCAATAAATTGATCCTTACCCTTACTGCCACAACATTACCTTGGATTTTTAGTAACCTGGATTTTTTTTTTTCTTTTGCTAGGTGAATGGTGCTAAAACTAACTTGAATTATTTGGAAATTAGTTTTATAAACATTCTATAAAGCAATTTCTACTGGCTGTGTAGGCAGAGGCCAAATGGATGAACCAGAAGTAAATTTCCATATCTATCAACTTAGCCCATTAAATCCATAGTTGAGGTATTTTAAGTATTTAAAACTGAAGCACCACCTGTTTTGAATAATAATTCGGAAATGTGTCCTTCCATAGCGATATTTTAACAAGTTTATTGTTAAGTACTAAACCAACAAAGTGCACACTGCTTAAAGATTTTATAGTACATTAATCTTTGTTTTTACTACGACAACCTTTATGTTACCACATTTATTCTAAGAAACCCAATCACATCTGTCTCAAATCTTCCTATACCACTAGTGTGAGAAAAGTGAAGCGGAAGGGGGAGTAACATTAATTCTTATTTAGGAACTGGAAAGATGAAATGTAGAAGAACATAAATGAATTACTCAAAGCAACGCTGCACACTGGCCGCACAGCCAAGACAGTGTCGGGCAAGGCCGCCGACCCTCAGTCCACTGCTCCATTCATTCAACTATGCCCTGGTTTCACCGCACAGGAAAACTTCACTAGCAGCTTTTAAAGTCATCATATGTAAATTAAAAGCACAAGAGGCTTTTGTGAGAATTTTATACGGCTTGGGCTTACACAGTTTCACAGTAACGTAGTAAAATACCTGTACAATAATAAGAACTATTATTACCTTGGTTTTGAAAAGCAAGTGTCATCCTATTTATATCTACTAACAGTCCTAAGAGAGCATCTCCCATTTTCCAGACCTTCTCTGTATGCAGCAAGATCACACCTGAAAAAAGGCAACTGGTCTACAAGACAGAAGGCTCTCAGAGAAAACGCAGTCAGGAAATGCCAATGTTTGCTACGGTCGGGTTTTTAATTACTATATTTCATTAAGTTTATTCATCAGATAAAAGAAAAATTCTGTAAAACTAGCTAAAATTAGGATGGGCTTAGAAATATAAATACTGTCCTCTGTCTTACACAGTACCTGAAAATATGGCACCTGGAAATGATAAGGAATATTCCCTATGTTAAATATGCATTGTGGTGTATGAGCCACGTCAGTGGCTATAAAAAGCATCCATTATGTTAAAAGGAATGAATTTCTAAGACTGATACAGAACTTTTATGGTGAACAGTTCCTTTTGGTCACCAACCATCCAAATGTTGAGTCTACATTTAAACAGACCCCGCCTTATGCGACAAGTATTCTTCCCAGTACCAAAGAATGAAGAAAGAAAAAAACAAAAACAAAAACAGAGATTTGCTTTCCCATCTTTCTTCGAAACCAAGACAAGGGCATATGCACCAGCTCCACCGATCGGATGCACTACCCTTGACTTCAAAAAGAAAACTACCAACTTTTAGAAGGTAGAATTCCCAAAGTGCACCTGGTGAGGACGGCAGCAGCCAGAGCAGTTACACTCAGTGCCCGGAGGCAGCGCCCACAGCTCAGCATCAGTAGTGTCTGGAGCACAAGCAGCAACACCTGGGCCCAGACTGGTGGCAGAGTGCTTCCTGAGACCACTCTGTGTGACTGAGCTGGGTTTTCGGCAGCGTGGTCTTCAAGCCTACGCTTTCCCAGCTCTCTCAGAGAGTCTTCAATAACACCCATATCCTTTTAAAAAAATGAGCTGGAGATGGTCTCTGCTGCTCGTAATGAAGAACTCGGAGGGAGGCAGCTTCTGTCCCGAAGTAAAGTGGCCCAGAAAGAAGCAGCAATGACAGAAAACATTCCTAAAGTCCAGCAAGATGGAAGACGTACTTGCTGCATAGCCGATGATGTTGTTAAAGGTAAACATTTTTTACAGACACAGATCTCATGACGCAAGAGTATCTGGGAAATTCCACAGGGGAAAGTAAAAATTAACCTTAGAAGAGATTTCCATAAAAATCAGGGTGCTGAATGCATGTGGGGGAAGAGAGGGAATTGTAACACAGAAAGGAGTTGTAAAGTGCCGACTGCAATCGATTTCTTGGCCTCTGTAGGACTTATATGGGTATTTGCTTCATAACAATTTATTATAAACTGTTGCTTCATTTTCTGTAGTTGTTTTCTGTTTCTCAACAAAAACTTTTAAGAAATGAATTCTGCACATCTGAAAAATGTTATTTGAACTCCATAATAAAATTTGCATTTAATTTTATAAAAATGAATCCTGGAAAAGTGAAGGTTACCATTAGTAGACAAAGCTAATGGTTTAAGGGGGTAAATGATGAAGGAGAAACCTACAGGTTAAAAGACACTTAAGATATACAGATATAGAAACTACAATGCACATAAAAATTTTTCCATAATAAAAATGTATAAAACAATAAAAATACCAAGGCCCAGGCCTCATCCTTAAATGTCCACTAATAGAAGACTGGCTACTCATGCTATCATTTAAAAAAATGAAAAATAATAAATAAAAGATAAAAATATATCTAAGATAGTTTACTAAGTAAAAACAAGGGCAAAGCATGGAACAAAATAATTGCTAGAATTCAGTCTTAGCAATTATGTTAAAAAGGAAAGAGTAAAAATATTCTCGTATACAGACAGTCCCTGACTTATGATGGTTCTACTTAGAATTTTTCAACGTTACGATAGATGGAACAAAAGTGACATGTATTCAGTAGAAATCATGTCAAATTTTGAAATCTGATCTTTTCCCCGGCTAGCCATATGCAGCAGGATGTTCTCCCACGATGCTGGAGCGCGGCACTGAGCCGCGGGCCCCTGACCGGCCGTGCGTGACAAGGGTAAACAACTGATACTCTGCAATGTAGTAGCAATGCATTTTTGACCTGACGATATTTTAAACTTATGGTGGGTTTATCGGGACGTAAGCCCACATTAACGCAAGGAGTATCTGTATTTGCTCGTATGTGTATGAATTATCTGTGAAAGGATCTAGAAAAAACAACACTGGCTGCCTCCAGGGTGAACAGGAGGCCGTCGAAGGAAAGCAATGAGGCAGGCACACTGCTCACTGCATAACCAGTGCGCATGCTCATCCCGGAAGAGGAGGTCCCCAAGGCACAATCGACGCTTCCCACTTAGCCACGAGAAAAAGAACAGCACATTAGATCCAAAACGGAAGGAAAAAAATAATGAGCAAGAGCGGAAATCAATAAAACAGAAAACGAAATGAGCAGAAAAGAAAAACAAAAATTAATGAAACCAAAGCTGGTCCTTCAAATAAATTGTGAATATTGATAAATCTCTATCCTGACTAAGAAAAAAAAAAGAGGAGACACAAATTACCAATATCAAGAATGAAACAAGAGTTATCACAAGTTCTATAGACATTCAGAAATGATAAGAAAATATTTTTTAAAAAACTTTATGTGCATAAATTCAACAACTTGAATGAACTGGACAGATGCAAACCACTTCTTGAAAAACACAAAACTACTAAAGCTTACTCAAGAAGAAACAGATAACCAGAACAGTCCCATTTCCATTATAGAAACTGAATCTGGTGAATTATAAACACAAATGAAAGCAGAAATAATTGCATTTCTACACTAACTCTTCCAGGGAATAAACAAGCATTATTTTGATACCAAAAACAAAGACATGAAAACAAAAGAAAAGTTGGGGTGTCCCTCATGAATTCAACAAAATGTGATCAAGTCAAATGTAACGATATATAAAAAAGAATAAAAATCACAACCCAGAGAGCTTTAGCCCAAGAATGTTAATACTGATTTAACACTTGAAAATCAATCAATATAATTCACCATATTAACAGACTAAAAGAGAAAAGCCATATGATCATCTGAATAGACGAGGATGACAAAACTCACATCCACTTCTGATAAACACTCTCAGGAACCTAGGAAAGGAATGGAACTTCCTCAATCTGATTAGGGCATCTTAAAAAAATAATAACAGCTAACATCGTGCTGAATAATGAAAATCTAAGTGCTCTTCCCCTAAGATCAAGAACAAGTCAAGGATGGCTGCTCTCACCGCTAGTAGACAGCATCACACCAGAGAATCCAGCTGGTGCAACAAGGCAAGGAAAAAAAATAAAAAAACATAGAATGAAAATGAAAAAATAAAACTATGTCCACTCTAGCCAGTATAACCATCTACGTAGAAAATCCCAAAGAACCTAGGGAAAAAAATCTACAGACCCTACAAAAAAAAAAAAAAACTATAATAAGGGATTTCAGCAAGGTTGCAGAATATAAAGTCACATACAAAATTCAATTTTATTTCTACAAACTAGCAAAAGATAATAGGGAAAACAATAGCACCAAAAATATTAAAGCATTGATAAAAATTTTAAAAAATGTGTTCAAGATCTATAAAATGAAAACTACAACATACCGATGAAAGAAATTAAAGTCACAGATACACCATGTTCATGAAATCAATGACTCAGTATTGTTAAAATGTCGATTCTTCCTAAGCTGATCAGAATCTTGTTGTGACTCAATGCAATGCCAATCAAATTCACAATAGGATATTTTTGTAGGAATCAACAAGATAATTCTCCTTAGAGATGTAAACCCATACAAATCTCAATGAGGTATGAGATTTGCATGCCTAAAGTCCACCCTGTTCTTAGTATGATAAGTTCCTCGTGTTATTTTAATATGCATCTAGAGCTGAGAACCACCAACATAGAACTTTGAATGCAATACTAAGACTTGGGCTTCTATTTCGCAAGCAATCATAAATCAAAAGACATAATAAAAAAACTAAAGTAATCACGCTGTTTTGCACAACACTTTCTGGCTCCAAATCTTACATTCTTCCTTCAAAGAGACAAAACGGTATCTATTCCATATTGCAGAGAAGAACCCTATGTCATTCATCTATGCAAACAGGAAAATGTGGCAAAGCCCAGTATATTGGCAGGAGAGCCAAGTCAAACTTTCGGCTCTGCTCTTGAAGAAATTTTTAGCCCATAGTACCCATCAATAAACATCATACAACAGGTCTTAATGACATATTTATTTCTAAAAATTTTAATAGTTGGCAATTAATACTTCTTAATCTTCAAAATGCTTTAGAAACACACAACAATTACAACATTTTGCATCCCTTACTCAAAACATTCTTTTAACTCTGTTGCACATAATAGCCCTAAATTCAGAAGGTCTTACATTCAAATACAGAAAAACAGATATGCTTCTCGATTAACCTAGATCAGCACTAAAACACCTGTATCCTTGTCCACTCATTAGGATTATTACTAGTCTCAATGGCTAATCTCAGATCAAGTAGTTTGTAGATGCAATAACGGAATCATGCATTGACCTCTCAACAAACTATTGTCAGTAGCATGTGGTCCCTTAACTCATCATCTCTCATATCTACTTTCCAACCATTCTGCCTATTCACAAAAGCAATGGAGCAATCGCCACATGTAATCTCCCACCCAACAAACCATGGCTCTCCTCTCCTCTCTGCCTGTATTCAATGTGGGGTGTGCAAGTGTAAGTGTGCTTAACACTGCATGCTTTACTGAGGGTTTACTGAGGGGGAGGGGATATGCATCTAAGCGTAAATGTGTAACTCAATAGGATAAAGGGAATGTGTAAGTAAGGTTAACAGTGTTTTATGTATGGGGAAAGGAGAGGGAGCTGAGATTAAGGATCACAGTAAATGTGAGGGGGGTGAATTCTGCAGACAGGAGAGATGTGGGAATGATGCTTAGTGAGCTTCTATGTTTCAGAACCTGTTTTTAAAAAGTATTTAACCATGCATCCTGGAAATGCGGGTGTGGGCTTGGGTCTTAATTATGAACAAATCTTCCCCACTTATAATGCTTACCACCACTTACAACTTTAGGTTCAAGATTTCAACTATTAAAAGGTTTATTGACCCTTCAAAAGGAAACATAAACAAGTTAGTAAATAAATAAAGATAGTTATAAGTACTTATTAAGATACTTACATAAAAATCTACATATAACTTAGCATAAAGAAATAATCATCTGACAAATAACTGAAGGGATAGTCTCACAATTCTTACTTCCTCAAATCATGTTATTTATATTTTTTTTGCTTCAAAAAGAAAAAGAATTAGCTCCCTCCTCTCAACTATTTGCTCTCAGCATTTACTCCTTTGCTCTGAATGCTTTTCTTGGCACTGAAATTCTTTGGTCTAGTCTAGGCCCAACGACAACTTCCTATCACTTCCCCCAAAGAAAGCAAAGGAGGAATGTCGCCTTTACTTTTCTAATGTTTCTTTGGAGCTCCTGCTTTCTTCCTCTACAATTAAAGGCGCAGAGAGAAACTGCCGTCACTTAGCCTATAGCCCAGTACCCTATGGTTATGTCCTTCATCCAACTGATTCTTTTTTCTTAGAAAAAACTCATTCTTGATCCTTCCCACCAGACGCATCTGCCTTTACTTTATATGCACTGGCCAAGTTATATTCAAAATTGAATAGTCAGCTGCCCCAGACCATGGCACACCTAACCTCACCCGAATTCACGTTTTCAGTAATTCCAAGGAAAAGCCCACATTCAAAACAGAATCAATTCTCTTCAAACAAGATTGGGAAAGATATTTAACCTTGTTTCACTACAAAAAAAATGTGACTCACTTAAAATCTGGCCTCTGACAGCTGCAGGGTTGATTAGTAGGTCAACATTTAAGAAGTGACACAATGAACAGTAAAGATAAACCCCCACATAAAGACACTAAAATGAAAGGAGAAACAGGTAAGATTTGTGAGGGTGACAAGAGAAACTTGTTATTTTAACCCCACCCAAGCAGAATCTCTCTGAGGAGCATCTTCCCCGAGGGAGGAGCATACTGATTCTTTCTCAAATCTATAATTCACTTCCATAGACGTATCATTTTACAGTCTGACAATAAACTGTGCACATGACTTCTAAAAAGAGTTCTTATTATCCATCCCTGAGGAAATACCATGATTAGCTCTGGGCCAAGCTAAGCAGACAGTGAGTCACCCTGAATAAACATATGTTTGAACACACAGGTACCTTGAGAAGGCTGAAATGCTCACCTGTGCCCTCCGAATGGGAATTGCTCATTTCAGTTAGGTAAAGTCTCAAACTCTGCCTATATTTTGATATTTAAACTCACCTAATCTAAATGATGTTGATAGCTTTGCACTATCAGAGCCAGCTATTCAAATTAATACTTTTGAAAACAAGACTAAAGGGAGCATTTTTCTCTTACGAAAGCAAGCCGTTTAACATCTTCAGCAAACAATTGTGGATGCTGCTAACCATAAATCAGTACTTTTTGCATGAAAATAGACTTCTACTTTAGAAACGCTATTACCAGTCCAATTATCACATATAGTTAAGACTAATAAGAGCATTTCTCTTTGATCTTCAAAAACTCATATTTTTCCAATTATAGTAATCTTAATTTATAAAACTTCACAGTGAATGGATTATTCAATAATCAACTGCAAATCAAGAATCCATTTGGCAAATGTCAAGCAGCTTAATCAAGTAAAATCAACACAGAATATTATTCAATTTTATCATAATCAGACTGCATAATTTTCATTTCAATCTTACAAATATCTATTAAGAATCTAGAGCTGTGTTTATCGAGGAATGAAAGAAATATCAGGTAGAATCTCTGCTCTCAAGGACTTTTAATCTTATTGTGCACTTACTGTGCATTCTATATAACTCAAAGTCTAAGTAATGATACAGACAAGTACTGTAAGTCATCGAAGGGATGAAAATGGGGTTGGTGATTATAAGGAAGGCTGCAGAGGTAAAAACTTAAGTGGAGAGGGTAGGGGAAGAGGGGAGGACAGACAGACAGGAGGCCAACCAAAATGATGAAGGGAAAAATGAGCATGTCACGTTGGAAAAATTAAGAAGTGCCACAAGTAGATTAGAGGTTGGTGTGAGCAAGGAATTCAGGACAGATATCATTAGGCCCTAACTGAGGAGTATGAACTTCATTCAAAAATCACAAGGTTTCTGAGGTGGGAAATTACATGATGAAAATAGTGTCTTCTTCAGGTTAATTCGGAGGTGAGTGCTCAATGGACTAGACAAGTCTCCCTATTATCACTTCTCTCTTTACTTTCAGAGAAAAACAAAGACAAAGAAAAAGCAAATGACTCAGAAAAAGTATTCCTCTTGCCCTTTCTTTAAAAAAATAATCTTATAAAAAGGAAACTAAGGGTTGCCTTTCCTAAAAAACAGATAGATAGATAGATAGATAGATGGATGATAGGTGATTGATTGATAGATGATGATAGATAAATGATAGATGATTGATAGATAATGATAGATGATTGATTGATAGATAGATAGATAGATAGATAGATAGATAGATAGATAGATAGATAAATGGTCAAATTTTTTCTAGGCCTGTATATCCTGAAATCAAGAGGATTAGCACAAACACGTGACTTCTCTCAGGGGAAACATGACAAAATAAAGAGTAAGTGTTGGGTAGAGTAATAAGTGAACTTCAAGTTCACTCACTTCTGCTCCCTGAATAGCTCTGCCACCGAGCACCAGGACGGGGGCTCAGTGAGATGGTCTCGGTGGTGTTCACATGACATATCACATCCCGACACCCACAACGCCATTCAACAGGGCAGGGGCTGCCGTGCAGGCGATTTTGCACCAGGTTTCCCTACGATTTCACCTTTTTTAAGACATTCACAATGCCTAGCTCGTCCTCCACCATCCATCCCCTGGAAATTTCCGAAAGGAACAGTCAGATCCTTGTAAGAGCTAGATCCTTATAAAAATGCGCTACCACCGGGGGCGTACAAAACTTCCCATTCAGCACTAGTTCTCGCCTACTTTAATTTGGCTGACTTTCTTGTCATCTTAAATCTATCTAAGAACAAGCAAGAATATTAGTAAATACTGTACATGAAATGTTTGTGCCTCCCAGGAAATTCTAGTTTTGTTTAAAAATCACTAACAAGGAAGGCTGTAACCTAATACTATCTTTTTTTTTTTTTTTCAGCAACATCATTCCATAATACGCTAGCTGGGCATACTCAGAATTTAAGAAATATATTTGCTTTTATTTAAAATAAACTAGTATGTTTTTGCTTTGTAGTTTTTTTTTTTTTAATATTGTTTTGTTGCTAGAATCGGTATTAAGAGGGAACTATGGAAACTTTTAAATATAGCCAAATTAAACTGCTACAACAGAATTTAAAAATAGGCCATAGCCGTATTTCCAAACTACACAGGGATTTTTTCATGTAAGTCCATAATAAATTAGATGTGTAAGAGTCTTCACCCTACTGCAGGCTTTCGCTTTCTCTGAATCAGGGTCCAGGAAACCTCTGACCTTCTGCTCCTAACCTTGGCTTTCCCATTCTCCCTTTTGCTAGCTCTCCACTCTTCCTCCTCCTCCTTTCTACAGCCATAGTATTTAATTTATTCAACATAACTATAAAATCCAAGTTTATAATCTCTGCTTTATCATTTCAGTAGGTGATTTTTATTTCCGACCTAAGAATATTATGAAATTAATTTCTGTTGTGCAACCCCGACATGATTTACAGTGAGTCGGCGTCATGAGAAGATGCCGCTTGATGCTCACCCCCGAACGACGGTTTTTACTGAGATTTTTGGATCAAAAGAGTCATGCCTTGGACAGTATTAAAATTAACCTCATGGATTATACTAAGTGAAATAAAGCAGACAGAGAAAAACAAATAGCATATGATTTCACTTATAAGTAGAATCGAAGGAACCAATAAATGAACAAACAAAATGAAAACAGACTCACAGACACAGAGGACAAACGGATGGCTGCCAGATGGGAGGGGGCTCGGGGGCTGGGTGAAAAAGGTGAGGGGATCGAGAAGTGCAAATGGTAGTTATAAAACGGTCGCAGGGGAATCAAGTGCAGCACGGGGACTACTGTCAATAATACTCTAACAACTACCCGTGGTATCAGGTGGGTACTAGACTAACTGGCGGGGTCACTTCATAAACTATATAAATGTCTAACCGCGATGTTGTGCAGCTGAAACTAATACGAAATAATACTGCATGTCAACACTAATGGAAAAATAAAAACTTTTTAAATAAAAAATCTGATTAACCATATGGATTCACTAATCAAAATTGCTAAAAAAAAAAAAAAAAATAGCATCGGAATTCGGGGACGTATGTCTCATGTAAACTCTTATTTTAAAAATTCAAATTTCTTTAAAAGTTTTCCTATTCAATGAATAGAATATCTAACTTGATCGCATCTTATAAAAATGTTGTGAATTTAGTGAGTGCCTATGTTGTAACTTGGCTTTGAAACTCGTATGGTTTTACCATTACAGTATTATAAATTACAAATAACATTCTACAAATGTATAAACTCAAAGTAAGTATACAGAGAGAAAAATGAAGCAGAGAGAACTAACCCCTTCAAATCAGATGGCTGACAGTATGCGGGGATCAGAAATCTGAACTCTTGGTTCCTGAAACACAGACATTACCCTCTGTGCCTCCATCACTTATGATATCTTTTTTGTTTTTTATCATAACAACTTAAATCTCCATAAATACAAATAGAGCAACTCATTTCTGTTTTAATTCAGAGTACATTTAAATAGTTTTCTTCTACGGTTGTAAAGTTTTTAAGACAATGTTCTGCACTGAATAAAATTAAAATAGGGTCCCAAACATAAATAAAGAAAAAACAAATCATTATAGTACTGGGACACTTGCTGTTACCTAATAAAGTTGAGTTATCTTTAAAAGTCAAATAGAAACCTGCATAATCAAATTCACAACTTGGTTCTATTTCACTAGATAGAGAACAGCTATATTAAGGCATCTACATTTTTTACCAAACACTATGTCTCAAGTGTGTGTCTTCATAACATCACAGAGCCTAATATGTGACATGCCCCAGGATAGTACACCCACCAGTCTTTAGAAGGGACTTATACTGAATAATTTCCTTTCTAACTATGATTCTAAGTGGATAACCCTTAGCAAGGAAACAAGGAAGAAGAATGATTAAGGGACAAACATTCTTAAACAGAAGTAAGCATGTAAGGTACTAGCCTGTCGTACGCAGCAATCATAAAGTTAAGGAGGAGGCTGATGGACTGTTCCACACTGATTTGGTGAGTAGAAGGAAGGCGCTTGTTCAGCTGGTAGTATATGGAGGAGATGACAGTTTCGAGGCGGGACACACTGACCTCCGTGCTATGGTCCAGTGTATTAAGGCCATTGTCTCTGAAGGCTTCGATCATGTTCCAGATATCAACAAGATGCACTGAAACACAAAGAAAATAAACTGTCCACACCTTGAAAGTTTTAAGTCATCAGAAAGACATAAGAACTTTTTATCTGTTGACATTTAATAGAATAGTGAAGGGTAGCAGAATGTTCCCCCTCAAAATATGCCACTTTGGCATAAGGATTCTCTTTGTGCTAAAGACGCCTGAAAAACAGCAGGTGCCAACAAGGGCACTCTGACCTCCCCTTTTCTTCCTGAAAATAGAGAATAAAACTCCCATGTGAAAGATGCCTTCCCTATTCTAGGGGGAAAGAAATACTCTCATCACCAGAAACAGTGAATTGAGGCCAAAATTAATCTGTATGGACTTTAGTCTGCCTCTGTCTCTGTCTCTGTCTCTCTCTATATATAAATTATACACACACACACACACACACACACATATATGTATATATGTATATATATATACATATATAGAATTGTGGAATAGATATATATATATAATTGCTACACTTTGTTCAACCCAATATATAAGCACTTAGTCTTAGATACTTCTTTGGGTCTTCGTTTTCCTATGGGGTCTTCCATGTACATGTAAAAATTTGCTTACTTTTCTCCTGTTAATCTGTCTTACGTCAATTTAATTCTCAGGCCCAACCAGAGATCCTAAGAGGGCAGAGGTAAAGTTTTGCCTCCCCTACAATAAATAGCCTGAAAAATATATAATGCAAAATTTAACAGAACACCAAAAAGACAAATTCACAAGCATTGGGAAGGTATTAACATACCTCTCGTAATAAATGATAGAGAAAACATATAAAACATAAGTATGAACACAATTAAATTTCACAACAAAATAGACATAATGGTCACTATATGAACCACTGCTCCCCCCCCCATGATTAGAAAATATGTTTTATTTTTTAAGAACACAATGTGATGCATATAAAAATTGACCTTCTCTTTAGACATCAAGCTAATCTCAACAAATTTCAAAGGATTAAAATCATATAAACCATGCTCTCTGGCTAAAATGAAACTAAGTTAGAAATCATTATCAAAAAGACAAGTTTTAACATAAGCCTTATCTTTAAAAATGAAGAAACACACTTGGGAACTTCCTTAACCTGATTAAGGGTGTCTACAAAAAACCGCAGCAAACATATTACTTAAGAGTAAAATGTTGAAAGCTTTTCCTCGGATTCTCATGTTTCATTGTTAGGTTTGTCTGTCTTTGTACCAGTAACTGCTATTATAGCTTTATAATATTGAGAATGCTATTGGGAATGGGACAAGAAATTCCCACGATCATCATTTCTAGCGTCCTTCAAGTCCTAAGCAATATCAATGTGCGATAACTATCAGTGTAAGTATTAGAAATGAAGAAATGCAACTGTCATTCAAAAGTGACAAAATTAAACAGAAAATTATCAAGATTCTACAGACAAATTACTAAAATTTGAGTCTGGAATTGGAGTCTGCATACAGGCCAAGATATAAAAGTAACTGTACTCCTATGTATCAGTAACAGACGATGAAATTTAAAAATACGATTTAAAATAAAATCATAAATCATCAAAGACTTAGGAATAAATCCAATGAAGAACGTGCAACATCTCTACCAAAAAAAAATTCTACAAATATAATTGGCAGAAACTAAAGACCTAAATAAACATATGCCATGTTTGCAGTAGGAAATCTCAAATTGGAAATACGTCAATTCTCTCAACTTCATCTACAGATTCACTGCAATCCCTACAAAATCCCAGAGGACTATACTTTAAAAGGGTGAATTTTACTGTGTGTAAACAATGCTTCAAAAAAGAAAGGAAAAAAGGAAAATATCTCAGCAGAGTAGTTTTATTTTGTTTATTTTTAGTAGGAATTGACAAGCAGAGTCTAAAATAGATATGAAAATAAATGTGAAAGGCCAAGGATGTTCCAGACAATCTGAAAAAGAAAAACAAGATGAAGCAGGAAGACCTGCTCTACCTGCTCTCAAGACTTATTATAAAGCTGTAATAGCGGTTACTGGTACAAAGACAGACAAACCTAACAATGGAACACGAGAGTCCGAAAGCAAATCTTCTCATATACGGACACTGCTATGAACATTCTTAGGTGTTTCTCTAAAGAATATGAGGAAAAAAAATTTTAGCAGTGGAGAAAAAGGACGGTCTTATCCATAAACAGGATAGAAACAACTGAACATACATATGGAAAAAAGTGAAATTTGACTCCTACTTATATTGTACACCCACAAAAAAAATTCTTCCAGGTGAACTGGAGAATCATATGTGACAAAGTAAAAGTTCTAGAATAATGAATCTTTTGTTTAACATTACTAATGCCACTAGCCTGGTCTGACTCTCATCACTCCACACATAGACACCTGTTTCTCAAGAATAATTACAGGAACAATTATAAAAATCGTAGTTACTCTAGAATAGTGGTTTTCAAACCTTTGACCACAACCCACAGAATTATATTTATATCATCACTCTCACACACACACACACACACACACACACACACACACACCCTACATATATATATATAAAACAAGTTTCTCAAAATACTTTTTAGTTGTACCACATAAGCAGCATTCTGATTTTTCTTTTTCTTTTCTATTACATGCTTTAAATTCTAGCTACAGCCTATCAAAATGATTTCATGAACCATTAATGGGTCACAACCCATAATTTGAAAACAATGCTTTGGGAAACCAGGGAAGAAGCATGACTTCCATCTAGGATGGCATGGTAAACTCTTCAGGGAGAATTTTAAGCTAGAGTTTTTGAGTAAGACTTAAAGTAGCATAGAAGTATCTAGATGTAAAGTGACTTGCCCAAGGTCATGTGTTTACAATAAATAGCAAAACCAGGACAAAAACTGAGGTTTTTCCCATTGTAAGGCTACTGTTCTTTCCACTGTACAAAAGGGTTTTTCATTAGTACACACACATGTGAAAAAAGTACAATAATTCTGTCATAAGTTAGTTCATCTTCGTGGAAATTAAAAGATTTTATATGCTTGTGTGTATATCTTATTTATTTATTTTATTAGTAGCCACGGTAGCAATTCATTTGATATTAAATTTAATCGATAAATTCTTGTGAGGCTTTTATCAAAATATTAGTGTTTTCCTTTCCCTCCAAAGTCTGAAAAATTGTATTTATTCTGAATAAAACATTCATTAAAAAGAAGTGACAAGGAGAAATCAACTCTCCCATTTAAAGAACATTAATACTACGCCAACCTCAAAACTAGTTACATTATTGAGTTTGTTAAATATTTTGAGGGAACCACAGAGTAAAATGCCAGGTTCTTCCAATTACGAAGCTTATATTCTGATAAACACTTAAGACAGAATAATTCAAATAACTTTACAATACGACCAAAAGATACTAAATCTTTTACTTGATATTATCGAGAGTTCTGTCCAGCTATCACAGAAATGACTTACGGTTGCATCGTTTTTGTACAAATCGTAATTTGCAAGCTGTTCTGTAAGTTGAGAGTCGTATGACATCAAAATTCTGAGCACCTGAAAAAAAAGGACAAATTAAAACTGTTCTAGTGGACTTACTGTTTAATTTCTAAATGCTGGGAAGTGACTCTACTGTACTGTGTTGGCACCGTCTACACATACCATGTCGGCCAGGCCTTCTGATACAACACGAGGGCGGGAGGAAGGGCTGGGGAACACCGCCGCGGGCCCTCTCCGCGCCAGGCACTATGCCAGTAGTTTCGCCTGCATCGTCCTGTCTGCTGGCCTAAGGAGCCTCTGAGCGAGGAACACTCACGACTTTAGTGAATTAGCTACATATAGCTTAGAAAAGGGGCTGAAGTGGAACGGTAGGAAAGACAGAGTCAGAGTCAGAGGCCGATTCCAGCCCCCGCCTGATCGCCGACCACAGGACATGACCGTGGCCATGTTACATTCCTCTTAGCCTCTGTGCCCTCCTCTGTAAGATGAGGGAACTGGCCTCGCTGATCTCTACTAAGGTCCCCCTTCCAGGTCTCTGGCAGCTTGTGTTTTTCAAAAAATGGCCAAAATCGAATTTCTAGACCAGTATTTTATTTTTGTGCTTCTGGTACAGTGACCTTCTCCACCAAGAACTAATGATTATTTCCTTCTACTTGCATCTGAGCAGGACTCTGCGACTGCCTTAATGAGCAGAATGACATAGGGACACTGCACGACTCCTGAAAACAGGTGCTAAAACGTGGTCCAGTTTATCCCTGTGCTCTCTCAGGGTTACCGCCCTTGGAGCCCAGGCTAGCTTTCACTCTGCGAAAGCGCCTCAGGGGCCTCCCCAGCTGGGCCCCAGCCTCCCCTCTCCAGCTTCGACAGAGCCGTACCCATTTCGTAACAGTCATGTGTCGAGGGTCCTCGTGACATCTCATTTGGAAGAGCACATACGATGCTTTTAAAAGGTTTCTCAACAACTGATCCGGACCAATAACCCTACTTCATGGCAGAGGAATTTGAGGTCCAGCAAGTAGGAGTGTTGAAGTCAAGGTCACACAGTCAAGGTCACATAGCCAAGTAGTCACAGCGCAAGACAATCCTTCAAATACTGGGAACTGCCCCACTCCTCTCAGCCATCTTTTTTTCTTTGTTCGATTTTTATATAATAATGTAATTTTTAACAAAAGGTTTAAAATTGTAAAGTAATACACCAAATTCGTGCTTTTAATTTTTCCTACAGCTCTAAATGTTGTCCTAACACTTAGTCCTCTCTACTTCAGAATCTGTAACTAGTGTAAGGTAATTTATATGATGTATTAATTATTTCTCACCATCCGCAGCTCATGTAACAATGAAGTTACAGCCAAGAGGTCTAAACTGACTGGCACACCTTGATCTCACAGATATCCTAAGTAACACTTCTGCCTTACTATTTATGACCTTGCTTAAGAAAGCAATTCAAGTCAATCCAATTAAAATATATACTCTGGCTTGGGGTCTTCCAGCTCTATGATTCTTTAACTTCCATTCTTCTCTTTCTAAACCCTGTAACATAAAACTTCTGATTAAAGCTGTGACTTAATTAGAAAAAAATAAATACAAAAGCATTACCACACATATAAACAAGACTCCAGAAGCACTCAAGACTCACGCATTTCTATGAACAGCTGCCTCTTCTCTGCCATGGTCTTCCGCTTGTTCCCACTTTCCTCAATCATCCTAGACACAAAGAAAGACACGATAAACCACTGTATAATCTGACAATTCAGCCAAGTGCTTATCATTCTATTGTGAAGAGAGAGGTACAGGAAACCAAGTCGTAAATGCGTACACTAAGAGAGTATCAGTAAAAATAAAGTGGAAGCCTGAAGCAGAAAATGATAAACCATTGTCCCTGTATTCGACAGCCTCTAATATATTAAGTCAGTACTTAAATGAGCTCATACACTTGATTCCTGTGCTGAAATATGGAGCTATGTCTTATTTCGAACTTTATTTTCTCTGCAGAGTCCTAGATTAATTGAGACAGTTCCCCACATCCCTACTGTTTTCTATAGATAAACACGTTACTAAATAGAATTTAGAAAAGAATCGTAATAAAAGGCTACCATAAAAACATAACAGTTAGCTTATACATAAAAAACAAATGGAATACTCTATTTTTATTTTAAACAATATTCAACAACAATAAAAAAGGTATTCATCCCCACGCCCGAAGAACTAAATGTAACTTTCCATCATGTGGTAATAGTAGTTTACACTGACAGACTTAGGCTCCTTCCGTGCATTATTTCATTGAATCTCCACGATATCCCTAGGTGCTGGTATTACTGTTATCCCCATTTTATAGATAAGGAAATTGATGCTTAGAAAAGAATGCTAACTTGCTCAAGGGCACACAACTCGCTAGAACACAAATAGGCCATTTCATTGCATGGACACTATTGACGCAAAATTTGTGACAGTTTCAGTTAAACTTTGCCTTATTCTGTGAAGAAAATAAAATATCTGGACAGATAGCATAAGCCAAATAATTTCCCAAAGCGGATTAGATTGTTGTAAATCATTCTCAATTATATTAGAATCACAAATTAAATGATGACTACACAAATTACATACCCATTAAAGCAAGGTAACTGGCCAAAGTTTAGTTACAAATATATTCTAAAGAAAATTTAAATATACTCCTTAATATTCTATGATTAATATTTTGATAATTAAGACTTGTCCTTTCCTAGATCATTGAAATGTTACCAAATAGTCTTCAGCACTCATGATGGTTACTTAACAATTTGCCCCCAAGAGGAAAGTTTTTAAACAGAAAGAAAGCCAAATAAAAAGAAATTGGAAACAGTAAAAACTAATAAAATGTAGGTCTTAGAGAAAAAACAGATGTTGGTATCAAATGTCAGTAGCAACAGAGAAAAAAGATATTCGAAAACTTGCTCCTTCCTCACCAGTGTTGGTCTCTTGCGAAGTAATACACATTTTAACGCTAAACACAGATTAAGACAGAGAATATCATAAATCTCCTTTAAATCTAATTAATTATATCTTTTTTCCACTTTTGTTATTTATTTACACTCCATTTTCTCAAATCGGGCCTAAGAACTCCTGGAGATCCCTTAATTCTTCATGACAATTTCCTTAATTTTGTCTTTATGTGTAGATTAATTTTTTTTAAGTAATATAAACATACTCTGGATCATCTGGATGACCACCAAACTACAAATACTTCCATGACAATTCAGGGTACACATTCTGCACAAGTGATCAGTGTGGCACTGGGAACAAGAGACCACCCAAAGCAGAGTGAACAAATTAGAGAAACTATACTATCCTAGGCCAGATCCCGTCTGCCACCCATTTTTGCAAATAAAGTTTTACTGAACACAGCCATGCTTATTCATTTATGTATCATCTACAAATGCTACATGCTACAGTGGCAGAGTTGAGTAGCTGTGACAGACAGCATCTGGCCTGTGAAGTCGAAAATAGTTACTCTCTGGTCCTTTGAGAAAAAGGATGCCAACACAACCTAAAGCAACAGTAATTAATATTACATTGCTACACATGTCTGGCTGCAATTAGATCAGCATGTCCCCACTGTCAAAATGACACCGATCATCCCATATGGGCTTGAGTTCTAGTTCCATTACTGGAATTCTATCTTTGAATCACCCTCGTAGTCATTCCTCATTGCTGAAATGGCATAAAAATTATATATCCTTCACTAACCATTCATTTGACAAATATTTATCGAGTAGCTCTTATGTGGCAGGTGCATCTGCATGTACCAGAAATACTGCAGTGAATAAAAGAGACAAAGTCCCCACCTTCATGTAGTTTACAGTCTAGTGAGAGTAAACGCGGTAATTCATTTAGATAGTGCCTGGTCTAAGGTAAGCACAGGACCAATGATAGCTGCTATTCTTATGATTACAATTATTATTATTATTATTACCCCTACGGCAACACAGGTAGTTGATACATCTAGTGGAGAGACTCTCATTTGTAATTAATGATACCATGACGGACTTTATTTAATGTAATATATTTTCTTTTAAGAAAGTTCTTGGGCTTTTGGAAACTAATAAAGCGCAAAGTAAATATTTCAGAAATTTAATGATTTAAACTGACAAAATGATGGTATCTTCAAGTCACATAGACAACTATTACAAACTTGGATGAAACAACACATAAAGACATATATTAGAACCATCTGAGATACCAAATAAAGTGATCAACACGCTGAGGAGCCAGTAATGTGCAAATAAACTTTTTAAGAAATATGTCTTATAAATTGGGTTTTAATTTTGTATTATTGTTATTTAAACTGCCAAATTTTTGTTTTAAAAAACTTACAGTGGAGTTGTAGTATACTTACAATTGACTAATACAAGTTCAGCTATGAGAGGGGGGTGGCAGGGAGAAAGGGAGGGATGAATTTTACGATTTAAATGATGGGCAATTCCACGCCAAGATCACCTGTTCACAGGACAGGCGGACAAGGCAGGTGAATCCTGCAGCTCCCTGTGGCCTTGGTTCCCTCTGGCCTCTGACAGAGCAGCATCTCCTTTTCTTCCTTTTCTTCTTTTTTCTCAAAAACACAGTCCGACTAAAGAAAAAGTCGCCAGTTCCAACATGAAGACAAAACTGGCTGTGCTGACTTAGAACTACTGTATCGGGTGGTCTCCACCACGGTATTGCTGCTGAGGAAATTTCAAAAGGAATTTTCATCTATATGAGATTTCCCCCGTACTCGATTTCAGAAACTTCCAAGTAAGATTTGACTCCAGTATAAGAAAGCTAATTAAAATATGCTCCACTACAAGGATTTGCTTTTGATACTAAAGGGTCAGAAACAATGTTTCAAATGTTTTGATTGCTTTAGGAAATCATATTCATGTAACCATTTTCTGAAATGTTTAGAAAATTGTTCATAGCATAGAGAAATCCTCGAAATTCAGAGCTATAGCAAAAAGCTAACCATAATCAGTTCTTTTGAAAATAATTATGAAATATAAGCAACACACCAACCCACATATAATGTCAACAAAATGTGAACAAATGGTGCTCATACTGCAGTAATAATTATTTAACCATCATATATATATGAATAAAGGTTAGAAGTAGATTTGAAAATAAAACACATTTTTAAGGTGTAGATTTTTTCCTCCCCTCAAGTTTTAATTTGTCACTGTGTTGCTTGGCAATTTTTAGAAAGCTAAATATGTTTCATGTTTGTACTTAAGAGTTTCAATGTCTAAATATGTTTCTTTGGAAGCAATGCAGAAACAGGCATCGAGACTCTTGGTAGATGTGTACACACTGACACAGTATTTTGGAGAACGATTTGGCAATATCTACCAAAATTTTAAATGTATACAACCTTTGGCCCAATAAAGGTTTGTTTATTTATCTGTTTAAAAAAGAAAAGAGAGGGGAGGAGAGGGAAGGGGAATGGGGAAAAGGGAAGGAGAGAGGAAGGAGGAGGAAAGAAAGAAGGAAAATATCTAGTATGAAAATGCTTAAATAACTTACAGTACGGCCATACAGTGAAGCAATGCAGTTCACAGATACTAAAAAAAAAAACAAGGCAGGCATGTGGAACTTACAAAAAGATGCTCAAAAGCTGTAAGTCAAAAGTCAGGTAAGGAAATAAGGCACTCGGTGCCCTCCGTGCCCTCCCTGGATCTCTCACCCGGCTGCTAATTCCTCACGGCAGCCTCTTCTCTGGGGAATGGCCTTCAGTTGACTGAACACCCCTTAATCAAGAAATGCCTGGGGAGGCGCTCACCTCCTAAAGGGGGCGCCGGGCCACTAGGGCTGATGACTGACTGACAGAAGGTATAAAGCCCAGCCTCGTAAGTTCTGGATCCTAGTACAATGCAGGGAGCACAACACCAACCTCACTCCTCCACTGAATACAACTATCCACCTGCACAGAACGTATGCTGGAGCTGTCTGAGGTCTGTAAAAAGTAAGTATTAGCAGGTGGATCGGGGAAGATTACAGAATTTAAAGTACCACTGAGCAGATGGTGAGTTTACCATTTTTTCCCCCCTCTCCTTTCCTGGCTTGGAGGCGACACAGTGCAGACCCACGAACCTCGCGAGCACTGCACATCCACACACGGAAATCCTCAGAACCCTCTAGCTCAGGATCAAAGAAAGGAGGAACTAAAGCCCAGAGGGAGTGGGAGAAATGGATTTTTCTCTCTTTCCTTCTTCATTTTCTCCCACACCGGCCGGCGGGCGATCCTGCGGCAGCAGCAGAAGCCGCTGGCTTGGAAAACTGCAGGAGTCAAAACCGTGGAGAAAAGGAGCCGTGCTCGCTGTTCAGTGAGCTGCGGCCCCACTGGTATTTTGTTCTCTTTCTACCCTTCTTTCACTGTGGTGCAACTGCAGAAGTAGACAGTGTCTGGCCAGAGGACAGAAAAGGGGAGTCCATAGCAGCCCAAAAGTACCGGGGTGCTGGCCAGAGCAGAGCTCAGGAAAGGAACCCCATGTGGCTGTTTACGAAATACTGGGATCTTCTCCAACCCAAACATTCAGGAATCTGATCTTAATTAGCATGCCAATGACTCTGAAAACTAAGCTTACAGAAAGACCTCCACTTGGTCTCAGACTGACCAGTGACCAGCACACACACATAGCACAGATCTGAATAGCACGGAAAACAAAAAAATTGAAAACTGAACTGACGTTTGAACCATAGCCAACAGAAGGCGAACAGAAACTTGTGGACTAAACTAATGAGGTCATGTGCCCCGCTCAAAGGAAATATTTTTAAAGTGCTGAAAGAAAAGAGTGTCAACCAAGAATTCTACAGTGAGAGGCTGTGTCCTTCGGAAGTTAAAGAAAACCGAGAATTTGTAGCCAGCACACATGTTCTAAAGAATTGCCAAAGGAAGTTCTTCAGAAAGAAGGGAAATGGTTGTGGAAGGAAATGGGAAACACTACAAACGAAGGAACGGCAGTGGAAAAGATACCGGGAGAAATAACATCGATCCCACACAATCCCTACCAGAAAATACAAAGGAACACTTTTCGATTCATTTTAAAAGGCTAATAACATCCTGATGCCAAAACTAGACAAAGACAGAAAATCGAACAATATCCCTCATGAACACAGACACAAAAATCCTCAACAACAACAAACAAAATCCTCAATAAAATATTATAAACTGAATCCACTAAAATACAAAAACCCCAGAAGAACCTGGAACTTATCCCAGGAATGCAAGGCAATTCAATATTTGAAAATTAATCAGGATAATCCAACATATTAACAATCTAAAGAAAAAAAAAACATATAATCATATCAGATGCAGAAAGAGCATTTGAGAAAATGTCCATTCATAAACTCTCAGTAAAGTAGACGCAAAAACTTTCTCCACCTGATAAAGGGCATCTTTAAAAAAAAAACCTACAGCTAATGTCATACTTAATGATGAAAGACTGAATGCTTTCTCCCTAAGAATTCAAACGAGGCGAGGACGTCCACTCTTACTACTTCTTCCCAACATTATATGGGACGTCTTAGCCAATGAAGTAAGACAAGAAAAGAAATAAAAGGCAAACACTAGAAAGAAAAGATAAAACTATTTCTATGTGCAGACCACATTATCTTTGCAGAAAATCCAAATGAATATACAAAATAGCTCCTAGAACTAAAAAGTGCATTCAACAATGTTGCAGGACACAAGGTCAACACACAAAATTCAACCACGAATTCTATGTAATAACATTGCACAATTGGAAACTGAATATTTCTAAAAGAGCACTTATAATACCTCTAACAAGAATAAGATACTTAGGGATACAGTAAAAATATACAAATAGGGTCTATTTACTGAAACTACAAAGCATTGATAAAATAAACTTTTAAGACTCAAAGACAAACCATCTAATTAGACAGTCTAATCTAAATTCCAACTGAATTTTGTTAATACAAACATTCCAAATTTTATATGGATAGGCAAAAGGAATAGAAAAGACAATTTCAAAAAAAAATAAAGTTGGTGAATCATACTACTCAATTTTAAGACTATAAAGCTATGATAATCAAGACCGCATGGTATTGGCAAAGGGGTAGGCACACAGATCAATGAAATAGAACAGAGTCCCGAAACAGGGCCACATAAACACTGCCATTTGCTTTTTTTTTAATTTTTTTAAGAAATTCAATGAAAAAAGGATATTCTTGGTGTTGGAAACACTGGTTATCTGTATGGCAAAAAGGTGAACCTTAATTGAATAATTATGCTGTGTCCCTGAAACTAATGTTATATCTCAATTACACCTTATTTTAAAATGAACCTCGACCTATACCTCACACCATCCACAAAATTTAATTCAAAATAGAAAGTAAATGTAAATGTAAAAGTATAAAACTTTCAGAAGAAAACAAAGGAGAAAATCTTCATGGTCTGGTATCTCACACTAAAAGGACAAGGCACAAAAGAAAAAAAAACAAATTGATAAAGTGACCATCATTAAAATTAAACTTTTATTCTATGAAAAAAAAAACAATAAAAAATAAAGAGACAAGCTACACACGGAGAAAAGAATTCACAAATCACATGTCTGATACAGGGTTTGCGTCTAGAAAAAAATTTTTAAAAATTCTCGAAACCAAATGGACATGGAAGAAAAGCTTGTTACTCAACAGCAGCCACGATGCTGACACGTGTTGACTGAGCAGGTGCAGCAGACCCTGCTGACGCCCTGCCTCAATTCCGTCACCCATGCTACTACTTTGACACAAAACTGAGCAGCTTCCAGTTGCCTGCATCTGCATGTCCTGTCCGAGGGCATTTTTTTTTTTTTTTTTTTTTTTTTTTTTTTTGGCCACCGAAGACTGCTTTGACACTTGCAGGGCAGTCCGGAAGTACCAGGAAATCAACGGCCCCCGGGGAGCGGCCCTCCTACTGACAGATGTTATTACATAAATACTCCAGCTCCTTTACTCATCAGAGGAATCACTCTGAGGCCATGTTTTCCGCTGGCCCCCTGAGTTCCTCACTGGAATTAATTTTGCTTACTCACGATACCTGATAAGAAATCCTTTCATAGCAGAGCTGGGAAGGGAGACAGGTGAAAGATGACTGGCTCATGCAAAAGCTTTAGCATTTGAGAGAATTAAAGACAAACTAGTCAAATGGCATTGACGCATCGGGGAAAGAAAACGTCAGGGCTTAAATGAGCCAAGAATCAACTCAGAGCATGATATGACGGCCAGAAGACTTCCATGGTAGCATTTTAAGGAACCCTCGGATACTACAATTTGAGGGCAGATTGTGTTAAAAATTAGCCCGAGTTCTGATTATGAAAGTAGGCAAATTACAAAAAAGGTTGAATTGACGGTGCAGCCAAGATTCTCCTGAACCCCGGGCCACACGAAGTGGCTCCCGTGCTCCTGCGGCAAGATGGTAGTCTCCAGACAGCACACTGCAAAGGCCTCATCTGAGACGCACGCCCCCAAAGAGGCTGACCCTGGTCAGCACCTGTCCCTCCTCCCCCGCTGCTCTAGGCCAATAACTAGGGCCACGAAGTGGCATCGTCAGCACAGGGAGGCACTGTCCCCGCTTTGGATGAAAATGGGCGATTCACGGAAGCAGCCGCTGGACCACCATGATGACATGCACCGGCCAGAACTGGGAGAACACCCCTCGGAATGGGCCTTGAGCGTGCTGAACTTGGGGGCCGAGTAGGAGGTTAGTATGGAAAAGTCTGCTGATATGCGGGCAGCTCTCCCATGACCCAGGATTTAACGTTCCAGAAAAGGACACCTAGAGCCGGTCCTAATGTGCTGCTGGATTGGTTCATTTCGGCCTGGGGTTGGGCGTGGGGAGGATCGAGGACCTACGGAAAACGCGGATGCGGAACCGCGCGGCAGGGTGCCGAGGAAAGCGTCAGCATCCCCCGACCCTGACCAATGCTGCCTATTCTGGCCTGACAACATCTGCTTACTCTTGAACCTCGGGGCTTTCTCTGACCCCTGAAGTCCATTCTGCTCCCTGCATGGCAGGCCTGACAGAGTACGGATGCACCACTCCCTGGAACAGTCTTAACCCATGATCGATGGAGTTGGTTTATAAATACTCCACCTGCCTCGCCCCCTCAGGGGGTGTAACTCTGAGGACATGTTTCGCACTGGCTTCTGAGCTCCCAGCAGGAAGGAGCTCCAGTTACGCACAGCGGTAACGTGCCGGGTGACATCTGATAACTACCACCTCCCCTTCCTGTCACACTTCTTGGTCCCCTACTGGTATTTCCCGGGATGACCTCAAAAACAAGATACTGCACTCAAATCCTTATCTTAGAGTCAGCTTCTAGAGGAACGAAACTAAAAATTGAGTCTTTTCAAATATCTGGTGATGGAAGGAAATTTACCTTTGGGTGCTGAACACACAATGCAATATATGTGTGACGTATTGTTGAATTGTACCCTTACTTGATTTCATTAACCGTCACCCAATAATATTAATTAAAAAAAAAAAATTAAGTCTTTTCATTTCGACCAAGCTTATAATTCAGATTATATACAACCCAAATATCTGGGGTATACACAAACTAAGATTACTATAAATGAGCTCTCTAGGCCTTACTGGGAAGTGACTCTGCCCCAGTGCTCTGTGGATACTAAGACCTGCATCTCTGTAATCATGATTTTAACATTTCCACTCAGCGAAGGTCTAATCCTACTGCTATCCCCGATTACATGTCCTTGTCTTCCTGACATAACCTTAAAGAGTAACACTGCCGTGAACGCAAGTACGCTCCCTGCTTCCTTCTGCTTGGACTCTTGGCACTTTGCCTTTTCTTAGCCTCATATCATAAACCTCCTACTATTCCCTTCACATACTAACTCTTAATTTAAAACCCTGCCGCCGTTTCCTTCCTCATAATCGCTCTCATATCCACCCTTTTTTCCCATTTCGACTGCCAAAATCTTTGTCCACATGAATGCACACAAAAAAAAATTCTATGACACCGTGATCTCAGGACTCTGTGCCCCCTTCTTCCTGTCGTTCATCCTGTGGACGTGCACAGAAATCCGTTGGGAGTATTCATCCAAACACGTGCGATCTTCAGTGGATCCTAACCACCCTGCAGAAGCTTCATTCCACTCCATTTAAAAAGTCAGAACGCAAAGGGAAATAAGCCAGATGGAGAAAAGACAAATATTGTATGAATCCACTCATATATGCAATCTAATAATACAAAAAAAAAAAAGTCAAATTCATCATAGAAGTGGTGTATAATGGTGATTGCCAGGGGCGAGGGAAATGGAGAGATGTTGGTCAAAGGTTACAAGCTTTTAGTTGTAAGATGGAGACTGAATGTCCAGCATGGTGACTCTAGTTGATAACAGTGTATTATATACCTGAAATTTGCTAATAGAGTAGATCTTAAACATTCTCACCACAAACACACACACACACACACACACACACACACACACACACAGTAACTATGTGAGGTGACATATGTGTTAAGTAACTTAATTGTAGTAACCATTTCACAATGTATATCAAATCATCACGTTGTACACTTTAAATATACACAATTTTGTCAATTGTTCCTCAATAAAGCTGGGGAAAAACTTAACAATAGATTTGAACACCTTCCCATGTTACTGAGAATCCTTTGAAACATAATTTTGAAAGGCAGAATGGAATTTTATCACAATTATTCATCCAATCCTTGATTATTGGCAATTATTTCTGATTACCTACTACTATGAACAATGAAACAGTAAACATCTTTAGAGGAAAATTAAAAAAAAAAAAAAAGAACCAGAGCACAGCCTTAGTCTACAAAATGTAAAGAAAACCAAAGTCCTAGCTAAGAGAACGTAAGCCAAATTATCTTCCAAATAAAATAGTTGAAGCTGGAAGTTCCTAGGAGAGACTGTTTAATGTCACAAGCTCAAAGCCAAACTGAGTGAATAAGTTTTCAGATACAACACCAAAAGCACAATCTATGAAAGGGGATAAAATTTGATGAGTTGGATCTTATCAAAATTAACCGCTCTGCAAAAGACACTGTTAAAAGAAGAAAAGACAAGCTCCAGAGTGAAAGGTTTCAAAACACATATCTGATGAAGGACTTGTATCCAAATTATAAAAAGAATTCTTAAAATTCAACATAAAGGAAACAGCCCACTTAAAAAATGATCCAAAGGTCTGAACAGATACTTCGCCAAAGAAAATACATAGGTGGTATATAAGCATATGAAAAGATGTTCAACATCATTTGCCATTACAAAATTACATATTAAAACAACAATGAGATATCACTATATGCCTATCAGAATGGCTGAACTCCAACGCAACTGCGTTGGAAACTTATATTCACACAAAACCGGTGCCCAAATGTCTATAGCAGCTTTATTCACAGTAGCCAAATGGTGGAAGCAACCACGATGCCTTTCAATAGGTGACTGGATCAACAAACCATGGTACTTTCATAAATGGGATATTGTTCGGCAATAATAAATGAGCTATCGAGCCATTAAAAAGACATGGCAGATGCTTAAATGCATATTGCTTAGTGAGAAAAAAAAAAAAAAGCCAGTCTGAAAAGGCTACATACTGGATGATTCCAATTTTATGACCTTCTAGAAAAAACGAAACTAAAGAAATGGTAAAATAATCAGAGGTTGCCAGAGGTTTGAGGGGGGAAGGGAAGAAGGGTGAACTTGTGAAGAACAGGGCACCTCTAGACGGTGAAATTTCCGCATGATGCCGTAAAGGCGGCACGTACCGCTACGCCTCTGTCGAAACTGAAAAAGGTTCACAGCGCAGAGTGAACCTTAATGTATGTAAATTGTAAAGAAAATCCTTTGGGACATCAGAGGATCCAAAAACTGCACTGCGGAGTGTAACAAAGCAATCTGACTGTATTACGAATGTGTGAAACGACCTCACTTAAGAGAATGGGGGAACAAGTAGCGACCTAAATAACTTTGGAAACAAATGGTGTCTGAAGACTAAAGGCAAAACGAAAAATAAATCAGTACTATACTCTCCCACAGCCTGTAACTTATAAGTCTAATACTGCTATGCATGCGTCCTGGACTTGAACAATTAAGTAAATGGACGGCAGATGGTGGAGTGTGAGGTTACAGATAAGCAAGGTGAGAAGCTAGAATGATCCACATGGTAATGGATTACAACTGAAGACATCAGTATACGATCAAGTTTAGCTTAATATAAACACACATACTTACATATGAAAGTAATTATACATATATATGTATATGCGAGGATTAATACACACACGTGTCCTTGCTCTGTCAACTGAGAGAGCGCAAAAACAACATCCCCAATAGCAATGAGCACATCTAGGGCCCAAATTCTGGTTTATAATCCCATACTCCAATAAAAGGAACCTCCTTAGAGAAATGACTGGGACAGAAAATATGTAAGATAAGCCTGGGAGTATCTTGTAGTATAGAAAGTAAAAAAGTTTTGGGAGAAAAAAACCGTGTGATTGGGGTATATCAAAGGGACACAGAAGCCAACTGAAAAGAGCTTCCAATGGCCAAAGAGAAAAAATGTCAGCAACGAAATTCAGTAGTATTAAATATCCATTAGTTGATACTGATGAAAATGAATGAATAAATGAAGGAGCATAGACAAACATCCTGTAGAGAAGAATTCCAAATACCTTACGTAGATCCTCAGCCCTGAAGAAAGTGAAGCATAACTCCCACTCCTTAAGTATGGGCTGCACACAGCAACTTCCTTACAAAAACAACAGTAGGGAAGAGGGGGAGGGGAAAATACCTTGACGGTGGAGAAATCTGATAAACACTACCTCAGCCAATGCAAACGCAACATCAGCAGTGATATATCATGTTGATAGCGTTTACCCTTGACATGATGTGATGAAATTGCATTTTCTCTCTGTGGTCTTCCTCCCAAAAACCCATAAACCCAGCTTAATCATGAGAAAAACATCAGGCAAATCGCAATTGAGAAATAATCCTCAAAATACCTTCCCAGTACTCCTCGAAACTCCCAAATTTGTCAAAAACTTGATCAGAAAAGTCTGAGAAGCTGACAAAGCCAAGAGACATTTAAGGAGACATAACAACTACAGGTAATGTGGTATTCTGGATGGGATTCTGGAACAGGAAAAGACCATTAGGTAAACACTAAAATAATCTGAATAAAGTATAGATTTTAATTAGTAACAATGTATCACTGGTTCACTAATTGTAACAAATGTACCATGCTAACCTAAGATGTTAATGGTTGACAGAATAAGGTATGGGATGTTATTATTGTTCAATTTTTTGGTAAATCTTAAACTGTTCTTAAAAGTTTTTTTAAAGACGTACAATTACATATTCCTCTATGTTTTCTTAACTGATTTAAAAAGCATTCATACTTATAAAACTATATTGCTGGGCGTCTAACATACCAAATTCCTTAAGAAGATATTAACGACTCTAAATGTCTACATACCTAACAATAGTGCCTCAAAATACACTCGGCAAAAATTGATAGAACTGAAAGGAGAAATAGACAAACCCACACTTATACATGGAGACAACACTTCTCTATAACCGAGACAAGTAGAAAGTCACGACCGACGTGGAAGGACTGAACGCCATCAGCCAATTAGATCTAATTGATATTTATGGAACAGTAACCCAATAATGACAAAATACAAATTCTTTCCAACTGCCTATGAAACATGCATTACCAAAACGGAAATGTGGTATCTCTGGAGATGGAGGCAGAATAATGTGACTACAGAGGGATACCAACTCTATTAGCTACGTTTTGTTTAATAGGCTGGGCTCTGGATATAATGTATCATTCTTTATGTTATTCTATATCCAATATCGTAATAAAATTTTAAGTCATTTACTTTGAATATATTTTCTGACAAATCTTTTCTATAATGGTTTGGAGGTGGGCAGGGAGAAAAGCAGGTCTCTATATAATTTTATTAATAAAATGGAGTATACCAAATATCACAAGCTCTGTACTTTTATCCGAATGCACAGAAACTCTCACGACTTCCATAATTTGGTACAATATTTACTACTTCAAATCTTTGACAATGTCTTCTATGAGTATCCCCAAAACATTTGCTAACAAAGGATGCATTTTTGTTTATTACCAAACTAAATTAATTAATCTATCTATATATTATTTCAGCCTCTTTTACCAAAACTGTAAGAACGAAGGTTCGTGACTTCTTGTTTTTTACTCCTAAAGAAATCCTCATAAAACTTCTAAAAATGTCTAAATAAGTTAAAATTTTAAGGTGCTAGATTAATTAGTACATGACTATAATCATCACTGGAAAAGCTCAGTAAGTTTGCCTTCATATTCTGAATGCTTAGTTTTAAAATATCTCAACTAAAAATTTTAGCCTCACACTATCATTATCAAATATCTTAAGGCAAAATATATATATATATTATATATAATATATGTAATATATATAATAATATATATAAATTATACATATATATATATATATCTTAAGGCAGCAGTCCTCAACCTTTTTGGCATCAGGGACCGGTGCTCCTAAGAGAATCTAAAGCCTGATGATCTGAGGTGGGGCTGAGGCAGGGATGCTAGCTCTGGGGAGCGGCTGCAAATACAGATGAAGCTTCACTTGCTGGCCTGCTGCACACCTCCTGCTGAGCGGCCCAGTTCCAAACAGGCCACAGACTGTGGTACCGGTCCATGGCTCGGGGGTTGGGGACCCCTGGAAGGCACAGTATACTCAATGGTGTATGTAAATCCATATATTAAATAATACTTTTATAACAATTTTAAGGGGTTTTTTTTGTTGTTGTTGTTTTTTTACTGATCCCCTTCAATCTGCTTAGATCATTGCTGTTTTGTACTTTGCATTTAACAAGACCACAAGCTCATAATATAAATAGAAGTGTCAGCTCTGCTTTTTTTTTTCCTGTTCACGTGTCCTGGCATTATCATTACTTCCATCTTCAGTTGAATCTGAAACTTCAGTCTGCAGTTTCTTTGCAGGAATCTTTTTAAGTCCTTTGTCTATTTAGAGAAGTTCGTTTCAGTCAAATCAGATAATAGAATCTAATAGACAGACCACTACACCAGGCAGAGGTGAACTTTAATATATCTGAAAAGAATGCAAGCAGACAAATAAGGAGGCTCACGTTACTGGCCCCTGCAGGGTGAGGTAGGTGTCCCCGTTACTGCGCTTACCATACCTGATGGGTATCGTCAGACATACAGTTGGAGTAAAGTGTCAACCTAAGGATTAAACAATAGTAAAAGTTAATTGCCCATATCTCCTTGTTATACACTGTCCAGAGGATCATTCTGCATGCTGACCACTTTGGAAACCGCTGCCCTTAAAACAAACAAACAAACAAAAAACTAGAATGAGAAGATGGAACTGTGCTAGGCTTGAGCAAATGAGGAATATGGATGGTAAAATTAGATGAGGACATTTAGAGCCTAAGTGGTTAGTTAACCTGGCCTAAGGTCACAAACCTAGTCATCAGGGGACTGAGGCAACCAATTTGACCCTGAAGCCCACTCTTACCCACTGCACCACACCACCCCCCTCAGGGCAAACGCCAGTACTCCAGGAGTGAGGAAAGAATACAGGTCCCCAGACTGCGGTGGTGGATCAGAACCAATTCACAGTTAACAGGGTCTGGAGGCTGGAGCAACAAAATGCCTAGACCCTTGCTGGTCCCATCTGGGAAGCAGTGTGATCTGGAGCTGGACGTCGCCTTCAGGTAGAAGGTAAGGAACTCCCAGGAGGAAGACTAAAGGAAAGAAAACGGGCTCTAGAAAGGTTTCCAGAATGTTTGTCCTGTATCTAGGCGTTAAATATCCTTTGTTCCCCTTGAATGTTTGTGTTAATGTCTTCATCCTTCCAGCTCTCAGTTACTGCAAAACATCCAGGTATCGAAGCTTCTTGTGCGAGTTCATTGTCTCTCAGTAAAATCCCTGCCAACTTTTCTCTGAATGCCCAGTTAATGAAGAATTCAGAGAAGACAGAGATTGCCACTAAGAAGTACTAAACTATGACTACTCTAACTTCCCTGAAAGAAAGCTAACTTCTTTGCTTACTTCAGGAAAATTCTCAACTGTCCTTCCTCTAATACTTCTTCTCTTCTCTTTCAGATTAGGGGGTGGGGGGTGCGGAAAGGCCACGGAAAGTAAATGTAAACCCTAGAGATTTTCTACCTTACAGATCTGACAAAGTTCTCTAGGTTCAAATAAAAAAAAAAAAAAACACTCAATAACTGCACTCCATTATGAACAGAGTTCTGAATGGCAACTAATACCTCATAGCACTGTGAGAACAATTAAGTAAATTGTATAAAACATTCAGCACAAGCCTGGCACAAAATAAGAGCCTAATAAATGTTATTTATTGTTATTATTGGTGTTACTATGTAACTATCCTATTGGATGATGCCTACGCCAGAATTCCACAGGCAAGCCTTTTTAATTTACAGCTCTTCTGATTTATTTAAAAGTATAAAAACACAGACTTGGAAGAAGAGTTAAATATTTGCAACATCTGAAATCTGGAATAGAGAAAAGTGAAAGGAGGTAAAAACAGATAGATAGATAGATAGATAGATAGATAGATAGATAGATAGATAGATGTGGAAATGCAACGTGCCCAAGGAATCTCAGAATAGAATATAAGAAAATAAGGGGACGGTGACTCACAAAAAGAGAAACAGGTGCCTCTAGTCTACTAAACATAAACCTCATCATTTTTCCTAAAACCTACCACAGACTGCTTAGTTCATAAAAGGAAGTTTTAGTTCTAAGCAAAGATACTAAACAATAAGGAAATATTAAAAGCAGCTGAACAATACAGAAAAAGGTACACTCTTGAAATAACACACAACGCTCTAGTTTCCACAGTTCTATTTCAGAAAAAGTGTCCTTGTTAGTTATTTCTACACTTACACCTGTCCTTAGAATTTTTTTAGAAGGATATATGAGAATTACTTTTTCAAATGATTTTGGAATTAATGAAAAGAAAATAAGACCCATTAAATGTGTTCTAACTTATATAAAATTATTTGTCTTTCTCTTTGACCCCAACAGCAGTGTGCAGCCTTCACATCTAAGTCCTAGATGTTAACAATTTCTCTTCTGAGTTCTCATATCTTTAATTTCAGTTAACACATTGATAGTGATGATGCACTACAAAAACCAAAGCAAAGCCACAGAGAATCAGGATGTGAGAGCTTAGAGATAACCTAACCCAGATCCCATATTTTGCACCTCCAAATAAATGAAACATCTTGTCCCAACATGCAGCTGTACTTCACAATAAAGAAACGAAAACAGGAACCCAGAAGCCCTAACTCCTGATACACTGTGCACCACTTTTCTATACGTGAAGACTAAGATAATTTTTCTGTGTCTGTGGTCTGTTGGGAATATTTCATAAACAATAAATTAAAACAACAAATTAAAAAATATGGTGTATCAAAAGATCCTATTTTCTATTAAAAAAAAAGTCTTAAAAGACAAGCCACAAACTAGAAGATATTTGAAGTCACTTAAGTGAAATATTAGCATTTAGTAAAAATTATAAATAGATATGAAAAAGACAATATAAGAGAAAAACAAATAAATGATGAAAATAAGCAAATCACAGAAGTGGGAACCAAAAGAGCCAATATAAGTAAGGATCCATGTTCGCACTCGCTAGTAATCAAAAAACATATATTGAAAACCAAAATAAGAGTACACCAAAGATGGAGCAGATCTGCAAAAACGATAAAGCCCAACAACACCAAGGACTGCGAAGGCGGGGAAAGGACAGAAACCACGCACCGCTGGTGTGACCGTGAACGTGAACTGGCGAAACCACTTCAGAGAGGAATTTAGCAACGTTCACTAAGGTTGAAGATGTGCACAGCACACAAGCCAGTGATTTCTCCTAGGTACATACTCTAAAAGACATGCATGTGTGCACAAGGAAATGTGACAGGAATATTCAGAGCAGCATTATAACAGGAAAAACAAAAAACAAAAACAATAAAGTAATTGCCAATCCTCAGGAAAACAAAAGTAAATTGTGATGGAGTCAAATGACAGAATCCTATTTAGCCAAGAAAATGAATGCACGGGAGCTGCATATATGAGCCTCAGAATCCTGAGAGAAGTTGCAAAAAAAGATATCATTAATACTTTTAATATAAAGTTTTTTAAAATGTAAAACGAAATTATACATTTTAGGACTACGGACATTCATCAGTATGAAAACATGTGCAGGAATGAAAAGTATCAAATTCAGAACAGTGTGGGTCCCTTGAAAGGGAACTGCTTCCAAGGAGCACACAGTTGGGAAGGAGTTACATCTTTAAAAGGAGCTTTGCTTCTTAGTTTAAGTGGTGTGTACGCAGGTACTCACTATTTTATTCTCTATACTTCTTTGAGGGCTAATATTTCATAAGGTTTAAAGAGTTAAAGAAAAATAAAATCAAGGTCCAACCAAAATAGTTCATTCCAGAACCCACATATTAACCATGACACTACTTATTCTTATTTTTGTGCAGTTAAGAAAGGTTTAGTCACTAAAAGAAATCTCATAGGAAGAAGTAAAATACCAATGGTAAAAAAGCAATGAAGTACTTGTCTGAAGAAAAACTCTCTAAAGGAAGTCACACTGGGGACACAAAATGGTCATATCACCATGCTCAGGAATCACGTGGGTAAGCAAAAGGACAGAACCCAAGTTGACCTTGGACTATAAAAGTCTGGTTTAGAGACAGCATGTAGGAAGAAGGTAGGTTTTGAAATCCAAGCTGGGTTGGCAGACTACCCCTGCTGTGTGGCCCCAAACAAGTGTTAACTTCTCTGAGCTCAATTTCCTCACCCATAAAATGCAATACCATACCTGGCTTCCAGAATTGTACAGATTAAAGAGCAGGCATTATCTATGAAAACCCCTTGATACATAGTAGCCTCAAAATAAATAAGAGTCATTATTGTTTGCACAAGACAGTCTCTCTCTGGCAAGTGGAGACAGAGCAGGGAGAAAGAAAATTTTAAAGGAGGGAGTTAAGAGACTAGAAAAAGAAGCCAGGAATAAACTTAAATGGTTAGAGGCTGAAAAAGTCCTTGTAGAGTCTCAGAAGTACCAAAAAACAATTTTTTTTTTTTTTTTTTTTTTTTTACTGAGTAGTATTTCATTATAGTGAAGCTTAGTTACAAGAATATTTTGGTTCGTTCTTGGGTTTCAGCACCAAAAAAAAAAAAAAAAAAGAATATTTCCTGTTTGACTGTCTACATAATGTTGTTAATATGCAAACATTTAAGATTAAAATGTGCTTTCTTTAAAGGTTCCTTTTTTGTTAAGAATGCATTAACAAGTAAATCATAAATAATATATATTCCTCTCCATTATCTGCAACTCAGAAAGATCTGTCCTCATAACATATTAAAGAAAAAATGATGGTAGTTTCAATGAAAGCCCTTGATAAAATTCAACACCCAATAAAAACACAAACCAAGAAGAGAAGAAAACTTCCTCAAGTTGACAAAAGACATCTACCGGAAGTATATGATATCTCATAGGGAAACGCTGGAAGCATTCCCATTCAGGAAAAAGATAAAAGTGCCCATTATCATCACCGCTATTGACTTCTGTACTGGAGGGTCTAGGCGTCACACTAACAAAGAAAACAAAATAAGTAGTATAAAGTTTAGAAAGAAGCCTGGCCAGTTAAGTCTTCTAATCAAAGCAGCTCAGTAAGTAGACACTTTGATGCATCCCCTCCACTTCAAATAAACAATAATAAAAAAAAATTTTTAAATGTACTTTAAAAACGACTTAGGTTCAAAACAAGATGAACCTCCATATGGACCAGAAACAGAACCAGATACACAAAACTGTGAGCAGGACTGAAGCTACCGAGTCCAGAAGCAGCTGTATATTTCCCGTGGGGCAATGGTGACAGAGAGTAAAGGACCTGGAGAAACAGGAGACCTCCCAGCCAGACTCACTGCTTAAAGCCAAGGATGAGGCTGGAGCTGAACGGAAGCTAAAAAATACTTCTGCCAGTCTCCGCATAGAACTAAGGTTTATACAATGCTCTGAGCTTTAAAAGGGGGAAAAACACAGACTCATGAAAGGAATTGAACCAAGACATTCACTTACTCTGTGAGCAGATCTAAAATAGCCCCAATTATCTCAAAGAGCAGGACCCCTGACCCACCATTATCATATCGTATTCTTGATTAGAGTCCAGTAAGTCAATGAAAGGACCGGAAACATCACCAACCAGAGAAGTGCAAGCACAGAGATAAGAAAAAACAAGCCAAAAGCTTTCACACTCAAACGAATCTGTAAGTCTATACCTCAAAACATATAAAAATATAATGCTAGGAAAGATGACCAACAAAAGCAAAAGTGAGAATATGAATTCACTCCAGACGAATTTTACAGAATAGCTTGACAAAGACTTATTTTTGTAAGTACATTTAGGGTGCTAGAATATAATTTTTTTTTTAATTATTGGGAATGCAAAACTGTACAGCCACTTTGGAAGATAGGCAGTTTGTCACAAGGCAAAACATATTCTAACCATACCATCTAGCAATCATGCTCCTAGGTATTTACACAAAAGAGCTGAAAACTTATGTCCATACAAAAATCTGCACATGAATATTTACAGAAGCTTTATTCATAATTACCAAAAATTGGAAATAACCAAGATGTCCTTCATAGGTGGATGGATAAACAAACTGTGGTACTTTCATACAATGGAATATTATTCAGTGAAAAAAAGAAATGAGCTATCAAGCCAGGAAAAAACACACAGAGAAACTTTAAATGTATAGTGCCTAAGTGACAAAGACGAGTCTGAAAGGACACAATATTGTATGATTGCAACTATATGACATTCTAGAAAAGGCAAAACTACAGACACAGTAAAATGAACAGTGGTTACCAGGAACTCAGGAGGAGGGAGGCAAGAACGAACAGGTGGAACACAGGATTTTTAAAGCAATTAAATTATACCGTACGATACTGCAATGACATTACATGAAATGTCATGTAATGACAATGATGCATGACATTATACATTTGTCAAAACCCACAGAGCTGTGTGACACAAAGAGGAAGCCTAATACAAACCATGACCTTAAGCTAATAACAATGTATCGATATTGATTCATCAGTTTTAATAAAGGTACAGCACTAATACAAGATGTACAGGAAACTGCACATGAGAAAGGGGGGTATATATGAGCTCTTTTGTACTATCTACACATTTTGATCATATTCAGTTATGTATATAAGTTTTTAAATTATCATGAACAGTTCTACTTCCGGGTATATATACAAAAGAATTGAAAGCAGGGACTTGAACAGGTATTTGCACACCTATGTTCACAGCAGCATTACTCACAATAGCCAAAATGTGGAAACCACCCAAGAGTCTACCAATGAATGAATAAACAAATGTGCTATATACTTACAATGGAATAGTATTCAGCCATAAAAAGGAAGAAAATCAACAAATGTGACATTATAGGTGAATTCTGGAGATATTATGCTAAGTGAAATAAGCCAGACACAAAAGTACGAATCTTGTATGATTCCACTTATGTGAGGTACCAGAGTCATCAAATTCATAGAGACAGAAAGTAGAATGGAGGTTGCCAGGGGCTGAAGGGAGCAGAGAACTGGGAGTTAGTGTTTAATGGGTACAGAGCTTCAGTTAGGGAAGATGAAGAACTTTCTGGAGACAGATGGTGGTGACGGCTGCACAACAATGTGAATGTACTTAATGCCACAGAACTCTACACTTAAAAATGGCAAAAAGGTAAAACTGATGTATATTTTTCCACAATAAAAAATGATAATAAAAAGTACTGAAAACTGGTTATCCAAATTGAGGCGAAAAAAATAAATCTCTTCATTATACCATATAGAAATTCCATACAGAAAGCGAAACTCATTTTAATTTTAGAAGAAAATATAGAAATATATAATTCATACCCTAAGGTAGAGAATATTTACTTCCAGATACACACACACACACACACACACACACACACTTTTTTAAGGGAAGTTTTTTAAATAAATGTAACATTAAAATTTAAAACTTGTATACAACCAAAGACCCTGTTAGCAAAGAGAAAATGTAAGCCTCAGAATGGCAAGATGCATTTACAACACATACATCCATCGAAAAATTAGTATCCAGAGTACCTTAACTGTCCCTCAACTGAGTGAAGGATACATAACAGTCACTTCAGTCTACAACTGAACACCACTCAGCAGTTAAAAATAAATGAACCAGATCCACAAAGAGCACCATGGTTAAATCTCCATCGATTAAAATTTTAAAGGTGCACCCCTTTGACCCAGAGAGTCTTACTTTTCATTCACTGCAGCAACGTCTGAAACTACAGTATAATATATACTGTACAAGAAACTGTGTGGTCGTAGCCAAGAAGAATCAGGTAGATCTGTAGGTTTCAACATGGAAAGATCTCAGACATTCTGTTAGAAAATGAGTTGCAGAACAATGTGTACGGAATCGAGCATTAATGTGGGGGGTGGGGGGGTGGTGGAGGAAAGTCTGTATTACCTGTACATAGGTGACAATGCAGAGACAGAGGCTGGGAAGGATCACAACGAACTGACAACTGCGGTTTCAGTGGAGAAGGGAGTGGGCCAACGGGGCTTTTATGCCGTCTGTACTGAGTGGTTTATAAGAGTGAGCACTCACGAGCCATGTGCGGAGTGCAGTACCGGGCCAGTGACTGTGCACGACACAACCCCAGAAGCTGCCATTCTCAGGGGCTCTGCCGCGAAGGGCGCCCTCTAAAGCCGGGCAGTGTACATCCTGCACAACTGGACACCACAACCTGGATGCTCGGGTAATCACAAATCAAACCAGCGTGTGGGAACCTTCCGGGGTGATGTGAATTGTTCTGACTGGGATAGTGGTTGCCAAGTATACGCATGTTCAAAACTCATCCAAATGCACACGGACATCTCTCCATTTTATTATATGTAAACTATACACCGATAAAGTTAATTTCAAAATAAATATAAGTTAAATATATGAATAAAATATCATTGGGAGAACCTGAAACAAGGCATCCAAAATGACAGGACCAGAAACGAGAACTGGTACATGCCAGCTGGTTGCACTCGGAAGCACACACGGTCACGCAACTAAAGAGAAATGAACTTCATTCCTCGAGGCTACTACACGATTCCAAATTTGGATTACTATTACCCTTATTTTTTACATAAGGAAACAAAGGTCCTGAGAGACTTCCAGTAAAGACAAAATAGAGGGCAACTTGGCATTCCATTGGTTCTAAGTCTAATTTTCTAACTAAGCAGGAATTTTGTCTCTCACCTACAGTGGACACTCGAAACCCTGCCAGCACTGCTTGGACTACCTAATCCCCTTCGGAGGGAATGCCACTTAATGTACGATAAAAATCCTCACAGAACTCATAAAAGGTCAAGGTTTAATTTGGCAGACAAAGTAACCTAACAGGCACTGCAACCCGGGGAGCTGAAACGGCAGCCTGCAGCTAGAGTCCAGAAACCCAACCAAGGCCAAGAATGGGCGGAATTCCAGTTCTGGCAGAAGAGCAGAGACACGTTCTCTTCCTATGGACCCACGATCCAAGAAACACGCTAAAAGTGGAAAAATAAAATAAAATAAAACACGAATGTTCTCTAGACAAAAGTACTCTTCTTCCTCGTGTGATAGAAAAGAGAAGGACGGGAACGGGGCGACCTGAAACAATGACCAACATGCAACGAAGACATGAAAGTGGCAGCATGGTCACAGGAAACCGTCACTCTATCTATCACCTTAGCCATTGTTTTAAACGCCCAGACCTGAGAACCTGGGTTACTTTACATGGAAAAAAAAAAAGAACTTTAGGAACAGGGGAAGTCCATCAGTCATCCCTAACGGCAGAGCGATTACTACTGCTCCATGTAAAGCACAGCGAAACCTTGTTTGGTTCATTCATTCATGCAAAAAATATTTCTTGCAGGACTTGTAAGAGTCAGGCACTGCTCTTGTCACTGAGAAGTTCGCAGTGAATGGTGAACAGTCAAGGAGTCTAATTCTAGTTGGAAAGGAAAGGAACTTATTTGCTCTTTTCGATTTTTCCCCCTTCTCTGCCTTTAAATGTTGCCCAAAACAGGATTCAAAACTTTCAGTTTCTCCCACAAGCGTCTTTGACTCTCCTGCTTTATCCCCAAAACATAGCAATGTATGGCGCCAATTTCCCAAAATTGGGGGAAAAATGAAAGAGACCTAAAGTGAATAAGGTATGAGACAAAATTCAATGCTGCTCTGAATTTTATACGCACACTTTCACAATCGAATTGTCAGAGCCTAAACAGCAAATCATGGTTGTGTTTTACACTATTTTGTGGCTTCAGTGCTGACCACGGTTCTCTATCCACGGTAGCTAATCAATAAACGTCTGCTAAGAATGCTGGAAGAGCTTCCTAATCCCAAGGCCTGGCGGAGGAACTGAGCAGCAAGCAGAGCTGCATCCTCCATCCTCTCGGCACACCTTCCTATCAAGGGTGACCGGTGCACAGGTTCACTGTTACGCGCCTCGGGAAAGAGTGTCTGGGGGTGATCTGGAAAAAAACTCCCTTCCCTCTGCCAGGGCCTGCCTGCCTGCCTCACCTGCCCTCTGCCAGGACCTGCCTCCTTTGCCCCCTTCAGCACCTAACGCAGAGCCTCCTCCCAGCGAGCCACGCTCCAGCAGCATCAGCCCGGCGCCCGCACCCCGGCTCCAAGCCCGGCGGCCAGAGCGCGCTCGGGACCCCAGAGACCCTTCCCCGGCCCGGGGCTCAGAGCCCGGCGACGCCTGCCCGGGGCTGCGCTCCATCCCCTTCGCTCGCCCCTCTAGGGCCGGGCATGCTGCGCCGTCTTCCCTCTTCGGGAGCGCGGTGCAGCGGCCCCGACTCCCCGCGCGCTGTCCCCGCCGCTCCCGGCCCTGCACCCCGCGCAGGCTCCCGAGGACCCGGCGCTGCGCGGACTCCTTCCCGCTCCTCGCGGGCGCGAGGCTCCAGCACCGCGCACCTTCCCTGCAGCCGGCGGCGGACCCCCACCTTACTCACTTCCCGTAAGGATCAGGGGGCGTCGAGAAGGTCTACGGCGGCCGCAGCCTCTCCTCCGCCAGCTCCGGCCCGGCGTCCGCGGCCGAGGCGGCAGCGGCGCCCGCTCAGGCCGCGAAGCCGCCCCCGCAGCGAGCGTTCCCAGCGCCCGGCTCGCGCCGCTCCCCCGCCCGGCACGCGCGGCGAGCCCGCCCCCGGCGCGAGGGCGCGAGGGCGCGAGGGCGCGAGGGCGCGAGGGCTCCAGGCTGCGGCGGGCACGCGCCGCCGGCGCGGGCGCGCGGCTGGGGGCGGGGCTTCCGCCGCGCGGGGCGGGGGCGGGCAGGCCGGCCGGGTTCCCCTGGAGCCCCGCCCCGCGCATCCCGGCGGGACCCGCCCCCCCGGCTCGCCGGCCGCTTTCCCCGAGGGCGGGGGAAACTTGACCCCTGTGGCCGTCTGCCGCACGGGCCGGCGGAGGTGCGTTTCAGCTCCGCAGGTATTTTGCCGGGCCGGCTGGATGCTCCGCCCAGCTTGACTCCAAGGTAAAGAATGCAAAGAACCACCCCGTGAATCATGCATCCGCGCCTCGAGCGGGAGATCCTGCCCTGAGTGATTTTTCCAAATTAATTCAACTCAGCAAGCGTTTACTGAGCGCTGACTCCGTGCCTAGCGCTGTACCAGGTGCAGTGTGGGTACACCGTCACGGTTACGGTCCCTGGTCTCGAAGAGCGCATAACTTAGTAGAAAAGCAGCCGTGTAAACAAACCTGTCCGGTGACCGGTGCAAAGCCAAGACACAGACAGATGCTGTGGAGAGCAGAAGAGGAAGAGATTACTTGCGCTTGAGCCAGGCGAAGAGGTTCCTGGAAGAGGTGGCATTTGTGTCCAGCCTTGAAGGAAGAAAAAGACTTCTTAGGAGAACATCAAAGGCTAGAAAAACGACTCGGGCAAAGAAACAGAGGTGTATCATCTCACAATGAGCTTTTTGTTTTAATATTATCCATTTTTGATAGAATCTTTTCCAAACCGTGTGAAACATAGGAGGTAATTCCAAATCAGGAACAGCTAAGCTTCTTTTTTTAGTGGCTCAAAGAATCGTTTTTCCCAGCATTAGTTAAGGCTCAAAACGGCAGTGTCCTTTAAGGACTATTGGTGTGAGTGAAGGATGTTTAATCCCTAAACGAAGAGCCCCAAAGTCAGTAGGCTCTGAATCTGGTTTTTCACTGCTTTTTGGCACCTTATGGTATGGCAGATCGTGCCACCTCCTGCTGCTGTCTGCCTGCCTGCCTGCCTGCCTGCCTTTAGAACATCCTCTTCCTCCTCCTCCTCCCATCTTCCTATTTTTAAACTCCTGTGGTAATGAAAATGCTGGTAATCAACTTTGTTAAATAAGAATGAACAGGTTCCTCAAAAAAAAAAAAAAGCATCACCTTTCACGCAGGAACTTTGCAACTGTTTTTGCATGCTTGGAAGGCTTTTTCACTTGTAGGCAGAGTCTTAACTATGTTTTGAATATGTTAAGCTACTCAATACAGGTAAGAGACATCCTGTTTACCAGCACTATGGAGAAGGCATTGAAAAGGTAAAACATTGAGCCTGTCCTTTGGAGAAAATATGTGTGAATGAGGTAAAAATGTAAATATTGTTTACTTACTTGCCCTATTGACTGAAACCAAAATAATTTCAAAATGTATGGAAACCTGTCACAGCCATTCTGGGAATTAGGGGCTTTAAGTACATTCACATTAACATCTCTCCATCTCTGCTCTATATTGCATCACCTCCCATGTCCTCAGAAAACTTCTTTCGAAAGCATTTCAATCACACTCCTCATCTCACTCCTCAAATCATCAACTCCTCTTACCCACTTATCATTTTCCTTCACTATCTATTCATGTTCAAGCTTTTCCTGTCCTAAAGAAAAAGAAAGAAGCCCTCTGTCATTCCAGATTGTGCTCTAGTTACTGCTCCCTTTGTAAAGTTCTTCTCAAACAACTTGAAAGTAGTTTATCTCTGCCAACTCAGCAGCTTCGTGCTCCCCACCCTGTAGCTCTGTAGCTACTGTCCCCACCAAATCACTGCATTTCTCTCAGTCATTAAGGGCTGTTTAATCCTGAATGCCATGGGCCATTTTCGAGTCTTCCTATTCCTAGGACTCTTTGTGGCATTTGACAGCACAGAGCTCTCCTCTCTTTTTGAAACTCCTTTCGCCTTCACAACATAACTCATCTGCTTACACCTCTGACCACTCCTCAATCTCCAGGAATCTGCCCTGGGCTTTCATCTCTCCCTAAGCATTCTCCCTGAGCCATTTCATTCACTCTCTGTCATCATCCGCCACATATATCAGTAACTCCCAAATGTATTATCTAGCTCAGACCACTCATCTGAGTTCCATATACACAAGAGCCTACTAGACTTCACCTGGGTGTCCTAGAGGCCCCTCAGGCTCTACATGTCTAAAACTGTTTAGCATTACTGTCCACTCATAGGCCCAATTCAGAAACATGTAGGTTGTCCTCGATTCCTTCCTCCCCTTCCCCATCACACTCAGCAATCCCGTTGATTCATAAGAAGTCTTGAAGAGTCCAGCTGGATCTTTGGAAACACTTGCTCTTGAAGCCACTGTGTAAAATATCTAACTTGCCAGCCGCCAACTGAATACCTCTGAGTGGCCCCAGTTGAAGCCATGTGGAACAGAAGAATCATCCAGCCAGACTCCGCCCAAATTCCTGACCTCGAAGATTACGAAATTATAATCAAAACTTGAAGCAATTTCTTTTTGGGGTAGGTAGTTTGTTATGGTAACCAAAATATTTGGCATCAAACTTCTCAAAAGCAAAGCAAAGCAAAAGCGATGCAGTGTTTTCAACATTGTCTAAAAACCCAAGGCAGGAAGATGCGAGCCAAGAATTTTATATCCATCCATCATACTGTTTTTCAAGCATCAAAGCTACAGAAAAAAACTTTTAAAATGCAAGAACTGAAAGAATACTATGCATGTAAGCCCAACCTAAGTTATCTACTAGAGCAGGAGTCAGCAAATTGTTTCTAAAGCACCCAGATAGTAAATATTTTTGGTTTTCAGGCCTAACTATTCAACTCTACCATCGTAGCACAAAAGCAGTCATAGATGATATGCAAATAAGTAGGTATGGCTATGCCTCAAACTAGATTTACAAAATTAGGCAGCAGACTAGATTTGGCCCAGTTTGCCACTCCTATACTACAGCAAAAGAAATAGAAAAAGTTATTTCTCTCGAAAAAAAAAAAAAAAGAAAAAAGGCCCATATGATTTAAGAAAATAACGTAGCATGACCAAGTGGAGCTTATGTATTAGTCTGCTAGAACCACCATAACAAAGTACCACAGACTGGCCGGAAGAACAAATTTATTTCCTCACAGTCCTGGAGGCTAAGAGTTCAAGATCAAGGTGTCAGTAGGGTTGGTTTCCTCTGAGGCCTCTCCACTCGGCTGTTGGTAGCCATCTTCTCTCTGTGTCTTCTCGTGTTCTTCCCTTTGTACTGTGAACATTGTTAGGTCCTAATCTCCTCTTGTAAGGGACATTATTGGAGTAGGACCCACCCAACGACCTCATTTTAACTTAATTATCTCTTTAAAAACCTTATCTTCAAATACAGTCACATTCTACAATACCAGTTAGGACCTAAACCACCTAAATGTAAAAGCCAAGTCTATAAAACTCTTAGAAGAAAACGTAGATGTAAATCTTTATTACCTTGGATTTGCCAAAGCCTTCTTAGATACGCCACCACAAGCACAAGTGACAAAAGAAAAAATAGACAAATTGGACTTTATCAAAATTTAAAACTTCTGTGCATCAAAGAACACCATTTAAAAAGTGCAAAGACAGCCTACAGAACAGGAGTAAATATTTCCAAATATGTGATGAGATATATCCAGAATATATAAACAATAAGATAATTATAAAACAACCCAATTGAAAATGGGGAAAAGATTTGAGCAGACGTTTCTTCAAAGACGATACACGGATGGCCAATAAGCACATATGAAGATGCTTAACATGATTAGATATTAGGGAAATACAAATCAAAAACAACGAGATACTATTTCACCCCCACTAGGTTGGCATAATCAAAATCAGAGACAATGATGTATTTGCGAGAATGTGGAAAAATCAGAACATAGATACATTGCCGGTATAAATGTAAAATTGTGCAGATGTTCCAGAAAATGGCTTGGCAGTTCCTCAAAATGTTAAAAATGAAATTATATGACCCAGCGATTCCACTTCTAGATATATACACAGAGACTTGAAAATATACACCCACGCAAAGCCTGTGCTCAAATGTTCATAGTCTTATTCATAATAGCCAAAAGCGTAAACACCCCAAAACTCCATCAATTGACAAATGGATAAAACAAAATGTGGTACATCCATTCGTGCAATGGAATATTATTCAGCAATAAAAAAATAATGGAGTGCATGCTATAACACGGATGAAACTTGAAAACGCTATACCAAGTGAAAGAAGCCAGTCACAGAAGACTACATGTTATATGATTATACGCAATACGTGAAATGTCCAGAACAGGTTAATCTATAGAGACAGAAAGTAGATTAGTGGTTGTCAGGGGCTGGAGGGGTTGGAGAGATTGAGAAAAGGCTGTTAATAGATACGAGGATACTTACAGCATGGTCACACTTTATTCTACGCTTTAAATATATAAATTCTACACTTTAAATATATAAATTAAAATGCATGTGAATTGTATCTCAATAAGTCTGGTTCTTTGAAAAAAGAAAACTATAAAACAATCCTAAAAGACACAAAAATATACTTGAACAAGACATCCCTTGGTTTGGGTTAAAATATCTCAACATTGTTAAGATGAAGTTCTTATTTTAATTTATAAATTTAATATGATTCCCCCCCAAAATATAAACAGGTTTTATTTTCTGTAGCTAGGCAAATTGATACCAAATTTCATATGGAAAAATAAACACTCAAGAATAGCTAATAAAACACTGAAAAGGAAGAGATCTGAGAGGTGACTAGCCCTAGCAAATAGTCAAACATACTACAGAGCCTCTTGAATGAAAACAAGGTGATTCTGGCACATGAACAGGCAGACCAGTGTAACCGAATAGAGGGTACAGAAGTCAATCCAACTACATATGAAAATCCAGTATATATTAAGCAGTCAAATGGGTGAAGCAAAGAAAGACTTTTTTAATAAATGGTGTTGGGGCAACTGCACAGCCATACACAGCCTCACTGTGTTGGTGAGGTTATGGGAAGACAAAAATGACCAGAGGGAATGAAAAATGGTACGACTGCTATGAAAGGACATTCGGCAATATCTAATGAAAGGATTTGTACCATTACCACCCAACCTAGCAGTCCCACTTCTAGGAATTTACTTTAAAGATGCCTCCAAAAACAATATACACTCTTACATATGTAAGTTTCTGCATTGTACCGTTATTTGTATTTACAGAATATTGAAAACTACCTAAATGCCCAAATATAGATGCCTGATTGAATGAACTAATGGTTCTTATACACAATTAACTACTAGGAAGCAATAAAAAAGGAATGCAGAAAATCTTTATGAACTGATATGTGGCAGTTTCCGGGTATATTATTAAGTTATAAAAGCCAAATACGAAAGCAAATATATAGTATGTTGTCTTTTGAGTAATAGAGACAAGAAATGAGAAAATAGAATGGATTTGCTTATTTTAGTAAAAAGAATCACAAGAACAATAAACCAGAAAATGATGAACTTGGTTGCCTGTAAGGAATTGGTTGAGGGAAAAGGGTGGAAAGGGTAGGGGAGGAAGAAAAAATTTTACGTATGCCTTTTTTTGTGTAGTTTTGGCTTTTGGAAGCATGTTAATGTTATATACATTCAAAAAATAAAATTAATTCACAAGCACAGGGAAAAATTAAAAACCCGCAACTAAATGCGAAGAGAAGCAAATGAACCCAATTATATGGCAAATGAATGACATAACCACAATGAAGAAGGAAAAAAAAGTAAACCAAGTAATTTTGAATATACTACTTAGATACACTTTCAATCTAATGCAAACAATAAAGTGGGGGGAAAAGAATCGACACCAGGAAAAGAAAAAACACAATGGCCAATAAACATACTTTCAAATTAAATTAGCAAAATATTTTACTGTAATATCCAGTGATCGAGAGGTTTTTTTTTTTTGCAGAAATGTAAATTATACAATCTTTCCGGAAGGTGATTTCATATCACCTTGAAATACATATCGAAACCTTTTCAAAGTTGATATCCTTTGACCCAGAAATCCAAATTCTTGCAACTTAATTTATGAAAACATTCAGTGATGTGTAGCTAAATTTATGTGTTAGGGTATCTCACCAGAGTTACTTCTAAAAACTAAAATTAAAAAAAGATTTTAATTGATTAAGTTATGAGAGATCCATGAGATACAAGATACTACAGGCATTAAAATCAATGTAAAAAATGTATCATGTCATGGAAAAGTATAGAACGGTATGTATGGTACGATTCGAGCTTTGCTTTAAAATATGTGTGAGAGACAAGCAACCCAACAATAAAAGGGGCAAAAGTATAAACAGACATTTTGTAGAAAAGCAAACACGTACAGCAGGGAGGAGGGTCGCAGTGGGATCTCCAAGGTCGTTTGTGACACCACGTGTGTCCAGATAGTGAGCTGACTGCGGTGAGAATAAAGCTTCAGAAAAGATGTACAGAGCTGCATAGGTGGGCAGACACCTGCCAGCTAAGGGTTGGTGTGGGCAACAGGAAGGTAATAACAGCTCAAGGAAAATAATCTAACGAAGCCGAAAACCACTTTTCGAAGCCATGAATCCACTACGTTGCCCTCATCCCCCATCAAAATCCCTAAGAACATCGGGATGAGAATACCAGAAACAAAATGTCACAATTCCATCCTTGTATCAAATCATGGTAAATTGACACCATAAGGTGTGCCATTCTGTTCTCTGGCATTTACAGATGACATAACAGGACTGGAAAGGATCCAATAGAGAATGATTAAAATGACAAGCAGAAAGAGTGTTCTTTACATGGTGACGAGCAAAAACCCAACTCTGCCCTTCAGAGGAAAATGAGAGTTTGGATGCGATATGCCCAAGGTGTGCATCGTGGGAAGGCAGAGGCACTTGCCCAGCCTTAGAATACCAGCAGTGAGGGGCAGCTGCTGGTGGTCGGAAGAAGCCAGTGTGGAAGAGAGAAATAAGAACTGCTATTTCGCACAGTGGGTAGCCAGGTGGAAATCCTTCTCCCCCGAGGCTGAATCACTGGTCCTCAGTCTTGTCCAAATGTGGAACAAAGATGGCACATAGGAGAAACCAGGAGGCTCTAGGTGGGGACAGAATGGCCAGGGAGAGAGGCGGAGCTGGGACAGAGCTATTCTTATTCTCCCTGACAGCTTGTGGGTTCTGAGAGACTGTGACAAACAGCACAGAAAACCTTTCTGAATAAAATCTTCTAAGATTCACATCATGAACATCAATCACGTTCTTCCACAAAACTGTGCTTGGGCGTCTTGCTGGATATCGCACTGGACTGGGTGGAGAGTGACCCACTGCAATATTTTCTGTGTGATCACAGGAGGAGCTGCCATATTCCCATACTGTGGGAAACTCAGGAGGCCAGGGACTAACTGGCACCTCAACTGGCAACCCAGAGGCCACGGTAGCCACGGAAGGATCTTTCCTCGGTTTTGCTAGTTCACCGAAGGCTAATCATTTATGTGGTATTTTCAGACACCTCAAAAGATCAACAAATTCTATGTTGATGAAACTTTCTAAACTGGCTCAAGATTAGTAATTCCAGCCGTTCTCAGTCTGGCTGCATACCAATCACCTGGTATGCTTTTGAAAAAAAAAAAATAGCTGCCTCCAGGACCCACCCTAGATGAAATGAAAATTTTTAAAGTGCCCCCCAGGTGATATAACCTGTAGCCAAAGCAGAGAACCACTGAGCCTCTCTGTTTGTTAGTTATTCAGGGAGCTTCTGGTTGTAGGAAAAGTGTAAAGGGCACTGGAAGGAAACAAGGGCGGACGACAGAAGACAATTCTGCCAGCTCACTGTGCCCACATGTGCTTGAATCCTGTCCAGGCTGTTCCTGCAGGGAGCTGGGGTTGGGGGGGGGGCAGCACTGAGCTGCTTTACCCTCCAGAATGTTCTCAGATAGCCTTAGAATTTGGAAATATCAGTCTCTTTGGCCCCCATTATCATGTGAGGAAGGAAAGAGAAGAGAGCCATACATTCCCTTTCCTCTTCTGGGCCCCTCTCTAGAACTCAAAAGAAGTTTGCATGAGGCCAGCAGCCCCAGGAACAGGAAAGCGCTTCTTTGTCGCTAATGCTGGGCTGTTCCATCTTTGTTTGCTTCTCAACACTTACTAATTTCCTTGTCTTGGGGTTATCCTCTTGGGCTCAGTGCCTCCGTGTCATCACTGTGTGTCTGGAAGAGTTCCTCCTTTCCCTCACATTGAGATGTTTCTTACAAAGAAGCAGGAGCAAAGAGCGCAAACTGCAAAAAGCATAAAAGTCACCCAGTTGGAACTGGAGGGACCACCACGACCATAGCAAACCAAGTGGATCAGGGAAACCCAAGCCCCACGCTTCCTGCTGGCAAATTCCCAGCACTGCCACAGAGCTCTGGGCTCCCCCTTGGGGCAGCCAACCCACTTCCTTTATTTCTCCCTTATACATGCAACACTAGCTCTTCAATTGCTTCGCATGCAAAACCACAGCACTGTAGGGTGAGGAACTCTCCAGAAACAAACTGCATCCACAGAGGCAAGGTAACCAGATGACCCGCTGAGTATAGTTTGATTTGACCTGATGAGGCTTTTAAAGGCATGCCTATCACCTCGCTTATTTCTCAAACCTTTTTTGTTTCCTACCTCCACTGTCTGTTCCACGGCCACATGTAGGGACGCCAGTCTAGCCTGGTGGAGGAGAGGCCCTGTGGAGGAAAAGCGAGGCCCCCTAGCGGCTGGTTAGCACCTGCTGCCAGGCAGTGAGTGAGGCCTTCTTGGAGGTTTAAGTGCAGCCACATGGGCGAGCCCTGGTGACACCAGCAGAGGAGGCTCCCGGCTGACCCACGGAATTGAGAGAAATAACAATGTTTTAAGACTCAACAATCTGGGGTGATTTGTTATGCAGCAATAGACGGCGTACAGAAACGGGCACCAGAAGGAGGTAGCACCACAAAGAAAATACAAAGCATATGTCATCGGCGTTGGATTGTGTGGCAAGTGGAGGCCAGAAAGTGGCAAGGAGACTGCGCGTTCCCGGCGGAAACACTGCTGGAGGCTGGGAAACGGCCGCTCGCGACCAGCAGCAGTGACACAATTACAGGAGCGAGCGTAGTACCGCCAGGCTGTCACCTGCAGTCAACTTGGAAGACAGAAAACATACCTAATGAACTCGCGAATCTGGATCCAGAAACTTCCAGGCAGAGTGGTAAACGCGCAAATTGTCTTTTTAAGCAGCTTTAACCATCAGGGAAGGGCAGGAGGAGCAATTCATTGTGCAAGTAGAGTTTAGAAGGAACGTGGAAGGTCGGCGATGTGCTTGCTGGATGCTAAAATAAAACGTTTCACATTTCCAGTCTCTCTAACTCACAAAAGAGTCTCAAAGTAAGACATGGCTTCGGGGTAAAGATCAAATTAAGTTTGAGGCTGTGACTCAGCTTAGACCTCAGAAGATTGACCGTGGTGCCCAGTAGGCCCTCTCGGTCAGGAAAGGAGCTTCTAAGAAATTTATTGTCCTTGTCCCACGGCTCTCCACATGCTGCCCAAAGTGGAGGGCGGACCGCACCAAAGTAATAGTGGGCGTGGCTTTTGTCTAAGTAAGTAGACTACTATTGTCCGATACCTAAAAAGCCAACAATATTTTAAGGGACTTGAGGGACAGGGACAGTTCAAAATAATAATAATAAAAAAAGGCCTCTTGGTGCGAAACTCTGTAAGGTCAGAAAGCAAGTTGAGAAAACCGCTGAGCCTCACGCTCGAACCAGTTGTTTCTGACAAAGAAAAGTGTCTCCAAAGGCGAAGCCCAAAGCCCAGAGCGCAAAGCTAAAAGGACGGCCCCCAACCAGCAAAGAGCACCCTAATGCAGGAGCACGCCTCATCTCCAAAGCAGAGGGCCCTGGCCACCGGGGTCCTCTTATTTCAGAACAGCCGTGTTGCTACGTAGCCCCCGACTTTCCTCTCCCCACCGAACGTAGTTGCTGAGGTTGTCCCGGCCCTGTGTCACCCTCGCGTGTTGGGCATAGGGGGAGATCATTTCTCCTTTCAGTTCGCCAGTCCTTGAGTCAAGAGGAGCCATGTGAGAAACTGCACCTGAGAAGCCTGTGCACAGCTGGCCTGATTCACAGCGCGAAACCCTGCACTCCGAGCGTAGGGCCATGTCGGACAAGACTCGAGGGCCTCGGGAGGAGTGAGGGCATCGCGCGTATGGGAGGGATGTGAGCCATTTGTGGCAGAGGAAGAATTGTGGTTTGTCAGAGTAATGACCAAAGGGTCATGCCTCCCAGAAGAAGGACCACGTGCGTCTCCCTCTCTCCTGGACTCCGAGCTTGGCCCTGTGATTTGCTTTGGCACACCAGAGGCTTGACAAGCACTTGCACATTGGGACATTGCCCTGGGACGTCAGGTAAAGAAGCCTGTCTGGCCCACTGGAGGAAGAGAGTTCGCATTAAGGAAAAGCGAGGTACCCCCGGTGTTGGCCAACTGCCAGACATCTTGGACCACCAGCCCTGCATCCTCTACACTGAATGGATGTTTTCAGGCCAAACCAGCAAGAGGAGCCACACAGCCAATTCGCAGAATCACGGGAAATTACAAATCACATCAGTTAATTAATCTAAGTAAAACATTTTCAGGAGGGTGTTGTTAGGCAGCAATATAGGTAGGTCAATGATACACGGGAAGATTAACAAAGCCTTCTTGGAGGAGCTAGTACTCGAGATCAGAGAGGATGAGCCCCTGGAGAGCCAGGGAAAGGGTGCTGCGGAGAAGGCAGGCAGGTCAGCACAGGCCTGGGGGGAAGGGAGGCTGCAGCCACGGTCTGCAGGAACCGCTCCAGGAAGGAGTGAAGGAGGCCCTTTCAGCAAGCAGCATGGCTAAGTCTGTCGTTATTCGACAGAGGTCTTGGCTTAGTCCTGGGGGCTTGCTGCCCACCTCTGTCTGCCCAAAGCTATGCTGTGGAAGAGACTCTTAGGACGGCAGCGGCCCAAGGACAAACATGCACTGTCATTTCTCAGCTGTGCCTTAACAGGAAGTAAACACCCAAACTGCACCAGTCGGGCATGGCAGAGAGGACAGAGGACCGGGGCACAGAGATTCAGCTTCCCCACATGCATGCCATTGCTTTCAAACTCGCAGCTACGAACACTGTGTACAATTTCTCTGGGTTTCATGTCTTCATTCATGAAATAAGTAGATGTCCTCCAACTCTGAAAGTCTACAGTTCTAGGAAGAGATTTTAATGCATAAGTAAATATGAAAGTGCCCCTTGCATAATAAGTGGTCAAATATGTGTTGAATCTGAGTAGACATTAGCAATAAAATGCACTATGGCAGCTCTGAAATACTATTATCTATAAATCGGTACAACCCTTTTGGAAAGCAAGATTGGAATGAGAATAAGAGTCATGAAAACATTTCATGACTTAGAATCCTATTCTTAAGAATTCATCCCATGAAAACATAAGACAAAAGCTATATGCCTCACCTCTGATATTAAAAAAAAAAAAATCAGAAACAATCTAAATGTCTAATAAAAAGGATCAAGAAATTATTACCTGGGCAATATTACATAGCCATTATAAGGATTATTATGAAAGCCGTAGATTCATAGGAAAGTGTTCAAGATTTCGTATTAGTGAAAAAGACTATGCATGTGGACAAAGGCCAGAGAGAAACATGCAAATATGAAAACAGTTGTAGAAAAGAGCTGTGATTATGGTGAAAGTTTTTAAAATTTTTTATAGGTTACCCTCATTATAATAAAGTTTTTCTTCACCTTATAATCTCCCTCTCTGCTCTTCATTCTTGTGACTAATCAGGTGTTCCTATGGGAGCAAAACAGGAAAAGTTACCACATGGGGTCTGCGGGGGGCCTGGAGTCCTTCGAGCTGCAGAACCATGACACAGGTACAAGCATCTCCTGGTAGCAACCAGCAAGCCCACCGGGGACCCAGAGGGGCTGGTCAGGAGTCCCTAAGCTAGGGGAGGGTCATTTGGGCTATCTAGAACTCCATCGAAGAGGGTGGCTTGGGAAGAGAGTGACGAGGCAATTCTGAGAGACCCTGAGGTACTCTGCCATTTATTTATTTATTTATTTATTGCCCAAGATGGTTCTAGCAGGAGACCTGAAAATGAGGGACCTGTGCTGCCTTAAAGGTGAGGTGACCTCACCAAGGCATTTTTGTTGCTGGAACCCAGAGAGAGGCACTGAGAGAAGAGACATCACCTCATTACCCCATCGGAAAGTTACGATTGTCTTGTCCATTCAACCAGCATTTATGAGCACCTGGTTTGCATAAGTCGCCGAAGAGGATATAAAGATGATTAAGACAGGGTTGTTGTTGCAAGAAGCTTGCACCCCAGCATGGGGTGGAGTTTGGGGACAGGAAAGAGACAGAGACAGAGACAGGGAGGATTATGCTATAAGGCAGGAGAACACTTAAAAGTCAAGAAACCAGTGCTACCAAAGTCAAGAAGAGGAAGAGGTCATGTCCGGCTGGAAGGATGACCTTTGTCAGAGATGATGGCTGGAGAAGGTGCTTCAGGTTGGGCGTGTAGACAGTGGAAGCAAAAATGCAAAGGTGGTGCACGTGGGCAGTGGCGAGTGGTCACGTTTAGCTGAGTCAGAGAACACAGTGAGGACAGTGAGATTTGGTAGGAAGGGAGACTGGAGCCGGGAGGGGGCACACCTTGGGTAGCTGGCCTGGCTGGGCTTTAGAATAACACACCGTGACAGGAGTCAGGAGACAGAGCCAGAGCAGAGAAGACAGGAAGCGAACAGCTGAGCAAGGGAGGAGCGATGAGAGCTGGATCGGGCTGGGGTTTCGGCAGCTGAATGAAAGAAAAAGACGGGGCGTGAGGGCCAGTGCAGGGGCAGGACTGATAGGGTGTGGTGACTGACTTGCGTTTGGTGGGAGGAAGCACTGGTAGGTAGCTCCAGGGCTTACCGCCTGGGAAATAGCGTCCTGGGGACGCCGACTACACGGCAGGAAACCGGGAGGAATGGGCCAGAGCAGGAAGTGAAAGCGAAGGGAACAGCTCAGGATGCAGTGAGTTAAATGCAAGTAAGTGGCCGCGTCCCATGAGCGGCTGAATGCGAGGTGTGAGCTCGATAGGGCCGTCAGGGTTAGGATCGAGAGCGAGCCATTAAAGGGCTGCAGCGGGAGAGTCAGAGGTATCTGAGAAGAGGGCTGAAGGTAGAAAATTCAGGAATGTTTAGGTGTCAAAGGAGAAGAAGCAGATGAGGGAGAATGGCAGAGCAGGGGGCACGGCCGAGGCGCAGGGTCCTGGAGGCCTGGAAAAGAGCGTGGACTGTGCCGGTGCTGCGGGCCGGCGGCGGGCGGGGAGGTGGGGAGGGGAGGGTCGGCAGCTGGGCTTCGGGAAGTCTCAGACTAAGAGTTTAGGGTGGGGCAGAGGCCAGACTCGGAGGAGCCAGGAGTTCCATCACAAGGCGGGGAAAGCTTTGTTTGGTAACTTTTTCATCGAGTTTGGTGGTAAGGAGAAGACAGTTGAGACGGCCACCCGCATGGGTTGGTGGGGTCAAGGGGGGAAGTGTTTTAGGGTGCGCACTGTGGAGCATGTTTGTATGTAAGAAGATGGTGGATGAAAGGATGATTGAGCAGGAGAAGACAGGACAGAGGCAGCGGTGACGTCTTCTCTATCAGAAGAGAGACATTTGAAACCCCAAGGTAATGCTGTTAAAAAAAAAAAATCTTTTTTAATAACAGAAACCTTCCTTCAGGCAGACCTTAGTCTGAACCCCGACATGTAAAATCAGTGATGTCGAGCTGAAAATAGGGAACAGAGAGGGTTATGGGAGCCTCCCCCCACCCCCCACCCCAGGCATCAGCTCCAAGCAAAACAAAAAGCATGGTGGGTGGAGACAAGATGGATAAGACCAAGTCAGCGGAGTTAGAGAAGTGGAAAGGGAGATATTTTGCCGGGGGCCTGATGGCGATGCTGAAGCTTGAAGGCAGCAGAAGGAGTTTGAAAGAGACACAGTGAAAAATGAGCTACTGATTCAACTCGGGCTGGAAAATATGAACTTTCCAGCGACAGCGGTCCCCGTTGAGTTACAGCGCATGCGTCAGGAGTGCAGCCAGCTGGCCTGGTGCTTTGCTCCAGCAAGGCTAGCAGCCCCACGCAGAGGCAGCGTATGATGCTGATTATCCAGGTTGGGGCCTGACCCAAGTCTAATGGAAGGTCGGAACGGGAGGGGGTCTCAGGAGCTTTCAAGGACATGCTAGAGAGAGCCAGTCGCTTCTGGGGTCCCCTCCCTGCCAAGCCAGACAGCAGGCTTTCTGTCGTGCCCGGCGGAGACACGCTCTTTTGCCTGCTCTCGGTCAGAGACAAAGCTGCTTCAAAGGACAGGACACTGACAACTGTGGATTGAAATTTTTAGTGAGATGGTTTAAATTCTTTTTTTTAATTGTGGTAAATCGTACGTGACATATGTTTTGCCATTTTCGCCGTTTTTAAATGTACGGTTTTGTGGCGTTCAACGCATTCAACCCTCACCACCTGCCTCTCCAGAACGTTTCCGTCATCCCCAGCCGAAACTGCGTCCCCGTTCACCACCAATTCTCCATTTCTACCTGCCCCTGCCCCGCCGCCCCGGGAGCCACCGCTGTGCTTCCCAGCTCTATGAAGGTGATTGGTCCAGGTATCTCATGTAAGTGAAACCATGGAATGGATAGTTGTCTTTTCGTGACAGGTTTATTTCACTTAGCCTAACATCTTCAAAGTTCATCCGTGCTTTAAGGCTGAAAAATATTCCATCGTGGGTATAATTTTGTTTATCTATTCATCACGTGATGGACATCTGGGTAGTTTCCACCTGTTGGCTATTGCGGATAATGCTGCTGTGAACATCAGTGTATAAATCCCTATTTGATCCCTGTTTTCAGTTCTTTTACACATTTACCCGGAAGTGGAATTGTCCGTGATACATTTTTTAAAACGATATACATAACTGAATAAAAATAGATCGATACAACATTGACCCAAATTGCTGGTGCTGGATGTGCGAGAGGAGAGCTGGGTACCAACGCCCTGCCCGGGCAGGGCTGGTGGCATGGCGGCTGCTCATACCCATTTCTAGAGCCCCGGGCTGGGATGTCTGGCCAGCCTTTTAGGATTCAAGGCCGGACCTTACAGGGACACTTGGCTATTTTAATTTCAGGAAAGAAAGGATCCATACCAGGCTTCTGAAGACCATCCCACAAGCAAAAGCACACACATAGTTGTGTGACGTTTTAATGAGGCACCCTAGCCTTCCCTGTCTGGTTTTATTTGTGTGTCAGAGCACAGGCTTCGGAGTCGAGACAGGCTTCTCTGTTCAAAGCTGTGCTCCACTAGTCTTAGCTCTGTTATCTTGGGCACGCCATTCTATCTCCCTAATTCTCTCAGTTTCCTGATCTGTAAAGTGGGCAACTAGAAGAATAGAATGCGATGAGCATGCGTAAGTCCTTAACACAGAATCTAGCATGGACCAGACTCTCAGTAAATACCGCCATCCTTCTTTTCCCATCTCAGTGGCTTCTTTCACTGCCCCCCACCCTCTTTTGGGCTTCGGGCACCTAGGACCCCTCTGCTCTCTGGCACCTTCCCATAGCTTTCAGCTACCAGAAAAAGAAAAAGGTAGAAACGCCCTCACCTTTGCCTTCTAGTGGTGAAAGCAGCCCAATGCAGGTGAGTACAACAAGTCACACATTGGTATTTTACTAGTTGATGAATCAGAGGTCAGGTCTAATTTACAAATATATAGCTGAGTCATCGGCAATATATCACTGTAACTAGAGTTTACTGCGTACCATTATTCACGATTAAATACTCTCTAGCAGAATAATTACAAGGCATCATTAAATATACCCTATAATTCCTAGGCCCCATCCCAAACCTACCATTCTGGGGAGTGGGGACTAAGAATTAATGCTTTCGGTACTCCTCCCCAAGGTGATTCCGATTCCTACTCCTAAGGCTAATTAATTCTTCTTGGCCAGTAGAAGGATGATCCCAGGTGCTCGGGCAGGGCCAAGGGGCTGTAGCTATGGGATATAGGGCTGGGGGAGCGGGAAGTCTGTACACTACCCACTTCATAATGCCAAGCAGAAAAACCAGCTGCAGCCTCGATGGTCCTGAAACCCAACAGAAGTTTTGCCCTATGCTGACCAGTGGGCTCTGGCTTTGGGGCCCCGATAGGCCACCACATGATTCATGCAGAACTAAAAATGACACATGCCTCAGCATCTTTTTCTTTATATGTTTTTTTTTTTTTTTTTTTTTGTAAGATAAATCATGATCCGCATAGTGCCAGTGTTAGTCTCGGATCAAAGAGGCGAGCGGTTTGTTTCGGTCATCCTATTATAACCCCATCCCTAAGGTACCCATGGCCTTCACATGGCAGTGGACACCAGAACACTTCTCTGTCGCACCCCTTACCACCTGGGGAGTACTGCATTCTCTTGTACCTACTGCAACTAAAGGACTTCTGCAAAAACCTAAATATGCAACGAGCAAAGAAGTGGGATGTCATCAGTGATACACATCGACTCAATGAATTAGGCAGTCCTTAAAATGATAAAGGTTGCGTAGGAACTTAGGGAAGTAGTTACAAAAGAATATTGAATAATAGGTATTATTAAATATAGAAAATATCAACATCATTTTAGCTATACAAATATGAAAACAAAACAATATGCAAAAAAATGAAATTTGTGAGAGTAGTAATTATTTTTGTTTCTTTAAAACGTTAAAAAATGACTTACAGTGTTTATAGTTATTAAAAGCTACCCTTCTATTGTCCCTTTTCCTCTCTGAAATATAAGTCGATAAGCAATACTTAGGACAGAAACCTTCAGTAACACAACTGTATGTAACTGCTGAGTATTCACTAACCTTGAAAGGTCAAAAAACATCCCCAGCGAAGTCTGCAATGGGTGGGCTGGCTGGCAGCTCTGAGCGCAGTCTGTTCTCAGCAACCAGAGCCCTCGCTACTGTTTAAGCAGCTTGTTAATGGCCTGATGCAGAGGCCAGTGAAGATGAGCAGCCCCTTAGCAGCTGCTCGAGCCGCAGGTTGGGAGATGTCCTACCGACAGCATGAGGGTGAACTTTAGGCTAACTGGTGTTCAGAGCTCAACATTTGGCTTTTCATTTGGACTATTTCTGGCTGAGTTATACTGCAAGTGGATTCATGCCTCATCCTACACTTCACTCCAGAGAGGCGGATTTCCAGCCTCTGTCTGCGGATGGAGGGACAAGTAAGCTTGAAAGTGCCAATTTCCTTTCACAGCCTGTGAGGTGAGGGGAGCTGTGATAACATCCTAAAAACACCCCGGGGTAGTAATGCCAGGGTCTGGCCACTCCTGGGTTAAATTACCTAAACAAATGGTGTTATTATTCAAGGAAAAACAGTCAGAAAAAAAAAAATGGCCTCAACGTCACGTTTTCCTACAGTGGACTAAATGAAACAACTGGATCATCTTTCCTTGGGGAAAGAGGAAAGTGGGAGAGAGTGCCGGCTCCTGGGATGTGATGAGAGATTTGGAGGACTTCGTTGGAAAGAGGAAGCCAGCGTGGAGCATGCAGGGGGATGCCTGCCTCCTGGGAGAGCTGTTAGTACCACAGTGATGTGGGTTGCTGCGGGGAAGAGAGTTGGGAGAAGGTGAAGAAAAGCATCTTTGTCAGAGGGAAACAATAGGAGAAATGGTCTCATTGTGACGCTTCCCTTTCAGCTCTTCCAGTGCCTAGGAATCCTAAGACTATAAATACTCCATCACTGAGTTAATTCCACCCATGAGTCTTAAAAATGGTTCTGTAAAATGGAAGCAATTAACGAAACAAAGAGCTCTTGGCTCACAGATAGAACTTGACACAGGGAGGCACTGAAATGAAAAGCGCGCATTTCACTTGTAGTCTTGAGATTATAAGGTCTGTTGAGGCTTCTTCCTCCTACACATCTACAATCTGGGTGACTGACAGGACGTGTGCAAACCGGATCCAGCTTTGGCCCCTTCGACACCACAATAAAACATAACCTAAGCGTGAACAACTAGAGACAAGAAAGGAAGTTAATACACGTCTTCTCACTCTCTTCAAAAACACCATAATTCGCGATTCATGGCTACTAGCTTATTAAATTTTTTTATTCAGTGAATTATTCTTAGTCATTAAAGGTAAGGAACCTATTTTCTACATTTTTATCTTCAAAATTTGTTACTAATTTCTACATAATAAATTCAAGTCAAGCCTTAACATACAATACTTTCTAAAGAAAATTTAATACAATGTACTAAATTTTATGGGATGCAGCTGGTACAGTACATAGAGAGTAACTTATAGCTAGAAAATTGTCAAGAAAATGAAAGAAAAGGCATCCAAATTGGAAAGGAAAAAGTAAAGAAAATTTTTGTATTAATAGTGTAAATATAACAGCTGAATTGTGTCTCCCTAAAAGATATGTTGAAGTCCTAACCCTCAGACCAACGAATGTGACCTTACATGGAAAATAGGGTAGTTATGGACGTAATTAGTTAAAATGAGGTCATACTGGAGCAAGATGGGTCCTTAATTCAATAGGGCTATGTCCTTGGAAGAAGAGAAAACAGAGACACACAGGAAGGCCCCGTGAAACAGAGGCTGAGACTCGAGTGATGCTCCTCTGAGCCAAGTGATGCCAAGGATGGTTAATGACACCAGGAGCCAAGAGAAAGCCAGGAAGAGAGTTTCCCCTAGGGCCTTGGGAGAGCATGGCCCTGCTGACGCCTTGATCTCAGACCTCCGGCCTCTAGAACTGTGAGGGAATTGATTTCTGTTGTTTCAAGGCCCCAGGTTGTGGTAATTTTTACAGTAGACCCAGATACTAATATAGTAAGTAAATACATTCTTCCATTAACCTGAAATAAAGGGACCCCAGGAAAGGTAGGAATCTCTTGGCTGGCAGAAAGACACTCAAGTTACCTGCCCATACCCTTATCCCCGCTTTGGTCAGGAGGAGACCTTTGCTCCTTTATATGTGGCCAAGGCCTGTGGGCCTGAGGCCACCTGCACTAAGCAGCTCAGGAAAGTAAGTGGACTCTTACTGACTCTTTGACCTACTGCATCAGGGCAGACTTTGGGTGTTTACCCAACACCCGGCCCCCCATTTCTCCCCAACAAACAGAGCCTCAGTACCACTCAGAGGTCTACTTGTCAGAGAGGATTACCCTATCTCCAGCTCAGGGATAAGCCTGATTAGTCTAAGTCAGTCCAGCAATCCCATTCTTCTTGCCAGTGACTGATTTAGGGGTGGACAAGTGACGGGAACTCTGCTGGAGAGCTTACTGCAAGTGGTTTTCCCATTCTTATTAAGATGCTTCCTCTTTTTCCATTGCACATTGTTCTAACTCACCATGAAGCTGGGACTAGAGCAGGCTTTGCATGATTGGGGGAAGGCCAAGGTCAAAGCTGAAACCTAAGGATGGCCAAGTGTACAAGAAGGGAGAGCACTCAGAAGGTTTTGCAGGTGAGAGATGACGGTGTCTGGGCCAAGGTGGTGACTGTAGAGATAGGGAGAAGTTGCTGGATTCTGGATATATTTTGAAGATACCACCTAAAGGATTTGGAGGCTGGATGTGGCGCGTGAGAGAAAAAGAAGAGTCAAGGAAGACTCAGACATGTTTAGCTTGAGCACCCGGCAGGATGTCATTGTCATTCTCTGAGCTGGGAAACCAATGGGAGCAGCGGCTTTTGGGGGAAGCAGGAGTTCAGCTTTGGAGGGTAAGTTTGAGGTGCCACATGCAAGCGGAGACGTTGACCAGGCGGTTAGGTACGTTTGGAGGATGGGAGAGAGGTCCCGGCTGGAGATGTGAGTGTGAATTGCCAGCACATGGATAATATTAAAGCCCTGAGACTAAACGAAGTCACTAATGGAATGAGCGGGGAAAAGAGAAGAAGCCTGAGCTCTGAGGCCGCACGCGGGCTGACGAGGAGCTAGAGAGGATAGACAAAGAGGGAAACAAATCCCAGCACAAACACATAAGAAAAAACATAAACGTGTAAGGTCAACATTTAATTTTTTACTCAATCACTGTTAATAACAATAGTAGCTTCCTATATGCCAGGCTCTGTGCTATGGTCTATATTTTATCCAATTTAATCCTCGTACAATTATATTAGCAATTTAAAAATACCAATGAAACAACTCCAAGGTACCATTACACAAACCACAATGAATAAAACTGAAACCGTGTAAGCAGAGCTGTGGGAAAACGGATGCCCCGCCACGTGGCGGGCGACACTGCAGCTGGAGAGGAATCCAGCAGCAATGTAACGAGAGCTCTGAACTCGGCACACCTTCGGCCTCATATGCGGAGGGGAAAAGCGACTGTCAAAAAGCATGACACTCTGGAAACGACCCAAGTCATTGTGAAACAAGCCATGATACAGTAACATGAAGAAACGGCCATTTAGGCACTAAAAATGACAAGTATGTGGGCCGTGTCGATACAGGTAAAGTGATTTGTCTTTGTGATTGCTTCCTTTTAAGGACAGAATTCCAGCCAATTAGCTTAAATAAAGGGAATTTTATTACGAGAAGACAGAGGTATCTTAGGGCTCCCAAGAGCAACAGACAGAGTCTCAGGCCTTTGGAAGGATGGGGACGTGGACCTGAACAGTTGCGCGGGACAAGGCAGCACATCTGAAGGGCGATGACAATTCTCTCCGCATCCTTGCCAGGCTCACTTGACCTCTTCCTCAACAAGGCCTCCACTTTGGCCTAGAGAGACTTGAACAAACACTAACATAGCTTCTAACAGCTCAAGGCCATGTCCTGGGATGACTCCAGGCCTCACTTAGTGCCTGCCTGAGAAACCTCAGGGCTACCAAAGACTTGTACTGTTTGCTCTAGCCAACACCTGAAGACTGGCCGCTGGTTCCCAGTCCTTGTGGGAGGGTAGGAGCCTAACCCTGATAAGCTCGTTCACTAACTTTGTCAGTTTTAACCTTTGATAAGTTTTTGGGCAAAAGCCAGAAACGTTGAAGTGATACATACAAGATAGACATTTATCAAATTTTTTTTTTGTAAAATTTCTTGTACCATCATTTAAAAAATACATTCCTGAACAGTTATATAATGGTTTCCATATTGGGATAAAGGGAGAAATGTTTGACTCTCATTGGGTTGAATAAGACTTAAACGGTGGATTCCAAATAGTCAGAGGAACTAAAACAAGGCTAGGTGGCAGCTAATTTGAGGCTAGTAATTCTGTTTAGAGGGACATTATCCCTTATCCCACTTTGTCATTTTCTGGTTTCCATGGTCCTTTGTGAATGACTCCCACCCGCTCTCTTCTCCGTGAAGCTTTGTGTTAATTAATGGAGCCACAGGAGGGGCCCAGGCGCCTGCGAGGTGATAAAGAGGGGTGGGGGGAGGGACGGGGTTGGGACTGCAGGCTGCTAAACGACCCGTTTTCACTTCTTCAACTCTGCCCAGAACATGTATTTCTTCTTCTCTGTGAAATTCCTATACATTCTTCAAAGCCCAGATCAGATGATATTTCCTGTTTGGAGCTACCTCTAATCCACTAGTCGGAATTAATCCCCGCCCAGGGTACATTTGATCCTTCTATTGTGAAATTTATCTGTTCTTTTATCATTATTGTGTACATATCCGTTTGTCTTCAAGGTGAGGGAACGTGCTTAACTGTTTTTGGCTCTCTAGCATCAGTACGGTGTTGGCAAATTGTAGCTGCTCAATAAATGCAGGATGACTCACTGAACCCCTTGGGTATGCATTCACTCATTTATTCCTTACAGATTCCTTAGTTTGTTGGTAGGGAATAAATATCAGGACTAGTTCAGTGTGGTCTTTCCAGCCCAAGGCAGCACCTCTAGGCTGAGAGAAGCAAACAGGGAGGGCCTCTAGAGGAGAGACTTAAAAATAAGGCAGGAGGCAGAGGATAAAATGTTGGCAGCTAAAGGAGAAAAAGGAGATCAGATTCCTGCTCTCACGTGACTGTCCTGCCCTGGACAACCCTATCGTTCTTTCTGGCTTCCCAAATGGAGTCCTGCTGTGGAAACGCAAAGAAGAGAGAACCAGAGGAGAAGGATTCATACATTTTTTTCCATTGTGGGTTCCAGAAGAAAACACACATGTATGGGTTTCCTATTGCTGCTGTTACAAATTGCCAAAACTTAGTGACTTAGAACAACACAACATCAGGTGTGCAAAATGGCTTTCACATCAGAGCTAAGATCAAGGTGCAGGGGGTGCAGGAGAGAAATCGTTGCCTTTCCGGCTTTGAGAAACCATGCCCATTTCTGGGCTCAGGGCTCCCACCCCATTGCCTTTTCCCTCTGCTTCCAAAATCCCATCGCCTTCTGTCCATCTCAATCCCCTGCCTCCCCTTTACAAGGAAGGGACTCTCGTGATTCCATTGGGCCCACCCAGATAATCAGGGGTATTTCCCCGGCTCCGAATCCTTAACTTAATCATACCTGCAAAGTCCTCTTTCCCTCCTGTTGTTTCAGGTAAGACTCACAGGTTCCAAGGATGAGCATGTGGACATCTCAAGAGGGCCCTTATTCAGCCGATCACAATATGCTAAAGGTAACAGTCTTCACCACAACAGAGAAGCCTGCTTCTCCCAAAAGCTCTTACCATGGGGTGTCTAGCCTCCTTAACGATTGCAGCAAATCAGTGACACAGCTGATTCATTGATCATGTATATAATTTAACATTGCTGGGGGAAAAAATGATACCACCAAAAGCCAACCCCTTGAAATCACAATGGCTTAAAAGCCAAGTGCCATTGCCGAAAAGAGGAACATATACATTTAGGGTTCACACTCTACCAAGGGAGAATATCATTTATGATGAGCTTCATAATATTATGTAGAACAAGAAATGTAATAATTCAAGAAATTCTAATGCACTGTAGTAATTCCAGAGATGTGGTTCTCCCCATCTGGAATTACCTCCTTTCTTTCCCACCGTAGTCCCATGTCAGAATTCGCTGCCACGAGAGCAGGAACCTTATGGGTCTTATGTCTTTGGGGTCTGGAACAAAGCTTAGAACACAGTAAATATCTGTAAATATCTGGATATAGTTTTAAAATCATCTACTACTAACTCGCCATGCATTAAAAAAATAAAGGAGAATGAAGGACCTAATGTTTGAGTTCAACAGAATTTGGTTAATGAAATGATAAGAAATGACTTTACTATCTCATATGACGTGAGTTCACATGAAGGGAAGAGGTGTAATCGGTACAGTTGTTCGCATGTCATCGTCCCTGACGATGAAGAGAGCATAGCGCGATGTGAAGCTTACGAGTACCTCGAGCGTGTCCCGTCAGGCCGTGCGTCTCCTCGCTGTGAAACAGCCCCTCCACCTACGTGCAGGGGGCGCTGAGCTCCATCCCAGGCCACTGCCCTGACTGCGACCCTGACCTCTTCACATCAGGTAGGCCTGCCCTCTCTGCGGGAAGGACCCACCCCCTCGGCTCCCATCCAGGGAGGCGGTGGGGAGGTGCTGACACTTGTTCCTGGGGACTGTGTTGCTCTTCTGTTTCCTTTAGTGCAGTTTTCATCTCCCAAAGCAGACCTGGCTTCCTCCCTGCAGTGGGGCTCCCAGTGAAGGGAGCTGGCGTCACTGTGCCCCATGGCTCCTCCTCGAATTAAAGCATCTGGGCTCCAACCATCTCTGCTGGAAACGGTTATGCGTTCATGCGTTCGGCTTCTCTAAACAGCTGGACTCCTGGTGTGTACTGTCTGGCACCGCTCGCTCACTAACGCACATCAGCAACCAGACTGGCGACCCCACAACTGCCCAAAGCATAACATTTTTTAAAGAATGAGAGCACTCTAAAAAAAGAAGAAAGGCTATGTGTAAGGAATGCTATCACTATCTTATGTCTGTACCCAGCTAGCTTTTCTCCCCACAAACGTTTGTATGCATATGAATTTAACATGCATGCCCCTCAGCAGGGCAGGCTGCCAAGCCTCTGGCTTATCTGATACCAGGCATCCTGCTCAGGCCTCTTTAGGAGGCAGTGATCCACCCGTGGTTCTGTCTACCGCAGGGGCGGTGAGCAAGTTCCTGATCTGGGTTCCGCCTCACCTTGTTCAACTCTGCGATTGATGCCGAAATTTTTGCCTCTGCCTGTTCTTTCCAAGCCAGTCCAGTCCTGCCTGCTCTTCCTCCCGGCATGCCTGCTGCACTTCAGCTTGGCATAGCCTAGAGGCTGTTAGCTCCAAACCAGGTGCTGTTCATCTGCCCCTCCCTAGCCCACACAATAGAGAATATGACTCCCCCCACCCCAAGCCATTCAGGGAACTGTAACACATGGAATGCAGGAATAGCGATCACCAGCTCCATTCTGAGACAAAGTTATATGTGTACTGGCCTGTCTGACAGAGTACCGAGTCAGTCTAACTCTGCATGGTTTGAATCTCGAGTTACCAAAAAGCAGATATGTTATTTGAAGAAGTCATGCAACCTCTTAGGGCATCTGTTTCCTCATTCGTACCATAGAGATGATACAATAAAACCCTATCATAAGGGTGGGGCAAAAATAGGTCAATCTTGTAAAAATGCAAGAGCACATTTTTGAGATCTAGTGGGCAGAGGCTAGGGATGCTGTTAAACATCCTACAATACACAGGACAGCCCCACAACACAGACTCACCTGGCTTAAAATTTCAGTATGCCAAGGCGAGAATCCATGGTCTAGAGCAGGAGTCCCTAACCCCTGGTCCGCGGCCTGTTAGGAACTGGGCCTCACAGCAGGAGGTGAGTGAGCAAAGCTTCATCTGTGTTTGCAGCCACTCCCCAGCGCTAGCATCACTGCCTCAGCTCCACCTCAGATCATCAGACATGAGATGCTCATAGGAGCGCTGGTCACTGGTGCCAAAATGTTGGGGACCATTAGAGGAGAGCTGCTTGGTCCACAATCGGTTAGTTATTTTTGGCAGCAAAGGAAAAGAAACACATTTCATCCTTACAAGTCTTAGGAAAACTGTCCTTTCTGCTCCCTGCTCCATGACAATCACACATGCTAGAGGACAGAGGGCCGAGGAGACTCTTGGGGGCCCAGGGAATTGACTTGGGAATCTGTTTTCAGAGTATTCAGCGCTATAACTACATTTGGTGAGTGTTATAGCGGACTGATTCTCTTACAGCAATAAATTTTCAAACGAAGAGCTCCTGGAAAAGACCCAGGTTTTCAGTTCATTTGATTTTCTTTCTTTCAAAAGTGTTTTTAAAGGTTATCGGGGCACAATTAATCCAATTTAGCCTTTAGGGCAGCCCAGACTTCATAGTGACTGTTTTTTCATCTGATGGTTTCCTCACATATGTGCAGCAAAGCAAAAAAATTCCGGACAAACCGGAGGATGAGAAAGAGTGAGGCAAAATAAAAATACAGCCAGAAGAAGGTGGAGGGGAACGCACAGTGAGAGGGAGCAGGAGCCCTCACCTCCACTCACCTCTTTGCCTTCTGTCCTGTGTTCCCAAAGCACTGCGCTGGGTTCTAGCCCGCTTCTCTCTCCTCGGCTTCTGAGTGGAGGTGGGAGCTCCCTCTCCCAGGTGGGCTCTGCTAGAAAGAGTACACCTCTCTGAAGGGATGCTAGGGTGTGTATGAAATGCGAGACTATTTTGCCATTGCCATTCACCTTATCTTAGTGGATTGTCTGTAAATACGTACTGCTGTTGTTGATAAAGCTTGAATATCCATTCATTAGCACCAGACACAGGATGAATGAATCACGTCCTCACTCACATGGGTTGGATGATGGTTCAAACTACGACTCCTTTGAACTCCGCATTTCATGACCCATTGGCTGAACAAGGTACATTTTCTTAGAAATGAGATTTGATTTTAAAATGTGCAAACATCTGATCTGAAGCGTGACATCCATTTTTCCCAATGCGGTCTTTTACTTGGAACTTGTTGCGGGTGTTAAGTGTGCTATTACAAATTCTTTGACATAACGATTTGTCTGGGCCCACCTGCAGATGTTATGCCTCTCTTGTAAAGTCATCCATGACAGGAAGTAACTAATCAGAATCACTTGTAATACTTCTTAACAGAATTTTGTGTTATATGAAGCATCATTCCTCCTTCTAAAAATTTTGTCACTGGCTGATGGCAAGTGTTCTATAGCACTTCCCTAATATAAACAAGAATTTCATAAAACCTCCCTGAGATATTTCATTGCTTAAATTTGTCCCTAACTTCCTGGCCTACACTCATGAAATTCTTTAGCCTAAAACTTACTAATATAAGCACATGTCTTGACCAAAGTACCTTGCCTTCTCTTGAATTTCCCTAATTTTGGTTTTGAATTCAACTGTTAGGAATTCAGCAAGAGTTTCTCCGAGTTTTCCTTATAGTGTAATATTTAATAAACCCCCATGTGCCTTGCGAACAGCATATGCTCAGGAAGGTTTGTTAGATGGAAGAACAAGAATGGCTACATTATGCAGGCATCAGGCTGCAGCCTCCACTGAGGACCTTTCCTTGTTTTCTGTCTCTCATCTGGGCGTTTCCAGGACCTGGGGATCTTTCACCAGGCCAGTTTCCCTCCAGTGCTAAAGAGAGTCATTGAAGCAGTACCATCATCACCAGGCACTTCCTGGGGAGCCCAGGCATCATGTCTGCTCTATTAGCATTTGTTACAGCCCTGCAGGTCAGGCCAATTACATGGAAGCTCAAGCTAGTGAGAGGAATGGAAATGATGGGGCCTGAAAATTCTTCACTCTTTGTTCTTCTGATGGGTGACAGGATAATTAGCCCAAATGAGATGCAGCCTCTCCCAGACTATATTTAGTCTAATTGCAGAGCTTTCTTTCCCCTCGAGGAGCCTGGTACTCCTCCCTAGTAGATGATAATGCCAGGAGAACAGGATCAAGCAGGCTGGCCACAGCCTCGCCAGGATGTGTCTGCCCGTTCTCAGAAGGGAGACAGCGGTGCAGCTTGTGTCTGGGATTCCGAAAATGGGGTTCCACCCCCAATTCTGCCACTAAATGTGTGGCTAAGGACAATCCCCTCTGAGCCTGAGATATTTATGTTAAATAGGATGATAATCTCTACCTCACAAGAGAGTGATGAGGAAAAATGTGATAAATTTTGTAAAGCACTCAACGATATCACATTTATATCGTGTGATATAAATGTATGTGTTCTGCCATAAATATAAGTGCTCAGATTTCCCCTTTTACAAAGGGCCAATGCCTACTTGACCTTGACATGTGAGGCTGTCATACTTATGAAGTTTGTCATCATTTTCTCTCCTTTTCTTGTCCTTGGGACCACTGTTTCCCAATCCTCAAGCTTATGGTTAATGCTCAATAAATATTTGATTGCCAATGTTACTATTTGCAAAATAATATTAAAAGAGAAGTATTAATTCAGCAAACAGAAGAGATACACTGTATATTTAATTGTCTAAATATATTTATAAATAAATTGAAGACAGGTGATGCTTAAAAGAGCATTTTTTCATTCCCAAGAACACTTAAAAGAGTGTGTAGTTTTGATATGCCTTTATCCCTTCAGCTATATATTTTCAAAATCATTAATGTTAATATAATTTGACACCAAATCATTTAATGTAATTTGACATTAGAGCATTTAAATAACTCTTTCCTCTTTTTAAAAAACTTCCTCTCTTTGTCTTGTTTGTCCTATTTCTCCACCTCTTAAAAGAATTTTAAAATGCAAAAGAATAATTCTATTTAATTCAACATATATTTACTGGACACCCACTACACAGAACTGAAAACGAAGTTTGAAATCTATGGGATTTTCTTCTCCAACTCACCCCGTCATAAAACTCCAGTTACAATATACACATGAGATTACCATTTGATCCCCTAAGTTTAGTGTTTTCAACTTCTTATTCAACTATTTAACACCTGCAATCCATAGTCACTTTCCCTTCTCAGTAATTCATCCATCCTTTCTGCCCGACCGTCAAGCACTTCAGTCAAACAATGAGATTGAAGCGTATTGCCCTGGGAAAGAAAGGATGGACACTGGCTAAAACAGTGAAGTTATGGCTCAGCTCTGCACTTCAAAAAAAACGTTACAAGTTCTTAGTGAAACAACAGCCTTAAAAGCCTGGGATATTTCTCGGAATTTCTCAAGCTAGGTTTCTACATAAAAAGAAACACCTACTGGAGGACCCACCATAGGATAAGCCAGAGAATGAACACAGATTCCTGCCACACTCGCAGGAGCAAGCCCTTCCACCAAAGTGGGAAAGAGCTGGGGCAAGAGAGAGCAGGGGTCAGATGCAGGTGTCTTGCCTCACCTGAGTGTCAAAACTCCGCAGTAGTGACTCAGGGAAGTGTGTGTGTGTGTGTGTGGGGGGGGGCGGCTAAGAATATCAAGGCTGGTGTCCTGATTTCCTAGGTTGAGTGTGGGGACACTGATTACGTGTATCTATTTCTATTATCTTAGTATTTTTGATTTTTCAGAAATCTTTAAGGTTTGAGAAGCTGTTAAGCTTGTGGTGGCAGATTCGCCTATTCCAAAATTCTTTCACTTAAAAGCTCAAATTTTATCACTGTTAATACTGTCAATTTTTTTCTAAAGTAACAGGCTCACTTTGTTCATTTTCAAGAAAATTCCCAAATTTGAATAACCATAGTTTGTCTGTCAGTTGTACTCTTTAATGGTTTTCCTCTTTTCTTTTAAGCTTTTGACCACCTTCACCCATTTCTTAAATACACACAAAAAAGCAGCTGGTTCAGTTCATCACTCAAATAAGTACACAAATGCTTTTTCTCTACATAAGTACTGTACTTCCGTATGCAGAAGTGTGTTAGGTGTAAAGTCCCCATTTTGTCATACATCCTAAAATGACAGGTACTCAGAGACCAAGATTCAAAATGAATTGTAGGCCTAAATGTAAAATAAAAAACTATAAAATAACAGGAGAAAATCTAGATGACTCTGGATATGACAATGACTTTTTAGACACAACACCAAAAGCATAATCTATGAAAGAAATAATTGATTAAATGGACTTCATTAAAATTTTAAAAATCCATTCTCTGAAGATGCTGTCAAGAGAATAAGACAAGCCACAAACTGGTAGAAAATATTTGCAAAAGATATACCTGATAAAGGATTGTTATCCAAAATATACAAAGAACATTTACTTCAACAATAAGAAAATGAACGCCTGATTAAAAAATGGGCCAAGAACTTACTAGTCACCTTACCATTTACAGATGGCAAATTAACATATGAACGCTCAACATCCTCTATCATTAGGGAAAATGCAAATTAAAAGAATGAGATACCACTAAAAACCTATTAGAATGGCCAAAATCCAAACACACTAAAACCACCAAATGCAGGCCAGGTTGTGGAGCAGCAGGAAGTCACATTCATTGCTAATGGGAATGTAAAATGATACAGCCACTTTGGAAGACAATTTGACAGTTTCTACAAAACAAACATACTCTTCCCATACAACCTAGCAATCACGCTCCTCGCTCTATCCAAATGAGTTGAAAACTTACGTCCACACAAAAACCTGCACACTGATGTTTATTGCAGTTTTAGTCATTATTTCTAAAACTTGGAAGCAACCAAGATGTCCTTCAATAGGTAAATAGATAAACTAAACTGTGGTATATCCAGATGACAGAATATCATTCGGTGCTAAAAGAAATGGGCTATCAAGACGTGAAAAGACACAAGGACACTTAAATGCACATTACTGAAAAAAGCCAATCTGAAAAGTCTATATACTGTATGATTTCAACTACCAGACATTCTGGAAAAGGCAAAATTATGGAGACAACTTTCTGTTGTTAGGGTAGGGAGAAAAGGATCAATGTGTGAGTCACAGAGGAATTTTAGGACAGTGAAATCACCTTTATGATACCGTAATGGTAAGTACAGGTCATGATACATTTGTTATAACCCATAGAAGGTACAACACTAAGTAAACTATGCATTTTGGGTGATAATAATGTGTCGGTATAGATTCATTGATTTTTAACAAATATACCACTCTGGGTGGGATGTTGATAGTGGGGAAGGTTGAGAATACGTGGAGGTGGAGGGTATATGTTAACTCTCTGTTCTTTCCCTTCAATTTTGTTATGAACCTAAAACTGCTCTAAAAAGTCTAATGAAAGATTCATGAATCAAAAACTGATACAATTGCAAGGAGAGAGAAAATCTGTCTTTGTAGTTGAAGATTTCAGTATTCTCTCAATAATTCACAGAACACGTAGACAGAAAAATCAGCAAAAATATGGACGACATAAATGACTTTATCCACCAAGTTGACCTAATTGATATTTATACTACATTACCCCAACAGCAGCAGAATACATGTTTTTCTTTTCAAAAGCACATAAAATATCATGGGGCCATATAACAAATCTTAATACATTTAGAAGGATTCAAGTCACACAGAGTATGTTCTCTGACTACAATGGAATTAAAATAGAAATCTGTAAGAGGAAGATATCTGAAAAGTTTTCAAATATTTGGATACTAGTTAACACACCTCTAAATTGCACATGGGTCAAAAGAAATAAAAATTGAAATTAAAAGTATTTTGAAGAGAAATGAAATAACATATCAGAATTACTGGGATTCTACCAAACTAGTAATTAGGGAGAATTTTATGGTACTAAAAACTTGTATTTGAAAAGAATAAAATGTATTGTCACATTGGCCTCCATATTAAGATATTAGACAAAGAAGAACAAATTAAACCCAAAATAAGCAAAAGAAGTGAAATATAATAAGTATCAGAGTGGAAATCAATGAAATAGAAAACAGAAAACCAATAGAGAAAATCAAAGCATCGAAGGCTGGTTTAATATTTTGAGGTCAATCAACATAAAGAAAAACCATATCAAATCAATACATGAAAAAAAGTAGTTGACAAAAATTTAACATTCATTCCTAATTTAAAATAATGACAACTCTCAGTGGGCAATAGTAGGGAGCTACCTCAGCCTGATGAAGGCATCTAGAAAAAACCTTTAGCTGACATCACACCTAAAATGAAATACTAAATGCTTTCTCTGCACAATCAGAAACGAGGATGTCCACTCTCACCACCTCTATTCAACAATGTACTAGAGTTCTAGCCAGTGCAGGTGGGAACGAAGAAAAGTTATCGACAATAAAACCTTCTGTCTTTGGAAATTACACTGTCATCTATATAGAAAATCCAAAGAAGCCACTGAAACAAGTGAGTTTAGCAAAATCAGTATAAAAATATAAATTAAATGGTTATGCCCATTAACACTCATAGATTGAATGAATTTAAAAAGTTTTAAATTGTCACTTACAGTATCATTTTTTTTTAAGTAGGTTAAATCTGACAAAAGATGGGAAAGACCTATTTGCCGAAACCTATGAGATTGCTGAGGAAATTAAAGAGTATATAAATAAATGGAAAGGTAGATCGATGGCAAATACTAAGGTCTCAATTCTCTCCAGACTGATATATATCTTAAACACAACCCCAATCAAAATCCTGTTCTTATAGAAACCGACCACTGATTCTATAATTTCTGTGAAAATCAAAGAACCTAAAATAGCCTATCCAATTTCGAAAATGAAGAACAAAGTTGGTGCACTAACACTACCTGGTTTTAAAAGATTTATAAAGCTACTATAATTAAGATAATGTGGCATTGGTGCAAAGATATAGAGATATGTACATTTCCACCAGGAGTGTACAGAGATTCCAATTTTTCTACATCCTGGCCAATACCGTTTCTTGTTTCTTAATAATACCTGTCTTAATGGGTGTGAAGTTGCATCTCATTGTGGGTTTTGATTTGCATTTCCCTGGTGATTAATGATATTGAGCATCTTTTCATGTGCTTGTCGGCCATCTGTTTATCTTTGGAGAAGTGTCTATTCAAGTTCTTTACTCATTTTTACTTTCATTGCTAAATTCTAAAAGTTCCTTATACATTCTGAATATTGATTTCTCCTGAGATACATTTGCAAATATTTTCTCCCGTTCTGTAGGTGTAGGTGGCCTTTTCACTGTTGATATCCTTTAATCCTTAATGAAATCCAATTCACCTATTTTTTCTTCTGTTGCCTATGCCTTTGGCATCATATACAAGAAAAAATTGTCAAATTGAATTATGAAGCTTTCTCTGTTTTCTTCTTTTTATATTTTTAGCACTTTTATATTTCTAGCTTTAGGTCTTTGATCCATTTAATTTTTGTACATGGTGTAGGATACAGGTTCAATTTCTTTCTCTTTCATGTGGATATCAAGTTTTCCCAACATTTATTGAAAAGACTCCCCCTTCTCCATTGACTAGTCTTGGCACGCTTGTCAAAAATCATCTGACCTTATGTGCAAGGGTTTATTTCTGGGCTCTCTTCTGTTCTGTTGGTCTATATTATCTGTTTATGCCATTACCACACGGTTTTGATTACTGTAGCTTTGTAGAATGGCTCTTTTTATTTTTAAATACATACACTCTACTCTGTCTCACATGGAGTTCTTTTGACTTCCAGTGTTGCGTGAGAGACAGGCACTCTGTAGTGCCCAAATTTAGCCAGAACCGAGGGACAAGTGTGCCATCAGGAACAGGGGAAGGTGCAACAAATGGTTAAGTCATTCAATATGGTGTCTGGTTTCTTTGAAAAAGAAAAGGCATAGTCACTAGATTAAAACTGTATGCCTTTATTCAACATAAAATGAGTCACTAAAATACAATTTGTCCATGTGCAGAGACATTATTATACATTCGATTCTGAAGAAAGCCATTTTATACAACCAATTAAAGGAATAGTTGAAAAAAAAAAGTGAGAGGAATAAAGATAATACTGAGAGGGAGCTAAAAGGGAGAATTTTACCTGTCAAAGTGCTAAGGCCTATGTGCACAAAGATTTTAGAGTGAACAAGACCAATATAAGGTCATTCATTCCATTCTGATTTCTCTTGGTGCTGGTGAAAGTCTTACAGTGTGATGCAATGAATCACATAACTAAGATGGTTTTTAAAAAATAGGTCATAGCACTTACGGCTAAAAGGAAAGTTTTTAAGTTCTAGAGTTTCATTTGTCATGTACTCTAGAGCTATCAGGGTCCAGACATTTCATGGATTCTCTTAAGAACAAATATGTCCTTCGATCAGTAGTTTATCATCAGAGAACAAATTATCAAATCCTTCCCAGCTCAGGAGCTATCGCCTTATGCAACAAAAAGTAAACCAAATTTGAGACTCTGGAAGAGGTTCATTAATCTAAAGCTTGTGCAGTGATTTCATAAATGTTCAGCTGGGATCACTACTGAATTCTCCAAATTGCTATTGCCGGAAAATGTAAACTGGAAAGAATTGCTGACTTAGGGTCACAGTCCAACTCCATCATTTCCAAGCTCTAGGTACCTGACATCCTAAGACGCTAGTTTTTGAAAAGAACCCAAGAAATGTAAAATTTTATGTATCACATATTCCATAGGAAGAACACAGGCCGTGTGTAAAATAACAGTTCTAAAATATCTTCAGATATTTTGATAGCATTCATTGCATTATTTTTTTTGGGGGGGGCGGGGGGGGTTAATTTGAATTTTAAATACTTAAAAAGAGGGCTCATGATGAAAGTTAATAAAATGAAGTGTTGACTAAGGTTAAAGTGTTTCTGAGCCAACGTCTGCATATCTTAATGTTTACAAGTGCACAACCCTCAATCGTGATTGGCAGCTACAGCTGCCACTACAATTCAATAGAAAACCATTACTTAGTCCACAAAATGTCTCAAATAAAATTCCATGTTCCACTCATGACAATTCGACATTGTTATCGGAACCCAAAATCTTAAAAGAGAATAATTCTAAGTTTTCTTAAATCTATCTTAAATCCAATTTTGGGTTTACCTTTCTTCTCCCCTAGGCATTCTCGTTTTTGCAGTCAAGATGAAAATCGTGTTAGTATCCTAGCTTCTTCTGAGTTTGAAGAACCAGCGAAAATGAGTTCGGAAGTTAACTCTTCAGGAGAACCCAATATTTAGTCAATGCCCATCTCCAGCTCTCTTCCAGGTTGTCTGCCCTTCCTGCTAAAAGGAACTCTCTCTAGAACATTCTCCTTGTATGTTAAGACTGAGCTACATGGCGGTATAGAGATCCCTTAGTTTATACAGTCCTCATGAAAGAAACCCAATCTGCCGTTTAAGGTCACCAAGTATTAGGAAAATATAGGATTATCTACCTTCCTACTTCCTAGACAGAGTTGAGACTGAGTTACATAGTGGAATACAGCTAAAACTTCTTTGATAGGTGAACGTGGGCATTCTTGGAATACAGAATTCAAGTTGCAAATCCAGTAATCTAGGTTGGAGATAAATGGCAAAGGAAATTCAAGAATAAGCGCTGACAAAATACAATGACTTATGCTTTTAAAAAGTTCTACCAGAAAGTCAAAGAATGAGGATTTAGGCCACTAAAAAAGGCTAGGGTTCTGCTGAAGACTCTTTAAATTCGAGTTCTGTGACTTATAGAAAAAAGCCAATATATTAGAAAAAAAAATCACTAATTTTATCCATTATGGAGAAAAAAACAGGGATGCAACCTCTTCAATGATATACTTCCTTCTCACTCGACTACCAGTTTTTAAAATTCCCTTTAGCTTCTTTTGGGTTATTATTTGAAGGAATTAGTTGAACCTAAGATAAAGCATCTTTACTGATATATTGACCAGACATAATGCAAACGGATTGCTTTTGGCCAGATTCGCTCAATTTAAATAATATTAAGAGGTTTCTTGAAATTTCTATTAAAACCCCTGAACCTTCCAATGACAGTTCTCAAAAATGGTAAACTTTATTAACATGGCTCACTTCCACATTGTTGTTTCATCTGGGGCAATGTCTTTCTTCTTTCTTCTTGGTTTGCCAGTTTAGCTCAGTGCCTCAAACACTTCTGTAACTCATTTACACTTAAACTTCCAACACATCTTGGAAAATGTGTAGCATATATTACTCGTTGAACCCTGACCTAGACACATGCTACATGGTTAGCAAGACCATTCAGTTTGCATGGCTGCTTCTGTTTACCTGTGCATACCCAAGGCTTTAGTGCAGTTCTTAGCATGTAGGTGTTTGAATATTTGAATTAGTAAATAACATGATTTGTACACAAAAACAGCTAGAAACATTATGCAAAATCTCATTTCTGAAGCCCACTTGTAGTCAAGTAGTGTCAAAAGCAAACGACACAGATTTCTAAGACTGGCATCAATAAAGTTGGGGACTCACGTTAAGCTGTGTTCTGATACATTGCTCTTTCTCACACAACTGCAGACCAACCAACCATACCTTTAGGCTCCTGTGTCATGACCTGAATGTAAATTTTTCTTTCCATGAGGTAGGAGGCGAACTTAAATAAATATGTACTAGAAAGGGGTAGAGGAGGTCTATTGTAAATGGTCCATGGAATGCTTCACATACATTTAAATATTTCACTTTCATTCCTTATACGGGAATTATGAGAATGCAGATGTTCCCTGAGACTTAAGAATTTTCTTCAGAAATAGTATATTTTTAGTAAAGATTTAAGAGTTCTGTTCTTTTGGACAGCTAACCTACCTCCGATATCTTTGGGCAACTCTGATGTTTGAAATGTCTTTGAAAATAGGAAGGCTGTCTTAAAAAGTATCCATCTATCCTTATTAATTTCAAAATATGCTATTTTTATCAGTGAGAACCACCACAGCCGAGCAATTTGCCAGAGAACTAGTGAACTACAATAAAAAGTCAGTTTCGTGGGTCATTAAGATACATTTTTGAAATTTTGACCTTATTTTCTTTCAGGTCATCTATAAACCTATGTATTATTCTTTTTTACTGTATAACTTTATTTCCAAAGACTATCTAGGTATCATTTTGCTTCCTCAAGCATGTCCTACCTTGAGCATATTACAACCACAAAATTACTTTCTAGGTCATCAGGATTCCAGATTATCTCTAGGTAAAAGACTATGGACAATTAACATCTACAAACTTTCCTCATTTTCACAAATGCTGTTCCAGACACTAGGGAGATCAAAATCCAAGTTCACCTAGCTCTTCTACTGCTCCAGATCAAGGACATTTAAAAAACAAACAAACAACAACAACAAAAAAACTGGCTTTGAAACTCATTTCTCAGAGAAAAACTGGGTAACAGAAAAAAAAGTGTCCTATTACCTTCATGAGATTATTTCTTCACACAGCCCTGGCCTGGAAGGCACTGGTAGTGAATGTTTGCTAATGAATAATTAACCACTGTGGAGAAAGAAAAACATATTTTCCCTTTGAGATATCTTCTTACCATTCTTTGTTTTAGAAGCAAACAATGGGCATATTTAAAAAAAGAAATACACCATGTTTTTTTTGTTTTGCTTTGTTTTACTTTCCCAGTGACATGAGGTGGTGAAGAGATAAAACAGTTCAAAGGTAAAAACAGAGTCGCACAGATTAAGAGAATGTAATATTTTACTAGAGTTCTGAAAGAAATACGTTACCCTGATTTATCACCAAAGTACTCATTTTACTCCCTTCTGTACAATCTGTGGTAATCTTAGTAATATAAGGCAACAAACTGAGGGCCCTTACCCACACCACTCTCAGATGTATGTCAGACCTCAAGATTCACTGAAAACTCCAAGGTTTTTATTTTCACTTTAATTATCTTTTACTTAAAATGAAAAATAAGAATATATGAATACATACAATCTATATACATATATTTATTGCAAATACTTAAAATTCTTATGTAAAATGATTTCTCTATTTGTGAAAAAATATGACTTTTTAAATGGTGTCGACACCAACTTCTCTGTACATACCCTCAATTCCAATGTTAACAATTCCTTTAAAAAGGCAAAAGACACAAAAGTTTAGCATTTACCAAACCAGTCTGTACAAACCTTAACAGCCAGAAAGAAAAATAATAGCTTGCAGTAAATAAGTCAATTTTCTTTTAAAATCGAAAACTCCAAAACCACTCCCCTTATTGCATTTTTTTTTTGGAAATAACCTAAGTGTCTTTAGAGTAACTTCCTTTGAAATCATTTGTGCCTTAACGGTGAGGTCCTACATCAAACATACCATATGTGAGAAATTCAGTCTTTCACTGTCACTTTTTACATAGATATTAAAATATATATTACTTAAAATATATTACTGGAAAGCTATTTTAAAATTGATCTTTAATAGTTGTATCAAATGTAAAGCATTAAAAAAAATAAAGTAACCAAGAATCTATGAAGCTCTTACTTCCAACTTTAGGAAATGTTTTTTTTTACCTATTGTTTTCTTTCAATAGGTATGTAGGTATTGAAACATGGTAGGAAATATCCCTGCCCGTCATCATGTTTCTCAGTCTCTTTGGACTATTCTATAAATTGAGCTGAAAACTACCCTCGGCCAAGTTTTTTACTTAGCACATCGTTGAAAAGCAACGGGGAGACTTCCTCTCCTTGCTGTGAAGTGAAACCAATAGGTCAGAGAAAACCACCCTGGCACTGCTCCTGGACAATGAGTTCCAGAAATAAACAGCAGTGTACTGACCAGAGATGACCCGCCCCCCCCCCAACATTATTATAACAAATCATTTCACCCGAGAGTGTTAAAAACTCTAAGGCAGAGAAAGGCAATACTAAGCAATTAGGATGGTGACTGTCAGGTCATTAGTATGTAGGAATTTATACCTTCACCTGGAAGGAAATGAGGTCTTCCTTTGGCTATTTATTTAAATCTGAGATTAATTCCTGAAACATATCCATCTGTGTGCCTTCCCAGCCTACTATGCGAGCATGCTTCCCCTACCCCAAGACAAATTTCACATCTGTCAGATTTTATCCTTTAAAATGTCATATGCGATACCACAGATAGCTTCGGTATCCTGAGCACAGAGGTGAAGGAATAAAAGTAGAGCAAACACCTCCAGGTTATTTGGTTTTATTTTCTACTTAATAGGATGGAGAATTTTAATCAAAATTCTTTAAGATTTAACATTCAGGAAGCCTTTTCTACTAGACAACTTAGAACATTCATAAGTGAGACTGAGATGATATATTGCTAATGCTATCTGCCCAAGGTGACCTGCAGTGGAGGGTATCTGAAGGCTTAAGCAGCACACTCTGGAGGCATAATGCCTGACTAGTCACTGGAAATAGTGCAACTTAGTACCATAAAAAGAATCTTAGCACTTACTAGAAAAATTTCGGACTGAACTGAAAAGTAAAGTAATTCTAAAAATCTAAGATAAAAATTGCTTTGTTACTGGAATACCATACTCTAATAATTAAAAGATTTTCTTGTTCCTAATGCTTCATTTTCAAAAGGCCCAGATCATATATTTTTTTTTCTGTTCAGCTCATAAAATGAACAACTTTCTACTTGAAACCACTGTTTTGAAACAAACTGATTCACAGAATGTATTCAATTTACTATTGACCTACGAGAACCTAACTATTCTCTCATCTGGACAATATTGAGGCAGTGTACCTAGTTGACAATTTCTGTTTAAAGGGCATTCAGAAATGCAAATATTTAATTAGCTGGGTATTATTTGTTAAGAAAATCTGGTGAATAGTAATGCTTAGGACCATCTGCAAGAGCCTGGGTCAAGATGAAGAGGCACGATATGGTTTGCTGTCTAAATGGACCTGGAAATCCCTGATGCCTTTCCTCCTTTCCTGATTAGTCTGTCCATCCTCAGATTAAGGGAATCACAGAGGAGAAACTCCCTATGATGGGAAGGTGCAAAGAAATCACTTTAATTAATTCAAATTGGTAATGAATGTTTAGCATGGGGTCAGTTCCGAAACCCCCAGCCACTTCAGCATGCAGACCAGCCCTCAGTCCTGCTGCTCCACAGGGAGTGGAGAAGCTGGGCATGAGAAGTTTTAACCAGCAATAGGTCTTTTTTTATCTAAGGTTCTGAAATTTTAGGAACAGAGCCAGGGTTTCTGTTCCCTACTGCTTCTTGGCTGGAGAACTTAAACCTTATCCTTGGATCCTAGCAGCTTTCGTATCTCTCAGCTATGTGTGTGCTGGAAGAAAAGGCAAGTTAGAAGGACATTTAATTGTCTTGGCTGAAACTACAACACAGATATTAATCTTATATTTACCTTGGGCCACAAAAGAAACAGAAACAAAAAATGAAAAACTGTGAAGTAATAAGTTTCTCAGGGAGTCTGAGAAAGAAGTATTAAAAGAGTGTATAACGTGGAGGGTGGGGAGGAGGGTAGCAGAATGGGGGCAAAGCAAAAATTATTACTGCCTACTTTCTCCTAATCTGGAATGTGACTCAAGTTACACTGCTCTATAAGTTGTAAATATCACATCCTGAATATTAAGTACAACTACAACTGGACTAAGTTACAGTAGTGTTTTTACTTTACACACTTGAAATCAGGGAACTTGAAATCAATATGCAAATGGTGCACATTGACAACACTCGATTTTTAAATACCAAATTATGGTAAATTGTAGATTTATTTTCATGTTTTTTAACCATGACCTAAATATATGTACTCAAAAATTCTTTAGTCACTAGATACCAATTAAAAATACAACAAAAAATAAACAAAAACAACAAAACTCTGGAGGTAATTTTTCTCCTTTCTAGATGTTCCCTTAGTATTCACTGAAGCCCCTTTATATCAGAAGTTTCTAGTGCACAAACAGCAGTAATCCAAGAAGGGACATATGTTTTATAACGGGAAAAGTATATGACTTTCATTATATGCATGTATACGTGTGTGCGTATGTGTGTTCCAAATAACACATAAAAAGATGACTCCATACTCCTTAGATGCCTGAGAGGCCAAACCAGGTTTAACGGAATGGGCAAACACGGCATTAATGAGCTTTTCTACCCACAGCAACAGCTGACTACAGAACATTAAGTAATGGGTTGAGAGAGAAGAAAAAAGAGGCTATCTTGTTTCTAATATTAAAATTCTTTTCCAAAGTTCTTCACATTCAGTTTAACAGTTTCCGCACCTTTACTCCCCTTGCCCAACAAAACACATGGTTCAAGTCACCCATTGCTAACACTTCTGTTAATTTTAGTATTTCAAACCTGTTAGCAAGCTCCCATGGATAAGTGATTGGATATTATTGCTAGAACTGCTGCCCTGCCCCAAGCTACGGTAGTACAAGGCACCAGAGAGCATACCCTTCAAGGCCCACATCTGCTATCTCGGGGCAGGGGAGTGGGGTTAGGGAACAGCAGGGATCCACAGATTGCCAGCACAGTGCTTGGCAACAGTACTGTTTGATGGAAGCCAAGAACCAAGAGCTTTCAGAGTCTGAAGAACTAGCTGTGAAATTAACACCTTACCAAAAATCTGAACTTAAGGTTCCATCTAAGGTAAAGGGACTGAGTAAACCCTGAATCCAAATTCTGCAAAGGCTTAAAAATCCTACAGTCAGATGGTCAAGACATAATCAACATGAATGGTCACTTCTCCAGACCATTTCTTCACTCTTCCTAGCCTCTAAGGAAATGACAGAAGGGAGACAAGCTTCCTTTCATCACGCATGGCATTTAACTTTTCTCAGAATCACATGAAGTGGAACATAAATCTGAATTTAAATAATACATTATTACCTAAACACTTGGAAAAATGTTAAAACAAAATGTGACATATTTACATGATTTTGTAAGTGCAAACGTCACAATTTTATAAAGTCTCGCTCGACTAAGACTATACAAGGTGCTCTTCCTCTAAAATGTAAGATCTGTATTCTGTATTCCTGATTAAGTAACAGTTGTCTCTTAAGACAATTGAAACCTACTTGTTTATTTCTGTGATTCCAAAAGGATGCAAAAAACACATCTCGTCAACCCTTCCCTTCCTGCTTCCTTTACAGTGTGTTCTTTCTAGTCTCGTTACCGAACGACAAGGCAGGAGACACACAGTTTAGAGGGGCCAATGCAATCATCGTGGCAGAATGCTCCACACCCCTTGCACATGATCATGGCTTTCAATCGGCAGTAACATTTTGAAGGCGTGTCCTCTATGCTGTTCTCTTCAGGAAAGGCCTGAACAGGAATGGTCTGGCCATGGCTGCTGGGATTCATAGCTTGGCTAGCAGGGATGGTAGTGACAGTCACTGAAAAGGACATGACATCACCTACGTTACTAGATACCTGGCTACAGTCAGGCATCCCCGGTACGGCAGAGTTACGGTCCATGTCTGATGAGGTGGAGACATTGATCATGCCTCTGTAGCTTGGCCCGATCTGAGTGGGGCTTCCATACAGCTTTGGAGTTTGCAGTGGTGGAAGGAGGAGAGGCTGATGGGTGGGACTGTCTGCAGGTGGAGGAAGAGCAGTAGAACTGAAAAGCTCAGGGCTGCTATGCATTGTTTTACCTCTCACTGCATGAGCCATTTGCTTCTGTGCTGCCTGAATAAAATCTCTGGCTAGGGTCTTTTCATCGAATGTTTGGCCTCTTGTGAACAGATAATTCTCCTTGCTTAAAGTGGTCTGCTCATGCACTGGTGTCTCTGCCTTGACATTCTTTTTAGCTAAACAATCATTGGTGGATAGGGTTTCTCTACTGTGGGGTCCTGAACTTGCTTCACACTTGCCAGAACTCTGGGAAGCCCGGGGCTCCTCCTTCACCGTGACAGATTCTTGCTCATCACCAGTACTTTCCTCGTCGGTATCTTCTTCTTTGCTGCTGCTACTGTCTCCTATTGCGTTTTTACAGTCTGTATATCCCATTTTCAAGGCCTCATTGGGGCTACTCAGACAAAACCGGTCATCGGGGTTTAGAGAATGAGTCCTCCTAAAGCTCTCTGAACCCCGGCCATAGGTGGAAATGTTAAGTAAGTAGTGGCCCGCCATTGCAGGCTTCGATGTCCTTCTGCCAGCAAAACCCAGCATGAACCTCTGGCTTGTGGAGATGTCTTCTAATTGGAAACCTGAGTGAGTAAAGTTGAACTGGGAGGGCTGCACAATTGAGAGAACGTTCTGCCTCCGAATGTGAACCCTTTGGATGAGAGTCTGAAGGATCTGATCTTGGGTTGCTTTACTCAGTCCTTCTTGGTGTTGGTGCGTGTCAGTGCTAGAGTCCCTCATATCCTTACCTGAAAAGAGTGGAAGGGGTCTTGGAACCTGGGGGAGATGCTTACTTTGCAAGGTTTTACCCAGCTGCTGTACAGCTGGATGAGACTGCCTCTCATGAACTTCCTCTCTGGTGCTGTTCTCTGTTACGTTGGTGCCGGCGGGTGCTCCTGGCCCCGGTTCCTCTTTTGTAGTCAGTGGAACAGTTTTCATTTCGACTTTGGTGAGAGGTTTAGGCAGAATTTGCTCCATGGGAACATCTTTGCCCTGGAGCAGCTGAGTGACCAAAGGATTATTAGCAGGGATACTGGAACTTGGCCGTGAAATGGGTCCATTCATATTTGAAGAAGTTCCTGGAGTTTTAAGGCTAGGAGCTGCTGGCAAAGTGCTCAAGGATGTAGCTGATCCAGTAGGTGCTACAGTTACACTGACCTGGGGTAGAGAGAGCTTTTCTAAAGTGGCTGCTATTAATAAAGATGTTAAAGGAGAAGAAGTCAGATCCACTGTAGCCCTAGCCGTTGTCTCTGCTGAGACTGAAGGGCTTGGTGTATTCTTACTAGAACCAGCTTTGGGCTCAAGTGTGCCATCAGCTGCAAAATAAACAGGCGAGGCACCTGAGATTAGAGCAGGACCTGTTGGAGCAGAAGGTACTTTCTCCTGCCTGCAATTACTGGGCCCTTGTAGGTGGCTAAGAGAGGCCACTGTGGCTATTGCCCTGGTGGGATTCGGTTTCTCATTATTCAGTTTCCCTAAAGCTGGTGGGGGTGCGTTACTGTGAGCTGGTGATGGGACACTTGTGCATGCTCCACTGATGGTAGATGTTGGAGGCACTGAGGGGGTTTGCTGTAGTTGTGCTCCAGAGACACTATGAGGCTGTGCCGGGCCTGTGGTCTTGGTCTCAGATTGGGGTTGAGTCTCTGAACCACAGGGTAAAAGCTCTCTCGTACCTCCCCTGCTTCCAGTTCCTGCCAGTTCCAGCGTGGGGCCCTTTCCAGTTTCACTGACTCTGTCTGAGTCTGAACTTCCTCCTCTAGCGGTGTTCCTTTCACCACCCTCTCCTGGACCTTGTCCGCCCCCTGGGCCAGGTCCTGGAATGGTCCCTCCAACTGAGGCGGCTGCAGCGGCTGCGGCTGCGGCGGCAGCTGCTGCCCTCTGTGCTTTGACCAGCTGGGCTTTTGCTTTGATGTCTGCAAGAGTTCTGGCTCCTGTTCTGTTAGGACTAGTGATGGAGACTGGAAAACGAGCCCTGGGAGAGACCTGCGATGTAGGAAACGGCATGGGGGAGATTCTGGAGACCGGGATCTGAAAGAAGTAGGGGAGAAAAAAAAACAACAGAGCTTAGTTTTCATTTATAAGAATAACAAAACCTCACTGACACTTACATGTTTAGAGTAGGGTGAACACTACAATACCTGTGACAAAGACGGCAGGTCTCTGGCCGAGAGACCAAACCACGGAGACAGCAACATGATTTTGTTTCCATGTTCCTTCCAACTCCTCTATTGGTACCAAAGACTCTCCCCCCTCAACATCCACTCTTACCTCAAAATCCCAAACCTCTCTCAACTCTCTTCTATGTTGCAACTACTTACAAGAGCTTATTATATAAGATACAGACCTTTCTACAGTATCTGCATTTTAAAATGTGTATGTGAGAAAAGAGAGAAACAGAAATAAAGGAGTGGCATATGACTACTGTCTTTTACTTCTTAGCTTCACTACGAGATCCAGGGGAACATTCTGGCTCTCTTCTGTTCTACGCACGCACATACACAGACAAGCATGTAGGCTAAATTATCGTGAATTACAGCAGCTTCTAGATCACACTAGAAGGACAGCGTGTGATCCACAGGTGGACCCCACTCTGCCTACTTACATGAATGTATATAATATATATAAGTTTGCCACAATCATTTTTATTCCTGGCTAGCATTATACTTACCTGTGAAGCTTTTAAAAAATATATATGCTCTGAGTCTCATCCCAAAATTTATAAATTAGAACCAGTACAGGAAAATAAACGCTTTTCTAAAAAGCTTCTTGTGAGATTCAGATGCAGTATCAGGTTTGAAACCCACTGATTTTCAGGTCATAAAATACCGTATCTGAAAGGAGTCTGACTTCTGTTCAAACAACATTTTGAGAGCTACTGGAATTTTAGAATGCATCAAGAATCTAGTTAAGCTGGTAGAGTTTAAAGACGCAAATAACTGTTATAGATGTTTTAGGACATTTAATTAAAAAAAGAAAAATCAAGCCACTGAGCTCTAAGAAAATGCATGTCATCTTTCTGAAACTCCTTAAATTAAGAATAATAAAGTCACTAACACAGGAAAAAACAGATCAAATAAGAAAATTAAATATAAGAAAGTAAAAGCACAGCTATTTGGGGGACAAACAATCTCAAGAATAATCTTGAGTGTAACAATTCACCTAGCACAATAAATGATACCTATCATAACAACTGAAAATCATTAATAACATGTTGATGAAGTAAGAAAAATCATTAAAAGTGGTTAAAATCAAAAGTTTTAATATTCATTTTAAAATAAGTTCCAGGTATCTATGTAAATAGCCCTTTTATTTGTTTATGTGGAATAAATGACACATTATACTTTCTTTTAAGCATATACTACTCAAAGTTATCTAGGCACTGATAATAATTTAACTTATCGAGAAGCCCTACCCTAGTATAGCAGAGGAATTAAGATTCTTTTCTCTTCAAGTATATACTGAATGAAAAATATACAATGTGTGTTGGAGTTTCCATCTCTTTCCCTCTCTGCTTCCCCACCTATGTGTGTGTGTGTGTGTGTGTGTGTGTGTGTGTGTATACACACCATGTTATAGATATGCATACATGTCATAACATATTTAATAAGAGTCAACTTTTGTTTTTCGACTTCAAATTTTGTTTAAAAGGTTTTGTTCTGTTATAAACTAAATTAAGCTTTGTCTAAGAAAGCAAGATTTGAGATAGGGTCTAAGGTAAAAGAGTTAACTAAATCAACCTCTGGTAGAAAGTCTTTTTTGGGGGAATAAGGAAGAAGTAATAGGAAAAAGGTTAAATAATATTAATTTGGTCACCGTGAAGTTAAGTTTTTAGTGTTGAGCCTTACTGGATGAAGAGAAAGCAGACTGAATATGTAATTCGGGTTCTTTACAGGTGAGAAAATAGAAATGATGGATCTTACCCAGTGGCACACATTTGTCATTTATACAAAGTAAAACCTAAACTGTAATACAGCTCTTGGGTCTGGAGATAAGTTATGAATGACACTCATTAAAGAAAGATTTCTAATATTTTCATAAGAATAGTAAAAAACGATTGTCATATAAATCAGAATCTTTGGTAAAACATGACAGTGCATGTTAATGGGATAAAAGTATTAAAAAATTAGAAAAAAGAGATCCCTTGGTGCTGAAACCATAAAAAATAAAAAGTAATGAAGAACATCATACTATTAGTAAGAGGAAGTAAAACAAGAGAGGAGTCACATGGGGTGCGAATGGGTCAAGTAGAAGTAAATGATCTTTCCCAGGGATATTTCCTGATAGAACTAACTGGTTCATCTAAGTTAAATAAAAAAAGGAAAAAAAGTAGTTCTATTTGGCTTATTGTTCTACTTATATCCTAATGTGAACGAGCAATTCCCAGTGCCTGGGCTCACAGAAGACACAACAGTATTAACACTATTAACAAAAAATATTAATAAGTAAATAAATACTACTTATTAAATGAATAAACAGACCACAAACTGATTTAAGCACAGCCCGAGTAGTAATAAACCTTTAGATCAGAAGTAAAAATGTGTTTGGGTTTTCAAGGGCTTACTACTGGTCAGATGCAGTCTTTATATACTTAGAGAAACAGCTATTAAAATTTTAAAGACTTGACATGTAGCAATATAAAGTTAAAATGGAAATTAATGGCATATTCTAAGCAGTAGAGCTTACCAATGCTACTACTACATCTTACCAAAGTCCTTCAAGTAATCGGTGGTGACTCATGGTAGCCACAGACATGTTCTTTGAAAGAATGAAACTAAAAAGGTAGCTCTAGACTCACAGGAAATAACATCAGATCAGTTATGGCAGCAAGAAACGGGCCAAGGCACACTTAAATAGCATGACTTTTGGTGCAAAGATATGATCTCTTGATCATACCAAGGGCCTCCTCATGTTTATCGTTATACTTCTTTTTTGGTCACATGAGACAAAAAAATTTCCATAAACGCCTTAAGTGAGAAGAGTAGACAGACAGCAGGGTGGTGGGTGGAGGTGGTTTCCATTAGATATCCAGGTACCTTACTTATTCAAACACCAACAAAAATCTGTAGGAAAGCAGTTCTAAACGGCTATGCATAATTTTGTTCATATAAAATCACAGTTACAAGCATATCAAACTTACGAAACTGCTTCTGCATTAAGAAATACCACAAATTATTTGAAATTTCGTATGTATGACCAGAAACTTAGTGTTCAGGCAATCTCTCTTTTTCAGTTCTTCCCATTCTCTTACCTTGAGAGGTGGTACTTTTGGCACCTGGATTCTGTCCCCTCTATTGAGAAAGGGCTGTGGCGAGACTTGAAATGGCTGCTGGTGCTGCCGATTCTCAGTGACACGTGGCCTTTTCTCCCAGCTCATAGAAACCTCTTCTTGGGTGAGTGAAGACTTCCTCTTGAGGCTTTCTGGGCTATGATCTACCAGAGTTGATGGAGACTCTTTCACAGCGGTCTCCTGTGGACCTGCTTCTACTGTGGGCTTCATAATTGGTTTTTCCACTCCAGGACTCTTGGGTTTGCTTGGGGATGTAACTAAAACTTCTTGGCTTTCATTTTTGTTATGATTAGAAGCTGTAGTAAGATGATTCTCTTTCTCAGACTCCTGTTCAGCAGAGGCAACTGGCTTCTGCTCTAAGACATCCTCATCCTTTGGGCACTTGATGGGAACAACGCTGCTAAGCTCATTTGTATCGCTAGTTGAGGAAAGTAAGGGCTCTGTGGATTTGGAGTTTGGCGGCACGTTATCTTGGCTTTCGTGCTCTTCTTTTCTGACCGGTGATGGTATATGTACTATTTCTTCTTTAGACTCTAACTGGGGAATTACTGGGACTATACTAACAGGAGAGACCTCTGAAGGAAGCATGGATTTTGGTTGCTCAGCTGGGGTTTTCTTTACTTTGGGATCACTGGGTGAAGCTGTCAATTTCTTTGAATCCTCAAGGCTCAGGCCAGAACTAAAAGGTGGAAGGAAGAAATATTATAGTTGAGAAATGGCCCATGTTATTGAAGGCATTATGAGAGATAACGGTATATGGCAATGCCTGGAAGAACCTGACAATAGGTAGTCATCTATTATCTTTACCATTATCATTATTAGTGAAGGTTTAGGAGCCAGATTCAAATTCCGATATTCACTATTCATGTGATATTAAGTGACTAGCCTTCTGTACCTCAGTTTTGTCAGCTGTACACTGAAGTTAATCACTTCACAGTGCTACTATGATAATTAAGCTAATGCATATAAAGTACTTAGAACAGTATCTAGCCCATAATAAAAGCTCAATAACGTTAACTATTATTATTATTACTTCCTGTTATAAAGGGGCCACACAGTCTAGGGACAGGCATCACAGACTACCCACAAGGGGAAGTGAAAGAAGGCCAAGGCCCATGTACCCCAAGAAGGTGGTTTTGGACTGTTATCAACTCTGCTCTGCAGTACCTGTAGAAAGGGTAGCCCAAGAAATCTAGGAGACTCAGGAGATAGTAGGAAAGTTGGCTGTCAATGTTCTCCAGAGGTCAGGAAGTACAACTCTTAAGTTTTGGAAAGTGTGTTTAAATTTCACATGGCATAACTCTAAAATTCTAAGATTGTGTGCATGTCAGGTATTCTGGGAGTGAAGGCCAACTGGGACTTTCAGTGTGGCATGGCTAAGAGAGAGGCTACTCTGCAGGGTCATTAGAGACTCCTTCTAATGTTTTAGAATATTGGTTAACAGGCAAAAACCAGGTAGCCCTCTTTGGTGACTTTAAATAATCAGTACTGCACCTCTGAGATGGAATGGCTAACGATGAAACTGGACAGTAACCAAAAAGTCCTCCTATGAAAACTGGCAATATTTATGGAACAATATTTATGGAATACCTAATATCTGTAATAATGGTCTAAATGTATACACACCATCATTTCTATAGAGCTCAAAGCTCATACCAAGAATATAGACAAATCAGTGTATGAGACTCTTAATCTCAATAGGAATCACTTCCTAAATTACCATGTTGGGGTCAATGAACACTCTTTGGAGATAAGAAGAGAGTCAACAGTTCTCAAGTTGTGGTTATGAAGTCTCCTTTAGAGCTTCCATTAAGTATGCAGAAGGAAGGAAGGGAGACTAACAAATAAATATGACTGGGTGTTCGATCTGCTTTTAATAATACAGTTCTACTGTTACCTATTTAGAATCCCCATTAAGATTTAATTTAGATTTTTTGTTAGAAAAAAACTGATTTAAACCCTTGAAAACAGGGTTTATAGCTAGTGTCAGCCACATACATTTCTCCGAGTGCCTTCTATGGAGAAGAGACTGTTTAAATACATTTCGGATATAACGGTCCATGTTATAGGATTCTAGGACTCCTTAATGATTCTGGTAAGTTATATTGTGAGATAATTAACTACTATAAAAAATATACAGGCGTTCAATATTCTTATATTTTATAAAGTTACTTAGAAGAAAAGCTAATCTATTCACAGAAAGGAACTCTAATGCAAGATAATAAAATCTTTTTTTTAAAGAAATCATCCCACCCACAACTGTAATGTGCTAAGAGTCAAAGATTATGAGTAATCCAATTCTGTGCCCCTGAGAGTCATAAAAAGAAAAAAAAAATTCTCAGTAAAGAAGAATTGGTAAAAAAATAGAAGGAAGTTGAGGACCCAATTTTCTGGAAAGAAACTAAGATGAAGCACCACATGACACGCAGGAATTAACATCTGGTTTATAGCGCCTATCTTGACATTACCTCTGACCATAGTAGCTTTCAAAGAATTGTTCTTTCCATGGCTCTACTTTTTTCTCCTTCTCAATCTCTTGACGAATTCTCACTTGCATCTCAGGAGTAAACTCACCTATAATATTATAATAACAACAACAACAACAACAACAAAAATCAATAGAAATATGCTGTTTGCAACTTTTAATTATTTGTAAATCATAAAAGACTCATGAAGGAGTCAAAACACAATTCTATGAAAGCAACAGAAATTTCCCCAAATTCTTCACTGTAAGGGAGTACCTAAGTGCCATTAGGTGGAATAAAAATTCTTGCACACCACTCCATGTAGTTTTTAGAATGCAGCTGAGGTCAACTGGGCCTCTTCTCTGGGCTTTCCTTGTACTATCTGCCTCTTGCTCCAAACATCATATTCCCTACAGATTTATTTTATCACTATTCTTGAATCTGTAATTGTTTTCCACTGGAAAAATACTCATGAGCTTTCAGTAAATAATGCTATGGGGCATTTTATTATTTTAAAGTTCTGTTTCTCTAAAGGAACCTGTGTTTTAGGCCTTTTATGTCTAACTGAACATATTTACGCATAATGAACAGCTGAGGCCCAGATTAAAGGCATTTGAGGTTCCAGTAAAAAGATAGGGAGTTATTTTGGAGTTGTCAGTTTTCTAATTGTTCCAGAAAATGGACCAGTCTAGTGCCCTAGCGACAAGGCACTTAACATGCCAAAGACTCAGCTACTCTGAATATGTCATTTATTTGCATATACTACCAACCACCTCAGTCCTTCCCACTCCATCAGCAGAGAACAGTCAATGTGCTTGGTATGCTATCTTCAAACCTGTGGCCCAGAAAGACTGATCCCTTCAATGCTCTAATACCCAGGACACCAGGAAATAGAGGTGGAAATGGCGGACTTGAATTTAAGACCTCCTGGGAGTAAGAAGAGGGAAAGGCAGTTTTAGAGGACAGTGGAAATCACAGTCCTGGGCATATAAGGAGGAAAAGAATTAAGTTGTCAAAATCCAATTCAGAGTTTCTGCTTTTTTGTTGAGACTACTGTGCATAACAGAATAAGGAATAAAAAGTACTGAACTCTGTTTGCATGTATAGTGTTCAGAGTTTCTGCTGCTTATAAAAATATAATCACATGACTACAGGTATAGCACTGACTGCTAATATGCAAAAAAGTAACACTGATAAAAATCAAGATGTCCTTGTTGATAATATCAACTTTTAAATATTGGAGGGTTGGAGGACATAAATTCTTTACCAAATTATTCTTCAAAAAAGATACTGGTAACAGGTAGGTGTATTTTAAAATCCTTATGTGATTTCAGTTCTTTCAGGGAAAAAAGGGGTCTCTGCTCAAGAAAATCTTTAAGAAAGAGAAAGGACCGAAGTAATCAGGGCCCAAAGAGAACCCTTCCAGACAGAATTCATTCTAAAAAGAAAAGTAGGAAGGGAAAACTCAATGATATAGATATTAATTAGCTAGTCAATTAAATTTGTCAATGATCTGATAAAAAGTAACCAACAAATAGCCTTCCTAATACTCTTCTCATAAATGTATTTATTTTAAAGCTTCTCACACTTGTGTTAAGCTATTCCTTGACAAACTTCATGTGACTTTTCAAATGTTAGTCTTTATTCAATGTGTACCAAATCACAAATGAAAGATGTGAAATAAAAATAATACAGCCAGTAGTTTTAATTATGGCTGCATTATTAGAATCACTTGAGAGAACTTAAAGAAAACATTGAAGCTTGGTCACCATCCTAGATCAATTAAATCAAATTTACTGAGAGTAGAACTGGACGTCAACATTTCTAAAAACACCGCAGGTGTTAAAATGAGCAGTCAGGGTTAAGAACTGAAAATAGTGACTACATACTATGCAAATGCAATCAATCATTTTTTATACTTTATAATTTACCCTCAGTAAATTTGGTAGATCAGAATTATGGCAAACCATGTGACCACATACATGGCAAATCAGTGACCACAGTCAGCAATTCTTGGTCATGATCTACATTTATTAAAACACTCTGCCACTGAACTACTTCAAATGGGTAAGTTTTATAGTACATGAAACATTTCTCAATAAAGCTGTTTTTTAAAAAAGTTCTTAGTGATTATTTTTACTCTTAGTTTTATTGAGGTTGGGCAATAATAAAGAGGTTCTATTATTGCTTACCAAACCATAATTCATAGCACCATAAAATAACTCTAATTCTATACTCTGCTTATTAGAGTGCTTATTAAAATTTCAATCCCTAAGCATTAACCTAGAATTACTAAATCAGAGTCTTTAAGAATAAGGTCTAAACATTTATTTCTTAGTTTCCCAGGTGATCTGAAATCCCTAAATAAACATTTGTTGGACTGTCTGGAGCCAAACCTGATTAGGAAAAGAGGAATAAAAGTTTAAAAGTCTTGTAATGTGTTTCATACAGGATAGCTAGGCAACATCTTGTCCTTTGCCTTCCAAAATTATTCAAAGACCTACTGAGGCACAAAGGTACCAATATCTACGTCCTCATAGTGGCTCCAAGTGCACACATGTGCTTGGAGACATGTAAGGCAGAACACTCACCTTCTGAGAGTCTTTCTTTCCAGCCTTGGGCTGCTGAAGTGAAGAACTCATTGTTAAGGGCTGAGCCATTTAACTTCATCAGACCATCTGGACCAACCTGGGTCAACGAATAAGCCAAGGAAAGCTTAAAAGCCAAATGTATCATATGGAATATGACTTCTTTTCTTTTTAGAAAAGAATGTTTATGCATTTAATTTTATAGAAATATTATTATTTCATACCATGCTGCTTATTATGGACCTCTATTTTATAATGTTTATTTTTTCCTAAAAATTTTTCCGAAAAAAGAAGAAATTCCTGTTCTGCAAACAAATGAATACATATGTAAGAGGTTTTCTTCTGAGAGGCTTATTATTTGTTTTCTAGAACAGTGATCAAGTTATATATACTGCTTTGAATCTTACTTGGCTCAAGTAACATATTGCATGGAAGTATCTTCAAGTTACCTGGCATAGTTTTAGCTCTTTACAATAGCTGCATATTATTTCATTGTATAATGTACCTCAATTCATTTATCAATTTCCTAATCATAAACATACACTTTGTTTCCAATGTTTTCCCACAATCAACAAAGCTGCAATAGTATTCTGGTAAGGATGAATATAGTAGTACTTTTATAACTATGGAACAGGTTCTGAGAACAAAGAAATATTTGTGTGTAACTAGATATTTTCTAAAAAGGCTAATAAAACAATTCACATTTCTACTAGAAATAGATAAAAACATCTTTTATCCTGTGAACAGATGTGAACGTGCTATTTAATTTTTCCCAATGTAATTAGTGGTTTTGAAATGATAAAAATACCCTATATATCCTGACTACTAGTTTTGTGCATCTTTTTTAATGTTTACTAAATATTTAGATTTACTATCTGTGAAATGCCAATCCCTATCATTTGCTCACTTGTCTATGTAGCTGATTGTTTTTATTCTCAATTCTCAATATGAGAATCCTTTACATATTATTCACGGTAACACTGAATACATTTCAAAAGTATTTCACCCAATCTATTAACTTGATTTGTGATGTCATGTTGTCCTGCCAAAAAGATTCTTCTTTGTATTAGATTTTGAATTTCCTGTCTTAGTTTAAAACCACAAAATCTTATTTAAGGATATAAAACACAAGATCTGAAAAAACCCGGATGAAAACACTTAATGAAATTGCCTTTGTTCCCAAAATTAGTATCTATATTCCTATCAGAATCCCTATGAAGATTTTTTATTAATAAAATGATCTTAATGTTCATGTGGAAAAATTTAAAAACTGAGAGAAAACTTATTTTACTTGCACCTATAATATACATACCAAATGTAAATAAATAGAACATATGACAAAGATGGTATTTCAAACTTATGTAGGGCTGGAACAACTGGTTATCTTTCCAGCAGAAAATAAGGTTGAATCCTAATTTAAGAGCCATTTAAAAATTTAGTTAACTTCTTGATATCCTCAGGACTGAAAAACTCTTTTGTCGACCACTTTACTTTATAAATCTATCTGGACCAACATTACTTCCCCCTGGGCTCTAGAGGAGAAATTGGTAAACATTTTCTGTAAAGAGATAGACTGCAAATATTTTAGGCTTTACATGCTATATGGCTTCTGTTGCAAGTACTTCACTTGGTCACTGTAGCATGAAAGAAGCTAAAAACAGTATATAAACTAGTAGGAGTGCTGTGTACCAATAAAACTTTGTTGACAAAATCAGGCAGTTGCGGGGATGGGGAGGGGGGTTCCATAGTGTAGTGGTTAGCACATCTGCTTTACACGCAGAAGGTCTTGGGTTTGCGCCCCAGGTGGAGCCACAGACCATACCCTGGCTGCGTCAGGCCCCGGGTGCATGCTGCAAATGCGTAGGAGGAGACGCCCCACCTTCAGAGATCTATTTAAGTGGAGAGGGCACCATCTGGCACCATCCGTAGATCAGGGGAGGAAGTAGTGTGTGTGTGGGGGGGGGTCAAAAAGAAGGGGGAAAAAACATTCAAGCAGTAGGCTGCAAATGGCCTAAGGACCAGAGTTTGTTGTACTATAAGAGAATTATCAGAGGGGTAACAGGTTTCCCTATAAGAAGAGGTCATCTAACATTTGCTTGAATATTCCATAGATGAGCAAGATACTCCATCACAAGTCAATCCATTCCACAGTTTAACAGCCTCAATTGTCTTAAAAAAAATGTTTTGTAACTCCAAATCTGCTTTCTGGAGAAACAAAGAAGTTGCCCTCTTCATATGATAGACCTTCAAATCTGTCCAAAGAAAGATGTTTTAATCCACTCCATCCCCCTTTTTCTTTTCTCTGGTCTAAATACTGTTTTTCAACTTTTCGCTTTTGGGCATTTCATACACTGCATTATTCTTTCCAATATTTCATCCTAGTAATAACCAGAATTCTTTATAAACACTCCAAATTTCGTCTGACAGTGAAGTTATATTTCATTTAATTTGAACTCCATACTCTACACATAAGTACAATATTTATCAATTTACTTTATGTTCCCACCATAATAACTAAGAGAGGCAGTGACCTCCTACTAAGACTACCACACAGGATTGCACTCTACAGCAAGTTGAACAGATAACTCCTAAGGTCCCTTTGAATTCTAAAATTATATGTGGCAATCCTTCTGAGAGATAAGGGCCATTAGTCAAAAGACAGTTCTGAGGAACCTGCACCACAGTTCTACACACAGAGCCTCAATTAGGTCCTGTATTATCATTCCCAACCTAATAAGCCAAGCCTTCAAAAAGATGAGAGCAATCTCTAATGAGAAGTTCTCTAAAAACTCTGCCAAAATGTCAATCTCCTAACGTGTTCTAAACAAGAACTGGGCATGTTATAATTTCTCTAGAAGTGATAATGTGGAGAAAGCAGTCACTGGGAATAATACATTTACTTCTCTGCCCTACTGCTGGTAGTGGACCTGACTTATTTGGACTCCCTAGAAATGGAATCTGACCTGCTTTCATATGTGCTGATTCACAGCACTATGAAACTGATGTCGATATGGTCAAGTAGAAAGATGATTTTCAGAATTAGAAAGATTTGGTTTTGATTTTACAGTCAATTAGCTATTGTGATTTGTGTAGTTTACTAACTCTCCATTAATTTCTCACTATAAACCAGGGAATACATCTAGCTTTCTTACTGTAAACTAGGAAAGATAACTCTCTCTCATCTAGCTTTTATGATTAGAAAGGGGGAGCTATGTCAGATTACTTAAAACAGTAGAGTTTTGGAAATAGTAATGAATTAAAAAGAAAATCTCAGAACTGAATAAATCTTAGAAAATCATAATAGTCCTATTTTCCTTTTGCAGTGGAAGAATTGGAAGACCAGAAGGGGAGTACTTGCTAGTCACTCTTTCCTTGATGAAAACCAAAGTCTCAGACCTTTACCTTACTCCTGACCAAGCTAAATCTCTTTGACCCCTGCCTAGGTATTTCACAAACTTTTAGTATTTCTTCTAGCTACTTTAAAAAACAAAAAAGAGTATTTTATATTGGGTTTTAAATTATTTGTTATGCAAGAAAAAAATACTGGTTTTAGAAAAATTTAACAAAATAAGAATAATTAACTTTCTAAATCACTTCAAAAAATTCATTCAAAAACCCCTGTTTAATGTCTTAAACAAAACAGCTCTTCCTACTGAACTGTATTCTATGGATGCCTACATCTGATAGCTAGACAAATTTTATTCCATAATCTTGATATCTTGACAAGAGTTTTTTTTTCTTTATAAGCCTTACAGGGCCAACCTATTAAAAGCATTTACATAAAAATATTCGTATTTCTTGGTTAGCATCTTTGATACCACTTCTTTACAGGTATACATAAAAAGCTATTTAAAAAGTCATAAGAAATTGTAAAGGGGAGAAACCTTCAGGAGGATTATAAAACTGCTTACGCTTGAAATCACACACCTGTCGATCCACCTCTGGAAGCAATAAAAGCAGTCGCTGTTGGCAATCTCCAGGAAGGACTGAAAAGGTGTGTTTGTTGATCAGTGCTCGAAGATTTGTATTGACCAGAATGGAGTCTGGTGTCTCAACATCAATTTCAGCACATTTAGTCCTTTTCATTTGTCCTACAAAAATATGAAAAAGAATAAATTAGTGCTCTTTCACATTCCTGTTTCAATCTAAACTACAGCTTGCTCTGCAGTACAAAAAACTCCACAGTTTTAAGTACTTTAAATATCGCACTGTGAAGAAGGTAACACTTAAGGTTCTTAGAAATTTATTCTATGACGAACAAAGCAAGTTTTGCTCATTTGTGAAGGATAAACAAATATAACTTATTTTCTGTACAAAAATAGAATAAGGTTTATAAAAGTGAACCTTTTGACATACTAAAAGTGCATTTTATGTTTGAGACTTATTTCCTGAACAGAATTGAGGAAGTTTATGATAAATGAGACATACACGAAATTTGACAAAAAAAGAAAAAAAAATTCAAATCTATATAGAAATCATACTGAGGCCCTTTTTCTCTTGAGAATTTTTTTCATCGATTTGAATTTGCATTGCCTAAGAAATCTGTTAATGATGAGGTTACAGTCTTTTAAAAGACTGACAGATTTGTGTACACAACGGTTTAAAATGTAATATATATACATATATATATATCTCCACACATATACAAGATTAACTTAGAATATTTGCAAGCCACAACAGAAGATAACTATTCATACTGAAAGTGAACTTATAAATCAGTATGAAAAAGACAAATATCACCAATAAAAAAATGAACAAAGGAAACTAATGGGCAATTCATAGTTGACTAACCCTAAACAGATGCTGAGGTGTTAATATTTAAAGAAATACCAGTTAAACCGATGAACATTTTTGGTCTACTGAAATAGCAAATACTGCAACACAGTGATATTATATAGGACTATGCAGGGAAAAAGCAAAACCACTTTCAAATACACTGGTGGGGCTGAAATTAGTATAATCTTATTACAAGAAAATTTAATAATATACAGCAAAATTTTAATGTGCAAAGGAATCTAGGACCTAGAAATTCTACATTTAGAAATACTTGCACAAAGCTATAAAATCCTGAATGTGGGTAACCTCTGGCTCCTGTTCTAAGTATAAACAAAAGTAATCTCTCTAAAGAGGAAAGGATTTCTCTTAAATAAAGCCCATAGGATTCCTATAACTTGAAATTCAGCACTACCTCACAAAGATTACCCTGACGAACCAGAAGGTAGGTCACTTTGACGAGTCAACAGAAATCAGAAAGAAAAGATTAACACTTAGAATCATTGCTCTCACTGAAACTGACAAATATATAGAATACAGAATAGCTATGTATAAAATGATTAAATAATGTAATTGTAAAGATGAGATAATTAGAAATAAACACAAAGACTTGAAAAAAATAAATGAGACTTCTACAAATATAGAATAAAAATTGTTGAAATGAGATAGTATGAATGGATTAAAGAGCAGTTTAGACACTGTTAAACGGGGAATTTTAACCTAGAATACATAGCCAAACAGTTTACCCAGAATATGGGAAAGATATAGAAGATTAAATATTTTGAGAACTTTAGGAGAAACATAACTGATAGAATGAGAAGGTCTAATATATGCTTGATTGAAGACCCAGGGGGAAAAAAGAGAATGGAAAGAAAGCAATATTTAAAAAACTGACAGTAGTGCATTTACTGGAACTGATGAAAACTACAAAACTAAAGATGTAAAAGCGTAACACATTCAACACAAGATAAAAAGAAACCCATGCTTAGACCTAGCTTAGTAAACCACTCATGAAAGACTAAAAGAATAGCTTGAAAGTATCCATAATGAAGTGAAAGATTTCATAAAAAGGAACAGAATAACAGAAAAATTCTTAACAAAGAAATCCAGAACAAAATGTTTAATAACTATAAAATGATGAGAAAAAAATAACCATCAACCTCTAAGGGTATGTACACCAAACTCTCCTTACAAATAAACACGAAACGAAGAGATTAGAGAGAAGCAAACATTGAGAGCATTTACTACCAAAAGACTTGTTCTAAATAAAGTTCTTAAAAAATGATACCATGGGAAAGAAAATCATTACAGAAAGATGGGCTGGAATATAATGGAAAAAAGTAGATAAATCTACACCAACATTGTTGTATAAAACAATAATATTCTGTCTGATTTGTGAAAATATGGAAAAAAAAACTGAAATGTCAGATAATTTTATTCAAATCCAGACAGAAAAGATCAGTGCTAAATTGTTAAAATTTTTTTAATTAAAAAAAAAAGGAAATAAACAAAAAAAGCAGGACAAAGGCCAACAAAGAAAAACAAGACCGTAGAAATTGGTCCAAATAGATTAACAATTACAATAAATATAGATAAAACTCACCAAATGAAAGATAGTCAAATTGAATTAAAATTTTAAAAATACAGCTAGCTATATGCTCTGTAAAAAGATATACCTAAAGCATGAGGACACAGAGATAAACAAAGTGAAGATGTACCAGGCAAAATCTAACCATTGGAAAGCTGGTGTGTCTTTACTGATATCAAACAAAAGACATTTTTAGTAAAAAATTTAATCAGTGACAGATAAGGTAAATAATGGCAGAGGTTCAATCCACCAGGAAGATTTTAAACATGAAATTATCTATATAAGATAGCTTTAAAATATGTGAAATAAAAAATGATTAAAATGGACAAAGTCACCATTAGGATAGGAGATCTCAACAAAACTCAATTAGTAAGAACTGACTATACCAAAAGCATTCCAAAAAAGAAGAAAAAAAAAGCTGAACTATTTTTCAGATTGACAAGCATGATCCAATAAACAAGAATACTGTGTTTTACAACTAGAATACATTTATAAAATTCATTCAAAAAAAGTCTTAATAAATTTAATATTAGTGGTAATAACAACGATGACCAATCACAGCAGCAGTAAACACTTACAAAGGGCTTCCTAAGTGCCAGGCACTCAACACTGACATGTATTAACTCATTTATTTTTTCACAACCCGATAAAGCAGGAAACCATTTCAAGAATGAGGAAAATGAGGCCCAGATATGGTAACTTGCCCAACATTATACTATTAAGTTGCAGTAAAGAAATTTGTGGCTTCAGACTCTTGTTATTTATCACTATACTATATAAGCACAGGTATCATACAGAGCATGATCTCTGATCACAAGATATTTAAGTTAAAAATTGATAAAAACAAAAATACAAAAATCCCTATATATTTGGTAAAATAAATATTGAAAACTGCAAAATAACTTCTGGGACAAAGGGGAAATCACAATAAAAAAAATATGAAAACTTTTCAAACCAAATAATAACAAAAACAATACCTGGAAGATAAAGGTAAAGGATGGCCCTATTGAAATAGTAACAAAATGTATAAATGAGAAGCAAAGCTTTCTACATTCAAATCCTGGCTTCCTACCACAAATGACATTTTTAATTTGAAGAAATGAAATCACAATATAGACACTAATCGTATTTTTTCTTTCACTGCATATCTTGATCATCTTTCCAAACTACCGCCTACAAATCCACCTTTCTCTTAAAAAAGTTGCACCGTATTACAACTTATGTACCACAACTGGTTTAACTGGACCCCCACTAATGATCATATAGGTGGTTACCAGTTTTTTAGTTGTATACCCATGTTGCAATGCCTCTATATACCTGAAAGCAACATCCTAGTTTCCCTCTGCCATCTAACTGATAGTATGGGAGTGTTAGCATTCCTTGAATAGTTTTTATCATTTTCTGCATTGATGGTGTACCTTCACATCTGATTCAAACTTTAGTTAAATTTTAACTTAAGTGAAACTGAGATGTTGTAAATTATTCTGGTAAACAGTGCCCTGAGAATACTTGTCCATGCCTCAAAGTAGCTCGATTTTTAAAATTTAAAGTTTAAGTCTTCTAATTTTGGTAAAGTTGACCTTATTTTTTTTTTAAGTATAGGTTGCCTTATTCTATTATATTATACTTGAAATGTGAGCTACATTTATTCTTCTGATTGAATATAGGATGTAAAAATATATAACACAACTATTGATCTCACTGACGTTAAAACAAACTATACCAATGGTAACTAAAATAATTTCATGTAAATTACTAATTCAGTTTTATCACTTATATTTTACATAAAATGTACAGTTTCTTTCATGTTTGGAAAGTACTCATTGTGGTAAAATGCTGTAAAATTCCCATGCTGTTTCTTTTAATGCGTATTTGCATGAAAGAAGAACTTTCATTTACTTTTTGACCATTAGGTCAAACTTAGATAAACTATGTCTTCTTTTTTTAATAGTTAATTTTTACTAGTTTTGTATGGAAGTTTTTAATTCTCAGTACATAATTTCTCAATTTTGTACACCCACATTTCTACATTAATCGAATGAAGATACTGAAATTGGGACTTCAACTGAATTGAAATTAAATAGAGGTTCCAAAAGGAAAAACTTGTTCTGTTTATCGCCATGTCTCTCGGGCCCTAAACCAGGGTTTGGCATATTAGCATATCTTCTGTAAGTATTTGTTTAATAAATGCATATTTTTAATCTTTGGCAGTTGAACTGAAGATCAAAGGGTATATTCAGTTTATGACAGATAGTGTCTCTTAAGAAAAAGTACACTAGTTTATAATGCCACCTATAATCAAACCAGAAAGAAGTTGACTGAAAATATTATGAATTTTATTCTCAAACTTAATAGTTTGGAAGGGTCTGGAATAATAAATGAATATAGAATAATTTCCCCCTAGAATTCTGCCAGCAATGCTGCACATTCTTTGAGCTTCTATATTTCTGAGATGTCTGCCATCCTAATTTTTGAATCTTTATATGTAAAGTATTTTTTTCTCTGTGGAGATTTTTTTGGAATCTTCTCATTATCCTGGGTGTTTTGAAATTCCAAAAGAATGTGCCTGGGAATGTTTCTTTTTATTCATGTTTTGATATCAATTATGTACTTTCAGCCTGGAATCTACGGCTTTCAATTCTATGAAAGGTTCTCGTATTACTTCTCTTATCTTTCATACTTCCTTTTCAATATCTGCTAGTCCTACTATTAAAGATATTGGATAGCCTAGATTGGTGTTCCAATTTTCTTACCTTCTCTCTTCTCTCCTTTTAAAACTCTCTTTTGACCTATGTTCTGGGAAATTTCATCACCTTTAACTTTTTGTATCTCTATTAGAACATTTTATTTCTATTATCATGTAACTTAATATCATGTTTTATGATTTTTTTTAACACAGTATTCTGTTCTTTCATTGGTGCAATATCATCTTTCATTTCTTTTTCTGGATATTATAGTTCAAAAAGTTATAAATTTTGTTTTAAATTTTCTCCTTCTGAATTGTCTCTGTTTCTTTGGAGTCTATATTTCAGATTTTGTCTCTTATGATGGAGGTTTTCTTCTAAAATGATCCTTGGTAATCATTAAGTAAAAGATAGGCACTTCCTAGGCTGACTGCAAATTCTGAATGCATGGATGGGTCTCATAGGCTGATGAGCTCCACAGCAGTGTGATCAAGATGATCTCTGTTTAGTTGGGAATCTATAACTTTGCCTGCAGACTTTTTTCTGAGTTTATTCAATTTTTTTAGGTACCAATCCACCAGTCTCCTGCTAGAGCACAGGTGGGGAGGAAGAAGGAAGTAGTGGTGGTAGAAATATGCCTCATTAATACTGGCAGCCAAGCAAGAGGATCACTAGTCAGTATTGGTATTTTACTTGATTTCCCTAATTTCAGTACATTGCCTCACTGTCTGCCTTCACCTATGTAGAGTATCTCTGAATTTGAAATCTGGATGGTTTCACTTCAAAATAAACCCCCTGTCTCCTACTAGGGTGAGCTATCAAATTGCTTCTTATTAACTTTCAAAGAAGGTCCTTCTTTTTTCAACCTCATGTCTCACCCTTCTCTGCTATGATACATGATAACTCCAATTTTGGAACTTTTCTGGTATTCTGCAGCCTTAACTGGCTTGCTTATTACTGGCATCTGTTCCTTAGCTCTGTGAAAAACTCCATCCGGTTTTCATCTTTCAAAATGGCTGGCATTGCCTGCCCATCTGTTGTCTTTTTTTCGCCCTTGTGGATTTAATCTTTTGTGTTTCCGTATTCTCATTTTAGTGAGGCTCAGAGGAAGCAAGAAAAAAGGTTCAGTTTGCCATGTTTAATTATAAGCCCTTCTACTTTTCTGTACTAGTTAGAAATAAAACATAAATAATGCTGGACAAAGCAACCTATTGTCGGAAAAAGGAATAAAGGACAAAGTAGCTGATAACAGATCTTAATCTGAAAAAAAGTATAAGGGAAGAACAAGAAGAACATGGAGACAGTCAAGACCTCACAGTAAGTAACAATTAAGTGAAGGAGCTGATAAATTTCAGACACAGTTGATAAATTAAGGCATGAGAATTGCCATGTTTGTAACTTACTTGTGTGAAGTCTGTCAGATCTTTGGAATGACTTCTTCCCCAAGCCTAGCAAAGGATTTTCCACTTTAACTGAAGAAGAAAAGCTAGAGTTTGAGTTCTGTGGGCTGCTTGACTGTCCATCAGATTGTTTTCCTTCCCATATAGCTAGGGGAGAAATATATAGACTGGTGAAATTGAGGTTATTGAGAGAAATCAATTAATCAAACAATTAAATCATTCAACATTAAGAGGAGTTATGTATGAGGCAACGTGACCTTGCAAATGTGCTTTGAGTCTGAGAACTAGGACTCAAAAAGTAAAATAAAATCCCTTTCTTCCGGCACATTATGTGCTTCTAGTGGTAAACATCCTTCCTAACGAAAATGCAAAGTTCTGCAAGACAGTTTAAATCTGGCAGGCCCATATAATCAGCTGGTGTCAAAATGAGCTGTGTAGTAAAACACAAAGTGTGTACCTAGATCGGTTTAGATTAAAAACAAAACAAGCAACTATGACAAAAAATCCAAAGGTCTGTAGATATGTCCAATGGAAAGTGAAAGGCAGCGTGTACTCCTAGGAAAACCTTTCAAAGGAGAGGAGTGGTGAAGAGTTCAGTTTGAGCATCTTTTGTATCAAAAAACATCAGTTTTTTAAGGTTACTAATTAGAGGCTTCCAAATATTAGATAAGACATATTGGAAATTAGTTAATGATCTCATTTTAACATACAAACCCCACTCATGTATTTTTTAATAACCGCATTACTATCTTGTATACATTTTCCACTTACCCTGGAAGGATTTCTACTAATGATTTGGAGGCATGAGGATTATTTAAATTAATATAATAATTTAAAAATAAGTGACAAAGTATAAAAATTGAAAAGTCAACACAAAAATATCAGAAAAAGAAACTTCCATTGAAAAGACACATAGTCTACCTACCAGGTTTGGCAGTTACAGAGTCGCTGACTGTTTTGACAGTCTTCAGAGAAATCTGGGTGGAGGATATGGACATGCTTGGCCGGCATTGTTGCTGCTGCTGCTGCTTCTTCTGCTGTTGCTGTTTTAGAGCCTATAAAGAGAAAATTGACTATAAGAAACAAAACAAATCAGTTTTTAGTAATAACAAAAAGTAAATGATTTCTTTACAAGTGGTAAAGAGCATGCTGATCATCCAATTTCTTTGAAATCTATCAAAGTAAACAAACAAACAAACAAACAAAAAAACTAAATTAAACTGATTAAACAAACAGAAGGCCTAAATGATCCTCTTAAGAGTTTGGATATTTTTTGCTAGTATTACTCCTTTATATAAATACGGAAATAGTCACTAACATTTTTTAGAGCTTAAAAATCACCAGTAAGCCATTGACTTTCCATACTTGTAGTTTCCAATCATTTCTGGAAATAAAATTATAGACCTGAAACCAAGAAGAATTCCATTTGCATCAACTCTATGTAGAAATGTAATATTTAGTTTATGTATGTTTCAGAGGTGCTACAGTTAAATGAAAGGTAATGAACAACTATTTGAGTTTGAACTTGTGTAAGAGCAATAAGATTTGGCCCAATGACAAAATCTCAGCAATTTATAGCAATGCAGTAAATAGAAGGAAGAGAAGATTAGAAAATACTAATTCTAAGAATAATGGGGTCCCTTCCTTCTGGCTATTTCCGAATGTTTCTATTTCTATGATGTTCTTAGTTTATAGAATATACCAAACTAAACTATTTAGAGTGAACAGAAAGATAAATAACTTCCCAGAATTTAATCATGAAGCTATATAAATGCCACTTTTTAACTTATGATTTTAAAAAAAAAGACAAACTAAGAAAGTAAAGCTCCATTCCAGGAAAAAGTTAAAATCTATGACCTTGCTAAATTGCCAATTCAAGCTTTAACCTTCAAGACTATCAAGCAGAAAAGTGTGAAATAACTGGCTACCTATTTCCCATGACCTCTTCACAATATAGTTTTCTCCTGCTTTATTTTCACACATATCTCTGGCTCTGCTATAAAGACACAGTGGCAACAGCTCATCTCCTTTATCTAAGCTGTCAATGGAGAAAAGAACTGAGAGAGCCAGGTATCTGGCTTACATTCCCTACAGCATTTATAATAGGTGAGGCAGAAGCACAGTGTGTAAAACAATGTCAGTGTTGTCTGATCATCGACTCTAGCTTATCTCTCATTCTCTGCAATCAAAACAGAAAATGTTCATAGGCTTCCTAGGTAGCACTTCTTGCTACTCACAGTATCCAGGTCATTCTAGGTTAATGCAAAATTTCAATAGAACCATTTGATCTCATCTATTTCTTCTGTGATCATATAAATCGAGACACATGATGGAAATAGAATAACTTACAGTCTCTCTATTTAAAAACTGTACATACTCAGTTTTCCTTCCCTCATTGTTAAAAAACAAACAACATCAATAAACCTTCATTATAGTAAAGGATATCTTATATTTAAGTAATTTTTTCTCACCTAATACTATGAAAGCCGTAATCTAATTTACACAATTTCTAATATTGGTGTTCCCTAAAGAAAATAAATATATATGTCATGAATTAGCTAACAAGGTTTAGGAAAATATTTCCTTTTTCCCTGTGGAAAAAAGCACCTTATACTTTCTAAAATCTTCCCCAAACCTTATAAAACTCTAAGTGTTACAGGATACCCAGGTAGGCAGTAATGATATTATCAAATTGTTGATATCTTTTTTAAAAAGCACTTTTGGGGTTTAAACACTTTAAGATCTACATAATTTTGAAAATTTTATTTTGACTCCCCCACTCAGTCTTGGTTCCTAATCCTCAGAAGTAATCAGTCATCAATTTATTTTTCCTTGTTAAGCTTTTTTAACACTTACATTATCTTGTTTGTATATACATGTTCATGTTTCTATTAAAACATATAGTCTTATGGGAATGTGTATTTTCTATATGAATGGTATCTGCCCCACATGTCATAACACAACTTAATTTTAACAATTCAGCATTATAGTGTGACATTTCCATGTCTATACATACAGAACAACCTCATTACAAAGTAAACTTTTAATCTTGCATAACTGTCCAGCATTTAGATATGCCATTATTTATTAAGGAATTCATTAATTGATATGTATTAGGATTTTTGCATACTTCTTGCTATTATAAACTTTAATGCAAATATTGTTCTGTGTGTTTATATATATGTATTTTTCTAACATCAGTTTCAAAATGTTCAAATGCTTAGCCATGAAGTATACGCATTTAAAATTTTAATAGATATTACAAAATTTCTCTCCAAAGTAACTATATAACAATTTATATTTCATCAGCAAACCACCAGTAGCTATTTTCCCATAAACTTGTCAGTGCTTGATATAAAATTTGTATACTAAAAGAAGTCTATTATTTTGTTTCTTTATTTACTAGTGAGTTTACATTTACTGACCATTTGAATTTCAAAAAAAATCAAAAGCTAGTTCTTCAAAAAGCCCCCCAAAACAGACAAACCACTGGCAAGTAGCAATAGGAAAAAATAAGATACATTACAAATAAACAATATTGAAACAAAAAGAAAAGACAAAGAATACTATGCACAACCTTAGACCAAAATTGGAAAAAATCAGTGAAACGGACCTTTTCTAAAAAAAGTAATCCAAAATTGGCTCAAAAAGTAGAAAATCAAGAGACTAGTAAAGGTAGATAAAACAAAACTAAAATGCTAGGAAAACAATTTTAAAAGGTAAGATTTACAGAACTTTTAAGGAAAAAATAAATTCTACAAAATTTTCCAAGAATCTAGAAAAATACAGAGCTACATGATTTATTTTATGATGCTAGAACAATCCTGGTTCCAAACTGTTCATGGATAGTACAAAAAGAAAGAAAAAGAAAAATCCAAGCTAAAATCTTTTTAAAAATTCCATAACATGTTTAAAAATATGTAACAAATATATAGTTTATTTTAGAGAGCTAAATATAGATTAGCATTAGAAAATCTAGCCATGGAATTCTATAGATTTAAAGAGAAAAGCTACCTAAATCGTCTTAATAAATGCTGAAGAAAACAAACCTGAAAAATTCAATTCCTATTTATAATTTAAAAAACAAACACACAAACGAAAACCTCTTAGCAAATTAGAAACAAATTAAAATGTGATTAAAAAAAAAAGTATCTACCACAAACCAGCAACTGAGAGGTGCATAAATTATTAAATCCAAATTGGGAAACCGAATAAAATTTCTCCTTTTTAAAAGGATATAATGTCCTTCTGTTCAAAAAATTTTCAATGGCTGCCAGAGTCTTGCATTTTTAATGTAGGAGATAAGACTTCTGATAAACACAAACTAGCATGATTACCTGCTTTAGTGCCTTCTTGCTGTGCTTCTGTGATGGAGAAATGACTTTACCTGCAGGAATGGTGGGTGACGGGCAGCCTGACTGGGGAGAGGATGGCTGTGACGGTCTTGACGATACTAGGGGGAAAAATGACAATGAAAAACTGCGTTATCAAAGTTGATATCACGCACCATTCCTTCCCCAATCGTATGCTGCTACCTGTATTAAGAACTGTGACCAAACACTTTTGGGAAGGATCTTCTTTTTGGAGTTCTATGGCAAACAGCCTCCCTTTTCAGTTTATTTCCTCAGAAAGCTCTAGTGAAGGATGATAGGATGGGAAAGGGATGGGTGTTAGTATTCATTACTATTCATTCTTAAATTTTTCAAAAGAATTGACTGAAGAAGTGGGAAAGAGACTATAAACCATTATTCATCAAGTTAGATAAAACTTAGAAAAGATTCTCTAGCCTGTTGGACAATATGTGTGTTCCTAAGGTAAACTGAATGACAATATGATAGAGTGAAAGGGCCCTGGATTGATGAATGGGTCCCAGTTTTCCCTATTTTTAAAATAAAGGCAATAAAACCATTCCACCTCAAAAACTCTACCATAGCTTTAATACTTATATTCCTTCATCTCTAAAATCAATAGTTTTAGGCCTACCTGTATTAAGAGGGCACTTTAGGATTTCTCTAATGGAAGCAATGTAGTTTATAAAATATAACCACTCTCTACTTCATCACTAGCTGTTTTATACCCCATAGCATAGCCAAATTTTGGTCTTATGTGGAGGGTCTTCCCCTTGAAGAGCCTATACCACTTACAATAAAAAGTAATTGATCTTTATGTTCTATAAAGTTTGACAGTGTATTATGTATGAGATAAACTGCTGATTCGGACTATTTAATAAAAATAATAGTCACTACTGCTAGTGATAACTTTAAAGACTCCATGTTTACTAATGCTTTCTCCTTTCACAGTAGTTGGACTGAAAATGGTTGGATAGCAAAATGACATCCCATGGTATGGTTAAAGAGCTTTAAGATACCATATAAAGTATGTTGGTAGGCAGCTACCTAACATGAAAATGCAGAAACATGTTTGATTGGAATATACAAGTTTTGGAATACAGCATTTCAATGACTCTTAGCTATCCCACGAAAGGAGTACACAGGAGAGAACACTTAAAGAGAACAAGAGCAGAAAATATTAAGAAGATGACTTAGCTACGTGATTTTAGCTTTGTATCCTAACCCTTGTGATATAGTTTATACATGGGAAAGAATTGATTACATGCGAAAAAGAAAAAGTTCATTGTACTATATCACACAAAAATAAAGTTAAATAATTCTGGAGATGGTTGAGCAATGAAAAGAAACCATACACCCTCTACACTTAGATGCTGAATAATTTTTAAAATACCAGATTTACTGAGATGTAATTTATACATACCATACAATTCACCTAATGTGTAAAATTCGATGGCTTTTAATATATTTGCAAAGTTGTGCAACCATCACAAATCAATTTTCATAACCCACTAAAAACCCCTATACTGGTTAGCTGTCACTCTTCTTTCCCCTAAACTATGCCCCTAAGTCCCCAGCAATCACTAATCTACTTTTGTCTCCATGGATCTGACTATTCTGGACATTTCATATAAATGGAATCATATAATATGTGCTCTTTTGTGACTGGCTTTTTTATACTTAGCCATGTTTTGAAGGTTCATCTATGTTAGAGTAGGTATCAAAACTTCATTCCTTTTTATCAACAAATATTATTCCATTGAATGCATACACTTTTTTGCCTTTAAGAACAATGACATGTATTCATTAGTGGAATTTTCTATTGGAAATGTTTTCAATTCTCCCGGATTCATACCTGAAAGTGGAATTGCTGCGTCTTACAGTAACTCTATGTTTAACTTTTTGAGAGACTGCCAAACTGTTTTACAAAATGGCTACACTATTTTTTAATTCCACCAATATATAAGACTTCTAGTTACTCTACATCCTTGCCAATACTTGTTATTGTCTTTCTGCTTTGAGCAATGTTTTCAAAGGGACATAATGAAAACAAAGTTTAAAACTATTAACTAGGTTTATTATTTTCTTTTTAATGTTTTGCATAAATCTGAGAATATACACTTCCTCACTTGCCTCAAATACTGTCTGAAAATAAACAGAAAACAAACCAAACAACCAAAATAACCTCATTAGAGAATGTAAAACTTCTACTTCGCAGCCTGAAAAAGAGACATTAAGCTATCTGTAATCACCAGGGCACACTGTTTGGAATGTTTCCCCTCAAGGCAAAAGCCCTTTCTAACAAATGCAATCACACACCTATGTCAAAGCCAACTGAACTAAATCATGCAGATTCCAAGACCCACCAATGAAGAACATTCATCCCCCAGAGCTGACTTAATGCCAAGTACTGGTCTCATAATTTCTATGAAACTTAAACTTTGTTCTGACTTTAAAATATTAAAGGCTCAGAACTACAAACAGCAAACAAGATTTAAACATACCTTGAGAAACATCTCTCTGTGAGTCCTTTAAGGGCTACACTGTCTTCAAAGACACACTAATTGTATTAGAGCAATAAAGAATTAAATATCTTCCATGTATCTAGCAATCTCTGCTAGCTAGGTTCATTTGAACAGGATTTCATTGAACTCTTGTAACTACCCTCTAAGGTGGTTACAAGTTTCCTTGCTACCCCACCAAACTCCTCTACCCTCTGAGATAACTAAATATCCATATTGATATTTCTCTATGCAAATAAAAATATGAAAAGATTTCTAACACATAGTTATAAATAAATAAAAAACAGACATTCATGTGCATATTGTGATATTATCTAAATTTTACGCATCAGGAAATTTAATTGGCTTGCCAAAGGACACAGTTAGTAAGGAGCACAGCCAAGACTTAAACTTGGTATTTATTTTCAGAATGAGTGGGTACTTGTGGTGGACTGAATGGTGGCCACCAAAAAGTTATGTTCATGTCCTAAGCCCCAGAACCTATGAATGTTAGGTTATTGGGAAAAAGGGTCCTGGCAGATATAATATAGTTAAGGATCTTGAGAGATCACTCTGGGTTATCCCAGTGGGTCCTAATTCCAATGACAAATGTCCTGAGACACACAGAGTAGAGAGACACAGAGGAGAAGGTGATGTGAAAACAGTGTAATGTGGCCACAAGGCAAGTTAGTAACCACCAGAAGCTACAAAATACAAGGAACACATTTCTCCCCTAAAGCCTCAGTAGGAAGTGCAGCCCTGCTGACACCTTGACTTCAGACTTCTGGCCTAAAGAACTATGACAAAACAAATTTGTTGCTTCAAAGCACCTAAGTTTGCGGTAATTCATTACAGCAGCCTCAGAAAACTACTACAGTACCTAAAACTGATTTTCTTTTTTAAAGTATTCTCAACTCACAGATGTTTACATACTTGAAATGTTTAAATCAAAAGCAACCATTATAAATTTGGCACTCTAACTGCCCTTTTTTGGGATAGTGGGAGCTCCTTCGAGTTGTAAACCATCTTTGGGGCATGGCCCCAGCAGCATCTGACTGCTTCCATACTATCTGGCACAGGAGTCTCAGGCAAATTTTGTGTAATTTTTTTGTCCAGAATTGGATCGGCTACTTTTCCAAGGAACTCTGATACCTTTTAATTGCAAAAAGTATTAAAATATCATGCTCTGCACACTCATGGTTCTCACTGCTTACTAGGGTTCCACAGGTTCTAGGACTTTTCAATGGTTGCAACAAGTCTCTTTTTAGGAGGAAAAAAATAAATACATGCATAGATAGATACCAAAGTCAAATTAGAATTACATGACTGTCACTTAACTTTTTTGATTTTTTATTTGTCACATTTCTTCTTCCCTGATAATCTTGGTTCCTAATAACATTACTGTAATTAATTTGCTATTATAGACCTAGTTTCCAAAAACCCATGCTAATGTAATTGCTGAAAATATGATACTGAATCCGGCTTAAGATTTCTTTGTGTCCCGTCTCCCATACCTAAGAGATATATCTCATAGTAACTTGCCTGTGTCATTAGGCAACAAACTTGACATATACTGAGTTTGCTTTGTTTCGTATTCTTAGACTTTTAATAACTTGTTTTAATTATATAAAGCTATAAAAAAGTTTCTTTCATTTAAGTCCAGCATCCTCCCTTGTCTACACTACTTTATCAACTCTCTTGTATTGCTTTTTTTTTTGTATTTTTATTTTAGTGAAAGCAGTGTTGAGTATGTATTTTTTAATACTTTCATTTTTTAAGCAAAAAATCATGTACTATAAACTACCAACTTGATTTTTTATTTAATATAATTACTATATCTGAGGAATTATCTTAGAACAGAATATAGAGATCTTCCACATTCCTTTTAACAGCTGCACAGATTTCTATTGTGCAGATATACCATAATTTCTTCAACCAGACTTGGATGACTATTTTGGTTCTTTCTGGTATTCCGATCTTTTTACTACAACATCTGAACCAGCAGTTCTTAAGATGTATTACCTAGAACACTATTACTACCAAAAAATCTATTGGAAATGCAAATTACTGGATACCAGCCCAGATCTACTGAATCAGAGACTCTGAAGGTGGAGCTCAAAAATCTGCATCATAAGCTCTCCAAGTGATTCTGAAGCATCTCAAGTTTGACATGCTCTGTCTTAAGCTATGCTATGCTATTTTGTATTGTTGACAGTGTATCTATGGGTTGACTTTTAGAAGTAGGTTTGCTAAATCAAAGGATAAAAATGCTTCTGAAAACAAAAGAAAAGCTTCACTATTCTCAGGTTTTAAAAGGAATTCGCACGTTTTCCTTTAGTATTTGGTTTCATGTTTTTACATTTATTTTATCTTTCATTCGTATAGACTTTATCCTGGAGTACTGTGTGAGAAATCCACTTTCATCTTTTTGGCTATTCAGTTGTTCTAACACCTTTGCACATATCTTACACAAAGGTCATGATCTGAATTTTTGTTGTTGATGTAGCTACTGCAAATGTGTTCTCCTCTTACATATACACATAGAGTGTTATGTATATCTATGGTGGATGGTTGCCATATGCTAATTTTACTTACATCCTGCTACTTTATTAAATTCCCTTATTTATCAATTTTTATCTTCTTTGATTCTTTTGAGTTTGTCAGATACATAATCAGATCACCTGTACACAAGTAGTTTTCCCTTGTCATTTATTGTTCTAACTACTTTCTCTTGCTTACTTGTGTTAAGATAAACACCTCTAACATAATATATAAACATTAGGGATATTGCAGATTCAGTCCCAAACCACTGCAATAAGGCATCTAGATGCATGAATCTTGATTTCTCAGTATATATAGAAGTTTATACGATACTGTAGTCTGTTAAGTGTGCAATATTCATTTTTTTAAATGTACATCTTAATTAAAAAATACTTTATTGCTAAAAAAAAATGCTCATCATCTGTGCCTTCAGCAAGTAGTAATTTTTATTGCTAAAAAATGCTAACCATCACCTGAGCTTTCAGCAGGTAGTAATCTTTTTGCTGGTGAAGGGTCTTGCCTCAGTGTTGATGGCTGCTGACCGATCAGGGTGGTGGTTGATGAAGGCTGGGGTGGCTGCGGCCATTTCTTAAAATAAAACAATGAAGTGTGCCACATCCATTGACTCTTCCTTTCATGAACAATTTCTCTGTAGCATGCAATGCTGTTTGGTAGCATTTTACCCACAGTAGAACTTCTTTCAAAATTGGACTCAATCCTCTCAAACCTTCCCGCTGCTTTATCAATTACATTTACATAATATGCTAAATCCTTTGTTGTCATTTCAACGATCTTCACAGCATCTTCACCAGGAGATTCTACCTCAAAGCACTACTTTCTTTGCTCATCTACAAGAAGCAACTCTCATCCACTAAAGTTCGTATCATGAGACTGCAGCGGTTCTGCTACGTCTCCAGGCTCCACTTCTAATTCTACTTCCCTTGCTGTTGCCACCACATCTGCAGTTAGGTCCTGCACTAACATCTTGAACCCTTCAAGTCATCTCCAAGGGTTGAAATCAACTTCTTCCAAACTTCTGTTTATGTTGATGTTGACCTGTTCCCATGTATCATGAAATGTTCTTAATGGCATCTAGAATGGTGAATCCTTTCCAGAAGGTTTTCAATTTTCTTTGCCCAGATCTATCAGAGGAATCATTTACGGCAGCCTTATAAAATACATTTTTCTTTCTTTTTGACTTGAAAGTCAAAATTACTCCTTGATCCATGGGCTGCAGAATGGATGTTGTTTTTCAGCAGGCACGAAAACATTAATCTCACTGTACATCTCCATCAGAGGCCTTGGGTGACCAGGTGCACTGTCAATGAGCAGTAATATTTTGAAGGGAATCTTTTTTTCTGAGTAGTAGGTCTCAACAAACTATGTTGTAAACAGATTTGCCATCATTGGGCTTTGTTGTTCCATTTATAGAGTATAGGTAGAGAAAATTTAGCATAATCCTTAAGGGCCAGAGGATTTTTGGAATGCTAACTGAGCACTGGCTTTAACTTAAAGTCATAGCTGCATTAGCCCCTAACAAGAGAGTCAAGTCGATCTGTCCTTTGAAGCCAGGTACTAAGTTCTCTAGCTATGAAAAGTCCTAGGTGGCATCTTCTTCCAATATAAGGCTGTTTTATGAACACCAAAAATCTCTTATATAGCCACCGTCATTAATTACCTTACCTAGATCTTCTGGATAACTTGCTGCAGCTTCTACATCAGCACTTGCTGCTTCACCTTGCACTTTTATGTTACAGAGTTGGCCTCTTTCCTTAAACTTCATGAATCAACCACTGCTGGCTTCACACTTTTCTTCTGCAGCTTCCTCGCCTCTCTTGGTTTTCACAGAGCTAAAGAGAGTTAGGGTCTTGTTCTGGTTTAGGCTTTGGTATAAGGGAATACTGTGGTTGGTTTGATCTTCTATCTGGACCACTAAAACTTTCTCCATATCTGCAATAAAATTGTTTCACTTTCTCATCATTTGTATGTTCACTGGAGCAGCACGTTTTATTTTCATGAACTTTGCCCTTACCTTCACAACTTGACTAACTATAAGCTGGAAGAGACCTACCTTTTGGCCTACCTTGGCTTTCCACATGCCCTCCTCGTTAAGCTTTATCATTTCTGGCATTGATTTAAAGTGAGAGGCGTGAGACTCCTCCTTTCACTTGCACATTTAACAGCCACTGTAGGGTTATGAATTAGCCTACTTTCCATATTATTGTATCTCAGGGAATAAGGAGGCCCAAGGAAAGGGAGAGAGACGGGAAATAGCCAGTTGGTAGAGTGGCCATAAAACATACATTTATTAAGACTGCCATCTGACATAGACAGAGTTAGTGGTGCCCATAAACAATTACAATAGCAACTTCACAGATCACTACAAGTATAGGAATGATGAAAAAGTCTAAAATACTGTGAGAATTACCAAAACGTGGCACAGAGAGCATATGTTGTTGGAAAAATGGCAATGGCAGACTTGCTTGACTCAAGGTTACCATAAACCTTCAATTTGTAAAAAACATATCTGTGAAGCACAATAAAATGAAGTGTGCTGTGTAAGAACCAAGATAGTAGAATGGAAATGAATTCTTTCAACCTATATATCAGTGGTTAGAAATAAATTGAACTAACGTAAACACTAGTGAGCAGAAAATAAATCAAAGAAGCTAGTATATTAACTCAGATACTAAAAGGTCTAGAAACAAAATCTTGTTCCTCTTGGTATGTGGCTATGAAAATCTGAGTTAGCAGTGTTGCCCTTCTCTGATCCATACCACATACCTTAATTTTTCTAAGAAATTATGTACTCCTACAACCTATTAGCACTAAAAATTAACAATCTGATCCCAACTTCTTTTCCCTTCTTTTTCTATAAATCCCATTTCAACCAAACTTTTCTTCCTCTTGCTTCCTGAAAATACTGTACACATACTTCCACCTTCTTGCCTTCATATATGTTTTTCCTATGATATACTGTCTTCACTAGAGGAAAGGATAGTATATTAAAATTTTCTATAGCTCAAACAATGCTTACTAAAATCCAGGTAAAATTAACTACTCTCTTCATTAATGCTGTCATAATATGACAAATATAAACACATTATTAAGTTATTCTCTAATGGTCTGCTTATTTTTCTATACCTCTAGATATGGGTGAGGCTCACATCTTATTCAAACTGGTTTCCCAAATACCTGGCAAAGAGTACATACTGGAGAAAGACTAGTGTAGCAAATAGTTTCGATAGAGATGTTTCTTTGGTTTTGTAAATAAATTAAAGGCCTAAACAACACTTGTCAAGATTATATCTTGATCTACTGGTCTTCCAATATGTACTGCTCAATAGATTAAAAGCACTCGTTTAAAAACATACTCTGATTAGAAACAAAAATGCTTTCATATACGCATATAGCATAACAAAAAATTAACAAATTCTGTTCCAAAAATCAGTGGTTACTTATTATCTGACTTTAAAAAAAAAGTCATCCAAAAAAGCACAGGAGAACCTAGTAGAGAAATGACTTTTTAAGCTTAAAATTAAGTGTTTTCAGAAAAAACGTTTAAAACAAATTTTAGAACTTGTGCTCCTTAGAGCCAGCTTTACATAGTTCACTGAAATAGTTTCAGGTTGTTGATGTTTATGCACCACCGAGCATATACATTCACAAAGTACTGCTTTTCAGATACATTATACCACTGAGAATCTGTAATTTCGACAGGTGATTATTATGCTGAACAAGTCTAAAACATATGCAGTAGTCATATTAGTTACACTTGAATTTAAAGCTTTAGTAAATAATCATTGACAATATTTTATTTTATCCTGAAAACATTCAATGGGCCCTTCTGAAGTATTAGAGAGACCTTCAGAAATAATGAAACAGTAATATCAAAACTAAAACTTAGTTGTATAACGTTGAGGATTAATAACTGAAAGACTGATATCATTTGAAGTTTCCAAAATTGTTTTAATCTTCAAAAACAGAAATCCTCTCGTTAGGGAGAGTTTTTATTTTCACAATAGTCTTTCTTTAGAGAAATTTCATTTCCAAAAGTAACAGGTCATTTTAGTTATAATTCTATGTCCCTTCTTCTCACAATGAGTGCAGTCTATGGAGAGGCCATACCTGAACACCTTCCTTTGCTTCTGGGTACCCTAACTATCCAGGTATTAGTAGTGTAGCCATATTTAATACATGACAGAGCTAAAACCTCCAACTGAGCCACCAACCACCCCAGAGGAGAAGAGAACATCACTCCCAAGGGTCTCTCCTCACATAAGTTAACTTTGCCTAAAAGGAGTTTTTCTCCCTTGTATACTTTTTAAAGAAGACATTTTTATACATAATCACCCCCATTTAGTAACTTAACACATATATAAATAATGTTAGAAGGCTGGGAGGTCTATGGTATTTGAAATAACTCCAAACACAATATGTATCAAATTTGATTCAGTTCTGGACAAGCAGTAAAATTAATATTACATCATGCTCCTGGAAAGAATTAGTAATTCCTTATAGATGAAAAGGTACATTTCACATATATAATTTTTTTTCTTAAGACACTTTAAAAGCAGACCAAAATCTAACAAACTTTTCTCTATCAGAAGATAAAAATAATACTTTTGCAGTTGCTTCATGTTGCAACATTTATATTTTAATTTGGAGAAAGGGCAGAAACTTCACTCAAATAAGCAACAGAAAAAGTTGATTTTAATCATTTTTCTGGAGTTATTCCATCTTACCTTGGTTTGGAATTCCATAAAGCTCTTCTCTGAACACTGTTTCCTGTCTAAAAGTTAGAAACCAAAACTACAAACTTCTAAGTTCTTCCACTTTATATGGAAATCAATAAGCTAGTTTTAATATTGGACTGAATTTCAACATTCTATTCTCTGTTCCTATTTAGCTGAAAGGTATACCTATATCAAGTTTCTATCGATTTTCAACTAGAACTATCAGTTTTGCTGTCGGAGCTCTTTATTTTTGTACATAAAAGGAAGTGGGTTTTGATACTATCTCGATGTTCTTCCTGTCTTACCATGCATTTGAAATAAAGTGATGTTAGATTGAGTGTAAAACCCCCAAATAAGAAAAAGGATTAGGCACAATTAGTTTGCTTTACCTTTATTAATAACTACAACTAATTTAGAACTGCTTTGCTGCATGCTGCTACTATCACTGCTAACTACAAGTTTTCCACTTTAATACGCACAAGACTACAAAAACAGTCATAAATGCGTAACTAAAATGTACGTATCTGGGCCATATGCCATGCGCATGACTCATGAATGACAGAAGCACTTTCTATGAGACTAAATCCTTCTTCATTATTGGTAGCTCAGTATTTATCCACTTCTTAATATCAGAGCTGCTAAACACGAATTCCATATGCTGACATGTGTACTTCTCATCTCCATATTCCAAACACCACACACTGCTCATTCTACTCTCAGTTTAAGACTACCTACAATCAAAAATTAAATTTATAAAACATCTCATCATAATGTAAACTGAGGTTAAATATTCAACACTGTTAACAATTTTAGAAGAATGAATCAAAAGTAGTTCAAAAATAATTTACCTGGACCACAATATTGAATTTGCTATTACTTGCTGTTGGTATCTTCTATTATTATGTCAAGTGTTGGACAAGGTTATGTTATTTTAATCTATTAAGCTACCAACAATGAAGTCCTATTGCTATTTCTTAGATCTTCCTGTGTCATAAAACATTTCCCTTAAATTCTTTGAGACAGCCTTTAACCACCATGTAACAGCCACTACTCAAAACAGCTACTATAGCATATGTGGCTACTGAAAAGTGAAGACCTCCAAAACCATGATTTTGTTTCCAATTTATCTGTCTGGCCTCCTTTAATACTGATTTCCCTGTTTCTAGTCACATCCATAAATTATGAACCTTTCTAACTGTTTCTCGAGCCTGATGACTTGGCTTGGTTCCTAATCTTAGATCCAAACTTATTTTTTTTTTAGTTTAAAGTGGGGAGACACAGAGGAGAGACAGACCTTAACACGTTTGGCTCCACCCTTCCAAAAAAGGTCCTTAATGCATACAGGAATAGAAGGCCCTGGACCACACCTCCTTTCACTACTGACAGGGATTACTTTAAAAATATATATCAGAATATTGGTCAGAGGTCCTGACTGTCTTGTCTGTATTTCGTTCGTTTCCAGCAGTTGAGGTCTGGGTTGCTCTCTAAGTGGTTGTGATCTTAAAGCAAAAATCCTCGATTCTCTCCAGGAGTAGCACACTCATTAACATAAGGATAATAATGAAGAAGACTATTTTTCTAATATAGTTCTCTATCAATAGTTTTAAAGGCACTTAATGAGTCAAGTATTCTAACAAACATAACTCTAGCTTCTAGATCCAAAGACAGCTCATCTAAAACTCACACTTTAGAGGATATCCAAAGCTAGGAAAACTCTTAGATGTCTATTTTGCTCTGGAAAATTAGTCCAGAGCAAAAAAATTTTTTGTATCAATTCTTACAAAGGAATCACACTATGAGCTGGCTTAAAATCTGCCTTGCCATACATATATGGCTAACTTTACTAATATTTGAATAAAAACAATTTTCCCTCTTCAAGACTGACAAGAAGCTACAGATAATTAGAAAGAATAGGCAATACGATGTATCTATCCTTAAATGAAAAATCCATCCCAGGGAAGCTACAGCAATGAAGACATTCTTTAAAGAAAGATTTTTGGGTAAAAACTATGAGGCAGACATCAAGCAGAGGATCAGAGCAAAGACCACCAGACTAAATTTAGTCTTTGCTAGTAGAAATGAAAAGCATTCTTTTCCTAGTAAGGAAAGAGGTGTTAGAGTAATAAGTGCTCAAATTTTGGAAAGAGAGGATTAAAAAAGCAAATAAAATCAGAGCATCCTAAAAAAGGCTACAGATGGCCAAGAGCTGAAAATAAACCCAGGTAAAATCTAGAGCCGTGTTGTCCAAGGTGGTAGCCACTAGCCACATGTGGCTATTTATAAATTGAAGCTAAAATTAAAAATTCAGTTCCTTGGTTGCACTAGCCATATTTCAAGTGCTCACTAGACACATGTAGCTAGTGGCTACTGTGCTAGGTTGGACAGCATAGAGACAGAACATTTCCAAGAGTACAAGAAATGTGATTGGACAGTACTGATCTAAAGGGTAAGGAAAAGAAACAGACTGATCTTGGGTCTGAAAAAAAGAGGAACTACCAACAAGGGCAAATGCCCTACAGCATTCAGTACTTTACAGAGGGATCAGGTGGATTTACCTTTCCTTTTCCACCTGCTCTTTTTTCCCTCCTTGTTGCTGCCACCATCACTGCTGCTGCTGCTGTTCTCAGAACTCTGGGAATCTGACTGACCATCACTGCTTTCTTCTGAACCTTCTGATAGCTCTTTCACCCCATCCGGCACATCTTTCTGAAAATGTAGGCATCCAATTAGGATTAAGCATTACCATTACAGCAAATAGGAAATAAATCTCTGATATGCATTGTTGCAACTTAATTGTGCTGATTTTTAGTATTATAGGATTGAATAGCAGAACAAGCAATATTTTCTGAATTCCTGTCATCTCTCTTCTTAGGGTCGAATTAGCTAATGTTTCCATCTATACCCAAAGGTAAAAATTTCACATGACAATCGCATGCAGGCAAAACTAGAGGCTTAAATTAGACAAAAAAGTAAATGATTAAATATTCAGGATAAAAAAAAATATGTAAGAACAATATTGTGAAACGTGTACATCCATCATCCATGTAAAATATATATGTATTTGTGTATGTTAGTATCATGTATTGTGAATTCAATTAAGAATCTGGATAGCAAGGGATAGTGCATTATTTGAATCTAATTGGTTCCTGATTATTCGTCAGTAAGTAGCAAGAATCAAACATAAAAGAAATTCTTTTTTTTAATCACGTGAATCTTTGGTTTCTGCACTGGATGGTGAGAATGTTAGTAAGAAAGGATAGCTGTGTCAGCATAGTATGTGAGTGATATAATAGGACAGTTGCAAGATCAAAAACTAGGAAATTAAAACTTTCTGGGTTTAAATTCTGGCTTTATATTTTCCTAACTGTGTAGCCTTGGTCAAATTCTTAACTTCTCACGCTTCAGTTTCCCTGCCCAAAAGGATAATAGTACCTAGCTTAAAAGATCACTCTGAAATTAAATGAATTAATAAATGTAAAATGCCTAGAACAGTTCCTGGTATACGGTAAGAGCTCAATAAATATGAGCTCTATGTATTTATGTAGTATACAAAAACATACACATATAAACACATTGTTATTTCTAAGTTCTAAAATTATGAATGGTTCTTTTCCCTCTCAATATTTTATTTTCCCACATAATTTTTATAATCAGATAAAAATTAATTTTGACATCTGACCCTCCTACCTACAACTGGTATTCATAATGTAGCCAAGACAGTAAACTCTGATCTAGTCAGGAACTGTGATTTTCTACTTATGTTTATATTCTACTGTCATTCTTGTTATATGCTTTCTTAAAATACATATCCCATATTTTTCTATTCTACCTTCAAAATAAAAACAATTTTTACAGAGTTAGTTGTCAGCCATACTTCTTAACCTGAAGGTTCAACAAGTATTTTAAATTCAAATATAACTAACTTCTTTTCTTAAACTTGTGATTCCCTCCAGGATCAAGTGCTCATTCCCTGAATCACCCCTTCTTTCACCCGCTCCAGAAAGTACATATTTTATTTCTCTAATGTCCTTTGCCTCCATTTCTTTTACTATGCTATTTCAGGCCAATTTTCTCTTCCATAACCATCTTTTTGACAAGTTTTCCTGCTCCACCCCTAAACATATTCTACTTAATTATCTCCCTAAATACAGATTTGACCATGCTATGCTCCCAAAAAATAAACCTCTGGTATCTTCTCAACACACATAATCTCCCCCCCACCTTCCTCTCTTTCTCTCTCAAATTGCTCAGTCGGGTTTTCAAAATCCTCCAAAGTTTGATCTTTACCTAATGTTCACCCCACCCCTTACTCTTTACCATGCTGGCCCACATGCAGATCATGGTCTAACCACCTCGATTTACTCTGCTTCCAAACCCACTCTGAATCATTTTGTTGGTGCCTCTGCTTAAGCTATTCCCTTGTCCTAGAAGGCCCTTCTTCACATTACTTACCTGTCAAGTTCAACTCATATCTTACAAGTTTAAAAGTTAATAACAAAACACAAAAACTTTCTAAATTCCATTATTCAAAATTAATCTCTGTATACTATTATAGTACTTTATAGTACAGTATATTACAGTGTTTTGTTACTGTGCAATTATTTCACTAACTATGTGAGCTTCAAGAACTTGGGGACCACACTTTATCCTTCTTTACAGCCTCTACAGTGTCCAGCAAAGACTGTATTTAGTAAATGTTATTAACAATATAAAAAGTCGAGAACAGCTAAACTCTAAAAGAAATGCAGAAAGCTCTATGTGGCACTATAGCTCTGTAACCTCAGGAGGCTCAACGAAGCATAAAAAAAGATATTATATAGGTAAGTAAGATCTTTTTAAAGTCAGTGGGCTACACACAACCACTGAGCATATGGATGCTCAAAGCTAAACGGTAAGAGGGGACAGAGTCCCACATACACGGACATTGTCATTGCATGCTCAACATTAATTCTCCTGCTAATAAATTTCCTTTGGGAAACAACACCTCTCCTCAATTTATCTAGCTTGAATGGGCTTACCCTCAACCTCACGACAAGGGTGATCATGAACCTAAGTGTGGCCAATAAGCAGACCAGGACATTCGGCAACAGTGATTATTCAGGTACTGATACATGGGCCAAGCCAAATCAATTAAGCTAAATCAAAACTAACAGAAAGGCTTCTGCTTTAGTTCCTATGACTCTTGGCTCTCTGAACATACAGCTTGCAGAATGGGGATTGGGAATGAAGTCAAGTACAATGAGAGAACATGCCTGAGAATGAAGTCCAAAGACAGTAAGAGACCTGATAACATCCCTGTTATCAACTGTTACCGATCCCTGATAACATCATTTCAGCTCCTAGACCCAGGAAGAGTTTCCTAGAACTTTCGGTTATGAGAACTAATAAATTGTTTTACTCAAGCTCATTTGAGTTGGTTTTCCTGTTTGTAACTGAAAGGACATTGACATCAAGGCCCTTTCTAAGTGCAGGAATCAGAAATTAGCAAGCTTGCTGTGGTAAAAAGAACATGGGCTTGGGAATTCAGTCAGATCTGGGTTCAGATTCTGTTCTGATTTGGCTAACACTGGACAAAAAAATCCAATCTTCTGAACTTTACCCTTCTCAATTATAGAAAGGGAATAACAGCAACAATTCTGAATTGTAACAAAAAATTAAATGAGAAAGTAACATAAGGCATCAAGGTTGATGCTCCTCTGTAACACTCATTATTATTCAAATGTTGTGAAGCCCTTGATAAAGCTACTGGAAGTCATTTTCACTTCACTCTTTCAAGATAGTGTTATCATAAAGAATAAAATATAAATTTACTTCTCTGACCTACAGATGGTTACAGATTAATAAAAAAATATATTGAATACAGAGTGGAAAATATTATTTCTCTTCCTGATAATAAGCTCTTTGAGAACAGAATTCTGTCTCTATGATATAGTCACTTCATGTTCTTACTTTTAAATGACTCTCTAACAAAAATATTTACCTTCAAAGTGTATACTCCCATTCTACCTGGAACCTTATAGAAGATGCCCTCTTCACCTCGGGAATTTGTATGCAGCATTGCATTCAAGCATGCAAGAGGGGAAGTCCCACTGCAAAAAAAGAAAAAGAAAAAAAAAAGAAGAAGACAACACGATGATTAGTTTCTCTCTCTAAATATCCAATGTAACACTGACCTAAGATAAAAATTAACTGGTCAACAGTCATTTGACATAAATACATTTTATAAACTATAAAGTCTATCGATCCATAGAGAGGCTGCCATGGAGAGAATGAATATAGAATTCACTCCCATACATCTAAAAAAATAATAATAATTCTTTAATTTTCTTAATCCTCATCCAGTATCTAACATTTAAGCCAAGAAAAATGTCTCAGAAGTATCACAAATATATTATATAAAGAGTCTATTTAATTTACAGTTTTGTCAATTATACTTCAGTGAAACCAAAAATTAAAAAAAAAAATTTAGCATAAGTTTTAAATGTCCAGAAGTAAAACAGATGAGAAAAGAATACACACAGATCCAAATAAAAAACATTAATCTCTTGTCTACTGCTGCAGTAGATTAAATTTGAGTTGTGAAACACACACATTTCCATGGTCTCTTTTTACTTATTTTTTATTGCAATATAATTGACATGTATTACAAAAAAAAAAGTTTCATGTGTATAACATAATGATTCCATATTTGTGTACACTGCAATGATCTCTTGTATTCAGATTTATCATGAGATCACTTAAAAGTAGGCTTTGGAATAGTTATCTTCATTGTATAGTTCTTTATCTTCTATCTTCTATCTTGGTTAAATGTTTACTAATTCAAACATGTATTTCCCATATTGTCTAGGGTTTCGGGTGTATAATAAATTGCCTGTAAAAATATAATCACTTTCCTAACTGTAATCAGATTTCATTTTCCTATCTTTTTGAAATTATCTAACAAAACAAGCAGCAATATAAATGGAGATATGTGGCAACTATAAATTTAAAACAAAAGTTCTCACAATATCTGAGGGATAAGGCAGATTATTTGCACATGCCTAGCGCTTCTCCCTCTCAGTTAGTTCTCTGCTGGTATTACTCAACAACCCTAATAAGCCTACCAGAAGAAGCTGCTAATCTTGGGTATTTTAACCACTTTTAATGACTGTCCTTATTTCATCAACATATTGTTAACAATTTTCAGTTGTTATGATAGATATCATTTATTGTGCTAGGTGTACTGTTACTCTCAAGATTATTCTTGAGGTTGTTTGTCCTTGTATACAATTCCCCCAAATAGCTGCGCTTTTACTTTCTTGTATTTAATTTTCTAGTTTTATCTGTTTTATCCTGTGTTAGTAACTTTATTATTCTTAATTTAAGAAGTTCCAGAAAGATAACGTGCATTTTCTTAGAGCTCGGTGGCTGGATTTTTCTTTTTTTTTTAATTAAATGCCCTAGTACATCTATAACAGTTATTTGCTTCTCTAAACTCTACCAGCTTAACTAGACTCTTAATACATTCTAAAATTCCAGTAGCTCTCAAAGTGTTGTTTTGAACAGAAGTCAGACTCCTTTCAGATATGGTATTTTATACCCCTGAAAATCAGTGGGTTTCAAACCTGATACGGCATCTGAATCTCGCAAGAAGCTTTTTAGAAAAGCGTATTTTTTCCCTAGTGGTTCTAATTTATAAATTTTGGGATGGGATTCAGAGCATATATATTTTTAAAAAGCTCCACAGGTAAGTATAATGCTAGCCAGGGATAAAAATAATTGTGGTAAACATTATATATATTACATACATTTGGCTGTCTTTGGATAGTGTGAAAGTGTTGAGGATCAAACACTAGAAAGAAGATAGAGGACAACAAAGAAAATAAATAAAAACCTTTTGCTGAAGAAAGATTTGAGTGTCTCCAGGTTGATTTTCATAATTATGTTTATCTTATTTGGTTATTTCCATATCAAAAATATACATAATATAATTCTAGTTAGAATACCAAAGTTTATATAAATAAAAACATAAAAATTACCAAGAAATTTCTAGGGAAAAAATTATGGGAGAACTGCTTAAGAAGATATTAAAATATACTCTAAGCCACTAGTATTGAAGCACTATATTTCTGGGATAGAATAAATAAGCAAATGAGCACTGTTATAGACTGTTGGAAGAACAAAATAGAAGATGCAGAGAAAGATCATAATAAATGTAAAAGGTACTATTTACGTGTAGTAGGAAGAAAAATGATGTCATTATATAGTCACCTATGGTTCTGTCTGTGGTTTTATTACTTGGCATCTGTTCTCTCTTCTTCTAGAGACAGTACCTAAAATTTCCCATGAAACATTATCCCTCTCCCACTCTCAGCATTTCTGGGTTGGAAAAGCCAACCGGCTTTTCTGTAGGCACCCTACTCTCCATCCCCACAGTGACAAAATCAGGAACAGACACATGACTTAATCCGGCCAACAATCTAAGGTACTGTCTACTTGGGTATTTGGGCAAAGAAACTTTCTTTTCAGAGGAGTTTCAGAAAGAGAGTCTTCCACTCAGTAGTATGAAGAAGTAATGCCAAAAACTCCAGAGTCATCATGTGACCATGAGGGAAGGATCTGGAACTGGGTTGGCACAACACACAGGACAGAAAGAAGAGACCTAAAGTAAGGATCACAGGGAAAAATTCAACACCATAAAAGGCAGAACTGAGAAAAAGAGAAAAAAAGCAACATATTTTTTAGCAGTATTACTTTTGCCACCGTATCAAGCCTTGCCTTGAGAATTTTGTTGAGCTTTTAAGCCACAAGAGCTGAGCGTCCTAAATAAAAGTTTATTTAATAAGTAGTGATGGCCTATCATGTTGTACACCTGGGGAAAATAATCCTCACGATATATACAAAAACATATTCCAAATGGATTAAAAGCCAAAATGTAAAAAGTAAAAGGTACTTTTTAAAAAATAGTATAACCTACATATACAGAAACCTTTCTACATGAGAGAAAACCTAAAAAATTTTAAAAAAAAGAAACACATAGACTAAATAAAAATTTCTATATAGGAAAAATAATATGATCAACAAAATGATAAATGTATGCCAAGCCAAACAGGTCACTGCAAAGCCAATGCCAGAAAAAAAAATAATAATCCTGAGAGCTTCTTTTAGGAAAACAGAAAGAACCAAATAGAAAAAATGGACAAAGGATATGAACGAATGATCATAAAACATGCAATGTAAATGGCCAATAGAACACATGAAAAGAAGCCCAAACTTAATAGTGGTCAATGAAAAACAAATTAAATCAATATACCATTAAACTGGGAGAAATCAAATGGATTAAAATCTTAGCAGTATTGTACTATAATTATGTAAGATGTGACCACTAGAGGAAGCTGGGGAAGGTATACATGGAATTATTTTTATTATTTCCTGTCAACTTATAATTTAAAAATTTTTAAATTGAATTGATAAAATCAATTGCTGGTAAGGATACAGGCAAATGGGCACTCTTACCAACTGTTGGTGGGACTAAAAACTGCCACCTGTCCCACCCCACCCTCTAATTTCTCAATTCTAGCTTAGAAATGTAACACAGAAGTATCCATTAAAATAAACAATATTAGAGGCCACTGATCCAACAATCCCACTTTAATCCTACAAAAATAAGGCCACAAGAACTTAGGGTCATATATACAAAGATCAGCCACAGCATCATTGAAAGCATCAAAACACTAAAAATGACCTCAAAGTCCATTAATAGGGCAATGGTTGACCATATGTTAGTAAAACAACCAAGAGAATATAAAACAATAACAGCTACATTAACAGTAAAAGAAGTGCTAGATTCCAAGAAGCATTCTGTTTAGCCCTCACAATTCTTTTGAGACAGGCAAAATTATTAAACCATTAAAAAAACACTAACATATAGAGAGAATTAGGTAAGCTGTTGAAGAGCACATGAATTAGTAAACAGTGAGGCCTAGATTCCAATGAGAAAATAAAAAAGAAACAGGAAAGAGACCACTTAAAAAGAACATATAACTAAGTGAAAAAACAAACAAACAAATAAAAGCATGCTATAATGTGTAGTTCAATGACCTATTTGGTAAAAGTTTGTCCCAATTAATGGTATTCGATTTCAATATTAAGTATCCACCCTGTTTATGCCAATAAACTAGGGTCTGTGGATCTAAAGGGGAAAGCTTTCTTAGAAAGTTTTCGGAATCTAAAAGAGACAAGGGAATAAGTAACCAAAGCATACTGCAATTTAATTAGTGCTATTAACATACACACAAGTCCACAATCCCTGATGCAAACTGAAGGCCAAATATTTCAGACATAAAATTATGGATTTTTAGATAGGTAACACAATACATATATATGATATACTACCACCAGCATCTCCAAATCAAATACAGTTTATATATGAATAAGTCACACTAAGTGGGGTAAACAAAGATTACATACAGTTTCATGTCAGTTCAGAAGTGCTGTCGAATGTGTTTTGGTAACAACTGTATGGGAAAAACTTTTTTTAAGTGTTTTGAATTTGGGAATTATGAAATAGACTACAGACCTGTATATACAAAGTGCTTTAAGTCAGAGAGATACAAACAATCTGGTTTAGGGTTTAGGTGCCAGAACCAAAACAAAACAAAATAAAACCCCAACCCAAACCAAACCAATAAAACCCCTAACAGTAAAACCCATAAAATGAAAGTAAATGGCACACACATCTGGTGAAAAGATGTGGTGAAAGAGATACAGATACCATTATAATATTTTTCTTGCAAGTCTGGGTATAATTTTCCTTCAAAGGAAATAAAGTTTTGAAAAACTCACAAGATATACAGAACACTGTACCATTTAAGACAAAAAATTAGATTTTATTTCAGAAAAATTACAGAAAGAAAATCCAGTGTTTAATTTTAATGATGCAATGGCAGAGAAGTAAAAATAAGATACATTGATCATAATGGCAGGAATATATCTTCGAGGGAAGTAACTCCAGAATTACATAAATAAAAATAACTGAATAACTTGAAGATATAGGCATCATCTGCATGAGTGATATAAACCCTGGTACAGAGGCGATCAATACCAATGTAGTCTAGTTCACCCTTGAACAATGTAGGGGTTAGAGGAACTGACCTACAAGTGTAATCCTGAAAGTATGATGGATGAGCCTGATGAAAAAGGAACAAAAATGAAGGAAGCTGAGCTGAGACACTGATCCAACTGCTGGGATACCTAAATCAAGTTGTGCCTGTTTTTTTCCCACTTATGTTACCTGAGTAATTTAATATCTAAGCCAATTTATATTGCATTTCCTGTTATTTACAACTAAAAATATCTTGACTGGTAAAAAAAATACCCAGGTCAAAGCACTCAAACTGACAGACATGAAAGAGAAACAGAAATTAAGTACAGGAGAATATTCAAAGGTAACAAATCTCTCCTACCAATGAGAAAATATTGTTTATGAATAAGATAAAATGATAAGATGATAATAATATGGTAATGGAAGAAAAGGCATATTAACATAACCATCATTCAAGTTTACCCTCCTATTATAGAGGTTGAAGATGAAACTGAAAGCTTTTATGCAAGTATCCAAGAAATCGATCATATACCAAAACAAGATGTGCTGATAAAATTATAAGTGACTAGAACGCAAAAAGTAGGAAATAAAGCAGAATCAAATGTTGCTGGAAATTTTGGACTGGGGTCAAAAATGAAGCAAGAGATTGGCTTGGAGATTTCTGTAAAGTCAACAACTTGTTGCAAACACAAGTTTCAAACAAGTGAACAGGCAACTGTATACACAGACATCACCAGGTGGCCCACACAGAAATCTGACTATGTACCTGGAAGCAGAAGATGGAGAAGGTGTATTGTCTCCCCAAACAAGATTAGGAGCAGACTGTGGTACTGACCACAAACTGTTAGTATCAAACATCAGAGTAAAGCTGAAGAACACTAGAAGAATCAAGTGCCAAAAGATAATGTAAATAACATTTCTGATGAATTAAAAGTCCACATAAAAAAACAGATTTGCATTGATAAATTTAACTGACCAAAAACCAGAAATACTATTAGGGAAACAATGCAGGAAGTAAAAAGAAAAATTGAGATGGATGACAGAAGAAACACTAAAAATTGTTAGAGACAGGCAAAAGCAAAAGGTGACAAATGCAGACTATCAAGAAAAAAACAAAGAGAACTATTATAATAGTCAATGTAAAGAAGTACACAAGAGCAGGAAAGGAAAACAAGAGACCACTGCCAGAATATTCAAGAACTAGAAGAGAATTTCTACCTTAAATAGAACAAGAAATGCTGGTTGTTCAAGCCAGATTCATAAAAGGAAGAGGCACTCGAGATCTAATTATGTGCATTCACTGGACATAGGAGTGCTCCAAAAATTTCAGGTTAGTCTATTTTATAGACTACAGTAAAGCCTCTGACTGTGTTGATCAGCAAAAGCTATAGGTTGCTCTGAAAGAAATGGGTATACCTCAGCACTCAACTGTCCTGATGCACTATCAAGACAGAATATGAAGAGAATGCTTTCCTGTAGCCAAAGGGTCAGACAAGGATGCATTTTATCTCCTTATCTGTTTAAATTTTATGTAGAACATATCACATGAAAAACTAGGCTAGACTCAGAGAAAGGAAGAGTGAAACTGGTGGCAGAAATACCAATAACTTAAGATAATGACACCAACTTACTGGCAGAAAGTAATGATGATTTGAAACTTGTGATGAAAGTGAAAGAAGAACGTGCCGAAGCAAGACTGCATCTGAACATCAGGACGACAGAAGAAATATACAACTTTAATGTGGACAATAAAGACATTAAAATTGTTAAAGATACTGCTTACCTTGGTTCAGTCATCAATTCAAATGGAGACTGCAGCCAAGAAATCAAGACAAGGCTGAGACCCAGAGGACAGCAATGGAAGAATTAGGAAAGGTCACTCAGAGCAAAGATGTGTCATTAGAGACTAAGGTTAAGATTATTCACACCTTCATGCTCCCAATTAGCACCTACGGATAGTAGGACAGTGAAGAAGGCAGACAGGAAAAAAATGAATTCATGTGAAATATGGTGTTGGAGAAGAGCCCTACGGATACCCTGGACTGCCAGGAAGACGAACCAATGGGTCTCAGAGTAAATTAAGCCTGAAACATTACTGAAGGCAAAAATGATAACAATGAAACCGTCCTACTTTGGGCACATCATGAGGGGGCAGGGTTCTTTAGAAGAGACAATAATTTGTGGAAAAATTGAGGAAAAGAGGAAGACCAAACATGAAATGGATTAACTCCGTAAAAGAAACCATAGGCATGAGTCTGTAAGAGCTGAGCCAGGCTGTTGAGGACAGGATATTGTGAACATCATTCAATGATAAAGTCACCAGAAGTCACAGTCAACTCAATGACACATAACACATAAGAAAAAGCAAGGCACTACTCAAATCTGTACAGACTAACTTAAGTACTCAAATACTCAGAAACATTTACCTCAATTTTTTTCTAAATCTTGAACTTTAAGGATTAAGAATCTAGCCAAGATCTAGGCATGAAAAGCAAAAGTTTTGAATTAAATTGGTTTTTAATTCATCATCTACTCCCTCCATCATGTCACCTTGCAGTACAGTACAGTAAGTGACCTATATTTTCCTGGGCTTGGCTACAAGACTTGATTTAGTCAATGAAATTATAGACATGACAGAAACAGAAGCTAAAATGTGCTTGCATATTTAGCTAACTCCTGAAATTGCCCTGACAACAGGCCACTTATTCCAGAACAGAGAACAACCCATAGCTTAGGGCCAAGCCTAGGCAACAATAACCGAATCCCAGCAAATCTAAACACATGAGGAAGAAAAGGAACTATTTTTTGTTATAAGCAGCTGAAATTTTGACATTGTCATGCAGCAAAAACTGACCAATAAAAATAAGCCCTGTATAACTCAGGAACAACTGCTTTTTTAACAATACTCAATACCAAAAGATAGTAAACAAAGTCCTTAAGAAAAGTTAACAAAAAAATGTGTATTTAGCCAAGAAGACATCAACCAAGAAGCAAAAGAAAAGACATTAGTGAGCCCAAAACTCAGGTGGGAAAAAAATCACTGTAAACTTAAATCTAGCCAACAAAGAAACACACCAAAATAAACAATTAGGAATGGATAAAATGATTTAAAAGGGGGGAAAAGGTAAACAGTTGCAATTAAGATAATAAGAGAAATGCGAATGTTTTCTATTTTTTCAACTTTCATTTTAAAAATGACCACACCCTCAGAATTTTTCTATTTTCTTTTCCTTCAATGTCAGAGATCATTTAGGAATTAATAACCTAAATGAAGTAAATAAAACATATCAATATACTTCAGTGAAAAAACTAATGCCTATCAATTTTCTTAGTTTCTTCAATTAAATGCAATAAACAATGGTTTCGGTTGCTGAATTACAGAATTTTTTTTCCACTGTACATTTCTTTCATTATTAACTTTGTGGTTTGTTTAGTGGGGTGTTATCAGGTATCGCTTTTACAAAATATTAAAGTAAATAGTCCAAAAGTACATGAATCACAAAACAGTGTAACTTCTGAAAGAGTAAGGCTCTTTTTCGAAATCACTTCGTCACAAGGCAAGCTATTAAAAACAAAACAAAAACTAGAATTGCAGGTAAGAGAAGGAAACTAACTGTATTTAGATTGAAGTGAAAGACTTCCACTCAAAGAGGAAATGAATAGCAAGGTATTTGTTAACCAAGTACAAGAAGGGACATACTCAGAGAGTCAGTCACAAATGCCCACAAATATAAAGAAAGGGGATACGTATATGTAACATTCAAAGATCAAGAGACAAGCCAAAGACAAAGGCAGGAAGATCTAGTGGTTTTAGAATGAGTATGTTTAGATCATATCACCAAAATTTTTAATCGTTTCAATTATATAGTAATGACTTTAGGGGAAAAAATACTTTTTACTTAAAGATTATCAACAGAAAAGCGATCACATTTTGATAACTTTAAAGCTTGTTATATTGAAGTATATTTTTAAATAGAATTACGAAGGCTTTTGCAAACCTATAACAGAATAATTTATGTGTTAAAATTTACCTTTAATCTAAAGTATGTTTGACAAATTATTCATTATACCTTACAACTGCTGAGATATCCGTGCTAAATAAAGACTTCACTTAAAATAATGTTTGTGTAGGGACTAAACTGCTACTTATCCTCAAGCAATAAAATAAATTATAGTAGAAAATAACCCAGAGAATAAGATAAGGTAATCTATGAAAATAAGACAATCTATGAGTTCACACTGATATAAATAAATGAACAAATCAATGAATGGAAGAGAATTTGTTGAGTAGAATTCTAATTAACAAATATAGAAGAAATGATGGAATTAGAAAATCACCTATGTGGCAACCATATTTCAAGCAAGTATTATCAATGGATGTTGTGGCAGACATACTCTAAAATGACCCTCAGTTAGCCCCACACTCTGGTACTCACATTCCTGTGCAATCTTCCCGCCCCCCCCCGCCCCCCCGCCCCACCCCCCAACGCAAATGTAGTGGGATGTTACTTCAGTGACTGTTACATAAATTTACAGTGTCCTTGAGAAGTGACTTTGAGGAAGCACGTAGGTTGGGGAGGCTCAAGTGGCAAAGAACTCAGGGCAGCCTCTAGCCAAAAGCTAGCTGTGAACTGAGGACCTCGGCCTGATAAGCCCCAAGGATCTGAATCCTGCCAACAACCTGTTGAGCTTCATAAGCCTTCAGACAAGAACCCGGCCCTGGCCAACACCTTGATTGCAGCCTTGCAGAAGACCCAGTAAAGCCGTGCCTAGACTTCTGACACACACACAAAAAACTGAGACAATAAATATGTGTTGTTTAAAGCTAAGTTTGTGGTAATATTGTTAAGTAGCAATAGATAACTAATAATAAGATGCTGAAACCAGTGGGCAAAAAGGTACAATGAGATCTACATACATAGTCTCAAAGTATCTCTCCCCCCCCCCCCGCAAATGCTTATTAATTACAAAAGCAAAAATTATACCTTTATAGTGAAGAAACTTGGCAGACATCACATAAACCAAGGGGCCAAAGTTATCAACACCAATAATGGAATAAATTGAAAACAGTGCCTCCTGATATGATTTAGTAAAAATGACATACCACTTCTGTGGAATTTCTGCCAAAAATGCACCTGAGTCTAATCATAAGAACATATCAGGCATATCCAAACTGACAGTCTACAAAATAGCTGGCCTGCACTCTGAAAATTTCAAGGTCATTAAGGACAAAGACTAAAGAATGCTTTCAGATTAAAGGAGACATAGAAACACATAAAAACTCAATGAAAATGAACGTGTGTGATCCTGGATCAAAAGGACATCAGCAGAATTACCAAATGTGATTAAAGTCTGCTGATTTGATAGTAATATCAATGTTACTATCCTGACTTTGATACTTGCACTGTGGTTATGTAAAAAAAATATATTTGCCTTTAGAAAATATACTCTGGAGTATTTAAAGGTGGGGCACCATGTCTACAACTTAATCTCAGACATTTCAGAAACACTAGAGAGGGAGAAAAGGAAGGAGGTAGATAGGTAGACAGAATGATAAAGTAGTATATAAAATGTTAACATTTGGGGAATCTAGATGAAAGTTATATAAAAATTCTTTGTACTACTTCAACTTTTCTTAAAGTCTGTAATTAAAAAGTTGAATGAAAAGCTAAGAACACAAATAGTGTAAGAAAAGTCTATAAAAACAACATGAACCAATGAAATAGTATGAAGCACTGATAAAAAGTGTAATACAGATTAACCTCAAAAGACAACATATTACATGGTTCCATTTACGCGACATGTCCAGAAATGGCCAATCTACAGAGACAGAAAGTAATTTAGGGGCTGGCAGCAGGAACAAGCATTAACTATATACAGGTATGAGGAATCTTATTGAGGAAACGGAAATATTCTAAAGCTTGAGTATGGCAATGGCTGCACTGTAGAACTCAGTAACTTTACTTAAAATCACTGAATTGTACATTTAAAATGAGGTTTATGGTATATAAACTATGCCTCAATAGTTTTTTAAAAAATGACAACGTAGGCCTTTTGAGCTATGCTTCTCTTGCTCAGGCCCACTTCCATGTCTAGAAATATACTTTCCCTTCTAATAAAACTTGTCTTTTCTATGGTAAAAAAAAATATATATATATATATTGACAATGAGGAAAAGAAGTTAACTTAGTTTTTCATTCACTGAACATTTACCAAAGAGCTGTCATATAACAGCACAATGGCAACTGTCAGCGATATAAAAATGGAAATGGAAGTTTCCATTAGCACACATTCTTGTATTTTACTGTAAAAATAACTGAACTGAGACTGAGCAGAGCCAAATGATATGGTCTCTATTTCCTAGTACATACACACATACTATAGTATCATTTAATTTATGATTAACTGACATTTCTTTTCCACCAGAGAGATGAGGCAAGTTAGTACGAATTATAAATGTGCAGTAATACGAAAACTTCAGGCACATTTGCAATTTTGCTATCAATCAAGAACTGAACAAAATCAGAAATTTAGGTTTAAAACTTACTAAGCTTTTTGTCGGTGACCAATCCTCCTGGATTATAAGAATATATTCAACTGTACATACAGTAGTACTTGCAATAAAATGTTCATTCTTAATGTTTTATAATTTGGTACATTTTTTGAAAGAGCTCTCTTGCAAAAAAATAACTGATAAGTTTTTCTGAAACTAATCATACCTAATGTCTCCATTGAAAGTCTTGACAATTTCATTACTGATTTCTTCCATTTTTAGTTTCTTTCTGGAGCTTGAAATTACAAATTCAAACTGTAAGTAAAGTCTGTAACAGTGTTTATAAATATACAAGGTCCAGCAACTCTCAGCAAAAATCTTTAGCTTGTTTAGTCTCATCTATAGCCCTCCTAATTGTAAAGGGCCTTGCTGGCAGTCTTAAAAGAATTACTCAGTTGTTATTCCAATTCTGTATTATCACATTGCATGCAGATATTAATAAAAATTCATATTCTTATCCTTCATATCTACAACCTTATATCACTGCCTACATTTTAAATCACACAGGGCAAAATAAACATTCACTACCTTCTACGAAAATTTAAAGTACCTCTGCTCATCCCCTCTAACTTAGGTTGATATTCTATAATTTCCTACTAATAAAACACAATAATTGTTTCTTCCACAGTAAATAAAACTGTCCCTGACTCAAATAACAACAAAATCCTACAATTTTTTATTGTGGTAAAATATAGATTAATATAAATTTACCATATTAACTATTTCAAAGTGTACAGTCCACTTATACTTAAGTACATTCATACTGCTACACAACTAAGCTCCAGAACTTTTTATCTTGCAAAACTGAAACTCTATACCTATCAAACAACTCCCCTACACCTAGCCCCTGACAACCACCTTTCTACTCCCTGTCTCTATCAATATGACTACTCTAGGTCCATATAAATGGAATCATACAATATTTGTCCTCCTGTGTCTGGTTTATTTCACTGAGTATATCTTCAAAGTTCATCTATACTGTAGTGAATATCAGGATTTCCTTTTATAAGGCTAAATAATATTCTGTTGAATGTATATGACACATTTTGTTTATCTCTTCATCCATCAATGGACATTTGGACTGTTTTCATCTTTTGCGCCTACTGCGAATAATGCTGCCATGAACATTGGTGTAAAATATCTATTCAAGTCCCTGCTTTCAATTCTTTTATGCATATACCCAAAAGTAGAACTGCTGAGTCAAATAACATCCTACAACTTTTAAACATTTTTATCTTACTCCCAGTTTACATAATCATCTCTCTGATGCAACCTCCTACAGACAAGAATCGGATAAATCCATAGGTTGACAAGGAGCTTCACAGGTTATCTAGTTCATTTACTTACAGATGCTTATATCCCCTCCTAAAACTTCACAAACAGGTAATCGTCTAGTCTTTTCATACAAGCATATAACGTGGTAGAGACTCACTATGTCTGCAAGCATTTCCAATTATTCACAAATTGTTCCTTAAGCTAAGCCAAATATGTATTCTTATAACTCCTGATTTCATGCTGGAAATCACTGGTTATCACAGTGGAAAAATCTGGGAGGATCTTTCCTTCCTCTTTTTGATTTTCTGAACTGTTTGAATTTTCCAAAATGACCTTGCAATAAATTACCTTTATAATTGGGGGGTGGCGGGGAGACTAACATTATTTGTTCATTATTCCATATGCCAGTACTTTATGAAACCCTGAAGTCTACTACTGCCTTTCAGATTTTTGGTCTCTCCTCATTAGCATCCCTTTCTGCAACCAATCTAACAAAATTTAATGTAAGAAACTTTTACAGTCCAACCTCAAAATTTACCACTGTCCTCCAATACTTTATTGCCCCTATTTTGAGCCTTTGATAAAGAGCTTTAAGGGACTTCATCAACCTAATTTATTTAATCCTAAAGATATTCCCCCTTGCAATAGTAGATTACCGGGCCTAAACTCTTGTTCAATCCCAATCTCTTGTTCATTTTTCTGTACACTCTCCTATAGAATAGCCTTGTCAAAACTAGGGCTTAATCAGCTTCCCTATCCCTGACTGAACTATTATACACTCTATATTTATCCTTCAAAGCTCAATCCCTTGAATTTCAATAGGATTAAATAATAGACTCAGAGTTTCAAGGTTAAAAGAAATGTAGAGTCATCTAGTTCCCCAAAGAGATGCCTGAATGCCTTATTTCAGGTCAATTTTAAATGTAAAAAAGATAATAAACTTTTAAGAATCTTTAATCACATGATACACTCACTTATTCATACATACACACACACACACACACACACACACAGAATAATCATTATCCACATACAAACTAAAAATTCTGCACTAAATAACTTTAAAACCAAGAACTGATTTTTATGGCATGCTTACCTCTCAGCACACAGAACAAAACTAAACTCAACAGCACCCTCGTGTTGGGAAATAGTGAGTTTAGGAATCACTATAAATAGACTTGGTAGGTTTTAAATTCACTGAAAATTTTTATATTATTATAAACTCATTAAAACATTTTACTTGTTTTCCATTGGTCATATACCTGTAATTCTTCCGACAAGAAGTCCATTTGGGTTAACAACTAATCCACTCTTCAAAAAGAAATAACAAATGTAGATTTTAAATGTAAAAAGTAGCATCTAACTCATCGTACTTTAGTGAATTAGAGTCTTCAAACTGTTTTCCTCCACAAACATACCATGAAACAAATGGTAGTGAAACCATTAGAGAGGGGAAAAGGGTGTGAAAAAGAAATTTTTAAACAGGCATTTCTGGAGAAGCCAGCCCAGCTGGGACCCCAAAATGAGAGGTCTGGATTAACAGACCAGCAAAAGAGTGCAAAACAAGTATGAGAGTAATCTAGGAATAGCCTGGAGAGAAAGTTAGCAATACAAAAAGATCCTTTGGAGGTTTTTCTTATATATTCTCTCTACTTCTTAATAAATCTTCACTCTATCTTCCCATTACTGTCTTTTTCTCACTATCGTTTTTTTAAAAGGCATGGTTTGCCCACTACCAGTAGGATGTGAAGCATAACCATTTGAAAGGAAAAAAACGAGTTCAGTGATTGTTTTAAGTAAATATATGGAAAAGCAAGGTTCGATTTTATTTAGGTTAATCACAAATTCTTGGTATAGAAGGACCTTAGAGAACATCATAACGTTTTACCTAAGGAAAACTACAATTGGTTCATTAAGAGCTTTATCTAACCTCCTGATTCCACTCGAAAGTGAGGCAACAGAAACAGCACTTATGTTTGGAGTGAGACAGATATGAGTTCAGGTTTTATCTCTAACTAACTATGTGATTCTCACTGCTTCAACGGCTTTAATTGTGAAATAAAGACTTCAGGGGGGTTAAGATTAAATTGGTCAAATGCATAAAGTACCTGAATCTTATCTTAGTCCATGGCCATTTCCACTATTGTTTCACTAACAGCACTCTGCTTTTCAATCTTATGAGAAATAAGTAATAAAAGGACAAAGCAGACTTTAAGAGAAACCTAATGCTTCTAAGAAAGGTCATTCTGTAACTACTGCACATAAAGAAATATAAACTGCCTTTATTGCAGCTGATCAAGATGCTAACATTTCTTAACTGGCTGGGCAGAGTTCCTAAACAGCATGGACTGAACTAAAGAGGTGCAGATGTCTGCATATGAGGACATACTGTTTGGGGTAAAAGAAGTATTAGTGTGAAAAACAGAAACTATAAATAAAATACTTCGCAATATAAGTCATGGACATAGTTCTGAAAGAGCTGGAGAGAAAATAAAATAAAATTCAACAGATAAATAATTAGTTGAAAGTTTGCATCTTTGTCCTATTTGGCATTTCTTGTTCATTTAGCAACATAGCTTATAAATCTGAAGAACAAAGCTATTTATTACAATTATTTTCTGCTTCTGAACAAGAACTGTCGGTCTTGACATAGCCACTTATACCATGATTCACGGTTTTGAAGAAGTCAATTGATCCTTTCATTTTACCAATTCCTGGCATTTTCCAAGTCACAGAAGCAACTCAGAGTTATGGTAAAGCTTATATAATTAAACGGCTTTGACTGTGAGTTATCTTACCTCAAGCAGAAATAATAAAGACTAAAATAGGAGAGGCATGAAAGTACCAACAAATAGGATCAGACCTAAAGAAACAGCCCAGACCGGGAAGCTTCTTTTGTCCTTGTGGGCTTGAGACTAACGAGTCTGCTCCCCTAAGATGCTGACAGCCCGGTGGCATAAGCGAGAAGGGTCCCAACACAAGCACCTGACCTAGGAAGCCTCTCTGTTCCCCACACTGAGAGACATAAGGCAGTCTGGCCTGTGGAAGCTCTTTCCACCCTTCAGAAAGCAGTAGCAGGGATCACTGGAGCCTTTGTGTCAACAAATAAAAGAAGACCAAATGCACAGCAAAGGCTCTGAAAATTAAATTATTATTAAACCACAGGCCACCAGAAACATCTAAGACTCTACGTGAGCATTGTGATTCCCTGCTTAAATGACATATTTAAGCTTAATAGGACCCAACATCTCCTAACATAATAGCTAAAATATCCAGAATTCAATAGAAAAATCATCCATCATACCAAGAAGCAGGAAAATCACAACCTAAATAAGAAAAGACAATCAACTGACGTCAACACTGAGGAAGATGTTGAAATTATAAGACAAGGATTTTAAAACAGCTGTTATAAAAATGTTTTGAAAAGCATTAATAAATTCTCTTGAAACACAGGAAAATACAGCAAATATCAGCAAAGATATAGAATTTATAATAAACAGAAGTTATAGAACTAAAAAGTACAATAAGAAATGTAAAATCTTGCTAAATGGTCTCGACAGTAGAATGTTGATCACAGAGGATAGAATCGATGACTCTAAGAACAGATCAATGAAATTTATCTAGTGTGAACAACGGAGGGACAATAATAATTTAAAAAAAAATTAACAGAATCTCAGAAGTTGTGGGATAATAACCAAAAAAATCAAAGTTCTTATCATCAGATCCCAAGTATAAAAGGAGAAAGAGTATTCAAACACTTAACAGTTGAAAACCTTACTTTATTTGGTGAAAAAGAAATGTACATACTCAAGACACTCAGTGAATCTAAATAGGATAAACTCAAAGTCCACAGACCCACACACCGAGATGTGTCATAATTAAATTTCTGAACACTAAAAAAAAGGAAGGGGAAAAATAAGTTCTAAAAGCAGTCAGAGAGAAACAACACATTACCTATAGGAAAATATTAATTCAAAAAACAGCAGATTTCTCATCTGAAACCATAGAGGACAAAAGAAAACTTCACAACATTTTATAAGTGTGCAACAAAAGCAAATGTTAGCTCACATATTTCCAATCTCTTAAATACTTTCATTTATTAATCGACAGAATATCAGGTACCCCAATGGTAGTATGTCAAATGATGATTTTAATAAAACTAAATGTAGACTGAGTTTCTAAAATTATGACCAAATGATTACAAACTTCAAAAACAAGCAAAAAAAATACATGTAATAAACATTTGCATAGCAATATCACTCTCACTTAGTTTCTAGATTAATTAGTTTTCTAAGTAAAAATCATGCACCCAAAGGTAAATTCAATTAAATTTGTAAAAAAGTGCTTTATAATTTTATAATAGTTCTTTAGAAAAAAATAATAGTTCTTACCTTCTGGAGTTGGAATGCACCCCAAGAAAATAAAAGAAGGGAAAAAAAACAGCTTTTAATTTTTCTTTACAAAGCAAGAATAAAGCCAAAAAATAAACTCTCTCTTCCCCTCCCAGCAATACTCACAATTCTTAAAATTTGTACCCTCCCCCACCTTGCCATAAAACATTAATTTATTCTTTAAAATTTACACGTTAGTCCAAAACATCATTGTCTAACAATACACAATTAACTTCAGCTAGTCAAACCACTTCAGTTAACAGTTAAAGTACCCTAATTATGTGCCAGAGTAAAAGCTATTACAGCAGTTTAGAGTTAAATGTGGATACAAGAATATTACCCTGTTCTTTAATATTCTTCCCATGCATTTCAATTTCAAGGAGCCATCATAAAGCCATCAGCTATGGACCCTAAGGTTTAGTAGGTTCCCTTTGATCCATAATAGAACTCATTGTGAAGCTAAGTAACAATGGATAAGAATATTCTTTTCTGTCAATGTCCAAGCATTTTGTTTTTTCATTATTAGTCCTTTCTGATATCCCAACCAGGTTTGTGGGCTTGAAAGCAGACTGCAACCAGCTAACAAAGAAAATGCAGGCCAGACTCAAAGGTATCAGCCAATTTAATAATGTTCTTCATTCTTAAACTGAACTTTCTAATGAAATCACCTCAAGGCAATTCAGCTTGGCAAATAGTCAAAAGACCTACTCTGCAAGGAAAATGATTTCTGCTGAAAAGTAGTAGAGAATGTTGACTTTTATTTCCCCTGCTGTATACTTTTACGTAAGAAGATGTGGGATTTGTTTTTGGTATGAGGTGAGCTAAAACATACTTAAATATCATGGAGAGAGATTATTTTGTTCATAAGTAAACGTATTATTACTAATCAGGTGCAATGAAGACTCCTCTCAAAGAGGTAGAAATTCAATCTGGCAAGTGTTTACTGAGCATGATCTTTAAAAATCAAACTACTGAAAACTAAACATAAAGAAATTATCTTGAAAGCAATCAGAGAAAACAAATTATTACTTATATGAAAATAATGACTCAAACAACCATGGATTTCTCATCAAACTATGGCGGCCAGAAGGAAGCAGCAGAGCAACATTTTTTAGTGCTGAAAAAAAAGAACCACCAACACAGATTCAATATCCAGCAAAAAAATAAAAATAAAAATAATAATAATAATAATAATAAAAACCCTTCAAAATAAAGGCAAAATCAAACAAACAAAAAGACATTTCCAGGTGAAGGAAAACTAAGAGATTTCATCAGCAGCGGACATGCTCTAAAAGAAATCCTAAAAGAAAAATTCTTCTGGGTAAAGGAAAACAATACTAAAGGAAAATGAGGAACTTTAGAGAAGAAAGAGCAAAAGAAATGGTAAACATCTGGGTAAACACTGTTAGTCCTTGAACTATTTATGACTGAAAAGAAAAATTAGGAACACTGTCTGGTGGGGAATTCCATGTATGAGATATAACGCCCATGACAACTGTAATAATAAAGAGGACAAGCGGAGGTTCTGAGGCTTCTACATTTTATTTAAGGCAGTAAAATATTAACTCTAAGTCAATGAAAGGTTTGGGTGTATATATCTCTAAAGCAACCACTTAAAAAACAAATAAACAAAGAAATATAGCCAGAGTCAAAAAATAAAATATGAAATACTACAAGACACTCAAATAATTCAAAAGAAGGCAGTGGGGGAAGATAGTAGACTAAATCTAATCATGTCAAAAACTATATGCTATCCATAAAAAAAACCCACTTTAAATATAAAAAGACAGATAGAATTGCTTGATGTTCAGAGTAAGAGTGAGAAATCTAAGAACCTACACAGAGAATAGTGGCGTGTTATCAGTTTAGCTGGGGTGCAGATGAAAAGAAATCAAGTAAACAAAAGTGGTGCATAGGATCAATCATCTCCGTTATTCTATGGAAAAACTACTAAAGGTTTCTGTGCCTGTTACCAATTTGTTGACTTTCAACTCTAAATCCAACCTTCCCTGCCCTTCTCTGTGATAGCAGAGCTGAACCCTATAAACCCTCCTCTGCCAATGGGCTCCACGTTAAGTTTTGTCAATAGAGTGCTGGAAGGACACTGCAGAAATGTAGCGGGGGGCGGGGGGGGGGCTTTTCTTTCTGTTTTTGTCTTTCTAGTTCTTTCTTCTTGCCTGCCTGCTCTTGTGGCATGCACAAGCAAATGAGGGACACTCCATGGCATGCATCCTTCAGCAAGGTTCAGCAGAACGTCTGTGGGTGGCTTCCCAGAAATTTCTGCTGGTGCCTCAGCTGGCATTTCAGAGTGAGCTGGACAGGTGCCCAGCGGGAAGCTTCTCACCAAGTTCTTCTAGTACCCAGTAGGCGGTTTCCCATGCTGTGTCCCCAGGCTACAGCACCAGTGAACTTTGTCATCCACTGGACCAGAGCCCAACCCTCTCCATGGAGATCTGAATTGTAACCTAAGGACACGAAGGGGCCTCCTTGAAAGTTATTCTTTCCTGGGGCACACTGCTTCAGCCCTAGAGGTACAAGCTGTCCTCTGTATCTGCTATTACTGTATTCTTTTGTGTTCTCTTTACCTTTTAATAGTCATTTCTGGTTAATAAGTTAATAACCAGTTAACTTAATAACTTCCCTTTTCAAATTACCATGTAGCTTCTGTCTACTGCCTGGACCTTGAGAATTATAGAACTGTATAGCTCAAAGACTGCAGAAAACATTAAAAAAAAATTTTTTTTAAGTTAATGAAAAAATAAAAAGTAATGCCCCCAAACCAAGAACAGCTCCATGAAGCTGTGTGGGAATAGTTCTGTGAGTACATTTGGGAGACTGGGGTTTTGAAATGCCTCTGAAACTTCATGACCAATGGCATAGTCTGTAATGGTAGGAAGAACTATGGATTCAAGTCAGGGGAAAATAAGACATTCTTTCACCTGAAACAACACAATCTGTATCTTCTTTCTTCCCTATGATTTCTATGGGAAACTAAACTATCTTCAAAATGGGTGCACTTAGATGTAAATAAAAAGAAAAACATAATAGAAGACACGAAATCATAAGTTATTGTCAGAGGAAAAATTTGAGGGCCTTTTTTCTCCCTGTTTCCTAAATTTTATTAAAGAAGAGCATTTTATAAGATTTAATTTAAATCTTATAATATTTTTTAAAAGAATACATGTTTCTAATTAATTCATTCAGAATTACATACTTTGGGTAAATGATTTTCAATCTCATCTAACTTTTCAAAGGGACTAGTATTCTCAATCTTTCTCAGCCAATCACTTTGTTTTTAATATTTTTTTTATTAGTTGGTTGTGGCAAAATATACATAACATACAAGTTACCATTTTAACCATTTTTAAGTATACAATTCAGTGGCATTAGGTACACTCAAAATGCGTGCAGCATTACCACTATCCATTTCCAGAACTTTTTTTTATCATCCTCCCCAAAATTCTGTACCAATTAAACAACAACTCCGTAGTCTCCTCTACTCTCAGCCCCTGGTAACTTCTATCCCACTTTCTATCTCTGTAAGTTTGCCTATCCTAAGTATCTCATCTAGGTGGAACCGTACAATATTTGTTCTTTTGTGTCTGGCTTATTTCGCTTAGCATGTTTTTAAGGTTCATCAGAATGAAGCACATAGCAGAATTTCATTCATTTTTAAGGCTGAATAATGTTCCATTGAATGTATATACCAAATTTTATTTAGCCATTCATCTGCTGATGGACATTTGGGCTGCTTCAACTTAAATATTAAGTATAAAATAAATGTAGTTTGGAATAATCAAAATTAAATGAGATTCTTCAAAATGGGAAAGCAGAGGGAAACTACAAAGAGAAAAAGAGCTGAAATCCATGTATTGAGGACTGAGAAAAATAAAACTGCAAGAAGCAGCACATTCTTCAATAAACGCAGTATCTATTTCATTCTGTAATCTGTCTAAAATTTCAAAAGATTTTAAGACTTCCATCTGACACGACACAGCAGCACGAGAATAAGCTATAAGAACATTTGAATGTGAAGTTCCAACCACTGACACTTCATACATTAACAAGTAGGTTTTCAATACTTGTTATGTACCAAGCGCTATCGGGCAAGTGGGAGGAGAATAGCAAAGTGTCACTGACCTCATGGAGCTAGTTTAATACAAGTGATAGAGAAGCTAGCTATATGACTTTTTTAAGATCACAAAAATATATCATTTTAAATCTCAAGAGCTATGAAGAAAGAACACAGAACACTATAATAAACTAAAAAAGGAATATGTGACCTAGACCAGAAAGTCAGTCAACGTTCTCTGAAAAAGACATATTCAAACTGACACCTGAAAAATAAGAGTTAAGAGAAAGCACATTCCTTGCTAAAGGGTCAGCATGTACAAAGGCTAAGGTGGGAAGTAGCTTCCCTACATATTTGGGAAAAAAAACTAAAAATGATATTTAGGGCTATGAGAATGAACAAAAAAACTGAGAAGGAAAGCTTAGAGAGGAAGGAAGGAAAGCAGGAATGTTTATGGGCGCTTCAGGTAACAAACGTTTCAAGAAGAAAACAGTCAGCTGTGTTAAATAATGCTGAGAAGTAAGAGCGGCATGAACTAAAAGTCCCATGGAGTTGACAAAATATAAGTCACTGGCAACTTTGAAAAACTGCTTTGTGGTCACATAACTAACTGCATCACCATAACAACAGAGTTTAACCAAGAACAAGGACTTGTAAACTGCTGTCACTGAGAGAAGCCAGAAACCATTTTTATGACACTACCATCTCCCTACTTTTTAAAATAATTTCTTTCTCTTTTTTCTGTTCTTAAATTACTAATCTTTATTTACTGTCCTTGCCTGCTCCCTAGAAATGAAAATGAAAAGTTTAAACTCACATAGCCTTACTATATTAGAGCTGGGTGACCCTGCAATTAGCATTTTGACCTAAGGGATGGATGGAGTCTTATCTCAACATAAAAGATTTCCTGGCCTATTTCCCTAGTGTATATCAAGTCTAATTTTATGAAATCTCTAGCTCATTCCTATTCTATAAGACTCAACAGTATTAATAAAAAGATATTAGAAAACCTTAGCAGAATTTGTTCCTCAGAGTCACAATAATCACTAATGCCTTATACAAATTGATCTGTGATTAAATGGGTATTGTACTTTAATTTTAAGCTAATAAATGCAATCTAATTCAAATAAAAATTGAGAATGTCATTGATAAATTTTTTAAATAATTTACAAAAAAACGTTTAAAAGCTAATTCTTCGAATGTATTTTAATGTTTTAATTTACAAATGTTCACACAAATTTTCAGGGACATACATTATGTAAAGTGAGATACACTAATTTATACTTCATTATTTTATTTAATAAAGCAAACCTAATATATTCCCAGCCTTCTAACATCTGGCCACAAATTAGAACAAAATTTTTAAAACTTAGCAAAGAAATGCCAATAAAAAAATCTCAAATTGAATTTCATGTTAAAGAAAAGAAAATGAGAATTAAAATCTAGAACATGCAATAGCCAGTTATCAAAAAAATGTATTCTGGTCCATTTACAAATATATCAGCATAGTTCACTGTTTCTCATAGGAAGACTACTGACATCTGAAATGAACAATCCTTCAATGGGAAGAACTGTACGGCACAATGCAAGACACTGAGCATCCTTGTTACCTGCCCATTAATGCCACCGTGCTCTCTCCTTTCCAGTCACTTGACAATCAAAAATAGCCCCTCAAATTTTGAACGCTTTCTCTAAGGGTGTTATACAATACTACCCCTGGCTAAGAACAACTAATAGCACTTTGAAGCACTGCAACTTTTTCCTTAATAAAAATATCTCTAATGTAGACTCTCAGACTTATGCCTTAACACACACTAAACATAATTTTAACATTTCTTGATGACAAACAGTCTTGATTATGAACAGTGTGAGTGCTATTGTAATATAATAAGACTCTTAGAAATTAAAGGGTGTTTTGCCTTTGGTCCTATATTAGTTGACCCCAAGGTGCTATATTTGAACATAATAAAACTGTTATTTGAAATATATACTCTTTATATCTTTCCCATTTTGTTCTTTTTGGTCAAGGTTATTTCTTCCTAGACTGTCTACCTCTAGAACTCTCCCTGCTCTAGAGTAGTTTTTATCTACTAATGTCTAAGGTTATTAAACCAAAAACCTGAATTGATAGATGAAGGCTTGAAGATGGCTCCAGGCCTTCCTAAGAATTAAATTGCATGGGTGTGGAGATAGCTACTGTCTAAGCATTTTTTAAAACACTTTTGGGTTTGTAACTGTGCTATGACTAAAAAATCCAAAAACCTGACAACTGAATAAATCAAAAATTTACAATGCAGTTATTACTAAATAATTAATCCCTGGGGCTAAAGTATACTGCTATATACTATATAATACTCTAACCAAGTATTATAATTATTACTAATAATATTTAAATAACTCACCTGATTTCTTTTAGTCCTTCTCTCTGGATAACTTGAAGAATTTCTTTATGACTCATGGGTGTATTGGGGTATTTTTCTAAGACCTGAGGAACAAGTATATAATAATAAATTATTTCTTCTTATTTTAAGTTTTTATTCTTATTATAAGTATGTATTAATTTCATCCAGCACATATATATACAGAAACTTTTCATTCCTTATATTTTGGAATAAAAAGTAAAAAAAATTAAGGGAATATAAACAAGATCTTCCCTCCTTTAGTCACAAACAAGTCAAATCCTGAAGCAGAAACAGATCAAGAAGGATTAGATTAATAACTCAATTATTCATTATTAATGCATAATATGAAATTATGTTTACTTTCTGCCTCCACCTCTACATCACTACTTGTGGACCTACTATAAGCACCTTACAGATTATCCATCTTCACATTTCCGGCAAAGCCTAGTACAGCATGGATGATCAAAAATTCTTAACCAAAACAAATGAATTAATGCACAGTTTAGCCTGTCCTCCCACTGAATATGTACAACTAAAAACCTGAACAGAATGCATGGAGCAGCTATCTAAGGACTCTGAAAACAGTAGCAGTGGACTGAGAGAGGAAACCACATCCAGAAGTACCAATAACCCTGCAGTGAGTTTCTTAGTTTTACTTCCTCTGGGACCACTCAGCCTAGACTCAACTGCAGTCCAAACTCGACTGCACACTAAGTGCAGACAGAAATGACTCCAAGAAAAGTCTTCTCTTTTTTGGTCTGAAGAACAGTAAAGGGAGCAGGGGATCCTCTGGATTCCACCCCCCGCCCCCGCCTTGTCTACTGACCCCATGCAATCCAAAGGTAGCAGCTGTGGCAGTGATGATACCAGCAACGGCTAGGAGGAACCTAAAACTCCAAGAAAATGGAACCATTCTGGGCGCTTGAGTGTCAAGACAATCTTCACGGCTTATATTCTTTCTCTACCATCCTGTTGCTTGGCAACAAAGGCAGATGTGGTTGCAGAAGTATGCAGCAAAACAAAGAAATAGCAACTCAGGTGTCTAGTCACAGGACAGGAAGAAGGGCCTCTAGGAGTCAGAAAGTGCTAAGGAACTTACAAATGAAAAAGCTCAAGAAAGTGATACCATGAAGTTCTATAAACACTCCTAGAGTCACCCCAGAGTTATGCACATAAACATACTACCCCTATCAGGTTCCCAAATTAACCACTAGGTGGCACACATACAAACCACATCAGAACAGCTCCGCAAAGACTGAAAACTAGACATTGGAATTTTATTGCAGAGGTAGATAAGAAACTTGTGACGTGAACTACTGAGGTCAATGCCTGCTTAAAAAAATAAATCCTCTCATTCCTCAAAAAAAAAAAAAAACAATTAACATTCTCTATAGGATTTAAACAAGACACAGAGTATCATAATATAACATAAAATTACTAATATACATTCCAAAATAACTTGGCATATGAAGAACAAGGAAAATCTCAACAACTCACAAGGGAAAAGATAACCTACACACACCACATCCAAGATGACACAGATGTTGGAATTATCAAACAAAATTTTAAAGCAGCTATTATAACTATGATTCAAGAAGTCAGGAAGAATATTCTTGAAAAAAATAGATAAGAGTTTGAGAATAGAAACGAGTGTGTGTGTGTGCGCGTGTGTGTGAGCAAATGTGCATGCGAGAAACAAAATTTTAGGACTAAAAATACAATAACTGACAGAGGGGATGGGATTTGGGGGCCTGGGAAAATGGGGTGAAGGGTTAAAGAAGTACAAATTAGGAGCTGTAGCTGGGGATGGGGAGCACAGCAGTCAGCATTAATATGATGGTGACATGGAGGGCCAGAGGAGGGAGGGAGCAAATTGGGGAATTGTTTTATGAACAATATAGCTGTCTAACCAATGTACTGTATACCTGAAACTGATTTAAATAAGTAAATTTATTTAAAAAAATACAATAACCAAAATGAAACCCAAAACTCCCTAGAGGAGCACAGCTGCAAATGGAGATAACAGAGGAAAGAGTAAGTGAACTTGAAGATGACAGAAATTACTCAATCCATGAACAGAGAAAAATCATAGAAAAAATAAATAAATGAACAGAGCCAATGGGGCAATATCAAAAGGTCTAACATTCATGTCATCAAAGTGCCAAAAGGAGACAACAAGGAGAGCAAAGAAAAAATATTTGAAGAAATAGCTTAAATCTTCCCAAATTTGGTGAAAGATACACACTTACAATTTCAGGAAGGTCAATGAATCTCAAATTACATAAATTCAAAGAAATCCATACGCAGATATGTCATAGTCAACTACTGAAAACTAACGACAACAAAAAAATCTTGAAAGCAGCCAAGGAAAAACAATGTTCCACTTAGGAGAAAAACAATTCAAGTGACTAGATTTCTCATTAGAAATTATGGAAGGCAGAAACAGTGGGAGCACATGTTAAGGTGCTGAAAAAAAGGGGTTATCAATTCAAAATTCCTATCTAGCAAAAATATCCTTCAAGAATGAAGATGAAATGAAGACATTCTCAGATAAAGAAAAACTAAGAGTATTTGTGAGTAGCAGAAGTGCTTTAAAATAGCTCCTTTTAAGTCAATTCTGGTTTCCTCTATTTTTAAGATAAAAATTTTAGGCAGTAACTTATACCTAAATCACTTTATATTCTCACCATTTAAAAAAATTGGCAATTAAAATATGCCAATGAATGCTTAAATTGAATCAATTCTTTAAAATCTATACTATACTATCAAATTAATATTAATTAGTACTGGAAGTCAGTAGCACAGATACAGGACTTGTGTAAGAGAAACCATTAAAGAAAGTCAGACACCCTGGATCAGCCACTGAAGTACCACAATGTGATATCAGCAACTACCACTTATGAAGATACAAACAAGTACTATACATTCTACCAGTTAAATGTCTCAGCAATGTCTATAAAGGAAACATTATTACCCCTACTAATGCCGTTGATAAATTCTCAAACATAACAGATCAAGATAAGTGGCAGTCAGAATTCAAACTCACGTCTATCTTGCACTAGCACAACACTCTGTTCTGTGTCTATTATAGGAAAATATGTTTTCTCATTTGCTTAATCATAAAATCCAACAAACATATTTGTTTATCACATTCCTTGAGTTCTCTGCTAAATGTGACAATGTTAATTAACATTTCCCCTGTTAGGCACTGCTCTCTTCAGACTTTTTTCCCCAAAAATGTTTCTTCTTAGTCTTCTTGTGGATGTCTTTTTCTTTGCCCACTCCTTAAATATTTTACAAGCAGTAATTTGCAGTTTTTGCTTTTCATTCCATCAAGTCTCCTTGAATATCATCATCCATTCCCAAGCCTTCACCAATCTCCCCTATTTTGATAAATGAAAGCAGCAGTACAGTCTGCATATAACTGCCTCTTAAATATCAAACCCACTAGGTGTTCCATAAGCATCTCAAACTTAACATTTCCAAAATTTAACTTATTACCATTATCCAACCTAAGGCCCAAATAGAACACTGGGCCTTTGTTTATGGGCCTTTATAGACGAACAATATGCTAAAAATGTGTAAAATTATTGAAAATGAAGGAAAAAACATCATGGATCTGAACAGATCGTTCGTAAAAAAGTTAATGCAACTGGATAATAACCATATGCAAGAGCATTTGCATACTGAAATATTTAGATGAAATTATACGATGTCTGGGATTTGCTTCAATATTATACAGGAGAAAATATGGATAGGGTTTAAGTATAGCAAGATTGGCTAAAAGTTGATAATTACAGAAGCTGGATGATAGGCACAAAGATATTCATTAATTATTGTCTACTTTTGTGTACACATTCATAATAAAAACTTATGAAAAAATAAAATAGAATGTTTGAGTTTACTAATAACCAAATAAAAAATCCTATTTCAGTGCTTTTTTCCTGTGCTAATATGGATAGCATAAACATAGCAATAATAAATGAATACCATGAAATGGATATGTACACATAATCTAGTACTTAAACTATTGAGAATATAAGAAAACATTCATTATGTTAATCAATAAAGAAAAAAGTTCAGAGTCTACTTATCCAATAATAGGATATTAAAGAAACTGGTATATCCACATAATTGAATATTATATAGCAATAATATAAATGAAACATAAATAAATAATATAAATAAAATAAATGAAAAGGGAACATGACTTGCGGCGGGGGCAAGGTGATCTCTCTCAGCTCCCCTCAAAACTAGGTAAGCAATGCAAGTTATGGACAACAGAATGTGAGAGGGAAATGATATTTCCAACAACCCAGGGCAGGGGCATGTCCCTCGTTGGCCCTTCTTCTACTCTGCTGTTTTGAAAAGTGACAAGCCATTCTGAACCATACAAAAAAAAAAAAAAAAAAAAGACAAACTCTAAGAATGGTGGACTAACTACACTTCCAGATTGTTGCATGAAAGAGAAATAAACTTCTCAAATCATTTAAAAAACTGCTATACATAACCAAATCTATATATCTATTAATATGACTCACCTGTCTATTCACATGGCAGTAAGTGACCTTCTTAAAATGTAAATTACATTATTCCTCTGGGTTTAAGCTCCCTATTACTTTTTTAAAAATTACCTAAAATTAAAAGAAAATCTGAATTCCTTCGTACAGCTTAAAAGATTCTACATGAAACTCTGTATTTCACTTTTCTCACATTAGATTGCCATTCCTCAAACATAAATTCATTCCTAACTTAGTGCCTTTGCACCTGCTCCCTTCTCCTGCAATGCACTTGACTCTCTCCCATCGTTTCTTCAGATACTCCTGACTACTCTAAAATATACTCACTCATAAGCACCAACATGTACCTAGCATGCATGCACACACAAACACACGCACATACTCCTTATATCCTTTATACACTTAGCCTGGTTTTTCTTCCTCAGCTTTACTGAGATACAATTGACAAATATTGCATAAGTTTAAGGTATACAATGTAATGATATGGTTTAGGTATATATTAATTAACTGCCACATTAAGGTTAGTTAACATATTCGTTGCCTCACATTGTTACCTTCTGTGTGTGTGTATGGTTAAGAATATTTAAGATCTAAACTCTCAGCATATTTCAATTATATAATATAGTACTGACCATGCTGTACACCAGATCTCAGAACTTATACATCTTGTAACTGATACTTTGTATTCTTTGATCATCTCTGCATTTTCCTCACCCCCCAATGATTCCACATATAAATGAGATAATGTACAGATTTTGTCTTTCTCTGGCACAATGCCCTCAAGGTCTATCCATGTTGTTGCATATGGCAGATTTCCTTCTTTCTACAGCTGAATAATATTCCACTGCATGTATATACACAGCAATTTTCTTTATCCAATCATCTGTTGTCAGACACCTAAGTTGTCCCCATGTTTTGGCTATTGTGAATAATGCTGCAATGAACACAAGGATCCAGGTATCTCTCCAAGATAGTAACTTCTTTTCCTTCATATATATACCCAGAAGTGGGATTGTGGGATTGTATGGTAGAATTATTTTTAATTTTCTGAGGAACCTCCATACTGTTCTCTATAATGGCTGTACCAATGGCTGTAGCAAAAAAAAAAAAAAAAAAAAAAGAGCTTTTCTATAGAGATATACACATAAAAGATGTTCAAAAAGAACACAAAAGGCTGGTATACCTAATTCTAAAAAAACCTGAGCTCACAAAAAACATTAAACTCATATCTTCCTATGAGCAGAGCATAGGATTAGCTGTATCTGTTTTACCAGAAAGGAAAATAAGACTCAGAGCAGTTATAAAGCACAGCCTGAACTTCGACGGTGGAACTCTTACTTCCCCAGGCTAAAGATGCTAGTTATACACCTTTCTAGAAAGCAAAGAGTTCAATAAGGGAAAAAATTTTATTTTGTTAACAAAATATGCATTGGAATGATGAAAACTATACCTCTGATGAATGATAGGTTATTACTTACTTATTATTGAGGCAGAAAAACAAACAAGACATTTTGATTAAGATCAAGATGGGACCATCAAGCATAAAGATTAGACAGAGGCCTTTTTCTCACAGGTCTATTTTGAAACATGACAAAATTAGCTTAATGAAAATGTCATCCCCCACTTATGTCTATAATTCAATAAATATCTTAAGAGTTGGGTTCCTGGCTCTGTCTTTGATAATGAGCAAGAATATAAAATTGAAAAAATAAGAGCCCAAGAAGATTCTTGATATTCAGAGGTATAGATCATTTAGTGTGGGGGAGAAACATTTTAATTAAAAACTGAAGTACTCTATTTTTTAACTTTTTATAATAGAAATTTTAAAACATATACAAAGTAGAACACAACGCTCAACAATTATCAACACAAGGCTTATCTTGTTTCATCTATACCTCCAACAACTCCCCCATCTCAAAATGTATCATTGTGAAGCGAATCTCAACCATTTCATCCATATTTTAGTATATATCTAAAAAAGGATAGCCCTTTTTAAAAAAAAAAAAATACAATTTTACACCTCAGAAAGTAACTATAATTCCTTAATATCAAATTATTTAGACAATGTCCCCAATTTTCATTCAAAAAAATTTTTTTAACAGTTTGTTTGTTCAAATCAGTATCCAGAGAAGACCCATACATATTACATTTGGTTAACGCAAAACTTACTTAAAGTCTCTTTTAACCTATGGATTTCTCCCTTTTTTATTCCAGTTTATGTACTAACGAAGCAAAGTAGACTGCACATTGCATATTTTGCTAATTGTATGGCACGCTGTCCCTGAAAATCAGAACATCTAAAGGATTGCTCAGATTCATATTTTATTTTAGCAAGAACACTTCACGGGCATTGTTATATATTTCCTATTACACAACATCAGAACACACAAAATATCTTGTGGTTTCTTTTTCTGAAGTGCCAAGACGGATCAGGGGGACAGATGTTGTCTCTGTATAGTGACAGTCTTATTCCTTCTTGTATTTATAAGCTAAAATCCTAAAAAGAAATGCTTTTCTCTATGTACTATTTGGTTACCTAAAATACACACAGTTCATATAGTAAAAAAGTAACTTGATTCTGACCTAATTTTCAAAATTAGTTGATTGTACCAGTATGCTCTAAAGGTGAAGCTGGTTTTTTGGTTTATTTGAAGTATCATTAGAAATATCGCGAACACCATTATGGATTGTAATATATTTTTGTGCTTTACTGTATTTCCTTGCTTATAAACTGGTTATTCATGACCATTGTCCACTTATTTATATACCACTTGTATGGGCTCTATTTTTCATATAAAACATATCAAAACTTACTGTCACATTTACTGCAAACACTTTTCCAGTTTATTCATCTTTTTCATTATACTGTTGTTTTTCCATAGAGGTTTTTATTAATTTCATGTATTATAATTGCTTGTCCTTTTCTTTTGATTTATTTTACCACGCCTACATTTACGTGTAGCTTTCCTCCCTTCAATAGCTTAATATTTTTTCCATCTTTTCATTTTCACCTGACTCTCTTAATTCATTAATTTTTAACAAGAAAATGTGTGTAGACAGAATGAGAAAAATGCAGATACACTAGAGAAACCCAAGAGGGAAAAATGGGAGAGAAAAACGAAGTGGCCACATATATTTCTGAGCAAAAAAATACTGTATTCTATTACATTACTATTATAATACTATTACTGTATTGCATTCCTAATACATTATTTTACCACAGGTTTCATGTCAGTGAAGACTACAGTTTTATAAAACATTTACCTTAGTTTAACCACAGGAGGGCAGTCTTTGTCATACAAAATATTCCACTGGAACTGTTCATGGAGCTACATAACACAACATTCAGAAACTGCTTTATGACAATCTGAATAACTGCTCAGAAGAATTAAAATCAACACTACACGGACTTAAAGCATGATAAAATAAATTGTTTTAAAATTGTGCATAATATATCTCTTTATAGATTCTCACACCCAGCTAATAAAAAGGATATAAAAATTATATTTTGAGTACTCAAAACTCTAGATAGCCCCTTAGATTTGTGTGACTCTACCTTAAATAACAGCAGTATTTTAATTACTGCTGCACTTAGAAGTTCATTCCAAATATGCACAGATATGTAGAGCCTAAATTTTGTGTAACCTAGATTTTATTTTACATTTAAAATGTACAGATAAAACACAGTAACCTTTCTAGATTTATTTCAGTGTGATATGGTGTATTTACTGCCCAAAAGCTTTAATTAGGGTAACCAATGTCAAAGTAGTGAATGAGGTCACCCAGGAAATATGCAGAATGAGAAGAGATGAGAGCCTAGGCTAAAGAACCAATATACAATGTTTAAGAATCAGAGAAGAAAAATTAGCAAATAAACTAAGGAGCGGCCAGAGAAACTGGAAAAAAAAATCAGAAGAACATGGTTCCTCAAAAAACACAAAAGCATCCTAAGAAGAATGAAGTAGTCGACAATGTCAAAACCTGCCTAGAAGTTAAAGATAACTTCAAAATCTACGGTATTTAGCAGCAAGGAGCTCTTAGTTTTACAAGTTCAGATTCCATTTAATCCGGAGGGAAGAATTCAAACTTGAGGGGGTTTAGCACTCAATGGGCTGTCCGGAGGTGGCAATAGGTAGTTAAAACAACTCCTCCTAAAACAGTGAAGAAAATACGGAGTCAAGAAATAACTGTTTTGTCAAACAGACTTGGACAACTTTCACTGGACCAGGATAAAAGGAGACAGAAGTATCGGTAACTACCCCAGCTTTCTCCATGTCAACATGAGAGGCAAACAGATTTAGATAGTTTGACAAATTCCTCATCCGAACTTGTGCCCATTTGACACTGAGAACAAAAATTAATTCAGAGGATAGTATCCATCACCTACCAAACTCACTATACACTCACTCACTATGTGAGCTCAGGAGGTAAACAGATAGTAACAAGGAACACAGAATTTATACATAGAATATATAAAAGAAACGTACAGCCAAATATTTGAAAAAGGGAAAAGGACCTTACCTGGCTGCTTAGCAGTATCTGTTGATCACTACCCTGTCCTGAGATGCACTCCTCTGTTCAGCTTCTGTGACACCAGACTCCTTGTTTCCCTCCTACCTCCCCACCGGCAACTATTCATTCTCTACAATCATTTAATGTTGATCTTCCTCAGGATTCTCTTTTTTGTCTCAATTTCTACTCTCCTTGGGTATTTCATCCTCTCATGGTTTTAAAAATAATTCTGCCTCTATAACAGCACTCTAACAGCCCCAGTGGTGCTTATCACGCTGTATGTATTATAACTGCATTTTAAATCATCTGTCCTGCCCACTGATACATAAGTTCCAGAAGGGCTTGTTCTCGTTCATCTAGTATCCCTAGTGCCTATCTACGGTAGGTCTAAAACATGTGATAGTTGGCTGATGAAATTAGGAACACATGCTTTATACAACAGTAAAAATAATGCCTTTTTGGGGGGGGGGTACAGAAAAAAGATGAAAGATGAATGCAACTGTAAATAAGTTTGTAGATTCAGGAGCAGAAACTTGATTGTAAGAAGTAAGAATATTTCAACACAAATCTATACAGGGAGGTAGCTACAGAAAACCAGAGAAGATTAGAGAGGCTGGCTTCATAAGCCCAGGGGTAGTTTTACCTCAGTTCTGACCAGCTCTAACAAGTCATTCTGATATAGTTCACTCCTAGCTAGATTCTTTTTACCTGATTATCCAAGAAATCCAGAGGTTACATACACTCCCCAGTGGAAGCACAACAAAAGTTCTCAAAACCTAATTTTCCCAAAACTCAATAATAAGTTAATATTTATCTAGCATTTAAGTGCCAGCTACTGTTTTAAGTGTTTTACATATATTAGCTCATTTAATATTTACAATAAACCTATGAGGTAGACAGTATTATGGCGTTATTTCAGATGTGAAAACTGAGGTACAGAGAAAATAAGTCACCTGACCAAGGTTACATCAGCTAATAAATGACAGAAAACACGATTCTTTGCTCCTAAGCATTATGCTATACTGCCTCTCCATGTTATATATCTACACTACTCTTAAAATCAGCTGTTACTTTAACACTTACTAAGTGCTCCTTAAGTGCAAAAAAACTGGGGATACAAAAGATGAATAAGAAACAAGCCCTGAAGCAGTTCACAACAATGGTAGAGAGAGTGGAGAAAGGGAGAGACCGACAACTATAATGAGAATACTGACAAAGATATAAAGAACTATGGAAATGAAGGTAAAGAACATTTAATTCTTCCCACAAAAATTATGCAATATTTCAAATACTGAAGAAACTACAAAATGATAAAATGCTTATAAACCACCTAATAAGCTTTGTCAAATGTGCAAAGAAACTTTGTGAAAAGAAAGAAATGTTCTATACCTTGACTAGGGTGGCTGTTACACAGGTAAACACATTTGTCAAAATGAATTCGGCTGTACATTTAAAATACATGCACTGTATTATATGGAAAATATAACTCAATAAATTTGGCATTAACTCAATAAGTTGATTTTTAAAGAAATTAAAGCAAAATAAAGGCATAGTGGAAAAATCAATCACACTCCCTAAAATTCAAAAGCACAAATTAAAAGAAAAAAGAAATTTGAAAATGGGTTAGGATGGAAGTTATAATCTGTATTAAACTCAAGTTATTCAAATTTAAGATTTGAAACTGTTTTAACACCTGAAATGGCCAAAACAACAGAGGCAGTGAAGTGATATCCAACAGATAGGGTGGGGGGTAAGGAAAGGGGGATGAGGAGCAAAAAGAATAGTTCTCTCCTCACAAAAATAATAAACCCTTAGGAAAAAAGATATTGCATCCATTGTATCCATCAAACAAAAATAAAAATAGGATGCCAAGAAATAGTGGACAATATATAGCAGGTCTCTGCTTTTAGGGAAGTTAGCATCCTAACAGTAGAAACGGGCAATAAATATGTAAGCAAAAAAAATTTTCAGATAGTGGTAAGTGCTATAAAGAAGATAAAACAGGGTGATATGGTTGACAGTGAATGAGAAGAGAGACAATTCTGAGTAGTCAGGCCTCAGTGACTACCCAACATTGAAGCTAAGAACTTTGTGACAAGTTGCCAGGCATGGTAACAAGAGGGTTTAATATGGAACACTAGCTGTGTAAGGAATAAATTATAAGAGTCTCAGTGTCCTACAACACATTCATACTGCCAACATCCTACCTTTGCTCATGCTGCTCTCTGTATCTGATGTAACTTCTACACCCCACTGTATACCTGAGTCTATCTGTCATCCAACAAAAAGCAAAAATTTTCAATAGTAGTGAAGTCAATCCTTCAAGGATTCAGTAAAACAGGACTCATATACTACACAGCTGGGACAATAAACAGATACACCTTTCTGGAAGCAATTTGGCAACATGAAACTTTACGAGCCTTTCAAAGACTGACATCCTCTTACCTAACAACTTTTCTTCCAGCAATCCATAAAAGCAAAATAACAGAAATATATACAAGATCTAGGCACAAAGGTGTTCTTCTCCGCAGTATTTTTAAGTTATAAAAATAAACAATCAAAATTCTCAATGTTAAGATAATAAATCAATTTAACTACCCTCCCAAAGAGATCTTTAGTTCAAAAGAAAAGTAGAAACCACAGGTCCTCCCATTAGACAAGACCTGAAACATAGGAGGAACCCAATGAATCCCTAAGTTTAAAATGATACATTGCGTTGTCATTAAAGATATCTTTAAGCAGTTTTCAATGATGAGGAAATGCTTATGATATACAAAACAGATGCAAAATTGAATAAACAATAAGATTTCAATTACATAAAGAAATAACCAGATAGAAGAATTTGAAATAAATGTCAAAATGTTGATGGTATTACCTTAGATCAGAGCTATTAACTTACAGTCTAGGCCCACAGGAAACAAAACAGCCTCAGGATTCCATGAACCCTTTAGGAATTATGTAAATATTTAGTGTTTGTATCTTTTTCCAGAGAGAAGATCCGCAGCTTTCAATATATCCAAAAGAAAACTTTGACTCCAAAATGACTAAGAATACTCCTGGCAAAATTAGAATAATTTCTTTCCTACTTCTTTATGCTTTTGTGTTTAAACTTTCCAAAATGCACATTAGCCAGATAATCAAGGGAGAGACAGGGAAAATTGTCCACAGTACACAAAAATAAATGATTAATATCTAACAAAAAAGTTAAAAGACCTGCTTATTAAGATATTTCCTTAAAACATTTCTCTAACTCAAAACATACAGTTGTCATTTGTCTTTATATAACACTTCTAATTTGCCCAACTCTTGTCCACACTGGAAGATCAAGATTTCATACTGGGTCCAGAAAACAAAGGAGAAGGAATGGGAGTAGGAAACCTATGCTGGTAGTGCCACTCTACAAATATAATGTGTCACTTTCACAGAAGAATTTCAAAAAAAAAAAAAAGGATTCTATATCTAACCTAAAAAACAGGTTCCAAATTCTTGAGTTGTTGGGCCATTCCTGATAAAATTTTCCAAAAATATAAAATGGGCTACACCACACACTAAAAAAATAAAATCGGTGCAGCAATCATATATCCTAATTAAAGTTAGGGTACATCTCTCATCCCAACCTTCCCTCCACTACAATTTGCATTTATGATTACAATACAGAAATAAGACTATATGAATAATAAAATCAGTAAGGTTGATTTCAAACATATATCAAACTTTAAACTTTTCAAAAACATTCCACATTTTTCCCAATCACACTAATGGAATAGTTAGAAAACTGCCTATTAGGAAACCTCAATAATTACGAAAACCATAGAGTTCAAACATGTTCTAATTATAATGCAATAAACCATAAACAAAAATAAAATAGGTGCTTAAAATTGTTTTTAATCCCTACCCTGAAAAAATCTTGAAGTAAGAAGGAAATCACAACTATAATATCTAGAGACAAGAGAAGTAAATGAAAGGTATAATTATGGGGGGAAAGGAATTTTATTTGTAGATCTGTTTCTCTTAAACTACTTGATTTTTTAACCACATTTAATTGATTTCTATAACTGAGTATCTTCTACAGTTTAAAACCAGTCACCTAAAACATCCAAATGTATACTCTTCTACGCTCAATATATCTTCACAGAATCAATTCCACTAGTTCAACTCCAATGTCTCTCAAAACTGATTCTCAGGTATGCCTTTGGTAATGCACATGTCCTGAATTAAAATGCCCTTTTCTCCCCAGATCCATATCTATACTTCAGCTTTTTTATGGGGGTAGACCCCCTTGAGAGTTTGATGACAGCTATGAAGATTCTTCTCAGAAAGAAATTATAATTTTTATAGTTAATTTCTGTGGGTCTACAGACCCTATGATGCCTAAGGTAGATTTGTGTTTTTGGCAACTTACTTACCATTCGAAATTCTTCTGATCAAAAGGCCCTGGTTTTCTTTTGGAGATCCACCTCCTCCTCCATTCTCAATCAATACAGTGGGAACCAATAACAGCAATACAGTATAAAACCCGTTAGCACTTTCCAACCTCTTGGCCACAGTAATTGGTTTATAAATGAGCAGAAGAGTCGAACTAAGGATAAAGACGCAAAATCACAGGTAAAAAACATTTTTCGTCCCAACAATTACTGGACTTAAATTTGAATGATGTAAGACTGAAACTAATAGCTTTCTAATACCCTAAAGACAAACAAAGGTAAACCCTTAGCAGCGGCAGATTCAACCAACCATGGATGGAGAACAATATTTTTGACCTGCAATTGGGAATCCATAGTTGGGAAACTGTGTTTGGGAATGTGAAGAGTTTTCAATCCATGGTTAGTTGAATCCACAGATAGAAAACGCACAGATATGAAGGGTTAACTGTGTTTGCTAAAATAAAATCCACATGTAAGTGGACCTGTGCAGTTCAAACTCGAGTTTTTGAAGTTCGACTGTATTCTAAATCAATACAACATAAGTTTATAACAGTAAAGCTAATTTCAGTGAATAGACTGGCAATAATTAGAGCCGACTTAGTCACAAAAAGCTTTTAACCATACCAGAAAAAAAAGTCATGATATTTTATTTCCGCTTTTTATATTACTGAACTATATATGATAAAATATTTCCAGAAACTAGCCTAAGTAATGTCTTGAAGCTACCAGAACAAAGCAATTGTCTTAGGACTACAGTTTCCCAGATGTCAAACAGAATCTGACTTCCACAACCTTCCTCAAAAGAACCAAGCTCAGACAAAATCTCACCTTTTTCAAGAAGTCAGCTCACATTATCAATGATACCCTTCCTTCTCAATTACCCTAGGTACTTAAAATGGACAGTTTCAGCAGTTAATTGAACATTATTTTTTCCCATTCCTAGTTATTTAGTTTCCACACAGTAAAATGCACTCATTCGTTTAGACAAAAGAGTCAAGGTTTTAATAATAAGAGAACTAGAAGGAAACCTTCTAAAGAGAACAGATAACCAAATCCCACCTTAGATCTCATAGATTTCACCTTTCTTTTAGGAGAAAACTTACGAGTTTTCTCACTGTGATTAATACTGCCACCACAATAGCCCCCAAGAGATACAATGATTTCTATTTAAAGCTCCAGTTCAAAGGCAGATTAAAATATTATTTTCCTGCCCTCACAAAGTTTAAAAGGAAAAAAAAAACTTGCAGATACTGTAAAAAGAGAACTTTACTAAACAGTGAGGGAAAGCTGCAAAACAAAAGGAGGGAAAAGAAAATACAACTTGAGGTCACTGTATATGCAGTTTGCTGAGCAGCACCATGATAAGCTTCTAATACCAGTTACTCCCTACTTTAGCTTCTGCCCTTCCTAAATCCCCACTGGCTGACAGAAGGTTTAGTAAACTGCACTAGAGTTCAAACAAAAAAGGACATCCATTCCTCCACAATCATTAAGTAGAGTGTTATCCTCAAGGTCAGTGACCACGTTATATACTAATGACTCTCCATAAACTAAAGCAAGGCTAAGTAGCAGAAAAAAAACTAGAAAGAAATTATGATGAAATATCAGTGGTAGTTGCCACTGGGCGGGGTAAGATTGTGAGTCATACTTTTCCTTTTTACTTTCACTACATTTTTTATCATGTAGAAATATTATTTTGACCCAGAAGTTTTTTCATTTGTATGTAGTCAAATCTTATCCTTTGTCAAGTATACTTTCCAAAGAATGACACAAAACCCAAAGTAATGTGAAGAAAAATATTACCAAATATGACTACATAAAAATGAAAAACTCAGTACTACATGTATGTACATGTACATCTATGGCAAAAACTAAAGAAAAGCTAGAAGAAAATTGAAAAACATACCACACGGAAAAAGTTATAAATCAGTGAGAAAAATATCAACAATTCGAAATAAAGAATTGGCAAAGGATACAGAGAAATAAAATTACAAGTGGTCAATAAACATCTAAAAAGATGTTCAGCTACAGCCACATAACCATAAATATAGAATCAAAATCAAAACCAGATTTTTTCACCTACTGAATTGGCAAAGATGAAAATAACTAAAAGTCCAGGGTGTGGGAAGCAAATACTGTCATCCACTGCTGTAAAATGATACAACCCTTTTTGGAGCACAGTTTGGCACTCTCCAGCCTTAGATGGATACATTTTTGACCCAGTAATTCCAATATAAAAACCAATTCTATGACCACATTCTTACAGGGAAATAAATATGTACAATATTTACTGAAGGCATGTTTGTAACTAGAAATGGCCTAAATTCCAATAAGTAGTAAAACACATTGCTAAATAACCAGTAGACTATGCTACTGTTAAAAAGAGCAATGTGGACACCAAAAGCACAGGCAACAAAAGTAAAAACAGACAAACTGAGCTGCATCAAAATTTAAAACTTTTCTGCATCAAGTAATACAAACAATGCAACCTACAGAATGGGAGAAAATATATGCAAATCATGTATCTGTTAAGGGATTAATATCCAGAGTATATAAAGAACTTCCACAACTCAACTAAAAACCAAGTGACTAAATTATAACATGGGCAAAGGACTTGAATAGACATTTCTCCCAAAAAAGATATACAAACAACCAACAAGCATGTGAAAAGATGATCAATATCACTAATAATTATGGAAATGCAAATCAAAACCACAATTAAAGCAACCTAAAATGCCCATCAACAGACAACTGGATAAAGAAATTATGGTTCATATATACAATGGAATATTAATTAGCCATTAAAAAAATGAAATCCTACCATCTGCAATGACATAGATGGACCTAGAGATTATTATGCTGAGTACTATAAGTCAGACAGAGAAAGATAAATACCATATGATTTCACTTTTATGTGGTATCTAAGGAACAAAAAGAACACACTAATCAAAAACAGACTCACAAATATAGTGGACAATTTGATGACGGACAGAGGGGAGGGGGGTTGGGAGACTGGGAGAATGGGGTGAAGGGTTAAAGAAGTACAAATTAGTAGTTGATAGCTGGGCATGGGATGGGGAGCATGGCAGAGGGAATGCAGTCAGTATTAATAGGACAGCTAAGTGGAGGGCCAGGGAAGGGAGGAAGCAATTGGGGGTTATTTTATGAACATTATAGATGTCTAATCAATGTACTGTATACTTGAAACTAATTTAAATAAATTTATTTTAAAAAAACAATGAAATATCACTTCATATGGACAAGGATGGCTGCTATAGAAAGGAAGGAAGGAAGAAAGGGGGAGGAGAGAAAGGAAAGTAAGTGTTGTCGAGGATGTAGAGAAACTGGAACCCTGTGCACTGTTGATTGAGATGTAAAATGATGTACTAGCTATGGGAAATAGTACGGTGATTCCTAAAAAACTAAAAATAGAGTTATTATATGATCCGGCAATATCACTTCTGGTTATAGATCCAAAAGTATCAAAAGTAGGGTCTCAAAAAGATATGTGTACACCCAGGCTCATAGGAGCATTACCAAATAGCCAAAGTAGCCCAATCAAGTGCCCCAATCAAGTGTCCACTGACAGAAGAATGGATAAACAAAATGTGGTATATACATACAATGGAACATTATTCAGCCTTGAAAAGTAAATTCCGACACATGCTACAACACAAATGAATCTTATGGAGATTATGCTAAGTAAAACTGAAATTACAAACATTTTATCATTTCACTTATATGAAATATCTAGAAATAGAAAGTAGAACGGTGGCTGCCTGGGGCAGGGTGGGAGGTGGGAAGTTGTTTAATCCACACGGAGGTTCAGTTTTGCAAAATGAAAAAGTTCTAGAGATTGGCTGCACGACAATGTGCATATGCTTAACATTACTGAACTGTACATTTAAAAACAATTAAGATGATAAATTTTGTTATATGTATTTTACCACAATTTTTTTGAAAGAGCCATGTGGACAGATGGTTAGTTAACTGGTAGTGGCAAAATCTCAACAAAATTCCTTTGACTTTGCTGTGTTTTAATTTTTTTTATTGAAATAAATTGTGAAGAAAAAGAACAATGTAGTGCTCTATGTGAAGATATGCAAAGATAGTCACACATTATTAAGTGAAAAATGCAAGTTGCAGAATTAGATCTATAGTTTAACTCCCTACTCATATATCTTAAAGACCATTACCAGTCTACGGCCATGTCACCCTGAACATGTCTGATGTCATCTGATCTTGGGAGCTAAGCAGGGCCGGGCCTGGTTAGTACTTGGATGGGAGACCACCTAGGAATACCGGGTGCTGTAGATGTTAAAAAAAAAAAAAAAAATCCATTACCAGTGTTTACCTCTGGAAAGAGAGTTGATGCAGAAGTGTCTGGCATTTTTGCTCTTAAGTGTCTGGGATTTTTGCCACAAGCACCAATTATATGAATTGTAAACATATACATTTATACAACCCTACACCTACTGTCTCCCCTAGCACAAAGCAAATATTCACCTTAATGACATCTAGTTCTATGCCTTCATTTTTATAACATTAAAAATGTCAAACCTTCCGTAAGTTATTCTAGTATAGGATATGAAGCAGGATTTTGTTTTTCTTAAGATAAGTAGGTTTCTCAACACTACCTGTATACTAAATTCTTCAGTATATTTGACTGTCTCTGGACTTTCACATGTACACTATTCACCAGTCTTGTCTAGTCACACAAATCAATGCCATATTTCTTGAATCACTATTATCTTTGCAATACATTTTAATATCTAGTAATGTTATGCCTTTTTTTAAACAAGTCACACTTCTTTTAAAATGTATTTTTTTAATTTAAAAATAAAATAAAATGTATTTTTAGTCTAACCCAGATGAACTTTTGATTTTTTAGTGCTAAAGTAGAATTGCTTTAAATTTATAAATTTACTTGACAAGAACTGAAATCGTTATTATATTGATTCTTCCCACCCAGGTATACAAATTGGCTCTCCTCAATTTTTCAAGTCTTTCCCCTGTCCTTTTCAGGTATTTATTTTACAGTTTTCTTCGCCTAGATCCTGAACATTTCTTATTCAATTTATTCCTAGAATTTTATAGTTTTCATTCTATTTTGTTAATTATTTGTACATAGGAACTCTACTGACTTTTTTATACTTTATCATCTTTCTGAAATCTTACCTCAATCTCTGACAGCTTTTTAGTTGCTTCTTTTGGGATTTCTAAATAAGCAATCACAATATATGCAAGCAGCAATACTTTTTCTCTTCCTTTAATGGTTATACTTCATTTTTCATGTAGAACTACATTGGCTAAAACTTCTAAAACGATGCTGAATAAAAGTAGCGATAGCAAGTTTTCTTGTTATATTTCTAATTTTTTCATGTATTTGTCTCTGTTTCATCATTATGATGTTGGCTGTTAGTCTGAAATATTCTTTGTTATTAAAAGTATCCTGTGCAAATTCAAAAGAAAAGTGGTCATACGATGGACTTTGTTGTGCTTTCTTATAGAAAAAAAAAAAAGCACTATGCTACAGATGGAAGAACTCAGGAAAACGACCCCTTAAAGCTGCTTATGAATTCCTTGGCTAACACCTAAGCTGCGGAATGTACAACTGCACAGCTATTATGGCAGTTTGGCAATTCCTTAAAAAGTTAAATGTAGAGTTAACATAAGACTTAGCATTTCCACTCCGAGATATAAACTAAAAAGAATTAAAAACACATATGATACAAAAGTTGTACACAAAATGTTTATGGCAGCATTATTCACAACAGCCAAAAAGTAGAAGCTACCCAAAATGTCTATCAGCTGATGAACAGATAAATAAAAGGTGGTATGTCTATACAATGGAATACTATTCTGCCATAAAAAGGATAAATGCTACAATAAGGATGAACTTTGAAAACACTATGCTACATGAAAGAAGCCAAACACAAAAGGCCACATACTTTATGATTCCATTTATATGAACTGTCCTGACTAGGCAAATCCATATACAGAAAATAGATTAATGATTACCAGAGGGTGAGGGATGAAAGAAAAATGAGGAGTGACGGTTAATAATAATAAAGAAAAAGAGTAAATATCAATGAGACTAAAAACAGAAAAACAAAAATTAACAAAACCAAAAGCTGGCCCCTTCAATAGATGAATAAATTTGATAAACTTCTAACGAGAGAGACAAAGGAAAAAAAAAGGATTACCAAATTACCAATACTGGAATAAAGAGAGGCTGTCACTACAGAGCCCTCAAGTAAAGAAATACTACAAACTCTACAAACATCAATTCCTGAAAAACCACAAACTACTAAAACTTACCCAAGAGAACACAGATAATCTGAATAGTTCTATAACTATACAAGAAGTTGAATTCATAGTTTAAAAGCTTACACAAAAGAAATTTCCAAGCCCAAAATGTTTTGCTGGTGGATTCTATCAAACATTTAAAGAAATAAAACCAGTTCTACATACAATCAATTCTCACTATTCACAACAGTTACATTCTATAAAGTCATCATGAACACTAAATTAGCAAATACTGAATCATTGCTTTTAGAGGAAATATAGAGTTAAGTTCCTGCAAGCATCTGGTCACATTATTGTCAACTGATCAATATACAACCTTGTTTTTATGTGTTTCTATTTAAAGATATTTAATAAATAATAATTTATTAAAATTGAGCCTATGGCCAATAGCACTGTCCACTCATGCCTAATCAAAGTTCATTGAACACAAGTACTCTCTTCATAAGGTACATCACAGCTTTCCTGCACTAAGAATACTAGATACCACTTCAGCACCACACTTGGGGGGTATTTTAAACAGTGAGACCACTAACAAAAAACATAAAAATGCAAAAACCATAGCACTAAAAAAGGGCACAAAAAACGACATGTTTTCATGAGAACTAAAACAAGGCAGAGCAGCACCTTGTTCACCCTCAGCAGAGACCTCAGCTGTGAATGTCTGCATCAAGGGACTCAAATTTTTTGCCACTCTGCACATGTCCATGAATGACCACAGAACTGTCATGAGTATTGGTTTGGGGTTAAGAGTAAATTTTAGCAAGTACGTGTATTCACAAATACTGAACCTATGAATAATGAGGACTGACTGTAATCTTTAAGGAGACAGAATAGGAAGACTTTCCAGCTCATTTTTATGAGGTCAGAATTATCCTGATACCAAAACCCAGACATAGTCAGTACAAGAAAACTACAGAGTAATCTCTCTCTGAACATAACCATGAATGTCCAATGAAATACTAGCGATTCCAGTAATATATAAAAAGTATAATATACCACAACCAAGTGAGATCCGCCCCCCCCCTCCCCGCGAGGAATGTAAGGCCCATTCAAAATGTGAAATCCAATGTCATCCACCATATTTAGTCTAAAAATTAAAATCAAATGATCATCATCAAATGATTCAGGAAAAACATTTGACAAAATTCAATGTCCATTCATGACATAATGGAACTTTCTCAACCTGATAAAAGAAAACTACAAATAAAAGGGAACTTCTACAACCTGATACTAGGTGTTTACAATAAATCTACAACTAATATATTTATTGATGAAAGACTGAGCGTTCCTCTATATTCAGGAAATACCTACAAAACACATACCCAGCAAAGGACGTACATCCAGAATATAGAAAGAATTCTCAAACCTCAACAGCAAAAAAAACAAAAACAAAAACAAACAAAAACCAAACCAAAAAAAAAAAACCCAACCCAATTAAACAGTGAGCAAAAACTTGAACAGACATTTCACCAAAGAAGATATACAGGTGACAAACACATGAAAAGATGTTCAATATATGCCATTATAGAAATTAAAATCACAATGATATATCACTACACACCTATTAGAATGGCTAGAATCAAAAATGCTGATAATACCAATAGCTAGAAAGATAAAGAGCAACTGGATTTCACATATATATTGCTGATAGGAATACAATATGATAATATAGCCACTATGAAAAAGTTTTGCAGTCTTTAATAAAGTTAAACATATACTCACCACATTATCCAGCAACCCACTCCTGGGTATTTACCCTAGAGAAGTGCAAACTTATGTTCAAAGGGAAATCTGCCCAAAATGTTTACTATAGCTCCATTCTTAAATGCCAAAAACAGAAACGACCTACATGTTCTTCAACAGTGAATGGATAAACTATTATACATTAGTAAAATGAACTACTACTACTCAGCAATAGAAAAGAATGAACTAGTAAAACACAAAACGTAGATGAATCACAAAGGCATTAAGGTGAATTAAAGAAACCAGTCTCAAGAGGTTACATACTATATAATTCCATTTATATGCCCTTCTCGCCCATCTGTTCTCAAGCTGTGATTTTATAACATAAACCTTTAATAGATAGGTTTTCCCTGGCAAAATGTTCTTAATTTTTATCATAAATAAATATTATCAACAATTAATGATGTTTTCATATACAGCACCATGGAACCCAGGGCTACTATGGTGGACAACTCCAGAAAGCAGTAGTCATATAAGCCACAGTATGAACGTCCCCCCAGAGCGGGGCAACAGACAGCCCTGACTGAAGGCATCACCTGAACAAACTTGAAGAACAGCAATAGAAGGCAGCGGCATGGAAGAACAGTGCACGGGAATGCAGAGAAAAGAAACATCAATGTGAGCTAGAATAACTGGGGAGTTTTGCTCTTTTTCACTTTTAAGAACGGTAGGATTTTGTTGTGTTGAAGAGCATTCCAGAACCTTCTGTATGTGTGAAAACTTCAGGAGACTGGCAGAACTTAAACTTCTGCTGAAGAGCTGTATGTGAGATAGGTATAGGTAGAACAGGTATGAAATGAGAAAAATTTGAATGATACATATAAAAATAATAATAATAACATATCCCCTCCCACCCTTTTAATTCAGAATCCTACCTTAACCCTCATAATCTCTCTACAGCTAGACTCTTCAGTCCTCTACAATAAATCCCACAAATGGCCAATCTGCTTAAAATACAGATATGATGTTATGTCTTGTATAAAAACTCTCTACAGTCTCTGGAATAAAACTTCTGTCAGTCCGACTTTTATAATTCTCCCAACCTACCTTTTCTGGCCTTATTTTTTTTACTATACTTCACATTAATCAAAGGTTAAACAGCCATGCATCAAACACACCCTGTATTTTTCAGTCTTTCCTCTTTTCATCTCTTCCCTCTGCCTAGAAAGCCCTTACCCATATTCACCTGTAAACGTTTCACCCCCCATCCCTGAATACCCAGGTCAAACCTTTTCTAAGACCAATCCTGACGCAGTATCCCCTCCACCAAATTTTAGTATTATGATTAGTTTGCTATTATACAGGCTTAACAACACAAATTTATTTTGTGATTATGTTTTATTATGAAACTTAGGTGGAAATATGAATTTATCTCACAGTTTCTGTGTGAAAGGATCATGGACATGGATTAACTGGGTCTTCTGCTTAGGGTCTCACTAGGCTGAAATCAAAGTGTTAGCTGGGACTGTTGCAGTCATCTGAGACCTGGGTTCTTGTCTAAGTTTACCACCAAGCTTACTTGTTAGGTTTCAGTCCCTTTCTGTTTTCTTGCTGGCTCTTGGCCAGTAGTCACCCAGCTCCTAGAGATGGCCTGCTATTCCTGGCCACACACATGGCCTTCTTCGCATGCAGTTCACAAAGTCTATCTAAGTCAAGAGAATGGGATTCTGTGCAGAAGCTCCTGAAGCAGAAAAGGGATCTTTCAGTGGGTCCCCAAACTTGTTCATAGCTAGTTTAAGTCTCTGTGTAATTACACATTGGCCAATGGTGTCCCTGAGGTTATAAAGCTTTCTGTTAGAACTATCTCAAACTTCTGCAATTTTTTGCTAAAAAATATCTTTACAATAGTTTTCCCATTCAGAAACATAAAATGATCTATATTTATTAATTTTTCAGTAATATTAACAGTGCTCACAACATATTGGTCATTGTATAAAGAACTTTTCATACATTCTAACCTAATCACGTAAGATCCCAAATGGTTAAGTTCTATTATTATCTCTATTTTAAAGTTAGGGAAACCGAGAAAGCTTGGATAGTATGAATCCCTACAACTCCAAAGGTGACCCTTAGACCAAGGCAACAGAACCACCTGGGAACTTCTTAGAAATGCAGAATTTCTGGCTACACTGCAGACCTACTGAATACAAATCTGCATTATAACAAGCTCTCAGATGATTACTATACACATTAATGTTTGAGCACTGGTCTATGTAACTTGTGTAGGCTGACTTATGTACAGTCAAGATCAAATCCAGATTATTAAGGTTATTCCCAAATCCTATTAAAAGTAGTCCTTTTTTCCCCCATTATGTTTTTCATGGGTAATTACTGATAATATATATATACACGAAAACTTTTTTTCTATTATCTTTTCTTGTATTTCATCTATTTTACATCTTCTCACACACATATATGCATGTACACACACACGATATAAAAGAGAAAAACCTTTCCTAACACAATATATTTCATGGGCTACCATCTGTTTAAACTTACAAAATTTGTCAGAACCACTCAAATTATATAGAAAACTAATCACTATTAACCAATGGCAATATTTAAAATTTTGTGTTACTATTTAGAAATACGTCACTAACAACATTAAGTACTTTATTTGAAACTGAATATGGCTAAACCAGCTATTAAATAATTCAGATATCAGCAGGTTAAAGATTCAAGATGAATTGGGCCTTCCCAAGCTGTGAACATCAATGGAAGTCCATGTTAAACATAGTACCAACTGCTAAAGTTAGTAAACCAAAGAATTTTCAAATGAAAAGTCTTTCACACATAATTTTTACCAAAAGACATATCGAATTACTCAGAAGACACTATAATTAATAAGATTTACAATGTCCCTTGATGCCCAGGACCAAGTATATGTGTATGTACCATTAACCAATTTTAGTTTTATCAAGCAAGGTCAGAAGTAAGAATTATCACAGAAATTTCCCAATGTCCAAAAAGCAATTCAAAAGGGTCTTCGGAGGCAAATACCCTGGTGTGTCTTGAAATAATTTTCTTTTACAAACAAGAGAGCTACTCAGTTTTTCTGGCAAACACTTAATACAGTTGACTAACTTTATTCAAACTGTGCTCTCCTGAAAGTGAGAACAGTGCCTTCTCTTTACCTCCAATAAAAAAAGGTTAAAAAACAAAAAAACAAAAAAAACCCAGCACTCATGTGCAAGAAGCTCTGCAGTTAGAAATATTTAAAAGAAAAGTCTCTGTCTTCAAGGAGTATAGTCTTACTGATATATAAAGAATTTCCTCTTACTTGTCCATAATAAAGTATGTATTTTATTTAGGGAAGATATACCTTCAGGGCTAAACATTTTTTAAAAGCACTCACTTTATAATCCGTGAGTAAAGAAAGCTTTTCCTAAGAAGACTCAAACCTAGAAAAAGTAAAATTAAAGATTGAAAAATTTGTTTACATTAAGAATATCTGAGCAGCAGCAAAAAAAAAAAAAATGCATTAAATTACGTCAAAAACAAAAATGGGAAAAGATGTGCAACACATATGACAAAGGGCTACTTTCCTTAATCTACAAAGCACTTAGAAATTAGTATAAAAAAGACCACAAAGTTAAAAAAAAAAATAAAATCTGAACAAAAAAGTTTAGTGAAAAATATATAAATAGTCAACAAGTATAGGAAGTTACTTTACACCTGCACTGTCCAATAATGGTAGCCACAAGACAAATGTGGCTATTTAAACTTAAAATTCAAAATTCAGTTCCTTAGTCATACTAGCCACCTATCAAGTGCTCAGTGTGACTCACAGCTACTATATTGGACAACACAGATACAGAACAGTTTCATCAAGTTCTGTTGAACAAAACAACAAAAGAAATGCTTTGTTAATATATCAAAATGGCAGAGAATAAAGACTGATATATTCTTTGAATTATAAAGAAAAGTAGAAAAAAAAACAGGAACTTTCAAATTTTTTGGAGGGGAATATAAGTTGGCAAAAACTCAGGTTTATAAACTCTTTATCTTTACTATTTCATCCACACAAATGCACATACACACAATGTACATGCATACATATATGCCCGGTGTATATACTAAAGTATTTGTTACAAAAGGAAAAAAACCTATAAATGACTTATATGTCAAATAATCAAGGACTGATTTTTAAATGATATATCTAAAAACAACGGACAATTAAGAAATAATTTAAAAGAATCAGGCAGATAAGTAATGGCGATAAAAAGGCATCCATGACATTCAGAAAGAAAGTTGAAGATCTGTATATAAAATATATACAGGTATACATGTTTATGCACATTTTCACGTACAGGACTTATATTTCCATATAAGTTGAGAAAGCTATATCTAAACTATCAACTATATTTAATTTCAGTTTAACTCTAAATATTTTAAATATTTCAGTATGCGAACTTTCACTTAATCCCTGTTATCAGTATAGTAGCTCATCACTCTTCGTATTTCTGTTCTACTTGTTTTTTTAAGTAGTGAGTCTATATAACTTTAATAGAAACTCGACTAAAGTTTAAAGCAAGTGGTACTATTATTTTTAAGTCATATTTAAAAAGTTCAAAAACTTATTCGATTACCTTTTAAGAACACTAAAAACATAAATCAAACTGTACTAAAAATACTAAATTGCACAATACTATAAACCATGAGGATGGCTTTTATGAGATATGGAAAGAAAGAACACAGAACTTGAGGGGCATTCAGAGGTCATTTGTAAAAAGGACAAAAATAGAAAGTTTTAGCAAAACCTACTGGTCACTTCCCTGTATTTTTATCTTCCACACAGTTTTTGTAGTGAAAACATAATGCTCTTTAACTGACAGTAAAACTGCACAGCCTTTTAAGATGGATAGATTCTGTGGACGATGAAACAGCGAGGGCTTCTGCAAATCTGATGCAGAAGCACCTTACATAAAAATGTTTAACTTATACTCATAAAAGATTTTGATTTTTTCCTTCAACAAGTTAGGAGGTTTATGGGCTTTCAAGATAGGACGGAAGGATGAACTGAAAATAATACAAAATTCTAGAAACAAAATACAGGGAAACTTTAAATTCATTATTGCAAGAAGGAAGACCACTCAAGAAAGAGTGTTACACCAAGTCACCCAGCACAGACCTGCAGATAGCAATTTCATAAACGTATCAAATGTCTAACAATTTTGTCAATTATACCTCAATAAAGGTGAAATAAAAAATAAATGTAAATATGCAGTTATTGTTTTGAAAATTATGGATCAGAGTAGTTTCTCAACTTTTAACCCATGCCCCTTACAATGCTTTCTCACTCTTATTTTTTATGCACTCCACAAACCAAGATATTACCTAGTTTTACTTTCTGTAGTCTGTATTACAAAAATAGATTGTTTAATATGTTTTTCTAAGATGCACACTCTCTCCTGGAGATTCTAATACAAATACAAATATAATACAAATACAGACTTGAAAGGACTCTGGCCTAATATGTATAGCTCCAAGGGGTCATAACTAGATCTGGCCATACTCCTAATCTTATTTTTTAAGAAAAAAATTACTCATGGTAAAGACTGAGAGTACTGAAAATTTCTAATACATGTATATTTTTCTCAAGTGTATTCTGTTAAGACGTTTATCTAAACAACTTTCTAATCATAATATATTATCATTATACTTTTAACTCATTACTTTCCATTTTCCATACTTCCTATATAAGAATAATTAGCCTATGAGTGTGACTCCTTTAATAGAAATTTTCTGTTTTCCATCTTATTCCCCAAAGTTAAATAACTTAAGGTAAACAACCAAAAGAAACCTATGTACATCCAAAATATTAACCTGTAAGTGAACTCTATATACACACCATCCCAAAACAAACCACTTTTTCTTCAGTCTACGAACTAAATACTAAAGATCCACAATTACAAAATGCTGTGCTCCTCAAACACTTTACTTCCAAAAGATACTCAAAAGTACCTCCAGTGCAGTCTGTCCCTTCCACCTACGATCCCAACAAATCTATCCTTTTATGGCATTTTTTCCTTTTAATGTTTCCCTAGATCTGGTGGATAACAAGAGAAAAGTCAAAAAGGAAACAGGATCGACAAGATTACACAATTTCGAAAGCTCTGCTTTGCAAAAAACAGCTAAATTCCTCAGAGATGTCATCAAATATTTAGATACAATTTCTTTTTTTTAAGAATGAGCATAACTTTGAACATTAAAGTGTAATAGTTCTCGGTATCTCTGGCTTACTAGAAATTTTTCTATTTAAATTGCACCAAACATTATACTTACATATCTCTTATCCAAATCATTTCACAACAACCATCACTGCCACCCTTAAAATTTAAAACATGTGAGACTATTAACTGCTTGAATAATGCCTTTTATAACTAGTGTATTTATACAGAACAAACATAAATAATATCAGCAGGGAGAATCCACTATCCCTCTCTCCAGTGAACTTAGTTATTAGAACCAGTCTATACATTCGATCAGCCTTTTAGCACAATTTTACTATTATATAATAAATATGAATCTTATTATTTTGCTTTTTCAGACTGTTCATAGCAACCTTACATCAATTCATGTAGCTCTCTCACATACCCCAACACACACCATATTATATATGTATATATAATTGAATAGTTTCATCTGCTGCTATATTATTGGTCAGGAATACAACCCCATTTTAATAATGCTCCCTAAAACAGAATAGCTCTACAATACAGATACCAAGGACACAATGAAATAAGAAGCAGATGTTGCCTGTATGCATGAATAATTTTATTATTTCTTTGCTGAAAATGAAACTCGTTCTAGAACATTTGACCTTAATGCCTATAAGTTTGACTTACTTCTAGTTCTCTTGATCTTATAAGTATATGCACCATTTCTTATTTTAAAAGTTACTTCCATTTGTCAAATCACTAATTTTCTAACTTCATTCTACAGTCTAAAATATTAAAGTTTTACTTTCATTTATTCCTCCTACATTTACTTCTATTCTCCTATAAATAAAATCTTTTGAACACAAAGGTTTAGTTTAATTTCTCACTTTATATATGATAACCAAGAACAGGGTACTTTCTAGATTTTGGCTACTAGAAAAAAGAAAAAAGTTGTAGTGTCACCATTCTTTTTCTAAAATTCATTTTTACTTAGACTGAAGCCTTATACATTTGCCAGAATCAAATAAAAATACCAAGCCACTAATATACTAATCCCTTCAGGAACTCACTCAGAACTCTATTAATTAAACTAGTTTCTCTACCTTCAAAATTCTATTTTTTACATAGCTAGCTAGGGCGTGAAATGTTTATTATAAATGAGCAAATATACTTATTACAGAAAAATATAAACAGTAGATGCAATTTTTTTTGTCACGATCTCCCAATTTTATCCAAAGAGATCACAATTCAAAAAGAATTGTTAGGATTCTAGAGACTTAAAATTAATTAACATAATTAGGGCTGGGTCTGCTTACCTATAATTAAAATTTACCACCCTTTTTTTAATAAAAGAAGGCTTAAGGAATTCCTCAAGGAGAAGAAAGTGAAATAGCCTTCTGCAAAGGGGCAATTTCCCAACAACCAAAAAAATTATTTCTAGAGTTTTTTTAGAGGAAACTGCCAGTAGTCACAATTATAAAGATATACTGTAAGTGAAAACACTCAATAGATAAAATGTGATTTTATTTAGTAACTTTTTCATATTTCCAAATGAAACAGAAATACAAGTTTAAGACTGATCAACTCCCTAACGAGTAGTTTCCAAAACAAATGCACAAGACTGAATAAACAGCAGTACCCAGATTTGGGGAAATAAAAAAGACTGGAGGATAACATACCAAAATGTTAACTGATATAGCTCTGAGGGTCAAATAGTGATTTTTTTATTTTCTTTTTTACACGTTTCTATAATCTTCTAAATTTTCCCACAGTGAACATTACATTTATATTCAGAAAAATCTCATTTAAAAAACCATACGTCATATAATAAAGGTTCATTTAAAAGGGCTCTCCATGTCGTACGAGTATTACAGACATGATTCACCATTAAAGGTAATGTCTCCACTTGTTCTCACTTTCCAACACTAAAATGATGTTTTATGCCCTATTACTTTTCTGCTGCACCCTCAAAAATGGAATGAACTTCGCTTTCTCCTAACGTTTCATTTCTACATATATACATGCTTCTTATTTTTTTCATAAAACAAAGTTCTCACTAATCCTAAAAACTCCATTTTTTTAAAAGCTACCTCTAAATTTCGTTATACCAAAATTAGGAAGAAAAAAAAAAGGTGGTTTTACCCACCAAGTACAACTTCGTGAGGCCACCATCATTTTAGCTACGGAAAAGTCAAGGCCGGATAAACTACACGTCCCACCATGCATTGCAGCCTTGTTCAGAGTAGGTCTCTACGGAAACAGAAAAAAAAAAAAATCCTACAAGTCCCACCTGTTACTTCGTTTCTAAACACCTCCTGCACTTTCGGCTCCAACAGCAAACAAAAACAAGAGCCTCGTGACCTCACATCGGATCAGGGAGCCAGACAAGTAGGGGGCCTGAGGTCAGGCGGCTAGTCTGCTCTAGCGGGTAAATTCTACCAAGCTCCTGCGCTCCCTGCTTCCCGGGGCTGGGTGCACGCACAAGCCTTCTCCTATCTGCATCCAATGGGGGCTCCTCAGCCGCACAAGGGTGAAGAACCAGTTACTCTGCAAGAGCAACACACTTCCCCATGCCGGGGCGGGGGCTACCACAGAGTGGGGGGAGAGCGACGTGACGCCGAGAGGAAGCTTCAAAACACCTAGAGCACTCGTCGCAGACGCAGGGAGAAGCCACAGCCCCGCGGCGACCCTCTTCCGCTGGGCGCCTCCATTCCCATCGGGATCACAACCCCCACACTAACCGCCGCCCTCTCCGCGCGGTTTTGTGCCCCCTCAGCCGGGTCGCTGGACCAATGACCTCCCTTCCCCTGCGACCGTCGGGCGGCGAGGGAACGAAATCCTCCCGACCTTTCCCTTCGCGCCCTCCCCCTTACCGTCTTGGCGGCCTCCGCCCAGGTCCTGCCCTTCTTCCTACGGCCCTTTTCCCTCATGTCGGGTCTTGAACTGACTGGGAGGCTCCCTGTCCGGGCTCCAGCCGCCCTCCCTGCCTGCTGTGCCCTGCGCTGCTTTTCCCGCGGTGCCGGGAAAGGTCGGAGAAAAGGGAAGTCAGGCCGGAGTAGCACCCAAGCAGAGGAAGCGGCGAGGGTGTTGCGCGGGCGGGTCTATGGGGCGGCCGGTCCTCCTGCTGCCGTTGCCACTGCTACCGCCGCTGCCATATTGGGTCCTTACTGTACAGGCAGCCGCTACGGTCATGTGACCGCTCCCGCGCGGCCGTCACTACTGTACGCAGCCGGCCGCGAGAACGAGCGCGCGCGCGCGCCCCGGCCCCCGCGCGCGGCTGCGCGGAGAGCGAGCCGGCGGTCCGCGGCGCCTCGCCACGCCCTCGCTCTTCCGTTCTCCGCCTCTCCTCGGGAGCATGCGCATGAGGGTGGTCTGACGCTAGCCTGCGTGGGGCGCCCGGCGCAGACGCCTACCCTGAAAATCTGCCTGCGGAAGCGGAACATGATCCCTGCCGGAAGGGGTTTTGAACGGCTTCTGACCGCGTGCAAAGCGCCGTCCTGTCTGTAGAGGCTTGGACTAGACAGGCTCTTCCCCCAAGGGAAGCGACCCTCCCAACTATCAATTTCAGTAAACCTTGTGCTAGTGTTTTTTCATTTGTCCATGTTCGTTTTTACAAAGATTATCTTGTTGACGATTTACAGCAATTCTCATCTGCTTAATGGATGAGGCAACTTAAGGTTGAGTGATTTACCAAACTCATGAGTCTCAGATGTAGAGAAACAAAAAATCAAATTGCCAGCTCAGAACCCTTTACATCTCCCCAGAATGCCTCTCAAACCTAGGTGACCTATTTTTAAGGCCACCAATAACTACATTTATGCTTTTACACGTGGATCGTCTCATCAGGGATACAAGTAGTTTTTTTTTTATCTTGTTGAGCTCAGTCCTGGAACAGTGCCTGTACATAACAGGTGCTCAGTATTTGCTGATTCAGCTGTGTGGTCATAGTAGTGTCCATAGCAGCCTCCAGGAGGATCCAGAATGTGGCGTCTTCTGTAGCGTTATCCATGTCTTCATACTTTTTGCAAAGTAAAAATGTGTAATAACGCCTACTGAATTTCCAAATCCACCTGTTTCCAGAAGCAGTTTCCAATCCACTAAGGTTACTGTATTCTAAAATAGGACTGAGAGTTGAGCTGCCTCTTGGGAGGAAAGACAAATGAGAGCAATACTTAATATGGAGGCTATGGATGGGTGTCAGCAGTTCATGGGCCCCCTAAAATTGTGGACAATATTTTGTGGGTGTTAATTGTGCATTTTCTGAGAAGAGGATTTATAACTTTTCCTCAATTTTTCAAAAGGTCCATTATACCAAAAAAAGAAAGTCTCAATAGAAAGTTTAACAGGCCACCTAGACACTTCCTTATAGTTCTAAGTCATCAAACAGCCATTAATATGGATATATTTTCACAAATTCCTTAAATAACACGTAGCACTATCCATGACACTAACGTATTTATCATCTCCCTCTAAAGCCTAGGTCTATAGTCAGTTCAAGAAGCTCCCTCCATCCCCAGCTGTCTACTAGAGCTTGCCATCCAGCCGTGTCACCTGGGCAGTCTACCTCAACTTGTTTTCAGACCCTACAAGGCCAGTTACTCAAATTGTTATACAGTCATACACTGTATAACAACATTTTGGTCATCACTTGACTGCATATGTGACAGTGATCCCAAAAGATTATAGTGGAGCTGAAAAATTCCTATCACCTAGTGACATGGTAGTCATTGTAATGTTGTAGCACAATGAATTACTTGTGCATTTATGTTGGTGCTGGTATAAACAAACCCACTGCACTTCCAGTCTTAGAAAAGTATAGCACACATAATTATGTATAGTACATAATACTCAATAATAAATAACTTAACTGGTTTACGTATTATACTTTTTATCATTATTTTAAAGTGTACTCTTTCTATTTATAAAAAAAAGTTTTCTATAAAACAGTATCTCCTATTACACTGGTAGTAGCCTCATACATCTTGTGATTACAGTCTCTTAATTGCATCATTTTATCTTATGTTTGATTTAATCTCAGGTTTTTTTGTGCAGTAACATGCTAACCTAGAAACAATAGGCTATACCATATAGCCTAGGTGTATAATAGGCTATACCTTCTAGGTTTGTGTAAGTGCACACTATGACATTTGCAAAAAGATGAAATCACCTAATGATGCATTTCTCAGAATGTATTCCCGCCATTAAGCAGCTATTGACTGTCTCTTTGCATTTCTGAAGCTCTATTTCCAGATTGTAATCCAAGGGTAGGGAGTGTGGTATTGCAGTCTACTTTTTCATCTTCTACAGATCTGGATAGTTTGTTATTATTATTGAGTTATAATTCCCCAGAGAGCATTTTTATCCCAATGTCAATTAATTCAATTTGTTATGCCTATTTGCATCTCTTGCATCATTTCTACTATAGTTCTGGATTTCCCCAAATGTTCTGTCTCTACTTCCACCCCACTCAAGCTCATCTTTCATAGGATGCCAGATCTTTCTTCTTAAAATTCCACCTCCAACCACAAGAGCTTCCAAAGTTCCTGATTAAGTCAAAATTGCTTAGTCCTACTTCTACTTTTTCCTCTTTATTTGGCTAATAACACTAATTCATACATGATATAAAAATTAGTGGCCACCAGGTGCAGTCTCACCTTGTCTCCCTTCAGCTCTAAATTATAACCTTGCTAATTCTAACCTCCTCTTTACCAAAGGTTAATTCCTCCATGAGCACACTGCATCCCATACTGTATACAGGACCCTATCCCTTCTCAGTTTCCTCAGAGTGTTTCTCCATAAACTTTCTTTATTTTTTCCATCATTTTCTGGTTCTGACCCCCCTACCACCTCTTGTGCAAGTATACTCAAGATCCTCCTAGCTTTAATAAAGAAGTCTCTTGACCCTACCACCCTACCCTACCACATTATTTTTCTCCCCTCTTTGCCCATAAATATCTGGAAAGTGTAGACTACACTCACTGTCTCTACTTCCACAGTGCCCACTCACCCTTCTGCCCTTCTAAGTATAATAATACTTTTCCTCTAGATTAAGAAATAGCAGAGGCACAAACTGAGGATGAGAGGAATCCATGTTTGAACAAGAGAAGCTGGAGACTGAGTATATTTGAAGTTGGGACCTCAAATCAGCTTCAGTGGTGGAGGCTGTAGTTCTTCCCACTTCCTTCTCCTTACAAACTTCTCTCAGGAAAAGTGGCCCACCAGAACCTGGAAGACCTGCATCCAGCACTTATACAATAAGTGACGTCAAGAGGTACAAAAAATGGCCTGTGAAGGACACTGCAGTTCACTTGCACCATCCCCCCCAGCTGTTGGGAGTTCTCTCTGAGAAGCTCTCTCAGCTGACAAGGGTGCCCATGGTCACTTCTTAGGACAGCTTGCATCTAATGACTGATCAATGAGGGGTATGAAATCCTGGCCACCTCATTCCAACCCAGGACAACCCAGCTCAGAGCTTTCCATAGAATTAGCTAAAGCATTTGTTGAAACGATATCAGAACGTAATTTCTCTCTCTGCCCAATTCTGCTTCCTTAGCTCCCCTATAGGTGTTGATCCTGAGGACACACTAATAAACTTCCTACATGCTAACCTCCACCTTACAGCCCACCTCCTGGGAGCCCTACTCTGCAACAATGCTAGTATATACATATAAAATTTCTAGAAGGATACACAAGAAGTTATTAAAAGTAATTATCTCAGAGTAATGGGACTGGTGGTTGGGGATTGTGGAAAGAAGACTTTGTTTCCTTTTTTAATAAAAAATATTAATTATGATTATTAGAGCTAACTAATAGTTTTTTTTTAAGAGGGAAGGATTTTACTCCTTTTCTTCCTAGGTTTTTCTGCTGCCATATGGGAAGCAATCTAAAACTTATTGAACTAAATTGTTTTTATCCCGTGGGAAAAAAACACACTATAATACCCCTGCTAAAACATAACGCTATGTCCCAGAAGTAAAATGAACAAATATGAGCAGAAAATTCACAAAAGAGGAACTTCATTAGGTGATAAATATTTAAAAATAATATCTACTTCATGAGTATCAGTGAAATCTAAGTTAAAATATAATTAACCAATAAAATAATTTACTTAAGAATCGCGATTAAAGATACTTGTATAAAAATTAACAGGTGTTACTAGAGGCTTGGGGAAGGGGAGTATGAGGAGTTATTATTTAATGGGTACAGGGTTTTAGTTTAGGATGATAAAAAAGTTCTAGATATGGATAATGGTAATGGTCACATAAGAATATAAACGTATTTAATGCCACAGAGTTGTACTTTTAATAATAGTATCTGCTCTGATCTTTATTATTTCCTTCCTTCTACTAACTTTGAGCTTATTTCATTTTGCATTTTCAGGTTCCCTGAGGTATAAGGTTAGATTGTCTATTTGAGAGCTTTCTTTTTTTTCTTAACATAGTTTATTGCTATAAACTTCCCTCTTACAACTGCTTTGGCTGCTTCCGTTAAGTCTTGGTATGTCATATTTCCATTTTCATTTGTTTCAAGACATATTCTGATTTCTCTTTGGTTTTTCAAGAGTATGTTGTTTAATCTCTGTATATTTGTAAATTTTCCAGTTTTCTCATAATTGATTTCTAGTTTCATATCATTGTGGTTGAAAAAGATACTTGATAGGATTTCAATTTTCTCAAATTTATTAAGGCTTATTTTGTGGCCTAATATAAGATCTATCCTGGAGAATGTTCCACGTGTGCTTGAGAAGGATATGTGTTCTGATGCTGTTGAAGAGAATGTTATGTAAAGGTTAAGTACGCCTGACCTAATGTGTCATTTGAGTGCAATGTTGCCTATTGATTTTCTATCTGGGTGATCTATCCATTGTTCAGAGTGGAATATTGAAGTCCCCTGCTATTTGTGTACTGCTGTCTATTTCTCCCTTCTGATCTGTTAATATTTGTTTTATATACTTAGGTGCTCCTATGTTGAATGAATAAATATGTATAAACATTATATCCTCTTGATGAACTGATCTTTTTGTCATTACAGAATGACCTTCTTTGTCTCTTGTTATAGACTTTGGCTTAAAGTCTATTTTATGTCATGTAAGTGTAGCTATACCTACTTTCTTTTGATTTCCATTTGTGCGGAATACCTTTTTCATCCCTTCACTTTCAGTCTGCATGTGCCCTTAAAGTTGAAGCAAATCTCTTGTAGGCAGCATATAATTGGGTCTTGTGGGGTTTTGTTGTTATCGTTCTTGTTGTTGTTTTCTTTACATTTGGCCACTATATATCTTTTGCTTAGAGAAGGAAAAAAATATATTTTTTAAGTTTCTTCTGCCATATATTAAAAAGATACTCAGGTACTCCTTATATTTTGTTTCAGTATGGGCCTAGATTAAGTAAATAATGCACATGGTAATCAGGTTGTATTACAATTAACTTAAACACCCCAGTTTGATAGAATTTATCCAGTTATGTCTAAAGACAGTCCAAAGAAAATTTCCTTTTTAAGAAATTTCTTCCTGTTGTCTCACAGGTAGTAGAACCAACATTAATTCCAGAGAAAATAGATTGATCGATTGCTTTAAAAACACAATATTAAATAAACAGTGTAGTATGAATGCTGCTGAGGCCCTCGTTAGTTCTGTCCTAGCCACAGACTTCAGTCTTACCAGTTTGCCGTCTCAAACATAATTTCCTTGAGCAAGGTCATGACCAGGGGGAAGGCTATAGGTAGATTCCATTCAAAGTCCTTGTCTCTGACCCTATGCTGGTCAATAGCAGTGGGTACACTGAGGAACAGACTGCCTGGGTTATAATTCCCCCACCTGAGTACATTCTACCTGTTGGAAGTTGGACAAGCCACTTAACCTCTTTAAACCTCAGTTTTCTCTGCTAAGGTTATTGTGGGGTCTAAACAGGGTAATACATGTGACGTGATTAGAACTAGGCCTGGTACATTGTAAGCTATCAATAAGTACTAACTATTGTTACACCTGACCAGAAAAGAGGACAAAAGTAGACCTTCTCAACTCTTCTCCCCTCCTGCAAAACTTATAAATAACTAGCTATTCTTTACTATGCAGAGAGATTTAGCTTACTTGGTGACCAGGCCAACAAGAGCCTAGAAGAAAAGAGAGGAAAGGAATTGACTATTGAATGTCTGCTATATTCCTGGCAATTTATATAAGGATATAACAACTGAGGAACTCCTCAAGAAATATTTCTTTTAGGGAGAATTTTTGCCAACTAGTACTATGACCTTGAAATACTCAATCTAATCCAGTTAAACAGATTAATTTAGTATCTTTCAACCATGAGCCAAATACTGAGGACTAGAAAGGAGTTCAACGCTGAAAAGCAATGAGGATAAGATGGTGTCTGTCATGCTCATTGTTATATTTGCAGTGCTCAAAATAGTACCTTGTAATAGGAAGTGCTCAATACATTTTTACTGAATGAATAAATAGATAAATTAATGACTGATCAAGACACAGTTCCTCTCCCAAGCAGCTCACGTTACAGTAAGAAAGACCTATTGACAAATTAAATATGATGCATTGTCATGTATGTAATCATAAATGTATATACAAGATCTTAAAGTGACATAGAGGAAGAGGTGATGAAACCTGTGGGGATTAGGGCTGGGAAGGGTGTCAGGCAATGCTTCCAGGAAGAGGCTTTTAGACTGTTATTTAAAATGACAGCCGTTGAAGAGAGCCGTCCAAGCAGGGAGAGTAAATGAGATTAAAAGCTGGGAGAACAGTGAGGAGGTCTTTGCAGCACTTCAGGGGACATTATGTTCAGGTTCTAGATGAGGGTTTCTAACCTGAGGTCCAGGTAAGGTGTCCATTAGCTTAGATAAAGTGACGTCTTTATTTTCACTAACCTTAAACAGATTTTTGTCACCTATGACTTTGTCGCCAATAGAAATCACTGATACTTTTATATTATAATACATTATTATTTATGCTATATTATTTATCACAACTTCACATTTCAATATTTTAGACCTGCCACTAGATCTTGTTACCTGATGCATCAATAATGAAGCATATATATCGCCATATCACAAATTTGTCTTTCTAATAAACTGATCATTGTATGTCAATATAAATGTCTTTCTTTCTAATCCTATGTATTTTACTTACACATTGAAAGAGATTCTGAGGAGTCCATAAGCTTCAACAAACTGCCAAAGGAATTCATAGCAAACAAACAAACAAACGCAAAAAAAAGTGGTGCGAATGGTTAAGAACCCCTACTCCAGAGTCATGTTGACAGGATGAAATCCCAGTTTCACCACATAAGTGTGTGACTTTGGGCAACCTTTTAAAAAATCTTTCTTGGCCTCAGTTTTCTGATGTGGAAAATGGGTGTGATATTGACAGTATTTCATAAGTTTGTTGTAAATATAAAATAAATACACATAAAGAGCTGGAAATAGTGTCAAGTATATAATAAATATTCAATAAATAATAGTATTTTAATCTGTGTAGGTCTTGGTTTCTGAAGAAAATCCAACAAATGATCCTGTAACTTCAGCATTCCTTGAGACTGTAGCCTCTTTGTGAAGATTTTCCTAAGCGCTATTTATGGCAACAGTCAAAGAGCCCTCATTTTCTTTCCTTCTCCTTTTTCTTTATTAGTTAATTTGAGAATCAATGAAGTATCAACACAAGGTCCTCATTTTCTGCAAAGAACTAAAAATGCAACTTCCTGAGAATTAAGGTTAATGAATAAACACAGATTTCAAATTGATAGAACCCCTTGGAAAATATTCTATTCCATGTTTTCTAAAGTCTGAATCTGGATGCTACTGTCAGGCATGAACTAGCTCACTTCATGGGCGTGAAGGGAAAAGCAGAGCCAGCTTAAACTGTACTGTACTGCCAGTCGATCAGAGACTCAGAGATATAGGAAGCAGGAAGGAAGGCGAAGGAATTGAAGGCCAGACACGAGCGATCGTAAATGCTGTCCACATTCACAAATACTCCCCAGAGGTCAAAAACATTTAAAACTGTTCATTCTAGCAAAAGATTTTTTTTTTAATAGATGGGGATATAGCCTGAACCTAAAATGATTTAGGTTTGAATCCTAACTTTGTTATTTACTACCTGAATGAATTGAAGCAATTTATTTAGATTGTCTAATCTTCAGTTTCCTCATCTCTCAAAAATTGGGAAAATTTACTCAATGAAAATTCATTTTGAGCCTAATTATGTGACAGGCTCAAATTTGGGTGTTGAGTATACAGAAGTAAATTGGATAGGTAAGGCCCTGGTTCCCTTACTTATTCAAGTGGAGATCGGAAAGAAATAGACAAACCAATACCAGATATTGATAAATGCTTGAAAGGCAATGTATCAAGTTGATGTGCAAGAGAGTAACTGAGTGGGAGCATCTTTAGATTACAAGGTGGTCTTGATGAGAATTTGACATTTAAGCTGAAGCAGGAAACTAGAAAGACAAGAAGGAACTAAATGAAATATGGAGCATTCCAATTAAAGGGAAGGGGAATTTCAAAGGCTCTAAGACCAAGGAAAGAGATTGATATGTCAGTGAAATATAAACAAGATTTAAAACGGAGTGAGGTAGAGAGGCATCAAGGAAGAGGTGGGAGAGCTGGGCAGGACTGAAAAAGTGCAGGAGGATGTGGGAGATTTGAGGAGAGCAGAGGATGTGTGAAATAGTTGTTTTGGAGAACGAAGAGAGAACATACTGGGGAAGTGTAGTAGGGTTGCTTGGAAGTACTGAGAGACTCCATTTGAGATGTGTGTTCATGAATTTAAACTAGAACTAGGTGGCACAGTGGATGTTTTTTGTGGATTAGATAAAATGAACGGCAGTTTTTGATATTTGATAGACAATCTAAAAAGTTAAATACCTATCATAAGAGGTAGGGGAAAAAAAGATGAGGAAAACTAAACAAACAAACAAACAAAAAAAGAACACCTCATGTTTTTAACATTTGCCATTCACGGAAGAGGTAAATATATAATATACTATGTATTCTGATCTTTGGTTGAAGACTAAGGTTTTCTTCTAAAGTGAGGGTTGCTTTTTTTTTTTTTTGAATCAAGATATTTTAAAACTGAGTGTTTTTGCAAACCTAATACTAAATGCTGTGATTTTTGTTCTTGTGGTCTTAATAAACTGGAAGTAAATTTCTTTGGTCAGTCCCTTACAGAAGTACTTCCTTCTATTCAAAATACAGGAACACAGCTCGTCTCAGTATGTACACAAAATTTGCTTCTCTTTATCTTTTTGAGTGTTCAGACAAAAGAAAAATTTCTTCTGGTAACTTTCAAGATGTTTTAAAATGTTAATTCACAACATTGGTACCTGCGAACAACTCTGCAGCCTAGGATATGACATCTATTGCAACTTCAAATACAATCACCTTGCAACACAGAAATGAAGATAATCACACCTGAGATTTCCTATAATTTCATCTCACTGATGAGATCTTTTTTGACAAATCCCTTTTAAAGACTTTTTAAGGTTTAAAAGTCTTGATACGGAACAAGCACTGATCCTGATATGGGGTATAACAAATGCCGAATGAACTAGATTTGAACTGGACAGGATCTGGAGTTGGTAGGGACCTTAGGGTCAGCAACTGGAAGACAGGTAGGTACTGAGAGGTGACAATGACAACTGGATTGCTAGGAGGCTAGTAGGGAATCCCATAAGGGAAAATAAGTGAGATTATCTGCTAGGAGGCAAAGAGCAATGGAGAAAAATCTGAGAGCAAGCTAAATGTGGGATTTTAGGCATGTAATCTGACAGCAATTGTGAGAACTCCAGCTCTCATAGTCAGAGAAGTTAAAGAAAACAAGAAAGGCCCCACCTTCAGTCCTCGAGAGCCCCACCTCTATGTTCTACAATTCTTCCCCTGAGTGGTAGTGTCTCTCAGAGGCAGCATCCACTCCGATGTTCTTGGTTCCTCAAAGAAACCTCCTCCTATCCAATTTCCATCCTCTTTCCCCATGTGTTTATAAGTTGGAGAAAAAGAGGTTCTGAGGTTGCAGCAAATGCGGCTGATTTCTGACATATCCGCCCAGCACTCAGTGTTCCTATATATATGCTGACAGCTCCTCCTGCTAGCATCTGGGACTCTCTGCCTGAGAGTTTTCCCTAATCACTGGAGCAGGCTTGACTCATCGTGAGCAGGACAGACCAGAAAAGCCAGTGTCTTAATGCCGCTAGGAGTGACTGTCAAACAATGATTGACCGGAATTGATGTAGAAATATCTATTGCTATGAAATGAACTAACCCCAAACCAGTGGCTTAAGACAATGATTTGTTATTTCTCATGATTCTGTGGGTAGGCTGGGTGGTTTCTCTTCTGGTTTTGCCTGGGCTCACTCACATGACTGCATTGAACTGCAGTTAGCTGGGCTGAAAAGTCTAAGCCGGCGTCACTTACATGTCTTGCAATTGACCTTGGCTGTTGGCTTGGGAGACTTTAGTATTTCTTTTCACAGCCTTCTTACCTTTACTGGGCTAGACCAGCTTCCTTGTCCAATGGAGATATCAGAATATCAAGTGGGCAAAGGCAGAAGCTGTAAGGCTTCTGTCTCAAGGCCTAGGCTCTGAAGCTGGCACAATACACTTTTGCCATTTTTATTGGTCAAAGCAAGTCACAAGATCATCCCAAATTCAAGGGGCAATAGCTAACAAACCATGATGCTCCTAGGAAAAAATAGATAGGTAGATAGCAAGGGTTTTGCTTAACTTAAAGAATCAAAAAAAAAAAAATCAAGAATGAATGTAGTAGATACATATACACACTCTAGAGCGAGGCCCCTTCCCTCATGAGTCACACTCGTACATAATCCCTTCTCTTTGAGAAGCCATGACTTGCTTCTAGCCAACGGAATATGGAAAAGGTGATGGGATAGTCACGTAACTGGTTGTTGTAAAAGACTCCATCTTAGCCAACTGGACGGAGAGATCCTCCTGCTGGCCTGGAAGGAGCAAGCTGCTAAAAGGTGAACTGCCTGTAATAGAGAGGACCATATGTCAAGAGCAGCCTCCTTTGTCCTATGACTGCGAGGTGCTGAATTCAACCAACAACTATGTCAACGTGCAAGAGTACTCCGAACACCAGAAAAGAGCTCCATCCAGAAAGTAGCCCATCCGACATCTTGATTACAACCTGAGAGACCTCAAGTAGAAGATTCAGCTAAGCCGTGCCTATGTTTCTCATCCATGGACACTGTATGATAATAAAATAGGGTTAGTTTTAAGCTGTTAACTTTGTGGTAATTTGGTATGCAGCAATATAAAACTAATACAAGTGAATAGAAGGCTGAGATTAGCCACTGTAATGGAAAAATCGAGTTTCCAAACCTGAGCCAGGACTTACACCTGGAGTCCATTAATTGAAGGAGATGACAAGTTCCCTTGAAGAAGAATCCTAAAATGCTGCAACAAGTATATACATTAATAACTCCCTTAATTCTTCCACAAAAGGATTTATGGCCATTTACTACAGTAACTGAACAATGGAGGAAAAGGACTATATGGATTTTTTGAGAGCACCGAGCTGACAGTGATACCAGCTGGCTCAAAGCACCAGCATGGCTCCCTACTGGAGGAGCCACTGGTTGGAGCATTTAGTTCTCAGCTGAGGGTGCAGTAACCTCAAAGATGGGCATCTGATGCTCCTCGAAGATGAAAGCAAGCAACCAAAACCAGAAGAAAGGCTGGCTGAAGGTGAGGAGGATCTAGACTGGGTGGTAGAGGAGGGAGATGATAAATATATATACTGCTGGGACTGAGTAATCAGTAACGGGGACTGAGGCTGGTTCTATCAACTCGCCTCAATTAATTTTTATGTTGCTGGCTTCCACCATGAAGAGTCAGTGACAAAATTAATATGGGAGACAAGGACATCAGAGTGGAACAAAATATATAGGTGACCTGCACCTATTCGTTTGCCATGAACCTCTCCTCACTCCGATGGCTTTTTCCTGCCAACGCCTGAAAACCTGTACCTGCTGGCTTTCTCCAGCCCTAGGTGCATATTTAGCTCACATCTGGGACCAAATGCAATTGCCAGGGTGTTACTGTACTTGGCTTGCAAGCAAAAAGTGAAAGGAGTTGGTGCGTAAATAACCCAGCCTCTTGCTTTTCTGGGGGACAGCTCTGAAGCATATTCTGCAGTCTCTTGGAGGTCCCCCCATGGAGCTGAGCTCTGTGCTCACTAACTCCTCTGCCTGACTCTCTCTCGTTTCCTTCCTCACTACTTCAAAATGCCACATGAATTTAAGACATTGCTAGCTGAAAATAATGAATAATAATTGTAATTGATAAGCACACAATCTATTTCCTCTCTTCTGAATTTTAATCTTCTGCCCCCCAAAAATACACTCTAATGGTGAAATTTGTGACCGTGGTGCTTAAGGAAGCTGCCTTGGGAGAGAGACTCTATTCTGAGGCCCCTCAAATCAGCCAAGAGAGGGTATGTGGGTATTTCAATTTTTTATTGAGACTTTTTTGGAGAGAAGCAGTGGTTGTAGTCTACGTTCACCTCCTCCCACAATCTGTTTCAGTTTTGCCTAAATGGTACATCGTAGGCCTGAGAGTCAGGGACAAGGAGCTTCCTGTCCTGCTATGCTCCATTGAATTCCCTGAGCAGGCTTTCCTCGCCTAGGGCCTGAATCCTAGCTACACCCACGTGCAGAAGATTCCCCAGGGATCCTGCTCGCCTGCCTGAGCTCAGTCCTTGGAAAAGAGAAAGGCAGACCTAAGGACCGGACCTTTCTGCCCCTCTGTGAGCTCAGAAGCTGGAGCTCCAGCAGAGCCCTCATAAGTATGTCTCATCTCTCAGGTTGATTCCCTGGAAATAAACCTGCAAACGCTTTGGAGACTAACTGCCCCTCCCGTGAATAACCATAAGGAAGGGTAACTCTCGTGTCCCTGGCTTCAAACAATGGGTAACACTGTGTCTTTGGGAAACAAGACTCAGTTTAGGAAAAACATCAATGACTCACTTAGCTTTTTCCTCCAGCTTGTGTCTATGAGTGTTACGGTCATCACATCTATTGACACCTCAAAGAAAGCAAGAAGAGAAAAGAGGACTTGTTGAACGCTTATTAAATGGTTGCTACCATGCTAGGCAGTGGTTCTCTCTCTTTCTCATTCTCTCTCTCTCCCCTTTTTATTATAAAAAATTCCAAACATATACAGAAATATAAAATTAGTATAATGACCTCCCATTTATCCATCACTCAGTTCAACAAATATTCAGGACCAACCTCATTTTATCTTTATCTCTACCCTTTTCTACCCTTTCCCTTATTATTTTGAAGCAAATTCCAGATACCATTTTATCTGGAAATAATATTTCCATATGTATCTCCAAAAGATAAGGACTCTTTTACAATATAACCACAATCCATTAACATATACCTTAAAGATTAACATTAAGCCAGTCAGTCAGTATTCGAATTTCCCTAAAAGTGTATATATATATGCATGTGTATGTATGTGTGTGTATATGTGTTTGCTCTTTTTTAAACCAGTTCAGTCATTTCTCTTAACCGTTTCTGAACCCTGCCCTGCCCTTCTTCTTCTATGTGCTTTCACGTTTGTTGTCTCCTCTGCCTAGGTTACCCTTTCTTACCGAAGGAGCAAGACGCAGCCTTCCAGCTCTGTTCAAATATCACCTCCTCCAGGGATCTTTCCCCTGAACAACTCAACAGCCAGTCATTGCCACAGCATTGAACACTCAGCACTGCTGCTGCATTTTTCTCCTCCAGACTGGGAGCTCCTTGAAGACGTGAACTTTATTCTCCTGGTCTTTGTAACCCCAATAACTAGCAAGATGCCTGGCCCATAGTATTTCCTTTAAGCCAGAATATTATTTCTAAGGAGGAGTTCCCAAGGCCTTTCTATAGTTCTTGGTGTTGACCTAACCTTTTCTAAAGTTCAGTGTCTTTTGCAAAGATAATATATTTCTTTCTCCCTGATCTGGGCTGGGGGTTGACCTGGTGTTTTCAATGCGAACGCTTTGAGAAATCACCGCAGGCAAGATTAATTGGTTTACAGCTTTTTTCTTTTTCTTTTTTTTTTTTTTTTAAGATTCCAAGATTCATATACACTAGTCCCCTTTTCTGCGGGGGATGCCTTCCGAGACCCCCAGTAAATGCCTGTACGTACACACCTTTTCACTTAAAGAAAGCACTTTATGGCTGCTCTTTGGCATATCTGAATTACCAGCATCTCTACTCTTACGCTTTGGGGGATGTTATTAACTAAAATAAGGCTACCTTCACACAAGCACTGTGACAGTTGATCTGATAACTGAAATGGCTACTTAGTGATGAACAGATATGCTGCACAAGGGATGATTCACGTCCTGGGTGGGATGACACGAGACTCCCTTATACTACTCGGAAGCACACGTAACTTAAAACCTATGAATTGTTTACTTCTAGAATTTCTGTTTAATATTCTCGGACAGCGGTTGACTGTAGGTAACTGAAATCATGGGAAATGGAACGGTGGATAAGGGGGCACCACTGTAAAGCAGACGGATTGAGGGAAGAGAAAGCAACTTTGTCAAGCAGCAGCCCGTTCTGAGATTAATGCAGTAAGAGCTGCCCAAAAACTAAGAGAAAAGGATATGATCCTTGCCCTCTAATTAGACACCATCTGCAAATCTTCTGTTTCTCTGAGAAGAACCTTAGAATACGCTCACAGCTTCCAGACTGTAATTAATAACAGTTTGTATGATAATTTTCAAGTGTTTCTTTAAACTCAGGACTCCTTCAGGTTTATCTAGACTGCAAGATCAGTATGCACAGATAAAAGCTCTCGTGGAGAGGCGGCGAGCAGATCCTTGGGGCCTCCTAGTTCTATCGGAGTCTCTGCTAAACCCCGCCCTTATGGCCCCTGAGACACAGAACCCAGGGCACCAGATCAATCTGTCACCGTTCGACCACTACTGAGTGCCTGCTGCGTGTCTGGTACTGGTGGCTCTGTGCTCAACAAGACAGATGAACTTCCTTCCGTTTTCTTGGATTTACATTCCAGGGGAGATGAGGGAGAGAAGCAGTCATTGTAAACCAGTGGTTCTCAAACTTTTGTTTTCATCAGAATCACCTGGAAAGTTTGTTAAAATACAGCTCTCTGGAGCCCTCCCCCAGAATGTCTGATTTAGTAGGTATAGAAGGTCTGAGAATGTGCAGTTCTAATAAGTTCTTGGGTGATGCTAAAATGGCTAGTCCTGGGACCACACTGAAAACTACTAATGCCAACAATCAAATAAATAAAATATCTTCAGATAATGGTAAGTGCTATGTGTTTAGAAAATAAAAAAAGGGTGATGGAGTAGAAATTACCTGGGTGGACAGCCACTTTCGGCCGGGTAGCCGGGGAAAGCTGAGCTGAGAAGGTGGCATTCGATTTGAGACCTGAATAATGGAAAAGAGCCAATCATTTAAAAGTCTGGGGGAAGGTCATTCTGAGAAAATGACATGGCAAGTGCAAAGGCTCTGAGCAGGGTAAAAAGCATAGCATATTCGGGGAACAAAATAAGTCAGTCAAAGTGCCAGGGTAGCTGCAGAGTACTTCGAAGGGGGCAGAGTGATGGAAGATTTTCATAGAAGTAGACAGATATCAGATCACGTAGGACCTTGTAGGCCATTGAAAAAAAAATCGAGCTGTTAAAGTGGAATGTGAAGCCATTGGAGGGTTTTAAGCAGGTAACTCATGTAAACTTACTTTAAATTTTAAATATAATTTCTTTGCTATGAAATACCTTTTTGGCTATTGTGTGAAGAATGCTCTCTAAGTGGCAGGAGGGAAGTGAAAGCAAAGGTAGAAGCTCGGAGACCAGATTTGGTACGGGGAGGGGAAGTAGCAGATAATGGGAAGCTAAGCAGAGGTGAGGACTTGTCGATGGGAGTGACGCAGTATAACGCTTTGTTCCATGTAGGTCTTCAGGAAAAAAGTCATTACATAAATGGATGAATGAAACTCTCTTCCTTTCCCAAGTGGCATGATTACAATCCTTCACTTCACTGATGAAATGAAGAATACTGTGAATCACAATTCCCCAAACTGGATGACATTTTCTAGTTGGTAGCAGGTTCTATAAAGGTGTGTGTGGGTGTGCACGTGCACGTGAGTTGAATTTTTTTGGCTATCACATCCCCTTCCACGATCCTGCTTTCTTTTTAAATATTTCACTAGTATCCTCCCCCCCTTTTTTTTTTCAGGTAGAATGCAAGTTCCAAAAGCTCACTAAAAATTATTTTCCCTTTGGGAAGCAAATTGAGTGGCATAGGCCTTGGTGCTCAGCGCTAGGCAATTTTCCTGGGAGGTATATGGAGTTGGTCTCAGGGGCTCTCGTTGCTGGGAGAGGCTGGGAGTGACGAGCGACTCTTCCCTGCTGCACGGAGGGCAAAAAATCAATGTATTCCTTTCAGTCATTTCCACTGAACCGTTTTCATCATCCTTTGCATTGCATCCCATCCTGCTAGAACTAAATGCAATCAAAATACGGATTTAACGTGACAAGGGGAAAAGGCCATGAACACTGCAAATTTTCAGTACTGTGACATATGACAGCCTTTATCTCTATAAGAACAAAGATGAGTCAAGCCACTTTTGCAGATCAAAGAGAGCTGTCATACTGCTCCACTAACAATGCTTGTTAGGTATGGGAGAGAATGTCTGAAACACAAGTCACTCCTTCAAATGCTAGCCAAACTTTTAGAAATTCCTGGTTCTCGCTGTTTTAGCATTAAGCTTTAAAAGTTAAATACGCAGTAATAAAAGCAGAAAGCCGTCTTTCCTTTGTAAAAATGACATTAAATTCTTGCACCAGTCAATAGGATTCGAAGGTCAGCTTTAAATGCCTTTAGCACCCAGGACCAGGAAGGTTGAGTGTGGTGCTTGAGCATAAACCGCTTCCTGCTGAGTTCCTTCTCCCACCACTTTACTGTTCTTTATTTATGCATTGGCTGTTTTGAATATGAACTGTCTTCTAGTTGACGTTTTCTAGCTGATGTCCCCCGGATAGCTCTCTCATATCTTTATCTCTTTCCTGCAAACCCATTTCCTCTCTCTTTCTCCTCCCCTCTAACCCCATACGTGTCTTAACCAGCCAAATAAAAAAAACAGTAGAATTGAAGAACTGAAGTCAGGTTTTGTGTGTTTAAGTGTTAGTTTTATGTTCGTCAGTCTTCATTTAAAATGTATATAAATATCATTTTTTTCTCAAAAGTAAAAATATTGTTTTCTTTTTAAATCACAATACCTCCACCCACCCATGGGCCACAGGCAATAGAAAGAACGAAAAGAGAGAGAGGTGGAGAAGGAAGGAAGGAAGGAAGGAAGGAAGGAAGGAAGGAAGGAAGGAAGGAAAGAAGACTCCATGCACTTAAATTCACTTCTATGAGAGCAGCCTTTATGCTTACTTTGAAATAAAAATGATCTTTAATCAGCTACATTTCAAGGTTGGTACTGGCTCAGAGGTCAAAAAGACTGGGCATCAAAAATAACTGTTTGATTTTAAAAAAAAATGTTTTTTAAAAGACGTTTTGTGTGAATATATGGTACTCTAGAAACTGTTCATCCTCTGCTCTAGAGACACCAAATACATGGCTGTGTGAGGAGGCATGTGTTCAAAAGACATCTTTGAAAGAGAAGAGTGCCAGCCAAATAGAATGCACATTCTATGCAGTACCTGATGTATAGCATGGGTGTGTTTACCTGCGTGTGCACATGCACATATGAGTGCATGTACATGTGCACACACCCACACATACACCCCACATGCTAAGCAGCAGCACGACGGAGAAGCTCGGCCTTCCATGAATGCTGCCTGCGAACGGGGACCGGGCACAGTCCCAAGGTGGGTCGAGCAGCTCTTAGCCATCCATTTTTAATAGTCCCTCACATATAGAGATCAAAATATTAAAAGTAGTTATCTAGGTATTGTTTAATTTCCTGTACGTGTGCATGTGCTCATGTATATATGTCTTATTTATTTCAAATTATGAATTGGCATGTATTAATCTCATAAATAAAATAATTTTACATTAAAAGATGTTTCTACAGTGATCCTTACCTACTTACTGTCTCTGCAAGGAGGAGAGACTTCTTTGGAATAGGGGTCGGGGGATGGAGCGGTACAGAGGAAAGAGAAGAAAAGGCCAAGCCGGGAACCAAAGGGGAATGCAGGGCTTCTTTCTACCTTGAATCACTGCCATGAAAGCTCCGCCCTACACCTATAGGGACTGAGGTAGATTTACCATGAAGCTACTGAAGCTCAAACTCCAGGGCTCCCCCCTTGCAGAGCCAGGTGGGTGACCCTGATAGCGCACCCATATGGTCATATGTTCCTTGGAAAATTCGAAAAGGATGATATTTTAACTGTAGTTGCTTAAGGCCACTGTCTCCACTCCTCCTTCCCTCACACCCTTGTGGCGTGGCTGCAGGCATTTTTGAGGTTTAGCTAAAGGGACATATTTAGTTTGGTTTAGTGGGATATATTTATGTATTTCCCAGTCACTTGTATGTATAGATAAATTTTTGCTAGATGATATGGCTGCCAGGAATACCACTACCATCCGCTCTGCCAACTCACATACTCGGGGGGCAAAATATGAAGGTGCAGGGCCAGAGATCATTAATTGATAACAAAGGGTCTTATAGTGCCTGGCACCAGACATTGGTGGATAGTAAGAGAGAGACAAGGTCTGAAATTCACAGAGCCAAGAGCTAGTCTGTGGAAAATTCTTCCAATTTTCAGACATGCAAAACAGTACACGTGGAATATTTGCTTTTCATCGACGCCAGATCGAAATGGAAATTCTCTCCTGTTGGAAAGGTACATGACAGTGTACATAAGTGTAAACACAGAATTCATAATTCTTCCTCTTTTTGATGGAAATCGTGCAAAAGAAAATTTCAGAACTCTTGTCTTTACCGGTACGATCTTGTAGCTGTGCTGAAAGAGCTAATTCATCTGTGCGTATGTTATGTTTTCTAAATCCCCAGATACTGCCATATGAAGATAATATTAAAAATTTATAATAAGCCATACAACTAGGATGTTGTCAACCACCAATAATGAACATTATTATTTCAAACAGTATTTAGGTTACTGCACACACACATTTAACCATTATTCTAAAAATTTACATGACATCACCAAGAACAAGTTGAAGTGAAAAGAAGCTTTCCTAAACTCTCAATAATTAAAAAAAAATGCAGTCAACCACATTAAGAGGAAGACTGAATTATTTTTCTTTCTTTCTTTTTTTTTTCGTCTAGAAAATATTATGAAATTGTCATATGCAAGGCATCCAAAAAGTGCACAGTTAGAAAATGCAGAGCAAAAGTTTTAGAGAGGTTTGTCAGGTACTTGAAAAATAAAAATATTATATTATTTTTCTGAATTTCGTAATGTCACGGTATTTGTCAGCTTTTAAATTGTGTAATTTATTGGGATTTATTTTTTCACTCTAAACAAATATTCACTTTCATATCTAATTTTGTTTCTTAATTTGATTCTTTATCTTAATTAGAGTTTTCCTCCCTTTCCCCAAATTGTATAAGGTCCATGTCCTGCAACTTTGGCTCTGCTGTCCCTGACAGAGGCTCATCTAGACTTTGCAGAGGCCATTATGAAGAACCCAGAGAACACAGGGCCCACCTAGTGAACAGGTACAGGGAAGGCCAAGGCATACAATTTTACCATAATAAAACCCCTCTTTATTAGACACAGATTTCCACCTTGAAGGTATGTGTGACAAAGTTCTGGCCAATGGGAATATGCGACTTTCAGGTTTCTGTAAAGGAACAAGGCACATCTCTGCTTCCCCTTTCCTCCCTTTCTACTGCCTAGAATACAGATGTGGCGATGAGTTTCTTGGTCACATGGACAAGGATAATACCCTAGCGATGTTGAAACAACTGGGTGAGAGCGTAGGTCTCTAATCCTGTGGAACAGCTCTGGTCTACTTATACCCAAATTACTATGTGAAAGAGTAATAGAACTTCTATTTCTATTAAGCTCCAATTATTTTGGACCTCCAGTAGACAGTTGATCTTATATCCTAACTGACATTTATAATGCTCTTTACTCTTTGTAAAATTCTGTAGTGTCTCTCACCTTGACTAACTGCTGGTGAGGGGGTGGGGTGGGGAAAGTCGTCACTTTGACCTTTCCTATGCAGAACCTGAGTGAGGTCCAGGGATTTGAATGACTTGCCTGGGGGCATACAGGAGAGGGTCCGTAATGCAGCCAGCTCCTGGTGAGGCCAAGTGGCCGGTAGAAGCCAGATGTGTGTGCTGTGAGCAGCAGCGTGGGCAATGAGACTGCTGGGTTTTTTGCTTTTAGCATTCAGAAACAATTTCTCCCTGACCATTCCATTTGTCAACCCCCAGAGTAGAAACTGTTCACATTCTTTCTTTTCTCATGTTCTTATGCTTTTCTACATTTACCGAAGCACACACAGAGGAATATAAAATAGAGGTGAGTTCCTGCTTCACATGTAGTGCGTCTCCTCCCTCCCTCCTTCCCTCCCTTTCTTCCTCCCTTCCTTAATAATTCACTCAAAAAGCCATTAGGCATGGCTGTGCAGAGCAGGGTCCTGGCAGAGGTCAGTGCCCATGTGAGAAGGGCAACTGAGCAGGGTGGCAGCCCTGTGCGGGTCAAGAAATTGGCCATGTATGAGCAAATGGGGCAAATAAGTAACTACATTAAGATTAATGAGAGCCAGGTTTCTCACATGTCAGAGAAAGGAGTTGTAAATATGAAAACAGGAACAGCGAATAAACCCTGAGATGTGAGTTGGTATTGGAGGAAGTAGTGTGAACTCATAGTTTGACAGGTAAAGGTAAATATGCTTGTAAAGTGTGTGTGTGAAGGAGCAAGTATGTGCATACTCAGGGAGTCTGGGAGTAGCGCCAGCCATAGTGACAGGCACATCATTCTCTACTAAAAGGAATCAGGACTCTTTGGATGAATGTGGAACATCTTTTTGTGTCATAAAGTAAAAATGTGCTCAGAGAATAATGGAAAAACTTCAAAAGGTCACAAAAGCCAGCTTGAAAGCAGAGCCACTAACCAAATCTGGGATAACATGAGCATCAAAACAAATAATAATAGCAGATTATAGCCTGCTGAATAAAATAGAAATCCAGGAGTCCACAGTATTGATATAAACAAACAAAAATAAGAAGAGAAAGCAGTTTCTCCCAAGTTAGTGTCAACTAATAAATGTAGAAAAATAATAAAATTAAAAGCCACCATACATCAACCCTATAGCAACACTTAATTCAAACAGGAAGCATCGGTGAATGTTGAACTTAGTAGGTGAAATTTAGATGAAGGAGATATTTACATAGATTCACAGTACCTCCTTACGAAATGCTTATTAATTACAAAGGGATAAAGAGTAAACGACTTTACAGTGGAGAAGCCTGGCAGACACCACCTTAAATAAATGATCAAAGCTAACATCACTAGTAATAGGGCAAAGCGATGTCATCGTGTTCTACCTGATAGGATACAGTGAGAAGACCACAGCGTCACTTCTGCGCACCACCTGAATTTTAACCATGAGGAGACATCGGACAAACCTGAATCAAGAGACAGCCTACGAATTAACCGGCCTGTAGTATTAGAGAACATTAAGAACTAAGGAATTCTTCCAGGTAGGGGACTAGAGATAGGACAACCAAGTGCAACACATAATCCTGGATTGAATCCCTTCGCTATAAGGGTTATTCTTAGAACAGGTGGCAACACTCAGACAGGGTCTCTCGGAGGTCTTAGTATGATTATTGTAACTGGTCTGTGAGTTTTAAATTATTTAAAAATAAAAATAAACACACAGCAAAACACATAAATAGCATTTCTGACTAGGAAGTCTTTACGCCTTCCAGGCGTACCTCACCTGTTGACTATTCGTGTGACTTTGGGAAATCCCCTTCCTTTTCTGGGTCTTTTCCTTATTGCAAATGGGAGCTTTGGATGGGAACAAATAATCACTTTGGTTTTCCAGCACAAACGAGGTAGTACCCCGCCCCCTCCCTTCACCAAGTTGTGAAGAAGGGACACGTGGTCAAGTACAGAGGCTCCAGAGGCCCTGTGCCCTCAAGTGGCTTTGTGCCCTCTGCCCCTACCATCCTCGAGCGCAGTCTGGGTGTCCACACTGGCAGGTGGCCCCAGTGCTGGTGCTTGTTGAAGGGTAGGCTCACTGTGAGCATGACTCAGAACCACAAGTCTGAGGTTCTCAGACTTCAGTCAGCGTTCATTGGAATTACCGGGAAGAGCTCATTTCAAAAGCAGATTCCTGGCAAATCTCCCCACTACTGGCTTAAAGAGGTCTGTCTGGCAACCATCATGCATCCGGAAGTGGGCAGACAGAGGCTGGAGCAGAAGCACAAATCTCATCAGGAACTTTGGTTCCCTTGTGTCTCCACCAAATCAACCTTTACATGCTGTGCTTGTTGCCTCAGGGTTGCAGTGTGGCTGCTGTTCCTTGAAGAAGCCTGACACACTCTCGTTCACGAAGTCCACATTTGCTTTCCCTCTTCTGGAGTCCTCTTCCTCCAGATATCTGCATGGTCCACTTCCTTATCTCCTTCAGGGGCTTAAAACTGCAACACCCCCTCCTCCTCCTGCCCCTGCCAATAGTAGTACCCGGAACTCCCTATCTCCCTTCTCTGCTCTATTTTTCTAGATTGCACTTATCAACATCTGATATGCAATATGATTTTCTTATTTGATGGCTTTATCCTCACCATAGAACAAAGGTGCTATGAGGACAGGGACTTCCGTCTGTTCTGTTCACTGCTGCATTTCCAGCACTTAAAACAATACTTGGAAGGGCAACAGGTGCTCAATAAATATTTATCCAATGAAATAATGCACTTTCGGAAGGTGCATTTGAGTTCTAGGCAGGAGGAAGAAAGAGGAAGCAGGGAGATGGGTGATGTCTAAATCAGAAAATGAAAAACATTTCCAGAACTCCGTTATATTTCCTTAGCCAAAACTGTCATACGCCACCATTGCTGCAAGGGAGTCTGGGAATATGAGTATTTTTAGTTGGGTGCACTGCCAAAATTATTTTATAAGTAAAGAAGAGGGGAAGAATAGATATTGGAAAGGCAACCTACAGTGTTTACCATATGGATCTATCCTGGACCTAATGAAACAGAACCTCTGAGGGTCGTAATTTTGGCACAGGTGATCTGTGATAAGAAAAATGGCCAGAATAATAGAATGGGTCATCCTGGGTGATGGACACACTGGTAGTGGACATCTGTGTTGTTGATTACCCAGAGCACACTTCACCCTCACTGCTGGCTCCACCATCTTTTTTGAGAAATGTCTTTATTTCCACCCCTGCCCCCATACACATGGTTCCAGCAGAACCCTTGGAGGTCTTATTCGCATATCATGTTCCCACCCACCTGACCCAAACCACTGAGTCGGAATCACATTACCATGAACTTGGCACTGGGACTGATATTCTAAGTCTCTCTGGATGACTGGATCATGTAAACAGAGAGCTGTTGGCAGATGTATCTTCTACGTCATGACCTAGAGCAGCTGAGCATGAACTCCACGCAGAAATAAGGATGGTGGTGTTTAAGTCCCTGGTAGTAGGTCATTCCTGAGGCCTGGTTCTGTTCTTGCCCGTGGAGTCCACTGCACGCTTCTGTGTCCTGATTTTGTTCAGGCCAGTTTAAGCAAATCTTGAGTCATGGCCAAGAGTTCTAACTCACACACACCCCAGCCCTAGGCATCTGGAAACAGAAGGAAGTAACTCTGGAGATCAGGTGCCTCGTCTCAGAGGAAGAAGTGAAACATGTTATTTTTTTTTGTCAGCAGTCAATAAAAGACCCCGGCCAAGGGAGAGTTCCTCTGGCTGTTTTGTGGGGCTCCAGAAAACCACCCTTGTCAGCTACACAAGTGACCCACTATTAATGGAAGGAATGAGTGGTTTTAAAACAGGGTCTCATGATCAAGGGTCTGGAGATTTGGTTTTATTTCCAACCATCCTTCCCTGCTGTCCCTGGTTTCTACTACTTGTAAAACATGTAGGATGCCTATCGGTTTTCCTGAGGGACAGATGGGCCACAGAGGTAGAGTGGCATGGAAGAAAAAAATCTGGGCTTTCGAGTCTGGCAGTCCAGCTTCATTACTAACCTTTAGCCAAAGCACAGGCATGCCTCCTTTCATTGTACTTTGCTTTATTGTGCTTCATAGCGTAGACGTTGTGTTTTTTCACAAATGGAAGGCAAGACCCTCCACCAGCAAAAAGATTACAACTCACTTAATTGCAATACTTGCTTTATTGCAGTGGTCTGGTACTAAATCTGCAGTAGCTCTGAGGTATGCCTATAGCTAATTTCCCCAAATCTCATCTATAAACCAGTGACAACAGAACTCCTACCCTGGAGGATTAAATGAAGTTGTGTGTGTCAAGCGGCTCACACAACACCTGGCAAACCCCTCTAAAGTGGCAGAGCTGCTCCAGCCACGGTACCCTGTGACTCGGGGGAGAGACTGGTGCAGAGGCGGGGAGCCCCTGCAGGATGGTCAGTGCCACGCAACGGGCTCACTGCTGTTTTGTGTACCAGGCTAAGCTCCATGCTCTCCTGGGAGTCGGGGGCTTAGTGTTCTTTAAGCATCTACTTTTCATTTTGTGTGAGGCCTCCATGCTACAGGGAGCTGGAACCTGGAGGGAGGGAAGGATGCCCTGCGAAGAGAGGATAAGGAGAAGCCAGTCTTTATTTTAATTCAGCACCCACTAGGTGCCAGGCACATCTACGCACTTTAGACTCATTACTGGCTTTTAAAAGTCTCTCTTGGCTTATAAATGGAGGTACAGACAGGGAAGAGCTGTCAAGCGATATTGGCAGCTAATCTGAACAGCAGCTATAGGCAGTTCTGAAATCTGCTAATAGCTCAGAATTAACCGGGCGGGGACTGCTACCTAGAACATGAACAGCTGCTGTCATAGCTCTGGCATAGACTTCACATTAGAGCCTGGGACCTTATCAGGCAGACAGGTCCCCTGTTATTAAGCAGCCAAGGTGCTGATAACTGCAGCGGGGCTCCAAACGCTACTGGACCCCTATTAGGAAAACAAGGACAAGAAGGAAGGAAGAAAATGAAAATAAAAAAGGAGTAAAAGTAGGAAGAAACGAAGGGAAGAGAAGGCAGGCAACCAACTCTGTGACGATACTCATTCCTTTATTATCGACTGTGTTCATTTGAACAGGGCTGGGACCTGCAGGCTGCTGGCAGCACTGAGCAGCAGGTGCATTTCAGCTCGACAGAGAGGCCTCATCCTAAGCCAAGGAGACAGAGGGTAATTTTCTTATATATATATTTATATATTACATATGTAATATATGGGCCACTGCATTGTTAGCTGTTGTCCTAAATAAAGACCATAGCAACAGACATGGAAATTTGGTCCTAATCAAGGCCCTTACTTTGTCAACCAAATGTCCGATACATCAAAAGGAAAAGAAGAGAGAGAGAGAGAGAGAGAGAGAGACAGAGAGACTGAGATCTAACCACCCCAGTGGCCCTGTTCCCAGCATATCTTACACTAAGTGTAGAGTGTCCCCTGTGGAGTTAAACACACACACACACAAACACACACACATACACACGTACACAAAACCGCAGGCAGGAGCTCTCCTCCGAGCACGCCTCAGGCCCAGCCCTCGGACCAGGGGGTGAAGGGGGTGAAGTTGGGTAGATTGTGCTATTAAGACTGTGAGGGTCAAGTGCCTAGACAATGCAGAGTCGATGTGTCCAAGGAGTGAGTGGGGAGACACGTGACGCTTCGTCCACAAAGAAGAAAGAGGTCACTGAGAGAGGCTGCTCAGCGCAGGCCTGGAGGTCCCCCTGTGCCCAGGCCGCCTGGGGGATTTCTACACACGACTCCTGCCCCAGTCCCAGCCGGACTTCTGGTGTGAATTCTGAGTCTCAAATAATCTCTTGGGCTCTGATGAAAAATGTTATTTCCTCGACATACAGGAGCAAACGGCAACCGAGTTGCCCAACCGTCTAGTCCAGTAATTACAGCAGAAAGGACAGCATCATTGAGTTAAACCAAACCGTAGCTTGGTCCTTACAGCAGAACTTGAACTGCGTAAGAAGGGTTAATTACCTGATGGAAAGAATAACCAGGTAATAAGCCCTCAACGCCACCTCTCGCGCATCAAATTTCAGGCAGATCAGTCAGTTTTATGCTTTTATCCCAATGACTGTAATCCTTATCTTCTAGGAACTGGAGACTCCCACCATTAGGGAATTTTAAAATACTAAACCACTGGTTTTCTGTCATGATTACCTCTTCACTCCTCCACCACAATATACACTTAAAAAGTCAGTCAGTGAAAATTAATATCTTTTTTTTTTTTTTGGTAGAAATTTACTTATCACTTGAGATACCTGGAGACATCCAGGGATGTCACAAAGGGAAGTAAGGAGTACTTCCCTAGGGACCAATTTGCACAATGCTGAAGAAAGGGTCAGTTTTCAACAAAATAGTGCCCAACAAATGTGATTCAGACATGGGGAACAGGCAAAGCTGGCAGAGTGAGCCCGGGTCTCCATCTCCCGTGCTAAATGGAGGAGGAAGCAACAGATTCTGACACCTCCGTTTAGCCGGGAGAGAACGGCATCACTCCCTTCCACTGTGAACTGGTGTCCAAGCAGCTGCAGGGAAAATGATCAAAGCGGGAAGGAGCGACATCTCAGAAATGGGGAGCTGGCTCCATCGCTTGCTGACCGAAGTTACTTCTCGGAGGGGGACAGAAACAAAGGGCCCTGCTGGAGGGACTTCCCTTGATGACTGTCTACATTGTCTCTGTTTACTGTTCCATTTCCTGCAGGTCCTGAGGAGGCAGCGACTGGCTTATTCACAATTCCCACCTGAGGCTTGGAGAGATGGGCAGGAAGCAGAGACTGGGAAGCCACGAATTCTTGCCAAAGCTGAAGAGCGTGGGCTGTATCGGTGAGGTCTTTTAAGTCCTTGCAAAAGAGCCCAAGAAGCCGAACAAGGTTGTCTGAGGCCCAGAGAGTGCTGGGAGCACTATCAGAAAGTCTCTTATCCTCAGGAGACACCTAGCATTTTTCTAGTCCCAGAAAGTGCTTAGGAGCTGCTCACCATCAAGCAGCGTAGGAGGAAATGGAGATTATGGAGTGAGACAGGTAGAAACAGTCCTCTCTTCTCAGGCACTGGCCACCTTTCCTTCTGGGGACAGCTGACAGGGAGGAGCTTGAGGTCTGACTGGTGGGTCTAAAGTCAGCAGGAAAGGAGGCTACGCAGTGACCATGGCAGGCTCAGGTGAGGGCCTCTCTCTCACACTAACTGAGCTCCATGAATAAATAACATTAATTAAATAAAGGAGGCTAAGAAGAGCAGGCAGAGGCCTGGTCTGCCAGATTCTCACCCCCACACACATACGCACACGCACATGCACACACACGCACACTAAGCGGCAGATGAGATGATCCAGGGCTGGCTGCCCCATCCCAGGAGTCTGTCGGGTGGGCAGGCTGACTGAAGTTTCACTCATGGTCCAACACTGTCGCAGGGCGCAGAGCAGCAGAGGCCAGCGAGGCATGTGTGGTGGAGGGTGGAGGCCGCTGAGGACTCTGGCACCTACAGGGGGTGGGGAGGAAGTGGGTAAAAGGGGAGGTTGGGGAAGTGCAGGAAACAGAAAGGTGAGGATTGGTCGCTGCAGTCTCCTCCCCACAGCCCCAGCCATCACCCTCTCTTCACACCCTCTGGGTGCACCCATGCAGGTCCCCTGCCTCCTGTGCTAAGTCCGCTGCCCACTCTGACCGTGACGGTACTGACCAGGATCTGGACTTTCGGACTTTAGAAGTGGAAGGTCTTTCCAGAAAGCTGTCCAACCGCATGAGCCTCTCCATGTGTAGTGCACGGGGATCTTGTTCTTGGTCATGAGAGAATTCTATCTCGAAGACAGCTGGAGGGGACACATCCAGCTCCAAAAACATTATGTTTTCAGCCTGTGGTAGGAGGATCATGCCAGACATGAGCAGCGGCCCTGATGACTACTATACCTTCTAGGCGCCCAATAACTAGGTGGTGTACCAAGGGCGATGAGGGAGGCAGAGGAAGCAGAGGCTATGAGCATCGCCTCCTTTGGGCTCCCTCCCCCCACCCCTTCTATTTTTCAGCTTCTTACCCTGTACCTGGGGTGGGACCCCATTGCCATGGCAACCCGAGCATACTGGCTGATAGGCCTCTTGTAGCCCACTGCAGACGTTGGCCGCTTCTTCATTTGGCTGTTATTGCTGTAGGGAAGAGGCTATGTTAGAACAGATTTCCTTCAAACACGAAGGGGAAATGATACCATGAGGAATTAAGTATCATTCAGGGAGACAGGACACCCCGCAGACTGCAGGTTCTAGAATTTTCTTCTCTTTGCTCTAATACAACCTTACCACTAAAATTATTATAACACAAGGAGGCATATATTTCTTCACTCTTTTTGCTTCGGTTTTTTTCCACAGTAAAAAAAGTTGACTGAGGGCTGGAATGAAAAAAGGAAATTCAATCTTATTTTAGCTTTCAGATTCATGTACGGATTTCACATACTACACAAAAAACACTTATGGTTTAGTGGTTCTGCTTTTCACTTTCCTTCATAAGAGTTAGCACAACAAAATGACTAAAAACTCAGGATTGCAGTGCAGGGGTCTCAGAAGAACCAAAACAATCTTGGAAAAGAACAAAACTGGAGGACTCACATTTCCTAGTTTCAAAACACATTACAAAGCTATAATACTGTAGGCTGGGTGGTACTAGCATAAAGGTAGATATATAGCTTAGTGGAACAGAATTGAGTCTAGAAATGAACTCTCATATTTACCATAATTGATTTTCTATAAGGGTACCAGGACCATTTAATGGAGAAAGAATAGTCGCTTCAAAAAACGGTACTGGGACAACTGGATATCCACAGGCAAAAAAAAAAAAAAAATGAAGTTGAACCATTACCTTGCACCATGTATAAAAATCAACTCAAAATGGATCATAGACTTAAATGTAAGAGCTCAAACTATAAAATTTTTGAGATAAAAACATAGGAGTAAATATTTATGACCTTATATTATGCAATGGTTTCTTAGATATATCAAAAGCTCAAGCAATCAAAGGGAAAAAATAGATAAATGGGATTTTATCAAAGCTAAAAACTTTTGTGCTTCAAAGGACACCATAAAATGAAAGACAATTTACAAAATGGGGAAAAAAATATTTGCAAATCATATATCTAATAAAGGACTTTTATCCAGAATATATAAATAACTTTTACAAATCAACAACAACAACAACAACAACAAAAACAATTTAAAAAATGGACAAAGGAGTCTACAGCCATACCACCTAGAATGCATCCCATCTTGTCTGATCTCGGAAGCTAAGCGGGGTTGGGTCTGGTTAGTACTTGGATGGGAGACCACCTAGAAATACCAGGTGCTGGAGGCGTTAAAAAATAAAATAAAATAAAATAAAAATAAATAAAAGCGGACAAAGGATGTGAAAAGCCATTTTTCTAAAAAACAGACAAATGGCTGATAAGCACATGAAAAGATACTCAACATCATTAGTCATTAGAGAAATGCAAATCAAAACCTCAATGAGATACCACTTCTCACATCCACTAAAATGACCATAATCAAACAAGACATACAATAACATACGTTGCTGAGAATATAGAGAAACTGGAACCCTCATACACTGTTGGTGAGGATGTAAAACGGTGTAGCTGCTTTAGAAAAATAGTTTGGCAGTTCTTCAAAAAGTTAAACACAGTTACCATATAACCCAGCACATCCGCTGCTAGGTATATACTTAAGAGAGTTGAAAACACATCTCCACACAAAAACTTGTATACAAGCAGCATTAATCATAATACCTAAAATGTGGAAATAACCTAAATGCCCATCAACTGAGCAATGAATAAGCAACACGTGACATACCCATAGAGTGGAATATTATTCGGCTATAAAAAGGGGTCAAGCACCGACACACCCTGCAATACAGATGAACCTTGGAAAGATTTTGCTAAGTGGTAGAAGCCAGAGACAAAAGACCACACCTTGTATGATTCCATTTATATGGAATGTCCATAATAGGCAAATCCATAGAGACAGAAAGTGTGCTGGTGGTGGCCTGGGGCTGGTACATGGGGGAGAACGGGGAGTGGCTGCGAATGGAGATGGGGTTTCTTTTTGAGGTGATGAAAATGTTCTAGAATTAGATGGTGGTAATGATCGTACAACTCTGAATATACTAAAATTCACTGAATTGTACACTTAAATGGTGAATTTTATGATATGTGAGCTATTTCGATAAAGCTGTTATTTAAAAAACAGAACAAAACAAAACAGGCTTGGCTTTGAAAAAGTGTGTATTTTTTGACCCAAATTCCTACTCCTAGGAACTTCTCTAAGGAAATAGTCATAGGTGGGGACAAAAAGGTGCATGTAGGGGTGTTTGCTGCGGTATTATTTAAAATTGCAAGGAATATTGTATAGTCATTAAAATCATTGTGTGGCTCTATGTATTCATGTAAAGATTTCCACAACATATTAAAATAAAAAAGCAAATAAAAAGATGGTATTTTTTTTGTTTTGTTTTAAAAGAAATGTGTGTGTCCTTAGAAAAAAGTCTGGATAGTCAAAAAAATGTTAACAGTTACTGTCTTTGAACTGTGTGATTATGGGTGATTTTTAAAATGATCTTCGTACATTTCTGCAATATTTGAATTATTTCAAACATTCAGAAAAGTATAGAAAATAATATATATCTGTATACCTAGTATTCGGCTTTATTAAATCTTAACATTTTGTTATACTTACTCCAAATCCTATTTTAAGACATAAAATGTAGACCTAGCTTTTAAGACTCACATTTGTTTCCTTCCCCAGAGTTAACCACTCCCTCGAGTTTGGTGCTTATCAATGTTATGTGTGTTTTTATATTTACTTATACGTATATTCATAACCTCTCTATAAATGGTGTTTGTATGCCTATTTCCAAATTTTGAACTGTACAGTATACATAATACAGGTTTTTGTGCTCAACGAACATGTTTTTTAGATTTATCCATGCACCTCTAGATTAGATTATTAAAGTTTAACTATATATTGAGTATTTTAAAGTTTTAATATAGCAACGTATATACATGTATATATGTAATCTGTATATATTCTCCTGTTGATGGATATCTAGGTTGATTCCCCACCCCTGCCATTAGACACAGTGCTGTTGTGAACATTTATATACAGATATCTTCACGTGCATATTCAACAGTTTCTCTGTGGTATATATATATATCCAGGAATGGAATGGTCGTGTTGTAGGGTATGTGCATTTCGACTTTGCTAGATATGGTCAATTGCTTTTCAAAGTGGATATACCTATGAAAGGTTACACGGCCCTGCATCCTAGCCAACTCACGGTATGCCAGACTTTTTACTTTCCGAAATTTGATGAGTGAGATGTATTACTTTTATTATTCAAAACAAACAAACAAACAAAAAATAGGAAAGAAAGCAAGAAAGTCATTTCCATTAAAAAAAATAGTAACACGGGTTTTGGAGTGAGACCCAGGTTTGAATGCTGGCACTGCCCCTGAAAGCTCTGTGACCTTGGGAACTGGCTTCACGTCTGAGAGCCTGAGCTGTCTCAGCCCCGTCCTCTGGAACCACTGAGATGAAACAAGATAGGCACTGAGCACCGTACATGCAAGGCCTCCCCCACATGGCCACTGCCATGATTATTTATTCCCAACGCCACCTGCTAATTTCAAGCAGGGATACAAATGAGCAATGAAAGAAGCCAAAAGGCAGGCAGTTAGAAGGCAGGAGACGAAACAGGCTGAGTAATTCACAGATAGGACGTTCTGTCCTTGAATAGGAGAACAAGCCGTGCAGGAGCCGACAGAACAATGTTTTCCTTCTGCAGCAAAGGGTAATAAAAACATTCTTGTGGTTCATTTTGTCAAGGGTAAAAAAGCATGCTGGACCCCACTTGGGGTCCCTGCTGACTCCTCTTAACAGAAGAAAACACAAAAAGATAAGGCTATAGAAGCCCGCCTCGATGGCTCTGCCGCGGTGGAGCCTGGGAGGCTGTCACATGGAGAGGGCAGCATGAGTGACAGCTCTGAGGGGAGTGAGAAAATCAGTACAATAACAACTTATCATTTATAAGGTGTGCCTACGTATCACCTCTGAACTTTACAACGGCATCCTGAGGTATAGACAGAGCAGACACCACGATGTCTTTTGTGTTCAAGGTCATACAATTAGAAAGAGACTTGGAATTGAATCTCTTCAAATACTTTTTTTATGTTGCTGTACTCTTTCTCAGGAGTACACGTGGAGCGGTCTGGGGCTGAAGGGCGCCTTGAAGGCTGCAGGCTCGGGGGACAGGACAGAGGGACAGGGCTGGGCGAGCAGAGCAGTAGGTCAGCGTAAACTGGCAGCCCGACCCAATAATGATGCCAGGGCTATTCTGGGTGGCATGTGGGAAGAAGGGGCTGGGGGAGGGGAGTCTGTAACTGGGACACCAAACTCACCATCTACTCCCTCTTCTGTCCCAGGCCTACTTTCCATGACTGACCTTTGTGCACTAAGCCAGTTGTGGCACACGTCCTAGGGTGTATACCTGGCTCTGCTGTGCCCACTCCTCCCGACAGAGACCTGTGGCAACAGTCCGCCTGTGCGCAGTAGATCCTAAGAGTTCTCTAGGGACCCGCCCTTCACATGGCAGCTCTCTCAATCCTTTTTTCCTCTTAATATTAAAAAGTCACCTCTTCATTCCATCTCAAGGGTTGACCCCATTCTCATCAGCAGCTCTGTCTTATCACCCCGTTTCCTTTCTTGTTCTGAAAACAGGCATCCAATATCATAGGGTGTGTTCTCCTCCCAGGTCCTTCACAGGCATCTGCCACAGCAAATCTGACTTTTCTCCGTGATCTGGTCCCTCTGTCCCTTGTAGGCCAGCTGTCTCTACCTTGCAGCACTCCCCTGCATGTGCGAATTCTCATCCTTCCCATTTCCCTCCTCACTGCCCCACACTCTGCCTGGGAAGGCTGACATGTCTCCTTGCTTCAGATTCTCTTCACTTCTCACAGGCTTGTGAATAAATCTACGGATGCAACCCAGAGCTGAGAACATTCTTCCTGAGGTAAACTTTGCCTCTGTAACAAAACCAGTTTAACTTTCTATCCTGATTCTATTTAGAGCGAAGAGTGCTCTCTCTTTAAACCTGGAAGTAGCCTAAATATTAAAACGTAAAACACAAACACAAACCAAACCGCCCTGCTATGGCACCTCTAAGGGATAAAGGCAGACTGGTTTCTCTGGCTTCCCCCTGACTGTAATATTGGCTTACTGGGATGACTGCAACTATTTATTGATCATCTCTGTGCCAGCTACTGGCCTGGAGCCTCACATACATTAATTATCTCACTACAACTATGACAATCATGCAGGGTACATTTATTTATTATCCTGCATTTACAGGTGAAGAAACTTGGGTTCAGAGAGGTTAAAAACAAAACCTTCTCAAGGCCACAGGTAAGTGGCAGGGCAGGGACTAGAATTCAGAATGTTATATATGTAAAGTCCAGTCTCTTTCTACTGCACCATGATGCCTTTGAAAAGAATCTAAGGTGGCTGGGGTTGCAAAGGCCAAAGGGCTAGAGTGACAAAGAGAATTTTGTGAACTGTAAACCATGGGCTACAGACAATGCCAAATATTCGATCCTTAGAAGATAATTTAATATAAACACAATAAAAAATAAAAGGTCATACTTGTAAAATAGTGATAGCTAGAGTTATGTTAAGACAAAACTGTGATGGTCAAAGTCACCTCACCTGAAGTTACTGTGTATCAACTAGCGGCCACATAGGGATAGTGGAGAAAAAAGGAAAAGGAATTGACTTCCAAAATAAGCTGATATGGGCGCGGTTCAAGAGTTGCCTGACAATAACCCCTTGTTTAACAGAGAGGCCGGGAGAAGAGTGTGTGGAGTAGATGCTTGTTGCTAGACTAGGAGAAACAACGTTTGTCTGACAAAGGCTTTCTAAAGGAACAGCATGATTTTAGGTAAGTTTTTTTTTTTTTTCCCAACAATGCTTTTATCTTCTCCCTTTGAACAGCCTTTAATGTTTTCATCCCCAGAATACCACAGGCCAAAGTAAAACAAAGTATTCCACACTTGAATTGAGCAAACAGGACCATGTCCTGATTAGTTAAATATGCTTTGGGGAAAAAAAAGAGTTTTTCAGCCTTGATTAAGTCATATTGCAAATGGTGGAACCCAGTGCCAACGGAAGCATCTTCTCTCCCAGGCAGGCATCTTGAGCCACAGCCTCGGGTGCCATGGCTCCCTGAAATGCGGGGGCTTCGTTCAAGGACCTCCCACTCTCAGCTTCTCGCTGTGAAATCAGGCAGTGTGGGTAGATGGTTTCAGAGATCAAGGCTATCCTCCAGCTCTTTGTGGTGAGTCAGAATCACAATGGGGATTCCAATTATGAGATGTGTTTTTAAAAATGGGGGGCGGGATTTTAAAAATTTGTTTCATATAAAAACTTCCTAGATCCATTTTTACTTTCCTTTTGTATTTTTAAAAGAGTTCTGAGATAAATATTATTTATCGCAGTTATCAGACATAGCAAAATGAACAGTGACATTAAAGAAAGAAAAAAATCTATAGCAGTAATTCAGGATCACACGTAGTTGATTACCTGGTACTTATTAATAAGTTTCTTTTAAGTAACTTATTTATTGGAGTTTTTTCTTCGAGGAATCAAAACCTGTTGTTTATAACATTTGTATTTAAATATAGTAGAGAACACTGATATGTCATAATTGCCTTAATACCTTTTACTCTTACCCAGACATAATTTGATATTTTCTATGGAAAACATATACTCTGTATGTAAAATAGCATGGTTAAGTTGTGAATATACTTAGCAATAATTTTGAAAAAACTTTAAATATATTTATATCTTTGTATTTTTAATATAAAATGTTTAGGAAATGCAGTCCTACCGGGGTCCAGCTAGGAGTGCTGCTGACATAGACCTGCAGATGCAGACTGGGGAGCAATCCTGTGCAGAATGACGTCAAAGGGGTACACGTGTCAGGGTGGAGCCTTCCCAAAGAGTTACAGAAAACACTACAGAGTAAGCTAAAGCAAGAAGCTTTCCAGGAATGATCAAAGTTTTCTGGTTTTCCCATGGGCACACAAAACAGCATAAATTCACATTTAAAACTAAATTCACATTTAAAACAGAAGAGAGGGATAAAAGAGACAATGGGCTGGAAAAAGCAATGGTTAGACAGTAAACAAAGCTACCTATCTATATGTTGGAGCGCTTCTGTCTTTTTTATTTTTTAAGTTATTGCTGATATCTATTCTAAAAATTACTTAAAATGTGCTATTTTAAGATAGCTATTTTAATTTCAAAAAATCAGTTAATGGTGTTTCAGTGTATGCAAACCATTTTATTTTTGCAAAAAAGAGCAGTTATTTAAAAGGTCATTTAGCTTAAAAGTCATTTGAGTTATTGAAAAGAAAGTAAACTTAAAAAAAAAAACAGAAATAAAGAATGGAAATGCATAATCATTAAGCAGAAAGCTCAGCTTCAGGCAAAGCACCCACCACCTTTCAAGTCTGGACTGTGTGCTCGAGGCGCTTGAGCCAAAATTGCAGGGACAATGTTTTGAGAAATGAATAAACTCCCCTGAAGTGTGAAACTACAGGAATCAATTCAAGATCCCTTCTGAGTTCCAGATTAAATGAGACTAAAGAGGCGATGACTAATGCAAGGTATCATCTCAGGTGGTGGTGGTGGCAGGGGGGCTGGAGCTACCATAAAGGATATTACTGGGATAACCGGCTAAAATTAAACATTGCCTATATAATAACAATTTGTCAATATAAAATTTCCTGAGTTTGATCATTGTACTGTGGTTATGTAAGAGAATGCCCTCCTTAGGAAATACAGATAAAAGGTCAGGATGTCTGCAACTTAATCTCAGATGGTTGGGGGGTGGGGAATTCATAAAGCAAGAGGTGGAAAAAATACTAATTGGTGTATTTTGGTGACGGGTATGTGGGAATTATTTGTATTATTCCTTTTGTTTAATATATGTACTACCAAAGTGAGCACGCATGGTTATTCTTGAAATTCTCATTTTTAAAAATATGACGTTAAAAAACACATGCCGTCTCAGATACTCTCTCTCATCACATCTCTGTCCAATGTAAAGAAATTCCTCCACCTGCAAACTATTTCAACTGAGGAACTTTTCTAAGCACAAGATGACCCTACAGAGCAGAAACCTGACCAGCATCTCCTTCCAGCAGAGGGCGCTAGAGCAGTGGTCTCCAAGTCTGGCTTCCTTGCTGGAAGCCTTACCTGGAAGCTTTGGGTGAAAAAATTATGTCCTGGGATCCACCCAAAGTCCTTAAAACAGACTCTCTGGAGCTCAACTTACAGATAACACTAGCTGTGGCCAGGGTAGAGAATCTGCATTAGATGCTGTACTACTGTGGGTCTCTACCTAGATTGGAAAGGTAGATTTTAAGTCCAAAGTGACAGCACTGAAAAGTCTTCTACTCATGAACTTATAAACTTGCATAGTGTCATCTTGGGTACGATCAGCTTTTCAGAATGTAGTCAGATGAATCAGGCATCTGACGCTCCAGGGAGAATCTGTAGACTTATACAGCTAGCCTCCTGCCCCAGCTTTGAGGAGAGTCCTGCCCTACCCTGCATTGATATTCTTAGGATAAAGAGAGCAAAGAATCTCCAGGTATGCCCATTGGTATCTGGTCTCCTACACACCACTGTATACAGACTTTCCATTAAGGGACCGTGGTCCAGCTGAGGCAGGCAGTCACTCTGTTGGGTTTGAATATCAGGTCTTGTTCTTCATAGCCACCAGCAGAGGGAGGTGCATACCCAGGCAACGGACGCAAACCGTACCTAAGGGTTAGGATGTGGAAACAGGTGGAAATGCTGACTCAGGGAGCTGAGTGAGCTTATAAAGACTGGATCACACCTCTGTCATTTTCTAATCTGGTTACTTCTCTGTGTTTCTCATTGGACTGCGAGCTCTGATCGTATCTGACTTACCTTCTGTCTGCAATCTCACACAGTGCCCTATACACAGTAAGGCAAACAGTAACTATTGATGTTCTTGGCACCAAATCTTCACCAGACCTGCCAAATGTTAGCACTTGCTGGGACCGCCAGGAGGCTGAAATCCTCTCCCTTCCCTCCGTAGGCCCCACACAGGGTATTTTCTACACTCCAAGCCAATGAGACACTTTGGTTTTGTCACAACACACTTCCTTCATGGAGACCCCTACATTAGGTCCTGAGAAATCCACTCTCCATCTGTATCTGCCCCACCCCTCCCCAATCCATAAAATCCTCTGGCTCCCTGCAGGGCCCTGGCCACCCCCAACCTGGGTGGGCTTGCAAGTCCCTAGGCCCAGACTGGGTGAGAGACTCACACTCCAGCTGGCACGAGTGGCTGGAACTTCCACTGCTCCTCCTCACAGTCCAGGAAAAGCCGGTTCATGATCTTGTTCTTCTCCTCAGGGGGGATGAAGTTCTCAATAATCAGGTACCTGGGAGCAGGAATGATGTAGAGATGGGGGTTTAGGGAGTGAGAAACCACACCAGTATGTGAAGATTGAAGGATCAGAAGCAAGAAGCAAAGAGGCAGAGGGAACAGAGGAATTGGAGAAACCCAAAAGTTGGGGGGCAGGGATCCCTATAGAAATAATAGACCTTAAAATCACTTTCTAATGCAAAGCGCGTAGGCGCAGGGCCGTAGGGGTTCCTTTCGGCCTGCACTCAGCGTGTTCGTTGGCGGGTTCGTCCAAAGCAGGCCGAAGAGGGAAGTAAATAGAGACAGGAGGTGAAGAAACTCCAGAACCTAGGCCTCTCCCTCGTCCCTCAGGCACGTTCTATTCCCAAGACACCTAGTCTCATGGGTGAGCACACAATTAGAACAGGGCCTTCGGGAAGGAGAAGAGCCTGTCGAGGAGAGGCCTGGGGACTGAGGGATGGCTGTGAGGACGAGGAATAGGAAGAGGGGCCTACTTGAGCTTAAGTTCCCGGGTCTGCTCATTCTGTGCCTCCTCCAGGTCTTGCCGCACACGGATGTACTCATCATGCTGGTCCTGGATCTCCGCCTTCACCGCCTGCAGCTTGGCGTAGAGCTGGGAGAGACAGGTGCAGCTCAGAGGTTGCACCATTAGGCCAGGAGGCTCCGGCCACCCAGCTTGGGCCCCGACAGCTGCAGGCTCAGGGTCCACCAGCTCAGCACAGGATGAGGCCAGGGCCTAGTCTGAATCTCGTTTCTGCTGCCCCATCATGAATCAGGACAGGATATTCAAAGGGCTACCCCATCCCTCCAACGCTATAACCTGCTACCTGCTCTCTCTTAGCTGCTGTCAGCATCACGGACTGTTCAAACTGGAAGGCTTCCAGGGGATCTTTTGGTCTAACATATTTTTTTCATAGATGAGGAAACTCAGACATAGATTTGCTCAAGGCCACACAAATAATTGACAGAACCAGAATCTGGACTTAAGTATAGGACTTCTGGTTCAGGGCTTGTGGAGAAGAGGGGACCTAAGCCAGTTTGGAACGTGATCCATCCTACCCCTGCCTCTCCAGGGGCTCTCAAAAGCGGGAGTGTGGAGGGCAGCACCGACTCGGCTCTCCCATCCTAACCCACTGAGAGGTGTATCCCTGGAAACTGCCTTTGTGGCTGAGCCTCTGCCTGGCCTATTCCAGAGCAGCCACAGCAGCAATACTAAGAGCTCTCCAGGATCTTCTCAGAATCCAGGCAGGAACTTGCTGCTTCCTGCCCTTGACCCTCGTCTTATGCACACACCTTTTCCTGTCCATGGACTTTACAGGGTCTTAGTGTCTAGGTATTCTCATCCCTTCAGGTGTCCTCTAGGGCCCTGTGTTTCCTCCCAAGAGCTCCCTCAGGCTCAAGTCTTCTCAGGCCCAGCTACCCAAACAATGACTCACAGGTGATCCCGTAGAGGGGGAAGTTACCCAGGATCATGAAGACAGCAACCCCGAGACTGGAAGCGATGGCATTCCCAGTCCGGCCCAGGGAAAAAGACTCTATTCATCCCCAAGACCAGACCCCAGCCTTTGCTGCTCCTCACCCCATCTGGGTAGCCCAGGCAGTGTAACTGGAGTTCAGCAGTTAAAACAAAGTAGGAGGAGGCCCTAAAGCAAACACCCCTTGGACAGGTGACTGTCTTGGGGCAGAGGCTGCCAGGCCATCACACACCTTGACCCCGTTCCGCTGTGGCACCTCACCTTCTTGAGTTTCTTGGTTTTGACTTCCACCTCTTGCTGCAGGGACGTGTAGGTGCCTCGGAGCTCCATGGTCTCCTCATCTCGGAGCATCATCTCCTGCTGCATTTCCCGCTCGCGGCGTTTCTAGGCCATAGCAGGGCACAGGGGCACAGAGAAGCAGCACGTACTGGGGAGGGCCAAGGGAGCTTGGGGACAGGCTCACTCTGCCTACCCTGGGGCCTGGCTTCACTGTGGCCGCCGATGCCAGGGGGAAGAAGGGAGCGTCCCGCGGCCTACGTCCACTGCTCCCACCCCATCCTCAGTGGAGCCTCTCTGAAGCTTCTTCTCAACTCCGATGGCTATGCCTTTGCCAGGCACTGCCCATGAGGATGGAGAGCCCAGCCCTAATCACTGGCGCATTCCGGAGGCGTCAACCACATAGACAGATGCCTGTCATACTGGATTTCCAGCTGCTTTGCCCTCTCCCCATGTAGTATTAAAGTCGACTGGTAAGACCAATAAATTGTAGTTCTTGATGATTTAGAATATGGTCATTTGGTTGGCAAAGAACATTCACCCTTGTGGAAGGCCCCAGAATTAGTGCTAGGAGCCCTGTGGAGGCTGACCATGGAGAGCCGTCACTCTCTCTCACCTACCAGCTAGCAGGCCCTGTGCTGGCGGGCTAATGGGACCCAGGGAGGCATGTCTTAGGGTCTCGGCACTGTTCCAGGGATCCTGAGGCCACCATGGCTTACTGCCCAGAGCCCCCCAGATAAGACCTCAAGGCCACGTGCTCCTAGGGACCTGAAGCCCCAGCCCTACCTGCTCAGCGATCTCCTGCCTCTTCAGCTCCAACATCTTTTGCTGCTCGTTGGTGTGATCCATGATGTTCCTGCCCCCAATGAGCAGCTTACTCTCCATGGCCTGGGGACACAGAGGAGTTTGGAGACAGGCTTTTCAAAGGGCCACAGAATCCCCAAGTTGAGAGGCTTTGCTTCCCTGGTCTCTGTGATCCTTCCAGGAAGGGACACGAGATGTGCCCCAGATGAATCCTTGTGGCTCTCAACAAGAATGAAGTTTTTTCCTCTAGTTTTTTCCTAGTACAAGGCTCCCATTGTCGGCTGGACCATTGGGTGAGAAAGAGAGGGAATACCCTGGGGAATATATGACCCCTGACCTGTTTGTTTTGAATCCAGAGGGAAGGTGGTTCACCATGCCTGGGATGGGGGTGCAGGTGATGAGCGCCCAGTTGGGATTCAGGAGGGAGAGACAGAAGACAGAGCCACTGGGTAGTCCAGCCTTTAGCCCACTGGCTCCAGACTCAGGAAGAGGGCCTCAACAGGGCAAGAGAAGAGTCTAACCTTAGTCTGATGTGGAATGCAGAAGAAAAGCCAAAAGGAGAGGACTGCAACACAAAGAGGCATTTGGGGCCCCAGAAGCACATGAGCTTTGGAGGTGACTAGAAAAAGACCTGGGTTCTACCTACTAACTGCAAAGCCTTGGCCAAGTTACCCGCTTAAGTTCTCACCTCTATAATATGGGAACCGCCCATGATCTAGGATGGATAGAAAACATTTGCTGAGTACTATCCTCTAGGGACTGAACTAAGTCCTTAACGGACATCATCTCCATCTCTACCCTAAGACTGAGGTACTCCTATTGTCCCCGATTAACAAATGAAGAAACAGAGTAACTAACCTAAGGTCATGCAGCTAGTCAACAAAGAGGTGACATTCAAACCCACCATCTCTAGTCTCACTCGTGAGCCCTGACCTGGTGGCAGCCCCTAGCCCAGGGCTTGGCACGGACATTCTGCAGGTACCTGTTGAATCTAAAGCTTAAATGATAACAGATTAGTATCAGCTGTGTATATTGTCACTCCATAAAATGCATTTTCACTACTGCTAATCAGAAGGTGCTGCACCCCAGGGCGCCCTAGCTGTCCTCTGATTTCATCCCAGGCCTCCTGGAAGGTTGAAATCACCTTGAGCTACCAGAAGAAAGTGGCTGCCTCCCCACTGGAATTTTTCTCAGTGGAACGAGTTGACCTGCTTTGTGGAGTCTCAAAGCAGGGGCTGCTGTCAGGGACAGGGACCCCCTGCCGCCTGCGAGAACCCCACAAAGGGGTCAGAGCAGGACAGGGGTTAAGGGTTGCTTTTGGGAGTTCGGAGGTTGGACCACAGGAAGGTACTAGAGGTCACTGAGCAAAGCCGGGCCAGTCAGAGAAGCGCCACGCAGCTTCAGAGGCCAAGGAGAGCTGCTGTGGGGAAAGGTGTCCTCCAGCGGCTGCCTATCCTCACTGCCACACCGCAGCCACCTCTGCTCTTATACCTCCCCAGGCCTTACACCCAGTTACCGCCTCACCATCCACCCGGCCATTCATCACAGACCTGAACTCATCCTAGACTCTTCCTTCTCACTCAAGGCTGGTACTTGCACCACCCTTTGAGTGAGCAACTCCTTAAATTTTGTGCCCTAGGCACCTCACCTACTTCACCCCAAACTCCCTCCCTCTCGCCCCCTCACAGCAGCCCGGTGTTTCACACACTCCCTATATCTGGCCAGTTGTTAAATACTATCAAGTCTGTCTTCTTGGTATGGCTCACATCATTCCCTCCTTTTCATCCTCATGATGCCTGCTGCCTTCACTGCGATCCTCATCTGGATCGCTGCCACGAGCCTCCCCTTCCATCCATCTCCACGTTACGCCCAGGGGAGACACCGAAAATGCAAGTCCTGCAAACTATTTAATGGGCCTCCACTCCTTGCAGGATAAACCCCAAAGTCTGCTCTACTGTGTTGAGTGCTTTAGGAAGCAGAACCTGCTAAAAGAAAAGCAACACATTTTCAGCAAGAGGAAAGAAGTCATGTCTGACTAATCTCCAAGGTTATTACATTACATGCGGAAGCTGGTGGCCAGGACTTCAGAGGTCAAAATGCTGCTGGCAAGGCTCCACATCAGAGGTTATTCAAAGTTACATGGGGAGTGGGTAGTAAAGAGATGAAGAAAATGGATGTACCTTCTCATAACAGATTAGGAAAAGGAAATAAATAAACAGGCATCCCTCCAGATGGAAAAATGGTCAAATGTTAAATGCTGGGACTAGTCTCTGTTAGAAAGTGTGCACTGGTGAAATACCCAGCTTCACAGATGCTCCTATATCCTTCCAGGTAGTAAAGCACCAGAAAGAATTTCTAGGCCATGTAAGCCAACAAAAAATGGTAGATGATCTTCAATAACAGTTTTACATGTTGGGAAAAAGTACTCCTAGCTCTATTCATTAAATGATAGCTGTGAGCCATCAGTTATAAGCCAAAAAAAAAAAAAAAAAAAAGGGAAGGGAAAGTCAATCTCTATTGTTCCCAGAAGACACTGATGCTTAATATGCTGCCACAGCTAAAAAAGCCAATAGCATCTGGCCAGGCACCTTCACGAAGGCTTTTTGGAAACAAAATAAAAGTCATTGTATCCTTATATAAAACCATGATGCAGCTGAATCTGGAGTACTGTGCACAGTTCCCTCCCTGCATCTCGGGGGACACAAAGGAGAGAGAAGATCCAAAGAAAGGCGGCTAAATCCATCAAAGGGAGGGCTATTCTAAGAAACTTCAAAAAATAGACCTTTTTAGTCTGCAAAGACAAAAGAAGGTTAAGAGGATAGGCCCAAAACTATACAATCGAAACAGGTGCGAAAAGCAAAGATCTAGACTTTTCCAATCAATCCTGGTACATAGAATAAAAAGGCTTATACCTTGAATCTTTAGGACAAATAAAGGGAAGTCCTACTATTTATGGAAAGTTAATAAATTTATGGAATTTGATATCTCAGGAGCATGGAATTAAATATTCATTTATTAAGGGACTCTGGGAACACATTTTTAAGGTTTTATTGTCTTTCTCTCCTTTCAGGAAAAAAAAATTGCACTAACATCAAAATAGTCATAGAAATAAAACAAAATGAGAAAAGACTTCACATTTCCCTCACCTTAGCTAATCAGCTTCTTTTATTTTTCAGTTTTCCATATGCACGCACAATTTCTTCATATTTATAGATATGGTATAAATCTGAGCTTAAGTCCTGCTATTTCCACTTTATCAAATATCTCAAGTATTGTCTATTACTTCCATAATATTTATGGTTATAAGTTTAATAATTGCATACTATTTAGAGTGGATAAATCATAATATATTTAATCGCCACTATAAAACTATTATTGGTTGCTTACAATTTTGTAATAAACACCAACGTGCATATAATTTATTGTTTTAGATGATTTTCTTTGAAGGAAATTTGAGGAGGGGATAAGAGGTTATAAACATTTTGTGCATCTTAGAACATATAGTCAAGTTACCTTTCTAATGGTTGATACCACTTAAACTACTGCTGACAATACATAATAAACCACTTTTATTAGAACGTCATATGCATGAAGTATTACCATTATTTTTTAAAATCTGCTATAATAATAGATATCAAATTGAGCCTCCTCATTTATTTTATATTCTCTCTGCCTTTAAGGTGGTCTCATGGAGGTCTGATCTCCCCTTTCACAGTATACCCTTTTATGCTTGTGTTGGTGATTTGTAAATGAGGGAGACCTCTAATTTAAAATAATTCTTTGTTTATTTACCCTCCACCTTCACCAGCTACCCGCACCTGGTCCCCATGTTCTCATTCAAAATTCTGTCTGACAACATCCAAATGGGTTCAAAAACTGGGTAACCCATTTGGACGTTGTCAGGCAGGAATTGAGCTGCCAAGCAGGGCTGGAATCTGATGCATCATCAGCCAAGACCACCAGGCCCCCAAATCCCAACCCTCTTCCCACCCCCATCCCCATGACATGATTCCCAGGACCGGGTTCTGTGTTGGTTCTTGCTAAATCTGCATTCGTCTTGGGCCTCTTCCATGGACCTGGAACTTTCCTTCAGGATCTCTCCTTCTGGCTAAGCCCTGGGGTTCCACGAAAAGAATTCCTGGATTATGCCTTTCTAACTGTCCATTGTCACCCGCATTCCATTTGCCCATTGCCCCTGTGTTTCTCGGCCTGCCCCGCCGGAATCAAGCACAGATGTGGTCTGAATGACAACTGGCTTTGCCTTATCAGTTACTTGCCAAGTCTTGCACACTTGGCCAACCCGCACTATCAGCCGAGCCTGCCTGACAGAACCTGTATTGTGCTAGAAGAAGGGGTTGGTCCTGGCACGAAATCTGTGGGTGGGCCTCAATCCAGGTGCAAGGTCTCAGCCTCCTTCTTCTCCCAGATCTCGACTCAGGTTGTCCGCTTCACCCCCATACTCTGAAGTATGTCATGTGTGAGCTTCCATTCTTTTCTCAGAAACAAGTTTTTGTTTGTTGCTTTTACTTTTAATTTTCCCCATTTCTCTAGGATACTAGTGTCCGTCTCCTCTTTTTCTTTAGAGATCTTTGTCCTTAACTATCACCCGTGGAGGGAGAAGAGGGACAGAAATGCCTCAGATGCTTACGCCTAATTCAGGCTGGGGGGTACTAAGCAGAGAGGCTGGGAATACAGGTTCCTAGTCCCCAGAGGTTCCCTGGAGCTCTGAACTGCGCAAGTTAATGCTGCCTTTGTGATCTCTCGGAGCAAAGGAATACAGGTGGGTGGAGCCCATAGACAGGACTGGGTTTGGTTCTACTGATCCAATGCAACTAAAAGGCCAGAAGATGCTATGGGGGCAGAACAGACAGGGCTGTGAACTCCAGAATACCACGATCTGACTCTGGGGAGAAGGATGCAAATCACAGGGAACTAAGGTGACCTCAGAGAATCATTAGCACCAACCTCCTTGGCTTTAAAGATGAAGAAACTGAGGCCCAGAGATAGAATCCTCTAAGCCTCGAATCTTTATGTGTATCTGCTCCTATAATGACTATGCATTTTCCAGATAATTTCCTAATTTGGACATGGTCTTGATTCCAGGTATCAGAGGCGGGTCAGCTGTTACAACAATTAACAGCCAAATCACCACAGGGACCATGTCCGTTTGCAGCACAGCTTGGGATATTCAGAGGCTCACTTTTTCCTACTCCAAGAGCAACTGGAATATAAAACCAGAAAGCAAAGAAAGGAGGCCCCAGGACTCATTAAGTGTTGATCTGGAAAGCCAGAATGGAGACAGCCAGGCCCAGCCAGCCACTCCCCTGAGAAGATACTATCAGGTATAATTTTACAAGGACAGAGAAGTCAAACAGGCTCTGCTCTGCCACTGCCAGTGAATCTATGGCATTTTGTAGGAGAAAGGCGTCTCTGATGCAACATGCCATGTGCCTGCATCGAGGATAGGTTCTTTTTACACTAATCGTCCTATTTAATTATCACAAGAACCTTATGAGATAATAAAGACATAAAATAAAATTAAGGCTCAGACAGGTGAAGTGACTTGCTCAAAGTTACGGTGCCAGTAAATGACCAAAGTGATACTTGAACACCAGCCTCTTAATTCTAAGTCCAGTGTCCTTTTCCCTCTTCTCCACTATTCGCCAAGGTTCTGGCAGGAAAGCACCTTGAAAAGAAGCAACATTCGGTATTTGTACCTTTACCAACTCAGGAACCATCAGGAAAGCTCAGAGCACCATTTCTTTCTCCTCCAGCTGAAACAGGCAGAGAGGGCTCTGCTGAGGATGCTTCTGCCTGTGTGAGGCTCTTACAGGGCCTCTGAGATGAGCAGGCTAGAGCTCCTAACCGTGTGCTTGGGGGAGGCTGTCAGTATCGTTACCATCCCTACGAGAAGTTAAAACCTGGAATGCTCATGGGAAACGCCACCTCACATGTTCCAGGGCAGAATGACACAAAGAGTGTTGGGCAAAACAGCCTGAGTCCTGGAACACACTCTGCCACCTTGTTTGCTATGAAATCTAGGGCCTCAGTCCCTAGATGTCAGTTTTCTCATCTGTAATATGGGGTGAGGATGGCGAGTTGAATAATAGATGCAAAAGTACTTGGTAAAAGACAACGTACAATCAAACATCAGCGGTTACTTGCTGTTTCGGTACCTGATTAACATTTACCCACCACTCAACACAAAGAGCAAAAATGAAAACAATTAGTGCAGCAGTCTCTTGGGAAATAGAGCCGCTCCGTCACGGACCTATTTCTCCTTTTGTGGCTCCCGAGTTGTAGATCTCAAGGAGCCAGCAGCAAGGGAAGGAAAAATGAAAGACAATGGCGAAGGGATGAACAGTGCTGTTTTCAGTGATTTTCTGCTTTGAGGAGGCATGCTGGTGGGGGGGGGGGGCGTTGCAAATCAGGAGACTGAGTCTGAGTTTCCTGCCTTAAGTCTCCTTGGATGGCTCAAAAGACACCAGTGATTGGTCTTTCAGATGCTAGGAATTCTCTCCTCAAGAAGAAGGAACAATTAGAGAAACATATGGGCTGAGGAGTGAGGTGCGCTGTACTCTACTCCAGCCTCGTACTGGACAGGCAGGGTGTGGATGCCCAGAGCACTTCAGTCCACCTTGAAGAAAAGCGGCAAGAACAACGTTGACCCATTTACTCCAGTGAGAAAACCATGAGCACCTCAGATCTGATCCTGACCTTTGTCTTTCTCTCCTATTTCCCTCTAGAATACTTAGTTGTAGTATTCTAGAGGGTTTCTCTTCAGCACCAGGGATGCAAATCCAGCCAGACAATAAAATGTTACAATGTCAGAACTAGATGAGACCCAAGGATGGACAAGGCGCAGACTCAGCATTTTACAGAGCCCAGAGGACCTAGGCGGGTCATACTGGGTCATGCAGCCTCTAGTTCCCAGGCAATGCGTGGTCATGCCTCTCCAGCCCTCACTGTCCCTCATTCAGGTCAATCTCAAATCCCGGGCTCCTGACCCACTGCTTCCAAGGTGAATCAGCAAATGGTGCAGAAAGCAAAGAAACATCTATTGATCATTTTTTACAGTCCCTGGGCAGGGACATGACTTGTGCAAGGTCACAGGATTATCATTATAATATTATTATTATCATCATATTATTATTGATCCAGAATTTCCCTCAATTATTTATTACTTGTAAACCAACCTTCCAAATAGGTGTCAACACTTTTCTGTTATAATTTTTCCCCCTCAAAAAATTTAGATTAATTTTTGTTTAATTAACAAAGTAATATATGCTTGCCAAAAAAAAAAAAAAAAGATGAAAGTAAAAAAAAAGGCATAAAATACTTAGAGCTAATCACTATTAGGGAGTTCTCATGATTCCTTCCAGAAACTTAAATAATTTAAAAACAAAGTCAACTATAATAGCTGATGTATGTTCTTGGCTGTAGGTACTCAAAAAAGGTTTGTTGATTATGGGAATGAATGGCGCTCGGCTGAGGTCAGCAGCTGGGGGTTTGCATCACACGGAAGGACAGAGATGAGTTAAGCATCTCAGCAGACAAGAGCTCCCGCTGGGGCCTATTAGCCAGGGATCTGGCATAAACCATTCCTTTCTGAGTTGGTATTACAGCATACAGGTGAAGATCATGAGCTTTGGAGTCAGGCAGACATACGCTTACATTCTGATCCTAACACTTCCCAGGAATTATATGACTGCGGGTTTTTCTTCCTTAATGTACCTCTGTGTCCTCATTTGTCACATGGAGATTAAAACTGTACTATACTTCATGGTGCTAGTGTGAGGACTGAATAAACAATGCACATAACAAATAGAGCAGAGTGCTTGGCATTGAACACACATTAAAGAAATGGTAGCTACCATTATTATTACTACTGTTGTTATTATTACTCTGCTGGCCCACCTCAAGAAAGAAGAGAGCCTGCAGGTCCATTACCTAGTGCTGCAGGAACAGTTCAGCCCGGGGCCTGGTACTCCCGGCTTGGGCACATCTGGGAGGAAAGGAAGACAACTAGAAAGTAACTCTTCAGTCTGACCAGGAGTTAATGACCAGGAATGTCAGAGGATATTAAAAATTCTAGATACACCGAACCACAAGTGCAGGTGCCCCATAAGCTCTGAGCATAGGGGTCTGCCTTGCACAGACCCCACTATGGGAAGAGGAGCCATTTTCTCATCCACTCAGACAGGCCACCTGGTTTAGCAGCTCTCAGGAGTGCCCCAGACTGGCCAGGCGCAGCAGGCTGGTGGGGCACAGGCAGGAGAAGGGTGCCCTTCTCTAGCTAAATTCCAGGCCCTTCCTCAGAGCACAATGAGAACATTATCACAGCCACTTCATCCAATCTTGTGCTCCCTAGGGGTTGAAAATGACGAGGGGCAATATGATAACATACCCCCTCAGACAACATACATCAGGGAAAACCCAACACTGTACCAAAAGGCCTGCTAAGCCTCCACATAACTTGATGTATTAGTCCTGTATACTTCTTGCTGGCCAAATCTTTACAAAATTCCCCCGGGTGCACACAATCCCTTGATTATCTAGGCCCATAAATATCAGAGTGTTTGGCATGGGGCTGGTGTCCTTGGTGAAATCAGACTAGCTTTGGGAAAGTAGACACTCCCTATATTATTGTGGAGTCTCTGGAAACTGAGTGCAGCCCTATTTGGAGACTAATATCAAGATCAGGGCAGTGGAATGAAACAGAGTATTTTAACTCCTCTACAATACGTTCTCTCTCAATTGGAGTTTCTTCTCCCCAGAAACCCTGCTGCGTACCTTTACCCACTTTCTTTCTCCCTCATTCTATGACTCTACTTCTCTTTCCCCTCTATTCTGTTCCCCTCTATTTTATTTTTTCCATTTTCTTCTTTCTTCTCTTCTTCACATTGTCTATCTCTAACTGGCCATAATAGAGAGCTGAAAAATATCTCTGATTATTGGTTGAATTCATACATTAAATTTAAACCCTTTGATGTTAATTTTTAAAAGGATGAAACCTTTTGGGAAAAAAAGATGAAACATTTTATATTTTGCTCTAGAAGATGCTATCTTAACAATTAAGAACCTGTAAGAGGAGGTGATTGTGATGATCATCTGGTTCAATGGCTTTTCTGATACAGGAATCCCTTTAGAGGAATTTCTGACATTTGGTTTCTCCTTAAACACTTCCAGGGATTGGAGCCCATTATACCTCTTGAAACGGCCCAATTCTAAGTAAAAAGTTCTTTTATATTGAGCTTAACCTGCTCCCATAATTCCCACTTCCTGATTCCCAGGACAATCTAGGATACAAAAACAGTACAACCAGGTTAAGGGCAGTGAGGCACATATTAAGATCAAAGGATAAAGGTGGACCAGCTGGCTGTGAAGTTCTGCTGTTGGAGTGGCTCGTTAGGGTAGGAAAACTGAATATTGCAACCAGACTCTGGTAGGCCTTGAATGCCAATCTAAAACATGATGTGTTTTGACATATGTTTTGACATATCAGGTAGGTGGCCAAGTGAAAACATCTATTAGGCAGTTAGAGGTAACAGTAATAGAGTTATAATTTACTGAACTCTTATATGCAAGGAACCGTGCAAAGTGCTTTAACATTGATTATCTCATTTCATGCTCTCCACAGGATGACATAGGTACTATTATTATTCTATTTTGTAAAGAAACTGAGGTCTCAGAACTAGTAAGTAACTAAACCCAGGCCTGCCTGACACTCATGCCTGTGCTCTGAAGACAGCACTCTACAAAATAAGGTTAGCAGAGAGACCAGGAAATGAGATCTTGACTTGGGAGTCACAGACATAGAGGGAGAAAGTGTCAAGAACAGAGGGCTATAGGTCTCGTTTGAGCCCTCTTCTTCTAAAGATGAGCCCCCAATTTTCATTTCTAGTCTTGTGTTTGCTTCTAAATTCTACCGATCATCGCCGGCTGTCCATTGGGTTTCGTCACCTCGAATTCAACATGTCTACAGCAGCTTCTGTCATTTTTCATCACCTTCCCAACAACCAGTTCCCGACCTGATAATTCCTAGTTTTTAAGCATAAAAGAGGATCAAACTTTGTGTCAAACCAACCTGGATTCACCTAGATTTGCCATATGCAAACCACGTGGTCTTGGGCAAGTTATCGATCCTTTAGGGGGGTCTCATTTTCTCATTTCTAAAATGGGAATCAAGACCTTTCTTGGAAGGAGCAGTGGGTATTACATGAGATACTTTGTATATAATACATAGCATAGTACTTGGCACCTACCAAGTGTTAGGTGAATGGAATTATTATCGCTATTACTGCTGTTTCTCAGGTTTAAAACTCCCTCTCTTGCATATCCATTTGTGGTTAATCTTCATGTTGAGAGGTAAGAGGACGAGGGACCCACGAAGGGGATGGTAAAAAGTCGATGCAGTTTGTGCTCCCTGCGGTAACCTCATCCCTATGGCTTGAGGGGCTGCGTGGTCTCTTTTTCACACCCACCGCAGAGAGAGTTGGGCTCTAATCAAGACCCCCCTGCTCTTCTCCCTCCAGACTTACTTGGGGATCAATGAGCAGTGCTGTTTTCTACCTCTTCCATCCCTCAGTTGGAGTTTGCATTTTGTGCCATCTGCAGCCCTTGCCTCTTCTAAATACCCTCCTTCCCTTCTAAGTATCTAGAATCAAAGTTTTAGAAATGACTAGTCCAATCCCTCAAAAAATGAAGTTTACAATTAAAGCAGTCATTTAAAAACGTTTTCTTGCACAATTAAATTTGAGTAAAGTAAGCCTTCTCCCAAGCAATCAGCATGCATTCACCACTTTTCATCACAGAATGTTGCATTGTGCACAAACATTTGAGTTTTCCCTATATAGAGCCGACCTCGGTGTGGGTCAGTCTGGGACTTGACCTGCTCTCCTCCCTCACAGGCCTAGTTCGCTATCTGGCCCCCGAGAGATATACATAGTATGGATCGCTAATGACTGATGATAAACAGGGCACTGATCACAATCACAAACCTCACACATTTATTTGGATACCCTAACATCCCCTGATGCCCAATACGGAAGGAGAGACGAAAGGAGACTCCAAGGAGACAGCCATGGTGTTTGTACACGGTGACAGTGAGGGGAGAACAAAGGGAATGGGGAGCCTAGAGGTGGCAGGCAGGGAAAGCAGGCGAGACAGACTGTTAGATGAGTCGGAAAGTGAATGAGGGCACTGGGTCACATCAGCTACTGCTCAGCTGCCCCGAGGGGCTGGTATGAACTGGAAGAAGGGAGTGGGGGGAGGTGAGAAGCGGAGTTGATGCCATAACTCAGAAAGTAGGAACCAGAGTGAGTTACAGATGGGGAACAAGAGCTCAGCTTATTTGCAGGAGAGACCCAAGCTCTCGCCTTCTGATCTGGTCTTGCTTCTGTTCTCCTCGATCTTTCTTGCCTGGCTCTGCCTGCAGGGCTGCAGGATTCTGGCAAGGCGTTTGGGTTGGCAGGAAAAGGAAGAAGTTAAGCTAATAGCAAAGATGTCCGTCCTGGAGATCGCTGGACCCCCGCTTGGCAGACAGAAGCCACCTGGTGGCTGCTAATGTCCTCCATTTATTTGGTGTTTGCAACATATTTCAAATGCCCTCACACTGATGGTCTCATTCAGTCTTCAGCATCACCCTGTGAAATAGGCAGGCCTGGGATTATCTCTAACATGTTCCTCCCCTCTTTATCCTGAAGATCCCTCAAAAGCTCTCAAACTGTTTCCTCTAAATAGAAACACCCAATAGTGAACCAGGAGTGCTGTAGGGGCCATTGGGAGGTTGGGGTTCTCTGTCTAGGCTCCATACTGGGCTTGTTCCTGCTGTCCGTCCGGGGCTGGGCCTGATGAGAAGTCACAGGATATGGAATCATTCCCCTCTTGGAATTTCCCAGGCACTCCTCCCCCTTTGCTTATTCTTAAAGCCTGGCACACAATAACCATTTCACCCACTCCCTGGAGAGCTATGTCAGACTTCTCATTAGGCGAATGGAAACCTGAGGCCTAGAGAGGCAAAGGCCTTTGCCCTGAGTCACACAGTGAGCGAACACGGAGGACTCTGTGATAACTTAGAAAGAACACATGTCTGGGGCCACAAAAAGCCTGGGTTCCAGTCCTGGCTTCAAAACTTATCAGCCAGGGTCACCAAAATAGTCACTCAACCTCTACAGCCTTGGTTTTCATTAACTGTAAGACAGAAATAATACTCATCTCTTGGAGTTGCTAGGAGGATTCTGAGAGATCAAGATGTCAAAGTGTCATAAAAAAATAAAGTACTCTGATTATCAAGTAGGACTATGGTGTAATAGAAAGAGGCTGGGCCAAATATAGAGTCTGGGATCTCCTTAAATTTCCTATGTGGCCTCGGGCACGTCCCGGCCTCCGTTTTCCAAAGTCCCTGCCAGCTCTAAGATGGAGTTCTGAGGGCTATGCCTTTGGTGCAAGAATTCTGGCATGAGCTGCCCTGATCTCTTGACTGTTCTATTATCTGTGCCTCACATTGCCTTAGATCCAAGAGTCTTACTGAGGGAGCCAGTCAGTCACCAACAGCGGGAGATCCCATTGTTCCCAATGGAAAGAACCCCACTGGAGTCTTTTCTTCATCCCCTCCACCCATTCCTCAGCACTGAAGTATGCTTCTGCACTCTCTAAGCTTCCTTCACCTCCCAGACTTAAGGCGAAAAGGGATGGGGAGCAAGAGGCATACCGGTGGGTGGGAGGGTGCTCTTGGCAGTGAAAGCAATAAGAGACCATGTAAGATTTCCCAGTGGCGAGCACCAGGCTGGCTGGATTCCCTTCCTCTTAGGGAGAGCTGAGTCCTGCCTTTCACATCCTGCTTCTCCTAGGGTGGCCTGAAATGTGCCAGCCCGTCATCCTTCCTTTGAGGAAATGGCTTAGCATAACCCTTGCTGGGCTCAGGGAAGTGAATTAAATATTAAATATGCAAGACCAGGGCCCCTGGTGCAGCAGCACATTCTCATAACACAGACAATGGCATCCAGCTCATCTGTCATCCTTCCAGCGGCTACTGCTCTCCCTCTCCAGGCTGGCCTTCCCTGCTCCCAGCCCACACTTCCGAGAAGGAGTAAGAAATGGTAATATTCTGCTCTCCCCAGGAAGTGATCAGCTCATGATTCTCTGTGTCCTTCCTCCAACCCCCAGTGTTGAAGGCTCTGAGGACCTAAAAATGCCAGGAACATTGAATTACAGCATCTCTAGCACTGAAATTTAGCAAATCTCTGGCTGGTCAGCGGGGGCTTCTGTAGCTTAGTCTCACCTAAGGCCTGGAGGCTCCCATGCAGAGATATCAGCTCAGGAAGGACGCTGAGGCCCTGACATCTCTCAGGGCAATGGGGAATTAGACCTTACTGGGATGAGGCCTGGGTGTGGGGGCCAGTTGGTTTGCGTCTCAGATTAATAAAGGTCAAAGAATTAATAGATTGAAAGAGCCTCAGAAATCACCCAGGCCAACCTTCTATTTTAAAAATAGAGAAATTGAGCCTCAAAGGAAAAAAAGCAACTTATACAAGGTCTATCAATAAAATGTAGGATAGCTAGGCCTAGATTCCAGATCTTCAGTGTAGAGCTCAGGGCTCTTTCTACCCTCTGTGTGATCCCCCAAATCTCCTAATGATACCATGCAATGGGGCCTACCCGACATGGACTGCTTTCACTGGGAGCAGAACCCACTCATGGTCCTGCCTTTTCATCCAAGAACTGAAAGAGCTCAAGGCCCATGGGTTCCTGCTCAGCTTTGCCACTTTGTAGCATAGAACCTTGATCATGTCACTTCTCTGAGTCTTAGTTCCTGACTTGTAAAAGGGAGATTTAAGAACCACTACCCCAGATGGCTACTGTAAGGATCAAATAAGATCATGTACGTGCAGCATTTTGTAAACTATTAAATGTTATCCAAATGTCAGATATTATTAAAATGGTATGAGGTTTGAAGGTGCTGCAGAGGACAGAGGTCACAGGGAAGAGGCTATATGAGAGTGAGAACCCACACCCAAATGAGGCTGAGGCCCTGCCTGCCAGCCTGTGGACCTGACTGCCACTAGGGGCCATCAGCAGAGACTGACATGCAGCAGGTCAGACCAGCCCAAGCTCATTGGCTTGAGAGTCAGCCTGCCTGCTTTGCAGTGTGTGTGTGTGTGTGTGTGTGTGTGTGTGTGTGTGTGTGTGTGTGTGTGTGTCCCCATCCATCCTCCTAGGGGTTCCTGGGGGACTCTGCCTGGGATTCACCTGGCTGCTCCAGGGGAGCATTTGGCAGGAGGGCAGTGTATGATGCTTCAGGCCAGGTCACAGACATGCAAAGAAAAGCCTTCCAGCCCAGATCCCTCTGGGGACCTCTGGACGCCCCTGCTCCCTCGAGGGCCCTTACCTTGTACTTGGCTGCAAGCAGCTCTGTGGCCTGCTGCTCACGCCGCAGGTCTTCTAGCATCTTCTCCTTCTCTTCCAGCAGCTTCTGCTTCTCCTCCAGTAGCTTCTGCTTCTCCTCACTCACCAGGCTGCGGTCATCCTGGATGGCCGCCTTCTCCTCCTCTAGCCGCTCCTTCTGCTCCTGCAGGTAATTCTCCATGTTCTTGTCCAAGGCCGACTCCAGGATGGGCTGGGGCGGACGGTGGTTGTTGTTGTTGTCATCCTCCTCTTCGGCCACCCAGGCCTCGATCACAGGCCCCTCAGGGTACCCGGCCGGGGCTGACACGGCCTTCTTCCTGCGGCTGCTCTTCCTCCGGAGCCGCTTCCCCAGCATCCCCTTCTTCTCCAGCTGGGCCTTCAAGCGGGCAATCTCTTCCTGGAATTCCCGTAGCAGTGTGTCTTTGGGGTCCTCATTCACCCGGGGCTTATTCTTGATGTTCTTGGCCCGGTTGGCAAAGCGCAGGGTAGAGAGGCTCTCGTCGTAGCTGTGAGAAGCTGGCCCCAGAGTGGCCACCATGATGGTCTTGGCATTGCCCCCTAGAGAGTCCTGGAGCAGCCGGGTCAGCTTGGAGTCCCGGTAGGGGATATGGGTGCTCCTGTTGCCCGCCAGAGCAGCGATCACATTGCCCAGGGCAGACAGTGAGAGGTTGATTTTGGAGGCTTCCTTTGGCCTCTCTCCACCACCACTGCCCCCTCCAGTGCCACCACTACCGACTGGCTGTGTGGCTGTCCCTCCAGCTGTGTTGGGGCCCGCCTTGTTTTGCCTTTCACTGCCAGCCAGGTCCACCAAGTTGAGCTTGCCCACACGGATGTGGTCTTGGCCATCAGAGCCACGCTCGCTGCACTCCACAGTAATGACAAAGATGGCATGGGAGCGGGAACTGACTTCATTCATGTGTGTGGTGCCCACCGCCCGGGTCTGGTTCCCCAGGTTCATAACGTGCTCGATCTCCTTGACATTCTTGGTGACAAAGGAGGAGAGGTCCTTGATGTAGACGCCTGTCTCCGGGTTTTCCTTCAGCTCCAGCCTCTTGCCAGGCTCCTTGGAGAGCAGGTCTCGAATCTCCTCCTGGTAGATCTCCAGGTAGGAGGCCCGGACCAGGTACTGCTGGTTCTGGGAGCGCGAGATGTGGGTGAAGATGTGCTCAAAGGCATTGGGGATGACCCCGCGAAGCTCGGGCTCCACCCAGGTCCCCTGCATGGTGTAGGTCTTGCCAGTGCCCGTCTGGCCATAGGCAAACACTGTGCCATTAAAACCCTGAAGCACCGAGTCTACCAGGGGCCTCACGGTTTCATCATACAAGTCTGCCTGCTTGGAGCTGGCATCATACACGGCATCAAAGGTGAAGGTCTTGGGCAGCTCCCCTAGGGCAGCACGGGGGTTCCGCAGAGTCACCTGCCCCAATTTCACGTCCATGGTCAAGATCTGCTCGTGACCAGCAGCCTCCTCCTTTCGGCTAAGGGGGCGGCACCGGGCCACCACCTTCAGGGCCTCGCAGGCCTTGGCTTTACTGGCCATCTTGCTCCTCTGTTCTTCCCGCCCCGTGGCCGGCTCTGCAGCCCGGGCGGTCCTGCGGTCCTTCCTAGGTAGGTATCAGCAGGGCCGGCCCAGCCCCCAGGCGCCACTCTTCAATCCGCATGCAGCCTCCGAGGGTGGGGATGCTGGGAGGTGGCCCCGCCGCTGCTGCAGTCCGGGCCTCCTCCGCTCTCGGGTCCCCGCTGCACCAGCTGGGCAGGGAGAATTAAGCAGAATCCCCGAGCAGCCGCGGGAGCTGCGCCGGCCGAATGGCAGTGCCCAGAGCCCGCCCCATGCTGGGGCAGAGGAGCGCTGCCGTAAACAGCTACGGCAACAATGAGATAAAGGAAGAGGAAAATGGGATGGGGCGGGGGGTGGGCAGCAGGGCTGTCTTTTTCTCCTCTTCTAGGGATCCATGGTGGGGGCTGCAGGTCCCGGGCGGCCAGGGGTCCCGGCCCTCCTGAGAGCAGAGGCTCACCTGGAGTCTTCCCCCGGAGCTGGGGGATCATTCATTGCAGCCAGCGCTGCTGCTGCTGCTTCTGCCTCCGCCTTCCCTGCCGCCACCGGAGAATGAGAGAAAAACAGAAGGGGATGGGGCGGAGCAGCGGCGGCGAGAATGATGTTGCCGCCGCGCTGCGGCCCCAGCTAAGCTGTCCGGCTGGGGTGGGGTAAAGGGCGGGGCCGTGGGGCGGGAGACACGAGCCGGGCGCTGCCGGTGCGTTGGAGACAGGGGTGCATCGCCGACCCACACCCCCGCAGACCCCTCCGTAATGACAGGCTCCGGTGCCGACCCAGGTCCCGCGCCCACCAGGCGGGTGCAGCGCAGCCACCGCCCGCCGTCACCCCACTGGGCCCGAGCATGCTGGGAGTTGTAGTCCTGCCTTTGTTAACCCGGATCTGGCAGGTTGCTGCTGCTTTCGCCAGTCCGGGAGGACCCTCCCTCTCTGGCATGTAACCTCCTCCTCCTTCCCCGCCCCGGAGTGACTGCTGAGGTTGCAGCCTACCTGGTGGGGGAAAGGGAGTCACCCGCCACCACCCAACATTGTTCCCTCCACAGCCATCATCCTCCGTCTCTTCAGTGCTTCTGCCTTTCTGCCTGCAGACTAGTACGTGTAACCCCTCCCCTTCAGGGTATTGCCGGGTACCCTAACTCCTAAATGTTTTTCGACTCTGTCCTCTTTACTCCCTGCCCTGGTTTACGTCTGGCTTCCTCTTTTCTCTCCTGGACGACCTTCCAGCTAATGCTCTCCTTACCCTTACGTCTTCTCAGCACATGCACCCTGGTCCCCACCCCTCTTCCTCCACCAGCCTTCCATGTTGCATAAAAGGCTCTCCATCTTCTGATTCCTGCCTAACTTCCCAGACTCCCCTACGGCTACTCTCCTGTACAGAATCTGTACAGAACCTGTGTTCTAGACATTAATTCCTTCAAAGAGTTATCAAGCACCTGCTAAACCCCAGGCCCCATTCAAGCAGCTGAACCTTCCTGTCTTCAAGGAACTCACATTTTGGGAACCACGTTTTGTTTCCTTAACCAGCTGCGCTGTGCTGCATCTTTGTGCCTTTGCCCAGAGGATCCTGTCACCCTTCTGAACTTGGTGCCCTACCACTTGGGCAGTTCCAGCATCTCATCTGTGAAGCCTTCCCTGACCAATGTCTTTTACATAGCAGAAAGAGACACAGAATTTGCATAAAACAAAATTCGTATTCCAGTTTCAGTTCTGATCTCCAACCAGGTGACTCTAAGCAGTCATTTACCTTGCTCCAGCCCTAGTTTCCTCATCTGTTTAAAAAAAAAAAAATTGGATAAGGGGAGAAAAATAATACCTACATCAGGGAGTGGTTGTGAGGCTCAAATGAAACAATCCATCATGAAGTATATAAGCGAGAAGACTTATTTTTAAGCAAGCCCTTAATAATGCCCATGGCCTTGGATTGCCTGCTAGTTCCTGCTTCTTTGAGCATCCTAGATAGGCCAGATCTGCACTTGGTGTTTCTCTTTGGGGTCTTCATATTTTTTCCTGTAGGATACAAATCAAGTATAATTCCTCAAGTACAAGAGCCAAGCCAGTGTCCTACCCATGTTCCACTCTGCAGAGAAGAGCTGAATCTGGGTCCCAGTTGCCTTTAGCTGCCATATGAGATCCAGATCAAGGAGATGCTATGATCTGAAATCTTGAGGTCCTTTTCATAGAGGCACCAGAAGAATCTGTCCACAAAACATTTCCAATCATGTTATTCTCTGCAGAGCCTAATCATTTCATTCTTCAACTCTACAGAAACTATCTCCTCACCTCTTCCCCATCTTCAAATCCCTAGGGCCTGAATGCCAGCTCAAATGAAAGCTTGAGGCTTAGCTGGTGGCTGGCCCACTTCTGAAGTTTTCTGGCCTTCCTCAGTTCTCTCTTTGATCAAGCTTAACTGCTTGTGATTAACTTGCCTTTTAGACCAATTACTGGGTGGAGTTTTGGCTTTGCAGATTAACCTCTCTTGGCTCTGGCAACCTGACTCTTGACCATTTGGCTCTTGAACTATTTTCTTTTTGTATTTGGCTTTGGTTTTTGGACCACCCTTTCTCTGTTTTGGCTAACTCGCCTGACACTACAGCACTGGGTAAAAGAGATCCTGGCCCTGTTCTCCTGGGAGGATGCTTGCCCAGATCCTCCTATGTGAGAAGGAGACTGGATTCCCATTGCCTGCAAAATTTGTGACTCTGAGTAAATTATTCAACTTCTCTGAAAAGCTAGTTTCTCAGTGGGAAAAGTGAAAATAAGAATGCTGTCACTCGTGAGGATTATGTGAGATACTGTATGTAAAAACTTCCAGGACATAGAAGACATTCAAAAAGCAACAGTTTTCCTTCCTTTTGTCCTTTACATTCAGGTCATTCACATTCTTTGTCTTCTTTTCGGCGTTGTCCTCAGCCATCCTTCCTCCTTTCACCCTCTTCCACGCTGAGGTCTCTCGTCCCTCGGGTTTGCTTAAGGTCCTCCAAAACACATCATAGTTTTTCACGTCTCCATGCTTTTACTCACGCTGCTCCTCAGCCGGACATGTCCTCCTAACTTTGTCCTGTCTACAGAACCTCACCTTCTATTCTATAATTGGATCTTATATGGCTTCTACTCCTACTGCTCAACAGTAGGTAAGAGATTTCCCTTACCAAGGACGTCAGTGAACTCTATGGCCAATTCTAGTGGGCCCCTCTCAATAATCCACTTCCTTCGTTGTCATACTCTCACTACTTATGGTTTGGATGACCCTGCACTTTTCTGGTTTTCCTCCTATAGCTCGTAGGGGTTCTGGTTGCTCAATTTCAGTCTCCTTAACTGGTTGATCTCATTCAATCCCAATCAAACGAATGAATGTTCCAAGACCTTCAAGGCAGGAAAATGGCGAGGCAAAATAAAGATGTAACAGTAAGAAACTTACAGAATTATTACAGTTAATAAAGTATCATCACATATTTCACTCACTTGATCCTCACATCAACCACAGGAAAGAGGGAAATATTAATATCCCTGTTATCGTGAGGACTCTAACCTGCAACCCTTGAGGTCTTTCCCCTATGCCACAGGAAGAGCTTACCATGGAGAGGGCAGAACAGTTGCTTCTCAGTCCTAGTATGAATGACAGTTCCATTGTAGTTTAGACCCATCATCCTTGGCTTGGTAGGAAGAAGCTTCTTTCACTGCTCTTCCTTTGACAATGAAAGTTCTTTTTTCCCATGAAATTCCCATACCAGGCTCTTCTTCCAGTACGGTCCCAGTAACAGCCAGGGTGAGATTATGCCACGAAGACAGAATTAGCTCTTTAGTAATCCTGGGCCTACAAATTTTCAGATACAAGTAATTCAGGATTGGGGTTTATGCTGTAAAACCATGGTCTGCCAGCAGAGGGAGATATGAGTATGTGACAGAATCACGGGATGAGATCCAACTTTCTGGGCTCTCGATCACTTGACACTATCTAATTCAAGAGACTTCCAACTGTGTCCAAGTCTATATTACTAATAGTTCCTCTTTCCTTTCTCTGTAATTTCCTTTCTCTGAAATTTCTGGTGAATAGAATTTGAGTCCACTCCCCCGCCCCTCCCCAAAAAGAATAGAAAAAATTGAAATTTTTAAAAAGTCTGAATATTAAAAAAGCACTGTCCTTAGTAGCTACCCTGTATTAAGCACCTAATTAGGTGGGTTACAGATGCTTTAGTTGACATACTTGGCAATATTGGGACCGGAGTCTAATTTTGCCAACTCCAAAGCCTGTGTTCTTCCCACCACCATATATTGGGCCAAGGGGCTCAGCTCTCAACCCACCCCCTTCCTAAACTAACTCACCCTTCTTTCATCACCCGTTTCAACTCCTGCCTCCTCGGTAGAAATTTCCTTGCCTCCTCCAGCTTCAGGGGTCTCTTCCTGTCTTTATCTCCCGTGACAATTAGTGTCTGCTTTTTTCATGGTGTTATCCATCCATCTATGAAAATATCCTGTCTCTCCAACTGGATTTCTTCTGTCTAGGTTCTGCCTACAACATATACCAATTCTGACTCCCAAACACTGCCTGGTGTCACCACTGCCACCCTAGTCCATGCTATCTTCATCTCTCACCTGGACGCCAAGGTCACACTTTAACAAGAATGCCTGCTTCCGCCTCCCCGCCATCCCTCCTCCACAGAACAGCCAAAGTTGTCTTTCTAAACTGTAAATCACATCATATCACTTCCTGCTCTCAAACATCCATTGGCCTCTTATTACTCTCAGAATTAAACCCCAAATCGCTTAGCAGGGCACATAGGCCTTCCGTGATCGGGTCCCTGGTTCCATCTCCCATTTCATGTCTTCATACTCTCCTCTTGCCTCACTCTGATCCAATAACACTGGCATCCTGGTTCTTCGATCCTGCAAGCACATTCCGGTCATAGGGACTCTGCACTTGCTCTTTCCTCTGCCTGTGGGCTTTTTCTCCCGTGGCTGCACATGGTTTCTCCTCCCTCGCTTCATTCAGTTGTTTTCAAATGTCATCTCAGAGAACCCTTTTTTGACCGTTCTTCCTAAAATAGCTCTTCATAACTCTCTTACTCTTACTATCCTTATTCTGCTGTGTTTATTCATAGCACTTGTCACAATATGACATTCTAGATGTTTCTATATCTGTTTATGAATTATCTTTTCATTAGAATGCATGCACCATGGCAGAATTTTATTCTGTCTTCCAGTGCCTGGAAACATGATCGGTTCCTCATAAGCCCCCAGGAAACATTTGTTTAATGAATAAATGAATGAATGAAGGTATTAATAGCCTTCATGATCATCATTTTGAATGGCTGCTTAACTTAATGTAAATTATTTTTTTATTGTGGAATATTAGGTTGAACCATATGAAATCACCATTTTGTAAGTTAAAAATGGTTGAATATTGGCAATTCACATAGTTTAGTTGAATAAAACACTCAGGAAGTTGCATTACATAAATATACTGCATAAAGAGTTATTATAAAACAACATCCCTGTATTGACCACCCTGGCCAAAAATAGGACATTGACAGCATCCCAGAAGTCCCCCGCAGTCCCCTCTGCAGTCACAATTCCTTCCTTCCTCTCTAAGGCAACCGCTCTCCTGCCTGTTATGATCATCACTCCCCTGCTTTTCTTCGTTCTTGTGCCATCTAAAGAATACAGTTTTGTTTTGCCCATTTTGGGCTTTCCATAAACTCATCCAGTGTATATTATTTTGTACCTGACCGCTTGCTGGTTTATTTGAGAGATTCGTCCATGCTGTCTGTTGTGTGAAATGTTACTATTATGTAATATTTTGTTGTATGACTATACCACCTGTTGTCTGCCCTTGATGGACATTTGGGTTGTTTACAGTTTGGGGGTTTACAAGTTTGCTGCGATGGGCATTCTTGTTCATGTCTCCTATGCACATTGAACACATTTCTGCTGCAGATATACCTAAGGGTGGAATTGCTGGGTCATAGGGAACACATATCTTCAACTTCAGCTAATGATGTCAAACAGTTTTCCAAAGCGGGTGTGACACTTTGCACTGCCAGCAGAGCATGAGTTCCAGGTGCTTCACATCGGGACCAACACTTACTATTGCCATTCTTAGTTTTAGATATTTGGTATCTTGTTGTATTTTTAATTTGGGTTTCTCTGATGATAAAGTGGAGCATATTTTCATATGCTTATTGGCACTTCAATGTCCATCTTTTGAAAATTGCCCCTTCAAGTCCCTTGGGTATCTTTTCATGGAGTTGCCTGCCTTTTTCTTATGGTTTTATAAGAGTTTTTTTGTATTTTGGCTTTGAGCCTTTTGTTGCTTATATTCATTGCAAACATCTCTGTGGTTTGCCATTTCATTCTTTTCATGGTGCCTTTTTATAATCAAGATTCCTTTATTTTAATGCAGATACACTTATCAATCTTTTTCTTTGATTGGCATTTTTTGTGCTTTAAAGGACTCTTCCTCTATCTCAGAGTCCCAAAGATATTCTATATTGTTTTCTAAAAGCTTTGTAATTTTGAATGGATACTTAACTTTGTAATTTATTTCAGTTCCTTCTTCCTTTTGTTGCACATTTAGGGTGTCTCTTTTTTATGTGTTTTAAACTATTATAAATGTCGTGGGAACAACTCCCATTACTCTTCTTAGTCTCATTCAACCCCTCTGGGACTGGGAAAAGGAAATAGAGGGTGAGGTAGGGTGGATAGTAATTGTCAACTTGGCCTACGGATATTCTGGATTTGCTCTTCCTTGAATTCCAGATTGCATCTCACTGCCCGCCTGGCCATCCTTAAGGAATGCTTGCCATCATCACCAACTGAGGAGAGCCTCTTACAGCCCAAAGTCAGGAGACATGGGCTGAGGCCTAACTCTGGCCACCCAGGCATTTGACCTTGACAGGCAGAGCACCTGGATGGATCTTTCTGCCTCATCTGGCTCAAATGGAGATCAAGTCCTGCAACTCCAGACTGCCGGTCTAGTGCCCTTTCCCTGACTCACCACCGCTGATCAGTGGGCAGACCAAGGTCTTGGCTTTTGCATCCTGGAATGTTGCAAGGGTTGTTTCCTGGTGTGATTCATCTACAGCAAGAATGTTTCAGGCTGACATGCAGACCGACTTGGGGAAGGGGATGCCAGTGTCCTCAGCCAGGAAGCTCCCTCAGAGCCTCCTAGTCCCCAGAGATCTCTGCCTTTCTGAGCTCACAGTCTCTCTCATCCCAGAGGGTCTTGTGTCCTGCCTTGAGAGGGCGGGCACTCGCTTTATCCTCTTTCCTGTTATTTTCTCGTAGGGTGCTGTTTCTCCAGTTATGAGCAGCTCCAGGTCAAGGATATGTGTGTATTCCTCTGCCTGACCATAACCCAGTGGCTGGATGTGGATAACACTCAGAAGTTGTGAGAATGAGCCAGCAGATGAGGTCTGTGGAGTGCTTAGGCATTAGCACACTTTGCGATTAGCGTCACACCTGGAGAAAAGATTCTAAAATGGTCCAAACTACACATATCTGGCCTGTTGGCTGACCACTGTCACAGAGGAATAACAAAGAAGCTTGGGCAAACTCCCACAGGCCTGGCAAGTAGATTTTCAAAAACCAAGGCTATCTCACTGACAAAGGCTTAAGTGTCCTCTGAAATAGCTCCACCTAAAGGTCATGCTAACTGATGGGGAAGTTAATCCCCTGAGAAGATCCTGTCTGTACCCTCTGAAGGTTTAGAATCTAAAGAGAACAACAGCTGGTATGTGCTGGGAGCAGAGTGGCTCCAGGAGCTGGGACCAGGTCCCAAGCTGGAGTCAGGAAACCTGAGCTCAGGCCTGGCTCAGCCACAGAGCGCCCCGTGACACAGCCTCCTTGGTGACTTCATCCCCTGAGCCTGTGCCCTTCTATACCCAGCAAGGGGGAGCCCTGCCCAGGCACTGCATAGAGGCAGTGTCAGAACAAATAACATATTATATATAAAAGTACTTTGAAAAGCTTAAGCTGTTATTATGACATGAAAGGTTATTAGAAAGAAAAGGGCTGAGAGATGAAAGGGGCAGGCTTCTGACACTTCCAATATAATTTACTGGGTATAAGGAACAATCCTTTATTTGTTCAGTATTTGATAATTCGGAAGGGATTTCCAAATTTTTTATCTCACCTGAGCTTCACAGTAACTTAGTGAGACATACAGAGTGGGAATTATTCTCCTTTACCACTGATCAAGTGAAGAAAAGGAGGCTTAGACATCACGATTTTCTCATAGTCCTATAGTTACAGACCTAGGACTAAAACCCCCTTTTTGTAGCAGTCTGTGCTCCTTATGATAGGCCCATTATGGTGTTCCCTCTGTTTCAGTTGCTGCAACCTATGAGGCAATTTCCCACAAGACCTATGTGAACACATCCTAGCAGGCCCCAGAATCCCCATGTGACTGGAATGGGTGGGGCAGGTGGGAGAGAAGCATGAAGAGGGGGTGTGGTTATCTCATAAACAATGAGAAGTTATTAAAAGGTTTTCAGCAGAGAAATACTATGATCAGGGCTACACACACACACACACACACACACACACACACACACACACGTGTATATTTTAAATGCTTTCCTTCTCCACTTCTTTTCCTATTCCTTCTTTTCTCCTTCTCCCCTCTTCTTTCTCATCGTTATTCTTTACTTACTTTGTATGATTCCCTGGAAAGAGAAAGAAAGGAAAATCTTGGGAACTTCCATCATAAAAAACCCTTAAGTGTTCAGCTGGCTGGAGCCCTAAATGGATGGCTCTTTGCGCTTATAGGATGCCCAGACACTCCCCTGTCCAGGGGGGCAGTTCTAGGGGCTTCGTGCTCCAGGAACAAGGCCACAGAGCCTTTAAGACCCCTAGCCAGGTCCTTCTCTCTCAACTATACTGTCTGTCATCATTACCAATAGCTGGAGTTACATTTTTGTTATGCCCTCATTTACCCAGGAATCTCCTCTTACCTTTCCATTCCCCTCCATTCTTATTCCCACTGCTCTACTGCAAATTTCCTTACCCTAAACCTCCATCTCAGCACCAGCTTCCTTCCTGCATCTCTGATTGCAGAACCTCTTTTCTATCCCATTCTGCAGACTTCCACATTATTCATTTTCTTTTTTGAAGTTATGCATTACATCATGTATTTATTCAGAAGAATATACAAAACGTATGTGCATAATTTAGAGTGAATTTATGTCGGGTGCTATAACCATCCACCATGTTAAGAAACAGAATGCTGCCGATACCCATTATTTTCCTTAAATGTCTCTTTTAAGTTGTTCAAGAATCTTCGAAGGCTCCCTATTCCTTGTCTAATTTCCCCAGCATGTCTTTAAGCCAGGCCTCATCAGGCTGGCCCCACCATGCTTAATAATCCTCTCCCATTCTACCTTCACTCTAATCATTATACTTGGTCTAAAAGCACAGGATCAGAAACAACCTAACTCTAGTCCTCTCTTTCACTGATTAGCTATCTGAACTTAAATATATTGTTTAGCTTTCTGAATCAGGACTGTTTTAGTAGCAAGTAAAAGGAACCAAATTAAAAATGGCTTAAATCGAGAAGGAAATGTAATGGCTCGCCTCTCTGAAAAATTCTGGGAAAAGTCTAGTTTCAGGCACAGCTGGATCTAAGGACCTAAATAATATCACCAGGAAATGGTCTCTTGGCTCTGCTTTCCTCTGCATTGGCTTTATTCTCTTCCTCAATTGTTCCAGCAAAGGTTCTAGATGTGAGTCTCATTGACCTGCTTGGATCACATGCTCATTCCTGAATCACTGTGGCCAGTGGTGGGTCAGGCCTGGTATGCCTACCCCTGGATTCAAGGGTGGAGCCAGAACCCTGGTTGGTCTGAGAGTAGAGAGAGATGCTTTCCCAAGGAAAACCAGGGTTCTAGTTGCTGAAGATGGGAGAGACAGATGCTGAGCAACCAAAATCAACAGATACTCTCCAGTTCTCACTTCCCTTATGAGTGGGAACCTGCTCTGTCAAATGCTCAAGGCTGTTGGGAAGATAAAAAAAAAATAAACAAATAAAAAAATAAAAAAAGACCACGGTTACGAAGATTCTTTGAAAATTTTAAAAGAAATAGAAATGGGTGTGATTTTGAAAATGATTTGTTTGCTTTTTCTCATACTGTTCACTTGTCCAGAATGCCCTTTGTTTATTCCCAGTTCGTTGATAACTGGACCTTTCTCAGCACCTAGAACCTCTTAGATGTCTGTGGACCCCCCTCAGCACTTCGCAATTAATTAGATACAGTCTTTCATTTTCTTGTTTGTTGTTTGGGAATAGCACAGTATCTTTGACAGTCCATGCATGGGTCATCAACACTTATGGATGAACTAGAAACAATTCTGAGACCCAGTATAGTTCCTCCTCTCCTTTTGAGATGCTTAATGCTCTCGCTGTTGCCCAGCTGGTGTCTGCTCAGGAAGTTCATGCTAAATTTTGGCTTAATATAGAAAGAAAAAAATTGTTATCAGCTGTACTGTTCCTTAGGAGTTACATGTCTTGTTCTCCTCTCTCTTGTTATTTAGTAGCTCCTTGAGGGGAGAACCTCTGTCTCTTGTCCTTTACTCCTTATAAGGTCCAAGCCACAGTGAATACATTTTAAGTGTGCGGTGTATTCTTTTTGGTTAATGTAAAAGTTGTCCTTGCAAAGAAGAAGAAAAATAAGCCAAAAGCTAGGCTAGAAAGGTTTCTACCATAGCTAATACCATAGTTAACTTAGTCGCAGGGCTTTCAAATCTCCAGTTTACATCTGGTCTCGTGATATATACTTAGTTCCAAAGTCCTGGTACAACTAAGGGCACCTTTCCCAGGTTCCTTGTCCTGGCTTTTGTCTCCTCCTTGGGGAGGTGCCATCTTACCACTTATATCTCCAGGGCTACTCCCTCTGTAACCAGAGCCAAAAGAGATTTTTGCTCTGCTATTTCCTGGAACTCTTCCACCAGTACTAGTTTTTACTTTAAAGGATACGTTTTTGTTTTTTTTTTTTTTGTCCAAGTAACTGGAAGGAAGGCAAAACTTGACCGTGAACCTCACCTGCCAGAAGAGACCCTGAGTCTGTCAGGAGAGACTCTGACAAACAGTGGACAAATAGCTCCTGATAGCCCAAAAGGAGGGCCCGACCTCAACCCTTTAATGCCCTGAACAAGCATATAAGACATGCATACAAAATGTAATGAGGGCTTAGAGACAAAGAGTGTCAACCCGAAGAGCCTCTGTCTTTCAGAGGGATACCCTTCACTTAGGCGGACCACGGGGAAGAAACATCGGGGCCCTGGGAATTTTCTTTCACTTTCTTCTGTCTCCAGAAGCCACCCGTCATGACTTGGTAACATAAACTTAGGGTTTAGATAGGTGGGGCACAGCTTCCCGTCTAGGTTTACCCAGTTTTCCCAGGCGGAGGAGTGTGCTGAGGCTGCAGGCAAGAGAGGAAGCCCAAGACAGAGGAAGGACAGGGCGTTGGTTCCTCAACTTGTTGAGACCAAAGTTGTGTAGCAAGAGAAGCTGGAACATGCTCAGCATTTCTCCTTCCTGACTTGGGTTTCACCTCTGCCCCAGTTTAATGGCAGCCTTCTTGGCTCAGAGGGCTGAGGGATCCAAGAGAAGGAAGCTTGTATAATCTTTCATCTAGTAGGGGTGAGGGTGGGGTGGAGTTTTAAAGTAGAAAAAGAAGAAATGAAAGACAATGGTGAAGGGAAAAACAGTGCTAGTTTCAGTGATTCTCTGTCATGGGATAGCGGGTGAGGTCGAAAATGAAGAGACCAAGTCTGAGTTTCCTGCCTTGAGTCTCCTTGGATGGCTCAAAAGACACCAGTGATTGGTCTTTCAGATGCTAGGAATTCTCTCCTCAAGAAGAAGGAACAATTAGAGAGCAGGACACATATGAGGTGAGGAGTGAGGTACACTGTACTCTATTTCAGCCTTGTACTGGACAGGCAGGGTGTGGACGCCCAGAGTGCTCCAGTCTACTTTTCAGAAAAGTGGCAAGAACAACGTCAGCCCATTTACTCCAGTGAGAAAACCGTGAACACTTCAGATCTGATATTGACCTTTGTCTTTCTCTCCTGTTTCCCTCACTTAGTTGTGGTATTCTAGAGGGTTTCTCTTCAGCACCAGGGATGCAAATCCAGCCAGAGAATAAAATGTTACAATAGCAGAACTAGATGAGACCCAAGGATGGACAAAGTGCAGACTCAGCATTTTACAAGGCCCAGAGGACCTAGGCGGGTCATACTGGGTCATGCAGCCTCTAGCTCCCAGGCAGTGGTTGTAGAATCCCTTATCTAGTAGGGGTGGGGGTGGGGTGGAGTTTTAAAGTAAGCCTCTAAGTCTACTGCCATGCCACCCCGAATGAGCCCAAACTCGACTGATCTCAGAAGCTAAGCAGGGTCAGGCCCGGTTAGGACTTGGAAGGAGACCACCTTGGAATACCAGGTGCTGTAGGCATGCATGCATACATGCATGCACAAATGAACAAACAAACAATAAAGTGAGCCTCTATCAAGGGCTGAGTCAGTTATATTGCCCCAACTCTGGTTCTGGCTTCTCTTGTTCCCCTACCCTACCCACCTTGCTCTCTAGTCACACCAAATTACCTATCACCCCTGACTGTGACAGGCATGACTACCGTGTGCAGCTTCATGGGTTGTGCACAGCACAATTCCTAGAGCTGTCATTCCCATAGACAAAAGAGTGAATAGCAATCCCAAGAATCAGGCACAACTGTACCAGGAAGCTCTGAGCCAAGACCTTTTATGACTTTCTTCCTTTCCATATATCACACCCTCTCTATCCTGAACTTGTGTGGCCCAGGAGTTATCAGAACTACAATAGTAAGTATGCTGAATACGAGAACATCCCTTTGATGTGCTGGATAAGTAGAACGGAGGGCCATTGCGTTACTTTCAGCAAGCTCCAAACGAAATCTATGGCCAAGGAGGAGGGAGAATCTCAGGAGTCATTGGATGTAATGAATTCCTGAGTTCCAGCTACAAAGAAGAGCTAAATGTTGCTTTATCGTGATGGACTGCAACATGTGATGTCTTGATTTGAACTAAATAAAACTATTACATCACCACCAACAAAAAAATCTAACATTTATTCTTTGTTTTTATTAAAAACTTCTACAGCACCTGGTACTAATGTCTACAGCACTCAAGTACTAACCAGGCCCGACCCTGCTTAGCTTCTGAGATCAGAGGAGATAGGGCACGTTCAGGGTAGCATGGCTGTAGACAAACCATTTAACATTTTGCTTTCAAATTAACATTTTATCAAATTCTTATTTAAAAAAAATGATGATGAACACAAATGTAACAACTGAATGCTTTTGGAAATGCTCAAAGCCGTTGGGAAGAAACACCTTACATACAAGAGTCTCAAACTGTCACTGTTAGCTCATTCTGCCTGGTAGTTTTATTATGCCTGTGAGGTGTTCTCAAGGCAATATAAGTAAAAACCATCAGAATAGCTAAAAAGAAAAAAACATAAAAGCAAGTGCTGGTGAGACTATAAGGCACCTGGACCTCTGATGCAATGCTAATGGTAATGTAAGTTGGATAACAACTTTGGAAAACTATTTGGTAACATCTAGTAAAACAGAAGAGATGCCTAGTCTGTGACTCAGTCGTTCTACTCCTAGAAATACATACATAAAACACACAAAAAAGTGAACAAACATGATCATAGCAGCACTCTTCATAATATCCCCAAACTGGAAACAACTCACACGTCATCGACAGTAAAAGCACATGAATTATGTGGCATATTTGTAAAATGGAATGTTACGTAGTGATGAAAATGAATTATTGCTTCACATAACATAGATGAATCTGTCAAACATAATGCTAAGTGAAAGCAGCCAGACATAAGAGTATACACTACATTATTTCATTCATATGAAGTTCAAAAATAGGCACTACGGTGTCATAAATTATAATAGCGGTTTCCCTGGGAGGACAGGTGATGACTGGAAAGGAACATGAAGTTTCTGGGGTGCTAGGGATAGTCTATTTATTAATATGGGAAGTGGTTATACATGTGTTTATTTTGTGAAAGTTTACTGACCCATACGCTTAGGATTTATACACTTTTATGCATGTATGCTGTGCTTCAATTAAGAAGATTACTTAAAAGAATGAAAGCAATATCTTCTTTTGGACCAATGAAGTAATAGGATCTAGATTTATCCTCTGCCTTAATCATCTCTTGAACAAAATACATGAAACAATGATTTTAAGACATTGAATAATAGGCAGCTCAGGACAGTGATCCCTGAGGGAAGGGGAACAAAATGAGATGAACCCTACAAGTGTCCCAGTTCACTGTCTGGAGAGAGTTTCCAGGCCATAGCACAGAGAGAGGGTTCTTAGAGATCTACCAAGGAGTCTCTTTGAATTTTTGCCTGAGTACCAACTAGTACATTTCTGTACAGAAACAACTGACATTGGGAAAGAAGCACACTGCAGAGCGGGAGGAGAAGAAACAGTCAGCAGAACTTACGCAAAGCTGGGAAGAGTAGTTGGTGTTCACACCGGCTGGAGTAGAAAGACCTCTCCACACGCTGGGTATAGAGCTCTCAGAAGGAAATTGCCTCAATAGCCTGACCAGTTTAGCCCCATTTCAAGAGTTGTTGTTCTGGACCCACATAACAAAGCTGAAAAGCAAGCCTTGAAAGGATCAAACTGTTTTCAAGTAACTTTAACTGTATCCCTTACTGAAATCTCCAAATATTTAAAAGTATATATATACATATATATATAAATAAAATTCTACTGCCCAACAGCATAACATCCAAATATCTGACTTTCAATGAAAAACTACTTGTCATTCAAAGAAGCAGAATAAAAATCAATCAGTAGGCACAGATCCAGAAATTATATAGTGAATAGCAGATAAGGACATCAATATAGCAATTATAAATATATTCCATATGTTCAAAAAGGCAGAGGAGAACATGAGCATCATGAGAGTGAAATAGAAGATATAAAAAAAGGCTTAAATCAAAATTCTAGAGATGAAAAATACACTGGATGGAATTAGTAGTGTTAGACATTAAATAAGAAGAGATGACTGGCCGAAAACATAGCAATAGAAAAAATCCAAAATAAAAGAGAAGAAAAGACGGACTTAACAATGAACAGAACATCAGTGACCTGATCCATTAAGCAGCTTTACATACATGTAACTGGAATCCTAGGAAGAGGGGACAGGGCGAAGGAGAGGTCAGTAAATATGTGAAGAAATAATGGCTGAAAAATATAAACTGATGAAAACTATAAACTCACAAATCACAGAAGCTCAACTTCAAGCATAAAAATCATAAAGAAAACCATACCAAGGCACCTCATAATCAAGTTGCTGAAAGCAAGGATAAAGAGAAAACGTTAAAAGCAGTCAGAAGAAAAAAACGGATAATGTGCAGAGGAACAAAGATAAGGATGGTAGCAAAAACGTTGTTGGACACAGTGCAAACCAGAAGATGGTGGAGAAACATCTTTGAAGCACTGAAAGAAAAATCTGCTAACCGAGAACAAAAATATATTGCAAAAACGAAGGTGAAATAGACTTTTTCAGAAATACAAAAGTGAAAGCTCATTTTTCGGCATGATAGATTAAGACTCTACCGCATGGCTCCTGCCTGCAGAAAATAAAACCTGCATTTAATACAAAAAGAAGCTACCTGAAGATACTAGAGAAGGAACAGAATCAGACAAACTGTCCACCCCCTCTCTGAATGACTTCACCGATTTATGAATGGAGCAGACACAAAGCAGCAAAGCCAAAGGCAAATTAAACTGAGACTGGTACCCTATAGGTATTGGAGAGTGAACAGGTGCAGCTATTCAAAGAATTTCTCAACTTTGAGACTTTTAGCATCCCATGTTGCTTCCAAGGGCAGACAGGTGTTCACAAGGGAAAATACACAGTTTTTCTGGTCTGGTAAATCAGAAAAAGCAGCTAGGAAATCAGTGAAGACTTAGGGGAGTAGAACCTCAGGAAGAAAAGAACCAGAGAGGAGATCTCCAAACTTTGTCTACCCATATCTCTGACTGAAGCTTAAACAACGCATACGTGGAATAGACTCAAAGCAGCTCAGTCTAAGACAGATGGTATGAACCCAGGATGAGGATGCTGCACGAGCAACAAGGTTTGCTATTCCAGCCTCGCCGAGAACATTACCTGCTAAACCAAAGGATATAATGCTCATTGGTGAAAAATAATTTTATTAGTTGAAGTTCTCCAGAGAAATAGAACTAACTCTGTATGTGGAAGGAAGGGAGAAAGGGAGGGGGAAAGAGAGGGAGAGAGAGAGATTTTAAGGAATTGATGATTCATACAATTGTAGAGCCTTAGTAAGTCTAAAATCTGCAGGGCAGGATGGCAGGCTGGAGACCTAGGAAAGAGTTGCGGTTTGATTCTCAAGGTAGTCTGCTGGCAGAATTTCTTCTTGCTCAGAAGAGGTCAGACTTTGTTTTATTAAGACCTTCAACTTATTGTATGAGGCCCACTCGCTTAATAGAGGGTAATCTGCTTTACTCAAAGTCCACCAATTTAAATGTTAATCCTTTCCAAAAAACATCTTCACAGAAACATCCAGAATAAGGTTTGGGCAAATATCGAGCCATTGTGATCCAGCCAAATTGACCAGCCAAAAGTGACCATTACAATAACAGTATCCAGAATCTCCATAAATTAACATTCATAACATCCATAAAATTAACAATCCTAAATTACCTACAAATGAAGGACTAAGGAAATAATACATATTCTCAAGAGAAAAATCAATTAAGTACAACCCAGAGCTGAATCAGATGTTGGAAATAACAAAGTAGGTATTATAATTAAGTTAAATAAGGTAAAACAAATCTCATTTTCAATGCATGCAAATTTCAGCAAAGAAACTAAAAGTTTCATCAGAGAAACAAAAATAAAAAGGAACTAAATAGCAATCCTGAAAATAGATGACACAATTTCTGAAATAAAGAATATGCTGGATGGACTTGATGGTTGAATGGACATGAGAGAGGAGAAAGCCAGTGGAGTTGGAGAGAGAGCAATCGAAATTATGTAATGCGAACAACTAAAAAAAATTAAACACATTTACCCAAGAGAAAAATGTGTCTTAAAGAAACATATACATGAAGGTTTATAGAAACTTCATTCAAAATAGCCAAAAACCAGAAACAATCCAAAATGTTCATTGATGACTACATAAACAATTTGTGCTATGCTCATCAATGAATACTGCTCAGCAATTAAAAGGAACAGGCTACTGATATATGCACAATATAAATGACTCTTACAAGCATTGTGCTAAGAGAAAGAAGCCAGGCACAAAAGTGTACATAATATATGATTCCATTCATATAAAGGTCTGGAAAAGGCAAAGTGACAGTGATAGAACATATATTAGTAGATGCTAGAGGCCAGAAATTGGAGAGAAAGGACTGACTGCTAAGGACCATGAGGAAACTTTTTGGTATAATAGAAATATTCTATATCATGACTGTGGTGATGGTTGCATTTGTCAAAACTCATTGAATTGTACACTTGAAGTTGGTAAATTTTCTGTGTACATTACACCTTAATAAAGCTGACCAAAATAATGATGATAATAATAATAATAATAATAATAATAAAGTCTCATTTAACACATGTAGATAAACTACTTGCCTCCTCTCTGCCTCCAGCATGCATAAGAGTTTATAATCCCTGAGTAGTAGTTTATGTTTTCAACACTTTTCATAGTTTTTATTTAATGTATTACGCGAGCTGATATTTGGACACATGAGAATTTCCTTTCATGATTTGTCTTCTTGGACCCCAAGATGAAGCAGAAGTTACACAAATTGTTAAGTTGTAAAAAGAGGGATGAGGGAATGTAGGGCAAGGTCAGGGCTGCCACCAGCTTCTGCAAATCAGGAAACATGTCTCCTTCTTCAAGTTAAAACGCTTTCAGTTTGTATATTTTTTTGCACAGCCTATACAGTGGCATGTGCTGGCTCAACTCCTCGGCTTAACTCAAGCAGCCTTCCGGGGTGCTAGCATGGAGCATCCCTGGCTGGGTTCAGGCATACTTACACCCTTGCTCTCTCACACAACCATTGCTACTATGAGTCAGCCATTTCACTCTTCCCCCAGCCTCCTAGGTGAATTTTGTCAAGTTTAGAGTGGGGGGAAGGGCGAGAGTGAGAAGTTGGGCCTCTGAAAGCAGCAAGTGGTAAGAGAAGAGACCTCAAGTAACCACTGTGCATTTGAGACAAGCATGGCTGTGCACTGGCTGTGACTGTGTATAAGAATTTGCTCTCAAGTCTGTGCGTGGCTGTGTATGCAAGTGAGGGTTTACGTAGATGGGTGCTGCTCCAGCCAGGAGGCCAAGAATATCTGCAACTGCTTACCTCCTCTCATTCAAGTTGGTATACGTGTGGCTGTGAATGCTGCCTCCTTCAATGTGGTACCTTCGTGCAGTGCACAATCTTAACCATTATACCTCATGGCCCTGGGTAAGGATCCCTAAAACCTCTCTACTTCCTAAGGAGAAACCCCTACCAGCCATCTGAGAAGAAGCCAGAGGTGGAGGTGTCAAACCTCTTTTCCTCTCACGCCTTCCCAAATGCCAGTTATATTCTGAACGTCTCAAGATCTCCATGCCAACTTTTCTACACAGTACCAGGAAGAGCTGGGGGTGGGGAGGAGGAGCTGGAGGTGGGGGTTAGATGAGCATTCCCTATTGGCTGCCTCCATCTCTTGGTCCCAAGACACATCATACAGCAGGTAGAGCTTTCTCTGTTCCTCATACCTGACCACCCAGAAGCCTCCTTCCCTCTGACATTTTCTCTCCCAGAAGAGCACCAATGTCAGTCTTTCTAGTTTACACTGGTGCGAAATGACAGAGACCTTGGTCTAGAATGGCCCTTTACTAGGACGCTCTCTCTTCAATCTCGCAGATGCTAGGCCTCAAAGAAGGAATTGCATTTCTTACACTTTAATAATCAAAGGCTCATCTTTCCAATACATCTTATTCCTTTTTCTTTTCAGCTAACAAATACATGTTGAGCAACAGCTATCTTCCGTGTACTGGCTACATGCCAGCAATATTTCAGTGAACAAAACAAATATATGCATACATATATTCGTGCCTTTATCTATTACATCAGTTTTTAAAGACAACTTAAGGGCAACTGCCTTTACCAAATGCTCTGTCTTTCCTGCCTTCACTGTCAAGGTAAATCTTGCCCTTTACATTTTAACTCAAATAGTGAAGAGAATGGAAGGTACACACAACCAAATTGTTATTGATGGTGCCATTATGGGTGCTTTAAATACCTTTGTTTCTTTATTTTCTACAGTTCCAACATTTGTTATTTTTGTAAACAAAAACCGATAGAAATTACTTAAAAAAACAAACAAACAAACCAAATCTCAGTTTAAATATCCCTTCCACAGGGATGCTTTCCCGGACTACCCTTTACTCCAGTGTGACTTAGGGGATCCCTCTTCTGTACACACAGCCCCCCAGACTTTTCTCTCTGCTAGCCCATAAGAAATTAGTGTGTGCCTCTTCCTTTGGACTGTGAACTGGAGACAGGGACCATGCCTCATTCATTTCTGAATCCCCAGCCCCACACAAACTGCTTGGTGCCCAGTAAGAGCTCAGAAAGTGTCTGTTGAATGAACACATGAATAAGGTTATCAAGTCATAGCCTAAGAAACAAGACTGAGGTCCTGAGGCTAGATCTATGGTGGTTAAGGGGGACAGTGGATTTTAAGTCTGAAACACATTTGTGCAGGGTCCAGGTCAGATTAAAGGAGAAATTTGATGGCGAATCCTCTGAGACTGGGCTAAAGCTTCTTAAGTCTTCCTGGTGAGGATGAGAGGGTTAGGTTCGTAGAACCTGAGGTATAGCTGAGCCTATAGAGAGGAATTCAGTAACTCTATGTGTGGAGTATCACAGTTTGAAATTATCTATGATTTGTTTGCGTTTTTGTTATGTGTCACCCTTTATTAGTGTGTGCAATCCATGAGGATAGGGATCTTATCTGACTTGTATCACAAGCACTTGGACCAATGCCTGGCACATGGATGATACTCAATAAATATTTGTTGAATTAATGTTGAATGAATAAACTTACTCTAAACCGAACCCATGAGAGAGAGACCAAATGCAGCATTATTCATTCATCCTGTAAAATATAATTGACAACAGGCCTGAACAAACCCGAGTCAGCACATTTTTCACTCTGTGGGAAGGCGTATTGCAGAAGCCACAAGTAGATCTGAGAGTTGCTTGGTAAATACGGAGTTGGACTAAGGGGACTTAGAAGATCTTAAGAGACTGTGTCACTGAGCTGTGGCACCCTGATGAGTCATGCTTTCCCACATGAGAACAGACATCCCTTGCCAAACAGGATCCTGCCTTGCCCAATGCTACCATCTCTTTCCTGTCACTGTAGAAGAAACGCCAACAACCTGTCCTCTCCCGTTCTCCCTTCTCAGTGCTCCTTATTGGTCATAATGATTCAGTTTTTTAGGCCTGACCTCACGATATAATATCCAGGGTTACATGGTGTTCCTTATTGGTTACATTTCTCATTGAGGCTTCCCAATGAGATTTCGGCTACAATTTTATACCTCCCACTAAAGGTAAACAATCCTAGACCCCAGATCAAAACCTTCCACCACCTGAGTTGAAGAGTCACTCATTGCCACCTACCTCAATTTCTCTGCCTTTAGAAGATGAAATAATATACCTTTTCCATGTATTCTGCAGGGTTGTTAAGCCAAAGAAACTTAAACTATGAAGATGAATGGTTCAGAAGTTGTGCTTTGACCCTTATAATTAAAGTTCTTCACTAGATTTGCCACTAATGAGTTACATGACATTAATTCATTTTGTGAGATACTTAGCCCAGTGTCTTGTTCTTAATACGCCATATCAAGAAGGAAATATTTATTAATCATATAGCTCTAGGACCACAAAATGAATTGTGAAATCTCTCTACTTTCCCAAGGAGCATGCCTGAGGAAAAACAGTTGGTTGCTTTTCGGGTAGCTATTATGCTTGCTTTAGACCATGGCTGAACAGTTGGAAAAAAAAGGAAATTTCAGAAGTGTAGTAGGAGGTAGGAAGAGAAGAGACCTGGCAACGTGGCAGTAAGGGAGAAAACTTCTGAAGACAGAACAGGTCTAGCTAGTCAAATGAAGGGATCTAATTAAGTTTTGTTTTGTGATATGTGATGTAATCCTTTTCTCCATCTTCCCATGAAGCCTTCAGTAAAATCTTATTAGTCATAAATGCTCAAAATTAGTCAAAATTAGTCATATTGCATTTGAATGTGTTCATTCTGGCCTTGATGGAGAGGTGAATTATGTGACCCGATGGGCTTTCTCAGCCCCACAGTGATTTATGATTCTGTGTATGGAAGGGATAGAATGTTACCAGGAAATTCTAATGCAGTAGGTTGGGGCGGGGCTTGAGAATCGCCATAAAAAAATTTCCTCAAATGATCATCATGCACACTAACATTTTGACATCATTGTACACATACTCGTCATACTCTATAGCCAAATGTTTGATCACCCACAGAAAAATCACCCTTCTCCCCAATTTCCAGCATGCAGCAGTTCTGACAAAAGCAAGTGGGGTGTGCTCAGAAAATGTAAATTCACATTAACATTCTTCTCAATAAAACATGTTCACAGAAATAATGTATCACTGGGGGAAAGAAGACAACAAATGGTGCCATGTGCGAAAGGATGAAATTGAACCTCTTCCTCACATCACATAAAAAAATTAACTCAAAATGGATTATAGACCTAAATGTAGGGGGAGCTAAAACCATAAAACTCTTAAAAGACAACACAGGAGTAAACCTTCTAGACCTTGAATCAGGCAGGGTTTTTTTGTTTGTTTGTTTTGTTTTGTTTTGTTTTTAGACATGCTGTCAAAACCACAAGTGAGAGAAAAAAGGTCAATTGGATTCATGTCAAAATTTAAAACTTTTGTGCTTCAGCATACACCATCAAGGATGTGAAAAGAAAACCCACAGAATGGGAGAAAATATTTGCAAATCATATATCTGATAAGGTACTTGTATTCAGAATATATAAATAACTCTTACAAATTAAAGACAACCCAATTCAAAACTGGCAAAGGATCTGAATATACATTTCTCTGAAGATATACAAGTGGCAATAGCACATGAAAAGATGCTCAACATTATTAATCATGAGGGAAACGCATATTAAAACCATGAAGATGGCTAAAATAAGGACAGACTATTACATGTGTTGCTGAAGATGTGGAGAAACTAAAAACGTTGTAAGTTGCTAGTAGGAATTTAAAATGTTGCAGCTGCTTTGGAAAATAGTTTGGCAGTTCCTCAAAACGTTAAACATAAAGTTACCATATGGCTCAGCAATTCCATTCTAGGTATGTACCTAAGAGAACTGAAACATATGTTCCCCCCAAAGTTGTACATAAGTGTTCATAGAAGCATGATTTATAATAATCGAAAAGCAGAAACAATCACAAATGTACACAAATGATGAATATATAAACAAAATGTGGTATATCCATAGGATGAAATATTATTTGTCTGTAAAAGGAATGAGTACTGTTCATGCTACAACATGCATAACCTTGAAAACATTATGCTAAGTGAAAGAAGCCAGTCACAAAAGGCTACATATTGTATGATTCCATTTATATAAAATGTCCAGAATAGGCAAATCCATAGAGACTGAAAGTAGAATAGTGATTGCTAGGGGTTAAAAGAATGTAGGGGTTGGGGGTCGGGGAGTGATGGCTAATGGATACAGTTTCTTTTGGGGGCATAAAAATGTTATAAGATGATGGTAATAGTTGCACAATTCTGCAACTATACTAAAAACCACTGGCTTGCATTCTTTAATAAGTGAATTTTATGATATATAAATTATGTCTCAATATGGTTGTCATAAAAATAATGTTGCATATACAATATGATCATACAAAAATTATTATATAAAATAGAACATTTTACATTATGCATTCCCTTGTTCAAGCAACAACACACACACACTGTAACAGTAAGGACTTCTTTTGCAAGTGATAGAAATCCAGCTTAAACTGGTTTAAGAAAAGAATAGATTGTATTGGGTCACATAGCCAAAATTAAAGGGGTTGTTGGCTTTAGGCATAGTTAAATCTAGAGGCTCCAATGATGTAATCCCCAAATCTCTTTCCTTCCATTCCTCAGCTCTGCTTTCCTCTGTGTTGGCATCATTCTCAAGCAAACTCTTCCCAAGTGATGGCATGATGGCCACCAGCGTCTATAGGATTTACAATGTAGCAACTTAGCAAGGAAAGGAAATGCCTTTCCCAATGAAAGTCCAGAAATAGACTCTGACAGTTGCGGCCTGCGTCATGTATGTGGCCGGGGGTGTGTGTGATTGGCCCGGCATTATGGTGGGGGACAAAATATAGTGAGTTATTGTTGATGCTATAAATCTCAAAACTGGATTATTTAAAGTTAGTGACCTTTGTGTGTTTTGGGAAAGAAAGATGGATACTTGGGACCAATATTAATTCACCTAGAACAAATGGATCAAAATTCTTAACTAAAAAAATAGATGGCAAAAGTAGCAACTAAGGATGATGCTTGCAATTTTGCGTTTTGATTTTTGCAAGGCACTAGACAAGTCTTTCATGATATCCTTCTAAACAAGGACTAGCTAATTGAAGCAGATGGAGTCATGGTTCATTGATTAACCATTTCCAAAGAGGACTCACTGATGGGTCATCCTAGCAGATCTTGGTAGGCCACAGAGATCTGCTATTAGTCCTGACCTGGTTGACCTGTTTATTGGCTACTTAGATACAGATACAGAAATCATACTTATTAGATGGGGGGTACAGGGATACAAACAGTTAATATATTAGAGACAAGATTCAAAATAATTTTCCTTTAATTTTTCTTTTGGATAATTTCAAATATTGACAATGTGGACATTATAGTGTAAGAAACCCCATGTACTAATTGATCATCCCACTCAATAATTTTCAACTCATGGCCAATCTTGTTTCTCCTATACCTCCATTAATTTCTGGTTCCTTGTTTTATTTTGAAGCAAATCCCAGACATCCTATTTGTTAAACACAAAACTCTAACACTATTATCACACCTAAAAATAAACTTCAATAATTCCTTAATATCATCAAATATCCACTGTTCAAATATCCAATTATCTCATAAATATAATCTTTTTACCGTTTGTTTAAATTAGGATCCAAACAAAACATACATATTGCAGTTGGTTGATATATCATTAAGTCTCATTTACTCTACAAATCTCCATTCTGCCATTTTTTCCCTTACAATTTATCTCATAAAGTACCAAAATAGTAATCTTGATAACAAAGTGATATTTAGTAAAGATAAATCGATGTAATATTAAAGTTAGATCTTATAAAATCAGCTGTCACAGTACAAATGACATCTGGGAGACACTTGCAGTTTGGGAATAAAGGTCTAGGATTTCTAGTTGGCCACAAACCTAAAAGAGCCAACACTATGACATAGTTGTTAAAGTCCTAATATATACTTAAGCTACATTAACCCTAGGATATAGGCGCACCAGAAGATGTGGTGATCCTTTATAACAGACTAGGTCAAACCATGCCTGGAGTATTGTCCAGATTGTGGCTCAAAAAACTGGTGTGCTTAGACAGAGCCCTGATCTTGGTAAGAGAGCTGTAACACCCTTCCCTTGTCCAGGGAGAAGTGGGGGGAAAAGGGAGGGGGGAGCTAGCTGTTTATTTGGATACAGGAGACCCAAGGCAGTGGGTCCTTAGACAATGCGTAAGCACAGAAGATAGTGGTGGGAGAAGGGGCCCTGGAACGTTCACATTCAGGAGTTTTGAAGCTTAAGAAAGGGGAGAATAAACTAATGAGTTAGTGAGAGACTACATAGAAATAATCAGGTGTGACTGCGTGGTGGTAGCCAAGGGGACAAATTCAGAGTATGTAGAATCATGAAATCAGGACAGTGGTATAATGTGGAATGGACCAGCAGATGATCAGAAAACTGGTCCCTGAGGGAGTAATGATGAGGGAAGTATGAAGGCCCAGAATCAGCATGCATGAGCGGAGGTAGGACTTGGTCTCAGACCAGAAAGCTTTGATATCAGTCCGATTTGAGCAGGAGTCAATCCCAAGGCAAGGTAAAGGAAGCTCATGGGTGTTGTACGCCTACTAAGTGCTATCCATACACTACTTTGTCTGACCTTCACAACAAATCTGTAAGGTAGGTATTTTATTTCTATGTTACAGATGATAAAAACTGAGATTCATAGAAGTTAGATATTGCTCCAAGGTCACACACACACCTAAGGGCAGGACCAGGATTCAGAGCAGGCTGGTAGAGGACTGAGAGACAGAGTTGACATTGGGGAAAAGGCTAACATTAGTGACTTAGCAATGGGATCAATGTCTGTATCCTCCAGTCCCAGTGTCAAGGTCAGCAGGCACCAACACCTGGGTAATATGTCAAGTTCACACTTGATGTGGTTTCATGTCTAGATCAAGAAAAAGGTGAGATAAGAGGACCCATGAGAGTTTCTCCACAGAAATACAGATGAATAATTGAGTCTCCAGATTGCCCCAATTATTGAGCCTAGGGGTAGAATTCTCCTGTACAGGAGAGGGAGAGAGGGAGAGAGTGAGAAAGGAAGAAAGAGAGAGAGGAAGAGAGGGAGAGAGAGAGAGAGAGAGAAAAAAAGAGAAAGTGTGTCTTCATATTCTCTTCTGCTCTTCTCCTAAAGCAAATCCCAGAGTCACCCAGAGAAGGAAGACTTTCCTTGGCAGATGGTAGGAGATGCTGGTGCCCAGCTCATCCTTTCTACCCAGGTACAGATTCCAGAGCCTTGTCTACATCCCTGACAGCTTGGAGGTCTTTCAGCTCCCTTCACAGCTAAAGTTTCAGGCATAAGGTGGCTGCTCAGGATGACAAAGACAGTGCAAGGGTGGGGACCCACCCAGGTGAGAGTAAGGGAACAAGAAGCTATCCACTAAGGAAGATGCTGGCACAGGGCAGGGCTGGACTGGCCCAACTGGTTCAGCCCAGCCAGGAAAGAGCAAGTCAGATCTGGCTGGTGGAGGAAGGGGGAGACGACTAGGGTGGCAGGGAGGGGGTGGGGTGGAGGAGTGGTGCTGACTCAGGGCCTGGCAAGTCAGGTGACAGCACAAGGACAGCTGTTGCCTGGGTGTTTTTAGAAAACTTTGGCTGCCAAAGACTCTCTTATGTGCTGCTTCTGCACCTACTCAGAAGCAGGCAGAGAAAACGAGGGCATCTTCGTAATAGGCTCTAGGCATGGGGAATTAATATCTGGCCATACTCTATTGATCTTTGCCATAATGTACTTAGAAAACAAGAGCAAAAATTGGTCAAGAGTCCTCTGAATTCCCTTTGAATCCTCTGAAAATCACTAATCTTTTCCTCAGGTCTTTTTGGGGTACCTTACCAGGAATCTAGTGTAGAGGTTAAGAGAGCAGGTGTTGAAGTCAGGAGGGCCTGGAACTCAGTCCAGTGTTATCATGTATTATTTGTATGACTTAGATCAACTTTCCCAACTTAAAAGAAAACAAAACATATTTTTAATGATGGAAAACTTCAAATATATACAAAGTAGACATAGTATAATGAGTTTCCATTTACCTAGTATTCAGTTTGAACAATTATCAATTCAGGGCCAATCTTGTTTCATCTATATCCTACTCATCTCCCCTCCCTCCAATCATTTTGAAGGAGATCCATGGCATCGACTAATTCAATCCCTCTTAACCTCCTTAAAATCTTGTTTCCTCATCTGAAAATGGGGATTATAGTAGCCCCTACCTCAAAGTATTAAAGCGAGGTCATGCATATAAAGGGTCAGCACAATGTAGGAACTTAGTAAATGACACTTGTACCATTAGATAAAATATAAAGATAGTAAAAGTCTTTGCTACCCGCCCATCTCTCTGCCTGTGCCCCTTTCCTCCTGGTCACCCTTCCTTCTAGCATCTGAGGAATCTCTCCCCTGTCAGCTCTAGGTCAGGTGTTGACATCGTGACAGGATTAGGATGACCGTCCAGCTGTCCAGGCCTCAGGACAGGCTGGCAGCACAGGATGTCTGAGCCCTAATGAGGGGGCTAGAGGGAGGTAGTGGAGACATGGGAAAGAGGGATTAAAGGTACAGCAGCCTTGGGAGAGAGATTGGCAGATGAGGCCAAGTTTGAGCAGGGGTGCAGTAGGTCCAAGTGGCAAGGGCAGCAGAAGACAGGAAAGAGAAAGTGGACATGGTGGGAGTATCAGGCAAAGTTGGAGTCGCCATAGGAGCTCTACAAGAAACAAGTACGTCAGTCAGGGATCTTGGCTGCAACACAAACCAATTTTGGCAAATAGAAGCAGAAAATAAATTTATCGAAAGGCTATTGGGAAGCTCTCAGAATTACTGGGAAGGGTGGAGAACCAGGCTAAGAAATTGGGAGCAGAAACACATCACAGATGTAGTCTGTTGAAGCCAGACAATGATGCTATCACTGTCCCTGCAAGACACCAAAGAAATCCTGCAGCACAACTGTGGCCGGCACTGAACCTGGGTGGGATACCATCTGGCTTTGGGAATGTTATTAAACATATTATATATTATGCTATATTATATTATATTTGTTATGTTATATGTTATATTATATTATACATAGGTGCCCTAGAAACCAAGTGCTGCTGCTGTACTCTACTGCCTTCTTAGTACATGCTCAGTCCATCCTTCGTTGTATCGTTAACCCCTGTGTCAAGGTTTTGGGCTGGTGCATCAGAATGGTAGAACCCAGCTCATGTCCCCACAGCCTAAATGTGTGTTTGGGTACAATTGGGGCCGGGTCCTGGGGAAGGAAATATAGTGGGAAGAGGGCTCTGCATACTGAAAACTCGTGGTGGAGAGTTTCCTAGTCAAAGGAAGGGGGTTCAATGCTGGGCAGCCAAAGACCTGATAAATGTCCATTACCCAAGGAAATGAGTGTGAATCTGGGTAAGGGGTGGGGGACTGGCACAGGAAGGAGAAAGGCAAAGAAACAGCATCTCCCTTTGGCTATCAAGACACCAGGACCCTGAAGCAGGGCGAAAGGCAGTGGAAACCTGGATGCACGAACTGCATGGGCAAGGGTCTAGCTTCCTCTTTGGGGTGTTTCGGACAATAGAGATGGCTGTACCCAGGTATTATTTTGTAAGTGTCTAACTCAATGGGTATGTAGCATGAGGACTTTTGATATCCTGTGCTTCTACTCTCTCTCCGGCTCCAGGAAAGGGGTGGGGCAGCCTGCAAATAACTGAGCGCTTAGTCCAAAGAGCTGGAATGAGACAGGGCTGGGCAAGGGCTGATAGGTGACAGCTTAGAGCTGAGCAACAAGCTTCATGAACAGACAATTCCTTTAAAGCCTGAGCCAGCTTCCATGATCAAATCAATGTGATCAAGCACATGTCGCAAATTTTAAAATCTGCATAACTATTGTCATGCTAAGTGGCAATTAGGCATAAAAGCAAACAGCCAGAATCTGTATTATTTTATCAAACCAAACCAAATAGTTTTTTTTTTCTCACTTGGCTGTTATTCTGGTATCTATAAGGAGGATCAATATCATTTTTTTCTACTTCCGTGTACTATTTAATCTCCTCACTTCTGCTTAAAAATTTAGATCTGGGAGGCAGAGCACTGAATAAATCATCCTCACTCCTAGTACACTGACCACTGACATTTTAAATCCGTGCAAGGTCCCACTCATTCTATTTTATTTCATATTTTTCCCTTCTTTCCTTCCCATTGGCCTCCTTTCCATAAGTTCCCTTTCTAATGTATTTGACGTACATTATTAAATATGTATAAAACCTCAAAATTGTTGTATGTTTTTAATTTACATGAATGGCATTGTACCATAAATCATTTTGTTTTCTTTGTTTCAATTCTCCATGTTGCTGAATGTGCAGTTTAGTACTAGCTTAATACTATTACACAATATTTTATAGCGAGATGGGGTAGGCAATGGATAGGCCTGCTTTAGGCCCAATTGTACAACAGAGAATTTTCTTACATGGCAGATGGTAGACCTTTGAATGCTGACCCAGCCCCTCCTCAAGTCTAATCCTATAAAAACTTAGTTTCTTTCCTCTAAATGGCATCGATCACCAGAATTTGGGCCTGTTTTTATGAGGAAATAGGAAGACATTGTTCTTTGCTTTATTTGCTAGTTTATTAGCAAACCGAAGTGATAACAACCTTGAAATGGGTCTGAGTTGTCCGTTTAGCCAATTTTCAAACCCAAGCCAATCCTTTGTGATCTGGCTGAGCTCAATATGCATTTACCACATTTTATTTATTCATTCTCCTAATAACAGACATTTAGATTGATTTCAACATCTAGTTGGCACAAACAAAGCCATAATGAACCTATGTGAGAATTTCTCTTGGACCCACCCAAGAGTTAGGTCACAGGCATGCACACTTTAACATTGGCCGACTGCTTTCCAGAATGGCTGGACCAGATTATACTCCCACCACCTGTGCAAGAGAATGCTCATCTCTCCACATCCTCATCAACATTTCGTATTATTCATCTTGCTAATTTTTGCCATTCTTATGGGCAGAAAATACTATTTTATTGTTTTAATTTTAATTTCTTGGATTACAAGTGATTTTGAACATTTCTTTATAATTTTTCTTATACTCACGTGACTTGTCGTTCCTTTCTTGTCTATTTTGAATTTGTAAATGTAAGATGCGATTTTTATCATAATTTATTAAACAGCTTTAGTAACTTAAAGAAGTTACAATGGAAGCTTGGTTTGGAAGGCAGTTTCTTCTCAACCGGGTACCAAACCACCTCAATATTAGGGAGTAATTCAATTGGCCCTTATATCTCTTACCTGCTAGTGTTAGCCTGATTTGGGTATTTCCATAGGGTTCTGTCCTCGACTCTAGCACAGTGTTAAATTATGAATTCCACATTCCAAGAGCAATACAAACAAACCAGAAGGGTAGTGCTGATAGTTATCTGAGAGTTGTCTTATGTGAAGAGTGTTAGTTTAGAACAATTTAGAGGAAAATTTCAATACTATCTTCAAATAGCTGAAGAGCTATCATGTGAATATGGGGGAAAGTTTATTCTGTGTTGCTCCAGAGGACAGAATTAAAGCAAATGGGTGATGTTATAGGGAGAGACTTAGAACCTAAATGGAACAGAAATTAATTTAGCCTTAGATCTCTGTCCAGAAAACTATATCCTCAAGTGTCCAGACCTAGAGAAAGACCTTTCAGACTTAAAAAGACAAGGACAAGAAGAAAAGGGCTTAACCTTATGCCAAGCCAAGAAAAATGAAGTTACATATATAACTTATGAATTAACAGGCTTGTGGCATGATATAGTGGAGTCACAGTGATCTGATCTTGAATCTCTGTTCTACCTCATTTTAGCTGGGTCATCTTAGCCAACCACTAATCATCCTGAACTTCAATTTCCTCACCTGGAAAGTGAGGTTATAAGTAACTACCAAAGCAAGCTATTGGGAAGGTTAAAATGCTTCATGCCAAGAACCTGGCAGTGAGACTAGCAGTTCCATAAACACTGAGTCTCTTCCCCCTGCAAGATATAAACCATCCGAGGAATTACTGTTGTAATTTTGCTGCTTTCTTTTCCCTTGTGATGCAATTCATCACTCTTACTCCTTAATAGTAGTAATCACTATATTTGCATAGTGTTTTATGTTATGTAAAACACATTTACTTCCATTATCTAATTTTTGAAACAATCTCATGGAGTACTATATCTTTTTGACATATGAGGAAAACGTGAGGTTAAATGGATCCTCCAATTGTCACAGAGCTAGTCAGTAGTAGAGCTGGTTTCTGAGTCTATGCTATCTGACTCCAAATTTAGTGTTCATTCCACTATATCACAGTTACTCTATTAGCCCTAACAGTATTTCTTGTTCACAGAAATAAACTCTAAGATGGAGTTTGGTAAGTTCTTCATGTATTTTCTAAAATAAATAAAATACTGCTCCAAAGTACTATCTTTTCATTCATTCCTTTTGAATTTTCAATTATTTTTCAACATTTAAAAAATTTCTCCAAGTTAGTATTGTTTTCCATGAAAAAAATGTAAATCTCTCTGAGTTTTATTTGCTTTTTCCTTCAATAAACATGTTTTGATTTTCTGATGTATTCAAGGCACTGTGCAAAGTGATATATCTATATCTATATCTATATCTATATCTATATCTATATCTATGTCTATATATACTCAACAGTCACATCGCTTGGATTCCAATTTGAGAAAATAATATGTGTATGAGAATTATTTGTAAAATGTAGAAGATGTGTCATAAGAAGTGTCTAAATAAATAAAGAACTACAGGAAGAATATCCATGGCCATTCACCGAAATGTTAACAGTGGTAATCTCTGGAGGTAAAAGTTTTATCTTTTCTTTTTTTAAAATTTACTTTTTAGTTTAAGTATAGTTGGTATACGGTCTTATATTGGTTATATTATTTTCAGGTGTACAATATAGTGATTCAATATTTTTATAACTTATAATGTGATCACCCCACTGATTCTAGGAATCATCTGTCACCATGCAAATTTGTCACAATATTTTCCATATACTTCCATACCCCCTCTCTTTTCATAACCATCTCTTTGGCTAGGGGTAGAAGTTTTAATAATTAAAATTTTTCATTTTGCTTATGGCAGGTTCTGAGTATCTAAAAATAAATATGTATTTCTTGTAAAATAGAAAGGGGAAACAACTGATTTTTAAAAGTGCTGTAGTACTATGGGAATTCAAAGGAGAAACAAGTTCCTTCTGGCAAGGTTGTTGGCAAAGACAGGCTCTGATGAGGACATTTAAGCTGAAGGCTGAAAGGATATAGGTTGCGTGAGTAGAGGATGCATTTCCCATAGAGAGAACTATATTAAACTAAGCATGAAATCAAGAAGATACATAGTAACTATAGGAAATAAGACTAATTCAGCTTGTCTGTAGAATAGTGTGTGGAAGCTGGGATAGCAATATAAAGCTCATTGACTAGGGCCTGGAGCTCCTTAAGTGACAACTGAAGCCAGCACTTCAGAACTGAGGCATTCCCACAGAAGACTAGAACAAACACAGCCAGTAAGCTGGGGAAGGCTCAGGGGCAATCATTCTTTAACAGGAGGTAGCACTAAACAAGATACGCAGGCAGAGCAAATATTGGCAGGCTATCGTGATAAGAAAAGTTGTAGCCTCTGGGCAATCAGAATTTAGCATGTCATGGAAGTCCCTGGGGGGATATTGGGAATGGGAACAGAGCAAATAGACAATATACAAATAGGCAAAATCTCAGAGACTGGATGAGTAGATTTTATAGCAAGGGGATGACATAGCAGTTGGGGCTGCCATTCAAGGGAAGACTCCATTCTTAAGAAGAACAGAGAGAACAAGGGGTGGAGGGATTAAAGAGAAAGAAATCGGGTATAGAGACTGGAAAACATACACAGAAGGAGAGATAAAGATGATCCTGAGTCAATACCTTTTGAGGCAGGGATTTCTTGTAAAGGCAAGTCTTGAGAGTTGAAGCTGAAGACTGGAACGATAAGCTGGCCAGCTGTGTGTTTTCTAGAAAAATACAGAAATAATACCTTAATATTATAAACATAAAAAAGACTTATTTTCTTTCTTGGCTTTGCAAATATTTGGGCTAGATTTTTTATAAAGCAATTTTGAAAAGGCCATAAGCCCTAAGGTGATACTAAATTGGCATTCTCTTTCACTATATAGTTCCCCATTTTATTCATTTTTTCTAGAGTCAGGGTTCTCCCATGCCTGATCACTCCAGCTGCCTTCAGTAGTAGATATAGTTCGATGCTTAGGTCTCACTCCAGCAAAACTTTTAATTAACTTTAGGGAAGGCAAATATCAAGTACTGGCTGAGCCTCCTAGGTCTCTCCTATAAGCAATATGATGTCCTGTGGAGGTTTTCTTCCTTTTTCCCTTGCCTTTATAGTGTTGGCTCTGCCACTAATGGTGTGACCTCTGGCAAGTCCCTAAACTCTCTGAGCCTTAGACTCATCTGTAAATTATGCTCAGGAGTTGAATTATTATTTAACCTATTTCCTGTTTAGAAAAAAAAGTGCAGCTCGCTGCCAGTGTTAATTTAACATCATGGGTAGGAATGCTACGTTTTCTAGGATTTGACATTTTTAGTGATCGAGAATTACTATATTTCGTAAGTGGAAATCCCACTACTAAAACCAGAAAGCTATCAATAAAATGATGTCATTTGTTTCCAAAGACTATCGATATACTAGAGTGATGCAAAAATAATAATAAAAGCGAGATATTTCCTGGGAAAATTTGGGGGTAGGGTTAGGGCTGTAACCTGTGAGTTATCGCAGGGTAAATGCTGTCACAGTGAGTATTCTTGGGGCAAAAGAGAAATGGGTTAAAAGATATGACAGCTTTAAAGTTCTATGATACTGACCCAATAATAAAATTGTTAACAAGTATAATTAATTCTTAAAGTTTCAGAATATGGAGTCTATAGAGAAAAGGTTCTAATTGATAAAACTGTTGGAAACAACCGGGATAAAGAATAAAGCTTTTTTTAAATTTAAAATTTTTAGTTGCTCATTATCCCCAAAATATATGTAGGGGAATTGATTATGCTGCCTATATTTAAAAATCATAACATTTCCAAAATGCTTACAACACTGTGGCTTGAGTTAATACAACGTACTTTGAAAAGAAGAATCAACCTAACACTGAAGATACTTCTGAGATGCTCAATGCTATAACTCTGAATTGATCACAAACCTGTGAAACATTGAGCATAGCTCATTTTGTGATTTCCGTAGCTACTGGTGTTATCTTAATAAGATATCCCCAACTGAAAGAAAGAATGTTTAAGTGACAAAACTTAAAAGAGTGATCACAGAAATAAACTGAAGAGTGAAGTGTATTAAAGACAAGACTCTTCAGTAATGAAGCTTTAAGGGTGGTTGGAAAGGAAGAATGTAAGACAAGTCTCCAAACAGGAGACTGAAATATGATTACCCTAACTGCCTGAAAGCCTGATTTTAATTACATATTAAATACACAAATATTTGAGTGGGGGAGGGGAGTAAAATGTAGTTTTTACTTATTTCTCAGTCCGTTTCTTGCTTTCCAGATGTCTCAGCATTTTCACCTGTTTCAGATTGATCTAGCCCACCAGGTTCAACTACTCTGTCATCCTAGGTGTGCTTTGGAGTGATGAATCAGTCATAATGGTAGGGCAGGAGTATGAATATTTAACCTCCAGAAAAGAAGAGGAAAAGTGAGGTATAAATAAGACTGATGGGGAGAGAGGGAAGGCGAATGAAAAAGTGTAAGGGGATGCAGCGTCAGTTGGCGTTGGCTTCACTATCCTTCAATTTTGGACACTGGTCGTTCGATTTTGGCGGGAAATGGGGGGGAGACCTGCCCCCTTCATACAGTGTTCCTAAAGGACCGCCGAGGCCTGGAGCGTGTTCTCCGCGTAGAGCACAGTACCGCAGCTTCCACTTGGTGGGGAGGTTCTCCCTGCGCCCAGGTGTTCCTTAGACTTCCTCTCCTCGCCCTGGAAGGCAGATTACATCATCCCGACCTGAGCAGCGTGGCCAGTTCCCTGGAACGCCAACTCTTGCTCCTTAAGTGAATCAGGATAGAACGCTACTGTTAAACCCCTGTCATAACTAGTCCACGACAGAGGGCACTCCAGGATGCGTCTCATTTTAGCAAAGAGGCTATCAAATGACTCAGGGAGCTATTTTATTCTCGGGTTTACAAGCTACAGCTACACAGGAACACACGGCCACTCAAGCTCGTCGCTGCGTCAAGGCCAGCTGCACACACACACACACACACGACACACGACACACGACACACAGGGCCCAGAGCATCCTCAATGCAGCCGGGAAGGCGAGACTGGGAGCGAAAAGGAGTGCGAACGGGGCTGCTCCAGCGCGCCGCGTCTGCGCAGTCACTAGGCAGTGCCTCCCTGCGGGGCGTGCTCGCATCGCCGCGCACCCTATCAGGCGGCCACAGGGAGCGCGCCCGCGGCCTCGCCCTCTCTCGTCTCCGTCCGGCCTTAGACTCCGGCTTGGAGACCTAGCGCTCCTGTCCCCGCCCCAGAATGCCCCATCCTCTGGCGCGCGTGCGCAGAGGCGGGCCGCAGGGCGAGAGGGAAGGGCGGGCGTACGTCCTTGCGTGCGTCTCAGGCAGCGCGCACGCCGGCGTGAGAGTGAACGGGGAAAAGGTGGCTCTGGCCCGGGCGGCTCGGCTTCCTGTGGCTATGTAGCTGAGCTCGGCGGCTCAGGGTCCTCCTTTGCTGCCATCGCTGCGACCTAGCGCACAGCTCCTGCTCGGGAGAGAGACTGTCCTCACGCCCGCCGCGCTCCCCCGACAGCAGAGCTTGTTCTCTCGCCCGTAGGAGCGTCCCGGCCGAGCAGCCCTGAGGGGGGAGGGGAGGCCATTTTGTCCCGACCGACTCCCCGGAACCGGGCGGAGCGGCTGGGAGAGGCGGTGGAGCCGCGGTCGCCGCCCTCGGAGGCACCAGACGCCGCCACCATCGGGGCTCCTTTGACGAAGCCGTTCGTAGGTCGCCCGCGCCCTCTCGAACCCTCTTTTTTTCCCACGCTTCCCCGGTCCTCCGGCCTGAGAACGCCCGAGTGAGGAGTTGGCCATAGTGAGAGGGACCGATCCCTTGGGGCCGCCGGCGGCGAGCGCCTGAGCCGCTCCTCCCAATGGCGAAGAAGACGTACGACCTGCTTTTCAAGCTGCTCCTGATCGGAGACTCGGGAGTGGGGAAGACATGCGTCCTTTTTCGTTTTTCGGATGATGCCTTCAATACCACCTTTATTTCCACCATAGGTAAGACCCGTGGGAGGATGGGGTACGAGCTCTAGCTGCACACCGTTTCTTGTACTCCCGACTTCTTGGCTTCCCGTAATATACGCCTTTGTTTCAGTGATTCCGATTCCAGGCGACCGACCCAAGTTGCTGTTTGAGTCGGCATCAGGCTTGCTGGGGCGGGGTCTTCCCATGCTTTCCATCCGGTCTTTTGCTCTCGGGTCTCCCACTCTGCTTAGTGCCTGCTGTTAAAAATATGCAGAATTAACAGTGTTCCAGAATCCCGTTTCTTTAAGCGACTGGACTGGCTTTTTCCATATTTGCGTGGCGTTACTAGATGTGCGATATTTGTGAGGGATTTTAGTGCTTGGGATTGAGGCAGTAGTGAACGTTTGGTAAGGGCCTGAATTTATACTTCAGGACAAAGAGAAGATTCCATATGGTCATAACTTGGAGTCAACTTGAGTGTTTGTGCGAGGAATAATTAAAGCAAATTAGAGGGGGGAAAGTGAGTTGCCCTGCGTTGACTGATCCATTGATGTGTCAAACAATTGGAGGCTCTTCGTGCTTGGGGTGGGACGCTGGCACGTTTGCCTCAACGTCGCTTTCTGAGACATCAACAAAAGCAGTAATCTAAGGGTGGTGATCAGTTTTTCTCCCCTTAAACCCGAAAGGTTGACGTTTTCCCTTCTACTTTATGCTGGAATTTACAGGAAAGTTTGCCATAGGACTTCTAATGTACTTTTACTTCATGTTTCAGAATTACTTAGCGTGGAGGTAAGAGCTAAAGATGACCTTTTTAATCGGTTTCCCGTTTAGGAAAAGAAAAGAGAAGGCTCTAGGAAAGTCCCTTTTGATTCTAGTTAGAAAATTTAGTGGCGTTAACACGAATTGTATAAAATGAATTAACTATATGAAACCTGTTTACCCCCAACACAGTAAATATCTTAAAAGACACATGGTTGCCTCTGTCACTTGAAGGCCAGCACTCAACCTTGAGACAGTGCAGTGAAACCCATTTTTAAGTGTAACTTTTGATATTTAGATGATTTAAAAAAGTAACTGCGAAAAAAAGTTAAAAAGTAACTACAATTTATTTTGAATTCTGAGAATTGTCAAAATTAAGCTGATTTCAAACGATGTGTACCATTAGCGAAATTGTTGAATGAGATTTCTTATGGCAGATATGTATCAGCTACTTAATTTATCCTTATAAAACAAATTGTACTGAAATTTAATTGGGCAAAAGTGATCATTTTAAGTGGATTTTGATTTTACTCCTTTGGGGGGGGGGGAGGATAGAAGGGACGTCATCGTAATCGTAATAATTATTTCCTGAGTATCATACTGTTCTTTTGACCTGTCATAAATTTAGTGAAACTTAGAACTTACCTCTGCCTGTGGGTTAGCACTTCCTATCATTAAGTTTGCTGTTTACTATTATACTTTTAGCTGTAGCTGGGTGGGTCAGGTGGTTAGATAGTAAAGCAAATATTTATTGAGCACCTAATGCTAGGCACTGTTTTTGGCACTGAGGATAAGCAGAGAATATAATGTACCCCTTTAGGAGCGTCTGGTGAGGACGTTAACAATGGAGTGTGGCAAGTGCTACAGTAGGGGTAAACATAAGGCGGAGGGGTGACTAGCCTAAATCGAGGAGTTTGAGTTGGCTTGCGTGGAGATGATATCTAAAATGAAGCATGAAGGACGAATAGGAATTGGACCAAAGGGGTGGGATAAGGCCTTTCTGGGAAAAGGAGCGTAGGATACGCCTGTAGTAAGATCAGGGATTTAATTCACGTGGTCATTTGTAATCTGCCATTGAAAGGGTAAGGCGGAGAGTAGGAAGCAAAGCATTAACTCCATCTACTTCACTCTTTCTGTAATGGACTCACCTAAAACCCAATCCTGTAAGATGATGACATAATCTTTTTGTGTAGTCCTTGGGAAAACATGTGGTGGTTTTGGATTAAACCTGATGGGTTGGAATCCTGGTTCTGCAGGTCACTAGTTGTGGGACTTTGGCAAGTTGCTTAACCTGTCTCCTTCAGTTTTTTCTTTAATAATAGTACCTACCACAGAGAGTAGTTGTGAGGATTTTAGGGGTCAGTGAGGGTAAATTAACTAGCATGGTGCCAAGCACACTGTAGGAGCACAGTGCATATTATCTTTATATAGAATATGTGGCCCTTCTGCTTAAGGGAGGCAGCACAGGTTACTCTGTGGATTGTATGTCCTGCACACAGTGGACAGCCAAAGATTTCAAAGTGCTCTGCTAAACAGTTCCACTTTAGATTCCAAAAAGTTTATATTTTGATATAAAAATGTTTGATGTTTGATTTTTGTTGTGTGTTGAACAGTTTGTAAACTGAGAAATGAATAAATACATAAAATTCCTGAGTATAGCTCCAACACATATATTAGCTTTGTGTGCAGTTTTAGAAGCCCGCTATTGTTTTAAACCAGTGTTGTCTGAAAGAATGTTAGCTACAAAGAATACTTTTTAGTAGCCACATTAAAAAAAAGTAAAATAATTTAATATATTTTTGCTCGTTTAATTCAAAATGTTCTGTTATGTAATCAAGGTTAAAAATCGTTGAGATATTTACATTGTTGTTCTCTAGTGTGTGTTATATTTGGAGCATATTTCAATTTAAGCACATTGCAAGTACTCAATCACGTGCGGCTTTTGGCTACCATATTGAACCGTAAGTGTCTAAATAGTCAAAACTAGCCAGTTAATTGGCTGTTGTGCAGGTGACTAGAAGTACTTCGAATGTATACTACATTTAGAACATTTAAAATTTTATCAGTTGTGTAGAGGTGTTTCTTTTTCTGTTTTGCTTTTTTTAAAAAATCTAAAACATTTTGTAATTATCAGTGATAGTGAAATTTGAGTTATTGTTATCTGATTGTTAAAACTTCCTGAGGTTTGAATAGAAGTAGGTACCTTGCAGGTGATCAAAAGGGCCCAACTGTCAATATAAGGAAAGCCCTCATTATTTCAGGCACAGTCATTTTAGTTACTTATTGATTATTGATTCTTGGAAGAAATAATTTCTGTGGACTTTTATTGCTTATATTGCTCACAGAGACTACTGTATTTAAATTTTTCTGCACATCTATATCGGAAATTATATTTATGGTCATTTATTGCAAACAGCTGCAAAACAAATGACTGGTTTGTCACACTCACTGATCTCAAAGTGAATCAAAGGGCCCTAGAATATAAGCTGCACAGGATCAGACATCTTTGTCTCTTTTCTCTTCTCTTCTCTTCTCTTCTCTTCTCTTCTCTTCTCTTCTCTTCTCTTCTCTTCTCTTCTCTTCTCTTCTCTTCTCTTCTCTTCTCTTCTCTTCTCTTTTTTGTGATAGAAGCTAAGCACCTCGAAGAGTCCCTACATTTTATGGGTGCACGACAATGATTGAAAGCAGACAGACAGGTAGTATAGTCAGGATCTTCTAATATAGAATTGGGGCTAGTTTTATTTTAATATTTTCCTTTCTACCTGCTTTCTGAGCATTATATATGTGATGTAAATTGGGATCAGATTTTACTTAAGAATATCAGCTGTTTGGCTCATAGAGTAATTTTAGGGTAAAACTGATCTTGGAAATTCAAAGATCGAGAAGTATTTGCTAAAGAGAGTTCCTGGTTTTGAATGAGCAGAATTCAGTGGTTGATTTGGCTATAACCTTGTTGTCAGTATGAGCTCAGAAAGCATTACGCTTTAGTGATATTGTAGTTACATGGATTTGTCCCAAAGCAGAAGTTTTTAGTGGGCTGTTTTACCGAATGTGCTACCTTTTGATGGTGTTAATCCTCCTTCCATCCCTAAACTTATTACTTTTTCCAAAGGCAATATTATATATATATATTTTTTGAGAAATAGCCTCTGAGCTCTGTGCAAAAAATTAAATTGGTAAAGGCTTTTTTTTTTTTTTTTTTTTTTGCCTCTAAGAGAAGTGTAATGAATGCATCCTTTTTGTTGTCTTTCTGAGTGTTTTTACCAAGCTTTTGAAGAGTAGGATGGTTCCACTAACCTGCATTTTAAAACTGGTTGATTAAGTCTAGGCCATGTCACCCTGAACGTGCCCGATTCTGTCTGATCTCAGAAGCTAAGCAGGGTCAGGCCTGGTTACTACTTGGATGGGAGACCACTGAGGAATACCAGTACTGTAGGCATTAAAAGTAAATAAAAAATAAAATAAATAAAAACTGGTTGATTAAATTGAACTGAACCCATTTTATATGGAGAGGAAATGAGCAAAACCTTGGTCATATTAAACGTGTTTGAACATTGTGGTGATGCTCAAGTAAGCTAGTGGCTCATGCTGCAGGAATGCCAGAATGCTTAAGGAATTTTTTCCATTCGACCACACATTTCTAGGATTGATTAAAAACTAGACATTTTCCCCAAGAAAATATACAGATGGCCAATAAGCATATGAAAAATGTTCGATATCACTAATCATAAGAGAAATACAAGTCAAAACCACCATGAGATGTCACTTCACACCCATCAGGATGACTGACATCAACATGAACTTTGTCATATAATTATCTGTTCAAGTCCCTGCTTTCAGTTCTTTTTGGTATATATCTAGAAGTGTAATTGCTGGATCATATGGTAATTCTATTTTTAATTTTCTGAGAAACCACCCACAGTGGCTGCATTGTTGTACATATGCACCAAGGTTTCAATATCTTCATATCATCACCAGCACTTGTTATCGCCTGTTCAGCAGCATTATTCACAATAGCCAGAAGGTGGAAACAACCCTGTCCAAGGGTTTAATGGATACACAAAATATAGCATTATTTAGCCTTAAAAAAGAAATGAAAATCTGATGTATGCTACCCACAGTGTTTGGAAACACCGTGCTAAGTGACACAGGCTAGACACAAAAGGACAAATATTGCATGAAGTCATTTATATGAGGTACCTAGAACAGACAAATTCATAAAGTAGAATAGTGGTTACCAGGGCCTGAGACTGGCACATGAGGTGTTACTGCTTAATGGGACAGATCTCATTTTGGGAAGATGAAAAGGTTGTGGAGATGGATAGTGGTGCTGGTTTCATAACGATAGGAACATAATCAGTGCCACTGAATTACACAGTTAAAAATGGTTAAAATGTACAAAAAGACAAATGTATGATTCTACTTACATGAGGTACCTGAGGTCAAAGTCATAGAAACAAAGAATGGTGGAGGGTAAAATGATAGTGACAGGAGGTGGGGTGGGGGTGGGGAGTAAGTTGTTTAATGGGTGTAGAGTTTGAATTTGGTGGGATGAAAAAATTCTGCAGAGCTGTTGCACAACAATGTTAACATACTTAACACTACTCTATACACTTAAAAATGGTGAAGGTGGTAAATTTTATGCTATGAGGTCCTTTTTTACAATATAAAAAATGGTTTAAATGGTAAATTTTGTCATGTATATCTAAAGGGAAACCCAACACCCAAATAAAAACTTTAACACTTAACCCAGCTCTCTAAAAGAGGATTTGAACACAGATTTGATCCCTATTTCACATGATGGGTATGGTTAACCAGAGATCATTGATTGAGTCAAGAGGATCCCTTATAGTACTTTCCCATGCTTTAGTATCACTATTCTGCACTTTTATATTGAAGGCAAGTTTGTCTTTTTGTTATGTATCTACATAGAACTTCTTGGAATGTTAGAATCACGGGGTTTTAATGCTGGAAAAATCCCTACAATGAATTTTAAGAGTCAGGAAACAGACCGGGAAGGGGAAGTAATTTGCAAAATATTATATGGCTAATTAGTGAAAGACTTTTGACTAGAATCCAGATCCAATCCTATTCATAGCTGTGTTTTCCATTCTAAGAATTTCATTGTTTTATTTGGGAAAAAAATGATGGAGTGATTATCCGCATCAATTTCAGTTTGAAAAGCGGAGTTGCAGTATTTTTCGTTGTTTTTATTTTGACAGAAGTAGTGAAATAACAAGTCAGCACCAAATATTAAGATGTTTGTTCAGGTTACCTGTTCTTTGTGTAATGTAGCAGAGCTGAGCTGATAATTTTAGGAATAATTACTTTTTTTCAAGAATTATGGTGTATGATATACAAGATGTGGCAAAGGAAATACTGATATTCCTGTTTGGTTTGTAAAAAGGAAAGTATTATAGGAAAATTAGTGGCAGTCTGCTTCAACTTTTAAAAGTACACGGTTGTCTAGTTAGTGCTGTGGTAGCATCTATGGTGAACAGAGAAGTAGGGACTTGTTGAGAGAGTTAATTTACAATCATTATGTAGCACAAATTAAATTGTGTTATTAGCTAAAGAGCTGCATGAGATAGCTGCTTATGGAGGTAGTTAAGTCAGTCATAAAGGGAAAGTTTAAAGTTGCTACACAAGATGTTGAGGTTAATAGAACATTGTCTGAACCCATTAAACTGATAAAAGTATTTGAATCCATAAAACTGATAATAAGCCTTGTACAAGTCATGGATTTGCTTCCTTCAAATAGAAGAATATGGGGGATTAAGGGAATAATTTGGATTGTAAGAAAATTTGAAAGATGACTAGGATAAAATTTTAGTGAAGGAAACTTGTCTGAAGGGAAATCTGAAATGAGAAAAAATTTTTTTTTGGTGACAGTGCCTTATAATTGGGGTTACAAGCAAAAATGATTACTTGATGTTTATCCTTCTTCCCAGTGGAAAAATAATAGATTTTTAAGGAAAATGGTAACTGGTAATGGAACATTAAGTTTCCAGTATGACCTATAAACAGAGCATCCAAGATTGTAAAACATTAGAAAATGGAAAAAGTATTATTCCAAAAAGTACAACGTATCAAAATCAGAACTGAGGACAATGTTCATTTGTTTTTTTCATATCAATAGCAATGCTTATGCAGACTTTTTTAATTGAAATTTTTATTAAGGCGATTGTAGATTCACATGCAGTTGTAAAAAAAATCATACAGAGGGATCCCTTGTACACTTTGCCTGGTTCCTCTCAATGGTAACATTTTGTGAAACTAATATAGTATCACAACTAGGATATTGATGTCTCTGGCAGTGTACCATTCTTACATTCAGATTTCCCCAGTTTTACTTAAACTCAGTGTGTGTGTGTGTGTGTATATTCAGTTCTCTACAGTTTTATCACAGGTGTATTCATGTACAGTCAAGATGCTGAACAGTTCCCTTATAACTATACCCCTTTCCTTCACTCCCCTCATTCTCCCCTCCAAAAATTTGTCCTCCATTTATAAAATGTGTCATTTTACAAATGTAAATGAAATCATACAGGATGTAATCTTTTGAGATCGGTTTTTACTCAGAGTAATTCCCTGGAGATTCATCCAAGTAGTTATTTTTTATTGTTGAGTAGTGTTCCATGATTTGCATTCACCTCAGTTTAACCATTCCCATGTTTAAGAACATCTGGACTGGTTCCAGTTTTTATAAAGCTGCTATGAATATTTGTGTATAGGTATTTCTGTGATTATAAGTTCATTTCTTTGGGTTCAATGCCCAGCAGTACAATTACTGGGTCATACTGTCATTGCATGTTTAATTTTATAAGAAACTCTCAAACAAACTGTTTCCAGAGTGGCTGTACTCTTTTACATTCCTGCCAGCAGCGTGTGAGTGATTTAATTTCTCTGCAGTCCTCACCAGCATTTGTTGGTATTCCTATTTTGTTTTTTAGCTGTTCTGGTAAATGTGTAGTGATAATCTCATTGTGGTTTTAATTTGCATTTCCCTGATGGCCAGAGGTGTTGAAAAATCTTTTTATGCCTTTATTTGCTATCTGTATATATTCTGGTGAAATGTCTGTCTGTTTGTGTTAGTTGCCCGTTTTTTAATTATATTTTAGTGTTGAGTATTGAGAGTTCTTCATTCACTTCAGATAAGAATTCTTCGTTGGATATGTGGTTTACACATATTTTCTCCCAGTCGATATCTTGTCTTTTTTTCTTCACATGGGCTTTTATGAAGCAAAAGTTTTAAATTTTGATGACGTCTTACTTATTTTTCTTTTTATGTATTATGCTTTTAGTATATAAGAACTCTGTGTAGTCCTGGATTCTGAAGATTTTTTTTTTCCCTAAAAGTTTTATACTTTTTATGTTTGACATCCAAGTCTATGGTCTATTTTGAGTTAATTTTTGTATATGGCAGGCTTTTAAAAAATAATTTGTACTGTGCTTTCTCAACCATTTAAAAAATGTTTATCAGTGATATATACACATACTTGAAATAGAATATTGCTAAAAGATTTATAATAACAAAAAAGCAGTCTCTTGTCATATCCCCTCCCCACCCCCAGTCCTGCTCTTCAGAGGCATCCTATAGCTCTTTGTTCTGTTACATACCTCTGTAGTTTCAAAGGATATGCTTATACAGCCAGCTCTTGTGTCATTAATATTAGATGAGAATTTTAACCTTTTATAATCTCATTCCACTATCCTAACTTTTTATTAAATTAATATCCAGTGGTTACATTAATATAATATACCCATGTAAATATTCTGTCAAGCCAAAATAGTCCAACTGTTTTCCTTTTCTCTGAAGTTAAAAATTCCATGTATTTGATTAACTTTTTTTTTTTTTTTTTTTACCTATTGTCAGATCTTTCTGCATCCTCTGACAAGCTCTCAGAATGATACTCTACACCATCAAACCTGTGTAGAAATCAGAGAGATGTCCCTGCTCCGGCCCCCACCTCCCCAATCTTTTCTCTGATGGATTGGTTATTACCTAGGCCAGTTGCACAGCTACTGCCTTGGGAATTCCCTTGGCCTTTCTCTTGTGTGTGATACTGTTTTTGGTTTACTGTCTTAGAACTTATCCTCTGATAGCTTCTTGCAAAAAGGGTGCATGGCAAAGGAAATTCTTTGAAATGTTCCATGTTTGGCGGTGTCTTAATTCTTCCCTTTCACTCATTTGAAAGCTTTACAGGGCGTAGGATTCTAGGCTGAAACAGTTTTCCCATAGGATTTCGAAAGAATTACTTTATTGTCTTCTAGCTCTTGATGTTACTGGCAAGTTCAATACTGTTCTCATTTCTCTTATCCATTTTTGTGGCACAGTTTGTCTCTGGAAGTTTTTAGATTTTTCAATTTATTTGAATTCCTAGTAACATTTTACAATGATGTACCTTAGTGAGTGGGTCTTTTATTCATTTATTTTTTTATAATTCCGTTATTCTGGATACTTGGTGGGCTTTTTCAGGTCCTTCTTGAAGCTTGTTTTTTACCCCTATAATTTTCTTCCGTATAGTTGCTTTTTTAAATTGAGTATTGGATATCCTGGAATGTTTGTGTAATTTTGTAATTTTCTATTTTCTAGCTTTGTTAATTTGTTGGCCTTTCTAGGATTGACTTTATATTTTCTATTGAAGGTTTCGTTTCAGCCGTCATGTTTTTAAAGTCGCTTTTTCTTGTTTATTACTTAAAATTCGTTTTTTAAAGCATTATCTTCCTGTTTCATGAATACACAGTATCTTTTCTTAGAAGATAGCTTGTTTGACTTTTTTTTCTATTTCGTGTCAAGTTTTTTATGGTGCCCCCACCTCCATTTGTTTATTCTGTATTTTAGAGGACTTCCTCAAATGATTGATGATTTCATGATGTGCATTCATAATTAAGAATAGGTCATTAAAAAGACATTTGCAAGCTCTGTAAGCATGGGCAGGGCTTTTAAATCTCCCTATTTTTAGTCATATCCCCAAACTCCATAGAGCCTCTTTTTCCTGAATTAAAAGTGTGTCTGTTTCAGATTTTCTAGAGAATAAACCTTTAGACTCCTGCTAGGTCGTGAGGCGTGGTACTATCTAGCTACATGAGATGGAATTTAGGTCTCATTATATAAACCTTTCATCAGGCCCTCACTTTCTGCTTGGTACCTGACACCTCCTATTGCTAAACATTTCCAGGGTTCTGAGAGACATGAATTGGCTTCCTCCTCATTGGTATCTTCAGTGGGCCCTGAAGTAACTGAGTTTCTTTATCTACAGCTGTTGTGGTTAGAGTTACAGTGTCTATTCATTCAAGTAAAGGTAGAATTTATTTACATTTTTTGTTTTCTGTATTGTTTTGGGATGACTTGGAGAGAAGGGGTCATTGGAGGTCTTTCTTCATTATCTTAATTGGAATTTGAAGTAACTTTTTTAATTCCACTTTTTAGTTCTTCACATCCAGTAGAATTAGGGATGAATGATATTTTGCAGCTGCTTTTATACATACCCAGTTCATCCTCAAAACATTGATGTGTTTTGATGTTTGGAGTACTCAAACGAATGTGGTAGGGAATCAGAGCAGTCCACTATTATTCAGAACAGTGTCATTTAAAGGAAACAGCTTTAATTTAGGCGGATAATTGGCTACTTTACTTGGGGGAAAAGGAGTATTTTTGCTTTTTGACAAAGTATGACTATAGTCTTAAGTTTCAGTCTTATGCTCTTAAATATATACTATTTTATAGGATACTGAACAGCACATGATTCAGCAAATTCATAATCTGTCAGGATTGCTATGAGTCCCATGTATTACAGCACTTGGCATTGAAGATAAGGTAATCTCACTGGACTGTTTTTACTAGTTTGAAACATAGTAAACATTTGTACTTATGAAGTGGGAGTATAAAGTTTGTCTACCTTTTTATATATTCTTAGTCTTACAAAATATCTTTGCCTTCCTTAAGTTAGATGTTAATGGATAAATGGGAATTTAAAAAAATACAGTAATGTCATTTTACATATTTTTGTGTGTGGGGATATACACACACACACACACATACATACATACATACACACATGCATACACACACACACTCAGCATAAACTGGTAAGAGTGCTATGGAAGGTAAATATATCAAAATAATTGTTCAAACATAAGCTCTTTGCCTAAGTGAATGAGAGTTCTAAAAATGTTTCTTTTGAAAAATTGCAAACATACAGAAAAAAATACTTATTACAATGAATCCCCTTGTATCCTTCCTCTAGATTCACCAGTTGTCAATATTTTGCTGTTTGCTTTTATGTCTCTTAATTTTGTGTATGATGATGCAGTGTCCGATTCAAAATAGATTAAAAATCTGTATTTTAAGGGGATCATAGTTATTTTAAAAAGCAAACTAGGAAATTAAGCTATAAGCCTTTACATTGTTATTTATTTTAAAAAATGAGCTTTTACAATGTGTGAGGCACTGTGATCACCAGGGATGCAGCGATGAGTAGTATAGACTTAGTTATTCTTTTAAGACACCTTATTTTTCTGTTTTATCTTGCACAGTTATGGTTGCTATACCTCAAAAAGGATGTCAAGTTTTAAACGACCATTTAGTAACACTACATTATCTAGAGAGTAGTTTTCCATCAGTCTCTAAATACAGTTTAGACCAAAACAAATCATATATTTACAAGTCCCCTAAATTAAAGCCACATATAATACTTGGTGTTTCCTTAGTGCCATACTGGCTTTTTTTTTTTCCCCATTAAAATTATTCTGGTTTCAAATGTGCAATTCTATAACACATCATTTGTATATTGCATTGTGTGTTCACCACTCAAAGTCAGATCTCCTTTTGTTACCATATGTTTGATCCCTTTACCCTTATCTACCTCCCCACCTTGCCAACTTTGATTTTTTAACCCATTTTTCTTAAGCCCAAAGCTGTTGAGAAACAGCAGACTTTTGCTGTTATCCAGGTAACATGTCCAGCCAGTGGAAAATGATACCAGATAGACATTTAGGGAGGAGACCTGAGAACTAAAATTAAAATTAAAGATTATATTACTATACCATACAGTTACAGGTTTATGAATTGGTGATTATATTATCAGCGATAATAAATTCTTTTGTCTTCAGTAGTCTCTGTTAAAGTAGAAAGTTTAATATATTTTGCAGACAAAAAATGACTTAGTGCCATATGTATAATCAGACTTTAACTTTAGTGAAATAGTTTTCCCACAAGATACTGGGTAAATTTTTTTTTAACCAAAATGACTTCTTACAGTCAAATATTTTTTAAATTGGGTTGCATCAATGGAAAAGTAAAGCCCGAGGATGAATATAGAAACAGAAAATGTGAGCCTGGATAAGGTAAACTTAAGACTTATTCGCCCATTCTCAAATACTATGATTGTTGGAGAGCTATCCTTTGATATTGCGAATGAACCAGTTTTTAGGATAAATAGAAGGATTTTTTCCATACTGAATAATACCTTTAAAGAAGTAATCTCTCTATTTTAAATGATCCAAAAAGGGTCTACACAGATGTGTAAATGTAAGAGCCTTTAATAGTATCTTAATAAAATTGGCTTTTACCTAAACTTTAAGGTGGACTTCCAGGAGGTCAGCCATGCTCTTAATATGCCTCCCTAAAGTATAGTGGGCTCTTCAGATCAGATAGGATTTGGCAATTTGTATTTCTCTATACAATAATAATCTAATAAAAATGTTCAATAGTAATATCTAACATAGGTAACTATAAATTAAGCAACATATGGACTGTTTATTTTGTGAGGCTGGTTGTGACTCATGGTTAATGTGTAATGGAATACAAATAATTTCATTGATAAATTCAAGTGTAAATAATTTTTTTTACTCTATACTTAATAGGACTTTCCCTCTTTAATTTCTCTGAAAAATTTTCCTTATTGAGATGTTTTTATCTGTAGGTGCCACAAATTAACAGAATTTTTCTTTTTAATACAAGTTATTTTAAACTTCTTTAATTTTCAACACGTTTCTCAAGCTGATTTTGATCTTTTTCTAGGTTATGCATTTTTAGCAGACACTGTTTGAGACATTGGCGATGAGACAGTATATGTATATATGAATACTTTTACCCTTTGCCTTAGGTTACAGTCTCTCCGCTTAATGATTTCCAGCTCCAGCAGTGATTTGAGTAACATCTCCATCTTTGACATTCTATCTACCCTTGAAAACTTTAGTCCCATGAAAATATTCCTGCCAAATGGACTATTTCTTCAAATATTTTGCCTTTTTCCTGATCTTCTACTGAATTTTAGTACATTTACTATGTTTAAAATTGTTAAGATGGGTGAGAATTTTTTAGGGAACTGTATTCTCAAGTAGTTTATTTTATCATATTTTAGGTGAATTCATTTCTTGATCGATGAGAATGCGACTGGAAAGAAAGAATTGTAAAAGTTTTAATATTAAAGAAAACATTATAGCTAATTTAATTCAAGAGTAAATCATTTAAAATTTTAAGTTCGTTCTTGACTTTTCTATAAAACACATCTTCCTAAAAGCAGTGGTGTGCCTCTTTGGTATTACATGATCATCTGTTTTGTAGATTTTGAAATGTGCCATAGAATAAATAGTTTTACAGCTCGACTTGTCTTCCTTGCTATTTGTCAGTTACATTTTCTCACACAACTGCCACAGGATGCTTAAGTGGATGATTTGCTTTTAGGCAGAGTTTGGCCTTTTCCAACCATTGTGAAATTTGGACAGTCTATGGTGGGTTGATTTTCTTTAAAGATTATAAAAAATGATCCATTTTTTGAAGTGTATACTGAAGACATTGGTTTCCAAAGTGTGGATCTCTTAACAGCAATACCAGCATTACCAGGAAATGATGGAAATGCAAGTTCTCATACTTCATCTCTGATCTGTTGAATCAGAAACTTTTTGGGTAGGGCTTAGCCATCTGTGTTTTGACAGAACCCTCCAATTGATTTTGATACAAGCTAAAATTTGAGAATCAAGACTGTATATTAAATAAATACATCGCAGAAATAGTTGTGCTTTGCTTTTTTTTCTTACTCCATAATGTATTTTGGAGATCATTCCTCATCAGTGTTAAATAGTTTCTTCATTTTTTAAAACTGCTTCATTGTGTTTCATCAGATGTATCACAATTTAGTCAACCAGTCCCCTGTTTATCGACATTTTTGGATCTGGACTGTCAAGTGTTTAGAAACTATGTGGTGCCAGCTGTGAAGGGCCTTATATACGTACTTGTACTTTATCCTATAGATGGAGTGGTGAATGGAATGTTCAGATCTGTGCCACGTTCGGAATGTTCTGATGCTGCTACTGGCTTGGTGAATTGGTGCCATTAATTTAGGGAATACGAGAGTAGGAGCGGGCATGATAGTAAGTTTCTGAGTTGGGATATGTGCCTGTAGGATATCTAGGCTAATGTGTCCAGTAGACATTTTTATCCCTCTGGGAGGTAAGGACTGGAATCTAGTCTGGAGAAATTAAAGCAGTTGAAGTCATAGTGGTTTCAGTGAGCATAGAGTGAAAAGAGAAGACCTCAAGAAACTAAGGAATACCAGTGTTTAAGTGTAGACAGGATAGGAATCCAGCAAAGAAATTAAGAAATAATGGCCAGAGTGAGGGTGGCGGTGGGGGTATAGTGAAAAGAACGTGGATTAATTAATAGCTGCGTTGCCACTGTTTGACTTCAGGCAGGTTTTAAAATCTGTCTGAACCTTTACACGGAGGCTGATGCCTACCTTGCAGAATTGATTAGGTTAAATGGAATAATGTGACAGCTAGTACAGGGCCAGGACCAGAATAGGCATTCACTCAGATATTTGTTAAAACCAAAATCCTTGGAGTTATCTTTGATGCCTGTCTCGCATCCCTCATCAGCAGATTCTTTTGGCTCTACTTTATGAATCTCCTACTATTTCTACTGCTACCCTTGTGGTCCATGACATCATCGTGTTGCCTAGATTATTACAGAAACTTTGTAAGTGGTTTTTCTGTTTCCTTTCTTCTACAGTTCCTTCTTGACAGGACACCTACAGTAACTCAATTATGATATAGCATTCTTCTGCTCAGGACCTTCCAGTGGCTTTTCATCTCAGGAATAGCAAAGAAGAAGAACAATATTACTTATTCTCCTGATACATATTTGCTCTTGTCTTCTGTTCCTAAGTCACATTACTTTGTCCACTTTTCAGTATTTTAGCTGTCTTACTGTTCTTTGAACTTGGCAAGCATACTCCTACATCAGGGCCTTTGCATTTATTCTCTGTCTTCAGCCACTTTCCTTAGGTAATGGCATGGTTTATTCTGTCACTTCTTCCAAGTGTGCCCAAGTATTTTATCAGTGACATCTTCCCTGTTCACATTACCTGCTTTCTGTACTTCTCCATAGTATTATATCTTTTGATACGCTCTATATTTACTTGTTTTGTTAATTATCTCACACCTTTAGAATGTGATCTGCATGAAGGTAGGGATGTCTGTTTGCTTCTGTGTCTCTGGCACCAGGAACAACGCCTGTAAGTTCTCACGTTATTTGAAAGAACAAAATAGTCATTTGTTTTTGGCATAGCTTTTTTTTTTTTAGTTTGGTAGGAGTATTGTTTTTACCATGACACTCTATTCCACTAGAATTTTGTTTTTACATTATCACTAAAAGAAAAAATTTGTTTTCAATGGTATATATATTTTTAACTGAATTTGCAGGAACATTCACAGTAATATCTATCAGATATTTCACCTTCAACAAAATAAACTTCCAAAGACTTTATTTTGATCCATGAATTAGATGAAAGAAACCGTGTTATAATTAATGGGGAGATCGTTTCTCTGTTTCATACGGTATCAACATGCTATTGATATACTTGCATCAGTTATCTCCTTGTGAAGTTCTGCTAATGAAATCAACAGATTAATTATCCAATTTTTTTTGAGTGCACAGGAAAACTGAATTGAAAAAATGAAAAATTAATTTAGGAGAGCACTCAGTTAATTAAAGTTATGCTTTACGGAATGTTTTGTAAGGGCATTTTTTTGCAGCCATGTGTGTTATTTTCATTTTTAAACACAGCTTTACAGTAACTATGTTTTGAATTAACTGCTGATGCTGCTTCAGATTTGTTTCTTCATATCAGTATTATCAGTTTAAACAAGCTTTCTGAGTGAATGGCCACCTCAAAGGCTTATTGCAAAATACATAGATTACAGATATACACTAAAGTGGTAAAATCACTGTAGCAAAAGCATTTATGTATTTCTGTATACTCTGAAAAGACTGCTCATACACATTTCATGTATACATATAATTTTTTGTGTTCCTGTTTATCCCACTAATTGGTAGCCTGATGGCTTCTTGCATCTTGTGGCTTCAACCTCAAGCATTCTCCTCTCTGCATGTTTTAAGGCCAGAGGAGTTGAAGAGGAGGTGTTTGCCAGATCATACAGAGTCTGGTAGTTAGTTCATGCTAAGGATTCGAATTCATCGAAGGTTTGTGCAAGGATGTGATGTATTTAAATTTTAAAAAGGTGATTGGCCCAGATAATGTGCAGAATGGATTAAAGTTGGAATTTTCTAGTTAAAGACTTAATCCAAAGATGTATTTAAATTATAATATGCATATTGAGTGATTGAATCTTTAAGGAACATGAAAGATTATATATGAAAGGACCTATTAGTGATTGTGACAATAAGCCTCTATTTTTTTCCTGGAAATGGTCTTTTAGTGCCAAATATAATAGAATATTGAGCCAGGGACAGGGTTCTAATCAGTCAGTTTGCTTTTTGAGCTTGAAGAAGTCATTTAACCTCTGAGCCTCTTTCTAATCTGCAAATTGGGCATGTTAGAGAAATGTGTGTTTAACCTAATTGTGTTAATCACTTTAGTTAATGTATGGGCTGCGTGAGTCTTGCTGAGTCATTTTCTCAGATGTGTGGGCAAGGCTTATTATTTTTAATAAAAGTTTTTTTTTTTTTGCAGAGCAGTTAGTATATCAGTTCATGCAGCTGCTTCATTGAGGAGGGAAATATTGCACTATAGCCAGAGAATGGGACTAATAATGTATCTCCCTGCATTTTAGTAGAAGTAGGAAATTGAAAATTTCTGATTTGCTTTATGCCTCTCTATGATGTCTTATATTTAATTTTTTTTTTCATCTGGTGATACATTCTGATTGCCTAATATAGCCTCTTTTCCTTCTAAACAGCACTGAGACGCTTTGGTATTTTTATGCCCCCAAAGCTGGCTTTAATAGAGGTGGTCTTAATTTCTGCGGTAGAACCCTGGTTGAAGCTAGTAGTCCTGCCACCGGATAGGACTACTAATAACTAGAGGCCCCTACCTCTAGTTATCAGTAAAACTACATCTTTGCTGCTGTAGTTGAAAAAAAGTAATCCTGATTGTCTCAGAAGTAATACTGGATTGCAGTGTTCCTGAGAATTTACATACCTATGTTTTTCTGTTAAGTTAAACTTTTTGAGGCATGTCTCAAAGATACTAATGTCTTAAATAGCTAGCAAGGCACTTAGAAAACAAATTTTTCAAATAGTTTTGATGGTAACAGTCTTGGTTTTGGGGCACTGTATGTACTGCTGTATGTCAGTTCTAGATTTATCTGTACTCTGCATTGTCTGTTACCTTGAGCTATAATGGATGTATAGCTGCAAGTATTGTATTAGAACTTGGTTTGAGGGATTGTGCTCCTTGGACTTGAAGTTATGCATCTTTGGCTTTATCGTGGGTGTTGGCTTTCTTGGCTTCAAGTTTCTCTTTTATGAGTTTGGCTTCCTGGCTTTTTTACAGAGTAGAGGACTTGCTTTTGGCTCTTCTGGGAAGTTCAGAAATTGGAGCTTGCTCCAGAGGGATAGGCTGTAGAGCTCAAAAGGAAATGATGAGAAAGACTAGATTAAATAAAATTGCAATTTGAGCAAAACAGTATTAAACCTGGTTTTATCATTTTTTTTTACCTGTTTTAAAACAGTTATTTAAATTTTCACAACCACTTAAATAAAGTGACCATCTTTTTGAACCTTGGGTTTTTTTTTTCTTCTTGAAATTGATATTTGTTTGTTTCATAATATAGTTTAGGAAAAATTTTATAGTACTTCTACTTCCTTAAGAGCCTTGTACAGTGGTGTGAAGAAGGCAAGGTAGGTAACTGTTATTACAGGTGAGGAAGGAAGCTTTGGAATTAGAATCAGTTGGGTTTATTGGCTCCACCTCAATTTTCTCATCTGTTTAAAAGAACTTCTTTAAGATTGTTGCAAGGAGCAGATGAAATACATATTGGAAGTGCCCCACACATTGTATGGCATGTGAGTTCTTAACATATGTTAAGTGTACCTCTGTGGGTCTCAAAATTTTTATCTCCACAGACCCACCTTGGGATCTTTTTTGACCAGAAAGTCAAAACTATTTTCATATTAATTCTTTGATGTTATTTGCCGTATTTTTCACCATGTTGACACTTAAACTGGTGGTACAGATGCAGTGCTGCATAAAATTGCTGACCTCAGGATGAATCAAGACAGTCGCACCGATCAAGACATTACTGTATTCTTCACCACCATGGACTCACAGGAAAAAAAACTTAATCTCATTTAAGAATGTCTTTAATGAAGCAGAAATAAAATTTAATTTTATTAAATCTTGAGCCCACATCTTTTTTCAGTGTGAAAAAAGAAGTAAATGTAAAATATTTCTGCCTCTTTCTGAGACAGTGATGGTTGTCTCAAGGAAAAGCACTTGTGCAATTGTTTGAATTGGCCATCTTTTTCGTGGAACACCGTTTATCTTTGAAAGAACAACTGGCACATAATGAGTATTCAAACTCAAGTATTTGGCAGACACTTACTCAAATGAATGGAATTTGTTGCCATTTATAAATTCATGCTTTCAAATGAAAATTAGGATTTTGGAAAACTTTGGTCTACCCCCATGAGCTTGACAACTTTCCAATACTTAGAGATTCTCCTGATGTTCATGGTGATATGAATGAAAATAATTTTTTTCATATTGTGTAATGAAATGTGTCAACATTTGAAAGGACTATGTAGTTTAGTGAACCAATATTTTCCAGATGACTAATAAATAATGTTAAAAAATTGTGCATGGATAAAAAGACCCACGTAAATGTAGAGTAACTGATGATTTTAATGTAATAGAGTATTGAAAAATTCACTGACGCAGTTTCAGATTCCACATTGCAACTAATCTTTAAGAAAGTATAACTTGTTGAGTTTTATAATGTCAGAAAGAGTAGAATTAGCTGAATAGGCTCTTAAAATGTTCTTCCCTTCCCAACTACCTCTCTATATGCAACTTGACTTTCTTAATATACTTCCTATTCTTCATGTTTCAAATAAAACAGCATATTGCAATAGACTGAATGCAGAAGCAGATATGAAAAACCAGTTGTCTGTTAAGTTGAATATTAAAGTTACAAAACTATAAAATCAATCCACTCTTCTCAGTAAGCTTATTTTTATTTTGGAAAATATAGTTATTTTTTATAAAATATTTTTATAGGCCTATTAATTTAAAATACATTAATGTTTTTAAATTTTCTTAGTTTTAATGTCTAGTATACTAAATATAAATTGACATGGCCCACATAAACAAAAGCTCGTTGGGATTCTCAGTAATTTTAGGAGTATAAAGGAGTCCTCAGAACAAAAAGTTTGAGAACTGGTAGTATACCTCTTTCATCGTTTCTATGGTCCCTACTAACTTAGTTTATAGTCTAGTATGAAAGACTCACACAAATGAAAAGTGAAATGTTAGGATCATATATGAAATAATGGTACTGAAGAAAAGTCATTTAAAGGGAATCCATTCAAAACAGTAAACAAATTTTCTTAGCAAATAATGGAAAACAGGTATGTCGAGGACTTGCCGAGAAGTGAAATTAAAATTTATGAAAACAAGTTTTATCTTGTATTTGACAAAGTTTGGATTATAGTTTTAATTCTTGGTTACTTTATAGCACTGAAAGAACCTTCTGTTGAGTTGGCATACTTTTTCTGACAAAATTGTATAAATAAGATCCTTTAATCTTACTTTTGACTTTTATAGTGTGAACATAAAAAAATCATTTAAAATATATTTAAAATCTTATTCATTTTTAAGGGACTCTTAATCTTAAGAGTAAGATATAATTTTAATTTTAAGCCCCCTTGTGCTGTGTCATCCTTATCAAAATTATTTGTTTCTCTAGTCATTCCTTATTTGTCAGTGGCTTAGCAGTTCTGTCATTTTTCACTGCATCTTTTGCTGGATTTTCAGTCTCTCTTTGTAGTTAAGTTTACCCTGTGTTATTGGAACTATTTGCTAAGAGACATACCAACAGCGTTCAAATTCCACTGCGTTGGAATGAGATGGTGTCGCGCTTTGGCTGGCAGTGTCCTAAGTGCAGCAGTGCAGCTTTAACTTGTTTAAACAGATATTCTGTCGTTTGGTAAATAAGATATAGAGTTGCTTGAAAGGAATTTTGAGTTTTGTTTTGTTTTGTTTTAAGATAAAAGGGAAAACAAAACCTGAGCTGAAAGCTAGAGGTGAGGAGGAAGTAAAGGTTTGTGGAAGTCAATTAAATTAGCAGGAATTTAAAGTGGTTGCGTTTTATTGAATACAGGATAAACTAATGCCATTGCAAAGTATTATTCTGATGTAAAAGTATTGTGACCAAATGACAGGTTGTCATGATATTATGTGGAGAGTAAGCATTATGTATGCATTAATAAATTTGAAACAGTTAATCAACAAATCCTTGATTCTGAAGATTTGGTGGCCTTTAGAGATAGTATAATGAACTCATTTTATGACTATTTAGAAAAACTTTTATTATGTGACAAGTTGTAAATATCCATAGAAGAGAAAGAGAGGTGGAAAGCAAACAAAGGGTTAGGAGGTAACTGAGCAAATTCTGGGAAAATTGAGTAGAGAGTTGCTGACCTGAGAGTCTTGCTGCCGCCTGGGATACATTTTGGGCTGGAACGAGGAGTAAAAGATAAGAGCAGGCCAAAAGGAGGATGGATAGTTTGACTCACTATTGGCAAAACATTAGACTGGCACAAGGCCGAAATTGAGTAACTAGAGTAGTATTCAGAACCAATTTAATAGCTTTATTGAGAGCTTTTTTATCCTAGGCTTTCCACACATGGTCTCATTTAATCCTCATAACATAAAGGAAATGGAAATGATAATTCCTACTGCTGATGGCGGAAACAGAGGTAAACCTAGAGAGGTTAAGATTTCACTCAAATGCAGCAGCTAGTGTGTGACAGAACCGGAGACCGTGTTTTTCTGCATCCTTTTAATTACTGTGTTCCACAGTGCCTTTCTTAATTCTTAAAGTAAATTCACTGTCAGTCAGCACTGTACTTATATTTGCCTGTTGATGTATAGCTTTGTAGGGATCAAGGTAGTTCTTTGAGGCAGGGTTACTTTTGATGCTATGGTGCCGAATAAGGATATAAGGAGATACTGCCTGTTCTGGAGACACCACCTTCTGGAAGACACCTCCAAAGTTTTGAGTAATGAAAGTGACAGCAACAGCAGCAAAATGGTGTTTTATCACAGAATCTACTTGCTTGATCCTTTGGCATGAAAAAGTTTCTCCTTTTTTTTTTTTTTTTTTCAATGCATTCTACAAAGCATATAAAGAGAGTTTGGGCATAGAAGAAATAGAGGAAATTCATTACAGACTCAAGGAATTAACTACACATGCAAATTTAAAATTACCTCTGGAAATATATGACTCCAACAAAATAATCTTATGACTTCTGTGAAATAAAGTAAATCTAATTAATTTCTACTACACTAATTTTGAATTCAAAATAGTTAAAACATAGTGTGATTGTGTTTTACATTTTCATCAGAGCTTTCGATTCCTCACATATCTCATGAGATGCAAATGTAAATTGGTTATATTTTTTCAGTTTCACAAAATTGAATAGGTGGCAAAAGGCAAATACCAAATAAATATTTATAATGCAATTACAAATATAGGTGTTAAAGAAAACTTTAAATTTTCAAAGAAGAAAATTTATTCTGTCAGGGTAAGAAAAGGCAATCACATCTTTTGTGCATAGAGAAACGTGTTAATTCTCTGTTTTTGTGGTGGTGGTTTTTTTGCTTTTATGCTCTTGTCTAGTAACTGGTATTGTGGAATTCATCAGATTTCCCAGCTGTCTTCTCTAACAGTATTACTTCTGAGAACCTTAATGATCTTAGGAATTAGAGGAGTGTCTGTAAAATCAGTGCAAAACAAATAAGACTTTCTTCATCTTGACTTATACCTATAGATTCAGCAGTTCTTGGGCTTTATTATATATTACTACTATGTGATGTCAGCTTCTTTTGTTTACTTAAATGAAATTATTTTTTGTTAGAGTGACTTGTCATTCGTAGTGTAATTTTAATGTAGTATAATACATAGGTACTTCAGAATAGAACAGTTACATTGCTTTTCAGAAGTCTACAAATGGGATACAGGAGCAATATACAATAATCAAATGTATTTCTAAGACTAGCAGTGAAACATCCAAAAATGAAATTAAAACAATAATTCCATTTACTATATCATAAAAAAAAAGACTTGATGTTTAGGAATAAATTTAACAAAAGAAGTGCAGGATTTACATACTGAAAACTTTGTTAAAGAGATTAAAGAAGATTTAAGTAAATGGAAAGCTATCCAGTGTTCATGGATCAAAAAGGAAGATAGAAGTACTACCCAAATTGATCTACAGATTCAGTGCAATTCCTATCAAAATCCGAGCTAGCTTATTTGCAGAAGTTGGTAAGTGGCTTCTAAGATTCATATGGAATTTAAGAGGACCCAGAATAGCCAAAATAATCTTGAAAAAGAAGCCCAAAGTTAGAAGACACACTACCTGATTTCAAAACTTACAGGAAAGCTACATTAATCAAGACAGTGTGATATTAGCATAAAAATAGATACACAGATCAGTAGAACAGACTTGAAAATCCAGAAATAAATCCTTAGAATTCTGGTCAATTGATTTTTGATAATTAAATATCAAGCACTCCAAAATGCTGTTTTTTCTATTTACTCTTCTGTCTCTATCCTCTCAACTTCAATGTATTATTTAATGAATAGGTATTTATTGCTAAGTATGTAGGACTAAGGTGATTTCTGAGGTGATATTTATTAACATACATCTGGCCTGACAGGGCTGGCTTGTACTATAAGAACCAGTAACCTAGGAAAATGCTAGTTTTTAATAGCAGTTAGAGACGAATGAGTAGGTATGTATGTGAAATCCAGTAGTCCCTCCTTATCCATGGTTTTGCTTTCTTCAGTTTTAGTTACCTGTAGTCAGCCTTGATCTGAAAACATTAAATGGAAAATTCAGAAATAAACAGTTCATAAGTTTTAAATCATGCGCCATTTTGAGTAGTATGACAAAATCTCACTATTTCCCATCCTGCCCCATCCTGCCAGGGCATTGAATCATCGTTTTGTTCAGAGATCAGCGCTGCCATTTAGTCACTTAGTAGCCATTGGTAGCCATCTCAGTTAGCAGATAGACTGCTGCTGTATCGCAGTGCTTGTGTTCAAGCAACCCATATTTTACTTAATTTCTCCAAAGTGCAAGAGTGTAGTGATGTTGGCCATTCTGATTTGGCAAAGAAAAGCTTCAAAGGGAAAGTACTCCTTTATTTTTCCTTTAAGTGAAAAAAGGAAAGTTGATTTAATAAGGAAACAAAAAAATCATATGCCGAGGTTTCTAATTTCTATAGTTAGAATGAATGAATCTTCTATCCTTGAAATTGTGAAGAAGGAAAAAGAAATTTGTGTTAGTTTTGCTTTTTGCCCCATAAATTCAAAGAAAGTTACAGCCACAGTGTGTGTGATAAATGCTTAGTTAATATGGAAAAGGCATTAAATTTGTGGGTGGAAGACATGAACAGAAAACATGTTCGAATTGATGGCAGCATGTTGCGCCAGGAAGATTTGAGCCTATACAAAGACTTCAGCAAGGGATCTGCTGAAATGAGTGATTACATTCACATAACTTTTATTATAGTATATTGTTATAATTGTTTATTGTTACTTCCTTACTGTGCTTAATTTATAACTTAAACTTTACCATAGGTATGTACATATAGGGAAAGACATAATATGTATGAGGCTTGATACAATCTGTGGTTTCTGGCATCAACTGGGAATGTTAGAATATGTCCCCAACAGGTAAAGGGGGGAACTATATATATATTTATAATTTAGTATCAATATTGCTGTTGCTGGGGGCTAGAGCTGGAATAGTAAAAAAACAATTTGCTTTTTAATAATTATATAATGAGAGAAAGAAAGTTAGGAAATCGGGTACAAAATCTAGATTACTTCAGCTTTCTTTAGTCTGTAGTATCAAATTACCAGTATACCATCCTGAAGATATGTGAGAGATATTATCTGTCACATGTGGAGAAAGAATAGTAGCTGGATTATTTCCGAACTTTGTACTACATGCTCTTTTGTAAGGAGACACTTACAAAAAAAAAGTTAAAAACTTCTTTGGCCCAAATACTTTAATTCCAGCCTTAGTCAGTTTTTACTGAATAAAAATTGGCCCTAAAACCTTGAAAGGACGATAGTACAGTACACCAGTATGATAAATCACAACACCGTAGACCAGTAGAAGGCAGGGGGACTGGGGCAGAGGCTGTGAACTCCCTAAAATTCTCTACATTTTGTAGGTATACACATTGGTGTAAGGGCATGAGCAAAGGATCCATGATTTTCATGGGGCTCTCAAATTATTTCAAACATATTCCAAAAGAGATTAAGGATTGCTTAATTTTTAGAAGACAGTAAAGCTATTGAGAACTTCTTCTAAACATTACAAAGTAACTGGTACCAGACTGGCCCTCTGGCCATAAACAGCTAGGTAACTGGACAAAACGTATGAAACAACTGGTTTTTAGATATTTAGTGACAGGCAGGGCAGGACTGCAGTCTGTGAGAAAAGGAAAACAGATTGAGCCCTGCGATCTCCCTGGCTTCCAGTCTGAAACTAGATTCCAGTGCAGGATCTAAACAGAGCAAGGTGATCCTTTTGGGCCTAGGAAATAGAAACCAATCTAGGGAGGCTGGAATTTGCAGGGTTAAGTACCACAGAGGATGGACTTATGCAAACATTAGATCTAGAAATCTGCAGAGTTTTTTTGATTTTTATGCTGGATGCTAAGCTGGGTGGGGTTCCATGGGCTGGCCAAAGAACAGCTAGCAGAAAAAGAACAACTACCAGAGAGCTGGTGAAAGTACTGGGACTTAAAATTAGTTGGGAGACATTCTAGTTCTGACCAGCTAGAATGAAGAGACTTCAGTAAATATCGGGGCCATTTGGAAGAGAACTCAGAAATGGCACTCCTTAGGAGTAGGGCTGAAGTAACTAGAGGAAGGCTACTCAAGTTCCACCCTAAAACTGTGATAAAAAACTACTTCAAAAGGATCAAGCTGATTCTCAAATAATTTAGAAAATTAGTTGAAGAGAACTTAACATTTAAAGAATCCATACATTGACAAAATATACAAAATGTTCATCTAATCCAAAATAACCAGACATACGATGAAATAAAAAAATGTTACCCCCTTTACCAGGAAAAAAATCGGTTGTTGGAAACAGATTCAGAAATGATAGAGATTTTGAAAACAAATATATATAAAGGGAAGTGTGAACATGAGAGAAATAAAAGACATAAAAAAGACCCATTGGAACTTCTGGAATTGAAAAAATAGAGTATCTGAAATGGAAAATTAAGTCGATGGGCTGAACAACAGATTAGATACTGCAGAAGAAAGGATTAGTGATAGAGTAATAGAAACTATCCAAAATGAAGCGCAGGAAGGAAAAAGGCAAGGGGAAAAAAGCCTCAGTGATATATGGGACATTATGAAGTAATATAACATACGTGCATTTGAAGCCCAGGACCTGGCGGAGCTGTGGTTGCAGAAGAAATATTTGAAGAAAAACGGTGACTGAAAATTTTCCAAGTGTGATAAAAGTTGTAATGTCATTGACCTAATGAACCTAGATGGGATATACTGAGGCGTCTCCTAATTCAGCTGCTGAAACTAGTTGTGAAATCTTAAGCCAAAGAGAAAAAAGACCACATTACATACACTGCAGAGGGACAAATATAAGAACAGCTTTTGACTTTTCATGAAAAACAATGTAAGCCAGCAAATGAACCTAACTCATACAAATGAATAATCACACTAAGGAGAAAGAAAGGAATAATCAAAATAACTTGGGAAAAGAATATTTTGACTAGATACTCTAAGACTAAAGATAAAAGGGACTGTATGCAAGTATTCTATTTAGCAAACTTTGGCATGGTTAGCAAGTCTGAGACTACCTTAGGTGTGTAGCAGGTCCTCAGATAACATTTCGTTCAATGTCATTTTGTTACAGTGTTGAGAAAAATCTATCTCTGGCCAGAGCCACTGTCTTATATGAAGTTTCCATATTCTCCCCATGTCTGTATGGGTTTTTTCCAGGTACTCTGCTTCCTCCCACATCCCAAAGTTGTACACGTTAGGTGAATTGGCGTGTTTGAATTGTCCCAATCTGGGTGAGCATGGCTGTGTGTTGAATGACCCTGTAATGGAATGGTGTCCTGTCAAAGTTGCGGTTTCCAAGAACATTGATGAAGTTAAGTGAGGACTTAACTGTATACTAGGATTAAATATATAAGTAAATATATTTTAGTTAATGAAAGCCAGGTTTCTAATTGTTGACAAGGCACTATAAGTAAGAAGAGGAAGAAGTATAGAATAAACTCAGTGGTATTGGATTGGAATCAGGTATCATTATGAACTCATGGTTTTATATGTTATAAAAACAGATAAGATAGATAGTTATATAATTGTAAATGTGTGTTTATATGCATGAGTTAGTATACATAAATATATGTTCTCACTCTGTCCTTTGGGAAGGCCTCAAAGCAGTGACATTCTAGTAGCAACAAGCATACGTACTGATCAGATCTTGAACTCTACAGTTCTTCAAAAAAAGGAACCAGGGCTCTTTGAAGAATTGGTCGATTCCATAGGTGGGATGGGAGAAATGCAAGATATCCCTGGAATATCTTTGGTGCCAGAAAACAAAGAACTCAGAAAAGGATGAGACATATCAGAAAGACATAGAAACCAACCTGAAGTCTCTTCTAATGGCCAAGGCTGGAATGAAATAATTATAGTATTGCATTATAACCAATAGAATAAAATATCCATGATTCCATATGGGTAAAAATAAATAATTGGCTACATAAATGACTGGGTAGAAGAGACAAATCATAAAATAAGGATTCTAATAAGTGTAAAGTAGTGACTGAAACAAAATCACCATTGGGCAAATACTACTGTAATAATTGTCACATGCACAGTCTAGTGATGGAAGGTAAAAACAGTGGATGAAGATACCATGAGAAACATTATTTCCATAGTCTTAAAGCATTTTCTTCAAGAAACTTATTCATTACAAAGGGAAAAACAGTAAATTTATAGTGGAGAGTAACTCTGTAAATGCCATCTTAACCAAGTCATCAAAGAATAATATCACCTAATATATTACCTATTCTCCCTGATATAATGAACTAACTGATAAAGGCAAAACATTCCATTTGTGGTGTTCTGTGGTATTCAGACAAACTCAAATTGAAGTATTCTTCAAAAGTATCATGAAAGACAAGACTGAGTCACTGCCACACACTGGAGGAGATTGAGGAGACATGACAACTAAATATAGTATGGGAACCTGGAACAGAAAAAGACATTAGTGGAAAAACTATCGATTAGGTCTGTATTTAAGTTAATTGCATTATACCATGGTTACTCTTGTTTCTGATAAATGGTTATATAAATGACATTAGGAGAAGGTAGATGAAAAGTATACGTGAACTCTGCTATTTTTGCAGCTTTTCTGTCAAGTCATTTCAAAATAATAAAAAGTTTAAATTTATACCTCCCAAAAGGCGAAGGGGAAAAAGAGAAAAAAAAAATACACTGCTAAGTCAGAAGACAATGGAATAACATATTTAAATTCTGAATAGAAAAAACTATTGAGTTAAAATTCAATCTTAACAAAAATATCTCTCAAAAAGGCAAAATTAAAGACATTATCCAGACAGACAAAAGCTGAGAGAATTTCTTGCCAGCAGTTTTGCGCTATTAAAAATGTTAAAGGAAGTTTGTCAGGCTGAAGAAAATCATTCCAGGTAGAAACTCAGATCTACAGAAAGAGAATGACGATAGAAATGGTAAAAATGTGGGGAAATATACTGTTGTTTTGTCTGTTGTGAGCATGTACATAAGAATTTTTATCTAAATAATTGCGAATCAATTCCAGGAACTTATAAAAAGAGTAATACATCATGATCAAGTGGGCTTTATTTCAGGAATCCAGTGTTGATTTTACATTCAAAATCTATTTTAATTAGCTGTCTTAATGGAATAAAGAAGAAAAATCATAATCTTAGTAGATATGGAAAAAGCATTTGACAAAATGCAACCTCATTTTGCGTCATAATACCTCAAGTATAGATGAGAAATAGAACACATTTCCTTAACATACTAATGGTGTATAGTTAACATGTTATTTTAATAGTGACACGTTCAGTTTCTCTTAAAGATCAAGTACAAAACAACATTGTATTAGAAGTACTAGCTAGTACAATAAAGCAGGAGAAGGAAATAAGTTATAGAAGTTCAAAAGGAAGATGATAGGAAAGTGCCTTTTTACAGACTGCCTGATTATATACATGGAATACCCTAAGCAACCTTTCACTTTCTTCCCCAGAAAAGAGCAACTAGAATTAATAAGTGATTGTAGGAGGGTTGCAGGATAGAAGGTCAATATACAATAATAAATTCTATATTTAGCAACAACTGGATAATTGAACTTTTAGTAAAAGTATCATTTATAATAGTATTAAAAAATGAAAATGAAATAAAGATAAGTTTGACAGAACGTGTGCAGGATCTACCTAGGCACTGAAAACTACAAAGTATTACTGAGAGAAGTGAAATAAGACCCAAATCAACAGAAAACTCTACAATGTTCATGGATTAGAAAGGCACATGTCATTAGAACCTCCTACCTGTGTTTCTTGAACACGCCAAACATTTCCGCCTCATACCTTTTGCATTCGCTGTTTCCTGTACCTGGAACACTCCCCAGATACTCATTCACATGGCTTGTTCTGTTCCCAGACCTCCTGAGGTCTTTGGTCAAAGGTCTTTCAGTGAGAGATTCCTTGGTTTTCTCATATAAAATAGCTCTACCTCCCATTCTTTATAGCATTTATCACTACTAACATTAAAATTTTTATTTATTTAGTCTCCCCTCTCTGGAATGGAAATTTCCTCAACTTTGTTTACTGCTTTCAGTGCTAAGTATACAGCAAGTGTGGTTTATTCTGCTGGGACACACATTACAATAATGTGAAATTGCTCATAGAGAATACATATATGGACATATACTAGAAATGTTTGTATTATTCCTGTTACATCATAGAATGTAGTTGGAGAAAGTTGAACTTAGCTTTAGCTTTAATTATGTCAGTTTTTCAATTCCCAGGAACCCTTTTCACACGGTTTAAAAATTTAAAATCAGTGGAGTCATGGCATACAGCGAAAGAAAAAATAATTTAATTGGACTTTTAAAAACTGATGTGCGTCAAAGCAAATTAAGAAAATAAAAAAACATAAAACATAAAAAGACATAACCATAAAAAGAAAGGAGGAAATTTCAGCAAATCATCTATCCGATAAGTGTCTGGTATTCAGAATATATAAAGAACTCTTACTAAACAACAAAAAGATAAAATGATTTAAAAATGGGCAAAAGACTTGAATAAGACACAAATGGCCAACAAGCTCAACATCATTAATCATTAGGGAAACGCAAATCAAAACCACAATGAGGTCCGACTTCACACCCACCCATTAGGATGGCTTAAAATAAAAAAGGAAAACATCAAGTGTTGGTGAGGATGTAGGAAAATCGTGAACTCTCATACATTGCTAGTGGGAGTATAAAATGGTGTATCTACTGTGGAAATAGTTATTATTCAAAAAGTTAACCATAGAATTACCATATAACCCAGCAATTCCATTTTTTGTGTATGCCCTAAAGAATTGAAAACAGGTATTCAAATAAATACATGTACATACATGTTCATAGCAGCACTTTACAAAAGCCAAAAGGTTTGAAAATAGCCCAAATATTTAACAAATAAATGAATAAACACATTATGGTGTATGCGATAGAATGTTATTCAGTCATAAAAAGGAATGAAGTACTACTGATACATGCTACACTGTGGAGGGACCTTGAAAACATGCTAAATGAAAGAAGTCAGGCACAAAAGGTCAAGTGTTGTATGCTTTCATTTATATGAAATGTCCAGAATAGGCAACTCTATAGAGACATTGCAGACTGGTGGTTTCCAGGGAGCTGAGGGAGGAGATAGGGAAAGCAATGGTTGTGGAATTTCCTTTTGAGGTGATAAAACATTTTGGAACTAGATAGAGGTGGTGATTGAACAACATTATGAATGTATTGAATTTTTCACTTGAAAAGGGTAAATTTTATGTGATTTTTAACTCAATAGAAAATAAAAATGGAATTGTAGAACTTAATGTAGATTAAGAGCATGGAGCATGCATGGTCTGAAATCAGGCAGACATGAAATTGAGTCTTGTTTCTGCCACTTATTATTTTGTAATCTTAAATTACCTTAAATTTTCTCTTTTGTGTATATTCGTATTTTCTCAGGTTTTTTTTGTGAGATGGTTTTTGTGAAATGAGATGGTTTATGTGAAATGGTTGGAACATTTAATAATTATCCAGTAAGTATTATTAGTGTTACTGGTTATTTTTTTTCCTGCTGCTATTGGTTTTTGTTTTATTCTTCATTTGTAAAATGGAAATAATAGTATGAGTAGGCTTCTTATGAGGACTTAATGAGTTAATAATCCATGCAAAGAGCTTAAAACAGTGCCAGCAGGCACATGGTAAATTCTCAGTGTTAGTAACTGCTATTCCTAATATATGAAAGGATCTTTAGAGAGAACTTTTTTGCACTCTGCAGTTTTACATCTGCATCCAGATAAACTAATGTTCTTTTGGGGAAAGGCCTTTTCAAAATTTGTACTGTTAATGACTTGATCTCTTAAATTCCAGACTATTTCGAGGATTGTAGTTATGTGGTTCTTTTCTTTTTTGGTATGGTGAGAAGTGATTTTTCATTTGTTAAAAACCACATATGTGATCATTTAGCTATAAGTTGTTAAATTTTGGTTGTATGAAGTTTATTAAGTAGATTGTTTCTGCCTGCATTAATTATTAGGTATTGATGTGTAATCAGAAGTCAAGCTTTGGAAAGTGATGTTTATAGTAGCTAGCAGTGGCAGTTACCCCTTTTGCCACCTGATGGCGCTTCTGCAACATCATTAAAGCAAATGTTTGGCTGATTTTCTCACTTTACTGAGCAACTGAAAATTGATAAATAAGGTAGGTAGACTGCATGCAGTAAATTGAAATACTCATTTGAGCTGGGTCTCAGAAATCTTTAAAAAAATGGAGATTTTCTCTATAGTGTTTTTATATAAGCAAAACCAAATAAAGAATTACTATTTGGATCAAACCCTATGATTGCTCTAGTCATTGGTAATTTAACAAATAATAGTGTTGCAGAAGAATCTGATTATTCTTCCTAGCAGAATCTTAAAGCGTATAGGTTTTCCTGGCTTCTCAACAGCTGAGCTATTGATTTTACTCTAACCTTTAAATTTTATCAAAAGCTTTTTTACTCTATCTTAAGTATAAATTTTTCCATACTTAAGTGTGTGTATGTTCGGAGGTGTGGAAAGTACATGATGAAGTGACAAAGATATTTACCTGGAAAAAGCGTGTGGCTGTAAAAGTTGTGCTTGAATGTGACTGACTATCGGAGGAAGGCTGGAGGGAATGAGTTTGCAGGGGTGGCTTGGGCCATGCAAGAAGTAGGATAGGATCGGTTGAAGTGTTTAGTAGGGAACATATTTGTAAACACGTCTTCTCTATTAACCTAATTTTTATTTCTATTAATGGGTACGAATTTTAGAAGTCACTACTTCAGTGCTTATGACAACCGCAGCAGCTGTGTTGCCCTAGTCACAGCTTTACATTTGCGGCGGGGGGCGGGGAGGGGGCTAGTTTTAGAAATTCTCTTGTTATTAGGAAGGATGAGAATTGAATACTCTTATACCACCAGGCGTTTGTGGTGCCTCTTCACCTTCTCAATAGTTATGTTTTTGTTAAGTGCTAAACCAAGTAGTATACTATAATTTCATTTCCTTTCTTGGACATCTTTTTGTTTTTACTGTAGTTTACAGTTCTTCATTGTTACATTTGCTTAGATTTCAAAGTAATCTTTATATTTAATCCCACACTCTACAACAGAATTGGTAAACGCTCTGAATTCTGCTTTTCATACAAATTCATTAATACCATTTCTGGCCCTCCCCCTCTTAGGAGGCATACCTCTTGGGACTTTCTTATTTAATTTCTGCCCTATTCTTTCCTGTCCTTATTCTCTTCTGAACTGGTTGCTCCTTAGGCCATTTTGAACTGTTCTTCATACTGCCCTTTACCTTACCCTCTTTGCAGTCTTTCTTAGCAGCTAGCTGTCTTATAAAAAATCATAGGAGATAAATATTTTTGAGATCTTTCATGTATGTAAATACCTTTATTTTACTCATTTGATTTCGACTGGATATAGGTTGAAAATACTAGTATTGCTATTGAGAATTTCATTCTTGATTGTTTAATATGGCCTAGTTTGTCTCTGCAAGCTTTTTATAATGTTATCTTTTTTCCTGGTGTCTTGAAGTTTCATCATAATATTACTTGGTATAGATCTTATTTTGTTCATTATGCTAAGCACTTGGTGGTTAGTCTTTCAGTCTAAAATAGATTCCTTTGGTCTTTTAAGTTTTCTTGCATAATTGTTAAATTGACATTTTCTATATGTTATTTTCTCTGTTCATTCTTAAACTTCTGTTGCTTAGATTTCAGACCTCCTGATTTGATCATCTAGCATCATATCTCACATATATTCCCTTCGTCATTTTGTTGTTTTTTTTTCTGTGAGAAATCAAATTTCTCTTACATTCTTTCTGTTGAATATATTATTATTTCCTGTTGAATATATTATTATTATTATTATTGCTTCTGGTCCTCCCCCCCCCCCCCTTTCTTGCTTAATCTATTTTGGTATCATTGGAACCTTTGTCCTTCAATTTTGGCCTCAGGGCTTTACAAAGCTGTTGGAAGCTCTAAGTGGACAAGTGTGGAGCCTGTCAGTTGATTGAATGTCATCCTAAGGGTGAAGTATCTGTGGCTTTTCTCAGGTACTCTTACTTTCTCTAGAAAAAATTATGTCTGTATTCAACAGATGTTTGAATGTTTGCTTATATGTTAGGCAGAGCTCTAGGTTCTGGGAATTTAACTGAATTAAACAGATAAAAATCTCTACCCTTGTGGATCTTCTATTTTGGCAAAGGGAGACAGTAAATAACAGGAACAAGTAATATGTACAATATATTTTAGAAATGTTATACACAAATAAGGAAGAGGGATAAGAGAGTATTAACACGCAATGGACATATGGTTCAGGGACTTTGCAGCCTAGGATAGAGGAGCTAGGGGAAGGGCGATGATGGAGGAGGAGAGTATTCTGGGTTGTGAGAACAGTATATGCAAAGGCCTTAAGGTGGAATCCGCCTGTTCTGTGTGTGAAACAAGGAAATCAGTACAACTAGCCAGATCAGAGTAAGATAGAAAATGATGAGGTCAGGGTGGAAAGAGGAAAGTGGGCAGAATATGTAGGGCCTTATGGACTGTTTTAAGGACTTTCGCTAGTCTTTTGGAAAGAAGATGTATTGGGAGATAGCCAATAAGCATTTGGGTATCTTAAGTTTGGAGTTCAGGGGAAAGGTTTGGGCTATGATATAAATTTGAGAGTTATCAGTGTGTGGAATTGAAAGCCATGAAATTTGGGAAAATCACCAAGGGAATGAGTGCAAATAGAAAAGAGATATTTACTCCAAAGTTTCGGAGAGATGAGGAGAAACCAATAATGAAGATTGTAGAGTGGCCAGTGAGGTAGAAACACCAGGAGAGGTTTTTATACAGAAAAGAATGAAGAACTGCTTCAACTACTGCTAATTAATTTGAGGATAGACGACGTGAGATCTAGAAGGAAACCCAAGGAGTCTAGGATGAGGTTTCTATTCTGAACAATTAGGGTAGCTGGCTTTAAAGCCGCCTATATATTCTTAGTTTTCTGATTGTACCTGGTTTCCATTCCAAAGGCTTTAGAGCTTTCAGACCATGTCCTAATTTCACCTTTCTTCAGAAAAGTTTTCTGAAATAATATTTATTGTCAGGTTTGCCATTAAATTTTAGTTAAATTAAATGCCTAAATTTTAATTAAATTAACTGCCTAAATGGAATAGCGTTCTTGTTCAGATTTGGTCTTGATCACCAGGCCATTTTATGGTGATTTTCTCAGTAATTCATAGAGAAACAAAAGTGTGGACCATCAACGTCAGAAATATCCAGCCATGTAAAGAATTTTTATAAGAGCTTATTTGGGCCACAACTTACGACAGAGGAATATCTCATGCTCCAGAGAAGAATAGTTTTCTAGTTTCTTTTATGCATTTGAGATTAAGAAGGGAATTTAAGGAGGATTGCATGAAGGTGGGAGAAAGCAAGGCAGGGATTGTATTATAGGGTAAAGATTTTTTGCTCTCTTTAAAGTAGTTACACTTTAGAAGGAAGGTGTCTGAAGAGGCATTTCAAAGTTGTGTTAAGCTAGATGCACTGAAACTATGGACAGGGCATCCTTAAGGCAACAATAAGCCTTTTACTAAAAAGTTACATACCTGGAGCATGACTACCTACCATGACCTGCCCGATTAGAAATGTATGATCAGCTCACCCTGTGAGGTTAATTTCCACAGAATACCTTTTTGTCCACAGACATAGTCTGATGTTTTTAAATGCCAGGCAAGTATAGACATACATAGTCTGAGGCAATGCAGGCATAATCTGAGGTTTTATCAGTCCCAAGCAAGTGGCCCTTTTTCTCTTTTGATTGGCCATGGGAAACAAAATGGGGTCAAGTTGAAGATTTGGGTCGATTAACAAGCAGACAGATTCTGAGGGATCTGCTTGATGTATTTTGAAGCTCTGTGTTATTAGATACATAAACATTTAGTATTTTTATGCCTTCTTAATTTATCCCTTTGTCATAACCCTTTTTATCCCTGGTAGTTTTCTTTTGCTCTGTAAGCTAGTGAAGGTTCTATATATTTTTTCCTACTAGGAAACATCTTTTCTTTTGAATTAGGTATTTTTAAATTTAGTTTTTTATTTCCTAATTGTAAGAACTCACTCTTTCAGTGAAGCTACATCTTGTATCTTAATATTACTCAGATTTAAAATTGGATCCATTTGCTCAGAATAGCGTACTTAGTGAATATCCAGAGCCAAACATACACAGATTTTCAAAGTATTTTTATTCCAATTAATTTTAGTATAGCCAAGCTCAGAGCCATAGATAAAATTTATCCTTTTTTTTTTCTATGTTGTAGGAATAGACTTTAAGATCAAAACAGTTGAATTACAAGGAAAGAAGATCAAGCTACAGATATGGTAAGTGATGCTAATTTACTCACTTTGTGTAGTAGAATGCCAAGTGTGAAGGTTTGGCAGTGAAAGCCTGTCTTGTTACCTGTTTAGATTCTATGAGGCTTTCCTTTCTAAAGCCAGCAATCAGAAGACCTCCTTTCAATGAAGTAAAAAAATTGTTGACATATACTTTGGAATCTTTGACTCCTGGCTGAGTGTTTTACCTTTTTCACTTACTGGATGAACTTGGGCAAATCTCATACCCACTGTGAGGAGGCTGTTATATCTTCATATGTAAAATGAAGATAATACCACCTATTTCAAAAGATTGTTGTAAGGATTTTATGAAATAATCTATGTAAATCTTTTAGCACAACATTTTGCTCATAAACAATATAAAAAGTTAATATTTTTTGTTGCTTTGATAGACTTAAGCTAAAATATTTTCTTTAATGTGTTTGTAACTTTTTATAGGCATTTTATTTTTATTAGTTTGTATAGGGTTTGCCCCATAGAAGTACAATAAACGTCATACTTATAGTCACGTATAAATCATAGACTTTATAATAGCAGTATTTTTCAGTGAATATTGTTTTGCATATGTTTTAACCCATTAAATATCCACAGTGAACCTGTTAGATATGTTGCTCCCTTTTTTTTTTTTACGCCTTACTAAGGTATAACAGACACAATAAACTGCATATATTTAAAGTGCACAGTTAGTAAGCTTTGACATATGTGTAAACCTGTGAATTCATCGCCACAGTCAAGATAATGAACCTGGCCATCACCTCAAAAATTTCCTCCATCCTCTTTGTAATCTCTTCTTCCTCCCTATCCCTGGTCCCTAAGCAGCCACTCTTCTGCTTTTTGTCACCATAGACTAGTTTCCATTTTCTGTGCTATATATCAATGCAATCATAGTGTTCTTTTTCTTCTTTTTTTTTTTTGCAGCAGAGGTGTCTGGTTTCTTTTACTCAGTATAATCATTTTGAAAAGTACCAATGACTTTTTGTATATTAATAAGTTCATTACTTTTTATTACTGAGTAGTATTCCATTATTGATATATCACAATTTGTTTATGTACTGTAAGGCTGCTACAAATCTTTGTATAAGCACATGCGTTCTTTTCTCTTGGATTATCCCTATTTTACAGAGGATGAAATGGAAGCATTTTGAAATAATTTAACCAAGGACTTACAGCCTGTACATGGCAGACCTGGGATGCATTACATGCTCAGAATGTAGGGTTGAGAGTAGCATTCTTAATTGCTATACTGCCACCTATAAATAGTGCAATTTGTCATTTGGTTTTGCTGCTCTTTCCAGTTACTGTCTTTTTACTTTCTTCATTGCTAGTCAACAGTTGTGTTAAATTGAATTCATGTTATCTTGGGTTTCACTGTAATAGGACTTGTCATAGAGTAGATATGAGGATGAGTGATAAGTGTAAAAGCACTTAGAGCAGGGTGTGATGCATAATCGATGTTCAATAAGCCATAACTGTTATTATTTGAGGAAGTTAGCAAAGGAGATTGCAAAGCCATAGTTGGAAAAGTTAGAAGGAGAATTAGGGAGAACAAAAGGAGAATTAGGAGTAGTGTCTCAGAATCCAAGAGATGGTTTCAAAAAAAAAGTTAGGACTACCCTTTTACAGGATGCTAATAATTAGAAGAAGTAGGGTATGTTTAACCAGAAGGTCTTCATTACCTGACCATGTAATTAGAAATATAATCTTTATGACATCTTTAAATTTTAATTCAAATTTAAACAAAATTTAGATGTTATAATAAACCATTTCCTAAATTTAACAATTCTCTTTGAAGCACAATCCACTTGAGGATCATTGTTTTTTCTTTACTTTAACTGAGAAATAACTCAGCAAATGAACTGTGTCTCATATTCTGTTTCATCGTAATTAAAGTTAATCTCAAGGGAAGAAAGGATGTTAATTATTCTGAATTTCAACCAGCTCTTCTCTGCCCTTTTATTTTTTTTTTTTAAAGCCCCTTGCCTTATGCCAGCCTTGGCCCTGCATAATGTTTTTTGTTCCAAGCCCCTCCTCAGCTCTTCCACACTGATTATCTCTCTTCTCAACTGCACCCCCTCTACACACTTGAAGCCCTTAATTTTTTAAACTTTTTTTGACAGAGATACATTTTACATTGTGGCTCTGTGACTCAATATACATGTATCTATGAGTATGTATATAACAGAAGCAAAAGTGCACAAAACAATGTTTTTTTTCAGGTATATTTTTCTGTATGTAATATATGAAACCTTTTCCCAGAAATTTGGCCTGTTCTTCCTTCTACACCCTGTCTTCCATAGACTTTCCTTCTGTTTCTTGACCTTGTGGATTTAAACATTTCCTTGCCTCTTATCATGGTAGTCTCTGTAGCTTTTAGAAGTAAACAGTAACAACTAACATTTGTTTATAAAAGGAGAGCCTTCCTGAGAAGACACTCTTTGGAACAGTTAGTTCTCCAGTGTGGCCTTCAAGATGAATCTAGAAAAGATTTCTACTATTTCTATACAACTTGAGTATAGCACAGAAATGGTAACATTTTTAATTTAGAGTTGTTTAATATTTAGGTATTTTTAATAGAACCTCTCTCGGATAAAACACTTCAGAAGGAAAATTTTATTTAGTCTAGATTTTCACATATACAACCGACTTCTTTTCATTTGAAATATCCATTTTTTTCCCACAAGGATTAGTAATGAGCGATTGGTTAAAATTTGTGATTAATAGTTTTTTAAGAGGTTAGCATTATGCCAGCTGATTTTGTTTCTTTGCTTGAGTCTATGTGCCAACATTCCAGGGACCAAAGAAGTCATGTACCTCCAAGTTAAGAGATCTAGGATATGCCACAATAATTCAAGAAGGTTTTTAATATGAAAAACCCATTACTCAACTTAGATACACTGAAATTTAAAACTTTGTCCTCAACTTAAATGCTTTGCTTCTGTTCACTGCTAAAAAGCACAGCGATATCTAGATATATATAAATTTGAGGTGTGTACTTTATTGAACTGGTCTCAAGTAAGTGAAAGCACAGTGATTTTATCTTTCTCTAGTTTAATATATTCAGATTTTTGCTTCAGCATGAAAAAAATTCCTGCTCTGTGATTGAATTTTAGTTTTGGAAACTTCAGTCTGTGCTAAAACTTTGTCATATTTTTCTTCACTGGATTGATCTTCCCTTCTTGTTTTATTTCCAGATGTCTTTTAGTCTATCTGTTGCATAAGGAGGGAGGTGGGTCTTACCCTGGCCAAGGCACATGCATGTAGGTCTAAAATTAGCTTCTTTGGCTGATAGAGAAGTATCTGGTTTTTAAATCCCAGACCTCTAGAAAGTTCCACCATAGTATCTTTTGCTGTCTGTCTTTTCCATAGGATAGTGGAAAATAACCATAGTGAGTTACTTTAAGTCAGCCTTTTCTTTATATTTTTAAGGGTTGGAGGTGGGGTCAGAAATGCTTGCCACTGTCAGCACATAAACACAGTCACCAAAAATTGTTAGTGTCCCATTGTAGAATTAACCATTTACCTCCAGGTAAAGTGCAGATACTTAGGAGTCATCCTTGATTCTGCCCATTCCTTTAACCCCAACATCCAGTTTAGCAAGCCCTGTTGATTCTATCCATATATAATTTATGTAGAATCCATATATAATTTGCCATCTCTAGTCGAAGCCACCAGTACCTCTTCTTTCAGTCGCTGCAATAGTCTCTTAATATCCTAACAGGTCCTTATTTCCCTTTTACCTTCTTCTAGTACTTTTCCATATAACAGCTAGAGTAACTTTCTTCAGTATAAATCTGGCCATGGTTGTCATTACTTCCCCTATTTATAACTGTTTTGACTTTCCATTGCACTTAGGATGAAAATCCAAATTCCAAATCCAGATTCCTTACCACAATTTACCGAGTGGGCCCTTGCCCACCTTTTGACTTCCTTTTATGCTCCCTTGTCTTCTTTCCAGGGATCTCCTTTCAACTCTGTGAAAATGGCAAATTCTTTTCCAATTTAGGACTTTTATATATGCCCTGTAGACCTCCCTCAACCCCCTAATCTCCCACTTCCCTCTGACTGTAGCTAGATGACATTCTGAAGTACCACTCCACTCCAGAGGCTTTCCATTTCAACAGAAATAGATTCTGAAAGCTCCAAGTTCTGGCTGCGGCCCTTTTTGACTTCATCTCTTACTAGCTTTGCTCCAGCCACTATGGCCATTTTTTTCCCCTCCCTTGAGTATGCCAAACATGTCCCCATCTTAGGGCCTTTGTATGTCAACTGTTCCTTCTGCTTGGAATGCTTTTCATCAGCTCTTTGCCCTGCTTGCCCTGCTGCCTTCTCATTCATATCTCAACCCAATTCAGTGTCACTCTCTGAGACCGGCCTTGTGTGATGACTAGCTAAGGCAGTCCAGTCCTCCAGACACTATCACATTTATCCTAGGTTATCTTTGTCATAGTATTTTTTAGTATCTAAACTTACTATATTTTAAAATGTATTTATTATTGTCCCCCACTAGAATATGCTGTCTGAATTGTGGTTATATAACCACCACCCTGTACAGAGCTCGACAAATATAGATGCTCAATAAATATTTGTTGACTGAATGACTTAAATTTTTGTTCATACTTCACTTCTCATCACCTTAAGCATTACCTCTACAGAGAGGACCTCCTTGAACATTCTATCTAGATTACTTCCTCCCTTTCCTTTACCCCATTCTTCATCACACCACCTTCTTTACCTTGTTAGCATTTATCACAATTTGAGATTGTATATTTATTTACTTGCTTTATTCCTGTCCCCGTAGTAGTGTAAGCTCTACAGGGCAGGTATCAACCAGGCTTTTGACTTTTGACCTTTTTTTTTTTTTTTTTGGATGAAGATAAGCATAATTTAAATTCATGGTATTTTGCATGTCTTTGAGGAAATCCATATCTTGTTAAAATAAAACTCGGTGAGAAATTTGACATTGTAATTTATAAACGAAAGACTCTTTATGTTACCAAAAACTCAAAGTTATGAAATTTAGCGTCTCTGACTTGCAGAGCAAGAGCAGATTGATGTTGTCTCTGGCCTGGTATAGTGCTGTCAGTGCCCAGACTAAAAATAACGATCGTAATAGTAGCTAGAATACACAGTTTCTCTGACCCTCCATGTGGGACTAACAATTAAGGAAATCGCTATTTTAGTTCCTAGGAACATATCACTTCTTTTATAATATGTCAGTGGGGAAAAAATAGGACTTCAGAACATTTTCTTAACTATGTGTCTGTTTTATGTAAGGAAAATTCAGTTGTCAGTGGTTTATAATTTAAGAAACCTGATCATTATGCATAGGCTTAGAAGAAAAGATTTAATAAAGGAAAATCGAGTAGTTTTATAAACAGTCTTAAAAACCTATATTGTGGTGACATAAAAAGATATTGTGAACATATACAGTGTTTAATTCCTCTTCAGATATTTAACATCTGCTTTTGTTTATTTTAATCAACTGCTGTCCTTAGACCTGGGTATACGTGTATAATGCACACCTAAAAATAGTTTGGCTGATGAATAAGCTTCTGTGGCTATTTTTAGCCCTGGGCAAAGGGTCACCAGTTAGCCTAGAAGTAGTGAGGCAAGGGCTGTGTTCCGGTTTGAAGTAAATTGTTGATGGCATTAACAGTTGGTAGGGGCTAGTAATGAGGATCCAGCAGGACACAGGAAAAGGATAATTTGAGATCAAGGAGTCAAAGAGCCAGATCACCTTGTGGAGCAGATACAGTCCTGTTGAAAAGTGTAAACATGTGGAATGTATAAATGAAAATAGGATATAGAAAGCTTTAAAAAATGTAGCAGGGAGAGCATATAAAAAGAGGAGAGATTTGGATATAAGAGATTTTGGAAGGTAGAGGAGAACAGATGAAAGTGGTATGCCATAGATCAAAACAGAAACTTTGACCCTAATAGTGATTGGGGGGAGGATTATTATTTCTGTATCATATATATATATATATATATATATATTTTTTTTTTTTTATAACTAACCAGCATTATAATATAAGACCTTTCTAGGTACTGTTGATTTAGATTTAGCTAAATAGTTGCTTTTGCAGTGTGTTCTTTCTGGGTGGAGAATTTAGTCATAGATATGACACCGAAGTGTGTATATAATTTGCTAATTATGTAAGGTGAATGAATGGGGAAGAAGGGAGCATATAATAGCTAGACAGTGCCGGGAGTGGTATTCATAGTGGAGTGCCGTGTTAGATCTTCTCCTTAAATTGTTGTTACTTCTGACAAAAATTGAAATGAAAGTTTTCTATCTCTCCGACACTATAACTCTTAGGCACTACCGGAAGTCCAAGCCCTGTACACCCTTTGTCTTGGATAAGTACATTTCCAGCCTGGATTTTAGGTAGGAAACTTTAACCCTTCTCTGGAGGGCTTGAATTATTAGGTAATTTATACTTTTTACCAGTTCTGAAAAGAAAGAAACTATTTTTACTGGGATGAGACAAATTTTTAATTTTTTCATGATAGAATTTATACCTGTTTAAAGCACTTTTTAACTAAATAGGTAAGATTAATAAAAGAAAACAATTTGGAATTGTGAAATATGGAAGATAGAAATACACAATCTCTAAAGGGCAACTCATTTATTATGCTTAATTTGTAAAATTTACCTATAAACTGCTTAGTGGCCAGTGCAACAAAAGGAGCAAGGAGGGAGGGTTACCCCCAATAATTACATTATTCTTTACAGAAATAATGTAAGGAAAGGGAAAAGACAGATTATGACAAATACAGAATAAGGTTTCATAAAGCTACTTTTTATAATGATTCTTAAGTTGACATGTTAAGAAATGGAGATAAAAATTGTGGTCTAAGAATTTAAATATACAAATAAGTGTGCGCGCGCACGTGGGTGTGTAGTTTCCTACTGTTTTAACTTGATTGAAGTATACAGCCTAGAGGAGTTGTTACCATGTCTTTTAGATGGTTTTTCTTAAATGGTGATTTCTTTTAGCAGTTTTTTCAATAGGTATTGCATTACCTCCTAACTCTGCTTCCGTACACACACGTATTTTCAACACAGTAAACAGAATGAGTCTTTCTAAACCCAGGTTGTTTCTTTTCACAGACACTCCAATAGACTTCCTATCTCACTCAGAGGAAAAGCTGAAGTCCTTGCACAGGCCTGTTAAGATCCTGCACAATCTTCACTTTACCTTGGCCCCCGCCTCCCTCCCCCGATCTTTCTCCATTCCAGCCACATCGACCTCCTTACTGTTTCTCAGCCTCAGGACCTTTGCACTTGCTCTTCTCTCTTCTTGGAACACTGTTCCCCCCAGATATTTTTATGTATGGTTCACTTTATTCTCTTCACTTTCTCACTGAGTCCCTCCCTCATCAGCCCATTCAAAATTTCACTTGTTTGCACCACTACCAACATCAGCCCCTAGTCTCTTTACTTTTTGTCTTCTTGGCACTTTTCACCTGTGAAGATGTGTAATTCCACAAGATGTATAATTTTAGAAGTCATTCGATTGATTGATTGATTGATCACCCTCAATAGAATATAAACTCCATTAATGGAGGAATTTTTGTTCTGTTTACAGTTTTTTTTTTCTCCAGTGCCTAGAATAGTGTTTGGCATATAGTATTTACTCAGTGAATACTTCTAAAATGAAAAATAGGATTTTGTGTTATTTTAAAGGGCAGATCTGCATACTTTAAGATGAGATGAGCAAGTGACAGTGCTGAGATTCTCTTTAAAAAATTGAAAAGTCCAGCCAGGTCTTTAACTTGGCTAAATAAAAAACCATTTTACCCTTATACAGAAATGGGCTGCAGGCAAAGGTAGGGTTTTCTCGTGAAGCACATTTGAGTACAGCTTAAACACAGATAATAACTTGACACAGCTCCAAATATTATAGCATATCTGCAGAAATGGCTTTGACTTAGAACATTTTGAAAACACAATTAAATTTTTAATCACACAATGACATTATTGCATCTTTGCATATTATAGTACAGATTGCTTTGGGGTTAACTATAACAAATAAATTATTGAATTATACTATATCCCTCCTAATTGTGAATGAAAAACAAACAAACAAACAAAGATTCAGGGAGATTAAATACCTTTAAGGTCATTTAGCTCAAAGGATTGGAGCCTGAGGATGAACCTGGATCTGATTCCAAACCCATGTTCTATGCGTGTTCTTATATAATGCCTAGCACACAATAGACAATACATATTTGAATTGATGGATAAATGGATAAATGGCAAATGTATGAATATCTTAATTGCATACCAGGATTGAATGTAAAGAATATCATTGTATTGGTAGTTCTGTTATATTCCTGACTACTTGTATTTCGTAACATAAGAATTATTTTTTAAAAATATATATGTTCTTAAGGATCATGTACCTGAATTGGAATGCCTTGATTCTAAAATTTAATAAAGAAACCTGCAAGGTAATATTCCTAAATACTAACTCATTAGCAAACATTTGAGTGCTTATTTACTCTGTAGATGTTGTGGATTCTGCAGTGGACAGACAGACCTTTGATAGAACTTATATTTTAGAGGGCATAGGAGACCCACTGTAAATAAATAAATTTGTAATAAATGCTATGCAGAGAAGTAAGGAGATGGAATGGAGAGCTACCTGATGACTACTTAAATTGAGTGATCAGCGAGGGCTTCATTGACAGGGTGATGGTTAAAATGTGAAAATGAGGGGGAGCCAATTATATACAGGCTGTGGGAAACTAGTATAGAGACTCTCAAGTGGGAACAAATTTGTGAATTTGAGAACATGTAAAAAATGTTATTGTAGCTGTTAGGAAAGCAAATGCTTCAAAATTTGGGGGAGCTGGAGAAAAGCCAAATCCTATAACACTTTGTGTAAACCTCAGGATAAGGATTTTGGAATTATTTCTGGTTATACTGTATTACCATTGGAAATTTTGTCTTTTAAGCCTAGTCATGTTTTTCATTTATTTATTTTTGTAATGGCTTTTTTGAGACATAATTCTTATTCCATGTAATTGACCCATTTAAAGTGTACAATTAAATAGTTTTTTTGTATATTTATGAGGTATATTCACCATCAACACAATTTTAGAACATTTTTATACTCCCCCCCCAAAAAAATTTTTTTTTTCCTTATTACAGTTGACATGATTATATTAGTTTCAGGTGTATAGCATAGTAATTAGACATTTATATAACTCATGAAGTGATCTCCTCGATCCCTGTATTCTTTAAGCAGCCGCCACTCATCTTGCCCAAACCCCACAGTCGGGGCAACCACTAAGCTGCTTTCTGTCTCTAGATTTTCCTATTCTGGATATTTCATATAAATGGAGTCATACAATGTAGTCATTTGTGTCTGGTTTCTTTTCACTTAATATTATCAAAGTTCACCAAGTTGTAGCATATATTAGTACTTCATTCCTTTTTATGGCTGAATAATATTCCATCGTATCTATACACCACATTTTATTTATCCATTTATGAGTTGGTGGATATTTAGGTGATTTCTGCTTTTTGGCTATTCTGAAAAATGTTATAAACATTCATCTGTAAGTTTTTGTGTGGGTGTATGCATTTCTTTTTGGCTATATTCTTAGGAGTAGAATTGCTGGATCATGTTAGCTGTATATTTAGCATTTCGAGGAACAGCCAGACTATTTTCCAAAGTGGCTGCATCTTTTTACACTCCCACCAACAATGTATGAGGGTTCCAGTTTATCTACAGTCTCACTAATGTGATAGTTTGCTTTTTTATTATAGTCATCCTAGTGCATATGAAGTGGTATCTCATTGTGGTTTTGATTTGCAATTCTCTAATGACTGTTAATGTTGAGCATTCACTCATGGGCTCATTGGCCATTTGTGCATCTTTGGAGAAATGTCAGATCCCTTGCCCATTTTTAATTGGGACATTTGTCCTTAATTGTTGAGTTGTAAGAGTTCTTTATATATTTTGGATACACAGGTTCTGTATCAAATGTGTCATTCGCAGATATTTTCCATTCTGAGGGTTTTCTTTTCACTTTCTTGATAGTGTCCATTGAAGGACAGCTCTAGTTTTGATGGAATCCAATTTATTTTTTTCTTTCATTGCTTGTGCTTTTAGTGACATCAAAGAAACAGTTGCCAAGTCGAAGATCATGAAGATGTTTTAAGAGTTTTATAGGTTTAGCTTACATTTAGGTCTTAGATCTGTCTTGAATTAGTATTTACATATGGTATGAAGTGGATGTCCGGCTTCATTCTTTTGCATGGAGATAACCAGTTGTTTCAGCACCATTTGTTGAAAACCCTGTTCTTTCCCCCATTGAAGCTATTGGAAGTTTTAATTAGAAAAATTACATGGTCAAACATATTTAAAGAAGTTCACTTAGGCTATTATGTAGAGAATGTCAGCTGCTACATCTTCGAATGTTAGAATGTCAACAAAAGATAATAAGGATGAGCAGCCAATGCCATAAAACTAAGAGCAGAAACAAATGGTATCCACAAAGTCATGAGAATATGTTTAAAGAAGAGAAAATGGTCAACTGTGTGAAATCCTGCTGAAAGATTAAAATATATAAAAAGAAAGTAGGTATTGGATTTGACAATCAAGAGGTTATTAGAGACCTTTTTTAAGAAGAACGATCTTGGTAAAGTAGTAGTAATTGCAGTCAGATTAGAATTGGTTGAGGAGTTAATTTGAGGAGACATACTAGAGATAACTCTTTAACAAGGTTTGTTGGGAAGGTTTTTTGTAGGTATAGACTAGCTTGCCCTAAAATTTACATGGAGAGGCTAGAATGGCTAAAACAATTCTTACAGAAGAATAAGTGGGAAGAATCAGTCTATCTGCTTTTAGATCTTTATTTAGCTACAGTAATCAAGACAGTATGGTTTTGGAGGGGAACATAGACACAGGTCATTGGTACAGAATAAAAAACCCTGAAATAGATTAAACCACAGCCTACTCATCTTTGCCAGAGGTGCAAAAGCAATTCAATGAAGAATTACTTTTAACGTGCACACTCAGCACGTGTTAAAAAGAGAACTTTAAGGTATGTAGATTGTACCAGTGTCAGTTTTCTGGTTTTGCTTTTGTACAGTGTTGTAAGATGTTACCATTGAAGAAAGCTGGGTGAGTGGTACTCAGGACTTCTTTGTACTGTTTTTATAACTTCCTGTGAGGCTATAATTATTTTGAAGTAAAAGTTTAAAAAAATTAATTTGCTGGGAAGAACAGAAATGCAGCGTTAGTTGGAGGGATGTGAGGTTGAGAGTAGAGTATTTTGTTTATTTTAATTTAGCTTTTATAGAAAAGATAGGGGACATAAAACATGTATATATGTTGATGAGAATGATCATAAAAGGAAGGAATTGGTGATAGAAATGAGGGAAAAATTACCAGAGCAAAATATGTCTTAAATCATTTTCTTAAAGTCATTAAAAATACTATTTAAATATGTCTATCTTACTATTTATAAATCAGATTATCTTTACAACTTTTTGTAAATTATTGTAAAGGTAAATGTGGTGGTTATATTATGATATACTCCTTTAATTTTCTAAAAATTCCATATGGTTTTGTATTATGAAACTAGATCACTAAAAAAATAAAATTCCAAGTGTTTTTATCATCCTTGTTGGTGTTCATTTTTAAATAACCGTAAGAGTTTTATATGTCACTTTTTAGGGTTTTCTCTTCCAGATTTTTATTCAGTATAGTTAGGTCATTAATTTCCTATGACTAAAAATCTTTACACATCTATTTTGGAATAACCATAATAGTTTACCATTTAATAATTAAGTGAGTCATGATTCTGTTTTGCATTATGGCATATAGTATATTTTAATCTCTGTATGTCTTACTAAACTGTTCTGTTTTGTCCAGAATATAGTAATATCCAAATGCTCAATACAAATTATTGCTCTTTATTTTAGGGATACGGCAGGCCAGGAGCGATTTCACACCATCACAACCTCCTACTACAGAGGAGCAATGGGTATCATGCTAGTATATGACATCACCAACGGTAAAAGTTTTGAAAACATCAGCAAATGGCTTAGAAATATAGATGAGGTAAGACCTAGAAATTGCATAAACCTTTCATAAACAAACATTTGTGTGCTTGGTTGAGAAGAAAAAGTATTGTAATTCAGTAGTCCCCAACCTTTTTGGCACCACAGACTGGTGGTCCTTCGAGAATCTAATGCCCAGTGATCTGAGGTGGGGCTGAGGTGGAGATGCTAACGCTGGGGAGCGGCTGCAAGTACAGATGAAGCTTTGCTTGCTGGCCTGCTGCTCACCTCCTGAAGTCATTATTATTGAGCATTTCTACTTCCAAAAATTTAATGTTTTTTTCCTCTACCTTTTCCTTGAATTTTGGGGCAGGTCTATCTAGAACCTCATCCAAGGCAGTTACTAAATTACCACAAAACTCCATACAGCCATCTTATAAGATGGCCCCAAATAGAAGCTACCAATGTTTTTGCACACCTCTCTAAATGAACTTTCATGGTAGATTTTTATTGAGTGAAAGGATTACATTTCAGCAGTAATTTTTAAACTTACTTTTAAGTTATAGAAATGTCAGATCACTTCTAGACATTTTGAAAGCTACAGAATACGAATTCAGTAAAAACTTAACCAAGAAAATAGTGCCATATCATTGTGTTTGAAGATGTCAATTTTTCTGAGGTAAAATTGTATGTCAAGCATGTCCATTTCTGTGTACAGCATAGGTAGTTTCTTGTTCGGATTATTTTTAATGTTCGATTGCTGACTTTTAGATTTTCAATTTCATTAAGACTAACTCCTTAAATAAGTTTTGGCTGGGTACACAAGACCAAGTCTTAAGCCAGTATTAGAGCCAAGTTAATGATATCATCAATGGTAGAAATCCTAAAGGCTTTAATAACTTTTCCAATGCTACATGAAATCTTCAAGGAGAAATCTGTTAGTATTTAATAAACAGCAATACACAGATTTTAAAACAAAAAAGGCTCCGTTTTGGATTTCCTTAGTCTTTATTTTAAAAGTGGTTTGGCCAAGTAGCATGTGTAATAAGAGCAATTGATGTAGAGACTCTGTGGTGTTGCTCCAGCAACATCCCATTTCCTGATTCTGTGACATCAACAGGATGTCCTAAATCTCATCCTATTCTGACACTAACTACCCAGAGGTTTAAGGACTCGGGTCCCACAATACTGCCCTTCCTTTAAATGCAAGACTTGGGTTTCCCAGGCTACCCACACGTCTGTTTGACTTGGCTACAAATTTGGGGGTTCCCATTACCCACTTGCAGGTTTAATAGTTTGCTAAAATGACTCACAGAACTCAGGAAAGCACTATACTTATAATTTTATTTATGAAAGATAAGACTCAGCTAAATGGAAGGGTTGCATAGGCAAGGTATGGGAGTTGGGGAAATCAGAGCTTCCATTGCCATCCCTAGACATGTCACACTCTTGGCACCTTGATATATTCACAAACCTCATTGTTTCCGTTTTAATTTAGGTTCCATTAAATAGGCATGGTTAATTAAATCATTGGCCTTTCGTGGCTGAACTTAATCTCCAGCCCCCTTCACCTCATGGAGAGGGGGCCTGAAAGTACCAACCCTTGATCACACGTTTGGTTCCTCTGGTGACCATCCTCCATTGTGAAGCTCTGTGGGAGCCTTGCCATGCATTCTTTATTAGGATAAACTTCAGTTAGAAAGGGGCCTGTAATGAATGACAAAAGACAATCCTGTCTCTAAGGAAATTTAGACTACTGTGCTTAGAATGGGGACAAACACCAAATACATGTTTTTTATATCATAATTTTATACACTTAACTTGGTAAGCTAGATGGCATGTTTCTCAGCATTAGAACTAAGATATGTAAAATCTAGCCATTGACAAAGAAAATCCATTTTTCTGACATAAGAGATTAGCTTTCCCTATCTTTGTTGTAGAAATTAAAACTTAAACTAAATGAAAGAAAAATTGATGCAGCAACTTTTTAAAAAGGATTATATGTCATTATCAAGAGGAATTTATCTAGAATGCAGAGGGGGTCCAGCATATAAAAACAATGTAATACACTAGAATAGTAAAAGACAAAAATCATATGACCATATCAGGAGACACAGATGAAAACATTTGACAAAATCCAACACCTTTTCTTGGTAAAAACAGTCAACACACTAGAAATAGGAGAGAACTTCCTTAGCTTAATAAGGACATCTGTGAACATTCTACAGCCAACATCATACCTGCCCCCTACAATCAAGAACATGACAAGGGTGCCTGCTCTGGCCACTGCTGTTCAGTGTGGTACTGGAGATTCTAGCTAGGGCAGTTAGACAAAGGAAAAAAACAATGTTACTGAGATTGCAAAGGGAAGCTCTTATTTATAAATGATGTAATCTTGTATATAGACAATCCTAAGGATTCCACACACGCACCAAAAAATGAACTATTAGAACCAGTAAGCACGTTCAATAAATCTAGAACTAGACAATCTTATATAGTGGGAAAATATCTGACAAGTCTTTGGAATTGTGTTTCTCTAGGTAATCTAAGAATTTGTGTTTTAGCATGAGATAGTTTCAGGGTGATCGTTTTAAAACTTTCAGACTATTGAAATGACACCATAAATTGAGAAAAAGGCATTTTAGGGACTATTAAGCCATAATTCATGGTAGTGTATTAATAAAATTCGTGTTCTGTTTTAGCACGCCAATGAAGATGTGGAAAGAATGTTACTAGGAAACAAGTGTGATATGGATGATAAAAGAGTTGTACCTAAAGGAAAAGGAGAACAGGTAAAAAGCTCTGAGTGAAGCTAATGTGCTGCCCTTTCCTTGTGAAGATGGTATTGCCTTTGGTTGTTTTTACAGTAGTGGTAATCGCGTGCGCTGGGCCGTTCACATTGTTAAGTACTGTTGGAAACAATTTTTTTTGGCCTATCCAACAGATAGGTATAAGAGAACTAAATCTTTAGAGAATTAAATTTTTAACCTTGTTTAAATTACGAAGAGGGGGAAATATAAATCAGTGATTCTCAGTTATCTTAATTTAAAACTTTAAAGAAATGTATTAGTTAATATGATTCCAGGATGTGGTTCCATAGTGTAGCGGTTAGTGTGTCTGCTTTCACACAGAAGGTTCTGGGTTTATGCCCCAGTGGAGCCACAAATGTCTGATCTTGGAAGCTAAGCAGAGTCGGGCCTGGGTAGTACTTGGATGGGAGACCCTAGGAAGACCAGGTGCTGTTGTAGGCATAAATAATAATAATAAATTTAAAAATATATGTATATATGATTCCATAGTTTGACAAGCAGCAGCCCGTGACAGCAGAAATTAGATACTGCTTTAGGTCATTTGGAACTTCTCTTAAGTTTGCGCATACAGCTGGCCTTCCACATCCATGGATACAAAACCCAGGGATATGAAAGGCCCAGTGTGTATTTACTGAAAAAATCCGCATTTAAGTGGGTCTGTGTTGTTCAAGTATCAGCTGTACCTCTTTTAAACGATCTGAGATAAACTCCTGAAGTGAAGGGAGGATTCTTTCATTTTGTTTGTTTGTTTTTGAAAGAACTTAACCAGTCTAATCTTGACCCATTGAAATGATGTTTGTTTTATATAACCTAGTTGAGACTTGCCTTTAGAATAATATTACTATTTCCTGTAAGATGGCAACCTATGTTTAATAATTTTATGATATTTTGTTTATATTTTAGATTGCAAGGGAGCATGGTATTAGATTTTTTGAGACTAGTGCGAAAGCAAATATAAACATCGAAAAGGCCTTTCTCACATTAGCTGAAGATATCCTTCGAAAGGTAAGTTCCTATTTTTACTTACTGCTAAGGTGCCTAATGTCTTAGTTATATGTTTAGTCTTTTCTAAAGTATTGGATTTACATAGAAAAACTGGGTGGCATTGTTTTAAATGGTTTACCCATTACCAATATATCTAATCCTCCAAGGTGAAGAAGGAACTCAGGGAATAGAAAGCCATCTAGAAACAGTGACAACATTATTCCAAACTCACATTCACCCTCTAATCCCCAACTTCCTGCTCTTTATTTTCCAGCTTTCTGCCTGGTCCATTGTGTTGTGGCTCTTCTGTTTACTTTTGGATTTGTTTCTGTTATACATCCTTTGCATTCCCATAGATAAATTTTTAAAATTTAAGATAAAAGGTGAATCTATTATGTAGTTATTGTTACATATATCACTATACATATAGTGATTTTGTAGCACTAACTTTTATGTAGTCATTCTCAGATGTCCAAGTAATGGTCATGAATATATTATACACTGAATAAATAGTCCACCCCCCAAATCTCATTTAGCCAATCATTTCAACCTGAGATGAAAAAAAAAAAAAATCTGAAAATGTCATCTTGGGGAATTCATTTTACCTCCAGGTTAGTTTCTGAGTTTGCAAATCCCCAAACCTGCCAGTACAAGTGACTTGTAGCAAAATTGGGAAATCTCATTTTCATATTTTTCTTCAAATGACTAGATATAATACACAGTTTGGTTATGAGTCCTGAATTCTCTATTCAACCTCTGATATATTTATATGGAAATAAAAATAGAGAAAATCTGACACAAATCCTAAAGGAGAAGCAGATATTATATAGGAGAAAATTTAATTGCTTCTGGTAACCTGTTTTTATGCTTGAAATAGTAATTTTTTCAAAAATCAAGCTGAAAATGTTAAAAATATATATATAAAACAAAGTAGAGGTGGTATATATCAAATAAAAATCTAGTGAAATTTCTGAGAAACCAAGCAACTTAATTTTTTAGAATAAAATGTTATCTGCGATTGAGTGTTCAAACTGGGTAAAACAGCCGTCAGTCATTGCTATTCAAAGTGACTACAGAAGTTGTGCTGTTCCACGTCTGCCACCATCCTGCATATTGAGCCTGAAAATCTATAATATACTAAGTAATAAAAAGCAAATTTAGATATAATACCTGCAGTGTGAGCTTATTTTTAAAAATTATTTGCGATACCAAACCACATGTGTATGTATGACATGTTTGATTATATTTAGCAAATAAAGATTTGGAAGGGTTTATGCCTAACTCTTAAGTAGTGGGCACTGCAAAGGGAGTGACAGTGGTAAGACAGGGTATGGGACAGACTGACTAATTGGTGGAAAGTACATTGTGTTTTAGAGATTGGTGAGTGACAAAGAAAAATTATTCCAGTATTTAACAGAAGTTAACACAAAACTTGTTGAAATATTCTTATCTTTGCGTTCTTTCTCTTTCTGCATTTTTTTGGTCTTCATTGTTTTTTATTTCTTTCTATCTGTATTGTGTCCCTTGATCCCACCGATGTTGGCATTATGTAGTCATTATATGACCTGCGCCCCAGTGAGGTAGATCTTCCTTGTTATCATATTAAAGGTTAAAAAATATGCACCAACAAGTAAAGATCAGTCCAGTGTCTTCCCCATGTAGGTGGTCCAAATATATGGCTACATTTTTTTCCCATACACATACACCATTCAGTGTAGTAATATGAGTTAAAACATCATATGTAAATTTGCTTAACATTAGATGTGAAATACAGTAATGATTTCTGTCTAGCAACTTTTTGTGCAGTGCTTTCTCTTCTGAGTTGATAAAAAGAAAAATTGTACTGAGCTTCAGTCTCAAAAGGCAAGTAACTAAACAGAAAAGGGCTGTTTGACTTTTCTGAAGTTAGACATGACCCCAAATTGGTTGGATGCATATACTTGATAATGCTTTTTAAGTACTAAATACTCAGGAGTCAGGGCTGGGAGATAACAAAACCTCTATGCAGAAGTGTTAGGGCAGAGAAGATTTCAAAGCAGCTTTACAGAGAAATGCCAGGAGGCCTCTAGACATTTCACATCTTGGAGAAAGCAGGCAAAATGAAGATCAAAAACAAAGCTTCCAAATCTTTTCTTTGCACGGGGAAGAAAACCTGTCTCTCGTGACTGATTGCATTTTGTTACATAAATTAACGTTTATAAGAATATTTCTGTTAAATCTTGATTTATCCATAGCAGTGTTTTTTCATGGGTTACTTTCCTTGTGTGTTTGTTCCAGACCCCTGTAAAAGAGCCCAACAGTGAAAATGTAGATATCAGCAGTGGAGGAGGCGTGACAGGCTGGAAGAGCAAATGTTGCTGAGCGGTCTCCTGTTCCATCAGTTGCCATCCACCACCCTGTTTTCTCCTCTTGCTGCAAAATTAACCACTCTGTCCATTTTTAACTCTAAACAGATATTTTTGTTCTTCATCTTAACTATCCAGTTCACCTATTTTATTTGTTCTTTCATCTGTGACTGCTTGCTGACTTTATAATTTTCTTCAAACAAAAAAAAATGTATAGAAAAATCATGTCCGTGACTTCATTTTTAAGTGTACTTGCTCAGCTTACCACTGCATTTCACTTGTATTATAGTCCAGTTCTTCTTATCAACATTAAAACTTATAGCAATCATTTCAATTCTATTCTGCAAATTGTATAAGAATAAAAGTTAGAATTAACAATTTTATTTTGTACAACAGTGGAATTTTCTGTCATGGATAATGTGCTTGAGTCCCTATATTCTATAGACGTGTAATAGCAAAAGAAACAAACAAAAGCCAGGAAAACACTCATTTTCGCCTTGAATATGTAAATGGGGTTAATTTTGTCCTGTGCCTTATGTGGAAAGGAATTTCTTTGGTTTTCCCTTTTTTTTGTTTTGGTGGAAGCATGTGCAGGAGACATATCATCCGAACATAAACCATTAAAATGTTTGTGGTTTGCTTGGCTGTAATTTTCAAAGTAGTTAATTGAGGACAAAGGATAATACAGAAATGATAGCTTTGGTTTGCTGAATCTCATTTTAAGTGGCCTTGATATTTAAAACTATTCCTGCCACAGGTTCCTCTCGGCCACTTTTTCCTTGTGTCTTGCCTTCCTGCATGCTGCTTTATTTGCTTCTTTCTCCCCACCACCCCATGGTATGAGCTATTTAAAAATGAAAGGGGCAAACTAGTAGGTTTGTCAAGTTTAACATAAAGCACTGATTTAACTTGCTAATAAGTAAACTTAAAGGAAATTCTAACTGCCTACTATCCAAATGTCAGTTAATTGTGTCTTCCCCTCAGTTCGTCTCTCCGGAAACTTCACTCCCAGGCCCCTTCATTTGCTGTTTTATTCATATTCTTCTCCTCTCTCTGTTCCCTTTCTGTCTCAACCATTGAGTTTATGAAATGGAAGAGTTAATTGCATGCACTAGTGTTTGGAGGGTGTTGTGGTTTGTCTTTCTAATTAGGTGTATAGCCTATTCACTTTCCTAGAATAAATCTCTTAACCTAAAATTGAGTAAGTAGTCTCCATTTTGGCAACTCCTCTAGCAGTTTGGTAGCCCAGTAAAGGTTGTTTTTAAAAAGGTGGGAAGGAGGAGTGAAATTTATTTACACGTTTGCCAAATATATTGAGATTTGGCCTTCCAGGAACACTTTTTCAGTGTTAAGTTATCTTTACCTTAAGATTTAGAAATACTTTAGTATATTATTAATTTTAAGTCCTCTCTTCACATCCCTTCAGAAAACTTGTATTACCATGGATTTGGGAAAAGGACATCAAAAGGCTTTTCATGTAAAGATAGGATCTCTAGATCTCTAACCCTATCCTTTTTTTCACTTCATTTCTCTTAGTTTTGCTTCATTGCTTATCATTAGGATAGGGTAAGTTAAGTTTGCTACGCTGCTAGCATCCTAAGATGATACCTTTGTTGAAATAATTGTGAATAGCATGATTCATTTCTAGCAGAGGCTGAGTTTAGGACAGCAGCTTCCATTGAAAAGTCTTTCTGTGTCGTGGATAGCATTTTAATGCCCTCTTGGCTCACATAAATAAACAACATAGGGACATATCTGCTATGAACATCCATGAATTTTTCAGATAGTGCCCTAAAAACAGTTTTATATGCCTCACTGGTGGTTCGTTCTTAGGTTTTTCCCTCACTCGACTCTATCATTGTTTACTACTAGTAAAAGCAGCATTGCCAAATAATCCCTAATTTTCCACTAAAAATAATAATGAAATGATGTTAAGCTTCTTGAAAAGTTTTAGGTTAAACCTACTGTTGTTAATTTTAATGTGTTTGTTGCTTTCCTTTATCTGGAATGTGGCAGTAGCATTTTTATTTTTAACCTTTAATCCTTATTCAATTCAGTCAGTGACTTAAGGTTTGAGAGCTAAACACTGGGATTTTTGGGTAACAGACTGACAATTTTGTTGTTTGCATAATTATAATCGGCATTGTACATAGAAAGGATATGGCTACCTTTTGTTAAATCTGCACTTTCTAAATATCAAAAAAAAAAAGGGAAATGGAGTGTAAATCAATTTTTGTATAACCTGTTTGAAACATGAGTTTTATTTGCTTAATATTAGGGCTTTGCCCCTTTTTCTGTAAGTCTCTTGGGATCCTCTGTAGAAGCTGTTCTCATTAAATACCAAACAGTTAAGTCCATTCTCTGGTACTAGCTACAAATTCGGTTTCATATTCTACTTAACAATTTAAATAAACTGAAATATTTCTAGATGGTCTATTTCTGTTCATATAAAAAAAAACAACTTGATTTCCAACTGTGTGGCTTGGTTTTTATTTATGGAATTGAAGATGGAGGATTACTTTGTAAAATAATGCAGAATAGCAAACAACTTTAGAGGGCAGAGATAGAAGGGAAATAATTTTCTCAACCTAGGGATAACTGGGAAAGCAATTTCAGGAACTACCCTTAGATTAGAAACTACATTAAAAAATAATTCTCTCTAGGACACTAAAGCAGAATCACCCTAGTGTCAAAAGAGGTACCACAATTCAAGTTCACTTCCCAGCTAACAATATTGGAGGAGACGAATCTTTTTATCAGTGACTCCTTTCACCTGAAAAACTTAAAATATTTCCTACTTTTTTGTGAACCATAAGAGACAGCTTTTTAATATCTAGTATTGTGGAAAGAAATGTTTAATCATGTATTAAGGCCTTATTAGTCAATAAATGAATATTTGTTGACAAGATTGCCGGACGAATGATATGTAGAGGTTTTCTCATACCGTAGTGTTTACGGGAATCACCTGGAGTGTTAGGTACTGTATTAACAGGAGAGCAAGTGCAGTTGAGCAAGAATAGTTGGGGTGGCTTTTCTGAGATGGGAGGAACCAGAATTGGTTCTTAGATTTGTAATGGCTGGTGGAGGGCAAGGGGAGGATATGAAGGATCCACAAGCAAATCAGAAACAAGTCCAACAGGACGATGCGACATTATGGGGAGACTTGGTAAGTCCTTCAGAGTGGTGAGAGCAGTGTGAGGAAGACGAGTCTAGATGGGTTGAAGAGAGGAAATTAAAGTTACAGAGATGACATAGGAAGTTGTTCATTGAGATTTGAATAGGACCCAACTTAAATAATGGCAGAGGGCAATGCAGGGTTAAAGTTCAAGGGAATATGAAGAAGAAAGAGACTTTCTTACTAAAAAGCCTGGTAGGTGCTCATGGCACTCCTACGTTCTTTGAGTTAAGTCATCATCAACCTGATGTAGTACCTGTTTTACAAAATTTGAAACCTTGCTTTGCTTAAGGTTGCACAGCCAGTTGGTGCTGGAGGTGGATTTTGAAACCAAGGCTGACATCAGTGCCCATTCACTCAGCAGTTTCAGCAGTTTCTTGGGATAAGGTCCTAAGGTTTGGTCATACTGTAATGGGGTAATAACCATGAGCCAGAGCTAACAGGAAGGTGCTAGTGTGTACTCATCTAGTTAACCATTTAGCCTAACTTTTTGGTACCTTCTAATAGAGGAACGCTCCCCCCTTGAAAAGTCAGCTCAATTTCCTACTGTTCTTGCTTTGAACCTTATTAGCCGTCACCACCTTGCCAATTTTGTCTCCTCCTACTTTAATCTTTTGGCTAAAAGTAACCAATAAGGCACTTTTTCAGAACAGTCTTAATTGGCTTTCTGAGGCCAAACTTTGAAGGAGTCTTTTGTTGCTTATTAATGGCTATGTCAACAAGTAATAGTGGTAAAACAAAGTATAGGGAAGGGGAAAGAAGGCAGCAGGGTATAGTTTGTGCCAACTTCCAGGTGGATGTGAGGTAGTTAATGAATGACTAGTACAGTGTGACTTGCTAAAAGATCAAGGGCCATGGGAGAGAGATGAGGGCCCTGAGCTTTTCTGGGATGCTGGATTTAGATCTGAGATTTCCAGCACCATAATAAATGGAGAGGTGTATTCCTGTTGCATCTAGTTAGAGCATAGTGGTAAGGAAAGAAAATCTCTAGCTGTTTTCAGAAATTTGTACCATTAACAGTAGAACTACAAGATAAAAAGGTCTCCAATGCAAGTTCATAAAAATGCATATACTTAAATTCCTCTATCCTTGAATTTTACTAAAAATGCAAGAGTAAATAGTAAACTGGTGACATTTCTACAGGTAGCTTAAATAACAGAGTCTAGGTTTGTAGCTTTATGGTAATTTGACATGCTATAGATAATTTATTGCTTCTTAAAGAAAGAGTTAACATTCCAGTTAGCTTGCGAAATGGCCTCAGTTGGTCTCTTGCCTGGAATTACAGTGTAGTCAGTCCAAGATTAAGCTATCAGGTGAGTGCTTGAAGTGCAGAGTTTTTGTGTTAAGTGTAAAAGGCCCACTTGCTTTAGACACTACGAGTGCATATTGCAGAGCTGAAATTACTTTGAAGATGATAGGACTCCAAGGAGAGGCCATTTCACCTTGTGCCTCTAATGAAGTGCCAGAAGCGTCACGTGTCGATCACAGAAACAACTTCGCTCTGGAAGATTTCGAAGGCAGACGTCACAGTGAAACTGCCTGTGATGGAAGCTGCTGACTGAGCGGCACGTCTCCAGGCTAGCTCACTGGGATGAGAGAGATCGGAAGTAATCTATAGGGTACAGGCAGCTGTTTGGGGCTTTTCTCTGGTGTCCTCCATACTTCGGCACCTGTGAGAACACTGGACCGTAAACTGTTCACTCTTCTCAAATCAACACAGTCTAATCTCTTTTTCCTCCTAACAGGCCTAAGGAATTGTTGGAAGAGAATTGTTTAAAGAATAAGTTCTTAGGGTAGGAATCGCTTTTCTAGTTTAAACTCAAGGTCACTCGTGGGTGGTTACATTAATTTTGTTTTACTTATGTTCTAGTCACCACTGATGACTCTTCCCCGCACTGTCACCTAGTGCCTGTTCAGTGTTCTCACATTAGCTCACATCTTCCCCTTGGCATTTCCACTGCTCTGCTGGGTACTCATGCCTCTCTTCCAGACACTGCATTAACTTCCTAACTAATCACCTAGTGTCATTCTCCAGAATGTTAATCTTCTGAATGCCCCATTCCCTGGCTCAGGTGGTCTCATTGCCTGGAACAAGGATTGGTCATGGTTGCTGTCTGAGCTTCCAGGGAAATAAAGCAGTGAGCTGACCCGATCCAGCCCCCGAGCCGTGGTTAACAGCCTTAACTTTCCACCGAAATGCTTCACAAATCCACTCGACCATTTGTAGGCCTCAAAACAGCCTCAAAAACAGCAAATTCGTCATTTTTGCCACCCCTTTGCTTAATTAACATGCCTCTATCAATTTTGGTTCTTAGCCGCAAACAGTAAAAACCAACGTTGGCTAATTGAAACAGTGGAGGACATTTATTAAAAGAATAGTAAAATTGGCTATTTAGAAGAAGGTGATAGCAGTGGCATGATTTTTCATTTTGCATTAACTCCCTAAAAACAAAGCAAATAGGATAGCAAAACTAGTTGACAAGGTATTCTCACACGCCCTACACACATGCAGGTAAGGACCAAGCCTCGGACAGATAGGAGCTGCATCGTATCAGCATCCTTGCAGAAGAAAGCGAAAGCGATAGGACATCTGATGGATCCGAGAACTCCCAAATAACCAGCAGGCGCCTCCCTGAATGCTGTGCGAGCCGTTCTGAGAGCAGAGGCTGAAACGCAGGGGTTTGCACACTTCAATAGCTCCACGCTCTGTGAACCCTACAACAGCCTGGGTGGGCCCTTTTCACACTGAAAGAAACCAGGGCTTCTTGAAGAAATGGCAGATGATGGAAATGTATAAGGTAAACCAAAAATACCATGTCACATCAGAGAGAAATTATCAAAATCTGAGGATCTGTCACTTGGGAGACTAGAAGAGACCCACCATAGCCAAAGAGAAGACATTTTGAGCCAAAACAAACATGTTTAAATCCTTGGGTGCACAATGACGCCCACCACCACACACACACACACCCTAGTTATTGGTCACTATTGGAAGGGCCCCAGGAAACCTCTCCTACTCCAGTGGTAAATAAAAGAATCAAGAATTTATCTTGACTCCTATTGACGTAAGAACACCCAAACCTGTAGAGAAATTTTATAAAAATTTATTTGAGCCAAACGGGAGATGCATTCTAAGAAAAATGCTTCTTAGAATGAGGGTATGCAGTTTCTTTAATGTATTCGAGATTAAGGAAGGAGGAGGGGAAGGAAGATCAAGTTAAGGTGGGAGAAAGCCAGGCAGGGACTGGATTACAGGATAGTTAACAAGATTATGTGCCATCTTAAAGGCAGTTTCTCTTGAGAGATGGAAAGGAGGCATTTCCAAGATGTGTTATCCTGGATGCAGAGAAATGGACAGGACTTGCTTAAAGCAAAGATAAACCTTTTACTGAAAAAGTCATGGGCCTGGGGCATGACTACCCACCATGACCTGCCCGGTTAGGAATTTAGGATCAGATCACTCTGTGAAGTCACTTTCCCTCAAACCTCTTTTTAGCCCACACTTACCTATACAGACTGTACCACTGGGTAACTAAACAGTGAAGCCATTGTGGCATAACTATTTTGAGCGGAAGGCCTTTGAGTTTCCAAAATCCCTTATCTGCCTAAAAGCACAGCCTCCCAAAAGAATTCAGTTATCTTAAACATCTCCTAGAAAGCAACTCTAATCTCTTCTTGGAGAGATTTGTACCACACCCAAAAACAATGTCACAAAACTCCTATCTCTTATCTGTTCTAAGGGTCCAGTTATCTTTCAAAAAAAGTCATTTGTTTGAAGTGCCCTTAGTTTCCCAACCCTTTCTAAATTAAAAAGTCATTTATTCGCTCAGAACTGCCTTTCTACCCTTCCCCTGTTAAGGTGGGATATAAGCACTAAATTCTAGAATCCACATTCTTCTGTGAACTCCCAGATACATATTTAATGAGAATATGCTTTCTCTTGCTAATCTGGCTTTTGTCAGTTTAATTTGCAAGCCTCCTAGCATGCACCTAAGAGGGTGGAGAGAGTTTTCTCCCCAACAATAGTAAATTGAGGTGATGTTTCTCTATCGAGGAGTATTCCAACAAGGAAAGAAGAAATTATAGAATTTTACTATTTTGCACCTTCCAATGAATTTTATTGGATCTAGGGATGATCAGTAACTACTAACTTTACAAAGAGAGAACTCAACGCAAAAGAGACATCCAGACATTTCTGTATGGTGAGCATATTTCCGACAATGAGGCGAGGCCAAAACATAATCAAACCTCAGATCAAACCTCTGCTCTAGATCCAACTACCAGTTTATAGGAAATCTGAAGACAGAGGAACATGTTAAACTAATCAATTAACTAAATCCAGACTGATAAATTTGTAGGACAAATTTATTTAGTGTTCTCAACAATTAAATATCAATGGGGTGAGAGAGAATGTAAATTAACGAGACTGAAAGAAAAAGGGGAGAAAAGCAGGCAAAATGAAATCCTAATGTGTTTAGGGAAGTACAGAGGTAATATAGTATAAGGAAAATTTGAAAAATGATTACCCTAAAGGTCAGGATAGGGATTTTCTTAGCAGGGAATGAGGAGTTATAATTTTTTTTTTTTTGGCGGGGGGGGGGGGGGTGGGGCGGGCAGGGGGGTGGTACCAAAATCCTATCTTCTGGCATAGATGTTGTTTACAAAGGTGTTCGCCTTATAACAGTCCATTAATCTACACATTTTTGTTTTATGTGGTTTTAAAATTTCATATTATATTTAACCATAACAGGCTGTGTGTGTGTTTAAAACTATATTGGGTAGCTCGCAATCGTTAGAGCCACAGAACCAGTTTTAGTCTGTGCAGCCAAGGCCAATCAATGCTCAAGATCGGACTTAGTAGAATCAGTCGGCTGAGGCCCCACAGTCCCTGCTGCTGAGTATCATGGCCCAAGAAGTGTCACTGCTGCCTCTGGAAACAATATAGCTGCCACCAACATCCTTGCTAGTAAGGCTATGACTGTGTGGCCTCTGCTTCTTTGTTTCTGTAGTTCCTGCTGCAAAGTCTGGTTGGTGAAGCCCAGAGTAGGTCCCCACGTCCCGGATGCCAGGGTAGTGGGGAAAAGAGAGAATCTTGTCCTCAACTTCAGTCATGGGGTTGTGAGCTCTGACTCTAAGGTGGGGGATTCAGGTACTGGGTAGACAAGCTGAGAGGATGACGAATGTCCCCTACGCCCACTGATGCTCAAATTTGACTGCACATAAGAATAACCTGAGAAGTGCTCTTAAAAATACCAGTGCTAAGGTTGCACCACAGCCCAATTAACACAGAATCTTTAGGGTGAGACTGAAACGTTAGTGGCTTTTTGTTTGTTTTTAACTTCCTGTGTGATTCCCGTGTGCGGCCAAGTTCATGAACAAATGCCTGCACCCTTGCCACTCAAAGTGTCGCCTTCTGATAAGCCCTATTAGAATCTCCTGGGACCTTGTTAGAACTATAGAATCTCACTGTGTGTGTGTGCACGTGCACACACACAGCTCAACTGAAGTAGAATCTACATCTAAACTTGTGAAGGGCTGATCTACACTGTTCTTGCAAAGCCAGCCCAATGAGCAAAGATATTCGCCACTCCTGAGCAGAGAAGAGGCCGCCCCCTTCTTTATGCTGAGAAAAGCACTTTTGACCTACATTTCCGTCAGGCGTTTATTGCAGACCTCCTTCCTCGTGGCTGTCTTCTGCTGCTTGACTCACACTACCTACCAGATTGTAAACTCTGGTGGGCAGGGACCTTGTCTTGTCCCCTTCGTGTCTTCACAGCACTCAGCACACTGCTGCCCACAGAGTAGGATCTCAGGACCCGTGGTAAGTGAACCTCTGACTTTTTGTTTGTTTCTTTCTTTCTCCCCAGCACATTCCGCAGGGGCAGCACCGGCCTCCTTGTTCCCACCTCCGCTTTCGTGCACTCACATCTGCATCCCAATTTAAAAGTAACTTCAAATATAACTTTAAGAGAACCTTAAAATTCAAGTCCAAGTCTATTCCTACTGATGGCCTCTACATGCAGGATGAATTGGTTGTCTCCTGAGGATCTTGGTTCCTTTTTCTCTAAAAGGAGGTAGACTAGAAGGCCCTCAGAGCCCCAGTCCAGGGTAAATAGTCTATGATTCTGGGGTTCCCCTCTGTTGGATTAACCAACACTCTTAATATTCTAACTCTTGCAGGTTGGCAGGGGTGGGTATGGAGAAACTCTAAGTATGGAGTCATTGAGCCACCTTGTGGCCATTTCTAGGAAACGCCTCTTTTTTTTCTCAATATGTCACCAGAAACTTCCCAAAAGACCCTAAGTCTTGAGATCCACCACCAAGAATTTATGGCAAACACAGCCACACAAAATAAATTCTCTCTCCCAACCCCCCCTAAAATTGAAGAAAGGAATTTAAAAAGTATAAGACTACAAAGGCAAAAAAGGCAAGAGATACCTGTGAGAATTAAATTTTTTATTTATGCAACTATTGAACTAAGTCTTTCAAAAATGGGAGATAGAAAACAGGGCGAACTGTTGTAGGACAGAAGTTACAGCCTAAATGTTTCAAAGGGAGTGCCAATAAAAAGTGAACAAATTTTCCCTGAATCCTAAGAGTTCCAGGGTTTAGAGGCACCAGGTACCATAAGAAAGTCAGACACATGGCGGCAGGTTAAAAATGGGGATGGGTAGAAAGTCTGCATAAAAATAACGAGATTCCCCAGGTGTTCCTTCCTGCCCCTTGCAGCCAGAAGTTGCTGCTACCTCTCTTACAGATTTATTATCTGCAGAAATGGCATGACAGCGTCCAGACCCAAGGATGCCAGGTACAACATGGCAAGGTGGAAACAAAGTTTAAGATTAAAAACAAGGAGGCCAGTGACCAGCAGCATCTTGAATGATGGCCTCCTCAGATTCTTTCCTTCTATTCTCCCTCCCCCCAAATTTTGGCAGCCAGACATATGTACCCAGGTAGAAGAATAGGAACGTCTTCTCTGAAAAACCTTGCCCGAGAGAAAAGACAAAGACGGTTAGTTGAAGGTTTACCAACTAAAAGGCCAGCTCATTCCAGATTATTCTGTGTTGAAGGTCTCCAGTCATTAAGACAGATGAACATTAAGTTTCCAGTCTACCTGAAACATATGTATGAAATTATCCAAACATTTAGAAAAGTACAGAAGGACTAATAAAAAATGAGCAGATATTTGTATTCACTCAGATATTCAGTTCATATTAACATAAAGGAGAGAAAACAACAAATAAGGAAAAAACAGAAAAATAAAGAAAAAATACAGAAAACCAAATAAAAATCCTAAACTCATTTTAATTAATATTCTTGGATATGCCATGATATTGAGTTCATCATGCAAGAATAGGATGCTACTGAAAAAAAACAAAGAATAAGATGGACTTTACTGAAATAAAAACTGTCAACTAAAGTAAAAAATTCAAGAGGAGAGTTAGAAGATAAAAGTCAAGGAAATCTCCCAGGAAGTAAAACACAAAAGCCAACAACAACAACAACAACAACAAAAAAAAAAAGAAAGAAAGAAAGAGAGAGAGAGAGAGAGATGGAGAAATTGATAAGAAATGTAGAAACCCAATCCAAAGGCCAAAAATTTTGATTAATGGAAGTTTACCCTTACCCACTCCCCCTCCCAAAACAGAGAGGAAAGCAGAAGGAAAGTGATTATTGAAGACAGAATACAAGAAAGCTTTCCAGAACTGAGGGATATTAGTCTCCAGATTGAAAGGGCCTAGCACACACACAAAAACAAACAAAAAAAACAAACAAAAAATGACCTGCATCGAGGGATGCCATCATGGTATTTCAGAACTCCAAAGATAAAAGATTAAAAAAGAAAAAGCACACAGAAAGAAAAACATAGATTACATTCAAAGAATCAAGAACCTGAATGATATAAATTTTCTTCAGATTATAAAGACCTAGAAAACAATGGGGCAATATCTTCAAAATTCTGAGAGAAAAGAATTTTCTATGTAGAATTCTATTCTCATTCAAATTACCTGTCAGATGCAAAGTGATGTACTCAGATATGCAAAGAGGTAAATTCTTTCTTCCCTTGCTCCCCCACTCGGGAATCTATTAGAGGACATACCCCAACAACATAAAAAATATGCCTAGAAAGAAGGAGACCTGAGCCCCAGGAAACCAGCCCTGGAGGGCTGTGCAGCCGGCCTAGGAAGCAACCGGTCTGTAGCGGTGGAACGGGAGGACGTGGTCTGCAGGAAGGCGTGTCAATGCGTGTGTTACACAGCTAATGACACGTGCAAACAGTGAGGAAAGCCTTCGTATCAGCTAGACAGTAGGCTCTCTGAGAGCGGGGATCAAATCCGCCTTGTTTGCCCCTGGATCCCTAGTGCTTAACTGATTGTGGCACATAGTAGTTGCCCAATAAATAATCCTAAACGAGTGAGTGAATGAATGCATGAATAAGAGTCGATCAAGCTTCATATATGTGTTTTAAGCCTGGCAAAAAAAGCAGACAAGCAACCCTTCCCCACTACAGACACCTAGAAATACAGAATAAACATAATTGCAATACATAACCAAATTCTTAAGAAAGCAAGGGCAATCTGAGGGACGAATAGGTCACTTAGAAATCACATTGCGGTGCTTTTATTTACAGACGCAGAGATGCAAAATGGCATGCTTCTGATCCCGTGGCGAAGGGCGCTGCGCTAGGGGCAGCCCAGGTAGTTCTCCTCCCAGGCAAGACTGTTTCCACCTTACTGCCTGCCTTTGCACTCACCTGAGAACTAGCAGAACAAAGTGCAGGCGTTGCGGTGTTATTAAAAACTCTAGGGCTGTGATGAATCCTCACACTGGATGAGATGCAGAAAGCAGAGGTGAAACAGCCCCTCGAGTTTCCTTTTTTCGACTGGCTACAATGATTGAGGAGGAAGTGGTTGCTCCAGGTGAATTTTTAGTGTTGACAAAACTGACTGGATAATTCTGAAAGAAAATATTTTCTAAAGAAGTGGTTTTGAACCCCATTTAGAATAGAAGATACCAAGCGCCTCTCTCTCTCTCTCTCAAAGCATAGTTGACATACAATATTATAGAGGAAATTTCTTTTGAAGGACAACAGTTTTTCACACAAGAGTAGGAGAAACGACAACTTGAAACATGCTGAACTATCTCTAATCCTTACAAAAATAAAAGCGCTCTCCCTTGATTCCAGACTCCACATCCGTCTCCAGCTCCCACCCACTGCTCTGCTCCCTTCCACAGCAAAACTCCCTGAAAGGGCTGCCTGCACTCACCTGCAGCCCTTCTCCTGCCTCCCCTCTTCAACTCATTACAATTAGGGCTTCATCCCTGCCGCCCCATCAGGACAGCTCTTTGCCAAGGCCAGAGTGGTGCTAAACCTGAGATAGTGGTTCACTTAATCGCTCTCTTTCTTGAAACACTTTCTTCGCTTGGCTTCCAGGACACCCGCCTACCTCACTCTTCCTGGCGTCATCTTCCTCTTCTTGGCCTCTAAGTGCTGGAGTGTCTCAGAACTCGGTTGTCAGACCACTTCTCTCCCCTGTATCACTCTCACTCCCCAGGGACCTTCGTCCAAGCCAATGGCTTTGGACACCATGTATGTCCTGATGACTTCCCATAGGTCTAACTGTCCTAAAACAAACTCCCAATTTCTCCACCCAATGGTTCCCATGGCCTTTCCCACCTCAGAAAAATGCTAGCTTCAACCTTCCAGTTGTTCCAACCATCCGTGAAGCTTCTCTCTTATACCCCACATCCAATTCATCAGTAAAGTCCATTGGTTGTACCTTCAGACACACCCCAAATCCACCACATCTCACCACCCCCACAGCTCTACCTTATTCGGCATCTATCATTTCCAGCAAGAAGTAACCGAAGAGCCCTACTACGTCTGCTTCCTCCCTTGCCCACAGGCTCTTGCCCTCGCAGCAGGCAGAATGACTCTGAAAACATTCTGATCATGTCACGGTTCTTTTGAAAATACTTCGAAGGCTTTCTATCTATCTCATTTAGGATAAAAGCTAAAGTCCTCAAAATGTGTCCTATTGCCCCTATTCCCATTCTGACCTCCTCTATTCCCGTTCAGGCCACGCTCTGCCCCCAGGACCTTTGCATTTGCTGTTCCTTCTCTTTGAAATACGTATCCTTCATTTATCAGAACAGCTCACACTATCACTTTCTTCTGGTCTCTGCCCAAATCATCGAGGTCTTCCCTGGCCACTGTGCATAGATTCGGAGCAACGCCACCCCAGCTCTGGATTCCCTGTCCTCGCTTTCCTCCCGCCCCACCATAGTTCTTACCCCCATCTGACATATTAAAATTCACCCGCTTAGTCGTTTATCGCCTGTCTGCCCACTGGGATAGGAGCTCCGTATGGGCAGTGGCTCTGTCTGTCTGATTCACTGCTGTGTCTCCAGCACCTAGAACAGCATCTGGTACATGGAGGACATTCAGTAGATGCTTGTTAAGTAAACAAACCTGACCTCTCTGCCCCCCGCTTCCTACTGGGAAATTCTCCATGAGGAAAGGGGAAAACGACATTCTTTTGGCATTTTCTCACGGTCATGGAAGGATTCCTAGTGTCCCCAAAGATGCTCGCTTGAGCCCTCAAAGGAAAGGGCTGGATGAAATGCAGCGTAATTCCCAGGGGCGGGGAGGAGAACTAAAGTGCAATGATATCTTGAAAGGCTGAGAGAAAAAAGGACTGTTAAACCCGTGGTGGTGGCGGCGGCTGGTCATCAGGACATACATGGTGTCCACAGCCATGTATGTCAAGCAGAAATCTATACCCAGTGAAAACATTGTTCGAGAATAAAGGTAAAATAGACATTCTCAGATAAAAGAAAGAACTCATCTCCAGCAGACTCGCACTCAATAAACGCTAAAGGAACTCCAACGGGCTGGAAACCTGGGTCCTCAGAGCATCAGTGACAGTAAATATGTAGGTAAATATAAAGGTCTGTTTTTTCCTCTTTATTTTATTATAATGTGTATGACTCTTTAAAGGTATAAGAGAAACACTGTCTTGTGGGGTTAATAAAATATATGTACATATGCTACACGTAGTACTATAGTATACTGGAGAGGGGTAAGTGGGTCTACGTGTTACACATTTTCTACATTTACTATGAAGCAGTACATTAACTCTGTAGAAGATGAAAATTTAAGAATGAACAATGTAATCCCTAGAGCAACCATTAAAAAAAAAAAGTAGAAAGGAGTATTTCACCAAAAAGCCAATAGAAAAAAATTAATTAATTTAAAAAGAAAAAAGATCCAAGGATGACATACAGATGGCCAACGGATATATGAAAAGATACTTATTATCACTAGTTACAAGGAAAATGCAAATAAAAACCACAATGAGATCCCACCTAACACCTGTTAGAATGGCCATTATCAACAAGACAAGAAATAACAAGTGATGAGAGGATGTGGAGAAAAGGGAATCTTTGTACACTATTGGTGGGAATGTAAATTGGTGCAGCTACTACGGAAAACAGTATGGGAGTTCCTCAAATTATTAAAAATACAGCCACTACTTCTGGGTCTCTAGCACAAATATTTGAAAACATTTATTTGTAAAGTTATATGTACCTTTATGTTCTTTGCAGCATTATTCATAACAACCAAGACATGGAAACAGCCTAAATCTTCTCTGATGGATGACTGGATAAAGAAGATATGGTAGATATATACAATGGAATACTACTGACCCATAAAAAGATGAAATATTGCCATTTGTGACAACATGAATGGATCTCGAGTGTATCATGCTAAGTGAAATAAGTCAGATGGAAAATGACAAAAATTGTATAATTTTACCCACATGTAGGATATAAAACAGAAAGCAGCAAATGAACAAACAAAACAAACTCAAAGACACAAACAATGGAATGGTGGTTACCAGAAGGGAGAGGGTTACGGGAGGATGAAGAGGGTAAAGGGGTCAAATAGGTGGTGACGTGGTAACGGAAGACCAGACTTGTGACCTGCGGTGGTGAGCACACAACGGAGCATACGGTACGGAGCATACGGAAGCTGTACACCTGAAATTGATATAATGTTATTAACCAATGTTACACCAATAAAGTTAATTTAGAGCAAGAAAAACAAAAAATGTTAAACCTTTACACAAAGTACCAGAGAAGAACCAAAGGAACAAAAAATAAAGATGTACAGAAAACAGCAAAAGAGTAGGTATAGAAAGGAACTTCCTCGGCCTGATAAAGGTCATCTATAAACACCGTACAGCTAATACTACCCAATGGTGAAAGAACAAAGGCCTTTTTTGTAAGGTCAGGAACAAGTTAAGGATGTTCATTGCACTTCTCTCATTCAATGTGGGACCGGAGATTATTGCCAGTGTAGTTAGGCACAAAATAAAAAGCATACAGATTGGAGAGGACCAGATAAAACTGTCTTTATGTGTAGACAGCATGATCATGTACACAGAAAATTCCAAGGAATCTACAAAAAGAGCTATCAAAACTAATAGGTAAATTTAAGGAGGTTGAAGGTCAACTTACAAAAACAAAGCGCATTTCTATACAGAATCAATGAACAACTGGAAAAAATTAAAACTACATAGATTATAGCATCGATAAAATATTTAGTGAAAGATATGCAATACTTATAAATTAAAAAGCATAAAGCATCGCTGAGGGAAATTAAAGACCAAAATAGAGAGACATACCATATTCATGGCTTAGAAGAATCAATATTGTTAGGTCAGTTCACCCCAAATTGATTCATAGATTTAATGTAATCTCAGTAAAAATCTTAGCAGGATTTAAAAAAAAAATTGACATGCCGATTCTAAAATACAGATGAGCAAAATTTTGGTGTGTTTCCTTCAGCATCTTCCCTTATATACAAATAATATACTATTTGGTAAAATTTCTTTTTCACTTAATGTATGGTGAGATTTTTTTCACTTTTTTTTACAGAGCTAAGACTTAAACTCGATTTACTGCTTATAATATCATTTTTAACAGTTGCACAGTATTCCATTCAATGAATGTACTGAAACCATTTTAGTGTTCATCAACATTTAGATCATTTCTGAATTTTAATTACCACAAGCAACATTGTTATCAACATCACAGAATTAAATCTTTAAGAAATTCATGATTATGTACTTAGGATAAATTCTTGATTTGGTCTGGGGTAGGGAGGTCAAAGGTGAAGTATGTTGTGGAAGTCAATGCTGTTCACCAGCATTTCCTGTTCCCCTTCCAGGCACGCGATAAGGTTGAACTGCCCTGCTGGGTAAGAATCATATGGCCACATTCCCATCACCTCCAGATGAATGATGTTCTAGATAACCTCTGCTCTATCAGCCTGGGTGCAGGAATGAAGATGTCTTAGGTCAGATCCCCAGGTGACTTGCATTGAGCATGTCGTGTAAGTGAGAAATAAAAGCCATTGAGATTTTGGTTTTGTTTGTGAGTCCACCATGAATGATACACAGATACTGTGGATGCGTAGTTAATCGTAAATTTGTAACATTGCAGGTCATAGCTTCTCTACTGGAAGCTTTTCAAGCCTGCCCTGTCCATTAGTCTTGCGAAACTAGGTTAACACACCTTTAAAATGCCAGAAGTAATACCCCTCAAAGGCCTACCCACCCTCCAGAGAGCACAAAATCTTGTTAACTATCTTGTAATCCAGTACCCCCACCTGCCCGCCTTGCTTTCTCCCACCTTCCTGTAATCTTTAAATTCCCTCCTTAATTTCAAATGCATAAAAGAAACTGCAAAACTGTCATTTTGCAGATTATTTGAGATCTCGTTTCCCAGCAACTGTCAGTTTGTGCTCAAATAAATTCTTATAAAACTTCTCTATAGGAGTCTACAGCCATGCCACCCTGAACACACCTGATCCCATCTGATCTTGGAAGCTAAGCAGGGCCTGGTTAGAACTTGGATGGGAGACCACCTTGGAATACCAGGTACTGTAGGCATTTAAACAAACAAACAAACAAACAAACACTTCTCTACAGGTTTGGACGTTTCTTACGTTGACATTCTATAAGATGAGATGCATCCACATAGACCGTGTGTATACTATGCATAGACCATGTGGTAATATCTCTGATGCCCTGAGGAGGTAAGCTGGCTGTGCCCCGCTGTGGAGGACCTGCTATGCCCATATAACCTCATCTTGACTCCCTCTTTTCCAGAGCCCGACAGGATTTCACCCCAAAGGGTTTGCTGTGAAATGCCTGCTTGGAGAATTCAAATAGTATTAGAATATTGGAGGTGGGCATGGCCTCAAATACTAAGTCCCATTATCTCTTTTGTAAAACTTGAACTGGCTTCTAATTATCAAATAAGGGCCCCGTCAGTATATAAAACTTTGGAAAATATTTTAAAAGCAGAGAAATAATATCACTTATCCACTTTTAACATTAGAGCATGTTTCCTTTGATAGTTTCTTTTCGTAAATTCATTCATTCATTCATGAAATGTTATACATTTGCCTTAGAAATGCCTAATAACAGTACAGCTGCCCTCAGCTGCCCAGTCGAGATGAGGAGATACAAATAATAATATTCATGACTACTGTTTATTGAAATGTCACCTGGCGCTACCCCTACACTAAGTTCCAGAGCCTCTTCAGGGCTTTAACTTTCAACCAGTTAGGTGGCTTTGCCTGGTGTCTCACACCTGTGTGGTCCCTGACCCAGCGGAAATCCAGAGTTATAGGGGTTTTAGTATGAAATATGAAGGGCGGCCAAAGGAAAGTCAGGCTGGGACACTAGAGCTGGACAGGAGGAAGGGCTACCTGACACATGGTGGCAGCAGAATTGCTGGGACTTGGTGACCAGTACGATATAAGAGTTAAGGAGATTTCCAGGTTGGGGGACCAGGTGAAAGGTGATGTCCTTAGTTGCGACAGAAAAGAAAAGAGGACCAAGTTCAAGTGTGATTGTTAAAATGGAATGCCTCAGTGAGGGTTGAGGGGCATAGATAGAAATTGAGGTCTAGAGCTGAGGTGAGCCAGTGACACTGAGTCTGAGGGACAAATGTGGATGTGGTGTCTACGGCCAGGGCTCAGAGGCATCTTTCAGAGATGGGGTGACCGTACGGCCCAGACCTCATTTGCACCTGCTTTCCTAGAGTCTGATTTATGCCCGTTGTCCCAGTTGGCACCTCCTTCACTCTCAGAAGTGTCTCAGTTTAGTCAACTTACTCAAGAGAGAGCCTGCAGGGCAGGGGGAAAAGAGTGACTCTAATCAGGTCCTTTTTCATGGCTTCTTTCCCCCTCCTCATCCTCCTACCTCAGACCTACTCCCTTCTAGACTCCTACATTTTCATCTTTCTCTATTTTTTTTTTCTTACTTTCTGCTCACTTCTCTGGGGAAGAACCCACCCCACCGCCACAGGCCCAAGTGAGCTTCAGTCCATTACCCCAAGTCACACCTCTGTGGGGATGAAGGAGAAGAAAGTCTGAGGGCTAGCTTCTCAGCCTTCCCCTCCCCCTTCCCCACAGCAGACAGGGTAAGGCAGGTGGTGCTCTGGGCCAGGTGCTCTGGGCCAGGCAGGGGTATGGAGTTAGCACTGGCTGGGAGGGCCTGCCTTCTAATCACAGCTCTGCTTCTTCTCTGCTGTGTGACCTTGCGGCAAAGCTTTTCTGCTCTTGGAATCTCGGTTTCTTTTCCTCTGCAAAAGATGGAGATTGAACAAGTGATCTGAACTGAGAAGCTGTATTCATCTTGTCTGATACCATTTCTCTTGAGATTCAGGTCATATGAGGGGGCGGTGTGGGGGGGGGGGCGTGTCAGTGGCCCGGGAAGAGAGGGGTTTGTGTATACATCTGTATGGGGTTTCCCTAGGGTGAGGACTAGAGTCCATGAAGCTGTTCAAGGAACAACTTCTTGGAGGCCACACGGCCATCGCCAGTTGGCTTGTCCTGCGACAGGCCTCCCTAGCCCACAGACACAAGGACAAAAAGGGAGTGCTCTGGCAGGGTGCAGGGCTCTAACCACCACAGCTGGGAAGGGTTTCCCAGGAGGAACTCCGGGGCTGAAGACAAGAGGAGTTGGCAGGAGGAGGTGAGGAGAGCAGAAAAAGAAGAGCAAATTAAGAGGATGAGAGAAGAGACCGCGGGGGGGGGGGGGGAGGGCTCCACCACGGGGTACGGGCCTACGCCCGTTTCCTGGTTTACAGAACGGAGTAAGCACACACAGCGTGCTGTTGTGTACGCTGTGTGTACGCTGGAGCTCCCTGGCTCGCGGGACTTGTGAAATCGGGGAGCAGACCCTGGGAACTTGGAACGTGCTTTACATGGGGCCTGGATGGGCGGCGCCCAGGGAAGGCAGTAGGATTTGTAGTCAAGCCTGGGTTCAAGTCCCGGCTGCCACTTGGCGTCTCTGAGCCTCAGTTTGCTCCTCACTAAATGGGGTTAATGAGGCGGCCTCGCCGGGCCGTGTGAAGCTGGAGATGCAAAACGTCCCAGAAGCAGCGACCGCTGAATTTCGGGCAGGAGCCTTGCGAAGCGGAGCACGACCTGGCACGGGGTGGGCGGCGACTCCCGGAGGCCACGGCACCGGGGGGTGAAGAGAGGCGACGCTTCTGGCGGGGAAAGGGGGAGCCAGACGCACTGGGCGGGTTAAGGGAGGCTGCTCCCCACGCACTGATCCTACAGACGCGGCTTCGCGTCTCGGTTTTCCCTCCGGGGCCCTCGGTCCCCGGCTGTCACCTGGACGCTGGGGCGAGGGGGCGGGCCGCGAGGCCCTGGAGCAGAGGCGGGACTTGGAGGCGGCCGCGGGAGCGGGCCGGGGGGTGGGGCCGGGGGCGGGGGCGGGGGCGGGGGCCGGCGCCCCGCGGGGAGGCCGGCCACGTGACGCCCGCAGCCGGGCCGGGCCGCCAGGCGGGGAGCGCCGCGGCGGCCCCAGGAGGTGGCGGCGGGCGCGGGAGCCCGGGCGGGCCGCGCGCGACAGGCCGTCGGGGCCCCGGGACGGCGGCCCCGGGGGCGCCCATGCCATGGAGAAGCTGGCGGCCGGGCTGGCCGGACTGCGCTGGAGCATGGGCGCCTTCCCGCTCGACCTCATCGTCAGCCGCTGCCGCCTGCCGACGCTCGCCTGCCTCGGCCCAGGTATCAGCGGTGCTGGCCGGGGCGAGTGGGGGTCCGCTGGGCAATCGGGGACTCTTCGGGCAGGTGCTAGCGAGGCCGTGGGAGCGGCCCCTGCCCTCCCGCTACCCGGCGCGGGCCGCGCGCCGCGCATCACCCCCGGAGACCCGCGGCCCCCCAGCCGAGGGTCCGCCTCCTCCGGGCCCCGCGGACGGGCGCAGGAACGGACGCCCGGACGGGGACTGGGGTCCGGCACGGGACACAATCTTCTGGCCGGGCCGGGACCGGAGCGCGGCCGAGCCACCGCGGCCGCCCCGTCGGTGCGCCCCTCCCCGCCCCCGCAGGCCCTCGCCCGCGCCGCGCCCCCTCCGTCCCTTTGTCTCCAGCCTCTCACCTCGATCCTCCCGCATCCCTGGGGCCTCGGACTCTGTCTTCCCACCGCCGCCGCCCCCAGCCCCGCTCGGCCCCTCTTGGGACCCTTCTCGCGCCCTCTTTTCGAGTTCTGGGAGCACCTCATGTCCCGGGGTGAGTCGGCCACCTCGGGGAGAGGCCCGAATGAGCGAGTCCTCCTGCCGGGTGTGTCCCCCAAGCCCGGCCGTCCCCGACATCTTGCCCCACGTCTCTTTGGGGGCCGGGGACCGGGGCTGCTCTGCTGATGGGACGGTGCACGGGGGCCCGAAAGGGGACGCCTGGAGGCTGCACGGAGCGAGGGGACTGTTTGGGGGCGGATGGGGGGGGGGCGGCTGCTCGGCTGGGGGAGGGGCAGGAGCCGGAGCTGGCAGCCAGGCCGGGGGTTTTGTGTGTGAGAAGAATAGGGGTTTGGCCTGCGTTGGCACACTCGCTTCCCTGAATGCTAATAGGGCCGGCGGCCACAGGCTCCTCTCCTCTCCGCGGGGCCCGGCAGCCCCTCCTCCGACCGGTGGAGGCCAGAAGCCCGCACAGTGAGCATCCGCACCCGGCCGTCGGACAGGGGTGCCCCGCAGCCCAACGTCTTGTTCTCCGCATCATCAGCCTGTAATCCCGAGACTGTCCTTGTCTCCAGCAAGGCTGTAGGGCCTGCGTGTGAATGGGATGTGCTGGCCCTAGGGTCTGCTTGGCTACTTCCCACACATCCTCTTTGGCATCTGGTTCTCCTGGGGCGGGGGGATGTCCTTTCCGAGTTTCTCTGGGCGGTCAGGCCTATTCCGGCTCCCTTGGCCCCTCTGGCACCTCTGTCTTGTTTCCTACTGTGCGCACCTGTTATAATGGTCCGTGTATTGTCTTCCCACTGGGCTGCCTGCTCCTGGAGGGTGGGGTGGGGGGGTCATCCTGCCTAACAAAGATTATGACTGAATGAGTGAATGAGCAAAACGTGTGATGGCCCAACTATCATCAGTCTGTGACAGTGGTGACCATGGCTGTGGTTATGATGAATATGAACATGTGATCAAAACTGTGTCTTGAAGTTGTGAAGGTCTCTGTGCGCCTTAAGCATTAAGAAGGGGCCCCTTAGTGGGGCTGTGGGGCCGAGTTGTGTCATTGGGGTGACAAGACCCTGTTACTGTAGGCCAGGTGGCTGTGCTGGCTCAACTCTTGGTGACCATAACCTATGGCTGTGGATAGGCAGGAGGGCAGGCTGGGGCTTAGAGCTCTAAGAGGAGGTTGCAGAGCAGGGGAGCTTTCTCTCTTCCTCTGCCCGAGGAGGAAGGCTCAGGTAGCCCACCACATACATACACACACACAGTGGATACAAGGCCTCTTCACAGGTCCTGAACACATTCTACTGCCCCCCTTCCGCCCTCCCCCACAAATGTACACACTTCATGGAGCCTCCAGCCATCAAAGTAAACCATTTGTCGTCTGGTTGGATAGCAAAATTTTTTGTGTTTCAACGGGCTTGGGAAGGAGGTGTCCCCCACCCCCACCCTGCCTACCAGCTGCAGCCAGGAGACAACTCCACTGGCCTCCTGGAAGCTGGGCCAGCCCCTCCTGCTCCCCTGGAAACCGTTGCTGGGGTTGGAGCCTCTGAGCCTAGCCCCTCCCGGCACCTTTGCCCCAGTGCAGCTTCCGCGGGACTAGCCCCCCTCCCTGCTTCTAAATCCACCCTCTCCAGCCGGCATTGCTGTGTTCCAAAGACTAGGAAGATGAGGGGCTGGCAGAGGAAGAGCCAAGAAACAGCTACCCCGAGATGGGGTCAGTGAGTATCTGAGACTTTCCCCCCTTCTCCTCTGAGGTGCCTTAAATGCAAAAGACTGCCTGTGGCAGTGGGTGGGAAGGGGCTGCCCACGACAGAGCCACAGAGCCGGAATCAGCACCTCTAAGTCCTGCCATTCTCCTGGCCCAGGCGACTCGGGGTTCTGGGGGCGCCCTCACAGCTGGGACCTATAATACACAGCTCCTTCTCGGCTTTCTCCGTCCTCCCAACAAGACCCTCCTTGCCTGGCGTAGGCATTGAGGCCTGAGAACTCTGGGGCTCAGCTCAAGTGTCTGCTGCTCAGTAATGTCTCTCTCTTCCTCACCCCACCCTGGGCTAATCTGCTGCTTCCTTCTGTGAGTCCGACACCCTCCACTCGGTGCCTCCGACTTGGCCCGTATCCTCTGTTCACATCTCTTCCCTTTTCCCCCTGAGCCTAATGGCTCCTGGAGGGCAGGGACTGGGTTCATCTGCTAGGAGCCCTTGGCCCCGGCACAGGACCCGGGATAGTGGGCAGCCCGGCCAAATGAGGATTGAAGGACAGCGGCTGGGCTGGTTGTCGGGCCCCACGGAAAGCCTGAGCCCTGAGACACAGGCTTTGACTCAGCCCTGAGGACACAGCTGACGGCCCGCTTGTCCCTTGAGCATTGCTGACCTGGACAGGCATCACAGGGAGCTGATCCAGGCAGGGTCTTGGTGAAGAGGTGAGGAGGTCATCTTGCTCATTCTTTCTGCCCCTCCTAATGTGCTCTTTTTCTTTCCTTCCTCTTCTACCCTCCTTTCCCCTCCCAGGGGAGTATGCTGAAGGCGTCAGTGAGCGAGACATCCTGCTCATTCACTCCTGCCGCCAGTGGACAACGGTGACAGCTCACACCCTGGAGGAAGGCCACTATGTCATCGGGCCCAAGATCGACATCCCCCTGCAGTACCCAGGTGTGCCAGCCAGGGACAGATGGTGTAAAGCTGCAGGGGGAGGGGTGGGTCTGTAGGCTGGAGGGTAGGGGCTAGGAAGGGCGCAGGGGAAGCTGTTGGTGACCAGCCTTTCCTTGCAGCCACAGGGATGAGCGAGGACAGGGGCGGCAGGGCGGTGATCAGGGTTAGGGTTCGAGTTAGGGCCCAGTGGTTTTTATACTCTTGTGTGGAGCCCTGGGTTTCTGGTTACAAACCTTTGATTCACATTTTATTTTATAATAGATTTTAAACTAATGATTAAAAAAAATCCACACTCTCGAACTGCTACGAATCAAACTTTAATCCTAACTAGACTTTCCATATTACCAAGAACTGCCTCATTAACCATTGTTCATACAGACCCTTGAAAAGAATACCTCCTGTCAGGATCTGCTCAGTACTGTGCACCCCAAAACCTTCAGAGACAGAGGGATGCTCAGGCTGATAATCTGGCCGCATCTTTCAGATCTAATCCTGTTTTTTCCCCAATTTTTGTGTTAAACTCATTATTTTCATTGACTTTAAAAGTGAATGTCAAAATTTTAGACTTTTAAATAAGATTATGCGAATGAACTTCTGCTCCGATCTGTGTTAATGATGTTGATATCCTATATAAGGTTGTGTTTCAAGAAAGGATTATTCTGCGAAGAAAGGAAAGAATAGCACTTCATTTTACTTATGATGAAACAAAAGGCCTATACCTAAGAAGATAATTGACTTGCCCAGGGTCTCACAGCTAGAAAGGAGCAGAGCAGGGGTCAGAACCGAGGTCCCCTGACCCCTGGGCTTGTGCTGCGCCACACCAGGAATGCAGGATTGTTGTCCACAATGTGGGAGAGATGGGAGTCGGCGGCCCCATCCTAGAGATGTCCCCACGCGACCTCAGGATCCCACAGCATTCCAGCCTCCGGGCTGAGCATTTTCATCATTTCATCCTCTTCCCAACCCCGTGAGGAAGTCTAATCGACTCCATTTAACTCACACGGAAACAGCCCCAAGAGCTTCAGTAGCTTCCCCAGTTCTGCGTTTTAACGGCTACCCTCTCCCCTCCACCCCAGCAAAGGTGGGAAGGCTCGCGGTCCCTTTCTCACGAATACCACTGTCCCCCTCTGGCTCTGCCTGCATCTCTTGAGCCAGCGGGACGGGACGCAGCCCTTTCCATGGCTTCTGCACCTTACAGCAACCCTGTGAGGTTGGCACCCCCGTAGCCCCACACCTCATTTAAAAGCTGAGGAAACTCGTGTCTTTCTGAGCTGGTGTTGGGCTCTGTCCTGGGCCTGGAGCCCTTGAGGGGGCCTGCCCAAGCTACAAACTTCCCAGCCTGATTATCTGCCATTGGTCCAGTGCAAGGTCCCAGGTCTTCTTGGGATAAAAAAAAAGCAAAAATTAGAAAAAGTCCTCATTGACAGAAATGTGACTCTCAGGGACTGTGTCATTTCAGTTTATGTCATTAAAAATATGGGAAACCAAGGCACAGAGCCTTCAAGGGAACTGCGGGGCCAGGGCATTCCTAGTCCTTTCCCCCCATGTTCTTTGGTGCCCCCTGAGTACATGTGTAGAGAGGGGGTCATGGGGTGACAGCTGGCTTCAGGGGTGTCACGGTACCATCCCCACCTTTCCCGTGGGTGACTCTGGCCTGCCCTGGATGCTAGAGGGGAGGCTGAAGCCCCCTAGGAGGAGGACGAGCTGAGTGGGCCTCCCGTTAAGAGGAAGCTGAGTACACAGCTCCTGGCTGGTTCTTCTTAATGAATTAATAATCGTGTGGGCGGGCAAGGTCGGCGGCTGCGGACCTCGGAAAGAGCCTTGAAGAAGGCAGGACGAAAGGAGGGCAGCAGCGCTGGGATTTGGGTCTCTAGGCCATGGCCCACCGCGCAGGCGTCTCTGAGACAGCTCCCAACCTGCCCTGGCCGTAGCCAGGCGGCTTCCCCAGTGCAGGTTGCATGCCCTGCGGAGCTCGGGCGGAGTGCCGGCGCACGGGCCCTGGGGAGCTAAATAGCAGGCTTCTACTTTACAGATGGGAAAACTGAAGCTCAGAGAGATTAAATAATTTGCCCAAGGTCACATGGTTGGTTGGTGGCAGAGCTGGGATTCAACCTGGTCTGTCTGACTCCACATTGTGCATTTAGTCATCATTTTTTGTAGAGCATTTGCTATGGGGTCAAGTACTGGGAAGTAGGGTGATAGGCAAGCCTGCTTCAGGCTAGAAGGGACCTTCAGGCCAGCTCGGATGTTTTCTGGGAAAGAAAGGCAGGGAGGAGGGTCAGACTGGGGGAGACCCCCGGGAGACCTCTGGTCTCAGGTAGGGGGAGGCAGAAGAGGAAGCTCGCCCTCTCCTTTCCCCACCCCCACAGGCAGGGCTGCAGGGGGAGGTAAAGGCTTCCAGCGGCCAGAGCATCACTCCCAGGAGGTCTTCCTTCCTTCCTCCCAGCTGTAATGACCGGTGCCGGGCTCCAGGCTGCCTTGGAGGGGGTGGTGCTGGCTACCATGGTTACATCGATCTTCCCTGCCACATCCTCCTCGGGCTCCAGCCCCGACTTGGCTCCAGCTCTCCCCACAGGGGGCAGTGGGCATTTCTCCCTGGCTGGCTGCTTGTGGTTGGGGGTTTGTACGTGGGTATGAGGGAGGAGACAGGGTGAGGAGTGGGGGCCACTCACTGTTGGATGGTAGTAGACCCGACCTCAGACCACTGCTTCTTGCCGTGCCCCCTCCCCAGTTTATTCCTGCTGCGCTCTAGGGCTATGGCACTTCTCAGGCTTCTTCCCACCAGGGTCTCAGAGTGATTAGGGCTGCACCCAGGGACTCTCCTGCCAGCCTTCTCCTGGGCATTTTCCCTTCTCTTTCTTGGCTCTTATTTCTCTTTCTGCGCCTAGATGTTGATGCTGCAGACTCTGCCCTTGACCCTCTGCTCTTCATACCGTGCATGGGGTTGGGGTGTCTCTATCTGGGTTTCTGGCTGGGTTTGGAGCCTCCAGGAACCCCTGTATACAAAGTGGTATGTTCATGCTAGGAGTACATTGCGGGTATTTTTCTGGGAAGAGGGTCCTCCAAAGGGTTAAGACCCTCTTTTCTTCATCTTCTCCGAGCCATCTTACCTGCCTCGCACCTGCGGCTGCCTCCCATGATCTGGTGACCTTCAGTCTGTGCTTCTGAACAGGCTCCTCAAGCCCCTGCTCCACAGCCTGTTTCTTCCAGGTTTCCAGTTTCGCTTAACACCTCTGCTGGTTTGATTTCTGTACAGGCTGGTGGCCTGAGTCCCTTCCTCCCTACCTGGCCCTTATCAGTTGTCCCGTCTGATGAGTCTCCTTCCATGGGCCTCCTGGCGTTCAGAGCCTTTTATAATCCAGTTTCCGTCTACCTTACCTGTCATCACTCTCAAGTCCTACACTCCAGGCACTCACCATTTGGGGCAAGCAGTGTGCTTTTGTGACTCCATCTTTGCTCATTCTCTTTCTTCCAGGTGGAATGTCTGTTCTATAAGACTCTCTTCATTCTTAAGATACCCTCAGACTGTCAGGCAGCTTTTCCCCAACCTAACTATCCTCTAGCTCTTTTGTCACAAGTCTGTTGTAGCACTTGTCACATCCTGCCATCATCGGGTGCTCACTGTCACACCCACTGTATCTGGAAATCCTCGAGGGCAGACTGTATTTGACCCAGATTTGTACCCGCTGTTGGGCCCAGTTCAGTGTCTGGCATACAATGGGTGTTCCATAAATGTTTGTGGAATGAATAAATCGATGGACTATGACTGAAGAAACCAGCAGGAAGATTACAGAAGCTAGAGTCATCTTGTCTTCTAACCTGTTGTCTCCTTGCCAATACAAGACTCCCTTCCTTCTGAGTGAGGTCTGAGAAGAGTCCATTCTTCCAGACCCAGGACAGTTCACAGCCTGTCCCTGTGCTCATGTAGTGGGCACATACAAGGTGTGTGGCCAGGGAGATGAGACAGTTACACAGAGGTATCAGCTTTATGGATTATCATTCTTTAAAGTTTGCGTCCGCCAGGGGGCATCTGCTGAGCCAGCCAAAATACACATAGACCTGGACTGCAGGTTGGGAAGGCCTCATCTGAGGGAGGTGGTTTTACTGGGCTCAGATCAGAGGTCTCTGGGATAGTGGGGCTGGATGTTGGATCAGGACAGGATCTGAGAACAGAGCTGGGGTGAGAGTGGCTCCTCTCAGGCCTCCAAGGCCTGGGACTGGGCCCCTGGTTTGCCCAATGCATCCGTGTTGATCATCAACCCAAGGTAGATGCACAGGATGGCAGGTCCAGGTAGAGCCCGAGATAATCTGCTCCAACCTTCTCAGAAGAGGACCTAGAGGCCCAGAGAGAGGAAGGCACTTGTATAGGGTCATAGCAAGTCAGAGTGGGGCTGGGACCAAGCTAGGAGCCCGCATCCCCAATGCCACAGGGATGCTTGGTCAGAGGTCAGCTCTGTGTCCAAGTGTTTGGGGGCTAGTTTGCACTTCAGGTTCTCTGGGCAAGCAGGTGCTAGCCTCATCACACAGTCACAGGTCTCCGTGGCGTGCGGTCTGGGATCTAGTTGCTAGGGATCTGTGCTCACTGCCTCATAGGCTTGAGACAGCTGACCAGCTTCTTCCGCCCTATGCTGGTGCAAACCTGCCCTTCTGCCCAGCTGAGTTCCAGTTCCACAGGGGCCGGCTGAGATGAAGGGAACGACAGAAGGGGCCATGAGGTGTCTTGGGATGCAGGCCATGCCCATGCTTCCAGCAGGCAGGCCCACCCTAGCAACCTATATTCCCTCTTGTGCAGGGAAGTTCAAGCTCCTGGAGCAGGCCCGGGATGTGCGGGAGCCAGTGAGGTACTTCAGCAGCGTGGAGGAGGTGGCCAGTGTCTTCCCTGACCGCATCTTTGTGATGGAAGCCATAACCTTCAGTGTCAAGGTCAGTCCTTCTGGCACCAGGCATGGTGTCCCATGCTGTCCTTTCCCTGACCCTGGTTGGAGGGCTGCCCTTAGGGTGTCAGGAGGTAGAAGGTGTTACAGCGTGCCTTCTGGCAGCCCCTTGAGGGCCTTTGGCACGATTGGGTCATGTCGGATCCACTGGGCAGCGGAACTACCTGAAAATGATGGTGAAGCAGGAGGAAGTGTGCGGAAGGCCATGCCCTGACTTGGAGACCTTTCAGGGCAGCCTGACCTAACATCCACTAGTAGGGGTGGTGGTTGTGGGGGTCACAGTGCAATGTACACAGCACCCAACTTGCATACCGATAGCTCTTCGAAACTCCTTTTCTTATCCATCAATTCATTTCTCAGTAGCCTTGTTGAATGAGTGGAGCATTATCACCCAAAGTACAAAGATAAAAGTTACCATTTGTTGAATATTTTCAATGTATGTCACTGAACATACAGTCTATTTAATCCTTACGGCAACTCTTCCAATTAAGTTATTACACGAGGTAACTAAGACCCACGGAGGTAACTCATTTATGGATGCACAGCCATCATGTGGTCTCTGCAGGATGGAACGTGGGTCCCTGACCCCCCAGTCCAGTGATCTTGATCTGGTCTCAGCGCTGGGAAGGCCCCAAGAGGAGGGCTGCCCTCCTGGATCCTGGAGATCCTCACAGGGCTAGCTTTCTGGGGCCCTGGGTAAAGTCTTGCTTTTTCTGGGATCCCAGGTGGTGTCGGGTGAGTTCAGCGAGGACAGCGAGGTGTACAACTTCACGCTGCATGCAGGCGACGAGCTCACTCTCATGGGCCAGGCGGAGATCCTGTGCGCCAAGACCACCAAGGAGCGCTCGCGCTTCACCACCCTGCTGCGCAAGCTGGGCCGGGCAGGGGCGTTGGCCGGGGTGGGTGGCCCAGGGGGCGCTGGGGCCACAGGCGGGAGTGCCAGGCCGGTCAAAGGCAAGATGCCCTGCCTCATCTGCATGAACCACCGCACCAACGAGAGCCTGAGCCTGCCCTTCCAGTGCCAGGGCCGCTTCAGCACACGCAGCCCACTGGAGCTGCAGATGCAGGAGGGCGAGCACACGGTGCGCGCCATCATCGAGCGCGTGAGGCTCCCCGTGAACGTGCTGGTGCCCAGTCGGCCGCCGCGCAACCCCTACGACCTGCACCCGGTGCGGGAGGGCCACTGCTACAAGCTGGTCAGCATCATCTCCAAGACGGTGGTGCTGGGGCTGGCGCTGCGCCGCGAGGGCCCGGCGCCGCTGCACTTCCTGCTGCTCACGGACACCCCGCGCTTCGCGCTGCCGCAGGGCCTGCTGGCGGGGGACCCGCGCGTCGAGCGCCTTGTGCGCGACAGCGCCTCCTACTGCCGCGAGCGCTTCGACCCCGACGAGTACTCCACGGCCGTGCGCGAGGCGCCGGCGGAGCTGGCCGACGAGTGCGCCAGCCCGCGCCGCGCGCGCCTCTGCCTGCCCGCGCCCCCGCGGGCCCCTGCGCCCGCCCGTGTCCCCGGTCCTCCTGGAGACGGCGACCAGGAGTACATGAGCCCCGACTGGGCGGGTGCGCCGGATCCCGGCCCCTCGCCCGCCGAGATCCCCTATGAGGAGCTGTGGGCGCACCAGGCGGCCGAAGGCCTCGCCGAGGGCCGGACCCGACCGCCCCCGGGGCCCGACCTCATCTCCTTCGGGGCCGTGGGGCCGCCCCGCCTGGAGACCGAGGCACTGCCGCCTCCTGTCCCCCCAAAATCTGAGGCGGTGAGTGGACGCGGTGGAGGTGGGGACGATGGTAGGCAGGGTGCTGAGTGTCGCTCTATCCTCTGGGCAGGAGCCAGCCCGGGGGCCTGGTCTGGGCCTGAAAAGCAAGTTCTCCTGGGCCTCCAGTCCTTGGAGTGTGTGACAGAGGGTGGCCCAGGTGTGAGGGAATGGGATCAGAAAGGGGGAAAGGTCGCAAGAACATTTGTGTACCAGGGACCGTGGCATTGGGAGTCGTGGGACAAAGATGCCGGTAGGTCCCCAGCCTCAGAAAACTTGCGGTGGGTCTAGAACGCCATTACCCAGAGGATGTCACAGAAGTCCTTTAAGTTGTCCAGTGAACAGGAGCTTCCATGGTGAAATAAGTTTAGAAAGTGCGTGCAGGACTCCAGCTTTCCACTCACTTTAGAGTTACAGAGCATTTGGTATAGTAAAGGCTCTGAGAAATTTTGCACCAAGGAAAACTGTTTATCTGTTCAATGTAGAATTTCCCAATCGAACTTGTCCAACAGAATATGGGCAACACCTATTAACATCCCATGGAGTCGACTTTGAGTATGTGACATATAAGGAAGGGATCCAGAGGGCAGATACTTTTCCTTCCCTTCCCCTGACCCCATGCCTTTTTCTTTAAGAGAGAATGTCTACTTTTATGATTGTTTTTGATCTACTTCCATATTCTTTTTCTTACATTCATGATGGATGTTGTGGGCTCTCGACATATGAAATGGGCTGGAGAGATGAGGAGGGGTGGGTGGGTGGCCGGCTGGGTGAGGAAGTGGAATGTAGGGCAAGGCAGCCTCTTGGCAAAGTGGGGCAAAGCGCCAGTCCCAGACACTCCCCTTGCTCAGGAAGGGGAAGATAAGGAGTGTCGGCTGCCTGGGGACAGGGGCTGGAGCCATGGCTCTCTGCTTGCAGGTGAAGGAGGAATGCCGGCTGCTTAATGCCCCACCTGTGCCTCCCCGGGGTGGCAATGGCGGTGGCCGGCTCTCGGGCAGCCCCCCGGTGCCCCCACGCTTCCCCAAGCTGCAGCCTGTCCACTCGCCCAGCTCCAGCCTCTCCTACTACTCCTCTGGCCTCCAGGATGGGTGAGCCCCTTCCTTCTCTTGGTTCTGGGTCTCCCTAAGGTGAACTGAGGCAGGGGAGGGCAGAGAGGGAGCCAATGCCAAGAAAGAGGAAGACTTCGGCTGGGGGTTCCAGGGGTATAGGTCCCCGAGCAGGCCTGAGGGGGAGGACTTTGGGGTATGGAGTATGGGGTCCAGGGGCCTGGGCCCAGTCCCTTGCTCTTCACTGTCCTGCTTCAGTTTGTTCCATTCCTAAACGCTGAGGGTTGGATGGGAGCGTTGCTCTGGCTCCCTCCAGACAGCCACAGGATGGAGTATTCCTTGGTTTTAAAATTTTTAAGCAGTTCAATCTTGTTTACTTTTTCCTGGGGTGGGAGATGCCTGAAGAAAGAATAGGGCAATCTCAGAGGGCCTCAGGCCTTGGGGTCTGGGGCAGGGGCCAGTGTTGCTAAGATCAGAGTGGCAGCTTCTGTGACCTGGCGGAGCAGTGGTTTGCAGTGTCATGTGTGTGACCCTGTCGCGTTTCCCTCTTGCTCTGTCTCACCCTTCCATATGTATCTGTCTCTGCCCACAGGGCGGGTTCCCGCAGTGGCAGTGGCTCCCCGTCACCAGATGCCTACTCCCTCTATTGCTACCCATGCACCTGGGGAGACTGCAAAGTGGGCGAGTCCTCCAGCCGCCCACCCCCAGGACCCCTGCCCTCAACCACGCAGCCCAGCCAGGCCTCCCGGGCCCTCGCAGAGCCCCTGAGCAGTCGAGCTGCCTCCCTCTTGGGGGCTGATACCCCTGTCAAGACCTACCACAGCTGCCCACCCATTTTCAAGCCCTCAAACCCCCAGAAACGTTTTGCTCCCTTTGGAGCTCTCAACCCCTTCTCCGGGCCTGCCTACCCCTCAGGCCCTTCGGCTGCCTGTGCTTCTGGGTCCACAAGCACCTCGGGTCCTCTGGCTACCTCCAGCCCTGCTTATTCCCCAGGCCCAGGCTCACCAGGCCAGGCCTATTCAGCTGCTCCCACCTCCTCCTGTCCCACTTCTTCCTCCTCTTCCTCTGAGTGGCAGGAACCAGCCCTAGAGCCCTTTGACCCCTTTGAGCTGGGGCAGGGTGGTTCTCCAGAGCCTGAGCTGCTGCGCTGTCAGGAGCCCAGAGCTGTGGGGGGACCTGGACCTGGACCCCGCCTTTCACCGCTTGGACCCCTGAAGACCTTTGAGCCTGAAAGTTTGGTTCTGCGGCAGGTCCCCACCCCACTGTCACCAGCGGCCCTGCAGGGGCCCGAGGCAGGTGGAGCACGACTCCTTCTCACCCAAGGGCGCCTAGAAGGGCCTCCTGCTAGTCCCCGGGATGGGACCACAGGCTGGGGAGGCCGGGATGCCTCTTCCTGGCAGCCCCCTGCTGACCTGTCTGCACTGTCCCTGGAGGAGGTCTCTCGCAGTCTGCGCTTCATCGGGCTCTCAGAGGATGTGGTGACGTTCTTTGCCCGAGAACGCATCGATGGCAGCATCTTTGTGCAGCTCAGTGAGGACATCCTGGCAGACGACTTCCACCTCACCAAGCTGCAGGTCAAGAAGATCATGCAGTTCATCAAAGGCTGGCGGCCCAAGATCTGACCTTCTCAGCTTGTAGCTCTGCAACTGGAATGCTGGCATAGAGGCCCTGGGGCCAGCTGTGAGTCTGCAGGGGCATAGCACTCCCAGAGGCAGGTTCTGCCTGTGGGGAGGATCTGTGCCAAGACCGAGGCCACTAGGTAGCCACTCAGAGTGAATCCAGGGGAGACATGTTTGTTTGGAAATGGGATCCTCTGGGGTCAGACCCCTGAATGGGGACTAGGAAGAGTATGTGCAGAGATGACTGGTGGCCCCGGTGTGCACCTAGGCCTGGTGAGGCATTTGCTGAGATTCCTATGGTGGGGTCAAAAGCTGGCTTTCATGGTGACCTTTCACCTTCCTGTACCCTGCTCCAGAGCTTCACAGACTCTTGCACTTCTCCTGCTTCTAGGTTCAGGTTAGAGACAAGGGAAGATGGTCTATAATTTAAGCACAAATTCCCCCAAGTGCCCTTTCACCTCTGTGCTCCATGGGCTTTTGGCCTAAGCTGCCCCAGGGTCGGGGTGCTGGTTTTGGGACCTCTGGGATGCCCTTCCCATCCCCCTCTGCTCGCATGAGTTAGGTCCCTGGCCCTGAGAATAGGTGCATCAACTACAAGCCCATGCCTACTACACCTCAGAGGTTGCACCTCTGGGTTCTAGTCCATTGGTTATGTCTTTGGAAGATCACAGCTCTGCTGTTGACCTACTTATCCAGTAGGGAGGCAGATGCTCCCCTGACGTCTAGTGCCCTGGGTTCTCACTACATCTAGCCCTCCAAACTGCTGGGGTGGGTCCAGTCTGCAAAGAATGACTCCTTGGAAGAGCAGGTTAAGTTGGCTGCTCCTTGATTTTTGAGTCGAGTGATTTTTCATCATGCCTGCTTCCACCAGTCTCCTGCCCCTGTCACTCGACTGCCAAACACCTGGTGTCCTTTCCTAGTTTTCTGTCACTGGCATAGGTGGGACGGGTTTGAGGAAGCATGGTGGCTTGGGAAAATCTGCCTTTCCCCTCCTCTTGGAACTCAGTCACCCTGCACTAGCTCACATGCGTCAGGCAGGTCAAGGTGCCCTGGACCTTGAGCATGGCGATCCAGTTTGCACCCAGAGCAGGCTGGCCATCGTGTGTCGCCACACACCCCTCCGAGCTCTTCCCCATCTCACTTTCCCAGGGCTACAATGATCCTCATGCCCGTTAGAGTCAGGCCCCTGAGGTGCCAGCTTTCTCTTCTGCCTTACCTAACCTATTTATTTCCTCCATCTTCGTCTTAAGAGTAGTGAAGCCATGCTGGTGCTCATGCCCCAGGCAGGCTGCCTCTGCTCCGAGGAAAGGGGAGTCAGGAAGTAGAGCACAGAAACTGCTGCTGAGACATTGGGTTTCCAGGCCGATCACTTAATGAATCCTCAAGGACTAGTGAAATAAATGCTAGACCACTGAAGACTAGTGCAAGTGGAATTCTGGGTGTCAACTTTTTTGGGGAGGCCCAGTGGATACACCTGTGGGCAGTAGAGGACTTTGGAATGGTGTGTGCATGCAGACCATTCACATGCTCCCCAGAGACAGCTGGTGGCCCCCATTCCTTCCAAAAGCCCCCCACCAGCTCCTACCCCACAAGAACCTTCCAACTCTCACTGCTATTTCAATGAATTTGCAACCTATCTAGTGCTGAGTGGAAAGACCCGACTTCAGAGTTCCACGCTACCAGCCAGGACCCAAGTTTACTTCCTGCACTGGCCGAATGCCTGCCTCAGATTTGGCTTTCTGATTTGGAAGCCTGTTGATGGCCTTGGTGTAGAGGAACAGTTCTCTACCTCCTGGTCATCTGGAAAACCTAACTCAGACGATTTGGTTTTAAGAGTCTGGCTTCCTAGCAACCAATTCAATATTCAGTGGAGCCAGAGCCTAGCTCCTCACCTGCCAGTCCCAACTACAGAGATGGACCCAGATAATATGTGAAGTACTTGCAACCAGTGCAGAGACAGGAGCAATCGGTACCATCTCAAAGTTGGGAAGGCACAGTGTTGGGGTTTGAATTACGATTCCATGCAAGGTCAGCATGGATTCTCCTGCCAGAACTGGTTAAGACCTCCAGTGTTGTTTACCCAGACTGGGCTCTGCTGCTCCCAGAACACAGGTGTGGGGAGAGTGGAGGTGGTGGTGGGTGAAGGCATTCTTTGTACTGCTCACATGTGCTGCCCCTGATCGCTGTGCCGGTATCTTCCATGCTCTAGGGCAACCAAGATGTGCAAGATATACTGACCGGGAAAATGTTATCTTCTCTGCTTAACTCCAGCCTTCCCACAAACAGCCTTTCCTGAGGAGTACTCGTGAATGAGTCACACAAGAAGAGAACTGTGCAACGAGGAGACACAGTTTAGGGAAAGAATTCTGTTTTATATTCTGGTCCTTCATACCTATTACGCTTCTGCTGCTCTGGTTAGCCAGGGCCACTTCCTCACTACAAGCAGCAGCTCAGTCAAAGCATTCAAATACAGGCAGGTTTAAAAGGCTTCTCTCAAGGTGCTGCCTAGAACTCTCTCAACACATTCTTATTCCCAAAGCACAGGGCTTTATTCCAGTTCATGCCTTGAAAGGGGGATTTAAACCAGAAGGGCAAAGACAGAAATGAAAAGGAACAAGCAGGCAGGGAGGCTGACAAATAAGTTTGGTTTTTGTTATCACGTGTTTGGCCTGCTGCAGAATTGCTCTCACCAGCACTGGCCACCACTGGCCTCCTGGGAGGCAGCAAAGATGGCTCCAGAGATGCTGCCACTGTGGGTCTAAGGGCTTATAAATTCACAAGCACAGTGAGTTCCACCCTTCAACATGGAGTGCAGACACAGCCAGACTTCACCAGGAGGGAGAGATGGCCATAGCTGAAGGCACTTTAATCAAGGCACACACCCAATGTCGGAGTTTGCTCTCCTTCTGGTTACTCTGATAAATCTAGACGCCACACTGCTGGAACACCAGCACTGTTGGCAGCTGGGGTTAGTGTGCGAGTAAGCAGGCAATGAGGGCCTGCTCACTAGTAAAACTTCTTGGTAGGGCTTTTAGCGTGGTCAATTAGTAGCTGGCACGGAGTGAACGGTTTTCCATAGGCAGCCTCGTACTTCATGAGCCGATCCACTATCTTCTGAGCACCATACAGATCCACAAAGCGGAAGGGCCCTGATGGAGAAACAGAAGTTTGTTGAAGGAGACAGCAACACAAGCTCTAGGATAAAGGAAACCACCTCCTCAATTTGCAATACTAACCTCCAAGACAGGGGGGGAAGCCTAGCCCAAAGACAGCTCCAATGTCTCCCTCTGCAGGTGTGGCCAAGATCCCTTCCTGCAGGCACAGGACAGCCTCGTTGACAAATCTTGTCAACAGGCGGTACTGGATGTCTTCATCAGAGGAGCTGCCAACAAGGAGAGACATTCAGCTAGAGGAAGAGGAGAAAGGGAGGCCTGCAGGGGCCAAACAGTACTGAACCTCCAACTCTAGAGATGATGCTGCCAGGTGGCCAGCCTTTCTCTTGGAAAAAGCTGGCACAGGACTATTTGCCCTAATTAACCTGAAACTGAACACCTAGTACAGAGTCTGCAACAGAATAGATAATCTCTCTTCACATCAGCAGCTGTCAATTACAAACAAAAGGCTTGGAGGGTGAAGGGGCCCAGGATCATGGTCTTTCTAGTGGCTCTCTGGGACCTTCAGAGGGAAGGCGGGAGCAGGGATTTTCCCAAGGCTCAGCTGCAGTTCTCCCCTGATGCCTGGCAGAGAATGAGGTGGTGTGCACAAGGGCAAAAGTATAAATCGCTATGTCAGCATCAGCTTGGGTATGGTGACCATAACCAAGGTAGAGGAGGGGCTGAGAAGCTTTGGGCTGATGAGAAACATTTCCATGCCACTAGCTACTCAAACTGACTTACACTTCAGACTTAGGAGACAGCTTCAGACTTGCCAAAATACTATCCATGTCAGAATTCAAATTCTTATTCTTCGTACCCTCCTGGTAGATGTAAAAGCCCTTCCCAGACTTGCGGCCTAAAAGAAATAGGAAAAGGCAGTGTTATAAAGTCTCAGAGCCCAGGCCTGAGAAGTCTCTTCTCTGTTAGTCTGCTGTAAAGCTCTGCCTCTCTTCTGTATTCCTGACTTTGTATATCCAGCTACCCCTAGAAATTTAGTGTTTGTCAGAAGAATTTGCAGAGAAGGAAAAAAGATCTTGTTTCTTGAAAATCTGTGTTTCTGGAAGAAAAGGCCACTTGGGTCAATTTTAATGTCCAGATACACAACACTAGGCACTAGGATGCCCAGGTCCTAGAACTGACCTTGCTGCTACTTAGCCAAGAGAGAGCCACCTTTCTAGTAGGCCTCAACTGTATACTCTATATTTACAGAGGTTTTACTTTCTCCACAGTGGTGGCCAGATAACATGGTAAAACCTAGATGCAAGCTTGCTAGTGCAGTCCTATGAATGTACTAGAGGCCTTGAGTAGGATGAAAATGCCTGTCAAACTGGCATGACGTGCGCCAGGTAGTAGCAGAGCTTCAGAGAGCCAGAATTCTGCCTTTTGTCCATAATCTACAGCCCAGACTAAGAAGTAGTAGTCCTGAACTAATTTCTGAAGTTCTCTATGACAGTGGGCTCTATGTTTTACACTCTTCCACATGGGCCTTCTTTAATTCTTTGGTCTCAAGAAACTGCTCCGAACTTTGTGACTAATGGTGCTAGTTATGTTTCTTTGAGGCCACTCACCCAGGAAGCCCTTGGACACCATCTGGTTCAGCAGTTCTACGTTTCCACCTCCAAACCGCTCCCCAAAAGCTTTGCCTAGGTCTTCTGAGACGTGTCTTGCTACGTCCACGCCAACTTCATCCACCAGTGTGGCAGCACCCACAGGGAAGCCAAAGCTTGTGGTCAGGGAATCCAACTTCTTAGGGTCAACTCCTTCCTGATGGGAAGTGAAGCAGAGACCTCAGGGGAAGGTCACCCTGACCCCCCACAAGGCTCCCCGTGCTAGCTCTCAGAATCAGCCTGTGTGGCACCCACTTCTCTTCTGGGTGCCACTTGGCCGGACCCAGGACTGGGACTGTTTCACTAAGGGAAACATAAGAGGTAGGGAGCCCCAAGGGGAAAGTCTGGGTCTTCCTTAACTTATAGCACATTAAGAAAGTCTAGAGATGAACAAATTATTCATTTCCTTCTTGTTCACAAAGCACCAATCAGGTGCGGACCAAGTGGGCCCGTTTTGGATGGTCCCTGCCTCAAAGGGGACGCAGAAACAGCACAGAAGACCATATCAGGAGGCCTTTGGCCTAATGGAGCAGAGGGGAAGCTAAGGGAGCAGAGCTAAAATTCTTCCCATTTTTGCAGCACGAGCCCATGACTTCCCACCACTGTGCATAAAGGGGAGGCACAAAAGGGCCTTCTTGAAGAAGAGTCAGGAGTCTGTGTATTAGAAGGAAGCCTGTTCCTCATGTTTAAGGAGTGGAAGATGCCTCACGATGAGAGCAATACCAACCTGGAGAACTCTGATGACTTCAGACATCATGGGTGTCAAACACCTTGTGGTATAGAAGCCAGGCCCGTCCTGTCAAGGGAGAAAATGTGAGCTCGCTAGCCCCTCTACTGCAGGTGCTATCTGAGTCTGAAAGCAGTCTCCCTTTCACAGGCATCATTTCAAACTTCAAGGTGATTATCTCAATCAGAATCCTTAAAATAAAATTGCAGGGGGAGGAACAGCAGCGTGGTGTGAATTCAAAAGTACAGCATGTAGCTTCACAGTCACCTGAAAGATCTGGAGTGGCTGGGAGAACCTGCCACGTTCCAGATATGCCCCACTCTGACCCTGACTCAGTGATACAGTTAATACCACTGTCCATACTATAGATAACTCTGGGGAAATCATATCGAAAGTTGGTATATTTGCCTGAGAATAGTTACAAACAACCTTGGAGGTAGAAGGAGTCTTAAGAAAACTTTCCCAAATCTGCCACTCCGTCACACAGCTCCTGACCTTAACCACAATGATGACCTTCCCCTGCCTGAGCCCAACTGCTACAGTGGAAGCAATTGTGTCCTTAGAAGTTTTGTCGGTTGTGATGACCTCCAGTAGCTGCATCTTGTCCACAGGAGAGAAGTAGTGCATGCCAATCACCTGGCAAGGGGAACAAAAAGCCAACAGATTTAATGCTGAGGAGGAAACCTAATAGCATCCTTTTTGTTGTTGTTGCTAGGAAAGCACTGGAGAGAAAGGCCGTTGTACTACAGAAGTACTGCTTGACACAGTCAAGTGGTTTTGTTCCATGGTTCTTCGATCAAAAGTTCAGTACGTTTTGGGAGAGCTTACTGGAATCCTCCTCTTCCATTTGCTTTTACAGCTTTTCATTAAGGGCAATTGATCCTACCAATGACTAGTGCCAAAATCACAGCTAAAGGCCAAATTAAGATTTATCAGGGATGAATGAAGGGTCTCACTTATATTAGTGATGTTGTTGGTTTAGATGAAATGGTCCACTTTCAGGGGGGAGGTGCAGGGGGAGCGGGGTAGGCAGAAAACTGTCAGTCCTGGGCAAACTAGATAGTTGGTTATCTTAACTTGTGCCCCTTTAGCTTTACTTGTATATAAATGACATAAGGCAAGCAGGTAATAACAGCTATCTAAATACGGGCAGGCCAGATTGCAAAGTGTGATGCTTGTTTCACTCCCTGGGAAGAATAAGAGGTTGGCCTCAAAGGAGCAACCACGGACCTTCCTTTGCTGATTATAAACGCTCTGGAGGTGCTCTGAGTGAGGTGACCTGACGAGATTGTCCAACCACCTTTATACTGTTTTTGTATGTTCCCTAAGTGTCGCACCATCAGCCGCCACTTCCCCCTGTGACCTTCTCCTGCCATTACTGAGCCCGCTTTCTCAGGCCCCACATCACTTCTGATCTTGCTAGGAAACAAGATTACGCTGCACGAGCAAGCTGTCAGAATAGGAATAACTAGGCTTTCGTGCTTTTAGTACATGGACTGTGTATTAATTTTTGCAGATCTTTAAAGGTCTTTTGGACTTCCTGCCTACTTTTGGCTGGTTCTGGTTAGATGACGCCAACTAGTATCTTCCTGAGAAGTGAGGTGTTTTATTTCTCCTTGAGTGTTTTCACTTTCACTTTCACTTGATCTTTGGGCAGAAGCCCAAAGATAAATTTCTAGGCATCATTTAAAATTGCTCAAAGTGCTTCCACACGAATCCCTTTTATGTCCTGGGTAGAAGGTCTAAGTGAACCCATAGGTGGACACATCCCATACCTCCTGATCCTCCACCTCCATTTCTGGGTCTGGAGTTGGAACCAAACCCATCCTCGACAGTCACCAGAGTCTGCTATGTAGCTGAAGTGGTATTTTGGAGCATCCCTTATTTTAGGGCCTTTCCATATCTAATTATAATAAAAGTAGGTTTATAGTCTGAACCTGAACACTAACACCCATTAGGGATGCAAATCACCTATAAAAGACTACAAAAGTATTTTTAGTTGTATTTCACTTATTTCTACCTCTCACACTGGTCATGGTACTAGTTTCTCTGTGCCCAGTTTTTGGGACTACATGCCACCCCCAACCACTTCATGATCCACACCAGTCCTTTCACATGTACTAAGCCTTCAAGGGAGCCTGAAGCAGTAAAATATTTTAGGATTTTCCTTTCTTCAGAATGTACCTTCTCAGGTCTTTTGCTGACAGCAGCAATTTCGCTGATTGGAAGAGCAGATGTGTTACTGGCAAAGATACAGTGATCTGGAATCACCTGCAGGGAAAAAGCATTTAATGTCACGTACGCCTGGGAAACGAGGAGGCTCCAAAGCAAAGCTAATGGGAGACACTTGGACCCAACCCACTCTGGTATCCAGAATGCTCATATAGTAGACATCATTCACCAGACATTTACGATTACCTTTCTGTCTCTCCCCCGTCCAGATGGAAAGCCTATTTCCCATCCCCCTGCATCTAGCTAGCCTATGACTTGCTTTTGCCAATGGAATATGGCAGAAGCGACTATGCTAGTTCCAGGCCAAGCCTGACGGCTTCTGCTTTTGTTCTCCTGGAAGGCAGCAACCACACTGTAGAGAAGTTCAGGCTAGAATACTAAGTGAAGACAGGCGACCAGTGAGGGAGGCCATGTGGAAGACCACTGAGGCACCCTGACGAGGCTTTCGGCTGAAAGCCGTCACATGAGTGACCCTGAGTAAAACCACATGCGGTTACAGACCAGCCACCTCTGTGAAGTCCTGCCCAAACTGCAGAACCGTGAACTGTTTTTACATGGCAAAGGAGCACTGTCACATGGCAACAGAGCACTGGGACATGATGAAGGTACTAAAAGGGGATGACCAAGACCATGAGGGGTCTGGAGACCACGATTATAAAGAATGTCAAAGGACTGAGTTTAGTTTCGTTCCGTGGAGAGGAAGAGAAGTTGTAAACTCTTGAAGTATCATGTAAATTTAGCTTTAAAATTTTCTTGTAAAGAAAGCAGAGACTAGTGAGAGGATGAACTTGATACCTTCCCAAAGGCCTTTCACCTAAAATTTTTTAATTTTCTAAATATAGATCTTTTCTTCTCTTTCTGAATAATTCTTTGAGTATCTCCTGCCTTAGATACCCTCACTAGCTTTATTAAAAAAGGCATCATATATGTTATATAAGCAACTACAATACACATAACATTTTGGATTTTACTTTAGTAATACTTTTTCTACCCAAAGCTGGCATCTCTTTTCTTCTTACTATTTGCTAAAAATCAGTGATTCCCAGAGAACCCTCCTCTCTCACCTCTATCTGATCCCTTTCCCTTCGTTCCTTCCCGTTGCTGCCGCATGGTCACATCGAACCCCTCTGCTTGACTTCCCTTTCCCTTCCAGGTTCCACTCCATCTCTTCTCCCTTAACCTTCATGTTTCAGTTGGAACTACTACACTGATTTGTTCATAAATCTGCACTCCTCTTGATCTGGTGGTCCCTCTTCTTTCTCTTTTCCTTGACCACTGGCTTCCGAACCACTAACACTAGCAAACTTTTCTCCATTCTGATACTCCCAAACTCAGGTTTTCCGAAAGCAAATACCATCACCCAGTCGGTTGGTAAATGCTCTTCTCTCCACTCTGGCTGTGTCTGCTTTTGCTGCTCCCCAGAATCTACCTATCACTGGTTCAGCGGGGCCCACAAAACCCTGGGAATGTCATCTATGTCTCTAAGCTGAAATGCCACCTAGCGCAGATGGGACACAAATAAAACCTCACTTTTCTGAATTTTCTCCCTCAGCTGAATCCAGCATTACACTTGGTCTAAAGAATGTGTGTCTCACAGTGGAATCTGTCCCAAACAGAGCAACCTGCCTTTAGTTTCTCAGCCCTCCTTAGAGTCAGTCTTGAGCACAGCAGGGATTGTCCTCACACAGACAGGCACCCTTAGAGTACAGCCCCACTCCTAAGACATCTAGAGTGTTGCCAAGTCAGTGCCATTTCACTTACATCATTTATTAACCCACATGCTTATCCAACTGTAGGCGAGTCTAGGCGCCAGCTCCATCTTATGCCTGGAATTACTGCCATTTCTTCTTTTCTAGGCTCGCTCTTTATATCACCTACTTCAAGAACTTATTTTGTTCATGTCACCCCATCTCAAGAACTGGCTTTGTGGAATATGTGGGATCTAGACCAATACAGCAGTTACACAAAATGAGCATTTGAGTCCTGCCTGGATAAACTGTTTCTCCCCTATTTCCTTTGCTGCCTAGACCTGAAGTTTAGTTATGGCTTATGGCCAAGCCCAAATGGCAAGAGATCGGGCTATACTCCATGATGGCTATACTCCATGAGGTTATTTGTATGTTGGGGTAAACTGAACTCCCATATAAGGATAACAAACCCTGTAGCTTAGGTTAGTTAATAAGCTATTTGATTTTCTTCCTGCAGGACTGAGATTTGACCTTTATGACATATTCGGCGTGCGTGAGCTCACATAAAAACTTATGCATGGAAATGAATAGCCCTGTAAAAAGAACCATGAGTTTTCTACAGTTCCATCTCTGTGTCCTCCACTCACCGCACTAGGATTCAAGTAGTATATGCCCTTACTTACCGCTTCTACTTCCTTTAGTACTCTGTGCTTAAGGTTGAGGTCCTCAAAAACAGCTTCAATCACCATGTCGGCCTTTTCAAAACCCTGGTAATCGAGCTGCCCAGTCAATTTGCTGAAAATGAAGTCCCTTTCAAATGATGTTATAGCTTTCTTCTTCACTTTATCATTCAATCTAGAAAAAACACATTCCTAGTTAGAGGGGAAGAAAAGGAAATTAATGTTCACTGAGTGTCCACGGGCCAGACTGTGTGCTATGTGTTTTTTACCATCTCTGTGAAGTAGTTGTATTACTACTATTTTGAAGGAGTCAAGTTGCTTAAAGAGGCTCAGAAGGACTTGTGGTCTAGCAGCTAGGTGCTAGGGGACCCAAGGGCACTAGGATTCAGAGATAGGTTGACCCACAAGTCCACATTCTTTCTATCTACAAGATGCCTCTAAACACCCAACTCATATAAACTGTATCGCTTATAAACAGTTGAATTTGCCAAGAGGAGGAAATATGAATACTATAATAGAAAAACAAAAGAGCAGCTCTGATAATTCTCTACCTACAATAGGAAACACAGCCAACCTGAGTCCTAGACCACATGGATTTATACTTGCTTCTGTATCATTTTGTTATTCTGTGATTGTAATCTTCTAGGGGACTGAGACCAAGCATTATTTCTCATATTCTTAATCTAATTCCTAGTCAACACCTAGGAGCACGTTGCATTGATTACATAAAATATTAACTCGAGGTTTCTTCTTTCCCAGAGAGAGCTAAAAAGGATTCCTGCTACTCAGACATTTATCTGATTATTTTTTATTGCCAAGGAAAACAGGCTCTCTTAGGTTTTAATCAGACCACATTTTCCAAAGAAATGATCTAGAGTTTTCCTTTGATTGAAGAAAGAAACTAAACTCTAATTTCCATAATCAAAAGAAAAATTAAAGCAACAAGTTAAAGAAATATTCGAGTCTTAAAGGAAAACCGAGACACATGGATCCAAAGAGATCAAAGGAAAGAAGCCTTTCCAGAGTAGCAATTTCTCATTTGGGTGACTCTATGAAATGCTGTTTGGGGACGCTTGCAGGCTAGTCTCAGGGCAATGCTGTTATCTAGCACATGCCATTTATTTTTGGATCAGAACCTTACTCTAACTCCTTGCTATCTTACAATAATCTGCCAAAATAATTAAACCTGCCGGGTCCTGAAAAGCATTATGGTAGCAACATATGAACTTCTCTGAAGAAAAAGGGTAAATATACGCGTAAGCTACATAATCCATTTAAGGAGCAAAAATGCTCACTCAGCTAAAAGTCACATGCAAGAGACTCTTAAGTGCAGCCAGCCTGTCCATTACAGCAGAGCAGAGAACTGAGCTGAGACCAATTCCCAGTATGACCAAGCTGCTGCTCCATTTTCCCCTGCTGCAAAACAGGCAGTATGTGTGTGGCGGAAGGAGGTAGATGGCCAGGAGGGAAAATATTTACCCTTTATTAATTCAGAGGCAAGATGGAGACGGTCTTGTAAAGCCTCAGGCATTGTGGAACCATACATAACTGCTTCTCCACAGCAATGTCAGTCAATAAACACAAAGCTCAGGAGTTCTGATCCAAGCCCTACCTTCAACATGCAGTGACTGTCATTTCCTCACATCCTAACCTCTGTTCTCTCCATGAAGACACAGTCATGCTGTTTCAATGTTTCATAACAATACAAGGATTACATGTAAACTATCCAAATTCACAAACATGAGAATTTCTAGTCTGATATCAAAGCATAAAATAAACGGCATTTAAAAATATCTAATGAATAAAGTTTTCTCTTCAGCACTCAAAGAATACAGATTCCAATGATGTTAAAGGTTTATAATATCTTTAACAAAATGAAGTGAAAGAATTAGTGTTTCTGGAAACAAAAGGGCAATATGGCTTAACTATGGAGTCTCCTGTACTCAGGTTCAGGAAACAGAAACCTGTGGTGGCAAAAAACAAAAACCATTCTAACTCCCGGCAAAGGCAGAGAGAGCTGGCTTACCCTTTGAACACTTGTTGCTGTCCTCGGCCCAGGCCAGCTATTGTAGCATCTTTTAGTATAGTCTTCAGGCCCCTATCCACAGACACTTGAGCAATGCCAGCTCCCATCAACCCTGCGCCAAGAATGGCTAGCTGCCTGAAAGGCAAGGATAAAAGACTTTTAGTAAACAACTCTGGATCATTTCAGTAAAAGTGGGAGACTGCCCAAGTTATCATCCAATAAACCACCTAAAGCAGGCACAACAATATGGTATCTTAAATAATTTTTATATATAAAAACATACTTTTAATAAATGATTCATTTTCAAAGTTAAATGCAAAAACTCATTAGGTCTAAAAGAATTGGTCTACCCAAGAAGATTGAATTATACCGATTTTCAGTCATGCCTGAGATCACTGAAAACAACTCAGTTTTTGCGTAAGTCAACATGAGCATTTTTGTTTTCCAAACAAAAAGCAACTTGCAGTGACATGCCCAAAGACTAACCTCTCTTCCTCCAACTACTTCTTTGTTAGTGATCTTTACCATTGTCCAGTCATCTTTCTGAATGGCTTCTTTGCTTCCAGACCTGACTGCTCTCTCAAACGCCTCCATACGTGCACATTCCTGCCTCTTCCACTTTGGAAATCCTCTTGCCCTTGACAGCACCACCTGGCTGACTCCGCGGCATTCTGGAATGGCCTCACGCACACTGTTTTTGTCTCCTCAATTACATTCTAAGCTTGAGGGCCAGAGATCATATCTGATTACTCTTTTTAGTTTTCCATAGTTCTGTAACAATATGGATATTCCTATAGAAACTACCTAAAATGTTTTTTCGCAAGTTCCTCCAGAACAGAAGGCCAAGTTTACAGCATTAAACACTTAAACTAGAGTTGTAACTCTGGATAAAATTTCATTCCTAACAATTTTGATTCTAATATTCAAAAATCATATTCAAGACTCAAAAAGGAAACCTAATTTCAAGTCCTGGGAGCAACTTTCAAATGTAGTTTTGTAATAATGAAAACATTTGTATGGCTAGTGTTAAGTAATTGGAGGATAATGAGAAAATGGGGTAGAGAAAAATAAATAAGGGCTGAAAAAAGATTGATATGTTTATTGCATCAAAATTAAAAATCAGTTTGATAAATGACTGCATAATATTAAGATAACCATAGCATAGAAGAAATCTGTGATATAGCAGAAAAAGCATTATTACTGGGGAAATATAAAGAATATATATACACATATGTCAATCAAAAAAGATAACCCAATAAAATGGGCGAGGGCTTATATAAAGCAGTTCGCAAAAGATGAAAAGAAACTGCAAATAAAGATGTTCAATTTCCCTAATGATTTAGGAAATGAAAATTAAAATAAGCTATTTTCTCCCCATCTGACTCACAAAAATTTGTAAAATATCAGTGAGATGGTACAAAAAATGGATCCTTTCACGCATGGCTGATGAAGTACACTTTCCTCTACTTTAGAGGGCAAATTCATTAAAACCAAAAATTGCATATTCTAGGACCGACCTCTCATTCTCTAGAGAAATGCATCACGCACAAGATGACATGCTGTGAACAGTTGTACAATGTTTATAATAATGAAAAATTGAAACCAGCAATCAATCCATGAGTAGGAGATGAAAAGGAATGAGGTAACTGCTGTGCACCAATATACACGGTCTCTAAGTCATACCACTGAATAAAAAGAGTTACAGGATCACACACAAAGACCCCTTTTATACTAAGACCAGGAGCGCAAACAGTATCTAGAATTTAATCTTATTTACAATAGATTTTTAAAAATGAGAACAGAAATGCATTCTTTGCATAAAAGTTTATAAAAAAAAGAGAAAATAATAAGGAATTAAAATTATCCATGGTAAGGGTCAAAAGGCCTAGACAGAAGTAGAGGTATTACTGACAAGTGGGAAAGTCGAAAGAGGTACACCCTTTCTTCATGCTCTTTACTAAATTTTCAGTTCAACCTATTCTGCCTTGGGTATCTTATAATTTATTTTCATTTTTAAGATGATGTTATATTTTTCTTCAATTTTTTTCCCCAGTTAAGTCAACTCTTATATCATCATGTTTCTCTATCCATTTTAGTTAGCAGTTTTTGAATTTTGATTCATGGTGATTTTTTTTTTTTTATCTGCAAATACTTGTTTAAGGATATTTAATTCAAGTTTGGAGGTGTTCTGTTATAAATTTTCTTCTTTACTGTGGTTTTCTGGGGGGAGAATTTTAATAAGCTTAAGTATTTTGATTCTTGCTTGCTTTTTTCTTATGTCACTTTTATATGGATGTCATTTGGTACATAGTAACACCTTCTCCAGGTGGTATTATAAATTATCTGCACATAACAATAAGAGTTATATGCAGACAGGAGTATGAAGTGGCTAAGTAGGTTTCTAAATTTAAGAGTGCCCTCTTCTATTGCAAAGTGCAGTCTCTTTAACTGACAGCATTTTTTTGTAGATAGGGTGGGAGTTAGCGTGTCTTAGGATTCTGTGATTTTGCGGGACTCTTAATATTTTTCTCTTTTGCTTCCTTTTTTCCTGTTACAGTAAAGTCTCCCTCTTACATATTGGAAGGTAGCATTGGCTCCCTTCTATTTATGTTGCACATGGGGAACGGGTGGCTTTGTTGTTCCTGTTCATTTGTTTGATTTCTGTAATGCATGTGAAGTAGCCAGTAACGTTCTTCTGCAACACAGAAATCATTTACCTTAGCCACAGAATGCAAGATAATGTATTATGTGGAACAAATGCAATCAGATTGATACTGACCACTACGTATGCTGGAGAAGTAGTTATGACTGCATTTCATATTGTGTTTGGAAACCAGCCCTCCTGACCAGAATCTTATCTTCTCACCCAGATCTCTTACCCATTTTATCTTCTATTTGCATTGAAATCTTATTAAAGGTGAAGGAATAGAGAAGGTAGAAATATTAGCTGCTTTTCTTAAATCCCTGACTGTAAAACAGTATTTAGGAAGCATAGTACTGAAAGGCTTGTAGAAGAGAGCAGATATGAAACAGGCAAGTAGGATCTCCAATGCTTAGGATGTAAGCTAAAAGGAAGACATGCCTTTAGTGATTAGAATGAGGTTTAGCAATCAGAGTGAGTTCCCATAGATAGTATTTCAAGCCACAGAAAGAAACAAGGTCATTAAATAGTGTGCTTTTGGTTTGGGAAAGGGGACCTAAACCAGGCTTTTAACAGACATCGATGGTGAGACAAGAAAGCTTCTATAGGAGCCATTAGAAAGGTCTGGAGAAAACTCAGTGCAAATCAAACTTTGAAAGCGAAAAAGTTCTGGGTAGAAATAAGGATCTAATGTGTTCAGGACAGGAATTCATGGCAAGATTAAAGCTATAAAACTAGTTTTGTAGCTCTTTGAAGACAAGTACAAGTTAGCACATAGTGAAATCCACAAGGGCCTCCCTTAAGTAGTTTAACTTACCTAACCTCCTTCTGTGGAACTCCGAATTTATTCTTCTTGCACAGGACTTGACCATGGTAAAGTCCCACCAAGGCCTTTGATTCTTTGGTCATTGCGAGCTCTCCAAATTTCTGAAATTTAAAGGAACAAGAAAGGGTAGAACTTCACAGTCTTGGTGATGTGGATTCGTTCAGTCTGGTTTCTCTGTGGAGCAGAGGTAATGTGTGCAAGGCCACAGCAACTCAGGGGTCTCACTGATCCCTGAGCTGCAGAAGTCTGTCCCCTACTGATGTGTCTTTTCTTTATTCTTCTCCTCTGTAGCACTTTCTGACTTCTGCTGTGAAAACGGTTTTGAATATAAATGAGCTCTCACTCTCTACATCAGAGGTTGTGGTTACCTTTTTCATGGAACTGGAGTATCAGAGTCAAAAGGACCTTCACAATCATCTCAACCAACCCTCTCATTTTAAAGATTGGGAAAAGGAGGCCCAGAAAAATTTGAGCAAGTGACCTTGCTCAAAAGCCACACTGCTTCAAAGTGGCAGAAATGGAACTTGAACCCAAGCAGTATGATTTCTAACTCCAGTTCTCTTTCCACTGTAGCAGGCTGCCCAAATGGTACCTACCCCTTTAAAAAGTACCTTCACTACAGAGAACAAACAATTCTCAACTGAGTGGTAAGGAGCATGAGATTTAGAGTTTGGGTGTGTCAAAATTGGGTCTGAATCCTGGCTCTGCCATTTCACAGTTGTGAAGCTTTCTTCATATGTAACGTGGGAAAAACAATGCCTATTTTACAGTATTGTAAGGATTATACGAGAACACTAGTAAAATGACTAGGGTCTCGATGTTAGCTAATATTACTATAAATATTACCAGAACTTACTAGTACAATCACATGGTTTCAAATAGCATTTTAAGGAAGAAATCCCTCCAGTAAAGTTATCATGTTCTAATAAAATATGAAACAATGTTTTACAGAATCAATGCTTTACTAATCTTGACGCAGTAGGTTCTATATAATAAACCAGTGATTTTTCAAACTACGGGTAGAGATCCATCAGTGGTCATGAATTTAGTGAGTTGTGATAAGTAGAACAGACAGGAAATACCGAGTACAATGCACACAGTGAGGACAATTATTGATTCATGAAATATGCTTCAATTTTACCATACGTATGTACATGTGACTTGGTTATGATGTAAAAGAATAAAATAGAAGTGAACTGTAATAAGCAATGAGGTACGAGAAATGTTTTCTCTGGAATTTGTCCTGAGCTCTTCAGGTATCTTTTGTCCTGTTATCAGAGAGTAATCATTCTTCGATGATTACTTAAAACTTAAAAATAACCCAAACCACTTAAATCTGACATATTACCAATTCAGAAAGTGAAAGGGGTGAGGCTGGTTCCTGTGTCTCTTTTCTTCTTCTTTAAGTGGTACAAAACATTTCCTTGTATTTGGTGTTCTTGTATGTAATAAAACTTTACCTGAGATTCAGAGAGATAGCCAGCATCTTTCCCTTGCTCAATTCCAGTCTTCACCACCTAAAAAACATATAAGGTACTTGATCATTATTGGCTTGGATTGGTGATGTACAATAATGCTAAGTAAAATGGCTGTGTTGTTAGTCTTTAACGAGTAAAAGTCTAGATGAATAGAGGTAAGGTGATCATGCTTCTTATTTTATGTACTTTCATGTCTTCCATTCAAAATCTCTCTCTTGACTGATTCACTCTCCAATTCTGTGGTCTTTGATTATACACTCTCCTAATATTGGACCTTCCGGATTGAAGAGTGCTATTTTAAAGCTATTTGTAGACAGAACTCTCTTCAATCAACACTGTGATCAATTTAACTGTCTGTGATTTTTTTCAGAACCTCACTATATCATTACATCTTTTTTATAATTATGGCACTGGGAAGGTACTGAGACAGTACTTTAGATACTGATATTGACTTTGACTAAGGATAGAATACAGCCATAGATTTTGTTTCGACTGCTTCTTTATAAATGCCCAATATTTTACTGGGCATTTATACTGATATGACATAGGTTCTTGGCTTATAACTGGTAGTTTTAAACTCATCAACTAATAAGTATGCCTGGCACTGATTATCCCTCAACACATCAATTATAAGTCCTTAGAGCTTGCTCTCTTCTTCCCTTATTTTTGGTACTTTAATAGCAGAATTAAGAACTTTCATAGTGGCATACATGGTCCAGAATGGTAATAAAGAGAGGAAATACACAAAGGGAGGAAATATAAGAACTCTGAGCATGGGGAAAAGACTCACATCAATTATTTTCAGAGGTGCAGGATAAAGACCTTTGGTCTCCTTTTGTACTTTTTCTTCCACCTTTTTGTAAACTTGTTGCCTGACAAATGGAATATTCATGGCGTACGATGTCAATTCTGTAAAGTAAAATCCTTTTAGATACTTATTGGTGCTAAGCTTTCCTCGTTAGTTTGTTCTGTAAATCAACAAAAATGCAGTAGTTCTAGCTATCTGAAAGAACTACTTTCTACTCTGATATACAAAATCTAGATTTCAACCTAAGCACTTCTTTGAATATAGTTTCATTTGTTGATAAATGATAAAGCTGGGTGCTGGATACATGGGTATAGCATTCCAAATACTCTACTCTTGTATTAATGTCTAAAATTTTCCAAAATAAAAAGTTTTTAAGAAAATAGTCTTAACTAACCAATGTAAGGTTCAGAACTTGACCTTAGGGCAGAGTTTTGCACCCTTTAAAGTTGACTTTACACTTCAAGTAAATAGTGCACTTACTTCTTCCTCATTTAAGATTTATAGCAAATAAAATTAAACTCCTTGGCAATAAGCTTTGCCTTTGTTCTTTAATAACAAAACTCACTTTCCACCAATCCCTTGGCTCTCTTTGGAGAGATTTTCTTATCGGCTAATCCTTTGGCAAAAGTAACTGCAACTTCTTCTAGGTATTCAATTGTCCGTTCCTCTGGAAGTTTTAATCCTGGTCCTGTAAAAACGAACGCAACAGACTGGAATACAAATCAGGCTTAGATCAGTCCCAGGTAGGCAAAAACCTAGGCATGCCAAAACTAGGCATGTTCTGGTACCCACTTCTAGTACAGCTTTCCACGTTGGACCTGACTGGTGGATGGCACAGTCATGAACCATGTGCCCACAGATACGGAAACCGCAAATAAGCACCAACTGTACTCTGACTACAACAAATTAAACTGGAAATTAGTAACAGAAAGAGATCTGAAATAGCTCCCAAATATTTGGAAATTAATATTTTAATACTAAAATATTAATATTAAATAACGCACTTCTAAATTACACACAGATCAAAGAAGAAATGACAAGAGAAATCTGAAAATATTTTGACATTCATGGAAGTGAAAACATATTAAAATATTAAAATATGTGGATAAAGCAATGTTAAGAGGGAAATTTATGAATTTGAATGTTTATGTTAAAAAAGAAGAAAGGCCTAAAATCAATTGTCTAAGGTTCTACCTTAAGAAACTAGAAAAAGAATAAATTAAATGCAAAGGCAAGCAGAAAGAATGAAACAGCTGAAATCAATAAAAGAGCAAACAAATAAACAAAACCAGAGAAAATCAATGAAGCTAAAAGCTGGTTCTTAGAAAAAATCGATAAAGTGACTCATCAGGGAAATAAAGAGAGAAGACGCATTATCAATATCAGGCATGAAAGAGGACACATCCTTACAGAATATAAAGATATTAAAAGAATAATAATGAAGTACTATGAATAACTTTATTGCAATATCAAGTTAAATGAAACAGATAAAATCGTTGAAAAACAAACAGCCACAGCTCACTCAAATGGAGAACCTAAGTAGTCCTATATTTATTGAGGAAATTGAATTCATAGGTAAAAACTTTCCCAACGAAGGAAACTCCAAGTCCATATGATTTCACTAGTGAATTCTATTCAGTATTTAAGGAAGAAATAATACCAAGTCTACACAAAATCTTCCAGAAAATAGAAGAGGGAATATTTTCCAACCTATTTTATGAAACCAGCATTATCCTGATACCAATACCAGGCAAAAATATCGCAAGAAAGGAAAATTATCCCTAAGACCATTATTTCTCATGACAAGGCATAAAATTCCTTTACAAAATTTTAGCTGATCCAGCCAACGATACATCATGACCAAGTGGAGTTTATTCCAGGAATGGAGAGTTGGTTCAAATAGTCAAAAAATCAGGGTAATCAACATTACTGATAGACTAAAAAAGAAAAAACCCACATGATCATCTCATTAGATGCGACTGACAAAATTCAACATCTATTCTCAGCAAACTATAAATTAAAGGAACACTATAATCTGATAAAGGGCATATGTGAAAAAGCAACAAATAAAACCATATACCTACAGCATCAGAGTGAAGGCTTTCCCCTAAGATTGGAATAAGCTAACATTATCTGCTTTTATCCACTTCTATACAGTATTGTACTAAAGATCTTAGCTACTGTAGTTAGTCAAGGAAAATAAATAAATGCCAACCAGATGGGAAAGAAAGAAGCCAAAATGCCTTTATTTATGTAGAAATCCTTAGCAATCTACAAAAAAAGCTAGAATAAATTTAGCAAAATCACGGAATGCACGTTCTATGTACGAAAATAAATTTTATTTATAAATATTAGTAATTAATGACAAATTCAAGTAAAAAAATATATTGGTCCAAAGTATGAAATACTTATACATAACAAAATGTGTATAAGATATGTTCAATAAAAAGTAAAAAACAGTGCTAAGAGAAATTAAAGATGACCTCAATAAACAGAGTTATACTATGTTCAGGATGAAAAGACTCAATATTTTAAAGATATCAATTCTCCCCAAACTGATACATTGATTCAATGCAATTCCAATCAAAATCCTAGCAGGTACTTTTGTAGATATGGATGATTACAAAATTTATATGTAAATGCAAAGAAACTAGTACGGGCAAAATAATTTTGAAAGAAGAGAACTAAGTTGAAGAGGGTCACACTACCTGATTTCAAGCGTTACAACAAAAAAACAATCATTAAGACAGGGTGATACTGGTTTAAGTAAAGACATACAGATAACTGGAGATAGGAAATCCAGATAAGCACCCTACATATTTGGTCATCTGATTATTGACCAAGGTATTCAAAAGGGAAAAAGGACTCTTCTCAAGAAATTGTGCCAGGACATTTGGATATTCCTATGCAAAAATGAAAACAAAAACAAATGACTTAATCGTTACCTTACACTATATACAAAAGTTAACTTGAAAAGGATCACAGACCAAAATGTAAAAGCTAAACTACAAAATTTCCAGAAGAAAACAGGAGAAAATCTTTGTGATCTTGTGAGGAAAAGATTTCTTAGCTACAACACCAACAGTGTGATCTATAAAAAAAAAAAGACCTTGGACATCATCAAAATTAAGAATTTCTGCTCTTAGATAATGAAAAGTCAAACCATGGACAGGGAGAAAATATTTGAAAATCACAAATCTCATAAAAGGCTTGTATCCTAATATATAAAGAACTCTGAAACACAGTAATAAGAAAAACAATTCAAACGAAATGGGTAAAACATTTGAACAGGCACTTCACCAGAAGATATAGAGAAGGCAAATAAATACATAAAAGAAACTCAGTATCTTTGGTCATTAGGGGAATTACAAATTAAATCACAATGAGATAGCACTACACTCCTATCAGAATGTCTAAAATTAAAAAGACTGACCGTGAAAACTGGTTGGTAACTAGAACTTTCATATAATGCTGGTAGGAAAGCAAAATGGTATTACCACTTTGGGAAAAGTTTGACAGTTTCTTAAAAGGGAAACAAACATCCACCATATGGTCCAGGCAAACTGCTCTTCGTTCTTCGGTATTTGTCCAACAGAAATGAAACACATGTCTACATAAAGACCTGCAGATGAATGTTCATAGCAGCTTTATTCAAAACAGTCCTAAACTGGAAACAACTCAACTGTCCATTATTGGGTGGATAAACAAATTACAGTATATCTATATAGTGGACTAACACTCAGCAATAGGGAGGAACAAACTGCTGCCATATACAACGACATGGATGAATCTCAGAAGCATTATGCTAAACGAAAGACACAAAAAAACCACATACTAGAAATGTTCTATTGTATGACTGTGGTTGTGTTTACACCGCTATATACATTTGTAAAAATCCAAATTGTATTTTAAAAAGTGACAAATTTATTATTATGTAAATAACATCTTCATAATGCTGATTTTTAAGAAATTAAAGAGGGTGATGAACACACAATCTGGATAGTGATTTCCTTGGGTGAGGGGGAGCAGAGAAATTGTACACAGAAGTAACACATCAGCATATGACAATTATTAATATTCTCAGGTTAGTTATTTCACATGTGTTTATTATATTACTAAAACAGACACCAAAACATGAAGGTGGGTTATCATGGATAATGATACAGGTAATTTATGAACCAAATATAATGACTTGATTTAATTCTGTACACCTGTGTCCAAATTATAAAGTAAAAAAGGAATTGGGGTGATGTTGAAATGATTATTATAATTTTTAGAAAACTTCACTCTTCAGAATGTTGACTCTTAAGAGTTTGAGTTTCACTCTAATCAATATGCAAGATATTAACTCTTTAAGAAAGTAAATAATAAGACCCAACTCTAAGGCATGCTAACACTTACCCAGGGGGTCCACCAATTGGTCAACCAGTCCCATTTTCTTTGCTCTGTCTGCACGAATATTTCTACCAGTCAGCATCATGTCAAAAGCAGAAGGCAAACCCACCTAACAGGCAAGTAAGGATCAAATATCAGAGTAACAATTACAGTCAATGAATCATTCAACTGAGCAAAATAAGTACTAAAGTGAGAAAAGGCAAACCAAAATTTTTTTGCTATCTACTGATCAGTTATATTTTACATACTGATACACATTCAGGTAACTTTTGGGATTAGGAACCTTTGGCTGAAGCAAAAATGTCTTTATAACTCTTCTTTTAACTCAGTATGGAATTCATAAGGTAGAGAAATTATTTCATGTTTCCTAAAATTATGCATTTATGCTATTCAGAGTTTCTTTTCTATCATTTATAAAATATTTAAAATTCCTATACTGGTACTAGTGGAGACTCTAAGAAACCTTATAGTTTTGACAACGTCTTTAGAAAGAATTTTAGGCTTAATAAAAATAGAACTCAGCTAAGGGATTCTTATGTAGGTACTAGAAGAATGGCTCCTAGCAATAATCAAATATCAAGTATAATAAAATAAAAAATTCATCAATATTTTCTACACACATATAGGCTTATTCATTCTTTCAATAAATCCTGTTGACAATTCCTATGAAAGAATGTATACTATTTATTATCAGAAAACTAACACTATAAACCTTCCTATTTTTCTGTGCCCACCTCATATCAACTTTCCTCCACGAGTATTTCTACTGAGCCTTATTTTCACTGAGGAATCTATAGTGCCAGAAGCTGTGAGTTGAGCAGGCCCTCAAGTTTGATATTAAGATTGCTCTGTAGCCTTCAGGTCTGACTCTCATTCCTCTCTCCTTAAGAATTCAAGAGCCTGATGGGCCTCTTCTGGTTCTATAGAATACAACAATGATATCATCTAAATCAAGGAAAGGTCTGCCTTTTACATTTATCATGAAATATGACCTTTGAATCGAAAAACTGATAAGATGGCACCATGCAGAGAAGGAAAAGATTAAACTATAAGCTTCAGAGAGGTAAAACATGTATGTTATTTTCTTTATCCTTTTTCAGGGGCTAACAAAAGACCTTGATCAGTAATTTTGATCAAGGAATTAAAACGATAAAAATTGAATTGAAAAAACAAATACCAGGAATAAAAATGTTACTGATCCTATATACCTATATTTTATTTGGTTTCTACAATGAATACCCATATTATGCCTTTTGCACAAGAGGAAATAGATCTAAAGGGGCATATAGGTACTGAGGTTCTAAGGTTCACAATGAGGTTTTACACTCACCATTTTGGGCAGCCTTTGTGTGCCTCCTGCTCCTGGTAAGATCCCCAGTAAGACTTCAGGGGCACCTAATACTGTTTTTTTATCTTTCGTTGCTATTCTGTATTGGCATGAAATGGCAAGCTTCAAATAAATCAAAGAAAATTAGAATGTTAGCAAATGTAACTTTATAACATCTTAGGATCTGTGAGGGTCTAAAGATTACTTAAAAATCAGGAATGTAACCATTGGATAATCCATATTTCCTTAGGCTGCCATTTAATGCTTTCTACAATTTACCTTTCCAGACTTATTTCACACTTTCCCCCTAATTTATTGACCTTTTTTTAGGTTGCAGATCTCTTAAAAAAAAAAAAGTCTGCTAAAAGCTATGGAAGCTCTCAACAGAAAAATGCACACATGATTATATATGCACCCCAAGTTAAGAAGCTCTATACACTATAGAAACTCTCCTTTTCAATTAAGCAGGCCTCCTTATGATGTACTAATAGGCTCTGCTCATCCCTGTCTTGGCTCACAGCTTGCCTACGTGAAATGCTTTTTTCCCCACTGTTCTGGTTAATCAAATTGTGCCAATTTTTTAGGCCCTGGCACAGGTTTCCTTAATTAATATACATGAAAGAGTATAGCATAGAGCACGGCATGTAATAAATGAGCAATAAATGTTATTTTCTTCTCCTCTTCTTTTTTCCTACATGCTCCTGTCTAGTAAGCATCTCTCCTCTCAAATCTTCTATCATTTACCATCTTTACTACTCACAAAACACTTAAGTACGTGTTATCATATATAATAATATATAATGTTATATATTAAATTATGCTTTGTGTCTCAACTAGACTTAAACAGCTCAAGAGCATGGATCATGCTTCTGAATCTTTGCCCTGCAAACTTGAATCAGGTTTTTTGGACTGAAAGAGACCTAAGAGATCTAGTTCAAAACTTCTCAATTTATAAATGAAAACATCACACTTTGGTTCACATGCTCTGTGCCATGAGAATAAAGACTAAGACCTATTCAGAAGTTTGATAACTAAGAAGAGAACTCTTCTTAGGCAAAATAGTAGCCTACAAGTTTATAGTTGGTGAAGCCCACCAATGAGATAAATAGTGACTTTGGAATAAATCTCTACCTCAAGTCCTCCTCCTAAGCAGGATCCATTGATGGCAGCCACAACAGGCTTTGGGGACTTCTCAAGTTTCTCAAACATTCTCTGTCCTTCCTTTGAGAGCTCAGTTACCTCTTGAGAGGTCTTGCAAGCGGCTATCATGCTGCAGTAAACATGGAAGTGGAGAAAAAAATAAATAAAAGATGAAACTATAGCCTACTTTGTTAAATACCTCAACTACTACATCCTCATCCTATCATAGACCAGTATGTGGTAGTCAATCTTCAAAAACTCAGAAGTTGAAAAATGGTTCTGCCTCAGAAAGCACTAATATCACTGACATCAGCCCTCTATAAAGACTATTAAGTTTCTGGTTCCAGAGACCATGAAACAATACATGTTATATAATTTATTTTTACTTCTATAACACATCATTAGATCACAAAGATCTGTACATGAGAAAATCACCTTCCGGTAAATATTTTCACTATCACATTAAAGATTTTTCCTATGAGGTAGCTTTCAGATTAAACAGAAATCAAGATGGCAGAAGATAAAGCTTTCAATGCAACAGCATGGGTGGACCTAGAGGGTTTTAGGCTAAGTGAAATACATGAGACAGAGAGAGACAAATACTAAATGATCTCACTTATATGCGAAGTCTAAAGAACAAAATAAATGAACAAATAAAATGGAAACAGATTCCTAGATACAGAGAACAAACTGATGGTTGCCAGATGGGAGGGGGGCTGGAGGGCTGGGTGTAAAAGGTGAACAGATTAAGAAGTATAAATTGGTAGTTACAAAATAGTCATGGGGAACAAAGGGAGTATAGTCAATAATATTATAATAATTATGTATAGTGGCAGGTGGATACTAGCCTAAATAGGGAGATCACTTCGTAAGTTATAGAAATGTCTAACCATTATGCTGTACACCTGAAGCTAATATAACATAATATTAAATGTCAACTGTAACTGGGCAAAAAAAAAAAAAAACAAACTTTCAAGGTGTGATCTAAAACCTTAAATAGATGCCCTAATGCTTAAAAAAAGCTCTGTTATAATAACATTATAATCAATGTTCTTTAAATTTAGTTTGCTTCATTTGCTACTTAGTGTCTGCTCACATTTAAGCTGTGAATCTTGTACTTTTGACCAAAGAGAACTAGTCCTCTGTCATTTCATATGCTGGAAATTGCTTATCCAGCCTCATGAAAGCTGCAAGTATTCTCCTATGGATTTAGGTACTGACTGATAGGTATATCAGTGTCTCAACTAGGCTCAAATAACTGAACGAAGATAAAGCACTCGATATAATTTTGTTTTTTTCTAAAAATAAACATTATTCAGAATATTTAAAAATTTCTAGGGATTGGATTAAACATGGCAGTGTGAGAGATGTTCCCAGATCTCTCCCCTTGAAACAACAATAAGCTCAACACCTGAAACTCAACACAACACCCAAACTGCACACTGGCATGTCTTGAGCATGGGATCTGTGCATAAGAACTACCACAGGTCAGAACCCTGGGTGTCAGGCGGTGCACTGGGAGAAACAAAGAAGCCACCTCTTGTAGCCGGAGCTCCCTGTAGGAGGAGGGGGAGGGAAGAAGGAGCGGCGAGTTTCCTGAATAGCCCTGCCTGAGACTGCTGTGAGCTTCACATGGCCGGTGAATGTGCCCAATCATCAGGGGGCAAAAGGCAGAGAAATGGGGATGGCAGAAAAGCGGGGGCGGCAGAGAAACAGCTGATTTTTACTAGCCGCAGTTGCAAAACTGAGGCTGAGTGGCAGCCTCCAACTTCCAACCCAGAGGGCCCCTCCTCCCTTACCCACCGAGACAGAACGCCACAGAACCTCAGGGGAATCTGAGCAAACACTACCAAAACTGTCACTAACACTGACAGGACCTGAGATTGAAGATAGCGAGCACAATTAAACATCTATAAGGAAAAAAAAGACATTATTAATACTTTATATAAAGCACAGATCCAAGAGGCTTAGAACCAAATAGACCTTCTGGAGATAACACACTGCAAGAGTTGAAAAATGAAATAACAAGCTTGGGAGATAGAGTCGATCAAACGGACAAAAGGATCAGTGATACTGAAGACAGAAATCTAGAAGTAAATAAGAAAGGAGAAGAGAGAAACTGAAGAATGAAAAATAATGAAAGAGAAATACAAGAACTAGCTGATAGCATCAGGAGAGGAAACATAAGAATGGGAATTCTCGAAAAAGAAAAGGAGTAGGGATTAGAAGGCATTTTCAGACAAAAGTTGACAAGAATTTCCCAAATCTAAAGAATGAGCTGGAGCTTGGAATTCAAGAAGTCAATAGAACACCCAATTACCTCAACCCAAAAAGGCCTTCACTTAGACACATCATATCAAAATTATCAAAGATCAACGACAAAGATAGAATTCTACGGGCAGCCAGGGAAAAGAAGACAGTAACCTATAAAAGAAAATCCATTAGATTATTGTTGGTCTTTTCAGCACAAACCTTACAAGCCAGAAAAGAGTGGAATCAAATATTCAAACTATTAAATGAAGGAACTACCAGCCAAGAATAATGTTTCCAGTTAAGCTCTCCTTTAGATACAAAGGAGAAATAAAGATCTTTCCAGAGATACAAAAATTAAGGGAATTCTCCACTATGAGGCCTACACTACAGGAAATTCTGAAAGAGGTCAGCTCACAGAAAACAAAATGACAAAAAAAAAAAAATGCACAATTAGGAGTAAGGTGACTAGCAGGCTGATAAAAACAGAAGAGTGCAACTCCTACAAGGAACAGGGCATTATAAGCTTAAAATAAGAAGAGATTTGCCATAGCAAGATAGTAATGAACATTCGGCATACATAGGGACAAATTGAGACAATGACTAAAAAGGGGAGGATTTGAAGATCCAAATTCACAAAGGGAAATGGAGATAAGGCCCGGACTGTATATATACAACTATCCTTTTCATATTTGTAATGGTAACCAGGGGCCAAAGATTTAGAACCAAAGTATACAACATAAAACAAGAAGGACCAGAGGGAAAACCCATGAAAACTAACCAAAATAAAGAAAACAGAAGCACAAGGACAAGGAAGCAATGGAAACACTGAGTTACCAGAAAGCAAAAGATAAAATGGCTATAAGAAGACCTCATATTTTAATAATCGCCCTAAATGTAAATGGACTGAACTCACCAATAAAAGGGCACAGAGTTGCAGACTGGATCAAAAAACAAAACCCAACCATATGCTGCTTACAGGAGACATATCTCAGTTTCAAAGATAAATACAGACTTAAAGTGAGGTGGCTCCATAGTATAGTGGTCAGCATGTCTGCTTTACATGCAGAAGGTCCTGGGTTCATGCCCCAGGTAGAGTCACGGACCATACCCCAGGTGCACCAAGCCCCGGGTGTGCCACACCCCCCGGGTGCACCAGGCTGCTCAAGTGTGCGGGTGGTGCCAGGTCCTAGGTGCATACTGCGAGCAGGAGTAGATGCCCTGCTTTCAAAGATCCAGGTCTTAAGGAGAAATGGCAACACTATAGGTCAGGGGTGGAAGTGGAGGCGGGGGGAGGGAGGGTGGAGATTAAACAGGGGGAAAAAATATATAGACTCAAAGTGAAAGGGTGGAAAATAATATTTCCAGCAAATGGTATTCAGAGAAAAGTGGGAGTAGCAGTACTAATATTGGAGGAAATAGACTTCAAAATCAAAAAGGTAAAGAAAGATACTGAGGGACACTTCATAATAATAAAGGGAATCATGCACCAAGAAGATATAACACTTATTAATATCTATGCTTCCAATCAGGGAGCTCTGAAATATATAAAGCAAAACCTACAGAACTAAAGGGAGAAACAGACCAAAACACTATCACAGTAGGGGACCTAAATACCCCACTGTCAGATATGGACAGATCATCTAAACAGAAGATCAATAAGGAAATAACATCCTTAAATGATACATTAGACCAGCTGGACATAATTCCATCCCAAAACAACTGATTATACATTCTTCTCTAGTGCACATGGAACATTTCGAAGGATTGACCACACACTGGGACATAGAGATAGCCTCAACAACTATAAGAGGGTTGAAATCATACCAACCATATTCTCTGATCATAATGCTTTGAAACTAGAGATCAACTGTAAAAAGAAAGCAGAAAGAACCAGAAATAAATGGAGATTAAATAACATACTACTGAAGAATAACTGAGTGAGAAGAAATAAAAAGGGAGATCAAAAGACTATTAAAAGAAACTGAAGAAAATATAAAGAAATGGAAAGAAATGAACAGTAATGAGAGTACAACATATCAAAACTTTTGGAACATGGCAAAAACAGTCATAAGAGGAAAGTTCATATCATTACAGGCCTAGTTCAAAAACAAGATCTAGCCCAAATAAACAACCTAACACTTTATCATAAAAAATTAGAAAAAGAACAAATGCAGCCTAAAGTCAGCAGAAGAAAATAAATCATCAAAATTAGAGAATACATGAAATTGAAAACAAAAAAATAGAAAAAATAAATGCAATGAAGAGCTGTTTTTTTGAGAAGGTTAATAAAATTGGCAAATCCCTGGCTAGACTCACTAAAGAAAAAAGAGAAAAGACACAAATAAACAAAATCAGGGACGAAAGAGGGGAAATTACGACAGACACCGCAGAAATACAAAGGATCATACAAGAATACCATGAAAAAGTATAGAACACCAAATTCAATAACCTAGAAGAAATGGACCAGTACTTAGAAAAATAAAACCTTCCTAGACTGAATAAAGAACTGGAAAATCTAAATAGACCAATCAGCAGTATGAAAATTGAAACAATCATCAAAAATCTACTAAAAAGTTAAAGTCCAGGACCAGATGGCTTCATCAGTGAATTTCACCAAACATTCAAAGAAGATATAATACCTGCTCTCCTCAAACTCTTCCAAAAAATAGAAGAGGAGGCAATACTTTCCAACTCATTTTGAGGCCAATATTACCTTGATACCAAAACCTGGTAAAGATAACACAAAAAAAGAAAACTACAGACCAATATCTCTCATGAACACAGATGCAAAAATCCTAAATAAGATACTAGCGCTCTCAAGATAGCAACATATTAAAAAGCTTATATACCATAATCAAGTGGGCTTCATCCCAGGGGCAGAGGGGATGGTTCGACATATACAAATCAATCAATGTGATACACCACATAAACAAATTAAAAAATAAGAATCATATGGTCATATCAATAGACTCAGAAAAAGCCTTCAACAAGACACAGCACCCACGTATGATCAAAACGCTTAACAAAATTGGTATAGAAAGAAAGTACCTTAACACAATAAAGTCCTCCGCCAACATTATACTTAATGGTGAAAAACTAAAAACCTTCCCTCTAAGATCAGGAACAAGGCAAGGCTGTCCACTATTGCCACTGTTATTCAACATAATATTGGAGGTCTTAGTGAGTACAATCGGGCAAGAGAAAGATATAAAAGGCATCCAAATAGGAAACAAAGAAGTCCAACTATCACTATTTGCTAATGACATGATTCTCTATATAGAAAACCCTAAAGACTCCACTAGAACACTACTAGAAACGATAAGCAAATACAGTAAAGTCTCTGGATACAAAATCAATATTCAAAAATCCATAGCATTCCTATACTTTAATAATGAAGTGTCAGAAAAAGAAGTGGAAAAAATAATTCCTTTTGCGATTGCAACTAAAGAAATAAAATACCTAGGAATAAATCTAACAAAACATGTTTAGGACTTATATAATGAAAACTATAAGATCCTATTAAAATAAACTGAAGAAGATACGAAGAAATGGAAAGATATTCTGTGTCCTAGGACTGGAAGAATCGACATAGTTAAAATGACCTTATTCTCTAAAGCATTATACAGATTTAATGCAATCCCCATCAAAATTCCATAGGTATTCTTTAAAGTGACAGAACAAAAAAACACGGATTTGTATGAAAGCACAAAAGACCCCAAACTGCCAAAGCCATCCTGAGAAAAAAGAATGAGGCTGGAGGTATCACTCTGCTTGACTTCAAATTATACTATGAAGTGACAGTAATCAAAATGGCATGGTATTGGCAGGAAAAGACACACAAACCAGTGGAACAGAATCGAGAGTCCAGAAATAAACCCATATTTATATGGGCAAATAATTTTCGACAAAAATGCCAAAAATATACAGTGGAGAAAGGAAAGCCTCTTCAGTAAGTGGTGCTGGGAAAACTGGAAAACCACCAGCAAAAGAATGAAACTAGACTGTTGTCTATCACCATACACCAAATTAATTCAAAATGGATTAAGGTCCTCAATATAAGACCTGAAACAATAAAATGCATAGAAGAAAACATAGGAACTAAACTCAAGGACCTTGGGCTTAAAGAGGATTTTATGAATTTGACCTCAAAGGCAAGGGAAGTAAGAGCAAAAATAAATGGATGGGACTACATCAAACTAAAAAGCTTCTGCTCAGCAAAAGAAACCATCAACAAGGTAAAGAGACAACCATCCGAATGGGAAAATATATTTGCAAGCCACACTTCTGATAAGGACCTAATATCCAAAATATACAAAGAACTCATACGAAGACTTGATAACAACAAAAAATCCCCACACAATCCAATCAAAAATGGGCAGAAGACCTGAATAGACACTTCTCCCTAGAGTACCTACAAATAGTCAACAAATATATGAAAAGATGCTCAATATCGCTAGCTATTAGGGAAATACAAATCGAAACCACAATGAGATATCATCTCACACCTGTCAGAATGGCTATAATCAACAGGACGAGTAATAACAAATGTTGGAGAGGATGCGGAGAAATAGGAACCCTCATACACTGCTGGTGGGACTGCAAATTGGTACAGCCGCTATGGAAAACAATATGGAGGTTTTTCAAAAAACTAAGAATTGACCTACTATATGATCCAGCAATCCCTCTACTGGGTATTTACCACAAAGACTTGAAAACCCACATCCGAAAAGGTATTTGCACACCGATGTTCATAGCAGCATTATTCACAGTGGCCAGGACATGGAAACAACCGAAGTGTCCTACGATAGATGATTGGCTAAAGAAGGTGTGGTGCATATACACAATGGAATATTACTCGGCCATAAGAAGAGATGAAATACTGCCATTTTCAACAGCATGGATGGACCTTGAAATAATCATACTAAGTGAAATAAGCCAAACAGAAATGTTTGAAAATCACATGGCATCACACATGTGGGATATAAACCTAAAAGCAACAAATGAACAGGACAAACAAATGAACAGGACAAAAGACACATGGACATGGGCAATGGACTAGTGGTTACCAGAAGGGAGGAAGGAAGGGGGAGGGGAAAATAAAAAAATGCTAAAAAAAAAAAAAAAAGTATATATAGTATGAAAAAATAAACTGACATTTAAAAAAATAATTTCTAATTATATAATAGAAAAGGTATACAATGTGAAAAAAGCTTTAAAATATACAAACACCTTAGGTACAAATTATTAAGTCTATAATATTGGCTATCATTGCCCAAAGGACGAAGAATAAATACTCATATTTTGACAATTAATAAATGTTAAGATTTTAACCCATTAAATTAACACTAAGATATCACTTCTCCTCCTTACATATGCTTTAATGCAGTGGTCACCAACCTTTTTGGCACCAGGGACCGGTGCTCCTATGAGAATCTAATGCCTGATGAGCTGAGGTAGAGCTGAGATGGTGATGCTAGTACTGGGGAGTGGCTGTAAACACAGATGAAGGTTCACTTCCTTGCTGGCTATTCACCTCCTGTGTGGCCTGGTTCCTACCAGGCTACAGACCAGTCTCAGTTGGTCTGTGGCCTGGAGTTTGGGGACTCTTGCTTTAAAGAATTATAAATGAGTTTTATATGTATACATTCTATCATTTTAAAAAAGAAAATTATTAGTTACATTAGTAAAGTTCCCTCTGACAGCCTCTTCAAGTCCTATTAGCCTCTTCATTTATCTTCAACCATTTTCATGTGTGTAGTATATTCTTCCAGACCAACTACATACTGTATTAACGAATAATATAAAGAAGTATTTCATGTATGGTTTAAAAAGCTTTATATAAAAACATTCTGTAACTTGCTCTTTTTTTAACTTTACATTATGTTTTTGAGCTCCAACACTGTTATAATCTAGTAATTCCTTTTAACTGTTTTGCAGTATTTTATGTGAAATTGTGAGCGTTCCACATTTTACTTATCTATTCCCTAATGACTGACATTTAGCTTGTTTTAAATTATTCATTATTTTAAACTACACAGGAATGAACATCTTTGTACATGGGTCCTTAAACACAAAGAGTAGGATTTCTCTAACATGTACCTAGAGGAGGCATCACTGGATTTTATGAATGTATTTTCAGTTTTACTGAATGCTGCCAAATTCCTCTCCAAAGTGGCTGTACCAATTGGCATTCCATTCCTACTAGTAATATATTAACTGTCATTTCCCCAAGTCCTTGCTAACATATTTTTAAACTTTTAAATGGCATCTCATTCTTAGTTCAATTTTATAGTATTTTTTATTCTACTTAATAGGAATTTGAACTGCTTTCAACTTCTTTAAGGAAAGGTTATATTTAGTTTTACATGGCTTATGCAAAAAACTCCTTTTTTTAAAATCAACTTTATTAAAACTTACTTGATATCAGCACCAGCAATAAAGCAGCCTGGCTTTGAGGAGATAAGGACAGCACTTCTGATTTGATCGCTAGCCCAGATTTCATTCATTACTTCTGTGAATTCTGACTGCAGTTCTTTACTCAGTACATTTACCTGCCAAAGGGAAATAACATGTAAATCTAAAGGTTTCAATTTGAAGTATCATAATTGCAAATCACCATCAGATGCTATCTGATTGTAAGAAATATGTTTATCATAAAAGGTATACTGTTAAAAACAAGAAAGAGAGGCAGGGAAAAAATCGAATACCCAGTGCTTTCTATTTAGTCAGTTTTGGCCAACTATAAGCATCCTTCCTTTTGAAAACAGGTCTACTCAAAGGAGGAACTTGGGGTCATATTCCTAAGAGTTTGAATCATATGCAGGCTACAAATAAGTCTATAAACATTTTCTGGCATTGAAAAAAATTGTATGATTTTTAAGGAAAAAGATGAATCAAAATTAGACATATGGTATGATCTTAATTTCATAAATACTGTTTGTTGAAACTGGATTAAATGTTAAAAGTGGTTATCCTTTGGTTTGGAGTATAAATGGTTGTTACTTTTTTCTTTAACATTTTAAAATTTCCTACTATAGGCATGTGTTACTTTAGTAGTTAGGAGAAAAATGTTCAACTTAGAAAATTCTGAAAAAAATATCTTAAGTTTGAATCATTGGTTAGTGGGTCCCTGGGTTTATTCGAGAGGGGGACTATCTCTTATTTTTCTAATTTTATGATAGTTGTTACTTGCTCCTATCTAGGTCCTCCTAGATCTCCACTAACAAGACTTCTGAAACACAAAACCTTTACAACAATTTTAGATAGGGGAAAAGCATGAGCCCCTGCAATAAAGCTCTTCTTGACAAAAGACTGGATTAATATTGCATGTATGGTCTCTTTGCTGCATCTACTGCGAGAATGAAGACCATTCTCAGCAATCAGACTGTCAACATCCCAGAAAATGTGGATATCACTGTGAAGGGAAACTCAGTTATTGAGAAGGGCCCCAGAGGCACCCTGTGGCAGGACTTCAATCATATCAATGTAGAACTCAGTCTCCTTGGAAAGAAAAAGAAGAGGCTCCGGGTTTACAAATGGTGGGGAAACAGAAAGGAACTGGCTACTGTTCGCACTATCTGTAATCATGTACAGAACATGATCAAGGGTTTTATGTTGGGCTTTCATTACAAGATGCGGCCTGTGTATGCTCACTTCCCCATCAATGCCGTTATTCAGGAGAATGGTTCTCTTGTTGAAATTCAAAATTTCTTGGGTGAGAAATACATCCACAGGGTTCAGATGAGGTCAGGTGTTGCTTATTCAGTATCTCAAGCCCAGAAAGATGAGTTAATTCTTGAAGGAAATGACATTGAATTTTTATCCAATTCAGCTGCTTTGATTCAATAAGCCACAACAGTGAAAAACAAGGATATCAGAAAGTTTTTGGATGGTATTTATGTTTCTGAAAAAGGAACAGTTCAGTAGACTGATGAATAAGGTCAAAGTTGTCCAGTTATAGAAACGCCAAGATGTTGGATGAGTCCTCAGACTTAACTATGATATTTTAAAGATGCAATAAAAATTGTGTATTGAAAAAAAAAAAAAAAACTGCATGTTTGCCGAAGTTACCAAAAACAAATGAAGGTCCACTGTGAACAGAACTTGATCTCCAATATGTGAACTGCATCCAGTCAGGTCCCTCATAAAGCCGAACAACCACATTCAAGCTGGCTAACTTATGAATGAAGACTTGTGTTGCGCAGGCAATGAAGAAACCGGATTCAATAACCTCACAAGTAGGTCAGTTTTGCTTCTTATAAACAAAGCTGGTACAAATAAGTCACTAATAAGTGAATGTAGTTACTAAAAATAACCTGTAGCAAGTTAAAGTAGGTACCTTTGAATTTGGTGAGTTAATTCGAATAACTGCCACATCTCCTTTGACTCCATAGTTAATATGGGTTCTGGCTAAAAAGAGAAGGAAAATTTATTTGTAAACATGTTTACTACTAAATAAATGTAAAAAGCAATATAAGCATATTGACAAGAAATTAAACTTACTCAGCGAAGCAGAGGATACTGTAAAGTTGCGGCAAATATAACCTAAAAAAAAAAAGGTATTTCAAAATTAATTATTTTACAAAACAATTCCTGTAGTACCTGTTATATACGACAAAGCTGGAATTTATAACAACAAAAAACAAAATTAAAACAATGTGTTCCAAGCCATTATTGTGACCACTAACATATTTTTTTTTGTTTCGATTATCAGGTCATATGATTAATTGGATACTAAATGTGGCAGTTAGAAGAATGTCCCCTCAAAGATGTCCACGTCCTCAGCAACTGTGAATATGTTACGTTATATGGCAAAGGGGAATTAAGGTTGCAAATGGAATTAAGGTTACTAGTTCACTGTCCTTAATATATGGAGATTTCCTAGGTTATCCAGTTGGGCCCAATGTAATCACGAAGGGAAAGAGAGAGGCAAGAGAACCAGAGAGATGGCAGCCTGAGAAGGACTTGGTCCCATTCTGCTGGCTTTGAAGAAGTCAAGAAATGCAGGCAGGCTCTAGAAGCTAGAAAAGGCAAGAAAATGGAGTTTTCCTTAGAGCATCCAGAATGAACACAGTTCTGCCAACGCCTTTGATTTTAGTCCATTGAGGCTCATTTCTGATATCCACAACTGTAAGAGAATAAATTTGTATTGTTTCAGACACTAAATTTGTAGAGATTTGTTACGGCAGAAATAGGAAATGTATATACTAAGAAGAAGTAATCTACAAAGCAATTCATGACAGTTCAAATGGATTCCGAACATATCTCAACCGTGTTCTTCGATCATATTCTTTTACATTTTTTATAGTGAGATGGAGTTTCCAGTGTTATCAAAAGCAAAATCAAGGGGCACTAGTGACTATCATAAATAAAACTGTCACACTTAGCTATTTTAATTATTTCTAACTGAAATAGACTATACTGCACTCCACCTAGAATACACCTACTCTGGGAATAACAGAGACCAACTATTCTCCTTCCTCCTTCCCAACCACTTCACTACTTGAGGCTCTCCAGCATAATGACCTTTCTGAGCATATGCCATAAGAGAAATCCCAATAGAGGGTCTTTCAATCTGAACTCTGGATAGAAGGTAAGGAACATTGGGAAATTCTAGGCAAAAATTCCAGGTTTGTTCTGGCCATTACCATACCTCCTTTTTAACATTAATAACATCATGCTCTAGATAGTAACCAAGCTGCTCTGGAGACTAGCACAGGGTCAATATCCCTCAACTACAACTTCTAATCTTTTTTTAAAATACCCTCCTCTATCTTCCCTTTATTCATGATTCACCTCAAACTATATCTCCTATGCACCTCTTTAACTCCTTACTTCTCCCTGCACACATCTTCCAAATCTTGTCCAATTATCTTATGAAAAGGTTTTCTTTCTTTGGTTCTAAAAATCCCTTCATACTTGACAACTATAATGGTTGTCACGAAACACATGAAACACTTGTACCAGGAAAAGGCATAAGTTTTAAAGTAATATTAAACATAACAAAGAACTAGCACTTAAATAATATCCAGTGGTTCCTTCATGTATCTCCTCTAATTATACTAGCTTTACCCAAATATTACCTAGTTCTTATTACTAGCATTAAAACTTTTTTATTTCTAATTTTCACCAAAATATACTGTATTTGGGCTACATTAGGGGCTGTACGGTTTTGGAATCCACGAACACAACTTAGGAGAATATGCAGTGCTTGCCTAATCTAGGAGTGCTATTATTTAAATTTTAAAAAAGTTAAAACCACTAGCCACCTTTCAGTGACTAGATTTTGTGACAACCTGTTTTTCTCTGTGCCTACTCTCATTCTCTATATCCCAACTTCAACTGATCCGGGCATGTCAAACTTTGCCTTAGCATGCAATGATAATCAAGTTCAATGAACAAAATCAAACCCTTTTGGTCATTTTATGTCGTGGTGGTATTCAAAATGCAATTTTAAACATCGACTCTATCAAAAGTACTTTCTACGTGATTTAGAAACAGACCTTAGAAATATATCCACTTTTCAAGTTAGGATTGTCTATAATTGACCAGGAGGCAGGACCCTTCTGGAGTGGGGAACTATTACACGTGAAACTATTTGACTAATCCCAGCTGGACTTGGATTCCTATAGCCGTATTGACAAGTGATTCACTCCAGAACTATGTTGGGCATTAGAATCAGCTGGGGTCTATAGCCATGCTATTCTAAACAAGCCCGATCCCATCTTATCTCCTCGGAAGTTAAGCAGGGTTGGGTCTGGTTAGTACTTGGATGGGCGACCACCTAGGAAGACCAGGTGCTGTAGGTGTAAAAAATAAAAAATAAATAAAAATAACGGATTGTAAACTGACAAGGTCCTTGCAATCTGTGAGATCAACCAAGGGTTGCCTTGCCTAAAAAAAAAAAAAAAAAAAAAAGTATCAGCTGGGGAGACTCAAAAATACCCACAAATTCTTGGGTGACAGACAACCTAGAACCACAGAATCAGAATTAAAGGGCGCTGAGTCTCGGAATCTCTATTTTTTAAAAAGATAACTGAAGTGGACAGTAAACAAATGGGCATGTGGGAACCACTGATTTGGAGAACCCACTGATGGTGTAGTGGATTAAAAGAAGACCACTGGTAGTAGCCAAGGCTCCTGCTTCCTCCATCTCTTTATCCTGCAGTTCTTTTAAAATGGAGAAGAGAAGGCACAGAAAACAGCAACTTTATATTGGTTTGAAAGGTAAAGCGACATATTAAAAAAAAACCTGTATAGATAGCACTAGAACCACAGTGGGGTGCTCTCTAGTTCCATCTTCATTTTTTCTTTAAGTAATCCAAGTCAGCAACCTTAAATTAATGCAGAGACAAATGACCTGAAAATCATAAGACTGTTCAACTACCAGGTTTATCATTTACTGGCTGTATAATCATGAACGAGTCTCTTAATGCATTTCAGTGTTATTAAGATAGAAATAAAAGTGATGTAATGATTATAAAAGGTCTTGCACGTCAAAGTGCTACACCAAATTTAGAAGTCAGCCATCTCCTCGATCCCTGCATCTCTACTTCATTAACGATATACTTCTTTGCTTTTCTAGCATTTGAAATCTGTATCATCTGTATCTATATCACTCTTCCTTCTTTATATTTGTATCGTGGCTCTAACCTTTTCCACAAAGCCCTATCTTGAGATTCCATCTACAACCATCTTTCCCTTCTCTGGCAGAATTTTCATTTTTATTATTTACTGTTTTGTTCTCTAATCGCCGCATCTATAGCAGGTATTTCCCCAATATCTCTGTAATCTCTTCCAATATCATCACATTCATTCAACAACAAAAAATTTATTGTGGCCTACCATGAGCCACACACTCTAGGCACTCAAAGTAAATGCAGAAATCCCTATCTTTGTGGAGCTTACATTCTAGGGCAGCAGGCAATGTGGTATCTGGGAAGAATCAGTTCCTATGCAGCAGAGATGAATGAGAGGTGAAACTAATCCTGGCATAAGGAGATTGCCTATAATGTAGAAATTCCAGTGGGAGGGGAGCAAGGAAACAGGCAATTCTAGCTAAAACAGAGTAAAGTGGATTAGACGAAGAATGGACTGGTTGGGAATGTGGGGTAGGAGGGATGGTGTGGAAAGACAAAAAATAAATAATTAAATAAATATGTAAATAGGCATGTTAAAAGATAAGTGCCCAAACAAACAAAAAATAGAGCATGTGAGGGGGGCTTGGGCATGGGTTGCAATTTTAAAGACCAAATACTTGAGAAAACAGGTTAGTGCTCATCGGTTTACAGATAAGCCTTTTTAAATCCTTACTCACTAACCTACCTTTGCTGCACACACATCCACATGCACATACACAAAATCTCCTCTAAATCAACTGAGACAAAAAAACAAAGAAAAATCAGTATGTGTACAAGCACATTTGGAAAACATGCAAAACACAGTCAAACTATCAACAGTCAACAGTCAAGCTGGAGTACAAAGTAGTTGTGCTTTTGGAATTCAGCCTTAGCTACTACCCAATCAGGAGGGCTTCCGTTGGAGCAGCTGGGTGAACTTTACCCTAAATCTACTGTGCTAGCAAAAGAAAGAGAGAAACCTTTTCCCCACTTTTCTAATCATTTTAATAATTATCTCAAAAAGACAAATACAAGACCTAATACTAAACAGTGGAGAGAGCTGGATTATGCTGACGCAAATTTCAAATATGAAAGTGTTACTTTGGTTGTAACAATCAACAGTTTTTCTCAATATTCAAAGGGATAGGATCAAGGAAGGGACAGGATTAAGAAAGTGAAAATAAAATTTAAATACACATCATCCTCTAGAGTATTTGTCTCTAAGTTCCTGTGAAATTATTTTACCAGTTACATAATTAGAAATTTAGATTTAGGGCAGAAGTAGAAATTAAACAAGATATTTTAGTCAAGATGTGATTTTCATTTGACAGCAATATTCAGCATTTAGCACTCATAGAGGAAGAATGGGTTAAAGCTTCAAGAATCACAAATTAATTCCAAGATAATTCAATCATCTGCCAATAAATGTCATAATCTCATTAAATGTTTGGCAATGCCTTGGCACAGACTTTCAAGATGAAAGACCAAACTGTTGAGTCTAAATGGCAATCCAGGTGTGCAGATAAGTTTAAATTCACTTTCTAGACATTTTTAAAATAAGTTTAAATTCACTTTCTGGACACTTTTTCAATATTTATAAATTGCTATTAAAAGGGGCAATAACTATATTTTCTTATATTTTCTTATTGGTGAAAGCATAATGCAATGTATATGTGCACATGTGTATATGTTTCTATACAAAAAATAGAAAATCTAATAACTTCTCATTACATATGTAAAATATAAAAATAACTTTTAAAAATTCTGATATATATAGAATCTGAGTGCTTCCAGGAAGGAAAGTGTAATATCTAACATTTACTGAGCACTTACTCCATGAAAAACTGCTTTACACTTAAAATAACTCCTTTAAAGCCCACAGGTGGAATTATTCTCCATGTTACAAATGAGAACATAGAAATTGCCCAAGGTCATCATATGGTAAAAGGCAGAGCCAGGTTCACAGAAGTCAGACCCCAAATTTAATCATTTTAATTGCTCTGTCATGCTATTTCTCATTTCAAAGTAGAGCCATAGTCCCAATCATTCATTTTACAGTTGAGGAAAAGAAAACCCAGTTAGATTAAGGTATTTGTCCAGGGTCGCATAATGACTACAAACTACGTGGCAGCAAAAGAAAGAGAAACCAGCCACTAATCCATTAGAAGTACCTTAAAACTAATGCAAGTGCAAGTTGAAAAATATACACTTGATTTTCTAAAGCGTTAAATAATAAATGCAGAATACAGGAAACAAAACAGACTACAAGGTAACATGTGAGTGGTAAGAGAATGGGCAGTTCTTTTTTCTTAACCCGTTTCCTCAACCTTTATATTTCAATTTTTATAATTTGGTGCACACATACAGCAGTCCTGTGGAAACTAAAAACAGAGGTTGAAATAAGAAAGGAGAAAAAGATTCAATCATTCGAGATTAACCCCTTATCGTAAAGTGAGACTCCAGCTACCTGTCTGAAATCAGCACAAAATCAGTGGTTCAGGAGGAGGAAGGCATATTATAAATTAAATTTCTAATTAAGTAACCAGTATTAAGTACACTATGTAATAAAGTCAATTTCACCTTATAGATTTGAGATGGGAGGAAAATACTTAATTTTCCACAATCATCTACTGTCTCCCTTTCATTGCCAGTTGAAGAGAAAAAGATAGCTAATGTAAGATAACTGGTATTGTCAGAAACTAGAAATAGTTCTTAACATCTAACATTTCTTAAGATACACGTATTTGTGTATTTTTAAGAACTTGTTCTTAGCAAATTGCAGAACCGCCGCTTGAAATTCAACATACTATACATTCACAGTGGGGTTATTGGAATAGCAAGAGTTGAGCTCCTTATTAAAAAATGTGGTAAACACTGGTTTTGAGGGAGGGGTGCAGACAGTGGGAGTAATTTGCAAGGCTAGTTAATTCCATCCAAGAAGCTTTTAGATAGCTCTTGTTACGGGCAAGTTGCCGTGGAGCCATAAAGATGTGACAGACCGGACTGTCCCAGGCGTAGAACTCCTAATAGGGACAAGTCCAAGGCCATCATTAAAGAAACTAAGACGGGCGTGTGAGCCCAGAAGTGAGAAGGGGAGACCTGCCTGCACAAAGTGCCAGACTGGTGGACAGGACTCAAACTACGGAGCCTGAATTGCTGTAGAAATCGGAATCGTGAGAATGGAAATGACAGTCCCTTCACAAGGACACAGGAAACCGATCGCAGGGCAGTATCCCTCCCCACTCCGATCCAGGGCTGGGGCCCCGGGCGGGGACAGGGAAACGGCAGCGAGTGGAAGACGCGGATCCGAGACCTCCCCAGTCTCCTCAGGAGTTCTGTCCAGGCTCACCTGGGCAGCGCAGCGTCCTGGAGGCAGTGAAGCGGCTGAGGCTACCAATTGCCCGGGAGGCCACCATCTTGTGCAGAAAAGGACGAAAGTGGTAAGCGCTTCAAGTCCTGGCGGCCAAGCAGAAGACTTTTCTTCTAGCAGCCCAGCCCTGGCTAGGCGTCCAACGTACTGCCTGACTAAAACGCCAATACCGAATTGCCGCAGGCCTCTTAGCGTTGCCCTTCCCTTCCGGATAATGGGACGGAAAAAACTCTTTCTCCACTGGAAGGAAGGAGGCCCATGGAGGAGAGGTGCGGAGCCAAGTTTTCCAGTCAGGCGAACAGTGGGGCAGCCGCGAGACTAGAGGAAACCCGCGGGTGCGCGTGAGGGGTCCTTTCCAGGCAGCCTCCGCCCCGTGATCTGCTAAACTCTTGGCACTTGGGTTCCAGCCTTCCAACCGCGGGAGCTCGAGGGGTCGCAAAGGTACGTAACAGTGTAAGTGCGCTCGGCTTTCGTCCTGACCTTTCCTCTCGGCTGGATTCGTACTTCTTTTCCACTTACCAGTGCCCTCGGCTGCCTCCCTTCTTAGGAGAAGTGGTGCTCTAGCAAGCCGAAGGAAGCTCGGATGAGGTCTCCAGTGAGTGCTAAAGCAATTAGTGAAGTAACTTGCACTGATGTGACGTCTGCAGCTCCCAGCGTTGTTGTAAACTGCGTATTTTAATTTATCACCTCAAGTAAACGAACCGTTCCCGTAGTCAGGTCAACGGCTATAAAGATTCTGAACGGGTTTACCCGGATTCCTGCTACCAAGGATGGGAGTGGTTTTGTGATCTTTATTTAGTAGAAGGAGTGTGGGAGGACACATTTCTCTATCCTTTTTGGAGATGCAGTGCTCCAGAGGGCTTTCTAACTAAGAAGGGACCTGGCTATTCATCTGGTCATTCATCCCCTTCAATTTATTGGGAGGAAACTGAAGCCCATAAATCAGAGTGAGTGATTTTACCCATGGCGACAGGTGGTAGAAATAAAGCTAGAGCCCAAGTCTGCTAACTTCTACTCAAGAGCTCTGCATTGCATATCTGTTTTTGTGCTAGAAACATGGGCTCGAGTCCTCGAATAAGTTGATCGATTCCAAAAGCAGGTAATATCGAAGGCCCTCATTCACGCCATCTTATTTAATCTTCACAATCCCAAAGTTATTGTTGTTTGTATTTTCTAGATGAAGTTTGGGAGGTTCAGAGAGTTTATGTAAAATTTCTGGTAGGTAGCAGAGCCAGGATTTGGACGTAAATCTGTCTCACTGCTTACCACGCTGAAAGTTCCACAAGAGAGGAAGCTAGAAGGGGCCTGGGGAAATGGCTGGAAAGTTGAGACTGACGTTTGTATGGAAAGAAGAGAGGTTTCTCTTTAAAGGTCAAGTCCAATAGTTCACTCTCACTTTATGCATTTTAAGCAGAAACTGGATCGATGACCAGTGAGCATTTAATTTTCAAAGAGGATTTTTGTTGACCTTCCAAGGCCCTTCAACATAAGAATTTTGTAGCACATTATTTAGATAAGGGGTGACAAACTTTTTCTGTATAGGACCAGATAGTAAATAGTTTAGGCTTTACCCACATTGATCTCTCCTATATATTCTTTGTTTTGTTTTGCTCTGCAACTCCTTAAAAATGTAACAAATATTGTTAGCCAGAGGCCCTTGGGTTGTAGTTTGGTAATCCCTGATGAAAATCACACTTTTGACTCTTGACTTTTTTGTTCCCTGTCCTCTCAACAAAATGGTAAGCTCCATCAGGGTAAAAATATTTCTTCTTGTGGTTTACATAGAGGGAAACTAAGTGCATTTATGCCACCATCCACAAATACTAATAGCAAACAAATGTATGACCCTTACTATGTGTCAAGTACTGTTCTAAGTGCTTTATATATATTAATTTAGTTATTCCTCACAATACCCCTGTGAGGTAGGTACTGGAATTAGCTACATCTTATAGATTCATTTTTACAGATGAATTATCTATATCTTAATCCTAAAGCAGAAAAGTTAAGTAATTTGCTTAAGGTCATTCAACTAGGGAGGAGCCAGAATGTAGATTTTGACAGTCTGGTTTTAGAGTCTGTGCTCTTAACCATTAATGATATTGTAATCACGAGCTGTTGGAGCCAGTGCATCTTGTAATTTGCTTAAGGTCATTCAACTAGGGAGGAGCCAGAATGTAGATTTTGACAGTCTGGTTTTAGAGTCTGTGCTCTTAACCATTAATGATATTGTAATCACGAGCTGTTGGAGCCAGTGCATCTTGTTTTTATTACTTGCAAAGTACCTGCAACTTCGTGCATCTTTCCATAGAACTCAGGTCTGCCTTACTGTAGAGTTTCCATGCTCCCCAAATTCTTGAGTCAAGATGTCTATTTCCTAAAGTGTAGAGTAAATGACAGTAAGGATCAAGCCTCCCATAGGGTAGCTTGCTTAGTTCCTCTTGCTCTGGAAATCTCTCCCTGTTTTCTATTAATTATTGATGGCATATATGTTCTTTATTTTTTTTTCAGAAACTACAGAAAAGTCCAAATAAAAATATACTTAAAATTCCACCATGCAGAAATAACTACTATTAACATTTTACTGTGTATTTTTCTGAACATTTTTATGCTTTCGAATATTCGTATATATCTATATAAATATTATGTAGATTTAAAAATAAAACTAGAATTATACTGTACATAAAAATAAAATATTCATTATAAAAATATTTAAGAAGACTGAGAATATAAAATGAAAGTTTCTCTTTATGCCTTATATTTATAGACTCTTAGTTTTATGGACTTGCTTTTTTCTCTCTCGTCATATGGAGTCATTATACATACTCTTGCAGCTTGCTTTTTCATTTAATATTGTGGAAATTTTTTCCATGTTAATATATACATATAATTATGTTTCATTTTTCAAACTGCTGCCACAGTATTCCATGATATGTTTGCAATATAATTTATTTAGCCATTTCCTACTGATGTGCATTTAGATTAGTTCCAGTTTTCCACGAATGCAAATAACACTAGAATGAACATTTTGAGTGTTTCTATGGGCTAGGGTTGATGCATGCTACACAACGTCTTGAATATTTCTATGGATTGAAGACCAATAAGAGCAATTATTGGGCTGAGAAAGTCACAATTTAAGTTTAGATAGATAACAAAAAATTGCCTTCCAAAATGGCCTTAGCAATTTACACTTTTGTCAACTGTATATAGAAGTGCCTAAATAGGTCCATTCTTACTAGAATTATGTATTAACCATACTTTTAATTTTTGCCAACCTGATAAGCCCAAAATGATACCTTATCTTAATTAAAATATTTTTTTATTGTTAGTAAGGTTGAACATTAAAAGTTTTGTTTATGTGATATTTTAATTTCTTCTGTGAGTTGCTCATTTGTTCATTTTTCCTTTTGGTCATGTATCAGGAAGGAGCCTTTCAGTTGCAAATAACAAAATTCAACTCAAATTAGCTTATTAAAAGCAATGTATTGATTCACAGAACTGAAGGGAGGATGGGTTTCAGATATGAATCAATCAGGGCTCTAGTTTATTTTTCTGAAATTCTATGCTCTGACCTTTTTGGGGTCAGCACTATCCTTAGGCTAGCTTTTTTCCTGATTGTAGACTGCTGTAGCTCTCCCAAGCTTCAGGGGGAAAGATTTGTGTTCCAGAATTCCAAGCTGAAGACTTGAACAGCAGACTGACTAGAGCGTTCCTGAATCAATCAGTGGTAATGGCAATACCATGCATGGTTGTTTTAGGCCTTGATTACCTGAACCAGCGATCTGAGCACAGTGAATGAGATTACAGTGATTTGTTTCAACTTGAATTGGACTGGATTCGGTCCCATGTAAACCGCATATAGCAACTACATAATGGAGTGAAATGGATATTGGGATAAAAACCACAGATTCCATTATAGAGTGTTTCTCTTTTTCCTATATAGTTTGTAAAAGCTCTTTGTGGAATATGGGTATTAATCCTTTGTCTACTTTATATATTGCAAATATTTTCTCTGAATCTTTTGTTTGCCTTCTAATTTTTTTAGTATCTTTTGCTGGGTAGATGTTGTAAGTGTGTATCTAATCAGATTCGTTATTCTCCATTATGGCCTCAGGGTTGTGTGCCATATGTTGGAAGCCTTTCCCCATCTAAGATTATAAAAAATATTCTCTGATTTCCTCTTCTAGTATTTTTATATTTAAAAAACGTATATTTGGATTAATTCATCTGGTGACTAATTTATTTTTACTTATGGTGTAAGTTATGGACCTAAATTTTTTTCCAGATGGTTAGCCATTTTCCCAATAAATCTATTGAATAATTCATATTTCTCCCACTTATTTGAAGTGTTATTTTTATTATACACCGAATTCTCATACACATGAGTGCGAATCCTTCTGAACTTGCTATGTTCTGTTCTGTTGACTAATTTATTCCTGTGCCGGAATTGCACGCCTAATTTCTGGTGTTTTATAGAAAGGTTCAATATATATTAGAGCAAGGTCCCCCTTTTTCTTTATCAACGTTTTCTTGACTATTTTAATGAATTTTATTTCATAATGAACTTAAGGAAATTTGTATCTCAGGCTCATGAGGCATCATACGCAGCTTCTGACAACAGTGGTTGCCCATCTCGTAGGCCAGTTTGTGTCCCTGGCCAGAGTTCCTTGACTATCCCTAGGCTGGTGAGCCGGGAGCTTAAATTCCTTCATCTCTTTCCAATCTACATATTTGGAAAAATGTGTTTTTTTCCCCCCTCTTTTTCAAAGCCATAAGGCATCCTCTTTTTTTTTTTTTTACCCAAGAGAAGTTTAACAGGGCTTTATTATATTATCTATAGTATTTGTGTGACAAATTACCCCAAAATTTAGCAGCTTAAAACAAAAATGTATTATACAGTTTCTGGGGGTGACATAAGCTGCGTTGTTCTAACTTAGAGTTTCTCACGAGGTTGTAGTTAGAACATTGGCCAGGGCTGTCGTCTTCGGAAAGCTTGCCTGCGCCAGAAGATCTGCTTCCAAGCTCACTCATGTGGCTCTTGGCAGGAGGCAGCAGTTCCTCACTACGTGGGCCTCTTCATGGGGCTGGCTCAGAGGAGATGTGCCAGCTGCCTTCCTCCAGGGTGAGTGACTTGAGAGAGACCAAGATTGAGTGCCTGTTTGTGTATACTCCTATCACACAATGTATATCAAATATAGCAAACCTTTGAGTCTTTGTCCATTTGACAGATCAAATATTGTATCTCTGTGTGGTTTTGCAACATGAGAGAAATTTGCATTTCTCTTATGAATGAGATTGAACACCTTTTCATGCATCTAAGAGCCATTTGTATTTCCATTTTTGTGAACATTTTTTTCTTACTGATTGTAAGAATTCATTTTTAGGAATGTAGGGAAGTGGTTAATACGTTTTAAACATTGTTTGATATATAAGGTTTTAATATTATTTTTAGACAATATCGAGTTTATAAAAAAGTACCAAGTGCAATACATGAACATTTTTTTTCTTATAGCAGTTAAGTCGCTGAAATTATATAGCACTATCCCTGGATACTTTAATGTGTATTCCCTTCAAATGCAAAAATTCCACAAAATCGTAATACAAATTTCAACATCAGAAAATTAACACTGGTGGCTTCATAATCATGCTCAGCAATCTCTCTACTACTGGGTCCTAGAGGAAGAGCATAAACTCGAGCTAGATGGCTTGGCTTCAGATCCCATCTCTGCCTCTTAGTAGCAATGGATCTTTGAGCATTAACTTAATCCCTGTATGCCTCAATTTTCTCATCTCTTGCAGAGGATGTAATAATCATGCCTACTCCTTAGGTCATTGTGAGGATTAGATGAGTTAATACTTAGAATAGTGATTTGCACACTATGAAAGCTGTGTCAGTGTAGTTACAATAGTCTTAGAGGAAGGATGGTTGGTAATAGATTTCATTTTAGAGTGTTTTATAGTAGTCATGGATGAGGTTACCAGAAATCATAGACTACAATATAAACTACAAATTGTTCCAATAACCCAGGTTATGTTTTTGTTTTCTTCTTAGATTTCAGAATGACTTCCATCCTGACTTACACTTTAAAAAACCTTTCCAGTCCATCAAAAAGGGCCCTCAGATTTTGTAAGTTTAATTTTTTTTAGACATTAAATTTGGATTAATAAGCATCTTACACAGACATTGAATTTAATTGCTTTTTGTAAACTTTATTTTGTCTTCTAGCTGTAAGACCTCTAAGCTGTTCCTCCCAGCTACGAACTGCCCCAGGTACAGTAATTTGTAAAATAAATATTTCTAATTTAAATGTTAGATTCCAGAGCTGTGAATTCTGCATGAAAACCAAAACTAATTTGCTAAATTTCTCCCTTTTATGAGCAACATAAATGTCACTGTTGTCTTCAAATTAAAATACCACGAGGCCAATCAATGATGATATTACATGGTGTAGTGTTGAGCTTAAGAGTGTTGACAGGAGGCTGTTTTCTGGGATTTTGAGCCTGGTGGAGTCATGGAGGCCTCATGAGCCTTGCTGCTCAGTTTGTTTACCCATTATTACAAATACTCTTGAGACTTTCATGGAGTCAAAAGTTAACATTTTAAATCTGCAATTAGTATTAGGCTTCTCTATTAGTAAATATTTTCTCGTCCCATTTACAAGTGGACCCATTCCTGAAATAGGGGTGACTGGGGAACTAGTTAATAAAAGAAGTTTGTCGGTCATTATGAAATGAGAGACTAAGGAAATTTGTTGATTTTATATGGTCATTTATACCCTTGGTAAATCCAACAAATTAGACTTCTTCACTTTTGCAGAACCTGATATAGGCATGTATTGTCAGTGGCCAGTGCTAAAAACACCCTCAAAAAGTTTGTATCATTATTCTCTTTGTCAGATCCTGTACTGACTTCTGTCTTCTGATTTTGATTTCGTTATGGTATTTCTACTTGGATAATAACTTAGTAGAAAACACCTTGCCAGGATTCAGAAGAACTCTACTCCGTTTCAGTTCTACCTCTTTCTGGGCAGTGTAGCCTTGAACTGGTCACTTTACTTCCCTGTGCTTTGTCTAAATAATAATTCTAGTTTCGTTAACCTGACTGAGTCTCATTATTTTAGCAGATACCTAACATTTCCTAGCATGTGTTTAAGTTAGTGCTGTTAAAAATATGAACATCAAAACAATATAAACAGTAGAACTAATAATTCAATTTGTTTGAACCTAGTTACCAAAGTTCATTCTCAGCTTTTGGATAGACTAGTAAACTGAAGTCATTTGTAAGCCAGAGTCAAGGAGCAGCAAAAGCCCTGGTTCTTCCTTATGGCATCCTTTCAACTTCAGCTAATTGGCATTTCTCTCTATGCATCTTTGCTTAGATTCCTAAGGGAGAGAATCTGATTGGCATAGCTTACCACTTATAGGTAGACGACACTAGTTACTGTTTGGCTTCTCAGTGCATTGACTTTTGTTGGTCCATTATCCATCCCGCATCTAATCAGCTTTGGCTATAGGCTTAGGGCCATGGCATGTAGGGCATAAAGAGTTTTATTCTCCGTATATCAGTATTTACTTCTCCTCTTCCTCCTCCCCCTCCTCTCCCATTCCTCTTCCCCATTCCTCCCCTTCCCATTCCACCTCTCCCTCCCATTCCTCCTTCCCCACTTCCCTTCCCTCTGCTCTCCTTCCCCCCCCACCACAAGCATTCACGTTTTATTTTTTTAATTAAAAAATTAGAGGAAGGTTACTCTTTTGATGTTAGACAATAACTGGACAAATTAAGTCAAACAAAATCAAGAAACATTCTAGGTTTTTGCAGAATGGCAGTAGTCATCAACCAAATGGCCTTTATTTCTCCATAGAAAGAAGGATATTAAGCTATGTGAAGAGTAAACAACATCAATTATTGTGGCTTCTAATATTGAGGACAGACTTATGTGTCAGATTGGTTTTTTTCAGTGTCATTGTTAAACACTCAATAAAAAGAAATTTTATTAATGGCATAAATATCATCATCATTAGATATAATCTCTGTATTTACCTTAAATATCATTTGGAAACTCGTAAATGCTAGTCAGTTTCTTAGCCTTTTAAAAATATATATATATATTAAAGTGGTTTGATAAATACTAAATGCAACTTGGCGTTGAATGATGTAATTCTTCTCATAATGTCTATCTTTAAAAATGTAAAAAGTCATCTGATTTGTTATATTTTAACTAATAGTTATTTGAACTTTTTCTTAAAGCCGTCCAGACCAAATCAAAGAAAACCTTAGCTAAAGCCAATGTAAGAAATGTTGTGGTGGTGGATGGTGTTCGCATTCCATTTTTGCTGTCAGGCACTTCGTAAGTATGAAATGATCGTGTTATTTCTCCCCCACTCCCAGCTTTATTGAGGTATTATTGACACATAAAAACTGTAGGTTGTACAATGTGATTTTTTTTAAGAAAGATATGCAACGTGATGTTTTAATATACGTATACATTGTGATTACCACAATCAAATTAATTAACACATCCATCATCCCACATAGTTTATTATCCCTTCTTTTAAGACACTTTCAAAAGTGGTCTTTGTAAATGTAACCTAGTAGGTAATATTGTTGCTAGTGGATTAATATATAGATAACATTTTCATAAAACTAATACAGAATATATCAAGCCAGTGGTGAAATAATATGGCAAATTTGTTTTTCATCCTTTCTCATGAACGAACCTAGTGTAATATGAGATTCAGCCAGCCCTCTTTTGAAAACATGTTGTGGGCCCAGATAGCTAGCTTCCAACAGAGATATTCTTTCCTTGTCTAGAGATGAGGTCATTGTTTCTGTGCCTCCTCAAAAGTTTGAACACTGAGGACGTGGGCCTGTGGGCATTCTGAAGGACCTTAATCTACTGCTTTGTCCTCTAAGAAATGATTGGAATTGGAGTTGATGGGTTGGTCCAAACCCCAGCATAAAACAAACCCAAGTATTTGGAACCAGAATGTTCCTAGACCAGCCTGAAAATTCCCCAGAAGCAGTGTTGTTCTCCCTAGACTTTTCTGCTTCTTTTCTGTCCCCAGTGAGGCCTAGTCTGTCCAAAAGCTAATACTGGACTTCAGCAATTAGGATCAAACTAAATGAAACATTAGTTCTATTCTGTTTCAGTTATTTTGATGTTTATATATTAAGCAGTCACTAACTTAAATACATGCTGGGGAATGTTAGGCATCTGCTAAAAATAATGAGACCTGTCTTTATGTACTGATATAGACAGATCTTGAAGATATGTTAAGTGTAAAAAGCAAGCTGCTGAGCAGTGTGTACAATGCTATCATTTGTGGAAGATACACACACTCGTGTTTGTATACATACATATACAGACGTTAAGTGTTCATTTTTAAACAGATGATTTAGTACCTGGAGAGTACTTTCTTATAGAAGTAATGCTACAAGAAAATGATGAAATTGCATTCACCCTCTTTTCTCAATCTAATTACCCATTTAACAGTGTTTCTGTGTGTAATCTCATTCCTGTACTGACACAGTAGCAGTAAGGGTAAGAATCTGAAGCTTTAGCAGCAGGAAAGGGAGCAGATGGGATACTCTTTGTACTCAGCAGTAGCAGGGTAGGAAAAGAAAGTTCCACCAAGGGAAGAAAGTTCTTGGCTAGGAAGATCATTTTTTTGGAAGGGCTGTTTGTATACTATGTAGGTGTTTATTCCAACTGTTTTACTAGCTTTAAAAAATACACTCAACTAAATCATTTATGTAAACTTTGTTTTTTGGTAATTGGTATTTGCATGAAATTTGATATGAGGTATTTAGCACATTAGTGTAGAATTTGTTTCTTTTGTTTATTGTTATGTTTGAGTTTAATTCAGGATCACGATTGAAAAAAAAGACAAAGTTCATGAGCAGCTTTACGATAGAAGAGAAAAACTTTGAGTAATGTAAGAAATGAGAGTGGGGGAAAAAATAAAAAATTTAAAGCAATATTTATGTCAAGAACAAAAGTGACTAAAGATATTGAGAAAAAATTTATAAAGAAGACAAACGGTTTAGTCATATTATTGATGTTATAATTGAGGTGACAAAAAAAAATCATCTGTAATAGAAGATCATTTTCTAGGTGGAAAAGATCCTTTTCTTTTCAATTTAAAGAAACTTCACTTTCAACCCGAGTGATTTTTGGAAAACCGGGTTCTACTTAGAGATGGAGAGCATGTGGGAAACACCCCTAGGAATGGACTCCAGCAATGGGATGTGGAAGTTATCAGTCACCCTGAAAGAGAGAGGTATATATGGTAGAGAGGGGTATATAGGAACATGAGAATAAAGATTATAAATAAAAACATTTTTGGATTTTTATGTCTTAATTTTTAGGAACTTAAAGAATGAATCTTTTTATTCAACCCAGTGATTAAGTCTTAGAATTAAAAATAAATGGAATTTATTTGTGATATTTAAATAGGGTTTATACCTAAATCTTGGTTTTCAGTAAAAGGAACCAGGGCTCCCTAGAATAATGACTAGTTCTGGGCCAGAGAAAATACAAGATAAGCCTAGAGTATCTTATTGTGCCAGAAAGTAAAGAAGTGCTTGAAAAAGAAAAAAAAGATGGATACAGGATGGATGCATGTCAGAAGGACACCAGACCAGCCTGAAATAGCTTCCAATGACCAAAGCTCGAAGAATTTGATTAATAAAATAAATTGCGATAGTATTACCTTATAATCCAAAGGATAAAATAAATATCCTGAGTTCAATCTAATATAAATATTGAATAAATCAATGAGAGGAAATGACACACATTCCTTACAGAATTTCAACTAATAAATATAGAAGGAATGAGAAATAAATAAATCACCCGTTGGAATACCACAGTAATAATTGGTGCAAGCAAGATCTATGAATGAATGCTAAAATTAGTGAGCAATAAATGTTAAGAAAAAAGATATTAGATAGCCTCCGCTTCTTTTCCCCAAAATATTTATTAATTACTGTGATGATTTTAACATATGTCTACAAATTCTTTGTTATTTCTTTCTCTAGGAAATGAAGCTTAATTCTCCTTTCCTTGAGTGAGGGCCTGACTAGTGACTCACTCCTAACAAGTTAAGAAAGAGAAAAATAGTAGAGAAAACTGGCAGAGACTACTTTAGCCAAATGATCAAGTTAACATCACCAGTAACAAGTCATGTTGATATTATGTATGCCCTGATATGAAGCAATGGGAAGAGCACTTTACCTTTCTGATATTCTTTCAACAAATCCATAATCCTAGTAGTCAAGTGTCAAGGTCACGCAAGTCATGGAAAGATCAAGGAACTGTCACAGATCAGAGAAAATGAAGAAGGCAATGACAACAAAATGCATGTATTAGATTCTGGAACAGAACAGTAAAAAGTGTTAGTGGAAAAACTGGTGAGACCCAGATAAAGTTAGTAGCTTAGTGAATGTACTATGCCAATGTTAATTTCTTAGGTTTGACAGGTTCGTGATTACATAAGATTTTGGCATTCGAGGAAGTAGAGTAAAGGGTATACAGGAATTCTGTTCTATATTTCCAGTTCTTTTGTAAATCTCAAATTACTTCAAAAGAAAATTTCTTAATGACCTTCATGTCCTTTTAGGCATTGCAAAATAAAATTTTTTATGTACATTAATACACATTGAAAGAATGAGGAAAGTAAATAAGTCACCATTAGAACTCCATAGTGGTTGGTTGGTGGTTGGTTAGCAGTTGTTGGTGGTATTTTTTCGAAGGAGAACTCAAAAGGTGGGGTTTCGTTGTAGAGAATATTTAGCAAGTGTCATGCTGAACAGTGTGATACTGGGCAAAATTTTGCTTGATTCTTAACCAACTAAGTCTGAGTTAAGGCTTGCCAGACTTTAAAGGATGACAAATCGCAAAAGTTGCAGTATTTCTTCATCTGAAATGATGGACTGACTACCTTAGTAAAGTTAAATGAATTGGTAACCGCATATGTTAGATAATCTCTTTAGGTATTTCAAATAGAATGCAAGAAGTTTTTTAAGGAAAGCTAATAGGCTTTGGGTTTAAATGATCAATTTTCTTTCCCCAGATATAAAGACCTGATGGCACATGATTTGGCTAGAGCAGCACTGTCGTGAGTAAATGCGGTTTCATTAAAGCACTTTTCTCCAGTTTTTACACTTGATATAGCATATTTAGTAAATATCCATATCTGGGATATATTAACTTTTATGTGTTGAGAAAATACTTATTTGGCTTTTAAAAGGTTCATTTATTCTTGATTTTTAGCTATATGTGCTATACAGATTCATGCACCTTGTGGATGTAAGGCATCATCTCATTCATTTTCCATTACTGCTTTGCCTTTGTGTCTTCAGCCAGCCACAAGTCTTTCCTAATTTGAAAAAAACCCTTCAGTTGACCTTTCTGCCCACCTGTTCTATTTCTTCTTTCTGCCAGGCTTTAAGAATGAACGAAAGCAGCACTTGCTTCTCTTTTCTTACTATTCCATCTCTTGTCCTTAATCTCATAATTGTTTCCATTCCTATTGCTCTACAGTAACTACACTTTGGAAACTTATTTTAATAGTAAATACTTGGTGATCACTTAATGCACCAAACTTTTCTCAGTCTCCAGTCTGCTGGAGCCAGCCGGCTGAGATCGAATAGCACCTGAAAGAGGGGGGTGAAGCCTAAGGGGAAAAAGAGAAGACAGAAGAGATCTTTCCGGGATGGCATACAGTCAGAGCTGCAGCCCCGAGTTTATTTAGCATAGCCTATTTATGTGATTATTGAATACCATAATCAATCACTACGTTACCATAGCAAAGCACACCATACATATCTATAACAATGCTTGTCAATTACATATGATCATACATAGCCCTGTTTCCAAGGTTGTAAAACATTCTGTTACCTTAAAAGGTGAGTTTACAAGATTTACCAAGGTAACTCAACTTCTTTCCTAGAACCATTGTTTACGCAAACCCAGTAGCCATTGTTATGGCTTCTAGCTACGTGACTTCTTCAGTGCCTCATAATGGCTTCCTCATATTGCACACAATAAAATAAACAGATTTAAAGTATATAGTTTGATGAGTTTTGACAAATGTGTATACCTGCGTTCCTGTTTTTGCTATGGTCCCATTAGTATTTGAGTACTTTCTTATTTTCAGCACAGAATAGATCAGTGAGGTTCACTTTGTACTTTCCCTGCATTAAACCCGATCTCATTTTTTAAAAAGCTCTAATTTCTTTAATGGAGAATGCCATTTAGAAACCAAGTCTGAGTTCAGAGGGTGCTCATTTCTGCTGGAATGTTATTGCTCCTAGTTTCTATCAGTGGAAAGAACTAGGAAAATATGTATATTACCTAATCATGTATTTATACTGATATTTCAAGTTTAAATGTAACAAACCTGGGATTTTACTTTACCTCTTTCATTTTTATATTTGTCTTTTCTCTTTTCACCGAAAACTTGGTTCCCACTAACATCACTATGTTTACTCATCTGTTTTATTGGATTCCAAATTATTTATTCTTTCTATATAGCTTCTCATTGCCAATTGAACAATATATGTTGACTTTTTAAATCATTCATTTTTTCTTTGATAAGGTGCCACATGCTTGTCAAATTAAGGAAAAGTTGTTACAGTCTGCTTTTAATTTTAGACTCAATCTTTTTAAAGAAGTGCAGTGTTTTAGGTGGTGATCAGTGGCACTACCTTGCTGTATGAAACATTTCTTTGCTTTGAACTTCTGTTCTCAGGGGTTTGTTACATCGGACCAATGTCCCAAAGGAAGTTATTGATTATATTGTCTTTGGCACAGTTATACAGGAGGTGAAAACAAGCAATGTAGCTAGAGAGGTGAGTAAAACGAACTTTATATTGCTTAAAGAGATTGTTAGGAGACCATTTGAATTTCAACTAATAGAATTTAGTCTTCGAAAGCTATTAAATTCCATTAAGTAAAGTTATATTTGACTTATGTGATTTTTATAACTTGAATAATGTTATTTAATATTTAAAAGAATTGTACTGTAAATCAAATGATGTACACTATATTCTACTAGTATATCTTTATACTGTACAAAAATCAAATCAGTTATTTGAGCTGGTGCGAGAAATGTTAATTTGTCTCTTGTTAGGAAAATAGAGCTTGTGGCAGAGTGTGGCTGATGTGACTTTGAGTAACGTTAGAGCCTGGCTTCTAATTAACTTCAAGTTTCAACATTTTGCGAAGAATTTATTCGTAACATGGTTTTTGTTGGACACGGCCTTGCTTATTTGTTCCTATTCACTAAATGACACGTAGAGCAGGTTTTTTTTAAAACTTATTGCATAGGAGTTTACTTTTACCCTAGTTGGCATAACTCCAGGTAGTGTTTATTGGGTAACCAAGATAATAAGAGCCTTTGAAATTTATATGACACATCCTACAAGTATATCATGTTGAATAGTCCAAACACATCTTCTGAGCTTTGTTTGAATTAGAAAGTGATTATTTGCATAAAGTTGGCTCCAAAGCACATTTCAGCGTGCTCAGCATTTTCTTTTTATTTGTCTATGCCTGCTGTATTATTGTGTTCATTATAGTTGAAACGGCAATAACCTTATTACTGTCAGCCAAGAAAAGGGAAATTGAGAAGAACAGAAGTATTTGTTCTGCCCTACATTTTTACCTGTCAGTAAATATAACTGTCAAAGGCCTGGCATTACTGCAGCCCACAAAAATCAACTACGTTGTCAGGGAGTCATGAAAGAATTAAGAAGAAGAAGAGGATTTTTCCCCCTTCTCTGATTTTTACATTATTTTCTAGACGTTCACTTTTTTAAATGTATATCAAGTTATTCATAATACATTTTAAACTTTTATATTCTGGGGGGAAAAAAGTGACTCCTATAAGAGCACTTAAAGAGTAAATATTAAATCTGTTTCAGTTTTCTCTGTGTTACTGTTCTGTCCCTAACAGTAAAGCTATAATGTTTTTCCCTAAATGTTTTTCTGGAAATTTTACATCCATCTGCAAACCTCAGGTATTAATTGACATGAGGTAGATTTCCTCTTGCTGCCCTATACTGACACCAGTTGCGTTGCACACCAGATAATTTTTTCAGCAGCTGCAGGGAAAGATTGAGTTGAGGGGATATGTAACCTAAAAGCTAACATAACTTCCCACTAGAGAATTTTTGAGGACCTGTGGTCTATATTAACAAAATACGAAATCCTAAAAAGCTTCTGGTGCCGAGTTCCCATGAACCTGACTTTACTGAAGCATATTTCCCTGCTATCCAACTTAATTAAGAGGCACCTTTCCCCTTTTCCTTAGTGTACTATCTAGAGCCTGAGCTTGCTCAAAGCTATTCAGACTTTAAATAGAAAAAGCATGTGGACAAGGCTCGTCGGCAACCACTTCTATTTAAGGCTCCATCAGTCCTGAAAATCATTTGGGGCCAAGGGTATAACACATGCTAGAAAGGATTAGCTGACATGACCTAAGTGTCCTTTACACTTGCCCCACTGGGGAGCTTTCCCCTGCTCCCTGAAGACTTGCCTCTCTCTTTTGCATTGGTTTACATGGAGAGGCTGACGTGCAGTTGGCAGGGGGTAGTTTTCAGCAAAGTGGGTTGGATACTTAGCATCAAGCCCACCTAGAAAGACCAGAATAAGGTCATATTACATGTACACTGCTGTAATACATTGATATTTCTATAGATTATGGTAAGTAGTATACAGATAGTGTAAGTATAAAGGAAAAAATCAGTTAAGAAACAGCGAAGCTCTTTAGACTTTCAAAACATATTTACCAAATATAGGAGACCTTGTATTCTGAGGATAATTAAATAGTTTCAGAAAGAGGCCACTAAAAATAAATTTCCTTAATGGAAACCAGAATTTCATAGTAAACAGTGGGGAGTTGAGTGTGTTATTTTTACAGCGAAACCTTAATATTATAAAAATAAGCATTTTATTGTTGCACCTATGCATTAATTCTTTACGTAAATAGTGGAATCAGGCATTTTTAGTTTATTTGCAGCCTAATTTAGTAATATAGTAAAATAATAGATATTCTCATTTCATGTTTAACTTTACGGTGGCATTATAATAGAGGCCATTCTTGCAAGATTAACAGAGCGTCTCAGTTTTTCTCGAGCCCCCCCTCCCCCCGGATTATTCTTTTGAAGCGCCTATCGTGTCATCATCCTGGCCAGTTTTCTCTTCTCCAGTTGTTCATTGGTCAAATCTTTATTTGTCAGTGGCTCAGGCAGTTTTTTAAAGTTTCTTTCATATACTTGAACTCCTACATATTTGGCAAGTTTTCCTGTGAGACTTTATATTGGATCTACAAAGTGCTGTCTAAAGTATCAGACAGTCAGTGGGAGAGACTGACTGGCAGTGAGAGGAGAGACGAGCATTACGTGGGCAGGGACGTGAGTGGGAACTCTGCGAGTGGTCAGTTCTTTAGAAATTATTTTCATGTTTGAGACTTTCGCTACTCAGCTTTTTAACTGCAGGAACACAGATCATGAGGACCCCACTCTATATAGATATATTTCATCATTTCATCAACTATATTTAACAAGTGTACTTTAAGTTTATTTGAAAATTTAAACACATTAAAACCAAATTATATATTGATATCCTTAAAAGCTCTAGTAAAGCATTGCTAAGGTATTAGGTGAGATAGAAGAATGTTGTAGCCTTGTGTACCACACTAGAAACTGGCTACCAAGAATTTTGCAGAGTGCTTGTTAATTAATGGCTAGAGGAAAAATGAATAAGTCATTTCTGTGATGGGCTTGATTTTATTTTAAATATTGCTCTGTAGAATATTAAACTTCAACCCTTTCCTGATTCACCACACAAAGAAGTAGTGCCCAAAGCATCATTCACTTGTAGCATGATCATTTCATTCACTGTTTCCGGAAGGCTTCCCTTGGAGCTGGCTTCTCTGACAAGACTCCTGCTCACACTGTCACCATGGCTTGCATCTCTTCCAATCAAGCCATGACCACAGGTATGTTCTTCTAAAAAGCGGAAGGTACATGGTAATTCTCTTTTGTCTTTTAACAGAAGTAAATGATAAACACAGGTCTCTGAATTTGTGTTTTTTAAAAGATAAGGTAACATTTAAAATTTTTGATTTTTGACAGTAGGTCTCAACTTTTTTCTTACTCCATGCCTGAAGGACACAATGATCATGTAGTTTCTCCATCAGTTATGTGGATGGCTACAGCAGGGATTATTGGAGGAGTGTGTTTCTTGAAGGGTGCTTCTGAATTTGAGGCATGAGTAGTTTATAACCTGCTAAGTTTTAAAGTTAGGTGGTTCTAATATGATATTCTCCCCCAGAGATTGTGGCCTTCCTCCCTCCACCATCACCGTAGTGATAAATCACTGCTTTTAGATGGTACAGCTCTTTCTTCTACTTTCTCCTGGCATCTAGGCATTCTTTATAATTAGTTACAAATTCTCCTAATAAACTAGCAAAATTGGGGGATATTTTGTAGCACCACCCTTATTGTGAAAAGACAGGAAATCTGAAAGGTATAGTAACCATGTATTCTCTTAGTAACATTCTGGCCAGGTCAGGCAGTCTACCCATGGGTGGCAGAGAAGGAAGCCAGAGGCAGTGATTGTGGCAATTCACCACTCTAAATAGCATGTGACTATTTCCAGTTAGAGCAACAAAATACTTAACAATGGCTGTAAAGGGGGACTGGGGCTGCCTTATGTCACAAAAGCCAGAATTTCTTGGGCATGTAGTAGAAATTGAAATTCCCTTTACAGTAAAAATATATGAAAACTAAAGTTCAGAGCATATAAAACATGCTGAAAATTCTGGTTTAGAATATGATTTGAGAGTTGGTTCAGTGGATATTTCCAGAGGTTGATTTCCATATGGCCTGAATGAAACTTGTTTTTCTTTAGTGCATTGAATGTATTTTTAGTCATTTAAAAAATTATCTTAATCCCTTTGAAAAGATAAAAACCTTAATTATAGATGTTGTACAGTGCCTATAACTATCATACAACTATTAAATCAAGAAGCTTAAATTTAATCAGTCGTCTGTTGATTTCTTCAAAAGATATTCATGTATGTATGCCCTATGCCCTATAGCTGTTGGCTTGATTGCTGCTGGCCAGTCTGATGTGGTTGTGGCAGGTGGTGTAGAGTTAATGTCCGACATCCCTATTCGTCATTCAAGGAAAATGAGGAGAATGATGCTTGATCTCAATAAGGCCAAGACTCTGGGTCAGCGACTATCTTTAATTTCTAAGTTCAGATTGGATTTCCTAGCACCTGAGGTAAGATTTGTGAATTCTTACATGAAGACTTGTGTTCCCCAAGCAGCCTACTGCAGAGATTTTAGAGTTAGGTGAAACAGCATAATTTCATTTATGCTCTGAGAGTTAATTATTTGGCCAAGTTGAAAAAAAAAAAGATAGTGGTTAGGAAATTTGAATTCGTAAGCCCTCTTTAGAGATGCCCTGCTTATATATAGCTTCCCTCCTCTTGGTCTTGACGGATCATAGATTTTAACTTTCCCCAATAACCCTCGTGTGACATTACACCTGTTAACAGTGTCCCTGATTCTATACGTCTTCTTTCCCAGCTCATTTCAGTGTCCGAGTTCTCTACCAATGAGACCATGGGCCACTCTGCTGACCGACTGGCTGCTGCCTTTTCTGTGTCTCGACTGGAACAGGATGAGTATGCGCTGCGCTCACACAGCCTGGCCAAGAAGGCACAGGATGAAGGACTCCTTTCTGATATTGTACCCTTCAAAGTACCAGGTAAAACAGTTTACTCCCTTTGTAAAGAGGACTGCTTCCTGATATTCGCTAGGGTGTCTGAACTTCTCCTGAAACTCCAAGAACCCCAGATGACTTTTTGTGAACATGTTGGCCTTGTTTCCAAAATACTCAGCCTTTATTGTTAAACATGGACTCAGGTTTTAATTTATGTTGTAACAATAGGTAAACATTTTAAAGAGAGAAGTTTTTTCTTAATTCATTTATTTTATTTTTCAATTAGAGTTGACATTCAGAATTATTTTATGCCAATTCCAGGTGTACAGCATAATGATTAAACATTTATATAATTTATGAAGTGATTTCCCCAATAAATCTAGTATCCACCTGGCACTGTACACAGTTATTAATATTATTGACTGTATTCTATATGCTGTATTTTACATCCTGTGAAGAGAGTTTTCGTAATAAGAGTCCTTTTACATCTTTCTGATATAGTTTAGTTCTTATGTAGGTGCCTATTTTTTAAATTCTTCATTCATATGATTTCTGTATGGAATAGCCAAATGTGAATGAGTATCTTAAGAAAATAGGGTGTCCTTTTTTTTGTTAAATCAGATTTTTTTCCAGATGTCTTAAGACCTTAGTTTAAAATTTGATAATATCTTGATAACAATAAAAGGCTTCCTTTTTAGGTAATAGGTATGGTTTTCATTTCATTTGTTCTTGTAATTTTTAAAGCATATTTCTCTAGAGATGATATAATGCTTTATAGTTCCTTAGAGTTAAAAAGTTCATATGTTTTTATAGGAAAAGATACAGTTACCAAAGATAATGGCATTCGTCCTTCTTCCCTGGAGCAGATGGCCAAACTGAAACCTGCATTCATCAAGCCCTATGGCACAGTGACAGCTGCAAATTCTTCTTTCCTGGTAACTGATGTGTGCTATATGTGTGTTTACTAGTGATTTTTATATTCGCGTAGTCTTAATAGAAAAGCTAAAGTAGGTCTGTTCGTATTATGAATAGAAGCTTAAGAATATAGTTATTCATTATAAAGATAATGTTAAAAGAGAATCATAATTTTTAAGGCCTTAGAAATCACCTGATCCAGCCATCATTCAGATACAAAAAGCTGTTCTCTTCAGTTACTTAATCAGTCAAAAAACTGATTGTCTATCCTAGGCACTAGAGATAAAAAGAACAGATGATTGTAATATTGGGAGAAAGCGCTGCGATGGCTGTAAGCATAGGCTGTTGGAGAAGATGCATAGATGGGGGGGGGGGTCAGAGAGACTTCTCAGAAGAGGTTAACACTTGAGCAGCAGATCTTGAGGGAAGAGTATAAGCCAATTCAAGAAATGCATAAAAAGCATTCTAGGCAAAGGGAACAGCAAATGCAAAATCAAAGAGGAATGAGAGCAAGGGCCTGTTTGCAGTAAAGCTTGGTTGGAGCATAGGATATGAATTGGGGAGTCATAAAAGATGTAGGAAGTAAGCAGAAAGAGTGATAAGATAACTCTTTTAGCTCTGAGTGTTAGAAAATGTTGTTTTATACTGACCCTGAAATTATTCTCCTGTCAGAGAATAAATATACCCTCGTTTTTATTTTACTTATTTGCAGGTAGCTTCATATTCTTCCTTGTTTTTTTTTTGGCTCCTCCTCAAGTAAATGTCCCTATTAATTCTGCTTCTGCTTGTAAGATGTGATTTCCCCTCTCCTACCACCTTGAGTGTAATCTTCTGGATGTAGTCCATCTAGTCAGTATTTCTTTTACAATATAACTCCCCTACCTGGATGTAAAGTCTAGAAACATAGGCAAATGTTTGTGACATATTTGACCTTGGTAAGCGACTATTTAATACTTGCTCTTGGTTTAGGGGAAGGGTGCCTAGAATAGTTCCAACAGGATGATCCACCACCTCGTTAAGCCTGAGTGGCGAAGGACTGGTTAGATGATTATTTCCAAAAACAGATTGGTTGATAGGGCCATGTGAAATGGGCTACACTCTTGCCAGATGTAAACCACCTTGATTATTTCTGGAGTATGCTAACGGTGCAGATTTATCAAAAGCCAGAAACGCAAATGATCAGAGGCAATACACACAGATATCTGGGTTTTTGGAAAAGTGTTAATGCACCACATTTGTTGCAGTTTTACACGGTGGCGCATTGAACATATTAATGTAACGTCCATAAACCATTTGTAATGTAGAGTCAACTGTTTCCAGACTTTATGGCCACCCTATTGGTGGTGCCTACATAGTCTCTTCAGGGTTACTGAGTTATAAAAAATGATATAATGTGGTAGAAATTGTTTTGATTTTGCAAACTCTACAGAGTACTTTCCTTTTCTTTGGAATTTTGGATTTTTTTTTTTTTCTCAGCTCTTTTGAAGTCATAGTAAAGGGCTCTTTCAGTGGTACCTCTTTGTCCCACAACTTCTCAGTAATTAGCTGGAAAAGAGCACATTGGATGTGTCTAAAGAAGGAAGACTGTGATTCTGATGTTCTCAGTTGCCTACCTGTGTCTCTTCTCCCATCGGTTTACTTGCTATGGAATTTATAAGTAGAAGAAAATCACCCAAAAGCCACCAGCAGGAAGCAGCTAAGAAACAGTCCAGAAAATAAAAAAATAAATTAGTAAATCAGATTGTTTTAAGTCATAAAATTCTTCATGTTCTGTGCCAAAACCAAAACCAAAACCAACCAAACAAAAAAAAAACAACCTTTTCTTTAGATTTATTATGAATTTATATTTCTCATTTTTTTATTATTTATTTATTTATTTTTAGGCAAGGCAACCGTTGGTTGACCTCACAGATTACAAGGATCTTGTCAGCTTACAAAGCCTTATTTTTTATTTTTTATGCTGACAGCACCTGGTCTTCCTAAGTGGTCTCCCATCCAAGTACTAACCAGGCCCAACCCTGCTTGCTTCCAAGATCGGATGTGATTGGGCTTGTTCAGGGTGGCATGGCCGTAGACTGAATTTATATTTCTAAAGTTACCTATTTGTCCATTTGGTAATTATGGTACTTTTTGAACATCCTGCAAAAATCGGTCAAACACTGTATGTAGTGTGTGTGTGTGTGTGTGTTTGAATTGTGACTTAATGATAGAAAAATTGAAAAGGTTTTGCTATGTAGAATCACCATATAAGTGTAATTAGTTGGCAGATTGAGGACCAAGACATAGAAGAAGGTGGCTGTGGAAAGACCTACAACAGGCTCAAGAACTTAACATTATTGTTCTGGTTAACATTTCAGACTGATGGTGCATCTGCAATGCTGATTATGGCAGAGGAAAAAGCTCTGGCCATGGGTTATAAGCCAAAGGCGTATTTGAGGTAAGGCAAATGTTTGATTAAACTGCCTCTGGTTTCTTTATTTTAATACTGGAGCTAACCCCTCTATTTTTTTACCTAGGGATTTTTTGTATGTGTCTCAAGATCCAAAAGATCAGCTTTTACTCGGGTAAGTAGCATATATATCGTTGGATTATAATCAGAAATATTTGGTTATCCACATTTATTACACAGATTTTAAAGCACATTGAGCCCTGAATTTATAATTATTTTAAAAAATAATCACAATCCTTTATGTCGGTATATCAGAATAGCCTTTTGTGAAAGCCTCTTCATTTTAGACTGCCTCTTCGCTCACAAGGCTTTATGCTCACTGGCCTCCATTATGTCCTTCACATGAGCCATGCCATATCCTTTGCTTTGCCCTTTGAAGTCTTTGTCCTTTTAGCTCTTCACTTTATTCGTTTGTCCTACTCTTTCATTGTTTATTTGTTCATTATCTGTTTCCCTGACTCTAGAATATAAACTGCATAAGGGCAGAGGCCATTTCTATTCAGTTCACTATTGTATTCTCAACACTTAATTAACATTTGTACAGTAGAATGAGTGAACGAGTCGAGGACATTCTGATACCTATATAGAATTCATTTTGGGGAATATGAAAGTGCTCTTAGGTTAAAATTTAAAGTGTTAACATATTACTTTTTCTTTTCAGACCAACATACGCTACTCCAAAAGTTTTAGAAAAGGCAGGATTAACAATGAATGATATTGATGTTTTTGAATTTCATGAAGCTTTCTCAGTAAGTCATTTTAAAGACAAATATTAAATAACTATAATCACAAAAAAATGTCCATGTTTGTGGGGGAGAGCAAGGCATAGTTTATAATATGAATGAAACGAAAAGTGGAGCTTTATATTTGAAGTACTGATGCTGCTGGCAGGGCATAACAGGAAAGAATCCAGGGCTACATGTACAATGTTGAAAAACATACTTTTTGAGGCTCTTAGAAACCTTTCAAAAATACTGAATTGTTTCTTTAAAAATTTTTCAGTGAAAACTAATTTAAAGATTTGCTGAGCTTTGGACTTAGATAAACATCCATAAAAGAAAGCCTCGGGAGACATTAATAACAAGGTCCTTATTGAATTATTCTTCCTTCTAGGGTCAGATTTTGGCTAATTTTAAAGCCATGGATTCTGACTGGTTTTCACAAAACTACATGGGTAGAAAAACCAAGGTAAGTTTCTGATTAAAAATATGCTTGGATTTCCAAAAAACACTTTAATACTTGGAGCTTAGTTACCTGCTAGTAAAAATATGAAGGGGAAAGTTTCTCATATGAAGAAGTTTGTGTTTCATTACATATATCTGCTTCTTAGTTGCAAAATAGTTCCTGGAAATTCTTTTAAAAATACAGCAAAATTTTAGGTTTTCTTTTTTTCTTCCCAGTCCAATGTTAGATGAAAAATAAATAGACCCTTGGTTTTTAAAAATTGACCTAGGATTTTTCTTTTGCAATAAAATAATTTGTGATGTGTCTTATTATTTCCCTCCCACTCTATTACCTCCTATTACTAAGGGCCTGGCCTGATTCTTATTTCAAGTAAACTCATCTTTGTATTTGTATCTGTTTTTGTGGGAGCCAGATTGGATCACCTCCTCTGGAGAAGTTTAACAAGTGGGGTGGATCTCTGTCCCTGGGACACCCATTTGGAGCCACTGGTTGCCGGTTGGTCATAACAGCTGCCAACAGACTACAGAAGGAAGGAGGCCAATACGCTTTAGTGGCTGCCTGTGCAGCTGGAGGACAGGTGTGTCACAACAGCTTTGTGGGAGCTTCATAGGAAAGTCATTTTCTTGGAAACAAAACAAGCTCATCCAAGAATGTTTGATTTAGTTTAGTTTGAAATATTCTTAGAGCAATATTTCTGATGATAAGCAACCAGGCAAAAAAGCAGCCTATTTTTGTGGGGGGCAGAGGGTACAATTTTAATTCTGATATTACTTTGGAAGGAAGTTGCTATTTAAATCCAAGTAATTTTTTTCTTAAAATAATATTACCTTTTTTTTGTTTATAAAAGTAGTATTGTACTCATTATGGAAATTATGGACAGTACAAAAGTATATAGAAAAAAATTAGATCAACTTTAATCTCCTCACCAGTAAATCATTATTCACATTTTCATTTATTTTTCTATAATAAAATATTATTCATTCATCTAGTCACCATGAGACTTCTCTATAAATTCTCTCTAAGAGGTAAACTGCCTTTCTTCAGAAATGAACTGTACCTTAATTGGAGAATTAACTTACCTCTCACCGCTGTTTAGCTGGGGGAAATTATATTATTCTACAGATTTTTTTCTTCTTGCTTCACTTGTGGTACAGCAACTTCCTACCTACCACAGCATTTTACTCTGGGAATGAAATCCTAAAAAAAGGCTGGCTGTAATCTTTTTTTTTTTTTAACCCTCATGGAAACAGATTTGATTTTCCCTCAGTTTACAGCAACTTTCTGTTGCTGATCAAGAGAATAATCAAGATATGTAAAAGTATAAATATGTTACAGTTAAAAGCCTTTATTTATGACTTTTCCTCAGAACCTTTGAAGAAACAAGGAGTCATTTATAGTTTAGAACATTTTAGACTTCGTGATCGAAAGCATTTTTTAATCTGTGTAACTTTTTTTATAGAAAACTATGTTCAACTAAGACTGGAGCCCTTCCTCATATTTCTATACCAGGTTTAAACAAAGAAAACAGCTAGTGCCTAGCATTGTGTGTAGTGCATAGTCCACATAGATTAATGTCCTTTGTTTTTGAGTGTTTGTTCCGTAATTTTTCATTGAGCACATAGCGTCTAAGTAACATAATACTAGATGCCTTCGTGGATAAACAAAGAGTAATACCCAGTACCTTTCTTCTAGTGAGCAGAGAGATGATGCATCTTAGACACTAGATTAAACTTGTTTCATAAGGAGCCAAAAATGAGTAATACAAACATGATTAGATAAGAGTAAGAATCCATCATCGTGGATCTAGAGCAGGTTTTCTCACCTTTGGCACTATTAACATTTTGGGTCAGATAATTCTTTGTTGTGGGGATTTGTGTTCTGGGTTGTAGGATGTTTAACCTGGTTTCTGCCTGCTAGATACCAGTAGGAACACCCGTCTTCCCATATATGCACAGCTGGGACAACCAAAAATCTCCAGACATTGCCAAATGTCCTCTGAGGAGTGTGGGAGGCAAAATACCTGTAGTTGAGAATCACTGCTGTAGAGCAATCAAAAAGATTTGGAACATGAAACCAGTGTATTTTAAATAGAGCTAGAGAAGGAGATTTCTGCCTTATTATGGGCCCTTTTAGGATATCTCAAAGTCAAACTTTCCCATTTCTGTTCTTTGTTGTTTTCTTGAACCTGTGTGAAGTATCTAACAGTTTGTTTTGAGATAATAGTTGCTTATTAAATATATATGGGGATTTAATTGAACCTAGAAGCAGGGAGATTAGTTAGGCTTTTAACTGGTTTGATGGCAGTCCAAAAGATAGAATGATCGTGATTATCAGATAGGATTTAGCCTCACAAAATCATAAATTTCTATGGTTGGTTTCAGCTGGGGAGATCACTAGTACAGAGCACTGTGCATAGTGCTGAAGAAGGGATTTCCTGCTTTCTTGCCTTTGCGAGCCCTCAGATCGTCTTTACCTGAGTAGAATAGCGAAGAAGAGCCAGTGGCTTTGGAATCATCTAGACCTGGTTTTAAATTCTGGCCCTGTGACTTAATAGCTTTGTGGATTTGGATGAGTAGCTTAACCTTTCAAAGCCTCATCTAGAAATTTACTGTTACTGGCAGTCACTGTATTATGTTTACTTTTGTACAGCTAAAAAAGCCCCCTGTGGCTTCTCATTTTAGTAGCAAGCACGAAGAATCAGATTCTACTAGACAGACTCTGAGGTATATATGTGTACATGTGTACATGTTTGTACAGAAATGTGTGGGTGTATATATGTTGTATGCTATCTAATTTAACTCACAAAAACACCAAGTAAGCACCATGAGCCCCATTTTATAGAAGAAATTGAGGTTCAGAATGGCTAATAATTTTCCCAAGATCACACAGTGTTTGAATGGCAGAGCCAGGATCAAACTCTAAAGTCTACTTTTTCCATTATTCTCTACTGCCTTTGTGTTGGCTGAATTCATCACCTTTCATTGCTCTAATTGAATTTATTTTTCCTTTACAGGGCCATGCTATGATAGTGGAAGCTTATCCAAAATAGATCAAGAAGAGGTGACCCGGAGTTTCTGTGCAATACTCCTAATTAGCAATGCCATTTCAATGCATTACTAAATGGCATCTATAGTTCCTAGCTCCTCTTAGGAAAACAAAATTTGTGGCATTCTGTTAAATACTTTGAAATAATCATTGCCAGTGGTCTGAGCTTTCTGTTCTATTAGTCGCGGCTTACTGCTTCTTCAGAGATTTCTTAGTCGCCAGAATCTCACACAGTGATACATTTAAATATTCATTTTTGGTCTCTATTTTCATTAAAGACTAAATGAGTGGTTGCAATTTGAGAAAGAGGTTAGTTGAGATTTGGAATCATAATTGTAACATTTGCAAAATTATACTTGGTCCTATTTGTTATAAAATGCAAATCAGTGTGCCTTAATTAACTTAATTATGGAAAGATAATTCAGAATCTAAATGTCACTGAAAACTTATAGTAAATATTTAGATACATTGGTTACCCTTAATAAAGTGGAGAAATATTGGAGAACTGTATGCCTTATTTTTTGATGCAAAAGGTGGTTCTCTTGGCTTGGGGCAAATTTTGCCTTTGAGTCCTCATTTGTAACTTCTAACCATTTTAGTCAACCACGAGGCTGCTAGGAACATAAAAGAAGGTTCTGCTTTAAAATAATACCTTTTTTTCCCCCCACTGCTTGCTTGAAGTAAATTTATTTCACTTTTTTGAGATGCTTCTGTTTGCCAGGATTTAAATGAAATATAAGGAAATTTAAAAATTTCAATTAACATACTAAAATTCCTTTCAGTTTTTTGGCAGCCAAACTGCACTAAATAACATGTAGGCTATAGTGCTTTGAAGAAGCAAAAGTCTAAATAATGGCCATTTATGTGAATATTGCTTATTAGGTTGATGAAAGTTATTGGCTATCAGAATCATTCTCTAGTTCAAGAACAGATTGAGCGAGGAAATAAGTGCTGACCTCTTAAAAGTGCGCTCGAGAGTTTCAGCATCATCTCCCCATGATTTCACTGGTATTTTCAACATAATGTTAGTATTTAATACTGAAAACCATTCTATTTACATACATATCACAAAAATCAACTCTAGATAAGTTAAATATAAAAGGTTAAAAAACTTAAAATTTAGAAAAAAATATCACCGAGACCTTTGGAGAGAAAAAGGGGGGTGGGATTTCTTAAGACATTTAAAGTACTATCAAAAACATGTACAAATTTGCCTATATTGAAGTAAAAATTCTATATGACGGAGTGAAAGACAAGCCACAAATGGGGCAAAGATAAGGCTGTATCTTATAAAGGGCATGTATATATGTTTATATATCTTACAAAGATATATATGATAGAGATATATCACAAAAGATCCTGGATATATACAGAATTTGTATAAATCAATAGGAAGAAAGATAATTCAGTGAAAAATGGCAAAAGATAGGTATTTTTTTTGTTTCGAAAATATGCAAATGGAGAATAAACATGAAAAGTTGCTCATTAGTAATCCAGAAAAAACAAATTAAGATATAATGAGATATTTTATATCTACCGGACTGATAAAAATGAATAAGACTAAAAATACCAACTGTCGGTGATGATGTGGAACAATGGGAACTTTTATACACTGCTGGTAAGAATGCAGATTGATAAAACACTTGGGAAAAGGATAGTATTCTATGTTTGAATATGACGAATGGTCTGTAACCCAGCATTTCCACTCTTAGGTATATTTCCTAAAGAAACATGCCCGTGAGTAGCAGGAGTTATGTGTAAGAGTATTGATAACATTGCTCTTTAATAGCAAAATATTGTAAATGATGATTGAGGAAAGTTTCAAAAACAAGCAAAACTACATTTCTAGGATGCCTACAAATGGGGTAAAAATGTTTTCTGAAACAGTTAAGGGAAGAGAAAAGAGATAAATCTGAAAAGAATTCCTAGTAATGTATGTAGACTCTGCTCCAGAAATTGCAGCATGCCCCTCTACCCTTGAGTGTGGGCTGGATTTAGGAACTTAACTCCAGTGAATAGAGGATGAAAAGGACAAACAGGTCAACCACACAGTGGAGAAACCTGGCAAACACTTAACCCAGTAAGGGAGGTGGCTCCACAGTGTAGTGGTTAGCATGTCTGCTTTACATGCAGAGGGTCCTGGGTTCACACCCCAAGTGGAACCATAGGCCATACCCCAGGTGTGTGCCGTGAGCATGTGGGAGAAGACACCCCACCTTCAGAGATCCAGTTCTTAAGGGGAAACGGCAACATCCATATGTCAGGGGTGAAAGTGTGGGGGAGGAATTAAAGAGGAAGAAAAAAAACCAAAGTGGCCAAGGTTAACACCTAAATGTAATGTATCCTGGGTTGGATTCTAAAATAAAAGGACATTTCATTTGTACATGCAGGTGGACCAAAACTGCCTAGGGGTCATGAGAGGGGTCAGTCCTGGGCTCTCCAGGTCACACGTGTACGTGGTATCAGCTGTGGGGCAGTGCTGAATGGTCAGCACGAAGCATGGTCTCCTGGCTTGTTGAATAAGGAAGCCAAGGATAAGAAGAGAAAAGGGGAGAGTCATTGGGCCAGGAAAAGACCTAGAACCCAGGAGGCCCAGAGATGCCGTTTCAGTCTTTGTAGCACTTCAGAAGCATGTGAAACAGTGGGAAAGAGCCAAGTGGTTTGACAGCATCAAACTGCTGAAAACAGAGCTTGGAATTTGGTGAAGGGCACTCTAGGGGACTCTGACTAGCCTGGGGACTTGAAGCCAGTTTCCTTATTTGTAAAATGGGTCTGTCATCAAATGAACCTCACAGAGTATATTGTGAGAGTTTTAACAAGATTGTGTGGATAAAAGCATTTCACAAAAAGTTATCTACACTCACATAGTTATTGTACTGATAGAATAGGGATTGCTTTATGGGGTAAAAACAGTGTTGGACTTGGACCCGGAACTCCCAGGATAAACTTCAGCCTCTGCTTTGGGTGAGCTGGAGAGTCAGCTGCCTGGAGGAGACTAACTGCTCCCCCTCCCCTGACCCCTGACAACAGGCCCCTTTCCATACCTTTGCTGCCCTCTCTGGGGCTCCAAGAAACCATGTAGCTCAGGTGCAGGGGGGGGGGGGGGGAGCAGCAGCTCAGCTGGAAGCCAGGGGAAGGGGGAAGTAGCAGGGGAGGTGGAGAGCTGGTCTGAAAGCTGAGCCACGTCTGTCACCTGCAGGGGCACCCTTACCACCTGAAGCCCTGGGCCTCAAAGCAGCATATGTACACACCTGAAGACACACACCTGCTGTACCTCCGGGCTCCCCCAACCCCAACCTGTGCCACAGAATCTCTGCCGCTTCCCAAGCCATGCCCCAGGTTGACCTTCCTGGTCCAGCCTCTGCTAAACCCCAGCAAGAAAGGTCCCTGCCCCACCCCCAAAAGATTTCTAGGAGGAAGAAGAGATCTGGAGACGAGGCTCCTGACCCTTTATTAGTCCGTAGCCATGAATTCCAAGGTGAACCTCTCTCCCAGCACGCACCCTTCCCACACCACCCTCTGCCATTTCAACAGTTTGAAGAACGGCATGATCTGTTCTCAGTTGAAATTGAAATCATATTTTCAGCATTCTCCCTTTATAATTTTTCACATCAATGGGCCTCTTAGCCTTTGTTTCCCAGAATGAATAAATGGGAAGGTGAAAAAGGAAGAGGAGAAGAGAAGGAAGGAGAGAAGGAGGAGGAGGAAGAGGAGAGGAAGGCAGAACAGGAAGGAAGGACAGGCTGGCTACCTTCCCACTTATGAGAGATGTTGAAGATGCTGAGGACAGCCTGGCTCTAGCTGGAGGTTAGGTACACATGTGTCCCTGGCTGCAGAAGGACAGCTCTGGGGCTCCCTGTGTGCTGCAGGAACCAGTTCAGGTTGGCGGTCTCATGGCTCAGGGGGGTCAGGTTCAGCATGTTGCCAGGCATCTGCAGCCAGGTGTTCAAGCTTAGGGTCCCAGGGACTGCAGGGAGGCAGGAGACGGGCCTGGAGCAGGAACTTACAGCTCTCCATGCCTGGCTAAGTGCTCAATGCTCCTGGCTTCTGTAGCCCATTCCTCCTCACTACCCTCCCCCGACCCCGTCTGGTAATTTTTGTTTTGTTTTGTCCTTAAATGAGAGTGGCTGCTGCGGTCCAGCCTAGGAGACCCCATCCGTCTTTGGGAACCACCAAGGAAACCTTTTGGTTTAAGACTGCCCCTCCCGCAGTGAGGGAATACTCTCTCTCCTGTCAGTATGTTTCTGGAGCCCTGTTTTTCATTAGTCTCACTATCCAGGTCCCAAGCTTAGGGCCCGTGATCCGCTATGATGGCTGGCATTTTCTCCCAACCAGTGGAACCACTGGGCTTGGGTCAGCTGGCAGAAATGCAGGGGTCAGAGGGGGAACACCAGAAGTTTCTTTCACTTAGTCCCTTTGGTTTCCAAGTCCCCATCCCTTCTCACTAGGTGGCAGCAACTGGCAGTACTCAGTCAGCTTCAGCAGGACCAGAAACAAGACAGCTGCAGGGCTGGTGCTTGTAGGAGGGTTGGCAAGGATGGTGACAGGAGCAGACACTGGTATCCAGAGCAGCAAGCACAACAGGTAAACCCATTGGGAGAGAGGAGAAAGAAATGAGAAGTGGGCAGGCTGGCCGGGAAAGCCAGGTAGACAGGACCAACAAGTGCCTGACGTCTGAGAGCCTCTGGGGCTGGAACAAACCCAAAGTCACAAGTGTCTCAGTCTTACTCACCCATCGGGGCCTGCCTCCTCAGCTGGGGTTCACAGCAGCAGGGGCCAAACTGGGCAAAGGCATTGGGGTGGGAGTGGAGAAGGCTGGGCCCACCACCGTTTGCCCCTGGGGCCCTCTGTTCAGGAGGGGCAGGGAGGTGAGGGAGGAGTTGGGCCCTGCAGACCCTCTGGGAAACAGGGAGAGGCTGGCAGCATCTCAGGCAAGCTGGCTGCAGGGGGCCTGGGAAGCCCATGTTCCCTTCACTCTCAGCTCCCTTCCATGCTATCGGTGGCACTGGGAGGCAGGATTAAGTAGAATTTCCCCGCTACCTGTCGTGAGGCTGAGGCCAGTGAGAGTTCTAGGTGAAGCAGAAGCCAAGGCCCACGGCGGAGTCAAGGTTCTGGAGAGTGCCATTGGCCAGGTCTCATTTGAAAAGTCCAGCTGTACATAGATGGAGACCAGGACTGATTCTGCAGGAGAAGAGGGGACAGCTGGAGAGGAGAGGCAGCGAGGCCATGGGTCAGTCCCCTTGTGCCTCCCACACCTAGCTGGTCACCGCCAGGAACCCAGAGCAGATCCCTCCTACCGTGGCCTGTCTATGCGCAGTGAGGACTCAGGAAGGTAACAACTCATCTAGCTGTGGTGCATTCGGACATTCTGTTTCATGTCACCTCCCAAAAAACCCCCACTTCATAGAATGGCTCTCAAAGACAAATAATTTTCTCAAGGCCTCACAGCAAGAGAACCAGTGTACAGACCGGCCTGACCAGCCCCAGGTCCGCCCTCTCTAACACCGCCCCTCACTGTGGCTTCTGTCCTTTCTTTCCACCTCATGCCCTGCTCGCTCTCCTCCTCCTCTATCCACTCACCACCTGCTCTACTCTCTAGGTCCAGCTGCTGCCCAGATTCCCCTCCAGCCTGACTAGGTCCCTAGAACAGAGCACACACAAGAGAACTCTAAGGGGAGGCTGACCCCAGAGTTTCTCTCAGGGACACCTTCTTCCCCAAGCGGCTCAGGGGCCAGCCTGGCTAGTCTGGCATGACATGGTCTCTTCGAAGTTCCTCTTTTTGCCTGGAATTAAGATGGCACATCAGAAGTGGAAAGCAGGCTCCTGGCAGGAGATGGAGGGATGCAGCCCCAGAGAACGGCCAGGGATGAGTGCAGCAAGGAGGCGCATCCTGGAGAGTCAACATGCTTTGCTTAATTTCTTCCTGAATTTACCTGTCCCTGGGCCTCCAGGTTAATTGAAACGGCTGAGTCTGGAGCTCCAAGGGAAGGGCTGGGCAGAGCTGGCTGTGGCCCAGAGGCTTAGGGACTTTTATTCCCTCCGTAGGAATTGCCAAGGGGGGCGGGGTGGGGGTGGGGCGAACAGAGGAAGCGTCTTCCCTTAGTCTCTAGTTCCTGTAAATTATTCCTCACCAGTTCCTCTTCTCAAAATTTTATGTGTACGTGGACATCTATTTAAAAACAAATATGGACATAGATAAGGATATGGATGGAAACAGAGATAGAGATAGCCACCTGGGAGAAAACACTGTTGAAAAAGTATTGATCGAGACTTTGCTGCCTTTCCTCGGTTTCTTTGTTGCCCTCCACACCAGTGGTGCCCGACTTTGAAAAGGTTTTCTTTTCTTTTCATTTTTAAATTGGAAGTTTGACTTAGGATAAAAGAGCCTTTATCCAAAATGCAGTATGCATCATTGTAGTTCACAGGGACTCAACAGAAAGAAAGCAAGCTGCCCCCACACCCTGGAAAATAAGGCTTAACTTAACTCTCAGAGACCTTCTAACAAACCAGCCTCTTTTTTATACATTACCTCCTCTCCCTCCAGCCCATTCCTCTCCACCTATTGTTTCATCCCATACCTTGCTGCCTCTCATACCCAGAGGACCCTATCATCCCCTCTGCAGACTTTCCCAGGGTCCTCACCCCAGTCTTACTCACAGATTGGGATGCTTGGGCAACTGGTGACCCCACAAAGGGGACAGTCACGGTCAGGAGTAGTGCGGGGGCAGCCAAACAGACTCATAGCTCAAGGAGCAGTTCTTTGAGGGCCCTCCCTCTGCTGCAGGATGCAAATTTACCCAGAGGAGAGCTGGTGATGGGATGGGAGGGAAGGGTGGAAAGCAGCCAGGGCTGAATTTACAGAGGAAGTGCTACAGCCTGTGACTGAGACAAATGGGCATCCAGGTCACTGTGGGGCCACCCGGGGCCCACCTACCCCCATGAGAAAAGTCTTTCCAGATTCCCCCTGGAATCTGGACCAAGGACTCAGTGAGCAGGAGAGGACTTAGGGGTCCTAGGTGACAACTAGCAATGTGTCGATAAGACGGGTTCAGTCACATCTCCAAGGATCTTGAAAGTCTGGATTGTTCTGGAACTCCCAGGAAGCTGGATAGTTGATCACAGAGTCAAGGTTAGAAAAGACAAACATTAGAGCTGATGGCTATCCTCAAATAATTTTCATACGGACTAGAGTCTTAAGTGTAACAAAAAATCTGGAAAAAATACTAGGAGAAATTATAATTTTACAAAATAATTTTGAAGTGCAGAAGGCTTTTCTAAATAAGACACAAAACCCAGAAGCCAGAACGGAAATAAATTAGACTATCTCAAAAGATTTAATTTTGGGACGAAAAGAATGTTAGAGTAAAAAGGCATAAAGGGCTAACCGTTTTTTAATTACAGTTGACATTCAAAATTATGTTAGTTGCTGGTGTGCAACATAGTGATTAGATATTTATGTAATTAATGAAGTGATCTGCCTGATTAGTCTAGGACACATAAACAAAATATACAAAGTTGTTTTTTCCTTGAATGTAGTTCTCAGATTGCTTTCTCTTGAGAGTTTGTGAATTAAAAAAAAATATATTAGAAAAGAAATTTATTAAAGAATGGCCCAAGAAAACGACCCACCCACCATCCATCAGTAGTAGAATGAATAAACAGTAAAATGAATAAACACTGTATATAGTTTTACAATATACTACCATAGTTTAGAAGCCTGCAGAAATTAAAGTGAATGAACTAGATCTGTATGTATTGATACAGATCGATTGCAAAACAATGTTGAATATGAAAAATGTTAGAGATTAGGAGCAATGGAATACTGTTTAAATACAGACACAAGAACAACATAATGCTGAATGTGATTCTGGATATGAATGTAATATAATACAAGTATAAAATAAGAATAAAAATGATAAACAACTTCAAGATAGTGTTAACTCTGGGGACAAAGGGGAAAGGATGGAGAAAAGGTGGAGCTTTAGCTGAAATGTTAAAAAAAAAAAAAAGCTCTGAAGCACGTATGGCAAAAGATTAACATCTTCTTATTCCTTGTAGTGGTTCATAGACATCAAGCATATTACTTTCTATATATTATAGTTAAAGTTGATAATGATGATGATAAAATTGATGATGATGATGATGATGATGATGATGACGATGATGATGATGAATAAAGGGGTGAGGAACATTTCTTGATCTTGACTAGTAAGAGAGCATCGATTCATCCTTAAGTTTTTCTGTTAAAAGATAAAGTGTATAGATGCAATATATAGCATGTCTTTTAAAAACATACAGACGCCTTCTTTTTTCTTTGTCTGAATTATTTTAACATTTAAAGACAAAAAGCAAGCACTGATTTTTATTTCCATTATTTATTTATTTTTTTAAACATGCACACAGCAGTCTAACAGCCAGACAGCACAGAGGAGATAAGCTCCTGCTCTGTCCCCCAAAGTCCCATCCTGTGGTTGTCGCTGCTGTGGCCCCCCACAACCCCCATCCTCTCCCATACATGTAGGAATTCACAGTGGCTGCTTCAACCCCCCAGCTGGGATGCCTTTGCTTTCTTTCATGGTGTATGCATGTCCCTCCTCAAAGATAGTTAACACTATCTCGAAGTTGTTGTTTATCATTCCTGTTCATATTTATAATACCTTTATTACATTATGTTCATATCCAGGGTCATATTCAGTATTATGCTGTGCTTGCATATGTATTTAAATGAACATCTCCCTTCTAAAATAAAAACCAAACAGTTGTTAATGGTCAGGGTACATCTCTCACGCTGGTATCAGTTCCTACCCTATAAGGGGAGAACGAGAGAAAGGGGCGGGGCAGGCGGAGCTGGAGGAATGGTCTGCACTGCTGCCCTCCCGGTATCAGACAGAAGACAGAAGACACGGGTCAGAGAACCAAGGAAGGCGCAGACGAGGTTGGGACCCTCTGTGAGATAACGTAGGGAGAATTCGCCACACCAGGGTTAAATAGATCAATGTGTTAAAAACTAAAATAAAGACAAAAATAATCTAAATAGTCAGCAATTCAAACACTATTGAATTTCAAATTTTCCCCCCACCAAGACCATTAAAATATAGCAGTAACCATCTAGATCTTTTCAGGAAGCGAAAATAGAGCCCCTGGCATTCTTCCTGACAACACTGCAGCTTCCATAATTACTGCATTTGCAGCTTTTTCCTCTTGAAGACACCAGGAAGAACCCTGGGCATAAAGGAAGTGGTCTCAACCCACAAGGCTTCCCTGGACACCCTGTGCTTTTTGGGGGCCACGAAGAGGAAGAGATCAAAGGTGGCTTGACCTTGGACCAAACCCTCTCTAGGAATATCTCTATCAGACTCCACGGTCTGCCCTACAGGGTCTCATGTGGCTCCTGTCAACATCTTCCAGCTCCTCCTGTCTTCTGAGTCATCTTTCAAGAGCAAGTCCTCCCTAGGGCTCTGGCAGTGGTTAGCAGGGGCTGTGGCTGTCAGGGATCCCAGTTGTATAAATGCCTTCTTCTAATGCATACCTGGCCTGTGATTTCTAAAAGAAAAGTCTTATTTCTAGCACGTATAAAATTTAAAGCACTTTGTAGTGTGCCCATATAAAAATGGGATTTTAAAAACTACCTATAGAAAATGCTTTATTCTACTTTATTCTCATTTTGGCTTTTACTTATATTCTTATTTGCAAGCCTTATTCCTTGTGGCAGTATGAGCTGTAGCATCTTAATGCCTTCATACTTTATTTTAAATTGCTCTAGAGAACCTGTTATTTCAATTTCAGCTGATAACATACTTAATGCTTTCAAGGGGGTCTGGTGGCTACCTCAAGGGCTTATTTCTCAAATTATCCCTTTAGCTTTTCCAATTCCTATTTTCATGCTAAACCAGAAAGAGAAATCCAATATGAGTAAATTTGTCAATGCTTACATCAAATCCTTATGACAATTTCTCTACTAGTAAAACACAGGTTATCCTAAATAACCACCCTATGAACGCAATGACTTGTCCCTTCCTACTTTATAAAATGGTAGAACTTTATAGTTTTATACTCTATTGTAGAACTTCATAGTTCTAGTTTTAGCTTTGTACAATTTGCTATAATGTTCTAGCAAACATGCCTTTGAAAGTAATAAATTCGAAACAACTTTACCTAAAACAATTTTTAAAAGTTCATAAACTAATATTCAATTCATGACATTCCTGTCTTTCTCTTAGTTATCAATACATTTTTGGTTGTAAGACGTACATGTGTTATTTTGTGCCTTCTAAACATAATTTGAATAGTCTATTTTGCCTTTTTATTTAGATAAAATTCATTTACCATAAATTTCACCACTTTAAAGGGCATAATTCAATGAGTTTTAGTATATTCACAATGTTGTGTAACCATCACCACTATCTATTTCTGGAACATTTTTATCATCCCAAAAAGAAACTCACACCTGTTAGTAGTTATTCCCAATTTCTCATCTCCAGCCCCTGGCAATCACTAATCTACTTTCCATCTTTATAGATTTGTCTATTCTGGACATTTCATATAAATGGAATAATATACAGTCTTTTGTGTGTAGCTCCTTTCACATAGCATATTGTTTTCCAGATTCTTCCATGCTGTAGTTTGTATCAGGCCTTCATTCCTTTTTATGGATAAATAATATTCCACTGTACAGATGTACCCATTTTCTTCATTCATTAGTTGATGGGCATTTGGGTATTGACATTTTGTGGCTATTATGAATCATGTTACTATAACATTCTTGTGCAAGTTTGGGAATATATACCTCGGAGTAGTATTGCTGGGTCATATGGTAACTCTATGTTTAACTTTTGGGAAACTCAGAATTTTTTCCAAAGGCTGTAACACTTTACAATCTCACCAGCAATGCACAAAGATTCCAATTTCTCCTCATCCTTGCCAACACTGGCTATTTTCTGAAGTTTTCCTCATGTTTTATCCTCCCATTCATTTATCTTTTTAATTACTATGTATTTTATCACACTGATTTACCACAGTTTGGGTTCTTATTTCATTTGGGCATTTTGATTGTCTACATTCTCCCTCTGCAATTATAAATATGGCACCTTATATCTTTGCAACAACATATTTTTCTTCAGATTATATCTTTGAGTATATTCTTCTAAAGTCAATGAATAAATAGAGTTTATAGCACTTATTGCTGCCAGCAACAAAGATTTCTTTATTCTCTCACAGTTCAATTTAATTCAATGAAAACTTACTGAGGGCTTATGGTGTACTAGGTATTATGCTAGGTTCAGGGGAATACAGATGCAGTCCTTATCCTCAAGGCACTTATAGCCTAGTAAGACAGAGAAGAAAATAATTTCATAGCATGTATGGACAAAGAAAAAGGTACACACACAATGCCACAGGAGCACAAAGGAATGACTCCACAAGGGGAGGCTGGAGCAGGTTAGGAACAGATACAAAAAAAAGGCTTCTTAGAAGAAATGAAACTTAAGGTGAATCTTGAAGGCTGATAGTGAGTTAGCTAGGCATGGACAAAGGAATAGAAGGTTTATAAGTGCAGGCTAAGTAATTGAGGATTTATGAGTAATCTTGTACTCCTGGGAGACCGTGTGTGTGTGTGTGTGTGTGTGTGTGTGTGTGTGTGTGTGTGTGTGTTGTGGAAGGAGGGGTCATAGAGAGAAGAATAAGAACAAGAGTAATTAAAGCAATAAAGGAGGAGGAAGTTTCGAGTAAATAACGGTAGGCAGTGTTAGCTGATAAAAAGTCAAATAAGAAGTCTGAAAGTGTCCATTTGATTTAGCAACAAAGTGGAGGAGGCTGGAAGCAGCAATTTTAGTGGAGCTGGTGAGGTTAGAAACCAGACTGGAGAGGGTGGAAAAGTGAGTGGGAGGTTTGGAAGTTAAGAGACAGTTAATATTGACTAAATAAAGCCTTGTACAAGGATTTTTTTTTTTTACTCTTTTAGTTTGTTTTGCCGTTCTTTTTCTGAATACATTAAAACAATTCAAGTGTAAACAATGGTTTCCAAATTTCTTCCTATTGAAACTTACTGTCTTCTCTTTGAGCTATAGCAGCTAATCTGAAGCGGTTGCTTGTTTGTAAAGATGGTTGCAATAACTCCTATCCTTCTGTACAGGCCCCACTGTCAAGCATCCATTAAGAGGTGGAAACTTTTTTCCTTCCCATGAACCTGGGCTGGCCTTGTTATTTGCTTTGTTTGGTAAAGTGAGCCTGGGCTTTGAAAGGTGTTATAGCTTCTACTTATGCCCTCTTGGAATAATAAACACCAGCAGGACCAATAGAACGGCCCAGTTAAGCCGAGCCCAAATTGCCGATCCATAGAATTATAAGCAAGTAAAATGGTCATATTAGGTTACTAAATTTTGCGTGATTTGTTAAGTGGCAATAAATCGCTTTGACATCTGATTAATTTTGAAAGCGTGTTTTCTTGTGGTTTATGCCCACTGATATGACATTTCATTATAAAAGACTAAGTATTATTAGTATATTCAAAGAGCTGTTTCTATACCCCACCATCTAGATTATTCATCAAAATATTCATAAAAATATTAGAGAGTTTTCTTTTGATTCCAACCATTTGGCTCCTGTCTTTACGTCAATTTTCTGTCCAAGACAAAATATCTCACACTTTAACAGTGAATTTTTAAAAAGGAGAGGAAGGGTGAGGGGAGGAAGGGAGAAAGAGAGAACCTACAAAGAGCCAGGGCATTAGATAGTACTGGTCATTCATAGAATGCAGTAATCATGGACTCCTTACCTGGGGTCCATGTTTTAGTCAACTTTGTATCTCCAAGGTCTATCATGGTCTCTGGATTTGGTATACAGCTAATGTTCAGCAAGGATACATGAAATGATAATAAAGTTGCTATTTTTACATTGTTTCATGTTTGTATGCCCTGTTTCGTAGAGGTAGAGAGCTCCTTCTGCTGGGATTTTGGTCAAACAGGCTGTTATAGCCTTGAGTATATCAAGGAAGATCTTGAAGCCTCATGTGGTAGATACGTGCATCGGCAACTATTGTCTCAACCCCATGCTCCACGTTTTTGAGAATTCTACAGGAAAACAGATCTCAACTCCAAAGATTTCAATGTTTCATAAAGACAAAAATGATCCCTACTAAAAAATTGGGTTTCTTGAATATGTTCAAATAGAAATAATAATAATAAAAAGAACAGTAGTTACATTTGGTTATATCTGCAGATGAAGCAAAAGAAATAAGGGGAAAGCATGACACGGTGATGCCACTATGACTGCCGATCTGAATGGTCTGCACTTGGTTTAACCTAGAATTCTGCTTCCATTCTAACGTCATGGGAACGGGGAAGAGGATGTGTATGGAAGAGAAGTAATAATTCTTTCGCTGCTTAGAAAATACAGATGCTAGGTCACTACTAGAACTGCAAGAATGCTGAAAATAAGACTTTTCCCAATGTAAAACTTTGCTTGTGATTAATTAAAAAAAAATTTTTTCCTTTCCTTTAATAGTCATGCACATGAAAAATGGTTATAAAAGAGAAATAATAACTCATCTTCAAAACAAGACTGGTAAATACGTAGAGGGTCTAAATGAATGACTAGACTTGTGTTTTTGTTCTCACCTCATGCCATACTGGGCCGCCATGGGACCCTCTGAAACTTTACATTGCTTCTCTTGGTTTTGAATGACAACTGACATCACTGAGTTGGGGTTCAAAAGTTAAGGGCACAAAAACGTCCAGAAACCCATTGGGAGGCTGGTAGGATGACATGTCACAGAAAAGCAGAGACACCTTCCTCTTCCACTGACATGGGAAGTAGGTAGAAAGCAGCATTAGTTTATGCTGAATCTCAAAATATTGCACAGACCTTTTCTGTGATAAAGAATTTGATTGATGACCTACTCAGAGTCATACCTAGTAGGATTATGTTTGAAAAATGTGAAATACAGCAAAAACCAGGCAGATAAAACCCAACTTGAGAAGGTTTACTCTAGCCAGGAAATTCCATTTCTAAGCAACTTAATGACTTCAGTCAGTTCTTTTCTAGTTTTTTTTTTTTTCCCTCTAGTCTTGATTAAAATGACTTGTTAATTTTCTTTAACATCTTTCTATGGTGCAGTAAAAATATTATTCAACTAAAAGTTTGATGACTTGTGCTCTTATTCCAGTTTTGCCATAAACACACTGGATGACTTTTGGGCAAGATAATGTAATTCTTCCATTGTTCTGTTCTGCACGAGTAGGTCCATAATTCAGGGTTGTTAGAATGAACTAGTGAAATTACTTTAGGAATGAGAGAGTTTATGAACATATTATTATTCAAAAATGAAAACCTAATCAATATCTTTTTACAAGCTTCCTTGAGAAGCCTTGCCCATTTTTATGGCTTTAATGACTTATATTGGAGTTGTTAATTTTTTCCTTAACTAACTTATTTTCTAGATATCTCCACTTAGCTGACACGTCTTCAGACTAAAAGAGCAGATATTTCAAGAATAAAATTTTTATTATAGAAGTGATAATATAGTTTCTAACACAAATATTTTTTATGATTGCCATGAGATGTGGAAGAGATAAACTTCAATGGATAACTTTTGGAGGCAGACAAGGGAAGCAAGGAAATTACAGTCTTATAATTTTCTGAGTACAGGTCTTTTACCTTCATTGAATTTATTCCTAGGTTTTTATTTTTTTGATGCAATTGTAAATGAGGTCATTTTCCTAGTTTCTCTTTCTGATAGTTCATTATTGGTGTATAAAAATGCAACCAATTTCTGAATATTAATTTTGTATCCTGCTACTTTACCAAATTATCAGTTCTAATAGTTCTTTGGTGGAATTTTTAGGGTTCTCTGTATATAACAGCAGTTCCCAACCTTTTTGGCACCAGGGACTGGTACTCCTATGAGAATCTAATGCCTGACAATCTGAGGTGGAGTTGAGGTGGTGATGCTAGCACTGGGGAGTGGCTGCAAATACAGATAAAGCTTTGCTTGCTCACCCATCACTCACCTTCTGCTTTGTGGCCCGGTTCCTAACAGGCCACAGACCAGTACTGGTCAGTTTTTGGCCCAGGGGTTGGTGACGCTGAGATATAGTACCATGTCACCTGTGGTATTTGTTGCATGAATAGATATAAGGAACACAACATCCTTCTTTAAGAAACCCAGAGAGATGGAGAGGCTTCCTTAGGTAGTGGCTTTCTGTACTTAAGATCTCATCTCATGGTAGTTGACAATTTCTGAACTTTGTAATTTCAGGCTTCCCCTGCCATACAAAAGTAGAGCATTCCTGTGAAATCTTTCATAAGCCGAAATGGCCTAAAGAACCAATCACCGTTAATTTATATGGGAAAATTTTGTCACCAGACTCCCCAAATAACCAAATCACATAAAAAACACGTAAAACTTAAAATAACGCTGAAGTATAGTAAAAGCAGTGCCACTCACTGCTCGGGGTGCATGCTGCCTCTGTGACAGCTTACTGCAAACAAATGCTAGGCGCTGTTTTTGTTTTTTTCCCCCTCTGTAAAAGGGACAACCCTTTTTGGATTCTTTCAGTTAGTGAAAACAGGTCCTCACTGGTTCTGCGACTGGTTCTGTGAAAAATATGACAAAATCAATTTTACTATAAGCTAATTGATATAAACAAGTACGTTCCTATGGCATCTAATCAATGTTATAACAAAACAAGATGAATGAAACGATATCATCTGAGGCCCTGTTGTACTAACGTAGATCTTTCCTAAAAGCCAAGTGTTCTAATGGAAACTTTGAAAATTGGGTAATACCTGTAACGATCTCAATTTTGATTTAATAATCTGCAAAGTGGGGGAAAATGCCTTCCACCTCATAGTGTTATGAGGGTTGGTAAAAATGTATATAAATTTCCCTCACACAGAAGGCACTCAATAAATGGTGGCACCTATTACTATTATTAAATTTTATTAGGTGCATACCCACTAGCTGTTAATCTACTGTTCTTTCTACTGTTAACTAAACTCCAATTATGTAAACACATTTCTTTCAAACGCATTTAAGGTCCCCTAGAGACTCAGAGACCAGTGCTTTTATCTGGTCGGGAGACATTAGCAATCTGAATTTGGAACAGTTTGATAGAGCGGAGTGTGGTGAGGTGGTACAAGGTTCACAAACAACATTGACCTAAGGGATTTGTCTCCAGTGCCTTTTCACGCTCCTTTACCAATGGCAAAAAGTATCTCACCCAACCGCCCACTGGCTTCTCCAGGTCAAATCTCGCTTACTAAATTCCTATTGCGCGCAGCGCACCATGCCAGGAGCTGGAAGAGGAGTGGGCACAGTCACTATTTCTGTTCTTTTACTTCTGCTCCTTTACGGCTTGCGGAAACTAAACCCTCTTCCCTGGGGTGGTGCTAAACAGGTTCGCGTGCAACCACTCTACCATAAAGATTAAAAGGGTAGCCCCAAATCGCCACACAGTTTGGGTTAGCAAATCATCGCCACCCTTGTCCAGTGGCAAGGAGCAGAAACAAAGCCTCCTGGGAGCCTGACCTTTCACCTCCTCTCTCGCCTTATCACAACTCACCAATTTCAACCAGCGAATGAAGCGATGAGGAGACCTGGAAGGCAGGACTTAGTGTTGCCCCTTCCACGCTGATTGGACTGCGACGGCATTAGGGGGCGGACCGCATGAGCGGGCAGGCGACCCTCCCTTGGTGGGCGGTGAGTGGCGGGACTGCGCTTGCGCGGTGGGCGGTGGCAAAGTGGCCGAGGCGGAAACGCATGCGCGTTGGGCGGAGCTCGGCCCTTCGAATAGTGCCAGCCCAGTTCTTCCCCAGCCTTACCTAGCGGGTGCTGGTGTTTCCGCACCTTGCCGTGGAGAGTCGCTGCCGAGTGGGCGCTTGGTGTTCGGGTGGCCATGGCTGGTTACGAATACGTGAGCCCGGAGCAGCTGGCTGGCTTTGATAAGTACAAGGTAGCGCGGGCCCTGCGGACGCCCCTCTCCCTCCTCGGGCCGGCCTCTCCCGGGCGGCTGAGGATCCGGCGCGGTCCGTGTCACCTTGTGCGCCGTGGCTCCGGGCGGGCTGGCAGGCGTTTTTTCTGGGGTCCTGCTGAGTCCTGGGTCTTTGGGGTTGGGGTGCGTGGGAGCACCGTGGGCCCGCCGACCCGACTCAGCACCCTCCCGAGGGATGGCCTTTGCCTTCGGAGACCACTCGGCGAGAGTGGAGCGAGAGAATTTTCTTTGCTTCTTTATTTCATTATTATTATTATTATTTAAGCCCCCTGAGAGGTGATACAGTTCCTGACTGTGGTGTCTTAATCGTCTTCATTTCAATGAAGTTTCTGCCCGCCTCTCGTATACAACTTAAGAGACAGAGATGGTCTTTTGGCAGATGAGGCCCGGGGAGAGGGAGTGAGTACTGAGGCCATACTACTAATACACTCCACTTCCACTCCCAGTAAAGAGGCTTTCTCAGCAGTACCTCGTGGCTCTTGGGCTGCCAGTTAATGTAAATGCGCACGGACGAAACTGTGTAATGGAACAAGCGCGGGCTTTGGCGTACATATAAGCCTGAAACCAAACCTGATACCAAAACCTAATTTCTTTATTTGGCTTTGGGCCAAATAGTAGTCTACCGTGCAAAATGACTATAGCAATTTGAGAAGCACCAGGCACATAAGGGGCCTCCAGTAAATGCTTAACTTTTCCTCCAAATCTGGTTCGCTTTCAGTGCTTTCTTATCAGTGAATGACTTTTCTATCCATCCAGTTGTCCAAGGGTGAAATCTGGGTAGTAACCTTTCATTCTTGCTACTTGTGTCGCTTTCACTCCTGATTTCTGTACTCCACCCAGCAGCCAGTGAATCATCAGATGCTGTATGTTCTATCATTTTTAGCCTAAACTAGAAGGGTGGTGTCTTTATCACCCTCCCCACATACATTTTAAGTAATCTTTTTATTTTAGAATAGTTTTAGAATATTTTAATATAGATTTACAACCAAAATTGTGCAGATGGTACAGAGTTCCCATATATTCCACACCCAGTTTTTCTTATTATTTACATCTTACATTAGTATGGTACATTTGTCACAATTAATGAACCAATATTTACACATTATTATTAACCGAAGTCCACGCTTTATTCAGATTTCCTTAATTTTTACCTAATGTTCTTTTTCTGTTCCTAGATCTCATCCAGGATCCCACATTACATTTAGTTATCATGTCTTTTTACGCTTCTCTTGGCTGTGACAGTTACTCAGGCTTTTCTTGTTTCTGATAACCTTGATAGTTTTGAAGAGTTCTGGTCAGGTATTTTGTACAAATGTCCTCAGTTGGAGTTTGTCTGATGTTTTTCTCATGATTAGACGAGGGTTATGGGTTTTTGGAAGCAAGGCCACAGAGGCGAAGTGTTGTTCTCATTGTATTATGTGAAGAGTACGTGCTGTCAGCATGACTTACCACTATTGATATTGACTTTGATCGTGTGTCTGAGGTAGTGTTTGTCAGGTTTCTCCCTGTAAAGTTACTCTGTTTTGGAAGGAGGTTACTCTGCACAGTTAGCACTTAAGGAGAGGAGAGTTATGTTCTACCTGTTCGGGGGCAGAGTGTAGACATAATTTATTTGGAATTCTGCATGGAAGATTCATCTGTTCTTCCCAATGTATCTTTATTCAGTCACTTATTGATATCAGTATGAGTTTGTGAATATTTATTTTATACTTTGTGTTGTAATTCAATACTACTTTATTTTGTTGTTCACCTACTTTTGCTTTTGCTCTTCTAGTCTTTTTTTCTATATTTCATAGTGATCTTTTAAAAAATAAGCATCTGGTCACATCACTTCTTTGCTTAAAACCCTCCACTCTCTTCCCATTGCTCTTGGAATGAAGTCCAAAAATTCATAACACGATCTGCATGATTCTGAAAGATCTGGTCCTTGTCTTCGTCACCAGCTTCATGTCATGCCACTCACTGCCCCTCCCAGCCTTAGTAACCATCTCACCTTTCCTTTTTTTAAGATCTCCAAGTCATGTTATGTCTGCCAGGAAGGTAGTTCCCTTTCCCATTTACATTCATCTTCAAGTGTTAAATATCAGTTCCTCAGAGAAGCGTTTCCTAACTACTGCTTTCCCTTTTAGTATGTTCTCATAGCGCCCTCGGCTTCCTTATGGAATTAGTTTAGCGTGTCTCCCCACTAGAATGTAATACCCAAGAGGTTAGACCTGCCTTGTGAACCACTGTGATCTGAGCACCATGCTGCTGTACATACTGGGCACCCAGTAAACCTTTGTGGAATGAATGAATGAATGAATGAATGAAAAAGCCACAATAGGTTGTGTCTAACTGGAATTGGCAAAACTGTAAGGGACCTCAGAAGGTCACATAGTTTATTCATACTCTGCTTTCAAGTCATATTGTGCCATTCCATTTTGAACTGAGGTGCTACTTGCTGATTTGCCCTAAAATATTAAGGGGAAAGAAGCTCCAGAGCTTTGGTAACCCAGGCCAGGGCTTTACAACTTTCATTGGAGAAGGTTATTAACCTAGATGACCTCCTCTTTTGCCTTAAGCTTTATCCCCTTTCTGTTACCTGTTTTGCATTGTAAATATTGAAATTTAAAACTTTTTCTTCTAACTAGGATATATCTTTCTGGGTAAGTGTAGAACAGCTGTTTCATTTGCAGCAGTGTCTTTTTCTTATTAGCGGTCTTTTTTGATTGATATTTCCAACTAAATAGATGTCTTAATTTACAGGTAATTTTAGTATGCTTTTCTGTTCCTATTTTCCCCTCTTCCATTATCTGACTCATGTCCTGTATCTGACAAGCAGATATCCTATCATCCTGGACAACAAACAGATCAATTAAGCAAGCATCTGATGTTCAGTAAAATGTAGTTTGTTGATGTTATTTTAGTTATAATGAGGCTTCTTTTTTTAAAAAAGTGGAGGGCACAAATTTATTTCTTCTAATAGAGAGTTCTTTACTCACTACTGTGTTCATATTAAAAAATATGAATCCAGAGATGTCCAAGTGAAAAGTCTGGTCAATTTTACTGGAATGTGAATCACACCTAGAGACTTTTTCTTCCTGAGGATCACTCATTCTCATGGTGTGGTCTTTGACAGTAAGTGCTTTATAAGAGCCTATTGAATTAAAACAGCTTTACCTGTCAATGGGTAAAGACTCAAAACACTTGAAAGACATTTTATTCGCTGATGTGACCATGTATATTAGAGCAAAGAGATGTAGAGAAAAATTGATACTATAAAAGCAGCTGGTGGAAAAATTACTTTTAAACTAGTTTAATTTCTTTATCTTCTGTTGAGGTACATCTGAGAGCTACAGTTAGAAACCTGGCAGTTATTCCGAATAACTGCTGAAAGGGGTATACATGTAGAGTGGTCATTGGGTTTCTGTAGTAAGAATCTGTAAGGCAACTGGTTTTTAGTACAGAAAAAAGCATGGGATGGATTCTGTGTTATATGCTCTCTAAACACTGTGTTCTTTGTTGTGTTACCACAGTTTTATTAAATAGTTTAATAATTAGTGTCTGCCTTTTCTGTCAGGTTATGAGCTCTGGGAGGACAGGGCCTATACCTTTCTTCTTCAGCGTGACCAAGGTCTAGCACATGACCAGAGTAGGCACTCAACTTATATTTATTGAAGGAGCGAAAGTATAAAAGACTATACACTATTTTTGAAAGTTTGGTAAAGGGAGCTGTGCATCTCCTGGATATCAGAAGGATACTTTTGTATTTTGAATATGAAGATGTTATGGGTTTAACTACTATTGTTCTCTGTTCCTTGTAAATGTACCTTCAGACAATTATGTTGAGGGATTTCACCCTCGCGAGGCTTATTCCTCATCTCTACCTGTCCTTTCTTTGGACAGGTCTGGGAACAGGGTGGCAACTTAATGGATAGGACTTTGTAGTTGAAAGTTTTTCCCACCTAGCTAAGTGTGAAATTTATATTGTGGTTTAACTAATCTGACCTAGGGAAGGCATGGTTTTAATTGATAGTGTATCAGTTAGTTTCAAATTGTATCATTTTGCTTCAGAGGAAGTGTTCTGTGAAATATCTTGTTTGGTTACAAGAATATAATGTTATGATGAGTTGATTTTTGCTACTATGGTAGTTAATTAACTTGGCTGTCAATAACATCTTGATTATAGGAATGGTGATCATTATGAATTTATTAGTATTACAATTAAGGTTGTAAAGAGAGACTGCATCTTGATGATAATGCTAAAGAACTCGAATTTGGTTTTTTCTCTTTGTGGTTCATACAGTTTGATTTTGTTTATTTGGTAAGCATTTATTGAATGCTTACTCTGTCAGACATTGTATTGGGCTGTGATAGTTAAGCCATGCTAAGATTCCTGCTTTCAAGGGACCCAGTTTGGTGTCATATGGACAAGTTAGTAGTTATAAATAGTTAATAAACACAGTTAGGTAAGTGCTGTGTGTTGTGGGAGAGGAGAAGGCAGCAGCTCTGCCAAGTGAGGCATAGAGTTGAGAAAGACATTAGAGAGGTGATGGAGGGAAATGCAGAGTTCAGTCTAGAAAGATGAAGTCTGAGTAGGCCTCACTATTACCATATAAAGAGAGGAGAAAAGCCATTGCACAATAAGATACCAGTGGAGTGCAAAGCGGGAGTGGGGTGAGGGCACTTGCAGAGGCTTGAGAGGGTATTTTCTAGGAACCAGAGAAGTTAGATGTTTAGGCTAATGGTGGAGTAGCAGGGGAGGAGACTGAAGAGGGAGGTGGGCCCTTGCAGAGGGGGATGATTTGATGCAAAGGACTTCTGGATTTTACCCTGTAGATCAATGTTTCTATTGTCCAAAGACTATTGGTATCAGAATCCCTTGAAAAATGTTTAAATAGCAGATTCTCAGGCCCACTTTGGGAGATTCAGATTAGATAGATGGCTGTTATCTGCATGTTAAACCTCAGGTGTTTTTTAGTTACATTACAATGCTATAGATTTGGGGAAGCCACTTAGGGATTTCAAACAGGATCAGATTTTAATTTTAGGAAGCTCACCCTGGCAACTTGTAAAAGTGAACGTATGGTGGTGGAGGTAAGGATCCTCCTGCATAAAACTAGGTAAGAAATGAGAAAGGCCTGAATCTAAGCAGTGGGGCTTGAAAAGGAGGTGGGGATTCTAAAGATGGAGATAACAGCCGGTTAACCTGCCCACCGTACTTGGCAGCAGACATGTTTAATTTATTCTACACCTAGTTCTGTTGGTAAACCAGAATACTGGGCAATACTGGCCCTAAGTTTCTTCTTGACAAGAATCCCCCAAAGCTGAAGAGCTTGCTGTCTTTAAAAAGGATATTTATTCTCTAGTTGGCCATTTCTTTTCCAGTCTGTAGGCTTCATGCAGGTCTGATTTGTTCAGTTTACCTGCCTGATCCCTGTGGACATTTGAGCTTGTTAACTTTGATTTAAGATTTTAAACTGGCAGAACATGGTGACTGACTAGCTGGAGGTGTTGGTGCAGGGATCAGGGGGTGAAAGATAAGGAGGAGTCGGGAATGACTCAGGTTCTGGTGGGATGACTGGGTAGATAGAGGCTGAAGTCACTGAAGTAAAGGTTTTATAAAGGATTAATTCTGTGAAAGTACCCTTAGTAAAGATAGCACCTGACATTTGTTGAGTCAAAAATTTAATCCTCTTGATAGCCCACGAGAGGTTGATTTTTATAGAAGTACAATTATAATTTAAATGACAGCCGATGCTGAATCTGACAGGATAACAGTAATCTTTTGCCCAGGGAACTTCTCTTGGATGGGGCCACATGAAGGTGTGATTTGTGGTCTTGGAATTAAAACAGGGAAAACTTCATGTGCTGAAGAAGTATCATTTGTGGGTAATTTGCTCTCCGTCAGAGTATTTCTGTAATGATTCCAAAGACTAGAACACTGTCCTCCTGCTCCTGAAGCACAGTAGAAGCCTGAGAAATTCTTGATCTTTTGATTTTCTCTTGCTATGGCCGCAGGCCTACTACAGTGTCACATGTTCACATGGTGTTACCTAGATGTTACAGTTAATTCACGAATCGCTTATCTTTAGTTGTGCCTCGGTCTCCTTAAATAGATGAGAAGAAGTGGCCTCTCCTGCCTGTAAGTACCCTAGTGGTCTGAAAAGCATTTCAATGGTCTTAGATATGTATTTACAAATGTCTCAGGATTATTTTTGCACTTGGCAGAGACAGGATTCTTTCAGAGGGAGTGGGGGAAGGGTGGATGGGAAACCTCTGCAGAGGGAGAGGCCAAAAGAATAAGTGGTCGGGAGGTGTATTATGTTTTTAACTGCTATTTAGAGGAAACATCTTGAATTGGTTCTTTTGCTACTTTCTGAAATGCCAGTTCACTGATGTTGGTTTGTTTTTCTAACTACTGTAATGCTTAAATATTAAGAACTTCTTGGCTGAATAAGAATTTGTCCAGTGCATAAGGGAATTGGGGAAGGATTTTTCAGAGACTCATGGGAACTAAGGCACAGAGACTAGGAAGACCATGGTAAGTTTGAGGCTCAAGAAAGGGTGGGAATGTGAGGGACCAGGCCAAGTCTAGTGAGCTCGGTGAAGGAAAGTTTTGTGGCAAGAGCAATATCATTTTAAATACTGAATAACAATGATAATGATAGCAAACATTCATACAGCATTTACTATATGCCAGGATTTACATATCTCATTTAATGTTCACAAGTGCCGTGTGGGTTAGAGGCACTCTTATTTTCCTCATTTTACTGAGAAACAGTTTAAGTATCTTGTTTAAGGTCCCAAGCTGAGACTTGAACCCAGGCACTCTTAGTCCTTGGTCCATGTTCTTCATGATATGTTGCCTCTCAAATCTAAGGATGAAATATTAACTGTGCCTTGTGGTTACTGGGTGTTATGTATAAGATGTGTAAACATTAGAATAAAGACCTTCAATGTCATAAGTAATTGGATTTGTGTCTAATATTTGCAGATGGAGAAAATATAAATTGATTTTGAAAAGGAAAATTGACTTTGATTTCTTTGTCCCCAGTTTTAACTTATTAGTAGAGGCCAGTGGGCTTGTATGTACTAGTCTTACATTTAGTTGAGTTTTAAGGACATCTCATTTACTATTAGCTGTGATTGAGATAAAAGGTTTTCGATTAAATAATTAGCTTTGGGCCTAATATTAAAAAGAACCCACCTACTAGCTCTGATCTTGGGCAGGTTACTTAGTCTCTATAACCAGGTTTCCTCACCTGTGAAATGGGGTAGTATCTACCTCATAGGATCATTATCAAAATTGAATTACTATTTGTACAGTAACTGGTACATAGTGCTATATTAGTGTAACACTTGACATTTGAGCTTCTCTGCTTGTGAACATTAGCTAGCATATGACATAGATACACATAGCTACACCTCAGGAAGTAATACGGGAGAGAGAGTATACTTTAGGAAAGGAAGTTAAGTGTGGCAACATAATGAACAGATGGAAAAAGTAACTGAAAGGTCTGTATCTAGCTTGGGTCTCACAGGCAGGCTTTGACTTCAGGTTTCTTGCTCTGTTTAAACATGTATAATAGTACAGCAGGCAGAGTAAGTAAATTTGCTCAAATACCACTCTCCTGTTTATGAATCTGTAATACCTTCCACGTGTTTATCATGTGTTTAGTGTCCAGGTTTCTCAGCAAGTATTTCAAGTTCCTTCACCGAATACTCCCTTTTGTTTTATCTTATCTCTTGTTGGAGCTTATTATAGGTTGTTTAAGTCTAGCAGGCAAACCTGTTTGTTTGTCCTTATGACTTGTTTGTTCTTGTCTCGTTGCTCTCGCTCTTCCCCTGTTCTCTCTTACCACTGTCTTCTCTCTGATTTCTTAGCAGATATAAGTGGCGATCTGCCCTGACATGAGATCTCATTGCCCACTGAGTCATGTTCTCTGTGGGTATAGTTCTTAGTCTTATGTTGATAAGTACTTTTAAGAAACTTTATTTCTGTCCCAGCGTTAATATAACCTTTTTTTTTTTCTTTTTAAGTTTAGAGTTGGTGGTGTTATAGTAGATTTTTTCCCTAGCACAATGCCTTGGATTTAGTAAGCATTTAGTGAATATTTGCTAAATTTTATTAGACCTCTCTCACTTGAAATGTAGCATGTGAATTCACCATGAGGAGGTATAGGTGTTGACTACTAAACTGATGGTGTGGCTTGTCCTTCAGCTTAAGAGTGGCTGGAGTGTCCTTACTGTTCATTTTCACCAGAACAGTGGCCCTCAAACTTGAGTAATCATCAGAAACACCTGGACGGTTTGGTGAACGATTGCTGGGCTTCACCACCAGAGTGTCTGATTCTGTACCTCTGCAGTAAGGCCCAAGAATTTGCATCCAGTTTGGCTACTACATTTTGAGAACCACCTCATCAAAGTATTGAATTGTGTTGCATTCTGGAGAGCAGTTAATAAAACCAAGAACTGAATGTAAAGGAATAAGAAACTATTACTGTAACATTCATAAGTTAGCTCCCAAACATCAGGTGGATAGGAGCCTCAAGCTATCTCTTACTAGAAAAGAGGATGATGTAGTGCTTTCAGAATTGTATGTTAGTTTTCTGTTGCTGGGTAATTACCACAGATTCGGCATAAAACAATGCACTTTTCTATGAGTCAAGAAATCTGGGCATGGTTAGATGGGTCCTCTGCTCAAGGTCTCACTGGACTGCAGTTAAGGTGTCAGCTGGGCTCTGTCCTCATCTGGATCTTGGATTCCTCACCCAGGCTCATATGGTGGTTGGCAGAATTCAGTTCTTTCCACTCGTAGGGCTGAGGCTTTCAGTTCCTAGAGGTTGCCCACTTTTCCCTGCCACATGGCTCTCACCAAGGCAGGTCACATCATTGCTGTTTACTTTTTCAAAATCAGCGGGAAACTCTAAACTGCTAAGATGGAGTCTTACCTACAAAATGTATCATGGAAGTGACATCTCATCACCTTTGCTATATAACATATCCTAGTCAAGGCAGTGACGTCCATTGTCTTTGCTATATTCTGTCTGTTAGAAGCAAGTCACAGGTTCCGCCTTCAAGTAGTAAATGACCCATTAAGGGGAGGAGATTGATTATACAAGGGCTTGACTCATTGGGGATTACTTTAGCATGTATCTGCCACAAATTGAAAGACAGAAAAATGTGTATTGGAGGATATTATGTTAATAATGATTTCAGTATATTGGATCTAGGTAGCTCATAATTGTATTTGAGCTAGGAAAGGGTAGTTGGGTTTAAAATGAAGTGAAGCAATTAATTTCACAGAAATGTTCCAAGATGACTCAGAAAGGACTTACAGTTTAGATCATCCTGTTTATTAGCTGTTAATCTCTAAATTTTATGTCTCTTCATCTATAAAATAGGAAGGACTAGTCTACCTTAACTATCTTACAACATCAGATTGGAGAGCAGATATAATTGTCCTTTGGAAGCTGTAAAACATGCTACAAATGTAAACATGATACTATTAATAAGGAAGTAGTAAGAGGAACTTCCCCTTGTGAAGTTCAAAGTTGCTCTGGTCCATTTTCTTGGGGAAAATAGATTTGGTGAAGGAAGTAACACTCCTCATCACTGATAGATCAATTCTCTACTGCTGCTACTTAAATGAGCATGCAAAATAGTTCGCGTATTTATTCATGTGTACAAACATGCAGATGTGTTTATTGAGCTCAGCCTACTGTGTGCCAGAAGCAGAAAGGATCAGGTTAAGAGGCTTTCTGGAGTCTCTTAACTGTCCCTTTATGTCTCAGTAATCAGTGAGTCTCACATTTATATGTGAAAGGCAACTCTTAATTTTTGAGTGAATAACAGTTTTTAATACTTGAGAGCCCTCGTTTTATGTTTTGTGCTTAAGTGACTGGCCTGAAGTGTTGGAATGCCAAAGCTAAAGAACTCTGCTCCAGAAACGGTGGAGCACGTGTTGGCCATAACAGTTTCTGTCCCTGTAAAGACTTAAACATCAACCTGATTGAATCACAAGATCGGTCCAAAGGGAACTGACCCCCGTGCCGCACCAGTACCTTACCAGACCCTGAGCTTCATTGTGCAGAAGTAGAAAAGTAAGAGAGAGAGTTGACATTTCATTTCTTTCTCCTGAGTTCTCAAGAGAGGTTGGTAATCTGTTTATTTCATTTTAGGGATGTCTGGAGTGTTCATATGAGCAATAAATACTATAATTTCATACAATGAACTTAGTCATGAACTAAAATCGATTCTGTGTGACTGTCTTTTTATTCCTAAAAACATGGATGATTTTGCACTCAATAATTTTGGAAATAATTTTAAAAAATCAGAAATGCCGTTCGGCTTTGCTTAGATCTGAATAAGTGCAGTTTATAGAACTATTATTAGCTTGTACTCAAGCCACATTTTCTGTATTCCCACAGTTAACTAAAATATGTATTATGGGTATAAAGTTTATATTTCAGATGAGTAAAGACAGGCCTTATGTTAAAAGTCATTTGAGAGTAAGAGTCTTGTTCTCATATTGATCAGAACACAAAGCAAAGGAAACCTGCTGATAGAGATAGTTGAACATTACTCAGGACAGTAGCCCAGGTTATCCAGAGCTCTGTATTTAGTGCAAGGGTGAGTCAGCAGCTGTGAGTTTTCTTATCAGTGTACAGAGGGATTTAAAATCTAGTACCTGTATAAAGGAAATACTTTTAGTTTCAAGGAGGTGGTTCCATAGTTTTTCTTTCATTAGAGCCAATTTCCTTAAATGAGAGGAGACTCACATATCTAATATCCTCAAAAATGAACATGTCACAGAGTATTTTGGAACTTAGAGTTACTGTACTACTCCCAGCCTACCCCATAGTCATCTTTTGCCTGATGTACTATAACTATATCTCTTAACTGTTTGTACTTTTGCCTCCTTCCAGTCCATTTTCTACATTGTAATCAGTGTGATCCTTTAAAAATATAAATCAGGACGTGCATTGGGCTGAGACAAAATTTAGCTCCTTGTGGTCCTGCTGGGTGGTATGTGTCCACATCTCCAATCTCATTTCAAACTACTCTTCCTTGCTCACTAAGCTCTAGCTACATTGGCTCCCTCCAGTATTTCAAGCATTTCTAGCTTTGTGGTTTTTGCACATTTTGTTTCCTCTGCTTGGAAGGTATCTTGGGATTCATCTCCCTCCCCACAATACCTGTATACCACACAGACGTACACACATGCACACTGCTACGTGTATATTCTTTATTTTCTCTCTTTTTAGCTATAAATTATATAGAAATGTACAGATCTTGAGTGTATAACCTAATGTAATTTTACATGTGTGTATACCCATATGACCACCACCCAGTTCTAGACGCGGAATTATCTCCATCCAGCATTTCAGAAGGTACCCATTCAGTCCCTCTCACCAACTATTCTTATGACTTCTTTGGCCATAAATTAATTTTGTCTGTTTTTGAACTTCACGTAAATGGAATCTATAGTGGCCTTTTCCTTAGTGTCTCAATTCTTCGACTCAGTATTATGTCTCATACATTCTTTACTTGACTGTGTTCTCCTCTTCTAGGACTTGGCTTAAGTCTTCCTTCCTCAGAGAAGCTTTCTCCGACACTCCCTGCCCCCTTTCCCTCACGTACAACACCCTGTTTATTTCCTTCACAGTTTTATCACAACTTGTGATTATTGCTTGTTCTCTTGCTTATCATCTATTTCAACTAGACTGTAAGCTTGGTGAACACAGGAAACATTTTGGTCTTGTTCACCATTCTCTTCCCAGTGGCCTAGCTCAGTGCCCACCAAAATCATAGACATTCAGTCGTAAATATTTGTCGTATGAATGAATAAAGAAAGAATTCTACTTTATTTCTTTTTACTGAAGTAAAAAAAGTTTTGAAATTTTCTAATATTTGACAAAATGCTATCTAAGGTAATTCTGGATTTCAGTAAGACTTTATTTTTTCTGGTAGGCAAGGTAGAGTAATTGCTGTAGATGACAGGACGGAATTGTGTACCCAAATAAAAATGATTAAATGGAATAGGAGTCCTGAGGGAAATGTTTAGAAGTTCTTCCTTGATCGGCATTTTTATAAAGACTTAAGTGAAGGCGTTATTAGCACAACAGATTTATGTGCTGAGAGTTTTGAGAGGCATAGCTATTACCTTGGATAGCTGAGTCTAAATTTGAAGAGGTTTGGAGGGGAGTTGCATCTATCAAGGTGAAATGTTGAAATGGTGAAAATAGAGTTTTTCACTCAGGTTCCGATAGTCAGCCTCATATTAGCATAGAGAAAGGTGGTTTAGCAATCCATATAACAAAGGCCTGAGGCAGGGTTCAGATGTCTATGAAGTTGTATGTTTGTCTGCAGTAGGATTTGGTTGCCACAGGAAATTAATAATCTTTTGGGCAGCAGTTAGAGAAGTAGTTATTGAGGAAAAAGAGGCTTATTAGTCATGTTCTTTTTCTGCTTACTGCACCATTTCTAATGTTCCTTTTATTCTCCATTACACCTTTGTATGTATGTAACAAATTGGATTGTCTGGAGCACAGGTTGTCAAACTAAAGCCCCCAGGCCACCCGTTTTGTAAATAAAGTTTTATGTGGACACAGCCATGCCCATTTCTTTACATATTTTGTGACTGTTTTCATGCTTTGATGGCAGTACTGAGTGTTGGTTACAGAGACCACATGGCCTGCAACACCGAAAATATTTACTATCTGGCCCTTTGCAGGAAAAGCTTTCCAACCTCTATTGTAGCGAACTAGGCCTAGATGAAGGAGATTGAAACCAGAAACCATGGCAAAAGAGGAGCAGCAAAAGGAGCATGGAATGTTTAACCAGGTGAAGAGAAGATTTAGGCATGGCAGGGAGAGCTGTCTGTCTTCAACTATTTGAAAGACTGTTGTTTGGATGAAAAATTAGACCCTTGTCTGGTTAACTTTATGAGGCAAAAGAAAACAGGATAGAAAATATGAGGAAAGGGAGGATTTTGTTAGAGTATAGAAAAGTTTTAACACTGGATTGGGTTGGTTCTGGAAGTAATAAATGAGTATGTTTTATAAGTAAAGGCATTTAAAAAAAGGCCGATGAATGTTTTACCTATTCTCATAGGTGAGGATCAGGCAGGCAAAAACTGGGTATCTGCTGAACTCTCTTGTGGTTTTGAGATTTTGCCTAGGAATGATTCTTTCAAACTCAGGTGGTGGCCCTCAAGCATTTCGCCAAGGCACTAACTTAGTCTGGCTAGCAGATTGTAGAGCCAAGCAAATTACAGCAGGCCTTCAAGGTGGATAATCCGCCTGGTCAGGTATTCTACTGTATATCAAAACATCATTCCAGTGGAAAACAAAAATATATTTAACAAGCATTAGCAAATAACCTAAATCTCTAACCTTTAAAAGTTTATATTTTAGTTATTTCATGTATGTGGAAGGTTCGAATCATTCTTCTTTCCTCCTATTTATTCACAAGAGTTTCAAGTTACTTTATTTATAACAAGTGATAAGTGACATTAAAAAATACTCAGGTGTGTAAGGCTAAAGCACACAGTGTTCTTTAGGTTTATTGTTGATTGCCTTTTGTAATCTCATACTAATCTTTCTATACTTCAGCTCATCAGCTATTATTAAATGTAAAAAAAATCCACTTAGGCAAACTGACTTGAATTTAGTCCTGCATTCTTTTCATACTTGTACTGGTCTCCGGAAATAGAGATTGAGAGTTAAAACTTCAGAATTTAAAAAAGAGGAGATTTTCAAATCAAAATATCAGTTTAAGGACCTCCTTTTAGATCTAAGTCAAATTATGGAAAGCTGCTGAATGAGACTCATTCAGCAAACATTTGAATTAAGAGCATTGTACTTTGTGTATCATATTAACTATTTGTGTGATGGCTTAAGCTGTGTTCTTCTGATTTGGACTTCTTACAACTTTTGTACTTTGCAGTAAATGGTAAACTTGAAATATGTGGTTTTCCAGTTTATCTGACCTGCTGGCTACATCATGTGGGTCTGGATGCAGACTTTCGTGAAATGCAAGAGGCTAGGACCCTCTCTCACCTTGTCATCAGCAGCCTGCAGGGGTTCATATTGGTTCCAGTCCTCAGGTCCGAAGACTTAATTTCAGGCTATTGTGTCAGTTGAGGAATCCTTCATTCTCCAGAAGTTCAGATGTAGTGTTTATCTATTATGTGGAAAAGCTTTGTAGACTGTAGAGAACCCATGAAAGTAAACGTTGATTCTAGCAAGAACAGTATAATATTCATTTAAGTAGGCTCTTGCTGAGAGTCTGGATGCAAATGCATACCTTCTAATTCTAATCCGTAGAGGCAAAACGCATTCTCCATCACCATTTTCTTTCCACTATCTAGCTCAGATCTTTTGTCCACATTATCCCATTTCATTCAGCATGGGGTGGAGAAATGGAGGCACTCAGATATTGAGTCCGTAGAATAAACATTTGACTTACCAGTTAACTCTCTCTGCTTATAGTATTTTAAGCTATTATTTTTTGCATATTCTTGTTTAAAATTTAATTTTATTATTATTTTCAAGTATATAGTACATTGGTGAGACATCTATGTAGTTTTTGAAACGATCCCCCCGATTACTCTTTCTTCCCTCTGGCTCTCCACCTAGCCATTACATTAATGCTGACTGCATTCCCTATGCCGTCCCCATCCCGGTGACCATCTATCAACTACTAATTTATACTTCTTTAACCCTTTCTCTCAGTCCCCCAATCCTCCTCCCCTCTGGCCATCACCAGATTGTCTTCTATATTTGTGAGTCTGGTTTTGATTATTTTGTTCTTTTTGTTTCTTAGAGTCCATATATAAGTGAAATTATATGATATTTATCTTTCTCTGTCTGACTTACTTCACTCAGCGTAATAACCTCTAGGTCCATCCATGTTGTTGCAAATGGTAGGATTTCTTTTTTTTTTTTAATGGTTGAGTAATATTCCATTGTATATATGACCCATAACTTCTTTCTCCAATCGTCTCTTGATGAGCAAGCATTTCGGTTGTCTCCATATCTTGGCTATTGTAAATTATGCTGCTTTGAACATAGGGGTACATAGATCTTTACGAATTATTGTTTTTGTTTTCTTTGGATAAATCCCCAGAAGTGCAATTGCCAGGTCAAAAGGTATAGCCATTTTTAATTTTTTGAGAGACCTCCAGATTGTGTTCCATAGTGGCTATACCAATTTCCAATCCCACCAATGGTATATGAGAGTTCCCTTTTCTCCACATCCTCATCAACACTTGTTCTTTGATTTATTGATAATCATTTTGACAGGTGTGAGATGATATCTCACTGTGGTTTTAATTTGCATTTTTCTGAATTAGTGACCTTGAGTATCTTTTCGTTTCCTGTGTTGGCCATCTGTATTTCCTTCTTGGAGAAATATCTGTTCAGGTCCTCTGCCCATTTTTTAATTGAATTGTTTGTTTTTTTGTTGTAGAGTTGTATGAATTCTTTATATATTTTGGATATTAACCCCTTATCAGATGTATCATAAGTGAATATTTTCTCCCATTCCATTGGTTGTGTTTTTTTGTTGATAGTTCCCTTTACTGTGCAAAAACCTTTTAGTTTGATGTAGTCCTTTTTGTTTATTTTTTCTTTTGTTTCCCTTGCCCAAGGAGCTATGTCTGAAAATAAATTACTAGTAGCAATATCAGAGAGATTACTGCCTATGTTTTCTTCTAGAAGTTTTATGGTTTTGGGTCTTACATTTAAGTCTTTAATCCATTTTGAGACTGTTCTTGTATACGGTGTAAGAAGGTGGTCCAGCTTCTTGTTTTTGCATGTATCTGTCCAATTTTCCCAACACCATTTATTGAAGAGACTGTCTTTACCCCATTTAAATTATTTTTATTTTTTGTTTTGTTCTGTCATACTTTTAAGTCTTGAAACACTGATGAGAAGATATTTCCTGCACATTCATAAAGTATTCAGGAAGAAACTTTGATCTTTAATTCTGATTTTTTAAAACTTAGATACTCAAATGCTTACTGCTTATTTTATATACATACTAAACATAAATACAAAACAGAATCAAAACTTTTTTTAAACATTTGATTAGTATGACACTTTAAATGTCAGTTGAATGAATTAGGTATAGTATTCCCATTCCATGAGGGTGGGAATTATCCCTGACCAATTTTGTATCCCTTCTTCCCCACACCTAGTGGAGTGCTTCTTATATGACAGGTACTCCAGTGTGTGTGTGTGTGTGTGTGTGTGTGTGTGTGTGTGTGTGTGTGTGTGTCTGATGAATAAGTCATTGACATCATTCTTAACGTTATATATATTTACATGCAGATATTTGTTAAAATTTCTTTTGAATTTTTTACTAAATAGCTCAAAAATTGGGGAATAATCTTACCACAGAACTCTAACTTGTTATTTTCCTTGGCTTATTTATGCAATCCATTTTTCTGATGTCAAGCAATCTGTCATTCCTTTGGTCTCAAAATACATTTAATAATAATATCTAATACTTATATAGTACTTACTAGGGGTCAAGTAATGTGTTAAGTTCTTCATGTATATTATTAACTTGTCTAATCTTTATGGCAGTCCTTTGAGGTAAAGGCTGTTATCCCCATCTTGCAGAAACTAAGGCAGGGGTTAAGTAACCATCAAGGTCACATAGCTTGTAAGTGCATTAATAACAGTATCAAGAGGTAAAACAACTAGATATCTATAAGTTGAGAGGGATGAAGGAAGCTGAGAAGGTATATGATCAGTGTTTGAATGCACACAGTATACACATTATCGATTCTGTATAGTAAGTGAGAACTTATACGCAATATAGATTTTTCTGCTGAAACATTATATTATAAAAGTTGATTGAGTAAAAAAAATCTGACTGTGTTTGACAGTCTTTGCCTCATTTATATTGCTCCTCTAGTTTCATTATTCAAATAAAGATATCACATAAATAGATATATTTTGGGGGTTGTTTTTGTACTGTTATTTTCATTTAAGAAATATTCTGTTTGCAAGAATTAACTGAATATTTTCTTTCATTTCTTAACAGTACAGTGCTGTGGATACCAATCCACTCTCTCTGTATGTCATGCACCCGTTTTGGAACACTGTAGTAAAGGTAAGATGATTACTAGGCATGCACTTAGGTTTAGCAAGTTTTAAATATTTTAAACTATCTTATGGAATGTTGCAGATACAATTGTCAACTTACTAAGATGTCTAGAGAAACTACCTCTCTCATCCTTCGTTCCCTTAGTCATACACCTTTCAATTTATCTTATAGTTGAAATGTAAGTTTATACTCTGGAATTTGTAATATTAAAAAATGACATTAAAAAATGACATTTAAAGTTTTCTGAAATAAATCTAATGTTATGATTACAAAAGTTTGTTGACTATAGAATTATTTAAGGCAGAGTGAATAGAAAGAAAAGTGCTTATTTCTATCAAATAGAGATTATGGTTTACATTTTAACATAAATAACTCCTGCATAAGACCTTTCAAATTATAGCCTTTAGTATAACTTAAATTTGTATGTTGTGTATAGTGGGCAGAGAGAGTCCTCTACTTTAATTATTTTGTAATTATTTTGAAAAATAGGTATTTCCTACTTGGCTGGCTCCAAATCTAATAACATTTTCTGGCTTTCTACTGGTTGTATTCAATTTTTTACTTATGGCATACTTTGATCCTGACTTCTATGCTTCAGGTAAGATTATTACTTTTAATATAAAATTTAAAATGTCTAAATAGAGAAAATAAGATATGTTTATTTTCTGGTTCTGTTAAGATGCTCATATTTCTGAAAAGTTTTGGATATTGTAAGAGTATGTAAAATGTCAGAATTGGGTATAAAAGCTGAAATGTGTTTTCACAATCTGTTATGTATATTTCCATTAAGTTCCAGAAACCAACCTGACTACTGAATTTGGGTATGCTCTCTAAAAAGCATGAGGTTTTGGTAAATAAAGAGTAATTGAATTTCTAAGAAGATGGAGAGTTAGGACTGCAAAACTGCCTGAAAAATGAATATAAGCAGAGCTCAACCGACCTATTATTTCCAGACATATCCCTTCCCTTTTTCTGGTGATGGAAGAAAAATTCTCCATGTTTTAAAGGGAATGTGATGTGTCTTTCCCTTCACTCAGCAACCTTTCTTGCTTCCCTCAGTTTCCTCTAAAAATGGTTCTTAGACCTTAAATATTTATTAACAGAATCTGAATCCTTATTGGGGAATGAAGAAAGAAGCACTTTTAGAGGCAGTTTTTAACCTGTTCCTGCCCAGGACTCCAAAGTCTTTCACACCTGTTCCCCTATTCCTGCCTTCACTTTCTCCTACACCCAGCTTCTGCCTCAGACAGTAGGAGCAAATCTGGACTGTTTTGGGATGGAGGTGGCTAGCGGTAGGTAGGGTTTATTTTTATCACTCATCCAGTTGATGGAATTGAAAAGAATAGGAAGATGGAAGTAGGTTAGTATTTTTTGTATTTTGAGTTAAAGGACATATTTTACAGTAAGAATATTTAGAAATGATGTAGTCAAGAGTTTTAGTATTATAATTCGTCTGTGTTCTGCGTTCAGCAGACTTTTGGGGACTGACAATATTTACCTAGTTCTGCATTCAAAATACATTGTAACGTACTGTAGTTTCTATTTAATAGAGAGAAACTTTTTTTCATTGGCAGTAATACTATGGTAAGAACGATTGTACTTAGACTAAATTAAACTCTGAGTTGCTTTGCTTTGCAGCACCAGGTCACAAGCATGTACCTGACTGGGTTTGGATTGTAGTGGGCATCCTCAACTTCGTAGCCTACACTCTAGGTAAGAAATTGATACATGCTCAATTTAGTCAATGGCTGGTGAATCTGTGAGCAAGGATAACCACCTACTAAATTAACATTTTCTCCTATGCTTAATTTATTTAACTGGGATTTATTAATATCCTGTTTAGTTTGATAAGTGTATTTTTGAGTTCCTTTATGAAACATATTGTTATTTGTTGCTAGGGATTTAAAGAATAAGATAGGCGTTGGCGAGTTACCCCTTGTGAGCAAAACTTACCTGTTGCCTTGTTTCCTAAGTTAGTTTTTATTGTAACACAGTTATGCCCATTCTTTTACATACTGTCTATGGCTGCTTACCTGCAACAAAGACAGAGTTGAGTAATTGCCAGCAGAGACTATGTGGCCCAGAATGCCTAAACTATTTACTGTCTGGCTGTTTACAAAAAGTATTTGCCAACTCATGAAATAAGATATCATTTTTGCTTTAAGTTCAGGAAGCAATACTGACATATCGAATTATCGCAGAATACTGAGAGAGATGCTATGATAGAACACAGTGGGTGAACAAATAAGGAAGTGATCGGTTCTTATTTGGTGGAAGGAGTGGTCAGGGAAGCCTACTGAGCTAGGTCATCCTGTCTATTTTGCCAAGGATGATTTTCATTGGATTATCTACATGGCTTGCCCTGCATTCTCTTTGTATCTTTCCCTACTTTACTTTTTTCCCTAGCTCTTAAAATCATACAACCTGTTATCTATTTACTTGCCTACTTGTTGTCTGTCTGCTCTAAAATAAAAGTTTCTTGAGCACATTACTTTGGTTTTTTCACTGCTCTGAACCCAGGATTTAAAACACAGTAGGCATGCAGTGTATAGTTTTTAAATGCATGTGAAATAGCAGACCCTGACTTCACATTGATGAGCTCTCTTCAGATAAAAATGACTTGCACTCATAAAACCAGTATAATCTGGCACATGATTAAATGCTGATATGGTGGTTGACCAGAGTTGCAAGAGTTAGGCTTTTATTAAAGATAAGAAGGAGGAATAGGGAAAAGGTGAGGGTGGCCTGTGGGCTCTAACTTTCAACAGCATTTTATAAGAGCCTTTTTTGACATACTGTATCATCCACCTGTTTGAGGTCCACAACTCTGGCAAAGATCCTTACCTAACATAAGCTATTTGTTGCAAAACTTGCCTTGAACTAACAGGAGGCAATTTATAATCTTTATTAATTCTAAAGTGACTATTCTTATATTTTGCTGCAGAAATATTAATGTGTTTGATCACAGGGTGCTGTTTTAGGTCCTGCTGGATTTTTTTCATAACATGGTATGGTATATTCCCCGAATTACCTTTCTTAAAAAGCATTCTGAAACATATCTAGACCCCAGACTTGTGGAGCTGGAATGGGTTCAATGAGAAGATGCACAAGACCTAATTAATAAGTAGTTCGTGAATTCAGTACTTGTAATAGCTGTACAGGAGTTCCACTGAAAATAGGAAATTAAGCCAGCAAATAATGAGAAAAGACTTAGGAAGTAGTTTAGTTACTTAAGGGGAGAAAAGTTCCCAGCCTTATATAACAGTGATCTGCAGTATTTGGGCAGGAATTTGGGATTCATCCTTTCATATATTCCTTTAACAATATTTTTGAAAGCCTTCCTTGCCACTGAGCCAAACACGGGGATGATACTGGGGTGAGCAAGATAATACTGTGATGAGAAACACAGTAATTATAAGATATTTTTAATTCCTTAAATCTGATATAATTAGCCTAATTCTAATGCACTTAAGTTAACAAAACTGTTTCTTTTGGGGAGAAATTTTTATAATTCAGACTCTTCAATTTTAACTAAGTTTTACCATTCTCTCTCTCGCTCTATGGCTCTTTTTCCCCTCCCTCTTCCTCTCCCTTCATTTCTTCCCCTCAGACTCCTCTGTTTCTGCCCCTAAACGAAGGTCTTCCACTCTGCTTTATCCTTCACTTTCTCTTTTTCCTGATTTCTTGGTAATTCTGATTCTTAACAGTGTTGAGATGACTCCCATGTTTGTAGCTATCCCTTGGGGTTGAGTGGCTTGACATTACCGTGTGGAGTCCTGCTAACATTTCAATTTCAGCATCTGACGTTGTACTGAGCATCTTTTCTATCAGTCTTGCTCTTCTTCTGATTTATTTATTTCTGTTCACACTACTACTCTCTTAGTTACCCCGATGGGGAACTTTGGAGATAGCCTGCTTCTCCTTCAGCCTCCTCGCTCATCTGTTTGCTTCCTTGTCATTTTTACTTACTTACTATCTCACTGGCCTCCAGCTTTTCATTCGTGTTGCGTTCTATCCAAGTTTTGGATTGTTAGTTCGTGTTCCTCTTCCAGCCTGTCATTCACATTGCTTCCAGACGCACGCCATTGATTTCACTCTTGTCACTCAGATACTTTTAGTAGCTCCTCATGCTCCCTAAAACTTTAAAATTGGGTCAGATCTCCCTTCTAGCCTCTTTATACAGCCCTCTTCACATCTAAACTAAACTACTTGTCTTTCTCTGAACATGCATGTGCTTTTCCATCTTGCTGTTTGTGCTGATAGCACTCTCTCCTCTTGAAATGGCATACTCCTTTATCTCTTATCTACCGAAACCCAACTCATTTGTTATGTCCCGACTCCGATGTCATCATGTCTGGAAAGCCATTCTAGGTTATCTCTGCCTGAAGAGAACTTGTCCCTTTTCTGTACTCTTCTATGGTTTGTGATATACCATATCTTTAATTATGTTTTTTTTTCCCCTTTTTTCTCAGTTGTAAACACTCTGAGGGCACAAACTTAGTTTATTCGAAGATTCTTGTAATCTTCACAACATTGAGAATAGTGCATTGCACAGTTTCAGTAAATTTAAGTTTTACATTTACTGAAATATACTATGTGCAAAACCTTTTCTGAAAGCACGTAAAATTGTAGAGGCGGTAGATCTGTAAAGAAGTGACTGTAATATCAGACAGGATGAAATAGGTCTTATGACTGAAGTACAGAGTGTTTTTGGATCCTAGAGCCAAGGAGTGGTTAGATAAAATGTCATGAATCACTGTTGAATATTCTCTGGAAGCTTGAGAGTTTGTGGCTAGTGGAACAGCGCAGTCGTTAGGCAAATTTGGAGAAATTCAGAGTCCAACTAGAACGTTCCTTCCTTAGATCTAAAATTAACACCATTCAGCCTAATATTTTAATTTTTAGATTAAACTTTGAGAAATTACAGATTTTATTTCTGAAATCTTTCAGTTGTAGGAATTACAGGTTAGATTTTCATAGTACTGGCTGGTAGCTATACTTTAGTTAATTAATATTCCTGTGATGTGATTTGCTTCGTTTTCTCTAGTTTTTTGAAGAAGACTTACCCCGTACTGGTATAGCTGTTGACCTTTTCCTGTGGTAATGTGTTTTTGTTGCAGATGGTGTGGATGGAAAGCAAGCCCGCAGAACCAATTCCAGCACCCCCTTAGGGGAGCTTTTTGACCATGGCCTGGATAGTTGGGCATGCGTTTACTTTGTTGTGACCGTGTACTCCATCTTTGGGCGAGGGTCGTCTGGTGTCAGTGTTTTTGTTCTTTACCTCTTGCTATGGGTTGTTTTGTTTTCTTTCATCCTGTCCCACTGGGAGAAGTATAACACCGGGGTTCTCTTCCTGCCATGGGGATATGACATTAGCCAGGTGGTAAGTATATGTTTTACCTTACTTAAATTTTCAATGTTGCATGAATTTGGGGGGAAGTTTTTGTCATTCGTTCTTTATTGCCCTAATACTTTTTTGATTAGAACAGATGTGCAATTTAAAATTTTTTTATTTCGTATTACTTTATTTATTTATGAAAAATTTTAAACATATTAAAGTAGAGACTAGTGTAGTGAACCCTTATGTACCTATTAGCTACCCATTAATTAGGTGCCTGTTATGTACTAGGTACCTTATATATTGGGTATTAGGTACCCATCACGTGCCTATTACTTAGCAGTTGTCAACACATGGCCAGTCTAGTTTCATGTATACCCTTTTTACCAGTCCCTCCCCCCCATTATTCTTGTCATTATGTGATAAATATTTTACTATATATCTCTAAACAATAAGAGCTCTTTTTAGAAAACAAACACAATGCCATTATTACACCAAAAAATGAACAGTTTCTTAATGTTAATAAATATTCTTTCATTTGAACTGTTGATTTTGTAAAGGCAGGTATGCACATGTAGTTGTTGGCTTTTCGTCTTGGCCAACTTTTCAGTGAGCAAGGAGGTTTGTTTTCTCCTAATGGATTTGCTAATAACTTTCCCTACCTTTGAATCTCAGCTTTTTGTGTTGCCATTTTGCCCATTTGCACTTAAGGCTCCAGTAGAGAATCAGAAATTGAACTGTTTTTGATGAAGGACGTGATTGGGTTGGCAAATTGGAACAGCTTGTGGTTTAACCAATTTAGGAGAAGACTTAAAGTGTTCCAAATGATGGCCAGTTGCTTCCATTTACTAGATGTTACTTATTTTGTGGCATTGTTGGCTGAAAAAAAAAAATTTTTAAGGCAAAAAGATTTGCCACAACGTCAAATTTAAGCATACTTCTTGCTCTTACTAAAACTGTTCGATTAGACTTATGCTCCATAAAGCATGATTGACTCCCTGAACTTTCCTGCTGTTAATGCTTCTGTATGCTTTTTGTCTGCATTTTCCTTCCAGACAATTTCTTTTGTCTACATAGTGACTGCGATTGTGGGAGTTGAGGCCTGGTATGAACCTTTCCTGTTTAATTTCTTATATAGAGACCTATTCACTGCAATGATTATTGGTAAGAAGCTCCATGTTGAAGCCTGTTTTAACATCACTTTGTTATCAAAGCCAGTGTTTGATTATAACAAGCAGCAGCACCCTTCCCTTTTCCCCTACAGCAAGGAGAACAGCCACACAACCCTGTAGGATATGAACCTATTAAGGAAAAATGAGGTTTCTTTTGTTTTGTTTTTGTTTAGCATCAAACAATTTCTAATCGGAAGAAAATACCAAAATAGATCACACAAACCTTGTAAACTAATTGTTCAAATTAGTCCAGACTGCATTGGAGGATCCACTTGTAGATGACATTTGGCATAGATTTTCTATTTATTTCAAGGTCGAAGATTATTAGTTTGTAGGAAATAGAATAGATGAAACATAGAGATTACTTTATAATACATCCACTCCAAAAATTGAGCCTCTGTTCATCTCAGGTATCTTTCTTCTCATGCCACTGAATGCTAGGTAATGGTTTTTGATCATGGTAATGCTTCCCTTTTGATTTTGGCTAAAGAGGATATCTATAGAATGATCGAGTGGGGGAAAGTGTTTTTCTTTGGAAAGAGACAAAAACGTAGAGGAACCTGGGTTATTTTGGGACATCAGGAGTGGCACTAAAGATCTTTGTGGAAGTAATTAAAAAAACATACTTGTTGGTTATTGCTCTGTCCCCTTATCTAAAAAATAACCCTGTCTCTTTCTATTGGTGAATATGGGTAATGGAATGGGAATTAGGTAAGGTTTAGAAACAGCTGAGAAGATGGTGCATTAAACATCAGCTTTTAGAAAAGGAGTGTTTGGGCCTTTTTCTGTGGCTCTGGACCACAGTTTTTTAAGGAACCTTGCTGTAATCTGCCAAATGTTCACTTTTTGGTACCTATGTAAACCATGATGTCTTTACCTTGAAAAGGCTGGCTATTTTTCATCTCTCACCATCTAGTGAATCTTGATTCCAGCCGCTTGTCCTATGGCAGGTTTGTTGCATTTTACATTTAAATGTTAAATTTAAAGATAAGATGGAATCCTCTGATATATGAGATATATATTTAAATGTTAAGCAGGTATTTTAATAGGTATATAATTTTCTTTGTAATTTATAAGTTTATCTGAATTCTTCCCTCTGAAATAAAACAAAAGCCCACATGTTTCTATATAAGTAAGTAAAATAGCTTTTCCAGTACTAGATTTGAGTAGACAAGTAGATAGAAAGGACTTAGGACCTGAGCTACTTAGTTTCTCCCCATGAAATTGGTGGTGCTGGTGTTGGGATGGCTAGGGTGCACCACAGCCTCCGGCGAGATAAAGAATGATGACAGGTTAGTTGGACGTTAGGAGGCTCCTGTTTGCGATTATGGAAGGTTACCTGTTTGCGTACAACAGATAGACCACCAAGATAGAAAGGTGATTCACACTCTCATTTTTTCTCACTCTACATTATGAGAAAATTTAAACATCTATATTCTGCCTATTCTTTCTACTTTTATATAATAAATCTCTATGTGCCATCATCCACCTTCAACAGTTTTCAATACTAGTGCCAATCTTGTTTCAAATGCACCACTACCCTGTAACCCATGGATTATTTTATAACATAGTTTTCTATACTTACCCACATATTTACCATTTCTGCTGCACTTCATCCCTTTCTGCATATCTGACTTAAAATATGGTGTTCTTTCTCAGAAGTTTGAAGGACTTCCTTTAGCATTTCTTAAAGTAGAGGTCTGGTATCAATGTATTCTCCCAGTTTCTGTTTATGTGAAAATGCCTTGATTTTTGCCTTTTTCTTTCACCACTTTGAACGCGTCATTCTCATGTCTTGTAGCATCATTGTTTCTGAGTCAGCTTATATATCATTGTCACCCTGTATATAGTGTGTCATTTTTCTCTTGTTACTTTTAAGATTCTCTATTTCAGGGTGTTTTAAACTACAAAATACTCTTGGTAGCAAATCTTTTGCAAGTTTCTCTTAGCCTTTTTCCAGCACTTCAGAGCTACAAGTAATTCTGTGTTAATTCACTTAGCCCTAGCTGCCTTCCACTGATTCCCAGCTGGACATGGGGACAGCTGCTAAAAACTTCTGAGGACACCGAGTACACAACTTATCTTCTCCTTCTCTTCCCTCTAAGACCTTCTAAGTTGGGGTACTTTGTTCCAATTGGATTTGGAAATAGTAGAGATATTTATCTTTTGAGATGAAGTTTCTATTTGGCGGATTCTAGTCTTCTCATCCGTTTTAGCAACATGTCTTAGGGATTGTTTTAAGGTATGTTTTTCTACCTTTGAACCTTACAATCATAGCTGCATTGACCTCCCCACCCCCATCCCTGAGCCAAGTATAGTCACCAGGAATCCAGAGTGGACAAACTAGGGTTCATATATTGAAGGACAATGAACTATCCAAATGAAATATCCAAAAAATGCCACATGTATCAATTTGGAGTTTGAAAGAGAGAAAGATCAGGAATTTAGAAAGATCAGGAATTTACATCTTTATACATCATAGAATCAGAAAAAATTTAAAGATGCAAGGGACACTAGAAAATCATTTAACTCATTCACATTGTACAACCGTGGAGTCTGAACCTCAGAGAGATTGATTTGCCCAAGAGTACATACTAGATTTTGGAGTCATCTGTAGGAAGCTTGTAGTTAAAGCTGTAAGAGGAGATTCTCTGAGGAAGAGAAGGAGGACAATAGAACACCCAGTTAGGAATACGCAGGAAATAGAGTTGCCAGTGAACGACATCAACTGTAATGGATGACGAGTAGGAACATTGGGAGAATGGAATCACAAAGACAGAGGGAGGAAAGAATTGTACTTAGTGGATAGTCAATGGAATCATCTTACTTAGCAGTCAGAAATAAAGAAAAGATATACATTTGATCATCAGGAGAGCCCGATAAATTTTAAGAGTACAGCTTCTGCAGAATGGGAGGCAGAATGGATGAGTGCTGAGGAATTAAGACAGCAGAAAATTTTGGTGAGTGATAGGACATATTAGTGAGGACAGAAGCAGTGGTAGGGTTTCTTGGAAAGACCACCCTTGTTCTTAAGTTTGAAGGGAAAGAACTAGTATATGGTGCAGGGGAAGAAGTTGAGTGCTAGGGAGGCAAAAATAAGTATAAATGAGAAGCAGCAGGACCCACCATCATTCCCTCTTCCAATAGCTCACCCTTATCGAGCAATCTCTTATATGCCAGATATTGTTTGAGGAGTCTTTACATGTAATAATTCATTTAATTCTCAAAGTTCTATGGAGTCGATGCTACTATTCTCTCTATAAAGGAGGAAACTGAGGCACTGAAAGGTTAAGTTACCTGAAGTCACAAACCATTTGGTGGTACAACCAAGATTCGAGCCTAGTCTGACTCCTTGAAGTCTCTGCTCTGAATGAGCCAACTATACTGTTTCTCTTCCAGTTGTAAATGTTGTTCAGAAAAGTATTTAGTATTTAATTTCATTACAGAAGTAAACTGGAACCTGAAACTTATAAGGTCTAAAAGTATTATATATTTCATATGTATTTGATTATTACATAAAAATCACTCTTGAATAATAATCATTTATATTTTTTTCCTTTTAGGTTGTGCAATATGTGTGACTCTTCCAATGAGTTTATTAAACTTTTTCAGGTATGTATTTTATTTTTAATTGGACAAGAAATAAAATCTTTAGAAATTGTTATTTAGATGAATTTAAGATCTCTTTTCCTTTTGGAAACTGGACATTTTGAAAAGGTCGTGAAACCTGTATCTTGAATCTAGATGATGTTAGGATGAGTTAGGCTACCCAAGGTGGCTTGTGTCGTCACGGCAACCATAGCACAAAGCTACTTGTTCTTTTGTTACAGTTCTGGGCCCACCAGGCTTGTGATTTATCATTTTTTTTGTGTGACTGAGTCTATCCACCAGGTCCTGTTGATGACCTCAGTTTACTTAGCATGATCATAAAAACAAAACAAAACAAAAACCCAAAAAACAAACAAGAAAAATCTTCTGAACTCACATAGTTTAGGTCCAGCCCCTACACCTGTGCCAACTGTTCTCAAACAGGCCTGAATAGAACTCTCTGCCTGGAGAAGAGGGTAGGATTTAGGGAGGTGAGTTGCCCAATGGAGTTTCATTTCTCTGACCTATGCACTGAATTTCAGCAACGCTGAATTTCTTTTTGTGACCTGAATGTGTTCTGCTTTTTCTCTCCTCAGTAGTTTTGCTCCCACCATTTCCTCTACTTGACACACTTTCCATTTCATCCTTCAGCTCTCAAATCTGTATTGCAGAATCCTGTCCATATCAAGCCAAGCTCTGCGAATCTTCCTATTTATTGCAGCTGGCTATCATTCATAGAAATTTAAAGCTCTGGAGGCTTTAGAGATTATTTGAGTCATTTCTTCCTCATCTTCTAAAGATGAGGTCCTGGTTGGGCAACATCTTGGTCAAGGGCATGCATGCAGTCAGTGGCGGAACCAGGACTAGAATTTGGGGCTCTGTTCAAAGGAGCAGACATATATTAGAGGGCCACTTGTATGCCAGAGACACTAGTGTGCTGTCAGCGGTCTCATTTCAGGGTTGTCCACGTGGGTTATTTCTGAGTTCTGTGTCACTTCGTGTCATAGTAGCACTGTGAGGTCTTCTTCTAGTATAGCTTTGTGTTCATTTTATTTTCCCTATTAGAAGAAAATCTCTTTGGACAAAGACCAAGTTTTACTTTATATTCCAGAGATAAAAATGGGGCTGAATCAGAAGACTTCAGTTCTACCTGGCTCTGCCACTTGGTAGCAAATTCTATAAATTTAAAATCTCACATCCTCACTTAACCTGTCTGTTAAAATGGGGTTAATAATGTTGGTTCTACCTGTGCCATACAATTGTGGTGAGTATAACACAAGAGAATAAGTGTGAAAGTACTTTGAAAACTATAAAATACAGGCACAATATAAGTTGTATATGTAATAATTTTCTTTGTATGACTTGATTTTTTTTCCAGAAGCTATAAAAATAACACCTTGAAACACAGTTCAGTCTATGAAGCTCTGGTTCCCATCTTTTCTCCATGTTTGCTATTCATTTTGTCTACAGCGTGGATCCTCCAGTCACCTTCAGATATTTTAGAGATACATCCTAGAGTATTCTACTTTATGGTTGGAACAGCCTTTGCCAACAGCACAGTAAGATTATTTTCTTTAAAAAATTATAATGTATATCAGGAATATATGACAGAATTTGATAATTTACATAACCATATACAGTATTAGAATAAGCAGATTTTAAGTTAAAGATATTGGAATCCAAAATTTGAAAAAAAAAGAATAACCTCAAAGATAGAACATGCCGAAAATTATTTTATTTTTCCCTTTAAAACCAATAGGATTTAGAGACTGCAGGAGTATTTTGGAACCATGGCATACCTAAATTTTTGTTTTGGTTGCCTGCTAAAGAATTCATGGAATAATTTTTGCCTAGGGAGTAGGCCAGGTAAATATTCAGACCGTAAATATTATTAACAGTGTGGTTGAAATGGCTGCAGATCTAATGATTAGTTTAAGGAGCTTGAAAGGAGTTTTTGAGAGAGAGAAAACACATCACACACACACCTCTCATACACTTTTTTAATCAACTGATTTTTAAATTGACATGGAATTTAAAACTGGATAATAAATACGACATAGTTTTAAAAATCTTTCTGCTATGTGTAGCAAGAGAGCGGACAGGAAGGAGAGATCAGAGGCCGCTGAGGAAAGACCCTGATGGTCTTGATAGCCAGGAAGCCCGTCTCTAAGAGTTCCGGCCAGGTTCTTAATAAGTTTTCGTTTCATCATTTAGCCACTGAGCTCATGCTTCCATGTATAAAATGTAATCTATGAAAGAATAAAGCTCTAATTGAATTGAATAAGGTAAAGGGAGACAAAGAGGTTTTGAGGTGTTATTATGGTAATATGACTGAATTAGAGGTCGAATCTCATCTCCATGGAGAAATTTAGTTGTGTGGGAGGTTGTCTTGAAAAATTTTTTTCAAATATCAAATCTTAAAATTGGGAGCAATTTTTTTACTCAAACTGTTATTCATTGGAAGAATGCCTTCTATCGCATCCTTACTAAATTATCTTCCAGACTCTTCTGACACACACAGGGTCTGAGGGTCCATGGATTTGGAAGTGGGGGCAGAGGTCCAGTTGGCCCCTGAGCAGTTGAGACTACTGAATTTAATAATATAACGTAAATGTGTTGGCTCACAGACTTGAATGTTGGAGTGACAAGTTTTGGAAGTAGTTTGCTAATTAAATTTTTATTCTTTCTCTCTCTCTCTCTCTCTCTCTCTCTCTCTCTCTCTCTCTCTCTCTCTCTCTCTCTCTCTCTCTCTCTCTCTCTCTCTCTCTTTCCCACTAACTACAAGTGTCAGCTGATTGTTTGTCAAATGAGCAGTACCCGGTGTCCAACTTTGAATTGGTTGCTGGTTCCTCTCTTTTTGGTTGTCATGGTGGTAAACTTAGGAGTTGCCTCTTATACTGAGAGCATTCTTCTGTATACATTAACAGTTGTTTTCACTGTGGCCCACATCCATTATGGAGTACAAGTGGTGAGTAATCTTGAACAAAATTGATTCCATTTGGTTTGTATAAAGAGTGGAAAGAAGATGAGGAAAAATTTAAAAAGAAAGTTTGCTTATTATAGTAGCTAGAAGAATTTTGGTGTATTTTCTAAATTTTGGATAATATCCAGGTGTGTACTTTTAGATACTATTTCTCTAATGAATATGTTATAATAACTACAAGCAATTTAAAAGCTGGATAATTACTATAAGGAATTCTTGTTTTTAAGTGGATAGAAATGTAAACCATTTCCTTGGTGAATAGAATTGTAAACTCTTTTGTTATTTTAATTACATAGGACCAGATAATCCCATTTGTTGATTATTTATTTCTATGCGTGCTTTAGCTTTAGGGGCATTTTTGTTGCTTGTTAAGCTAATTTAGAAAGAAACTGAAATTGGTTTTGTAGCACTGCCTCCCTCCCTTCCCCTGCTTAATTCTTTAAGCAATGTGGTAAGGGGGGTAAGAATTTCAGACTGAAGGAACGCTTTTGCATTATTTGAGTTTTTACTTCATTTATGCTATTCTTGAGCTCTCACCAGGAGAAATAATAACTAAGAGGAACTATAGAAGAGAAAAGATGTAAGAAATATTTTGCAAACCTTAACATTCTCTTCTAAGAGACTAGTTTCAGGACAAATGAACTAAGATAGGTATGATAAAATGAAAATCAGAACCATGTAGTTTCTTCTTTATTACATTTGAACATTCTAATTATTTTACATATTTTAGCAGTCTCATAATTATAATTTTTAAATACTGTAGCATATTCCACCAGGGAGATGGCTTGATAAGAACCCAGTTTACTTAACCATGACCAGTTATTTTAATCATCTAGGTTGTTTCCAGATTTTCACTATTGTAAATAATGTTGGAGTGAACAATCTGGAATAATACATTTTTTTTCTTTTATTTGCTTTGTTTTCTGAGGATATAAATTCATAATTTCTGGTTATGTAGAAGGGTATTGACATTTTTATGTCTCTTGAAATACTTCTATTTGGTATGCTTGTTTTGAAAGGAACCCTGCTGTGAATCAGCTGCAGAAACGAAATATCTACTTATATATTGTCATTGTATTTTTAAAATGGGGCACCTGTCAAGCTTGATAACTTTATACTTTGTATTATTGCTAAACTTAAGCTATTTTCCCTTAGGGTTTCTCCCCAAAGTAATTTGTTGGAACAAAATAGATGAAATTATTAGGGAACAAATTACGATGAGCCTATGAATTATGATTGAATACAGTTGTTTTCATTTGTGCAAACTTAACAGTATATGCTTTATATCAACACTTGTAGGCCTTATCTAGATATTTCTTCAGGCATTTGCATGAAGTAGAACACAATTGCCAATGTCTTTCATAATTGTTTTAATTTATTATAACCCTTCAGAAGCATACCTTCAGAAAGTCATACATACACCAAACCAAAACACATTTTCTTTCTATTACCAAGGCTCTACATTTTCATTGTTAAAAATAAATACAAGCTAACTGAAAGAAAGTCCAGTTATTTGTCCAGAAATTTGTCTGTCTGTGACCTCTGTTATTCTACAACTTCTGACTAGAGGGTAAAACCTGCTAACCCACAAAACATTCACTGGAACTATTGAAATATCGATGATATGAATAAGAATAGAAATAAGAAGTATCAAACAAGTGGTATTTACCAACTGCCATGTAAACAAGCCCTTGCCTACCCATTAGAGATACCCTAACTAAAATGGCCTAAACCTCCGAAAATTTACAGAAAAATTCTGTTTCATCAGGGTTAGGAATGTTTACCTAGAAATGTTATAGAAAGTTGAATGTTGAGTCTAACTATATATGTAAATATTTGATCTACTGGATAGTCAAAGTCAACTAACCCTGTAATTCTTAGATTTGGACATGAATCTGTATAGTCAGGAGAGCTCTGGAAAAACTAGATCAATGGAGTTAGGCAGAGCCCAGTTTAAGTCCTAACTCTCGCAGCAGCAGAGTAGTTCTAGCACTCTGATGTAGCCATCTAGCCCCATAGCTATTCTAGCACAGATTAACCTCTTCATTATTTATGACTTTTGCTGTGTCAGTCAACTGTTGTCTCCAGAGGGAGACTTCTGTGTGCTTTTAAAAAATAATTAGGTATGTGTCTGTCACTGCCTCATGTTTTGGTTTTCTACAGGTAAAGCAACTGAGCAGCCATTTTCAGATTTACCCCTTCTCATTGAGGAAACCAAACTCAGATTGACTAGGAATAGAAGAAAAGAACATTGGCCTATAATCTACAGAAAGAAGCACTGTATATAAGATGCTTGTAAATATTTCATCCATCACCATTGAACTAAACTGATCTGCTTAACAGTCATGAGAACTCTGTGTGTGTGGTGCTTGTACCGGAGGAATGAGACATATGATCTGAATTTGTGGAATTTTGAACCTATTAACTCCCAGCTTATCTTTTTTTTTTTTTTTTTATAAAACCATGTGATATTTTGGTTAATCATAATGTGCATTAGATAAGCAAAATGTTCCTAGTAATTTTAGCTTCATAAGTCCATAATATTTTGGTTTATACATTCAGAAAGCCACAATTTGTTTTCATAGTTGGTACTTAGTAATAAGTCTTTAGTTGTGGAAGCTATCAGTAGCCCACACCTAATATAGGGAAAAGATGAGGGCACGTCACCTTCAGCAAGAGATGCCACGTGATGACAGAACAAAATACAGGTTTGCCAAATACTGTGTTCTCTTTCCCATGGAAACGCCTTTGTCCTCATGTGCTAAGAGAGCATATATATATATATATATATTTGGATTCTCTAGTGTTCTGGCTCTTTTTGTTATGGAACAGATCTTGGTAAACGGCTTAATACTCGTTTAAAGAAAAATACTCTATTGAGACTTAGTAGAGAATGGATTGTAATTGTGTCTCACCCATTGGCTTGGTGCATTATTTAAATGTGGCATTTCCCTGCCTCAGCCGCAAGGTGCTGAGATTTGGTGCCTGTGAACTATGATTAAATGAATACACATGACAGTGTCAGTCTTACGATAATTACTTGTGAGGAACATGGATAAACTTCCTTATAAGAGAAATTTACTTTAGAGTTCGGAATCTCATGAACCTCACTACAAAATTAGTTTTCTGATTCAATTTGTCCATTCTTTCCTCCTCCTCCTCTCTCCCTGTATCTCTTTTTGTGGTGGAGAGAGTGCTGTGTTATTTCATTCAGGATAAAGATGTAGAGAGAAATCCTCTCTTCCCCAATTTGCCCACCTCCCCTATTGAAGAAAATTTTTGATATATATGCCTTACTGAGTATGTACTCCCTTTAATATGACAGTAATTTTTGAGCTTTACTGACAAACAAAATCTCTTTGATTTTAATATGATTGTTATATAGATCACACCTTTTCATAAATGTCAATATTTTCTTCTGTTTCTTTTTTGACTTTGTCTCCATTTACTTTGGTGGTGGTGAAACTTGCATCCTGATTTTTTTAAAAATTTTCTACTGAATGAAGTTTGTGCTTGAATGAAGAGTGTATCTTAAACCCTGTTTTTTTTTTTGGATGGATCGCACTTGGATAAAATAGGCACTACTGCATTGACATATAATTACATTCATAACCATTATTTATGTATGAATGTAACCATCTTTAAATTTAATTATATTGTACTCCTTTGTTAAATTTGTCTGCTGCTTTGTAAAAATAACTATGTAATTGATATTTCAATTTTTAAATTTGTAAATTCTAATCATTGTCATCTAGGTTATTAGAAATGAGTCAGGGAGCTAACTGATGATTCTATACTCTTTTTAAAATGCAAAGGTCGAGCTATATTTGTTGACCTCTGAGACAAAAATGAACACTGAAAATAGATGAGAAATTGGTGCAGGAAAATATGGGTAGTGATTCCATGTTTGTTAATAAGTTGCCATCATTGGAGGTCAGAAAATGATGGCAACGAAAAACCAATTAAGTGAAGGTAATGCTATTTTTTGTATACCTTGTTCTGTGTCATCTGTAAAATCGAACTGGATAGCGTTAATTTGGGCTGGAACAAAGCTTCGTTTTAAGGTTTCTAAGCTAATCATTTTACTGTTTTGTTGACCCCGTACACACGAATGAGGCTTTCTTCACCTTATACAGGATAGTAAAAAAAAATACCTGTTATTTCTGGCATAGGGTCATGTCCTGTAGATTTGAGGCTATTTTACCTCAAAGTGTGTTTCTGCTCTTTCTTTTATATCAAGTTTATTTGAAAATTGTTTTGTGCCTATATTTTTATGACTTATTTTTCTGTGGTGGTAAAGAATTATGCCATGGTCAGTTTTATTGACATCGTTAGATGATGAGAGAAAGGTGCTGTCAACAAGGTTAAAGTGAACTGAATTTAAATGTTTCAGAATGCTGTGAACTTGTGCATCTTTAGTGTACTGCTGACTCTTTTTCTTGGTTTGGTCCACCATCTTGAAGTGTTTCTTGAAAGCCCCCATTTGGTATGTAGTGATAGGGCCCCTGAAGCAAGATTTAATTACAAATGGCGCTGTGCATTAATGTCATGCCAGTTATTATAACATTTCCAAAGTGTAAAAGATGTTTCAGGTTTATGCATGATATTTTGGGGTGAGTTCACACCCCAGCCTTTCTCCCAGCTTACACTGAGCTGCCTTTTGGGGAGCAGTGACATGGTTGGTCATCCATGCATGTTTTCTGTACATTTTCATTTCAGAATAGAGTGCCTTAGCCAGGCCAGAGGTTTGCTTTGTGTTTCTGCTGACCAAAGTTACCTAGACCTGTAAGAAGTTTTTCAGGTTATGGTATGAAAAATGTCCTTTCTTGCTTGTCAGAAAATAATTCCCCTTTATTTGAGCAGGGATGGCATAGAGTATGCTAATGCCACCTTTGGTGATCCTTTAATAACATTCCTGACCTTAGTGCAATGCACAGTTTAAAATTGTCACAATTTAAATCGTCATTCCTGCACTCATACGTAATAAACATAGTTTATGGGTTTTAGTCTTAAGGTAATAGGGCATTTTAATAAGATCATGGTTAAAATACTTCTAATTTTAAAAGAAAGTTAAATGCTAATTATGGTCTAGAATGTTACAGTATTACTACCAATATGTCATTTGTTTTAATATAGAGCTATTGGCAAGTGCATGTCTAGAGTTGTCCTGAATCTAAATAGATACGAAAAGAGTATTGATCATGACCTGGAGCCTGGGTGTTGGGGAATGTGCAAAGGAAAAAGCAGACATAATATTTACTTTAAGGGAAAGAAGGGATCTTCAATGCCTAATGCCCTTTGTGCCCAATGATCTCACTGTAATGAACAGTTTAAAATTGTCACAATTTAAATTGTCGTTCATCCACTAATTTCAAACTCAAGTGTGAATTTGAAAGTGTCCTAAGTGTTTAGTTTTCAAAGAATTAGTTTATTTTTTTAGACAGTCATAAAACATTTGGAATATACCTTGCTTTCCAAAGGAGACTTTGATTTTATAACCTATGGAGAATGAAAAGATAATCTGAAGGTGTTTGAATCACAGGCTACTTTCCCCCTTATATTTTAGCTGGAAGTCTATTTCTAGCTCTCGTTCTTCAGTCTTCATCTGGGTTTCCTGTTAACTAGCCACTGCCTAGGACAGAGATGTCTACTTACTGTGTTGCCCTTAGATCTTGCCACATTCAAATCTCCTTGATTGCCTTGGATGTCTTATCTAGTCAAGGACTGGGAACGTGCCAGAGGGAACAAAGTAAACTCGATGAGCTAGAATTTTGACTTTGAGTCCCCAAATAAGCCAAAAACAGATACAGAAATTTTGGGTCATGTTGATTCCTGCGTTCAGAGTGGCCTTTGTCTTGACTTCAGTTCTGGACTTATTCACTCTAGGAAATTTGTGAAGTCAAACTAGAATTTTCTTTGTCCTGTGAAGTGTCTTTGTAAGGCAGCATGCCCTTTCTTGAACACCCTGTGGGTGAGTAACCTTAAGTTAGCTGTCAATACTAGAACCTACCAGGAAGAATTTTAACTAATATGCTGCATTCAAAGCACTTTGACATGTACATTTAAAAGTGACAGTTTTAACAGTAAAATGGTGTTAAATTAATCACTGTGAAACTTGAAAGTGTGATGCTCTGTACATTTTAGGAAGCTTAAGTAAATTCTGATTTTCTTTATTAATTATGAAACCCATGTGATTTGTATGTTTTCCTTTTTCTTCTCTGACAGTGGTACAGATGACTGACAAATCAGCAGGCAGCTACTCTAGGGTATGTGGTAAATCATGGTTGTCTTAATTTTTCCAGAGAACATGGCAATATATTTACTTCTTCCTTGCACGGAGCTATGGCAGTTGGATTTATTGGTTAATCCATTTCCAGTGTTTCTACAATGCATAATAAATGTAACCTTACTTTTTAATCCGCATGCTAGTAATATGCATTGCTCTTTAGTAAACAAATATGCAAATGATAGTAATCTGGCTGATTTTTTTCTGTTGTCAATCAGGGGCCTGCTCTTTGTACAGACAGAGCTTAAATGAGCTAATATTTCGGGCAGCAAAAGCAGCCTTGCCATTTCTAGCCTTCTTGCAGATAGCCCGAGCAAGAGGGTCGTGTCGCATTCGGTCTGAAAGGCCAGCTTCCCAGAACTGGAAAGTAGCACGGGGACTGATTTTAGAATATTTTAACAAGGGCCTATCTCTTTAGGAAAGCCCATTTGGACGCAACAGAAGGAGTGTGTGGTCTTCCACAGACCACGTTGTCTTACCCTTCACAGAATCTTTCTGAGAGACAGGCTACCTCGGAGTGGTGCTGTTTTTAAAACTTGTGAATTAGATCGTGGCCCAGAGCACCTAGTGCTGCACCGAAGGTGGAGACAGGATCGAGGATGCAAGGAGTGGCTAAATGCCGCGCGCGCCTTTGGGCTCTTTGGTGAAGTCTTCATGGAGCAGTTTCTGTGAGCAACAATTAAAATTAGAATTGATTTTGGCCTTTAATTAGAACATACGTAATTCACCATGGATTCTAGATTCTGATATTCTTGACTAGCACTTTTACTATCTAAAAAGTAAGTTCTTGACCAGGAACATGTTTAGTGAGTACTCGATGTGACTAACCAGGTTATAGGACAGGCCTCTTAATTTTACAGGATCTCTGAATGCTGCATTATAAATCTGTTTGAATAACTAGTATCTTTGAGTTTAATATTACCACAATATTAACATTTTCCTAGGTTATTTCGTTTAGATGACCTGACGAGCAGCTTATTCAGGAGACAAAGACCCGGCTACATGTATTGATTTACTCATTCTGAAATGTGCCAAGAAGGCAGAATTTAGTATTAAATTCCAAATTTCATTTTTTTTTTTTAAGGAGCATTTCCCCTGGGTAAAGGAGAAGGCAATGGATAATTATCTAGTTGTAAACTCCGGGTTGCCACCCTCTCCCCTACCCCTCCCACCTAATATAATAGATTAAATTTGTAGCCAATTGTAGAAAAAGAATGGGATACTTTTCTGAATAAGACGTCATGCCCTGTACTTAAGAATAGGTGGCAGGAATCATGGCCCAGTCAATAGAGTTGTTTGTTTAGCTTGGCCCTGGGCTGTTTACTTTCTGTAGCATTCTGAAACAAAAGGGTGATTCCATCCCTGCTCAGGTACCCAGAAACAATACCACTTAAGCAACTGAAATATGTTTGCTGCAAGTAGACTATATTAGGGAAGGCGAAGAGGAGCACAAAACCTTACTTTCCCTTTCAAGTTGTTTAACTGAACATATTAGTAATTGGTCTGTCTAGCACTTGCTGTGCTCATAGTAAATAATGTAGCATTTATTTTATCTGGTTGTTTGGTGTGTGTATATACATATTTAATATGTACACATATATTCTCTGTGCATATATATGATATATTTGTATATACATGCAGTCTACTCTTGATTATCAGTGAAGTGGTAAGCCCTCACTTTACACTTTCTTCATGTTGACTTAATCTGCATGTAGCCCATAACTCTGTGAAGCCTCTTTCTCATCTGGAGCCACAATCTTTCTTTCCAATTTCCAGTTCATCTCAGCCCTCAAAGGCCCTTAAAATATGTCAGCTTTCTATTTCCTTTTCACCAGGGATCGTGTGAGCCACATACACCTCTTTTGAGAAAGATGGCTGCTTCCACTGGGGTTGAGGCTTCAGGGTCTGCATGATGATAGGACCCATTCCTGGCCAGAAGGCACCTCTGGGAGCACTTGTGCTCCTGGGCATGATGCTCTCGCAGCCAAGTGGGTGAGGCTTCACGACTTGCTTAAATTTCTTAGCTGGAATGCTTTGCAATCTTAGATGAGTCTTTGATGTACTAATACAGTCATGCATTTCACCATTACTGTTCCCCATCGCCAGCCCAGATAATCAAGACCGGACTGTTTTTTGCCACTGGATTCTGGAAGCCTTGCCTTTTCAACTGGATTTATGTTTATTTCTGCTGCTGTGAAACCCAAAAGTAATGCAGTAGGTTTTAATTTAAAATTGTTTAATTCTATTATTGATAAATATTTATTGTAATAAAAGTAAAGAGTAAATAATTTTTAAATCTTTTCAGTTGTTTTCAGATTGTTTTTTTTTTTTTTTTTTTCCCTCCCTTGGTAGGTGCAAAAGGGGAGGGAGCTGTGGGGAGAAAATTGATGTCCAGCCACTTGTCTCAAAGAATCATTGATTGTTTTAGAGCAGAAACATTACATGGATTTTTTGTTTGTTTTCTAAGAAAGATCAGCCCACTTTTTTCCTGGGTCTTCTATAATCTTGTGACTTGTTTCAGAAAGCAGAGTACTAGGCAGGCGGCAGTAACAACTATTCATAATGTGCTGTTCTTGACTGCCCTAGAACTATGTACTGGGTAATATATAATAATAGCTAGATCACACTGAAATGAGTTTGTAAGGTGGTGGTTTTGTACTCCAACATTTTCTCATAGAAAGTGTTAACATGTGGTGGTAATTTTTTAGGCTAATTTCACAAGAATCTAATAACTCACACCTAGTACTCCAGAACTATAGTATACAAACCGTAAGCTCTTATAAAAACTCTAATTTTCTAACATTGCTTTTGAGGAGAATGTTTTCTAGTTTTTACAACAGAGTTGATCTCAGTTCTGACAGTGGGTATTAAAAAAAATTGTAATGCTTTTGAAGGTGAGGGAAGAAACGTCCCATATTTTCACCCACACTAGCTGTCCAGCTGTGCGCTCTTAATCCCCTGCCCTCCCGACTTCTTGGTTGCCATAGCAAGTATCCCCTTCTTTCTATCTGCAAATCTCGAACGCCTGGCTAGCAAGTACCTGACACAGCAGGTGTGTACCAGGTAACTACACTTGGGTTTATCTAAAAAAAGACCCAATGCACCAAAGTGCCTTGCTCCTCTTCCTGCTCTCATCTTTTCCCCTCTGCTCACAAATTTCCTGAAAGAAAAGTTCATAACTGCTTCCATTTTATTTTTTGCTTTCATTCCGAAAGTTTCGAAAGACCTCCCAAACGGTTGATGCAATGACTGTTTCATACTCATGTTCAGTTTTGCAAGCTTTGATCCAGGGCAAGTTACTTATTTTTACTGTGCCTTAGTTTCCTCATCTGTAAAACGAGATTAGTAGTATTACAGCACTTACATGTTATGAATGCATGTAGAGTATTTAGCACACTGAGTGGTCCAAGGTAGGTGTTTGGTTTCTACTAATACCTAGTTCTCAATTTTTTATCCTTCAACTTTTCCCTAAGCTTTATGACTTACTCATGACTTCTCTTCCTCCTCCCTTCTCAGTTCTCTCCTTTGTACCTTTGTAGGCAGTGTACGAAGATGATGGTGAGGCAGTTCTAAAAACTAGAAACCAATAAAACGGTTCCCTTCTGACAGGCTACTCGTAAAATTCACACCATTGGGAGATAGGAATGATCTAAGAAATTATGTAAAAAGACTATGCTGAAGGTGGGTGGCCAGCCTGCAGCATAGCAAAGGAAGCCTGTATACCCAGAAGGTTTTGCCTTTTTTGTCACCCAAAACTTACCCAGGAATGGGGGTGCCATGCCCCAAAGACTCCATTTCATCTTTATGGCAAGTTATATCCATTGTGGGCCCCTGAGTTCATTATAGTCAATGGTACATCATCAAGGAACTTCCCAATTATAGTTTGGTTCCCTTTGTAGATCACCCACTAGGATATGCTGGTCACAAGTCATAAACACACACATGCCTGTATGTCAGTTGTAGTTTTTTGCTCAGTTGTTTTTTGCTCAAATTAGCATATTCTCTATATGTTTTTCTTTTGTGAGCCTGTTAGTGTAAATCAGTTCTCAAAAGTACGTCTGTTTTTGGAGTATTGGCTACAAGTTGAGGACCAGGCTCTGGAGGCTAGTGAATTATCAAGGTGGATATCACAACTCTCCCCTAAAAATCTCTGTGACAGCCCTTCTCTTGCCTGCTACAGTCTCTTCAGGATCTGTCACCACTTTAAAAAAAAAAATGAATAAATAAACTATTTTTACATTAAGTGATTTGTGTTTTTTAGTAAGTTTTTTTAAAGAATGAAAATCACCCATAGACTCAACCCCAGAGATATAAATTACTTTGTGTTCTTTTTTCATTTTTCTTGTGTACATACTACATATATTTTAAATAAACAGGGCTTATCCTCTACATATTGTACTGCATATTCCCTTCCTCTTCAATGTATCTTGGATGTCTTTCTACGTTAGATTCATTCTTAGTGGCTGCATTGTTTGTCATCTCGTGAATGCTTAATCTGTTCTCCCATTGATGGATTGTGGTACATATCCAGTTTTTTACTATAAAGAACTGCAGTGAGCATACAGATCCATCTGTGTACATCTTTCATTCGAAAAGTATTTGTTGAACAGTCATTACATATCAGGTATCGTGCTGGGTGCTATATGTACAGTGCTGAATAAAAATGACAATTTCAACCCAATGGAGCTATAGCCTAGACCCATTATCTCTCTAGGATAATTCTTTCAGGTAGAATTGCCTATTCAATGCATATACTTATTTCAACTATTAATAGATATTGGCAAACTGTCCTCCTAAATGTGCCTTTGCAACAGTGAATGAGTGTCTTTTTTCCCATACCTATGAAAATGGTTTATTACATATATAATTGAGGCTTTGACCACAAGGGAAACTTCTCAGCTGTTTAGAAGATGGCTGGAGGGAGTCAGGACAGGATGCTGTCTTGGGGGCTTTTATTGTGGTTAGGGGGTATGACTGGGATGAGGGTACCCAGTGCACACTGTTGGAACCTACTGCCAGTGCCAAAGGAGAGAGCACCTAGGCCTTTTTTTTTTTTTTTTTTTTTTTTTTAAATCAGCTGCCCAGATGTGGAACAGAGAAGAAAGGCATGAGCCTTAAAAGTTGTCAGCAGTCAAACAACAAAAAAGGGAGTTAGATTCCTTACCTGTCTGGTATCAAGGGACAGCTTTAGGGCCAAGAATCTTATTGATCACTCTCATGGGTTTCTATGGTAACTATCTCTTGTGTAACAGCTGATTCCCACTGACTTTCTCATGGCAGCCTACTCCCAGCTGTAGACATGTGCACACACACTTGTTTCTCTTCTTGCAGATGGTGGAAACATAAACCAGGACCTGGAAGAATTCATGGTCAGAGCATTACCTCTGATTCCGTGGCCTCGAGGGAAGTTTTAACACTTGTGGTTACAACTTAAGGGGAGAGAGATTTGGCAAAGGACCCTGAAACCCCAAAGCAAACACATTACTACCAACCCTTCCTCCCCTCCCCCCAGATATGGGACAAGGATGCAGGCAGCTGTTGGAACTCTTAGCTGCTCCAAGATTTTGGCACTCCTAAATCTACTGCTTACAGACTTGGAAAAAATTAAAACAAACAAAAACTCCATTTGCCTTTTGGGCAGATCTTATTCACAAAGGGCTTTTCTTTGGCCTCACAATTGCCTGTGAGTTGAATAGGCAGATAGTACCCTATAACAGTTGAGAAAATGGTCCTCAAATTGTTGTGACTTATCCAAGGTAGCACTGTAGGTCTAGGACTAGAACCTACATTTTCTCACTATTCCAGTGTCTTTTCCTGAGTTTTCCACAGGTCAGTGGCACAAGACCCTGTCAGATGTTATCCAGTTTGTTTTTTTTAAAGGATTTTAATTTTCAAGAATACTTTTTGTTGACAATGAGACAAAAACACCTGGAAAATAGCACGTTTTCAAGGCCCAGTGCTTCCTCGAGAGTTTAATCGTGCTTCTGTACCCTTAACTTTTACTCCTCTCCCCCTACTCGCCTCTGTACTATTCCCCTCTGCTCCTCCTCTCCTCGTTCTATAAGTATGTGGCTGCAGGTGGTGGTGATGGGATTGTCCTAGGTATCAGCCCTACTGAAAACGGCTACAGAAGACAACAATCTCTTGCTGGATGAAAATTTATTGATAGCACATGCTGGAGGCAACAGGGAGGGACCCCACGCACAAAAGAGGAGCTCAAAAATGAATAGATGATGAATATACTTAAGACTTTCCAAAGAGGCAATAGACATAGAGCGGACCCATTATTCTGTACCCTCCATGCCAAAAGAACAATGCCACACCCTTAGCACAGCGCTTGGCATAGAGATGCTCAATAATATTTGGTGAATATGATTTTGAGGAATATTCATGTGATGAATGATGAATTAATCATCAGTAAGCGATGGACATCTTGGTCCAGCTCTGGTCATCCAGTTTCCACTGGGCTTTTGTGGGGTCTCACCGCAGTACATCCAAACTGCAGCAGAGAGCAATAAAGCCCAAAGCTGGAATACCGCCTTCTGAATGTTGGTGGGCGGGGCCTGAAGAGCTGCGCGCGCAGTCACTCCAGCCGGGGTCAGGTGACTGTTTTTCCCTGGCAACGGCTTGTTGCCAGCAACCGGGCGGTGGTCTGGCGGTTGTCCCGGAGGAGCAGGCTGCGGGAGGCACCCGCCATGAATCCCCCCGGACCCTTGGGGGTCCTGGAGGAGAAAGAGGAGGAACACTTATCCACTGCGATTCTCGGGCCCTCGATATATTCTGATAACCCTCAGGAGCGGATCCAGGCCCGGCGTCTCCGCATCGCGGCGCGCCTGGAAGCCCGGAGGCGGTGAGCGGGGTCTCGGCAGGCCCGCCCTGGGGTTTTCCGAGGTGCCTGGACGCAGTGCAGGGCTGAGGGGGGAGGTTGCCCGCGGCTGAAGCCCCTGCGGCGAGGGGCCTCAGTGACCCAAATGTGAGCGGGGCTCATTTCTTGATGAGCTAGAAAACCTTTCTTCTAGAAGTTTCAAACAAAATATGGGATAAACACTCAACACACTAGTAAAGCCAAAGACAAAGAATAATCCTTTCAGCACTTTGTTGAGCCCGGTGCGCCAGGCACTGTGGGCAATACCCTGATATGCAGGCGATAAATGACCTGTCCTCAAATCTGTCTCTGCTTGCTAGACTGCCTTCTGTCCACAAGTATTTATCTGGTGGACCTCAGCTATCACATCTGCTCGTCTCAGTGGCTTATCTGGTTGTGTCACACAAACCCTCATTCCTAAAGAGCCTGAGGCTGATAAACTTTATTCATCTCAGACCAGGGTTGTTGGCACCTATCCATTCAGAGACACGGTGGACTGTCATAAGGGGTACCTAGAGCCACCTGTGTGATCCTCTGAATTCCTCACTGTGTAAGCGCGCTTATACTTACCCTACTGGTCAGAGTCAGCTGCACTTCCAAGACAATGGCTTCTCTTTTTGTCCGCAGGCCATTGGACACAAAGGGCCCAAAGTGGTGTGGTCCTGTTCCATCAAAACGTTACTTATGGATACTAAAATGTGAATTTCATATAATGTTTATGTGTCATAAAATATTCTATGTATTTTGATTCCTGCCACCCCAATTAATAAAATTCATTTTTTAGAGCAATTTTAGGTTTACAGCAAAATCGAGCGGAAAGGATGGAGCGTTCCCATACACCTCCTGTCCCCACACATGCATAACCTCCCACACTGTCAACATCCCCACCAGAGTGGTTCGTTTGTTACAGTCGATGAATCTCATTGACACATCGGAGTCACTCAAAGTCCATAATTCGAACTTTGCTTCACTTTCGGCGTTTTATGGATTTCGACAATTATATAATAACATACGTCTACCATTATGTTATTGTACAGAATGGTTTCACTGCCCTAAAATCCTGTGTACTCTGCTTATTCATTCTGATCTTTTTTTTTTTTTTTAAAACATTTAAAAATGTAAAAATGATTATTTGCTTGTTAGCCATACAAAAACAGGTGGGTCAGATTTGTTCCACAGGCCATAGTTTGCTAACCCCGATGTGATGGGTGGATATGGTGTTCTGTGGGATATCCAGATAGTCCTGATCTATTTGGGCTATATTTTGACAAAGATCAGGAGAATTAACATGGCCCTATAAGTATGAGTATGTATTATCATCAACCTTTTAAATCTTTTCTAGTCTGATAGAAGAGTAATGACACCTCACAGGGTTTTCAATTTTATTTCTCTGGCTGTAGGTGAATCTAGAATGTCTATTTGCCATTTTTTATTTCTTCTGTAAATTGCCTATGTACATTCTTTGCCAGTTTTTATATTTGATATTTTGTCTTTTTTTTTTTTGTATTAATTTGAAGGAGTCCTTTCTATTATATAGAGAGCAGTTTTGTCAAATATCTTTTACCAGTTTATCCCTTGACTTTTTAGGATAAAATTTTAAAATCTTTTAATCTTTTTTTTCCTAATTTTGGTCTTATTCTAAGATGGGCTCTCTCCTGTATTTGTTTCTAGTGTTCTTTGATTGTATTTTTTTAATCCTTAAATTTTAACCATATGGAATGAATTTTTGTATATGGTGCAAAGTACTATGAAATCTTAAATATAGATTTTGAGTACTAGAAATAACATTAGTTTCTCTACTCTTTTCCATCACAGGGAAGAGCTTGGAGAATATTTAGATGGAAAGAAAGAGAGTGAGGAAGATCAAAGCAAGAGCTATAAACAGAAAGAAGAAAGCAGACTGGTATGAACTAGGTAGCAAATGGGTCCTATCAGTCCTGTGAGACTAGAGAGCTGGGTGTGATGTCGTGGTTTTTGTATTTAAATTAGAAAAAAAAACTCAGTAGAGATGAAATCTTAATAGAGATTCTATATCTTGTCTCTAGACAGAACCAAATTTGAATCTTCCCCATTTGGGAAACTCTCTAAGAGTAAACTTTCATATGATCATTTCTTATATTGATGCTGTCTCTTCTTTGCTCATACACTTAATGCTATTTACTATTCATGGGATAAAGACCAAATGATTTAGCCTGACATCCAAGGCCTTTTGCAGTCTGTTCCCATCTTAACTCTCCAATCTTGTCTCCCGTTGTTACCTAATTCGGGACTTCCACTTTGGCTAGGCTGATCCACTTGCTCACCTCCAGTGGGGCTTGGTTCTTCCTGCCCTGTGCCTTCGACTATCTGGAATGCCAAGTTTCTCCACTCTGCTCTTCCTCCCTCCTCTTCTCTCCTTTTTCTTTTCTGCTGTCATGGGGTTACCATCCCATACTCTTAAGACCATCTAAGTCCCAACTCCTCCATGTGTCCCTCCACAACCCAGGCTGAACTCCTTTAAGTCACACATTGGCCACTTCTTGTCTGTAAAATTCATTTCATTTTGGATAGATTTCTGCCTTGTATCACTTTTCAAGTGTGTGTGCATGCAATGTCCCCAATGAAATTGTAAGCTCTGAGAGTGAGAACTTCTTTGTGTGTGTGTGGAGTAGCCCATAGCTTGTACTCAATAAACACTGAAAAGAAAATTGATTGCTCTCCCATGGCAATGACAGGGCTCCTTGAATATTTAATAAAGGACTTGGAACAAAAGGTGCTGGAGGGATTAAAAACACCAGTTCAAAACAGCAAGCCAGACCAGGCAAAGTGCCGCATTTAATTAACTGTTAAATGAATTGCATAGACAGTTGATATAATAGGACTTGAGATATGGAAAATTGCTTCCTAAGCTATTCTGGTCAGGGGAGGTTATATGGAGAAAGTAGGATTTTAGCTGGGTCTTAGAAAAATAGGTGGGATTTATAAAAGTGGAGTGGAGAGAGGTCATTTCTAGCAGAAATCAAAGTATACTTACTGGGAGAAAAAGTATTCAAGCTACTGCAATATTATTCTAGGGCATAGAGATATATAGAGATAGTTGAATAACCTACACTATACTGTGTCAAGGATATTTTGCTATAGCAGAAAGAATATTGAGCTGCCATGAGTTCTCGGTCCAGATATGTTACTTATTGTGAAGTACACGAGTCATGTCATCTCTTTGTACTTAGATTTCTTCATCTAAAGGGTAAGTGATCTATGAACATTTCTCTGTAGGTTAAAAATGATATTATATGTAATCTTGAAAATACTGTTATAGTTTATATTGATATAATCTTGAAAATACAGATATACATTCATCCTGAGCGCTCTTTAAAACCAAAAGAATATATTGTTTTCATTAGCTTTCCAAGATTCCTTTCACCCAGGCCTTAAGTCATTCAATACATTGGTGTCAAGGAGAAATGTATACAAAAAAATGCTATTTTCCTCAATGATAAGGCATTAATAACCAGTTATGCCCTAAGACCTGGGCAGAAGGGACTCCTGCCCTTGGCCCTACACCTTATCAATCATTTTTAAAGGTAATTCTTTTTTGTTTCCTGTTTAATCTTCATCTACTCCAATTTAAGAAGACATTCTATTTTCTTCTACTAGAAGAATAAAACTGTTCTACTGTTTACATTTTGGTCTATACTCTATCTGGAATTGTTTTACTGCTTATATTTTGGTCCATAATCTATCTGGAATTGATTTTTGTGTGTGGTATATAAAGCTAGGGTGCCAGGTTTTTAAAAATCCATATGGGTTTTTAATTGACCCAGCACCATTTATTGGAAAGATCATCCTTTCTCCAAAGCATTGCAGTGCACCTTTGTTGTGAATCAGGTAATCCCATATGTGTGTTTGTTTCTAAATTCTCTATTCCCTTCCATTGGTCTATTTGTCTTTATGCCAATTCCACACCATTTTAATTACCGGAGCTTTATTACAGGTCTTGATATCTGATAGGATAAGTCCTCCAACTTTGTTTTCCTTCAAGATTTTCTTGGCTATTCTTGACCCTTGGCATTTTCATATAAATTTTAAAATTGGTTTGTCAGTTTCCACCAAAAAACCTGAGATTTTAATCAAGATTAGGTTGAATCTATAGATCAATTTGGGAAAGAACTAATATCTTACCAATATGGAGATTTACAACCCATGAGTTTAAAATATCCCTCCATTTATTTAGGTATTTAATTTTGCTCAGCAGCGTTTTATACTTTTTATTGAGGTTCTAATTGTCCATTGTTGATATATAAAAGGGCAATTATTTTCACATATTGACCTGATACCAACAACCTTGTCAAATCCACTTTTTAATTCTAATGGTTTACCTGTAGATTCTTTTTCTAAAACAACAACAACAACAACAACAACAACAACAACAACAACAACAACAAAATCATATCATCTGGAAATGACAGCTTTATCTCTTTCTGTTCAATATTTATATTTTTTTATTTCTTTTTCTTGCCTTCCCCAGATAGGCCCTCCAGCCCATTAAATAGAAGTGGTGATGCTGAGGGTCCTGTGTTTCGCTCTGGCGTTCTCCTAGATGCACCCCCTCAGGTGGACTGGCCTTAAGTTCACTCAGAGCCCAAGTTTCCCTTTAGATCACTCTGTGTATGTATCACGGAACCCCCGATTCCCTGCCCAGAAGGTTCTGAGCATACTTTCAAGGCCTGCGTGGGCCTCCTCCTAGGGTCTTGTCCTGCTCAGGGCAGATGAGGCCACTGTTGTGCAACCACAGGCCTGATGGATGGCAAGAGGTGTAGATGGAGGTTGGGCATGCAGTCTGGGAAATCCATATACCAGCATGCGAAACCCTTCATGTTGTAGGACAGAGGCGGGGGTGGGAATAGGGTAGGTTGTGGGCTGGAGGCCAGAGACTGGTTCTCCCTTAGCCACCAAGTTCAGAGTGGAACTCTGAGATATAGTCTGAATTCAAACTAGGACTTTTAAATTGTTATGGAGGCGTTAGAGTAGGAGGACAGAACATATTTTATTCAACAGTTTATAATACTGAATTACAATTTTTAAATATTTAGGTATATGGTATGTGGCTCTCCATTTAAACTCTTTCCGTGGGTTTTAAAAATGTTAGGTATGTGTTGGTTGGTTTGATGGTGATCGTAACATTTTTAGTTTTACTTTGAGTCTTAAATACTTGATTCAAGTATTTTTGATGTTTGCATTGTTTGAGTAAAAAATAGAAAATTCTTCAAAATTACAAGAAAGCCATTACTTCCTTATGCATGTTAAACCATTTGGCACAAGTGCTAAAACTGCAAGCATTTAAAAAAAGTCTGCAGCACCCAAGACATTTAGGTTTAGAATCTATTTTGTATTCATTAAAACTGCATTTCAAAATTTCCATAGAGTGGTATGATAAAATAGAGTCACTGATCATTTCAATGACTCCTTGGATAGAGATGTTTATAGATTCTTAGTTCAGAAATGATTTTAGAGTTGGAGAATTTAAAGTTCCAAAATTGACTTGGAAATTATGACATTACCAAAAGGCAAGGAGTGAAGATACGGGGTGTGGAATTTACAAAGAGGGATTGGAAGTGGGGTACCAATAGCAAAATAGCAAAATTCCTACATCCAGTAAGGGAAAGGGAAGTACAGTCAGCAATAGTTGCCTCCTGTATTTGAATCTCTGTAACAAAGGATCCTACATGACATTACCTTAAATAAAGTAGAAGCTTATTCTTCCTCACTTAGTTCAGAGTGTTATTAGTTCAGGGCTGCTATGGGGGCTTCTCGATGTCAGGCCGTTGTTTCCTTCTGTCCTTCCTTAGGTTGCCTTTATCTGCTCAACACATTGTACTTTAGCACCACATTTCAGCCTGGGAGAAGGGAGAAATAGAGGCAGCAGAGGGTACACACTTTCCCTTCAAGGCACAGTTCAGAAGTAGCACATATCAATTCTGCTCACGTGCTATTGATCAGGCCATATTCTAGTTGCAAGGGAGTTTGGAAAATGTATCTATTTGGAGAGATCAAATGCCCAGCTAAAATTTGGGTGTTCTATTATTATAAGAAGAGGGGGAGATGGACATGGGAGAATAACTGTTATTGACTGCCTCACCTCCCCAGCTGGAAGTCTTAGCAAGGATGCTGGCAGTATCAGTCACTTCGAGGTCTACTGGGCAAAACAGATGTGCCTAGAGTACATGCCAGCATACTGGCTGGCTGATCCCTACTCTGACAATAAACTGAAGTATGTCCAGAATTTCAGAGTGCTGTTCAATTGTAAGCGATAACATCATCGTATCACAAATGCCATGATGGAAATGGGCTGCTAAATAGATGCCACTCTTAAAAGACTCAAGGTAGCTTTCGATGCCTATATTTGGCTGTACAGAAGAGCTACCAACAGATGTGCAGAGTGTTTCTAACTTTATAAATTCTTTATAAAGTTATAAATTTATATATTTTTGTAACCAATTGTATATATTTTTATCAATGCATAAATTCTTTATAAAGCGTTCTAACTTTGTAAATTCTTACTTCGTTTTCAGAAATTGGCTAAACTTCTGCTCTGTGGCACTGAGTTGGTGACAAATATCCAGGTAGCTACAGATATCAGAGAGATCCACAGGAGAGTCGAAGAGGAGGAGGTAAAGCGTCAGAGGTGAGTCGGCCCTTGCCCTGAAGCCTGGGGGATGTGCAGGTGTCTCCTCTTTGGATCCCTAAGTTCTCCCCAATCATTGGAAAGTGGCTTTGTCAAACTTAGTCTAGTAGAATCCTCCTCTTGCCCCTTTTGAATCCTCCCTCCATCCTCTTCCCTCCCCTCCCTCCTGGCTTTCCTGCCTTCTTCCTCCTTTCTGCAAGTATTGCATTCCTGACATGTGCCAAGCTGTGTGGATACAAAAAGAAGTGAACTTGGTCTCTGGTCTTGGTGTTCACAGTCTAGTCGAGATAGACATGATTTGTGTTAAAATGATTTGTGTTAAAATGAAGGTATGTGTAAGGAGTTAGGGAGTTAGGAGTCCTGTAATTCTCTCTGGAGAGATTAGAGGAAACTCCAAGGAAAGTGACATTTAAGTTGGGCTGTAAAGGATGAATAGGAATTTGAAGAGTTGAGGCATGGGCATTTTAGGCAGAGGGAACAACTTGTACAGAGGCATAGATCACATGATTTGCTTGGGAATGGCATGATAGTGAAGGTTGTATAGACAGGGAGGTAGAGGATGAAAAGAGATGTAGCTAAGGTAGATTGGTCTGTCCTGGTTTTAAAAGAATGAGAATGATCAGACCGAAAACACTTTAGTGTTACGTACAATGTAGCAGGTATTAAAGAATAATAGAGGCTCTGTGCTTGAAGTATAGAGGGTCAGAGGGTCACAGGAACCCACAATAGGATGTCAGCCCCAGTCCTTAGCAGGAAGGCTGTCATGTTCACCCATATTCCCAGGTTTCAGGGTGCCCAACAATATATATTACAGTTCGATTAGAAGAGCAACTCACTTCATTTTAGCTCATCTCAGCATATACATACACACTATGATTTTAACAGCAATATTTTCAGTTGTTCAGCATAAGTAGTTCTCCTATTGGCAACTTTACCACCTTTACCAGCATATAATTGGTGACTTTATTCTTGAAAGTTCCCTGTGACTATCACAGGCTGTAGTAAACTGAATTGGCTGATCCCCAGCAGGGTCAACTTATGAAAGGCCGTAAGTGTTATACCAAGGAGTTAGACTTCATCCTATAGCTACTGGGGAAAAATTGAAGGACTTAAGTGGCAGAGTGACAAGATAAATGTGGGTTTTAGGAAGATGACATGATGGCTGTTTTTTATTTATTGAAGAAAAAAAAGTCAACTGAATTATAATATTGTACTATGTGTCCTACCTTGGAAGGGGAGAAGGAGAGAAGGGATTGCAAGATGATTAAGTTGTCATTCCTTTCCTTAAGGAAGTTGCATTCTTGTTTGGAGATAATCTCTTAGAAGTAGGTACAGTTGTTTGGAGTAGGGGCAGAGTCCCTGGCATCCACCCCAGCCCCTGTGCTCAGAAACAGCCTCACGTCTCAGCCCCAGGGCCTGCCTTCAATGCAGGCCCATCCTCAGTATACTTCATCACACAGTTTCTTTGGGCTTTTTGGAAAGACCATCCCTATTTTCCATTGCTTATGGTGGCATTTCCCTGATCATACATTCCACTGGTCATTTATGGATAACTTGGGAGAGGAATGGCCAGACCCTTAGGTCATGTTAATAATGACAATTAATCATATGAGTGCCATTTTTAAGTGACTACCGTGCTGAGCATCATCTTATTTAGTTCTGATGAGAGCCATATGAAGGCGTTTACTTTCATCTTCTCCATTCTCCGGATGAGAAAAATGGGACTTGCCAAAGTTAAGTAACTCGTCTAAAGTTGAGAGTCGGTTAGCAAAGTCAGGACTCAAACACAGCCTATGTGACTCCAGTGACCAAGTGTTTAACTACTGTGTGTCACCATCCTACTCAGGAGTAAGTGACAAATTGACGCTTGATCCATGTGTGTGTGTGTGTGTATGTATGTGCGTATGTATCTGTAGCTGTTACTGTTGATCCGTTTTTGTTAGGTGTTACTTTGTTTATTTGGTCTCAGTTACTTACAGTCAACCATTAAACTAAAAGAAGGTTTCTCAGAGCCTGGTTTGGTTTACCTGGAGTGGGGCATCTGGAGGCAGCACTTGGTACCTGGACCCTATTTTATGGACTCTGGGGGACACGCCTGCTCTGTTGGAAGGCAGCATCAGAGCTTGGCTGGCGTGGCTGGCGTGTTTGTATTTGCAGGCTTGAAAAGCTGGAGAATGAAGTCAAGACCAGCCAGGACAAGTTTGATGAAATCACCGCCAAGTGGGAGGAGGGCAAACAGAAGAGAATCCCTCAGGAACTGTGGGAAATGCTCAACAACCAGCAGGTGCACTGTGCCGGGCTAATAGAAGATAAGAACAAGCTTATCAACGAGTTGCAGCAGGCAAGGGGTTTGGTTTACTCAACCGCAGCTGTGTGGGATCTGGCTGTGGGCGTCAATTGGGTGATAGTTTTGCTTTTCTTGAGTGGAAGAAAGTGGAGGCCTTACTTCATTACTCAGTATTGCACAGCCCAGGCAATCAACTTTTAACCAGAAGAAAAGCTTTGTGTAGTAATTTTAGAATGACTGGCTTCCTAATAGAAAGATGTACTTTCATAGCAAATGCTGTTTCAGATTTTATATGTTAAGAAAGGGAACTTAGTCTGCAGTGTTGGAACCTGGACATTAATTGCTCAGTTGGCACACCCTGGGCTTTCTGGAGGCTTTGCAGGGAGTTTTGCGGGAAGGAGGACTTGAGGGTTTGACCCTGTGCTGCTCCTTCAGAGCTTTGCAGAGCTGAGCCTGCTCCGCGACGCCAGCCCACACTTTCTCCTGGCCCTTCCCACTCTCTTCTGAAGCCATTGTCTCCTGTACAGCCGTAATCCTTGGTGACCGCAGGTGCTGATGAGAACGGTTCAGGTGGGGTGCACGGGGCACCTCTTGCTTCTGTCTCAGTTTGTGACCAACCTTTGACATGCTTTTTTCTAGGAGTTAAAAACAAAGGATGACCAATATGTGAAGGATTTGAAGAAGCAGTCAGATGACATCTGCCTGCTCCTGGAGAGGATGGAAGAACAAGTGAAGAACGTAATGAAAAACTTCCGTCAGGAGCTGCAGCACATCGAGGTGACGGGGTGTGGAAGACCTGCTTTCCACCCTGGGAGACCCCCGCTAGGAGAGCTGGGTCTATCCTCGCCATCTAAGGAGGGTCCCAGATGTCTTGGTCCTCTGTCTCTGCTCTGGGGTTTCATTAATTTATTTACTCATTCAACGGATATTCATCAAGTGTCTGCTATATGCCAGGCACTGCACCGGGGGCTGGGGATACAACCATGAATAAAACAAAGTCTCAATGAAGCTTGTATTCTAGTAGGAGACAGCTAGACAATAAACAGATAAGTTACTAAATATATAATTTGACAGGTGGTGATAAGTGCTTTGCAAGAAAATAAAACTGGATAAATGTAAGAGGAAAAAAGGAGGGAGATTAGTGCCCCCTACTCATCATTTATCTCATTTATTTATGGCAGTCAGGGATGAGAGGATGGGAAAGGGGCGTGGCAAATAGAATCCAGGAATCAGTATTTTGAATTTGAATAAAATGTTAAGAATTGAGATTGAAACATCGATCTTTTCAAAATGGAAGAGAGCCAAGAGAGTAGGAGACCTCTCTCTTTGGATTGTTATAAACTCATTTCTGCATCCCAGGCCTACCCCTCGTGAGCTCCAGGCTGCTTTGGCTTCATGGGAACCCCAGCCACAGCAATGCACCAGCTGTGGTCACGGCTGAATTATATATGCCAAGGTTTGTCCCATGACTGCCAACAAGGGCACTGGCCTTCCTGCAGCTCCCTGCCTCGGATATTGACTAAGCCACAGGACGGTTGGCATGTTTTCTTTCTAAACTTGCGTGAAGTATACAGACTTCATATCACTGATTTCCCTGCAAACTCCTTACTTAGCCTTTTGTTTGCATATAAATTGGCAAGTCTTCATTTGGACTTGACCTCGTGTGGTTGGTGACATGGCACTTCTTGCACTGTTAGCTAGGAGTGCTTTGATACAATGGGACCTGCCTCATCAGAACTGACACAAGCGCCCTTTTCCTTCTTGGTCTTAGAAAGCTTTTGAGTTGGAGCGGCAGGAGCTCCTGACCAGTAATAAGAAGAAATGGGAGCGGGCGCTGCAGGCCCACAATGCCAAAGAGGTAGGGGTTGGGGTGGGGGCGCATGTCAGTGGGGGTCGGGGGGGGGCGTGGGGTGATTGTTCCTGTGACTGAATGCGCCGGCCTCTTTGTATCTTGTGGAGGATTGTGTGGCAGACGCTTGTGGCAGACTGCACTTCCTGGTTTATCAGCGTGGCCTTGCCGATGGCAGTTGTCTGGTGGTGGCGAGTGCCATCTCTGCAGCTTGCTGTGGTGTCCAAGGTCCTGTCATTTCTCCTTTGTTTCCTGGGCATCTCCCCCAGCCATGAATATTTGTGGCCCAAGAAGATACTTTAAGACAAATTTGAGAAACATAAAGAACAAAGAAATAACTTGACCAAGATTCAATGGTTTTTTGTTTTTGTTTTCGTTTTTTTAGAAATACAAACATCTGATTGCTAGGTCTGTACTTAATTTCTTTCTTTAAAATTTCTTTTTGAATTACCGTTGACATAATATTTTCATATTTTCATACATTGACATATAATAGTTTCAGGTATACAACATAGCAATTAGACATTTATATACTTTACAAAGTGATCACCTGACACCATGCATAGTTATTACAATATTATTTACTATATTCCCTATGTTATACTTTATATTCTCGTGTGCTTAATTCCTGAATGGGGCATTTCTCTCAGAGTTTCTGAAGTAGGACCCCATTAAGCAATATAAAGCCTTGGGGCATAGGGGCTTCTGAGGGCTGACAGACTCTTTCCAGGGTCACCACACTTTTAGACCCCCACTGTGTCACTCTTGTCAGGTCACCTGAGGGACCGGGTCGGGGCAGCGATGGGGCCTGACTTTCTTCCTTGCCTTCAGCTGGAGTATCTTATGAACCGCATCAAGAAGGTAGAGGACTATGAGAAGCAGCTAAACAAGCAGAGAGTATGGGATTTCGAAGAGTACAACTTGATCAAGATCAAGCTGGAGCAGGATGTGCAGGTGCGACTCTGTTCCTCAGCCGGAGTGTCTGGGTGGCCGAGCAGACGGGGGGCACCTGCGTGTGTTTCATCCTCAGCGTCTACCAATAATATCTTAGCGTTGGTCCATTTAACAAATATTTATTAATGATCTGCTTTCTTTTTAATGATCATGTCTGAAGGAGCTCGGGTGTGAGATACATGCAGAGGAATGCTTTCTTTAAAAAACCGTGGAGGACTGGCAAGATGCCGAAAGGGGTCAGGAAACCATGACATGTGAGGAATTGTCCAGAGAATGGGGCATTTTAGCTGAGCACAGGGAAAATGTCCCTGGGGCAAGCTAGCTGGATCAGAGGACCAGAACTAGGACAGCCACCATCTAATGAGTGTCTGCCATATTCCAGGCACTTAACGCACTGTATTTCTAATCCTCCCACTAATGAAAGGGAGAAATCACTTATAGCATTTTATATGCCAGCAAACTGAGGCTCAGTTTACTACTTATCTAGTAAATGGCAAACCTTGGGTTCAAACCTAGTTCTTTCTGGTTCTATAGCCTGTTATCTTTCCAGTTATTCCAGAGAGCCCCCGACCGATGATTGGATATTGCTGTAGGGCAGATTCTGACTCACCATTAGAAAGAAACTTCTAATAGTTAGAACTATCCAATATAGAAACGGGTCATCTCTCAAAACAGAGACCTTTATCTTATAAAGTATTCAAAGGCTGAATGACTGTCCCCCTCTGGTGCTGAAGGATTCCTGCAGTGGGAAGGAGAAATCCTAAAGTTACTGGTTCCTAAAGTTTTTTTCCAAGTCTAGGATTCTGGGTTTCAACATTAGTTAAAAAAAAAAAAGAAAAAAAGAAAAAAAAAGCATCTGATTACATTTAGATGTAATATAATTACATCTTAATATTTAAGCCTGGTCTATCCCTTTCAGTTTCTATTTAGTAAAGCAAGCCTCCGGTAGAATTTCAGTTCTTACTCCTCTTGTAGGCTTATATAACAGGTGAAATTTAAAAACCCATTAAACTACAATTTTTACCAGTCTTGAGAATTTTCCTCGGCCTTTCTCATATTAATGTCATGGAAATGAGAGTTACTGACAAAGAACAGTAGAGTCTCTAATAGAGCAGAACTACTTATGTGGGCCGCATACATTACACTTTTAATGAAAATGGCTATTGTTAAGCTTTCCGAAGTTATCTTGGTTCTGTGCTAATTTATGTGACAAAACTACACACTGTTGGCCTCAAACAGTGAAATAATGAAACTTCATGTTCCTTTTTTTTTTTTTTGCTTTTTTGTTTTGTTTTGTTTTCTTTTGTGATAAGAGCACTTAACCTAAGATCTATTCTCTGAGCCAAAGTTTAAGCATGTAATGCGACATTGCTGATCACAGGCCCTCCGTTGTACAGCACATCTCCGGACTTATTCATCTGACATATCGGAAACTTTGTGCCCTTTGACCAACACCTCCCATTTCTCCCACCCCCGGCCCCTGGCAGCCCCAATAGCACATTCTACTCTCTGTTTTTATGAGTTTGACTATTTTAGATCCCACATAAAAGTGTAATCATGCAGATCTTTCTGTGTCTAGCTTATTTCACTTAGCATAATATCCTCTAGGTCCATCCACGCTGTTGCAAGTGACAGAATTTCCTTCTTATTTTTTAAGGCTGAATAATATTCCATTGTATGTATATCCCACATTTTCTTTATTCATTAGTTCATGGCTGAACATTTAGGTTGTTTTTAAGTTTTGGCTGTTGTGACTCATGCTGCAGCAAACATGGGGGCGCAGATATCCCTTCCAGATCTGGATTTCAATTCCTTTGGATGTGTCCCCAGAATTGGGGCTACAGGATCAAATGGTAATTCTATTTTTAGTTTTTTTTGAAGAACTGCCGTATTGTTTCCATAGTGGCTGCACCAAGTTCACATTCTCACCAACGGCGCACATGGGCCCCCTTTCCTCCATGTCTTCCCCAGCACTTGCTACCTCTTGTCTTTTTGATGGTAACCATCCTAACAGGTGTGAGGTGATATCTCACTGTGGTTTTGATTTGCATTTCCCTGATGATAACTGATACTGAGCACCTTTTCACATACCTGTTGGCCATCTGTATGTCTTGAGAAATGTCTATTCAGGTCCTTTGCCCATTTCCTAATCGGGTGATTTATTTTTTTGCTATTGAGTTGTAGGAGTGGACCCTATGTTCTTAATCCAATCTTCAAATGTTTGAACAAGGCCAAAAAATTCTGGGACATGGGGAGATTATGAGGGGTTGGAGGAGGAGGTAAGACTAAGGAGGTGAGGGACAAAGGGGCAGGCAGAGAGACTGACTGGGAGACCTGGTTCTCTTGGCTCCTCCATCCGGATGGGCTGATAGTGGAGTGTGGGTATTTGGGAGGCAGGTGGGGGAGACATTCAGAATGGGAAAGTGTGTGCAGTTTCTCTGCATAACAGTTCTTTTCTGTGTTAGAATGGAAACCGAGAGTGCGCTGACATCACATTAAACCCTTTAACTGGGAAAAGATAACCAAAGCAGGGGTTACCCATATTGCAATAAGTGCACCATTTTAGTAGGTTGAACTTTAACATAGTGCCTCTTAGCTGTGCTTACACTGGGCGTTAGAGCCAAGTAGCACCTGTTTTTGTCAGGAAGATACGGCATGTAGCTCAACATCAATTTTACTTTTCCTAACCAATTCATAGTGCTGTATCAGTTCTGAAATATGGAACTAGAATGTTCGTAAATCTTGAAAATAGAAAAGATTCAAAATACATAGGTTTAGTTTGATGGGTAAAGTAGAAGAAGTGAAAAAAAGAACGTGTACTTTCTAATTGCTTACTGACAGCAAGGCCACATGATTAGTGAGCAAAGAGAAGCCTAAGAACTTTATGCACTCAGAGGGATTATACCACCTCTGCGCCCCGCCCCCCCAAATAAAACTGTTAGAAAAACTTAGTTCTTGACGCAGGAAGTAAAGGGTTTTTTTTGGTTTTTTTTTTTGTTGTTTGGTTTTTTTTTTGTTTGTTTTTAAGGCCTTATGTGCTCATTTAAAATTGTAAATGGGAATATGGTTCCATAGTGTAGCAGTTAGTACGTCTGCTTTACCCGCAGAAGGTCCTGGGTTCACTCCCCAGTGGAACGATGGTCTGTGGTTTATGGCCACACCACCCTGAACAAGCCCGATGTCTGATCTTAGAAGCTAAGTAGGGTCAGGCCTGGTTAGTACTTGGACGGGAGACCACTTAGCAAGACCAGGTACTGTAGGCATAAAAAATAAAAAAATTGTAAAAAGGTTTAGTTTAACTTTAGAGGATGTTACTTTCAATACCAGAATATTGATCACAAAGCATTAAATTTGAGTTAGTTATTTAACAAATATTGTGAACTTATATTTGCAAAGCATGAAGATAAGCAAGATATAGTCCCTGCCGTCAATGAGCTTACAGTCTTTTGAGTAAAAAAGAAAGTTACATAAAAAGAAAGAAAGAGAGAGGGAGGGAGGGAGGGATGGAGTGGGGCAGAGAGAGAGAGAGAGAAAGCCACATAAATAGTATAAATGAGTTAGTCATTGGGAAGAAAAGGGTAAGCAAGAATGTAGGCTGGATGTGAAATTGTTATTCTGCGGTTCCAAAATGGAATCCCTGTCCCATCCTAGGACTGAGGGTGGTGCCGAAGAGGCTCACTGGGCTCTCTGAAGTCAGTGGAGAAGGCCAGAGGGAAAGGCTATTTTAAATTGGTATTCTGCTGAGGCATTGATGGCAATAGGTTTTCTGAGCCCTGTAGGCAGATGTCACCCAAAGACAGCTGTGGTGAAGCTAGTGCTGCTTCAGGTAAGAGACAGAAGGTGTCATCGACTCCTGCCATACCTGTAACAGTGAGGTGCTTTGCAGTTGGTTAGATTGTAATATTTATAAATTAGTCACAAAAACTAAACATAATCAGTGCCATTAGTCTTGGGAACATAAAGTACGACTTTGTAAGATATCTTTGGAGAATTGAATAATAAGCAGAGACATTTAATAAATCAATTATAATTTAAAAATATAAAACTATCTTGTATGACAATCAAGAACAACGATATATTGAGATTAAAACTATCTTGTATGACAATCAAGAACAACGATATATTGAGATTAAAACCTGAGATCATTAATAGTGTCACTGTTACTCAAATTATGGTGAGCATAGGTATTGCAAAACAAATGAGTAGTATAATTCATGTTATTGCTGGCTGTAGCCTCTGTACTGTAAGAGGAACAAGATTATGACTTGTTCTAAGTTCAGTGACAGCACTGCCAATAGCTCCTAAGTGGTGTCATGAACTGGAGCGCCCCGAGGTTGTCTGGAGACAGAGCTGAGATGAAGGAATGACTGATCTGTGATCTGGTGGAGATGGTAAACCCGAGGGGAATTGCATGGCTAGTGCCTCCAGGCATCAGTCCTCCAAGAACATACTCCAGCAAAGAGCAGGAACAAGCCTTTTCCACAAGAGGAGATAAAATCGTGCATCAATATTCAACTGCATGCAGAAGCAAAGAGATGTGAATTTAAAAAATCAGGTGAGAGGTTACTATTATTATTTGCCTAGAAAATCATCACAGATTTAAGTTCTTTCAGGTCCTAAAGAAAAAGACATGATCTAATTAGTTCGGAGTTTTGTAAACTATATTCAGCTAGGTGAGATATTAGTGTAGTTTCACAAAACCGGAAAAAAAAATGATGCCAGTTACTTTTTTCTTTTGAGATATATAGGAAAAATAGAGTCCATTTACACAGTTATTTACATAATTATTACAGTTATTTTTATATAATAATCTGCCTTGAAGAATGATATTTACGTGAAAGTTTGCATGCTAGAGCTTGCATTTATAACTCACATGTTCTCACTGTGTTATATTTTGTGGTTAGATAAGTTTGGGAAGCACCTCTTAGTGATGAGGGCTTATTGCAAAGCTACGAGGAGGAGGAGGAGGTACCCGGATGCAAGGCATCCGAGAAGATACCCTGGCACTCCGTGTCTTGGGGGCCCCAGATAATCAGCCACAGGGAGGCCTGGAGCAGCCATTCATTATCATTCCAAACAGAGTGGCTTTGGTGACAGGCCTTCTCTGTGAGTGTTCATACTTTCTCAGATTGTCACCATCCAACTTGGAGCTTTTTTACTGGACTTTGTGCTGAGCCACCTCATAGACCATTCACCTCTCCCATGTCCAGGGCTGATCACATTAGGAGTAATAAAGCTGGTTTCATTTGGAACATGGGGACACAAATCATTGTGACTTTGCAGAAAGCTGCAGAGAGTCCCTTTCCCTAGCAGACATTTGGCCATCCCTAGAGGAGTACAGGGCTGAAAGCTACTTATCCTGGGACCAGCCTGGATAATTGCACTTGAAACGAGCCTGCACTGTCAGCACCTCCATAGGCCCTGTGGGATGCTGGTCAAATTAGAAATTTTGAAGTTAAGTTTTGATCATGCTTAGGAAAAGTTGGGTGCAGCTCTCAGCAGCTCCCCTGCCCTACCCCAAGTACCCTGCCCAAGGGCTGGGCCTGCACCTAGAGCTTCTCGGCCTGTCCCGTGCAATGCTCAGTGAAGACAGGGTGTGGTGACCTGGGCACTTGCACACGTAGCCAGTGGGAGGGTGAACTATGAATTACTATTTGCAAAGCAATTTATTGAGAGCCTTTGACCTAGTAATTTCACTTCTGAGAATCTGTCTTAAGGAAATAAAATACCCCCCAAATTTTATATATAATTGTCCCCAGCTTTATTTTTATAATGAAAATTTATCAAAACAACATAAATGTACAAATGTAGAGAAATGAGCATATACATGTTTCATATGTGATAAATTACCATTAAAATTATGTTGTTAAAACTTTACCAACATGGAAAATTCTTATGTTGTAATATTTTGGGAGAAAAGTTGTGTATAAAATTGTAGGTAAGGTTTGATCTTAACCTGGAAGAAACATGCCAATATGGGTATGGGTAGTTTTTTCATCCTCTTCTATGTCTTTTATGTCTTCTTCTTTTCCCTTTACTGTACTTTCTGCATTTTCTACCATGAGCAAATATAACTGTCACAATCAGGAAAAGTTTTTACAAAGAAAAGCATATAACTAAAAAAAGTAAATAAACATTTAACTAAACAAGTAGAGAAATTGAGAGGTATGATTAGTTATCATCCCAGTGACCAGTGTGGTTCCTCACTGACCACCTGTTAAAGAATAGATGTCTCAGGACATCATCACTGATTCCCTTGGTTACGATGTGGGGAATCACCAGATTCCACATGGAATGTGGAAATGGCTCACCCTCTGATGCTGTGTCTGAGCCTTAATTGTGTTTGGCATCACCTCCTGGCCAGTTACCCTCCTTGAGGATGATTCAAAGACGGGTAGTGATTGTTATCTGGAATCAATTCCTCTCTTGATTCCTTGCCAAGGTCTGGTGGAGGGAGAGGAGAAGGAGGCTTGAAAGAACTTGTTCAAACATATGCCATGTGTGTGCTTTATCCAGATCCTGTTACACTTAATTGCAGCCTCCTTCCTGCATTCCACTCAGGAGAGGCTGGAGCAGGCCTGTCTATCTGCTCTGCCTCCAATTTCGCCCCTCTCTACTCTTTTTTTCACCGCTGTCGGAGTGAGGTTTCTGCATGCCTGGACTGATCATTCCAGTGGCCCTCCATCGCCTTCAGGATTCCTAGCTTGGTCAGGCCCTCAGCCTCATTTCTGTTCATCCCCTGCCTCATACCTCACAGCTTAAACTGCCCGGGGTTTCCCCAAAGCACCTCTCTGCAGAACTCTCTCCTCTCAGGTGTCCACCCAGCTAAATCCTACCCATTCTCCAGGTCTCAGGCACGCTGACGCCATCTTTTCAGGGATGCCTGCCCCGGCCACGAAGTGCCCCTCTCATTGGTCCCATACCATTCTGTGCTTACCCCTCTCTTATCACCAGCGTTTGTTATCTGTCCCTCTCCTAGACAGGGCAGGACTGCGTCTTTTTCACCGGCACCTAATAGAGTGTCTGACTTATGTTAGGCATTCAATAAATATTTACTGAATAAATGAATATAGCTAATGGAAATCCAGCAAGTAAGGATGGTTGTGTCTTTCCTCCCTTAAAATGGACATGGTCTGCTAAATACTAACACCTCCAACCGAAGGTCAGAGTGGGAACACTGTGAGTTTTTGTGGCAATATTAACTTTTCCGGTATTTCTAGTGGGGCGCCAAAGAGTCTGGAGCGGAATGCCAGGGGGAGCTGGACTGGAAAGCTCTGCGGTCTCTCCTAGGTTTCAGGTGTGTAGCATTTAGTTCGCAGCTGAACAATTTGTGTTTTTTCAGGTTGGCCTTTAATTTGCCTCTAATGATAGATTTTCTAAGAATTCAGGTGAGGTGATGGCGCTTGTCCTTAAGGTTCCTCTGCCATGACTCCAGAATGAACTACCCTCAGACATAAAACACTTTATACCCGAGCCAATGAGTATTATTATTTTTTTAACTTTAACTTTAGATTCTTGAGCAACAGCTTCAGCAAATGAAAGCAACTTATCAGCTAAATCAAGAGAAGTTAGAGTACAACTTCCAGGTGCTGAAGAAGAGAGATGAAGAAAGTACAGTGATTAAATCCCAGCAGAAGAGGAAGATCAATCGGTAAGCTAGCATGCATGCAGCACATAACTTTCTGGCACTTCCATGCTGAAAACAGGAATGAGCATGTACTCTTCTCCTTTACAGAAGTAGGAACTGTTAAAAATATAACTAGCTCTTACTAAAAGGGTTTTTTTTTTTTGAAAGGATAATACATTCAACTGGTCTTACTGTCCCCCACCTCCTAGAAAAGAATATATAGCAAAAAGAATATATAGCAAAAATATATGTCTCCCAGTCATATGTCCGGTTCCTCTATCTCATTATTTGTTTCATCCAGAGTTTCTTTATGCATGCACAAAAAACCCACAAATATTCTCATCCCCCTCTGCTTTTACACAAAGAATAGCATTCTATACATACTGTTCTATATCTTGAGAATGTTTCCATACCAGTTCATAGAGACTTTTCACATTATTTCTTAAACTGCCTTGTACTCCACTGCATAGATATGCTAATGATCCTTTATTGATGGACGTTGAGACTGCTTCTCATCTTTTGCTATTGCAAATAATATCAGCATAAGTATATCGTTATTACAGAAGCATTATAGAAAATTGGAAACTGCCACAAGCAAAAGTAAGATAAAAACATGAAAACACCATATTCCTTATACCATAGATAGAATGTATATCTTTCTGGATGTCTGTGATGTCTGTATATAGATAGACAGATAGATAGATAGACAGATACAAATAGAGATATGCCATCCTACTGTAACTATTGTTTTATAATCTGCCTTTTTAAAAAAAGTCAGCCACCTCTGCCTTTCTATTTCTGTAAAATTTCATTTTGTCTAAGTATGTCGATCACATTCAGATTTCCTCAATTGCACAAAGAGATTCTTTGTAGGAAGTTTGTCCAAACTAGTATCTCATCTTGGACCAGGAACTGTATCAGGTTGTTAAATTAATTTCCTTAAGTCTCTGGCTTATCAAGATCCCCCCACCCCTCTGCCTGATAACCCCCCTTTTTAAATGTTACTTACTTATATAGTTACTGTATATTCTTTTCTTGGTGTGTGTGTGTGTGTGTGTGTGTGTGTGTGTGTGGTGAGGATATGGAACCAATTATTTGTTCAACAGACTGGGCCATTTATCTTACAGAATATCACACTTTGTGGATTTGAATTTTTACATTTACTCATTTCTCTGGCCCAGTATTTCCTTTAAATTGTTAATTACAGCTGCAGACTAATGCATTCAATTTACACATTTTGACCAAAATATTTCATAGGTCAGAGTGTGTGCTTCATATTGCATCATAATGGAAGACATTATATTATCTATTGATAATATCTATTGATCCACTATTAGTGATGCTAGGGTTAACCATAGGTTAGGGTAATGAATGCATTTGTGATTTTGATAGATATTGCCAAATTGTTCTTACGGGGTGTACCAATTTATCCTCCCAACAGCAATGAATGAGAGTACCTAACTCCACACAGCCTTGGCTATTCATCAATAGTATAAGTGAGAATTATATCTCAGTGTATTTTTATTTTGTATGTCTCTTGTGCACGAAATTGGACATAGTTTGATAGGTGTATGAGTCATTTGGTATTGTCTTCTTTGTGAATTATATATTATGTATGAATATACCATGTCTACTTTTCTATTGGGGTTGTTGGTCTTTCATCAATTTTTAGGTACTCCTTACATATTAGGGGCTTAGCCTTTTGTTATAGGAATTGCAAATATTTTTAAATAGTTTGCTGTTTGACCTTGTGGATTTTTGCAATACAAATATTTTAAATCTCCTTGTTGTGAATTTGTCAGTATTCTCCTTTATGGCCTGTGATTTTAACTCATAGTTAGAAAATGCCTTCCCTGAGGAATTGCCCCACATTTTTCCGTGATGTATTCATAATTTCCTTTTTCACTTAAACTTTTTATCTATTTGGACTTGATATTAGTGTGTAATGCGAGGTATGAATTCAATTCTCAGTTTTTCCCAGATGACTAATGATTATCCGAATACCATTCCTTACTGATCGTAGATGACAATTTTATTACTTAATTTCTATATATATTTGGGTCTTTTCTGTTCCGTTGTTTATTTTGTCTTTTCAGATCTTAGTACTACACCATTTTAATTATTAGGGCACTAGAATATGTTTTAATATCTTAGGGCTCATCTTCCTTTGTTACTCTAAAATATAACCAACTTGTGATTCTTTATACCAGGGACACAGGCAAAACCAATCAAGGTAATGCTTATACAGCTTATTTGGTTTTGGTCTTTAAATAAAATCAGAGATGTATGTGTATACACACACCGCATTACTGCAAACACAGTCATTTTTCCTTATGCTTTATCCCAGTACTATAAGCTACCGAAAGGTAACTAACTGCTACTCGGAACTTCTCACCTATCCTTCCCTTTCCCTCCCTTCCTTCCGGTCTCATTCTTTCTATCTCTCTTCCCTTTCTTCCTCTAAGAATTGTCTCCTGAGTTCCACACCATTGTTGTTAGGCTCTGAGGATCAGAGTACAATAAGGTATTTTATTTAATCCTTGTTGAGGATTTTTCCCCAAAGCCCACACAGCCTATTCCAATTTATGAATTCTTTCACTTGTAGGTTGGTGATACATTTTGGACAAATGTCGGGTGTACAGAGAAACACTGTTGACCTTTTAATAATTCCTTATAATAGAAGATGATACTGAATAAGTGAACTGGCATCTTAAGCCTGATTATCTGAGATAAATGAGAGTAGTTAGCAGCTAATATTTATGGAAAAATCCCACTATATACGTCATAATTAGATAGGGGAACAGCAAAGACAGACACAAATCAGCATAGCAAGAGGGGGTTATCTGGGAACACTTCCTGCAGAAGCGAAATAGGGAGGAGGAGCGGCATGAATTGGCAGAAAGGAGCTAAAAGTCAGCTCCAGGGTAGACAGAGGGGAACTGGGAATGTGGCAAGGTTGAGGCGAGGAGGGAGGAATAGGAAAGGGAGATGTTTGAGGAAGGGGTTGCGTGGTGGGGGAAGGCAAGTTCGGAAGGCGGGAGGTAGGAGGCACGGAAGGCAGAGCTTCCCTTTGACCCCCGTGCGGAACTGTGAGCGGCATCGTCCCCACCACCCAGTCTTCACTGGCTCTTCCAAAGGACTTCGAACTTACCTGGTTTCCCTTATCTTGAAAAACCCTTCGGCCGACCCTGCCCTGCCGCTCCTCGCTCCTCTCCTCAGTGAGCGCTGTCTTTATTCTCACTTCCGTGGCCATTTTCCTTTCTTTCATCACTTGCCCCTCCCTCACTCCCATTCATAATTTGACCTATGACCCCAGAATTGATCCAAAAGTCCCCTCTGGGATACCAATGATGCCATTCTAGCCGAGCCCTGTGGCTTTTACTTGGGCCTCAGTCTATTATTGGATACTGAATCTCAGAACTCTTCTCCTTTGGTTTTCATGACTTAAAATATTTGCTCTTCTTTCTCAATTTATTTCTAATTTGTTTCCTTGGGTGGTTCTGCTTTTTCTTGCCTGACAAGACATCCTAGAAAGCATTTTACCCCTTTGCTTTTTATTTTTCTTCTATTGCCCTGTACATCAGTCTTATGGCTTTGACTATCAGCTCTTTGTTGATGACTACCAACTTCATATTCCAAAGCCTGACCTCAGCTCCTTGCTTTATCTGGAACTGTCAGCAGCCCTTTCAGTAGGAGAGTCACTGTCATTTCCGGCTTCTGGTTTCTGAACCCAGCCTTGCCTGCCTTGCCAGTTTTCCAGTCCTCCACCTCATTCTCCTTCATCTCTGGCCTCCAGGCCAGTCGCTAAGGACTTGGCTCTTTGGTGAGCCTCCCCTCGCAGCCATCCTTTCCTGTCCATTTCTTGTCTTAAGACCTTGCTCAGACCTTCTGTATACATCTGGAGTTTGTTTTTGTTTTATTAGCATCTATGATTAGATGATACATAGAAACTCTTTTATTAAATGGCACTAAAACAGAACAAAACAGAACACATGGCTACTTAAAAAATTTTTGACACCTATATATGGTAAGAAAGCCTCATAGAATGCTGTAGTTAAGAAAATGAATTAGGTATTTCTTTTTATCAGAGACATTGTTAAATAATTTTTGCATGTTATTGAGGATGAATATGAGTGATCAGTGTTTGTGTTTTAGAGACCTGATTATTTCAGAATAATGCTTAAAGGGGAGAATTTTACTTTTCAAAATTTTAAACTTAAAATACGTTAGCCTTCAACTTCTCTATTTCTGGGTAAATGGGACACTGACATAAGATACCCTTGCAGTAGTCTGGAGTCTGGAGTATGGTCCTGGGTCTCAGAGTAGTATCTGCCATGCATATTTCATGGGATAAGTTTCCGTGCACAGAGCTCCTGTCAGCAGTGAGGTGGGGAGCTGTGGCCTGCCTGGATTCACAGTGCCGTTGGCCAGGTTATAACCGTCTTTCATTCACTGTGCTGGAAACTTGGACCACGCTCCTCCCCTCTCACCCAGGGTACGTTAGATGCCTCGCCTCTAGGCTTCTTTGGCACCCTGTGTAAAATGCTTCTATTGCTCTGGCTGGAAAATTACTGCTTGGCTATCGCCCATGGGAACATAGGCTATCTATCACCTATATAACATAACATTCTAACACTAAGCTTTCTGCTTCTGTACCCCCCGCTTGCACACCCAGCCTGTGGGTTGACAGGTAGTAAATAGAAGAAAAATAGACCTTTGTGTTCAGACAGAATGAAGAATGGGGTTTAGGGGTTAAAAACCCTGTACCTCTGCATTTGGGGGCTGCTTAATTTGGGGTCTGTGTACCCCTGGCAGACCCAGCTGGCTGAATAAAGAGTGTGTTTCCTATAACTCACTGATTTCTGGTGGTCCGTGTGTCTATTGGGGGCTGGCAGCTACAACAATATTTCTTAAAGAGTAAAAAAAAAGACCTTTGGCCTAAAGTCTCCTCTCCTCTTAGACTCCAAGGGCCCTGTCTGACTTAACACCATTTCTGCTGAACAGTGGGCTGATGACCCTGATCAATAGCCAGAGGATCTGAGTTGCCAGGGCAATTATCAGGATTTGAGGGAGAGGGTCTTTTTCCAAAGAAAGGAGGGAAGAAAACTTAACTAGGTTTACTAAAAAAGATTAACTCTGCAAGAGATATCCCAGTTCATTTCCTGCTCAAAGATTAAGAATTTTACAAGTGATGTCCCATCTTAGTAGTGCTTTGTATCTGAAGATATCCTTTTCTTCCTCTTTGTAGTAAAACATATCTTTGACACAAAAAGAGACCTTTCATGTTTGATAAATGAATGAGTATTTGAAAGAGTGAATGAATGAATGAGTTATTGTACCTGTCAATAGTATCAGCTCTTTGAGAATGAAAGACTCATATATCAGAGGCTTGCGATATGTGGTTTTAATTTTTCCTTGCTATCTGCCTTATTTCAGAAGGTCAGAAGTCGAGATAGATTATTTAAATATATGAGGTTGGTACTAGGTAGGGACACTGACAAATGTGTTGAGGAAGATTGGGTCACACTCTTGAGTGATTCGGGCTTCTGGACCGTTTTAAATGCATTTAGTTCTGGACAATCCCATTACCTCCCAGTGCCTTCCTTTCCTTGATCGTAACTGGAACTGTGCTTTGGAATGTATGGGAGGGTTTTCTGCCCTTCCACAAATCTGATCCTGGGTTCTGTAGAACTGAGTGAAGTAGATGAAAGGAACATTACACCCTCTATTCAACAGCAGACTAACTTTTTTTTTCTCTTCAACCCAGCCTGCACGATATACTTAATAATCTGAGGTTAAAATATGCCAAGCAGATAAAGCAGTTTCAGGAGGATAACCAGTCACTAACCTTAGACTACAAACGCCTTGTGATGCAATTCAAGGAGCTCCAGAAAGCCATGAGGTATGTTAGGGGCTTGGGTGCTAGAACAGAGATTGCAGGGGTAGAGTTGGTGGTGGCCGTGATTTCATTAGACTTTGATATCACCAGCTTGTCTGGAGCTGGACCAGGGCACTAAATCATTTGTGCTCTCTTCCTTGTCCCTTGATTTGTATGTCACCTACCTTTTCTTGAGACCTACTGGGATGGCTTTCAATCTATCATAGGTGAGGTTCAGCGGCCCAGGGACTAGGACAGGCCCAGAATTTACCACAGCTCTGCCTTGGTTCTTTCCCTGCTGCTAACTGAAGGGACCCCAGCCAGGCCCTGGGGTCAGCTGGCCATGCTCAGTAACTCTTCTTCACAGGCATTTTGCTCTTATTGATGATGAGAAGTTTCGGGAGATTTGGCTGATGAATGAAGAGGAGGCAAAGGACTTGATAAAAAGAGCCTTTGATGTGGACAGGATCATCCACACACATCATCTGGGACTCCCTTGGACAGCACCTGATTTCTGGTTCCTGAAGAATGTGGGGCCTATATCTCAGCAGCCGCAGAAGTCCGCCACACAAATATTAGAAGAAGTGCTGATGCAAACAGGTGACCGGAAGAGAGTCATAGGGTCTAGAGCTGGGAGGGCCCTCTGAGAACATCAGGTCAACCCATTCATTTTGCAGATAAGGAAATTGAAATTCAGAGAAGGGGAAGAGGCCTCAGAACTGAGAGGTCCCTGGAGCATGATTGGCTGATATAGCTTTTAAGTCCTTAATTTATAGCTTTGTCCTCTCCCCTGTATTATAAACTGGAAGTTAGATTTAGAAGCTTGATTGGATTCAGGTTCATTTTATTTTTGCTAAATACACTGTTGTGGATCTCCATTGAGATAAACTAAGCTCAGGTTGTCTCTCTTCTTGTAATGTTTAGCAACCATTGATAATTATTGTCTAAGATCCATTAATTGCATTAGGGATTGCAAAATGGTGATATTCTAAATTCTATCATAATGTCATGATTCATTAGCTGGAACACTTCTGAAAAGAGAATCTTCCCCTCATCAGCTTTGTGTTACTCTGAGATACAGTTTGTACAGACAGAAGGATAGATGCTTATTCTTTCTTTACCAGTTTACAGAATGAATAGATCGGGTCTCTAGTATCTTTCGAAGATCACCAATGAGGTTCTACTTCTTAAAAAGCATCATTATGAACACATAGATTTAAACAAATTCAATATGTCTTGGTTTAGTGAAATTATTTTCCTTACTGATACTCAAATTGTCTCATTTTTGGCCAATGGGAGTCTCTTCATGGTGGTTTCTGGGTCCTTTAGACACAAACCCAGTAGTCTTTGACAGCTTCCTGGCTTTCCAGAATGACTAGATGATTCAGGGTCACATTATACTTTTCCTGCTACAATTCTGGAAGCAGCCATTTCCCCAAGGAGACCTGGTCCTTTTCAATAGGGAATGGTATTTTGAAACCATAGTCCGGCTGCTGGAGTGCTCACTGTTTTGGATTGCTCATTGTTTCTAGGCCCCTGAGTGGATGAGTCCAGGGTGTAGGATTATGTTTTATAGGTCAAATAAATCACGTGTTCATTTGAATACTTCCTAATCATCAGGATGCCAGGATGTTTACTTAACTGTATCAAAGTCTATCTTCTTTCTCATAACTTGAAAATCTTGGCATTCGATGACTCAAAAATAATTGCTTATTGCTTTTTTGACAGTACTATAAAACAGTCCCAGAATAAAATATCAACCCTACCACTAACAAATGATTACTAAAAAGAGTTTAAATTTTTTTGCGGTTCTTCCTGCTCTTAAGATATATTCCACTGGGTCTGTACAGACAGGTTGCTGTCTTTTAAAGCTACTTGGACCAGTTTCTATGTGGTTATGTCACCAACCGAATACACATTTAGGTCTTTTCGTCTTGTTTACTTTTGATATTTGGGATTGACTTTTACAATTTTATTTTATTTTACAATAATGTAAAATATTTACAAAAATGTACAAAACAAGGTATACTCAAAAAGCGTGGCTTTTATCCTCTCCACTCCATTCCATCTCTCTCTTCTAGGTAACCATTTAAAAATTTATGATTTATCTTTTCATTGCTTTTTAAAATTATAAACAAATATGTGTATGTGTTTATATAAACCCATTTTTTAGGTAAATGAGGACATACGCTTTTCTCTATTTTGCTTTTTTTTAACATGTAGTATACCCTGGAGACCAGTCCGTAGCAGTAAGAAGAAATATTCTTTATTCCTTTTTCATGTGATACTCTGGTGTGTGGCCGTGTCATAATTTATTCAAATAGTCCTCTCTGTTGAAGCTCATGTGGGATATTTCCAGTTTTTATCTGTTTTTTTTTTTTTTTGCCATTACAAACATTGTTGTAATAAATAGCATTGTGCATTTGTGTTTTCATGTTCTTGCTAGTGAACTGTTGGGCTGGACCCCTAGGAGTAGGGGTACTGCATCAAAGGGTGAATGCCTCCGGAATTTTGCTGGATATTGCTCCATAGGGATGGGGACTGTTTTACGTTCCCACCGGTAGTTTGATATCTTGTATTTTTCAAAATATTTCCATATATATTATCTCATTTTATCTTTCAAACAACTAGTAAAGCCTGGGTCGTATAATGACTTTTATTCCTATTTTTGGGTGAAGAATATATAGTGTAGAACACTTAAATGTTTTTAATTTTAATTTAGAAAAATTTTGGCTCTTGCTATCAACTACCAATTCTTACTGATAACATTCTTTTGTGAGGCAGCCCTTTAGCTGACTGCTTCGAATCCGCTCCAGGTTTAGAAACCATATAGCAGATGTGCTAAATTTATCTCTAAAATAAAATTAAATAGGTACACACACTCTGGAGCACCCCCTTCCTGGTCATGACTGGATTTTGAGTATGATATTTTCAGGTAGGTGAAGTTTGGAAAAGTGAGGTGTATAGACTATCCAAGAATGACAGAATTCTCTAGGTGGTCTCTTTTCCCAACCCTTAACCTCTTTTTTTTTGGTTATTTGTTTTAAAAATAATTGGTTTTCTTCAGCAAAAGAGGTTTGATAGTACCTGAAAGAGGCTTTTTAAGAAGTGAATTTTCTCAAGGAATGCTATTTGACTGTTCCTCAAAGTCAAAAAGCCCAAGGAATGAGCTTTTCCTCTCCCTCCCTCTCTTCTGTCTACATTTCATCTGCAGAAGAGGAGTGGGCAGAAGAGACTGCCTCAGAACCAGAGTCTTACCTGGACCTGCCAAAGCAAATTTCAGCAAAAACTACCAGAAGGATCCTGATGCTCCTGTGTGATGAGTCGGTGAGGGGCTGTGGCGGAGGGACTCCTGGCGGGTGGCTTTGCCAACTTTCTGCTGCTGCTTTTCCTTTTTCTTTTTAATATTTTTGCTTGCTCGTTTTTCAGTTACAGTTGACATACAATATTATATTAGTTTCAGGTGTACAACATAGTGATTAGACATTTATATGCTTTACGAAGTGATCACCCCAATAGGTCTAGTACCTGCCGTTGCTTGTGACAACTCTGGCCAGGCCAGATGTGGCCTGGAGGCAGGAGTGGACCAGCTCTCAGGAGTATTGCTGGGGGACAGCCTTCAGACCTCCCGGGGCCACTCACAGCCGGGCTGGGCCTCAGTGCTGGCCAGCTGGCAAATGGGTCCTGTCTCAGTGACTCAGCAAGGCGTAGCCCAGGCTGGCCAATGGGGTCCTGCTAATTAAAAAAGTAAAAGCTTATTCTGCGAGAGAAAGGGCACCAGTGTCACCTCTGTGAACCCACTTGCCAAGCAGAATGGCCACCAGTGACATGACCTTTCCTTGGGAGCTGAGTTTGTGATTACTCTGGGTGTGCTTGGCTTTGGAAAGCTGCACTGTTTACTGGTAAAAGCCACTAGACTTAGTGTAAAGGCTGTATTGGAATTGGAATTGGTTCAGCTGGACATTGATTATTGCCAAACGTGATTGGTGTTTATTTAGATTTTACAGTTCTGAAATGGTGAAAGAGGTGAAGCAAGGATCAGCAGCCTCCAGTCCCCTTGAGACAGTTGGGACAGTTTTCTTCGGCACAAAGGCTGGCTCCTGCCACTGAGGAATGCTCCTGCTGAAGGAGGCGGCTAGCGGGAGCTTCCTCTGTTTGCAGGCTCGCTGCCAGTGGCCACCCTTCCACTACCTGCTTGCAGCCTTTCAATGCCTGCTGCTATGTTCTATAGCTATCTGGAGGCTAGCATATGAGTGAAGTGGCATTGGGTGGGTAGGCATCTCTGATTGGGTCAGGTGTGGACTGCTGTGTTTGCCCAGGGGCTCGTGGGTGCGGTGGGGGAATTAAGTCCATGGTGAAGGTTGGCTTTGTTCCTGGGAGGGGCTCTTAGGCACCCAAGGAGGCCTGCCACTGGGGAACCCAATATCCAGAGCCTCATCCCGGGGCTCTGCTCTGTGGTGTCATCCTTGGCGGGCTATACAGATGGAGGCTGGCGACCCTGGCACTCGTTCCTGAAAGCTGTCTCTGACTGCGGACGTCATCTTCCTTCTCCTCAGGGTTTTCTCATAGAGAACAAGCTGCTGAGCCTTCTCCTTCCCCTGGAGAAGAGCGAATGCTATCTGCTGAGGTTGGACGCCATCTTCTCAGTGAGTCTCACTGGGCTGAGTGGACGTGGGATGGGGGCCTCATTTTAAGACAGCTCCTTATGTTTTTCCAACATTGCCTCGGCCCTGGGAGTAGATGTGGCTCTTCTGGGCTGACCCTGGGCTCACGTTGCATCCTTCCCTTTATTTACTCTCCACACAACAGATTGTCCTGAGTCGTAGATTCCTCCCATCCCTGACCCCTTCCTCTGCTAGTTTCTCTCTCTCATGGCCCAGCTCTCAGATTGTAGGTTCTTCCCTACACCCCTCAACTCAGATGCACGTTCAGCTCCATTTAGCATTTTCATGCCCATCAGGTCTGTATGGAGCAGTTCCTGACTCTGAGCATTGTTTCTCTGTTCTGGCGCGTGTGTCCCTGATTCGCTGTGCTTTCCCAGTGTTGAGTGGCCTCTGCTCTGGGCCATGGCAGGCACCGGGGTTGTTGAGGAGAGCCAGACGAGCCTCTTGCTCTCAGGAGCTGAGGATCTGTTAATTTCTGGAGCCGCTGGACTCTAGATGTGGTGTTTGAGTAGTCATTCTGTTTTTCCTCCCAGGCCCTTGGAATTGAAAGTGAGGATGACTTATATAAACTCGTGAACTTCTTCCTCAAATATCAAGCTCATCATCCGTCCTTCAGCCAGGTAAGGTGAAGTGCAGTTGAAAAGGGAGCATTTTAAATCCTCCTAAAAGCCCCCAGGGAGCACTGTTGCCTCTGAACAATACTTCTGGAGAAACAGTGCGGGTTTTATGGCAGGGATAGCTGAGTTACTATTTCCTTTATTATTATGACATTTTCTGTTTGTAAAGGGAGGAATGGCTGGGGGTGAGAGGATATTCTCTTATTGAGGTCCAAGGGATCTTTTCCTGGGCCTTCGCTCATAGCCAGGCCTCAGCCACTAAGAGACCCAGTCCCACCAAGTTCTGAATATTTGATCCATAACACTTCCCTACAAAGCAGGGCCCCTTTGTAATACTTATCTTGGTTGTAATAGACTATTCTGAAGAAGTCATCATGTGAAAAATATAAGGTTTTATTTTGATCATTAAAAATGTGAATTTGAAAGTTTTTTTTGTTTGTTTTTTTTTTGTTTTTTGTTTTTTGTTTTTTTTTTAGTATTGCTAGCCACAGGGTAAGTATCCTGGATATCCTTCGAAAAAAAGTTGGTTGTGTGGACAAAAAACAGAAACCATAAAGGGGGAAGGGGAAAAAAATATTTGGCTGCATTAAAAAAAATTTTGATGGGTCTACAGCCATGCTACCCAGAACAAGCCCGATTCTGTCTGATCTCGGAAGCTAACCAGGGTCGGGCCTGGTTAGTATTTGGATGGGAGACCACCTAGGAAGACCAGGTGCTGTAGGTGTAAAAAATAAAAAAAATAAGGGATTGTAAGCTGACAAGGTCCTTGCAATCTGTGAGGTCGACCAAGGGTTGCCTTGTCTGAAAAAAAAAATTGTGTGGGAAGTGAACATACAATGCAATGTATATATGACTTACTGTTGAATTGTACACTTGAAACTTATTGGATTTTGTTAATCAACTTCACCATATTTTTAAAAATTTAAATAATTCTGTAGGACCAAAATTGCTATAAGCAGAGTTAAGATACAGATGACAGCTGGGAGAAAATATTTTTAACTCATGTGACAGTTAAGGGTTAATTTCCTTAGTATATAAAGAGCTCCCAGAAACCAATAAGAAAAAGACCAACAGCTCAATGGAATAGACAAGCGATATGAACAAATACTTCCTAGAAGAGGCAATATAAATAACTTTTAAGCATATGAAAAGATGAGGCTTTTTTTTACTTTCTTAAAATTAAATTTATTAGGGTAACATTGATTAATGCAATTATATAATTTGCAGGTGTGCATTATAATATGATATCTGTATATTATGTGTTTACTACCCAAAGTCCAGTTTTCTTCAGCTATCATATATTTGATCCCCTTTACCCACTTCACACTCCCCCTACCCCCTATATTTGACCCCCTTTAACCATCTACCTACCCCCTCCTGTCCCACCCCCTGCCCTCTGGTAACCACTAGTCTATAGTCCATGTCCATGAGTCTCTGTTTGTCCTGTTCATTTGTTGCTTTTAGGTTTATATCCCACATATAAGTAATATCATGTGAATTTCAACTTTTTCTGTCTGGCTTATTTTGCTTAGCATGATTATCTTAAGGTCCATTCATGTCGTCACAAATGGCAGTATTTCGTCTCTTCTTATGGCTGAGTAATATTCCATTGTGTATATGTACCACAGTTTCTTTATCCAATCATCTATTATAGGACACTTCAGTTGCTTCCATGAATATCTGTGTGCAAATATTTTTTTGGAAATGGGTTTTCAAGTCTTTGGGGTAAATACCCAGTAGAGGGATTGCTGGATCATATGGTAGATCAATTCTTAGTTTTTTGAGAAACCTCCATACTGTTTTCCACAGTGGCTGTGTCAATTTGTAGTCCCACCAGCAGTGTATGAGGGTTCCTTTTTCTCCACATCCTCTCCAACATTTGTTACTACTTGTCCTGTTGATTATAGCCATTCTGACAGGTGTGAGATGATATCTCATTGTGGTTTTGATCTGCATTTCCCTAATAGCTAGCGATATTGAACATCTTTTTAAAATTTTTATTTATTTATTTTTTTAGGTGAGGCAGTCCTTGGTCGACCTCACAGATTGCAAGGACCTTGTCAGTTTACAATCCCTTATTTTTTCATTTTTGACACCTACAGCACCTGGTCTTCCTAGGTGGTCTTCCATCCAAATACTAACCAGGCCCGACCCTGGTTAGCTTCCGAAATCAGACAGAATCAGGCTTGTTCTAGGTAGCATGGCCATAGATGAACATCTTTTAAAATATTTTTTGGCCATTTGTATGTCCTCTAGGGATAAGTGTCTGTTCAGGTCCTCTGCCCATTTTTATTTTTTTATTTGATTGTTTGTTTTTGTTGTTATCGAGTTGTATGAGTTCTTTGTATATTTTGGATATTAGGCCCTTATTGGAGGTATTGCTTGAAAATATATTTTCCCATTCAGATGGTTGTCCTTTTACCTTGTTGGCAATTTCTTTTGCTGAGCAGAAGCTTTTTAGTTTGATGTAGTCCCATTTATTGATTTTAGCTTTTACCTCCCTTGCTTTTGAGGTCAAATTCATAAAATCCTCTTTAAGTCCAAGGTCCTTGAGTTTAGTTCCTATATTTTCTTCTGTGCTTTTTATTGTTTCAGGTCTTATATTCAGGTCCTTATTTCATTTTGAGTTAATTTTGGCGTGTGGTGATAGACAACAGTCTAGTTTCATTCTTTTGCAGGTGGTTTTCCAGTTTTCCCAGCACTGTTTATTGAAGAGGCTTTCCTTTCTCCACTGTATGTTTCTGGCTTTTTTGTTGGAAACTGTTTGCCCATATACATATGGTTTTACTTCTGGACTCTCGATTCTGTTCCACTGGTCCGTGTGTCTGTTTTGCTGCCAGTACCGTGCCATTTTGATTACTGTCACTTTGTAGTATAATTTGAAGTCGGGAAGAGTGAGGCTTTTTTTTTTAATAAGAGAAATACATGTAAATTAAAACTACTCAAACTCCATTTTCACCTATCAGGTTGGCAAAACTCTGCAAGTTTGAGAACACACAGTGACGGCCGAGGTGCTGGAAACAGGCACACTCATAAGTTGCTGGCGGGAGTGTAAATTGTTGCCGCTTCCATGGAAGGCGATTTGGCAGGATCAGTTATAAAACCACATACACTTTACCCTGCAGTTCCTCTTCTAGGATTTTATCCTATCGATATATCTCAGTACATTTGAAATGATATGTTCATTGTAGCTTATTCACTAGAGCATTGCTTGAAATGGCAGAAGATTGGAAACAACCTTAATTTCCATCATTAAGGACTCGATTAAATAATATATGCCACATCTACACAACGGGATGCTATGCGACTATAAAAAGAACAAAGTTCTTTGTGTATTTGAAAAGATCTCTAAGGTTTATTGGTATGCGAAGAAAGCAAAGTGCAGAATTATGTATGTACAGTTTCATTTATGTAAAAATGAGAAGGAAAAATGTTCTGTGCTTGTATGGCCGTAAGATGTTTTTGGAAGGATGCTTATTAAGAAGCTGACAACATTGGTTTGCCTGTGAGAAGTAAACTGAATAAACTGTGAGACAGAAATGAAAGGAAAACTTTTTAAAATTTAAAAATCAAAATAAAGTTTATGTTGTATTATTCAAAAGGATGTGTAAATCACAAGAGCTTTGTGAATATCAATGAAACAAGCACCCGCGAACCCAGATTTAGAAACTGAGTATTATCATTGTTTCGAAGCCCCTGTGTGCCCTGTGTGCCTCTTCCTGGTCCCGCCCCCTTCTCTTCTACTCTTTCTCCTCACCGTTTCTTTCCTTGTGTAAATGTCTCCCTCCCCATCTTTTATGTAACGTCTGTAACTTCCTACAAACTTTTCTCTAGTTTTTTCTTCCTGTCTGTATACACTGACACTTGCTACCCCCAACTTATAGTTACCCGTAGCAGCTTTCTCTAGATCAATGCCTAAAATTTGTCATCCCCTACAGGATCGAACAAGCCTGGTATCAGCATTGGAGTCAGCAGAGCAGCTAGACCTCAAGAGAGGGAGGGAAGAAAGCCTTGTGGAAAAGGAGCCAGAAGAGAAGGAGGTCCCCCATTCAGCCAGGCTTATCCACTCCAATGATGTCCTCAAGATTCTGAAGGCCTTTGTCATGGGCCTAAAGAAGCCCAGGTGGGCTGCGGTGCTGGAGGGCTTGCCTGGGAACTGGGGAAGCTGGATGGGATGGGAGGCCAAGTGGATGCCAGTGCGTGGAGAAGAGGCTGCTGAGCAAGAGCTCGGGGGCGTGAGTAAAGGGATACTCAAAAGGAAGGACAGAGCAATCAGTGGACATTATAATGAAAGAAATGGGGGGTAGAAGTGCTTCGCATTTTTTCATTCATTTATCATTCATTCATTCATTCATTCAGCAAACATTTATTGGGATCTGCTATGTGTAGGCCCTGTGAGAATAACACCTTGCGATCAGAACAGTAGTCAAAGCATACGCAAGGTGTCATGATGCTCAGAGTAGCAAGTGGTCAACTCCATTCGCCATGTCAGAGAGATCTTTAGGAGGAGATGATGCTGGAACTGAGTTTTCCTCAGTGGATAAAGTGGGGAAAAGGGCGTTTCAGGATGTCACAGCATGGGGAAAGGCCTGGTATATTAAAAAATTGTGACAAAGAGGTATGACTAGAGTGTCAAGGGTCTAGAAAGAGCGTCCAGTAGGTAGGGAAGCTAGGCTAGATCTTGGAGAGCCTAACATGCCCATGAGCTTGGTCTTCACCATTTAGTGGACTGGAGCCACAGAAGAATCTGTTATTGGACTTGGTTTTAGAAAGATCATTTTGGTGTCAGGGAGGGGACGATGCTGGATACAAGGAGAGCGGTGGGAAGGTTTGTCCAGATGGGAGATGATATTCTGGATCGGGGCTAATTTAGAGGGGATGGAGAGATGACGACAAATTTTGAGAACTCTTTTGGATGCATTAGGGAGAGAAATGGGCATAATAATGCGGTTTAAAGCCAGTGAGGTAAACCGATTGAGAGAAAAAGGGTGGATGAAACTCCGAGGGTGCCCCAAAGATGACAGCGGCACCAGGAACATTGGTTAAGCAAGTGTCCTTGCTGAGAATCTCCCCTAATCTGATAAGTTTGTATAGCTGAGTACAAAGGTGACAGGTGGAAAAATTGTAAGTCTGTGAGGGACAGGCGCTGTGACTGGCACCGCTTGGGGGCCTGGGTGGTGCCAAATGGACAGAATGGCACCAGTACCCTTGACCTTCAGGGACTCTCGGCCACCAGTGAAGTTGCTGAAGGACATGCGAGATACTTCCAAGGACTCCGAGTACTGGAAGGCCCTGGCCACGGTGATCTCTCCCACCACACAGAACCTCTGGGATGGTTTATACACAGCCTTGGAGAAATACCAGTGAGTATGTGTGTCGCGGAGCGGCCACAGTTGTTGCCTCCTTGTCCCGTGAACTCTTGGAAAGAGAAGCTGCCTTGGGCAGCTCGCGTCGGGTGCATGCAGTGCTGGGTGGCTGGTCTGGCTCGGTCAGGCCAGGAGGGCTGCCCTGGTGGGTGCGGCTTCTGCGGTCATCTTCTAGCTCCAGCCAGAACAGAAACAGAGACCTGGCCCCTGCTTGGTAGAGGATGGAGGAAGCCATGGGTCTCTCACCACTTTTTCTCCTCAAAGCCTCATCCTGACCCAGAGGGCCAAGCTGCTGATAGAAAACAGTTCTCTGGAGCAGCAGAACACAGAGCTGCAGATGCTGCTGCAGCAGTATCTAGACTCCAAGGTGGGCGATGGGGCCCCTCCAGGGAGAGAGCAGGAGGCCTGGGAGGTGGTAGGACTGGACCTGAAATTAGGACATAGGTGTGCCCTCCCCCACCAGAGGCAAATGAGCCCGTGGTTTGTAATAGTGTCCCTGTGATGCCCATGGCTTTGGGCATCAGCTGCTCGTTGGACTGCTCTTAGAAGCCGACCAGAGCCGGTGGCATGCCACAGCCTGCCGAGCCTTCCCAGATGAGTTTTCTTCTTTGGTCCTAACAAGTGCCCCGTGAGGGGGAGAGAGCAGAAGTGATTCTGCCCCCTCTACCAACAGGAGAATCAAAGCTCGGAGACTTCATGACTTGCCCAGAGTGTAGGCTTTTCCCGCTCTGCCAGCCCGGGTAGTTTGGCCTGAGGTTTGGTGGGGCAGTATTGGCTCCCACTTGTACCCCCACCAGCGATAGTTCGGGTGACTTTCCCACGGCCTGGCAAGAGGAGAGATCTCCTCGCCTCTGCTCCTCCCTTTGGTTCATAACACAGCTGCTGGCTCGGACTCGGTGGTGGAGAGCCCCTCACACAGTGCTGAGGCCGTGGGCCAGGAGGGGTGTGACACTGGGCTGAGCACAGTTCCTCTGCCACCAGCTGTGCGTGTGAGAGGCGACTGAGGCCAGCCACAAGCCCTGGCACTGGGGTTGTGTGGCCCTACGGGTCTCAGGCGCCAGGCCACACCTGAACAGGGGATGTGGTAAGCCTGGGCAGCACGATGGCCTCTTGTCCTGCGACAGGACTCAGACCATAGGGAACCATGTGGTCCATGCTTCTGTGGGTGCTACTGAATACAAGCAGATGGGGAGAATCAAAGGAGGGAAGGGCAGGGCTAGGCTGGGGCGGGATGGCAGGTGGAGAGGGGAAGGGATGGATCAGAGTGGAAGGTTGGGAACGTTCCCAGAGGTTAGCTAGTTGGAGCGGAAGCCAGACAAGAAACCCGGGAACTGGTCTTCTGAGGGAATGCAGATGTGGGCGTTCCCCGGCATCCAGAAGCATTTGGGTGGGAGATGCATGCAGATTCAGAGGCCTGTGGGAGGGCCGAGATGTGCACCTGACCCCCAGAGGTCATGAAGTAGGAGATCCCTGGGGAAAACATGATGACCTTTACTCTCTCTTTTCCAGATAAACTCTGAACTGCAAGTGCCTCCCACTCAGGTGTTCCGGATCCCCACGAAATCGAACCAGACCTGAACTGGCTGCTGCGCGAGCGCCGCCACTGGTGCCGGAGCCGGAGCCGGAGCCGGAGCCGGAGCCGGAGCCGGAGCCGGCACGTGCACCCGGGGAGCTGCAGGGCCCCTCTGCACTGCCAGAACTGCCGCCGTAGGGCCTGTCGAGGTGACGAGGAGTTACCTGTACCCTGCAGTCATGATTAAAGGCTTTAAAAAGTTGTGGCTGAAGCTTTTGAAGGAGGTTGGTTGGGTCCAGTGAGACACGGGCCCCTGCCCCGTCTCTGTGTCCCCAGCCTCAGACTGCGGTGGGAGAACAGGCATGGTGCTGCGGGGTGAGGCCCGGGCCAGGGGCATGGGGCCCCCTTGTTGGTGTCTACGGGTAGGGGCCGGAGCTTTTGGGCAGCTCATGGGGCCTTAAGCTTTCAGACTGTCCTTGGGCCTGCAGAACCCTTTCGGTGAGCTGTTGGGGCCTCCAGGTCCACCCTGTTGTGTCCCTGGGTTGTGGTGTGAGGCTCCTCCAGTGGTCAGCCTGGGCAGGCAGCTCTGTCTGTGCCTTGGGCCTGTGTTGAACCCTGGGCCATGAGGGTCACCCAAAGGAAATGTCAGAGAGGCCCAGCTGGAACTGGGTCTACCAGCCTCAGAGTGCTCACTGACCCTGCATCCCCGCCAGTCCTACCACTTGACCAACAGCAGACTTTTCGGCTCAGCGTTTGATTTCTTTAATTAAGAGAAAAACCATCACTCAAGAAAGGAAAGTCAGCCAAGAGAAACCCAGCTCACGCAGGCAGGGGGCAGCACTTCAAGTACAAACTCCCGGCTGAACTGCAGGCTCTGGAAGGGTGGGCTCTGCAGGGGCGGGGAGGGCAGCGGTCGCCTGTGGGGAGAGGGGCACGGAGGGCGGCCCTCACTGCTCGGCTAGGCTTGTGGGCACCCACCGGGGCAGAGGAAGCTCTGGGAAGCGATCAAAACCCACAGGCAGGGCAGGGGCCAGGGGCTGCCTGGGCAGGAGGAGGAGCCATGTGGAGCATGTGGGGCGGGGGCAGAGGCGGCCACCACGCTGGATTAGTAGAAAGGGTCTGGCCCACTTCTGCAGAACAAAGGTGGGTGCTCTCAGCTGCCCTCACAAGATTATATTTGTGGGAGGGGAGGACAATGCTTTTTGCTCATTCATTTTTTTGAAAGCCCTGACCCATGTCAAGATTCTTTATTAATTTCATTAGAGGTCTAGTCCTCAGCTGGAAGGTCTGGGGAGGGCTTGGGGCAGCTTCCTCTGGAGCCAGGGCCTGAAGAAGAGTGGTGCCTCCGCAAGGTAGGGCAGAGCCCGACCCCCACCGGCACTCCACCCCACGGGCGGGGACCAGAGGGGCAGGACCTGGCGAACAGCAGGCTTGGGGAGGCGAGGATGGGCACTGGGGTGTCCCTAGCCCAGTAAGCAGGAGATGGGCTCCTGGAATCCGAGGCCTGAGGGGTAGACACGGGACCCCCCGGGCTCCCCAGAGAGACTGGAAAATCCTTGCCAGAGGAGGGAGGGACAGATCAGACGCGCAGGCCCAGGAGAGGAGCTGCGGGGAGGCCGCGGGGCCTTCACGCCCCTATAAGCTTCTTGACCATGTAGCCGGGGAGGCTGTAGAGGAAGAGGGCCAGCATGAGCAGCCCCAGCAGTGCCAGCACGATCTTGATGATGAGCCACTTGTACCGCGTGCAGATGAGGTACTTGATGGACTTGAGGGGGTTGAGGAACCAGACGAAGGCGGTGTCGGGCCGGCTGGGGGAGGGGAGTTGCGGTCAGGCAGCGAGCATCTCCCAGGGCACCTCATCCCCTCGCCCCTCCTAGACCCCAAGAGACCCCGCCATGGGCCCAATCCCCAAAGTAGTGAGTGCTGGAGCCAGGGTGTGAGCCCGTTACTAAGCGCCAGGTTTGCTGCTTTCGTTCCCTGTCCTGTTTGCAGGACCCCAGCATCTCGATCTCCTCCCGAGGCCTAGATGGCGGTCCTGGCCGCTGGGCAGCCATCGGCCTCTACCTGAGCCCTGGCGGCCACGGCGGCTCGCTCCTTGAAGAGGAAGCTGCCACAGCGCAAGCGATTCTGATTGTTAGGGGGCTCTGGTTAGCCGTTCACTGCACGTGCTCCAGTCGCTGCTCCCTGGCACTGAGATCAGTCTCTCGACCTCTCCCTTTCTGATGAACATAAACGGACGAGGGTCTGAGGAGCCTGCCAGCCCGCATGGCCTGCCCACCGTCGGGGTGCGACGGCTGCTCTACCTTCCTCGTGGCTCTGTAAGCAAGGAGCGCTTGTCGAGCTTTACATTCTGTAAAGTATTGAATATGCTTTTCCGAACTCCTGCCCTGCTGTGCCGACTCCTGGAGGACAGAGACCTCAGCCCCCCACCCCCGCCCCCGAGCCGTGCTCAGTGTCAGTGGGGTGCCTGGTTTCCACGCCCAGCTGGGCCAGGCACATAGCACCTGTTTGAGCCTCAGTTTCCTCACGTTTATAATGGGTTAATGGTGGACCCTACCTCCGGGTTAGCGAAGGGGTAAAGTGAGGCAGTGAGGGGTGAAGCTCTCAGCACAGGGCCTGGCACCGAGCAGGTGCTTAGCAAATGTCGGCTATTAAGATGTTGGAACTGGATGAAGCTACTTATTGTCCTTCAGGGTGGGAAAACAGCTGTGGGTTAGGAGGTGGAGGCTGCGGGCGGTAAGTATTCAGGACTCGCTGGCCGGGCCTAGCCAGACCCCTTCCCCTTTCCCCTGTCCGTGTCTCAGCTCCTTCCTGCCGATGACATTGGGTCAGTCTGTCAGGAAGTCGCTGCGAGAGGAGGTGGTGGTGTGTGAGGAACGCTGGATTGGCACCTTGGAGACCTAGGCCGAGGTCTAGCTCTCCCCTAACCTGCTAGGGACGCCGAGGTAGGTTACTTCACCGGGCAGGCCCCATATGTAATCATGTAAAGTAGTCATTTCCAGTTTCGAGAGTCTGTGATGCTGTTTGAAAGCTTGAAAGTCGCTCTGTGGGAGCTGCGTGCACCGTGCGTGCACTGTGTGTGCACCGTGTGTGCCTGTGTGCGTGTTCCACATGCTGCCAAGCTCACGAGCCCCAGGTCCAGAGGAAGAAGGGAGGAGTACCAGACCCAGGAGGATGCCGGGCTCAGGCCCCAAGGATCTTCTTGGCTAGGTAGCCAGGCACAGAGTAGAGGAAAAGGGCAGGGAGGAGGAGCAGCAGCACCAGCAGCAGCAGTTTGAGGAGCAGCCGGCGATATGTGTGCCACAAGAGGTAGCGGGCAGACTTGAGAGGGTTCAAGAGCCAGAGGAAGCTCGTGTCGGGCCGGCTGGAGCAGCAGGTGGAGCCGAGGGAGCGCAGAGAAAGGACACAGAGGGTGAAGGCTCAGGGTGTGGCAAGAGGGCCTGGCCAAGAGGGGGCCGAGCCCAGGCTAAGTAGTTCCCAGGAAGAGGGAGAGGGAGCAGAAGTGCCCACAGAATGGGGACAAGAAGACCGGAAGGTTCTGGCCCCTCCCTCCTGTCCCAGAGTCCCTGGGACCCGCATGGCTGGGGCCCGGGCAGCCAGGGCACTCACTTGGGTTTCTCCAGGGGGTCAGGTTCGTTGCGGGCCAGGCCCACGGGATTCTTCTCCGCCTCCTCTGCTGTCAGTAGATGCAACTCTGCCTCCACCTTGCCCTGCAGAGAGGCAGAGAACTGTCCCTGTGGCTGGGCCGGCTGCCAGCCCCTCGGCGCCTCAGCCTGACCCAGCCCGGCCCAGCACCTGGGCGCCAGGGGTGGTGCCCACCGTGAGCTCAAACTCGTCATTCTCATTGCGGGCCAGGAGGGGCCACCAGCCTTTGACGCGCTTCTGCTTGAAGATAGAAACCAGAGGCACGTCCACCTCCCCCGTGGCCATCTCCATGGTGCACTGCTTGGCCGTCTTGGCGCCCCGCGGGAACCGGTTCAGGTCCAGCTCGATGGCCCCTGTGGCAACTTTGGAGTCAGTTCTGACAGACCAGTGGGCTCACCCTGTCCCTGCCTCTCCCCACGCACCCTCTGCATGCTGGGTCCCAGTCCCCCGCCCCAGCCCAGCTCTGCACCCAGGAAGTCATCGGCGGAGAAGTGGTCGGCGTCCCAGATCTGCAAAGTGAGCCGCGCTGGGATCTTGTATTCTGTCTCGTCCCAGGAGAACATGGACTCCTTCTTGGAGATGACGATCTTCTCCTCGGCAGCCAGGTAGTCGAAGGGGAAGAGGTAGCGCCAGTTGAAGTTGCCCTCGCCAGTCAGGGAGTGGTAGTGGACATCCGTGTCCTGCTTGTCCTCCTGCTGGCCCTTCAGCCACCTGCGGGGCACCACCCCCTCCACACCTGCAGCCACACAGGTGGGGCCTCTCCCCACCCCACAGCTCTCCTTGTCCTCTCTCCTCTCCTGCACCCCAGGAAGGTGGGCTCACCTAGCTCAGCCCCCTCCCAACCAAGGGACCCCTCACCCACCCCCGCACAAAAATGTCACTGGACTTCTCCCCAGTGAAGAAGTCATCGTCCTCCAGGACCACCTCATCCGTGTTCCACACGATGACCCGTAGCTCATACCTGGGCGGGGGGGAAAGGCTGATCAGCGGTCTGGGAGGTGGGAGTTATCCTAGGGCCTTGGGCAGGGGGCTGGAGATGAGCTGACCAAGAGAAGTCCTGAGGACTTGGGGTGAGGATGGCCTGGGCAGGTCAGGGCTGAGAGAGCAGAGGGGATGGAGAGATGTTGGGGCCCTTGGGGGTGTGACTGAGGGTCTGCCTGGCAGTGTGGCTGTTGTGAGGGGAGCCGCAGGGGAAGCCAGTATGGCTGGAACTCCGGGTCCCCGAGCATACGGCTGGACAGGGAGGCTGGCTCGGGGCAGGTAGGGGCAGGGCCCAGCTGCTGAGGGCGGCTGAGGCGAGGCCCAGGGAGTCGGGAGCGAGGTCTCCATCTTCAGAGGCCAGAGGCCCCATGCCGGTTCTGATAGAAATTTACGTTTCAGCCCAGCAGCTGCCAGTGAACACCTATGGAATCTAGTTTCCTTTATGTCCTTGCTGCCGATGAGGATTTTCCCCTTGATGTGTGACTGTCATTATAAATGAGGCAGTTACGTTCCAATCATTGGGAGTGCATTCGAGTTATCCACTAAACACTGAAGTGTGGCTCTATGTGGAGTTACGCACTGGACTACAAGACCCCGTTACACAGTGGGTTGGGGTGTCCCTGGAACAGCACATTTGTGGCCTCAGACCTGGGGTTGTTCCAGGCAGAATTGTCTGCGTAATGTGCCCGCCCAGGGCAAGATGGAAATGTGGGGCTCCAGGTTAAAAAAAAATCATTAAGAACTTGAAGATGCCATCTTGAAATAAGCATGGGCTCCTCTGAGCTCGAGTCCCTGTGCGGATTCCCATGCCTGTGAAAGCGGTTCCGGTGCCAGGCACCGAGGGCGTCAGAGTTGACAGTGACTCGATGAGCCTGTCACTTTACAGACGGGAAAACCGAGGACCAGGGAGGAAAAGTGACCTGGCCGGGGTCCATGAGAGGCAGCTGGCTTGGCTCCCGGTCCAGGGCTCTTTCCAGCGCTCTCCCCAGCCTCACTCCTGCTCATCTCCATGCCAGGTGGTTTAAATAGAACTGGGCAGAGCTTAATGACAGGCTGGCACGGGGGCTGTCGGAGAGCAGAGCTGGCTCTCAGGGGTTCTCTGTCTTGCGCGTGTGTACGTGATGAAAGTCCATGGTGGGTGTTCTCATGGCCCTCACCAACTGCACAGTGGGATTGTGGCTCCCTCCTCAGAAAAGGGGACCCGCCAAGGGCAAGCCCCACAACTCTCTTGATGAGTTGGTCTGTTACCATGGCAAGGTCACACGGAGGGTGCTGACTAAGAGGATCTGGACTGGGGGTGCGGGGGGTCGGGGGGTGGGCATGGAGGGGGTGGTGCTGGGTCCAAGCAGCTCACTTCTTGGGCTTCCTCGGGGAGATGTCCAGAGGTGTCCCGGGGGCTGGCATGTCCATGGGAAACATGTCCACCCACAGCTCCAGGCGGCCCTGAGAAAGGGGGGGGCATGGCAGGTCTCCCCGCAGACTTCTCCACTGCCCAGGGAGGCCAGCTCTCCTCTCCCTCCCAACCTTTGTCCTGTCAGGACCCATTTCATCAGTTTTCATCCTTGGGTGCCAGGAATTCCTATGACATCATCACTAGCCAATCACAGCTTCTGAGAGGAACATCCCAGGTCTCCACCCCCAGTTGATATGGTTCTAGGTCAAGGCAAAGACATGCACCACTGGAGTTACTATAGAGGGACGTGGTGGGAGGTGCCACGGGCTTTGGGGAATGCAGCCAAGAGCACGAGGCTCCATTCTCTGGACCCAGGCCTGGACTCCCTGATCTCAAATACCAAAGGGCCTCAGGCGAGTCACCTGCTCGATGCCGGGCTTGTCGGGGTTGAGCAGCGGCCGCGTCTCCACGTGTTCCGGCACCAGACGGCAGCCCACTCGGGGGATGTCCTCCCAGTGCCACAGGGCACACAGCGCCACGTGCTCCTCTGTGGGCCTCCTCTGACCTGCGGGTGGCAGAGTGTCAGCTGCCCAGCAGAACGGGACCTGTGCTGGCCTGAAACTCAGGAGCAGAGGGGCCCCTGAGCCACCACTGGTCTGTCCGTCTCTGTTTTATGGCTGGGGAAATTGAGGCTCAGGGGGACAAGTGTCTTGTCCAAGCTCTCGGCTGTCCCATAGGGCCCAGAGAGGTCTGTGTCCTTGCGTTTCCTTCGCCTGTGGGGCTGTGAGGTCAAGGAAGGCAGGAATCTGCTCCCTGTCCCAGCGCCCTGAAGGAAGCCAGCACAGGTCCTCCCGGTTCTCTGGGAAGGGTCGGACATGTGAAGGAGTTGGGGGAGTGCAGAGCTTGGGGCCACGTGGCCTTGGGCAAGTCGCTAAACTCTCTGGGTCTCCGTTTCCTCAGCTACAGAATGAGGAGACCCTCCCTCGTCCATAGAGATGCCGAGAGGGCCAGAGAAGGCAACGAGTGGGCGAGCGCGGTGTAGCCGGGGGAGGGCGGCAGGGGCTGGGCAGGCAGGAGTGGGCTCTGGGCTGTCGAGCAGAGGGCACTCAGCCCCGGCAGAGGAGTCGCCCAGTCTCGGCCTTGCGGTCCCCCTCAGGGAAGCACGGGCCCCTCCCTGGCCTCTGCCGCCCCCGGGGCTGCATCTGGCGCTCCATTACCATTCTCGTCTTCGATCTCGGAGGGCCCCGTGAAGACCCGGTTGGACACCTTCACTCTCCCAGGGGGCCCAAAGTGGGGGCCGTCCACTTTGCCGTCCTTGCAGAGGCGGGTCAGGATCTGGCTGGGCTTCATGGGGTCCCGCCAGATATTGTAGCCATGTCTGTGGGAGGCGCATACGGGCTTGGTGGGGCTCAGGTGGAGCTGGGCCATCCCCAGTCAGGAACTGGGCCCTGCCCTGGGCTCCAGGCTCAGCTGAGATGCTCTGGCTGCTGGAGCCTGGTCCCTCCTGCCCTGGGCTCTAGCCCCGTGTGCCCAGTGTCCCAAGGATGAGCATCCAGTCTCCTCCCGTGCAGCCCACTCCATTCCCCCACGGTGTCCCCTTCTCTGGAACCTCAAGGACTCCCACGAGGAAGCTGACGACCAGAGAGGTTAAGGGACACGCAGCCTGTCAGTGGCAGAGGCCAGCCAGATCCCCCAGGTGGACTCTTCCTATAGCACAGTGCCTCCCCTTCCAGCCCGCCTTTCTCTCCTGTCCCGCCTCCCCTGCCCTGGGACGCCCTGGCTCGCTCCTTGTCTTGGAATCTGCAGTCCTGGCCCCTGAAGGCTGTGCCCAGAGCCTGTAGCAGTGGAGGCTTGGCTTGGGACGGAAACTATAACATGTCTGTCTACTTTCCCAAACAACACACTCTGAATCTGGTTTTGGAGTCGAGGTGCGGTAGGCTCACCCCGCCCCCGACCCCCCAGCCCTGTCCGGCCCCACGCACGTGGAGTAGGTCTGGGTGATGCCGCAGGTGGCGCGGTGCTTGCTGTAGAATCGGTTCTCCAGGTCAATCTTGGTTTCCCCAATGAGGTCGTCAGTGCCCACCAGATCCCAGTCGTACACGGCCACCGTCAGCATGGACTCCATGGGGAAGGAGGCCTCGATGTCAAAGGATCTGTCAGGGTGGGGGTGGGGAGAGGGGTTGAGGGCGGGGTAGGGCGGGAGGTGGTCTGGGCTGGGAAAGTAGGGGCAGGGGTGGGAGGGCCACTAGGAGGACTCACTTCCCAAATACAGGGTTGAGCTGCTTGGAGATGTAGTTCTCCTTGTCACGGATGTCAGTCTTGCCCAGCCGGATGACGATGTAGGGGTCAGCTTTGCCATTGATGTCTGCGGGGTGCAGGTCCGTGGCCTGGGATTGGCGAGGGTGCTCCTGAGCAGGCTTCCTATACCCTCGTCTTCCAGCACCCCTGCCTTACTCTCTGAGGGTCCCAAGATGGTGAAGGGCGGGAGCACTGGACCCGAGGCAGGAGCCTTGCTGTGTGACCCTGGGCAAGTTACTGTCCTTCTCTCAGTCTTGGCTTCCTTCTCTACAAAAGATGGGAACTACACCTGATAGCCTTCCACGTGCCTCCCAGCAGGGGGCTTTCAGCCTGCAATTGCTTCGACCCCTCCTGGAGGGCTGGGAAACTCAGGGGAGGGGATGTGGGGGGACTCTCACCCGGACCACATAGACGCGGACTAGCACGTTGATGGGGTCATTGCTGGGGATGCCCTGGAACATGCCGTAGGTGGGGTCGTAGCCAGCTTCCCGGGACATGTCCTCTGGGTGCGGCACTTTGTACACGCAGAGGGAGCCCTGCAGCAAGGCAAGCGTGGGCTCCGGCTGACATGGGGGGCTCAGGGGCTGGGGCTCAGGGGCCGGGCCTCCCTCCTCGCCTGACCTTGAACCGGCCCACGATGCGCTCCTCCTCGGTAGAGCCGTCCTCATCATCTCCCGTCTTGCCTCGCAGCAGGTTGAAGGTATGCAGCCAGTCTTCGAAGTTGTCAAACTCTGACTCTAGCTCCTTGGGGTATACCTGAGCCAGGCCAGGCCGTCAGCGCAATGAGGCCTGTCCACTGCTCTATCTTGTCTCATCTTCCACTTACTTCATGGCCCTGAGTGAGGTCTGTTCCAGACTCTTACCTTAAGTTCATCGATCTTGGGTTTTTTCTTTTCAGAGGCCTCAGACCCCTGGCCAGGGCCTGGGCTCTGGGTTTTCTTCTTCTTCTCCTCCTTTGTGGCCTTTGCCTTCTCCTTGCCCTTCACCGGCCCCTTCAGGCCTGGCCAGAAACAGAAAAGGAGACCTTCTAGTCAGTTTGGGGCAGAAACGATGGAGCAGGAAAGCTTGGGCTGGACACCCAGTTCTGCCAGTGATTTACTTTGCTAATTTCACTTGGCAGGTCTCCGTGTACTCATCTGAAAAATGTACATGCCTGCCTCACATGGGTGCGGGACCCCAGTAAGATCATGGGAGGGTGTACAAAGACTGTTGTCGTGCTCCTTGACAGAGAGTGGCATGGAAGTTGCTCACTTTCTTCTCTGGACTCAGCCTACTTGTCTCATATAGTTCTATATCAACATTTTCTAAACTGCATTTAGTGAACACCAGATGTAGGTGTTCTTGAAATTCTTTAGAAGAAAGGGTATTGTGGTCAAATAACGGAGGGAAATATTTCATATTGTATCCTCCTTCTAGGGATTTATAACATTTGCAAATTAAAGGCACTGAAAAGTCCTGCACCAAAAGACCCCTTTCACCCATTGGACCACAGAACCCCCCCTTTCCCTCTCGAATATCCATTAGTATTATCCCACTAAAAAGTTCTGGAAAATGCTGGATGAGATGAGCTCCGAGGTCCCTTCCAGCACTGATGTTCTGTGGCTTGAAATGTCCATCAGTCACTGTGGTTGGTGAACCGGTCAGAGTAAAAGCCACTCTGGATAAGGGCCCAGGCTTGTCCGCTGGTGCCCAGGGATCCCTCACGGTATCTGCCCTTGGCCGCTGCACTTGTGCGGGCCCATGGGTGGGGGAAAGAGAAGCAGCGGGCGTGGCAGGCAGGGGAGCCTGCGTCTCGGGGCGAGGAGGGGGAGGCGGAGGTTCAGGGTGCGAGGGGCTCACCCTCAGTGTTGTCTGTCTCCTCCTTGTCCTCCAAGTCCATTCCTGAGGCCTCTTGCTGTCGAAGTTGCTGCCAAGAGATGTGAGGAGGAAAGGTGGGCTTCCTCAGGAGGACTCTGTTGGCCCCTGTGGTCTCAGACCAGTTTTCAATACACTAGGAACAGAAACTCTTTCCTACTGAGCTTAAAACCCATTACTCGTTCTGCTTAAGTGGATTTAAAAAAGTTTATGGTGTGTACAAATGACTGACTGTACTTAGGAGTTTATGATTCTTTAAATTGCGCATCGTTAAAAAATATAGTTCCCTTTAATGTTGCTTGTTAGTGGTATTATTACTTGTTAATGTCAAAAAAAGTATAACTTAGTAAGAAAATGTGCTTTATTTTCTTCACACTCTGTATCTCACTGCAAACTAAATCACCAGGTTTCAGCTGAAGTGCCACCGCCACCTAGTGGCAGCCTGTGCAAATTACAGGAGTAGAGATGAGACAATAGGCAGCCTCCGGGAGCTCTAGCTTGGCCAACTTCAATCCAGGAGGTGATGGTGGGAGAAGATACCACCGGGTGTTCCCCAATGGTCTGCTCGCCTATTCTTGAGAAGTGTTCTTTGGCACACAGTCACCTAGCTAAATATGATCTTTCTCCACCTCCCCCGCAGCGAAGTGTGGCTGTGGGACTAGATTCTGGCCAACGGGATGGAATGATATGTGCGACTTCTGGATTAGGCCCTTAAAGGAAGGGAGTATGCCCACTCTTCTCCTCTTTCCCCCTGTGCGCTGGTGTCAGGATGTGACGGCAAGCCATCTCTAACCATACAGAGAGCCGTCAGTCACAAGGTGGCAGGATCTTGGTCCCTGACACCATCAAACCACCATACAAGCCTTCTCCTCGTTCGCGCCAATCTAACTTGCTAGAGTGGCTTAGCCTGTGCTCTAACGCGGATGGCAGACACCGCACACGGCTTAGGTCACGGAAAGGGCCTGCCTGGGGAGAGAGCGTGGCTGGATGGGCTCAGATGAGAAAACACGACTGCAGGCACATGTCCCTCCTGGTCGGCCCGGAGCTGGGCAGGCAGTGTGGGGGAGGGACAAACGAAGAGGAGAATTGCACTTTCTGGAACTGGTCGTCTGGCTCAGCAGACAGAACCCGCGTGCACGCAACAGAAGAACGTTTCACAGCCACAGACTGAGATGTATAAAAGAAAACAGTATGAAGATGGGCAAATACCACTGGGAAGTCGTCGTTTGCTTTTGGCCTCTGAGCACATGTTTCTCCTCTTCCTCAAATGGCACCTCCTCTGTGAAGCCTTCCCTGACTCCCCCAGGCATTGATTTGCTTTTGCCTTCACACCGCACTGTATCTGTTTACATGCCCATTTTGCCCGGTACACAGAGGGCTCCTCGGGGCAGATATAGCATCTTCTCTTTTGGCTCCCATAGCACCTGGGATGGTGTCTGACTCATCATATATATTTAAGAGATGTTTGTGGAATAAATGAACGAGGACAAGAGAAAAGCAAGCCAGGGAAGGTAGACTGGACCTCCAGACTAGGAGAGGTGAGTCCTAAGCTTGAACTTCAAGGCCGTGAGACAAGGCTGTTCTTAACTCCTGGAGTGGAGGAGCCAGCTCTGGTGGGGAGCAGGACAGCAGTTGGACAGGAGGGCCTGATGTGGAGTTGGGGTTGCCTTCCCTAACCCGATTCCTCTTCAGCCCCCAGCCCGGGTCCAAGGACTCACCTCCTTCATGGTGTCAATGGAGGCAAAGTATTTGGACCACCAGTCCAGCATGCTCTCATCCGGCTCCTCCTCTTCTGGCTCTTCTGAGCTGCCTTTTTTCTTCTTTTTCTTCTTCTCCTTCTCCTCTTCAGCCTGGGAGGTTGGCCTAGGTCTGGAGACCTGCATACATCTCTGCACCCTGGCCATTCCCAGGGCTCTGGACAGTCCAGGGGTCCCCCATTCATTCTGACCATCTGCTTCCGGGGAGCCCTGGGCTCCAGGAGGCTCTGTGGGGCCACCACCGTCAAAGGGGAAGGGCCCTGTTTTGTGGAGGAGGATGCCATGGCCAGAGAGGGTTATAACCTGCCAATGTGAGCCAATGGCCAAGGCAGGATTGACATTCAGAGGCCCTGCTGCCCAAGCAGCTCTCTCCCTCTCCCTCTTTGCAGGGTGTGCTGGCCAGAGCATCCAGGGGCTGGGAGTAGCTCATGCCTTATGCTGAACCCCCTGGACTGACACTCTATGCCAGTGTAGGGTCCTCTCTCCCCAGAGTCCCCTGGATTGTCCCCACACTCACCACATCCACCTTGATGACTGCATCAGAAGTCTGCAGAGGGGTATCAAAGGGACAGGGACGGAATTAGCCCCCCAGGGCCTGGAGCGGAGGCAGAGGCCCAGTCAGGGTGCATGGAGGAGAGGGAGCTCATGCAGGGATGCCTGCTGTGAGCTGAGTCCCTGTGCACAGGGCCAACTCTGCGCTAATAGGAGCACACTGCTGGTGAGCCTGCCGAAGGCCTGCTCTGCAGATGTCTCCTCAGACCTTCTAGGACAGTGATTCTCAAGCCTGAGACAGTTGTGAACTCTCTAGGTGATATCACCGGGCGTCAGGGTTGGGAGGGGAGGCTGGCCACACACAGTAGGAATGCAGCAATGTTGGCTAGATGGAGTCAACTTCAACTCCACTTTTCCTCCCTTACCAGGGCAAGCGCCTTACACACATACACACACACACACACACACACACACACACACACACACACACACACTTGCATAGCTGAAGAGAACCCTGCTGAAAACACTCCAACAGAGCCCAGGGCCTGCGGGACGATGGGCAAGCTTAGGTACCGTCTTCTGACTTGTTTGCTGATGGCCTGAAACTAGGGGGCTGTTGGCCAGGCACTGGATCTCGTCTGCTCCACGTTCCCGAGAGCCATGTGCACATAACTCAGCTGGCTGGCCGGGACCCTCCAGAGTCAAGGATTATGGGCTAAGAGAAGGTGTTTCGGATTAAACTGAGACCTCAGAAGCTAGGACACACCCCCAGTTGTATGAAGTGGGCGAGGCTGGAAATGCGATCTGGAGAAAGTGGTAGGGAGGAAGCCCACTTCCAGCCCCTGTGTGCTGTCTGGACTCAGTCTCTTCCAGGCTGGCCTCATTCCTACCCTCTGTTGCAAAGGTCATCTCCAAATCCAGCCCCTGGGTCTCCCGCCGGCAGATAAACAGCCTTAGTCCCAAAGCCAGGAGGAACAGGAAACTTCCAGCTGGAAATCTTTCCTTAGCCCAGGTCTGGGGAGAGTTGTTTGTGAATGGCTAGGATGGGAGATCAGGAACCCTCTAGAACACTGGTGTACCCAACAAGGAATCCATTGCCTATGGTGTCATTTGTTGAAGTAAAAATAATTGCAGGCTATTACCTCACATGGTTACTGCTCTTTCTGTCTCTCGTGCTTGCACGCCGCACACTCGTGCACTTGCACGCACGCATACACAAACACAGGCAACACTGACAGTCTTGCATTCCAGGACAGTCTAGGATGTAGCCGTTCGCACGTGCGGTCAGGACGCTGAAGGAGGCAGCCAGGCTCGCAGGGAGTGTCACATGCAGTGCGTGCCCTTTGCCTGCGTGGGACTGACCCCACGCGCCTTACCGCGTCCAGCTTCACCATGGTCTCCAGCTTCTTGATGGGCACCTCTGGCTCCATGTTCACCACGACCTCCCCTGTAGGGTGAGAGGAGGGGCCCCCATTGCACAGTACATGGCAGCCCTGGAGGAGCCTGACTGGATAGAGGGATGGGCAGACAGGCAGACAGACAGGAAGGGCAGGGGTAACAGTGAGAATCAGGGATGGCAAGAAGGACCAGAAGCCTAAAGCTGATTCTGGAGCTTTCCTGAGGGGAGAGGGAGGGATGAAAAGTTAGGCATAAGGAAAGGGAGAAACTGAGCCAGAGAGAAGGGAGAGCTGCAGTGGAGGAAAATAGTGGAAGCCTGGCTGGGAAGAAGGCCGGGAGGGAGGCCGGGAGGGAGGCCGGGAGGGAGGCCGGGAGGGAGGCCGGGAGGGAGGCCAGGAGGGAGGCCGGAAGGAGGCCTGGCTCTTCTCCATAAACCAGCAGAGGAAGCCATCTGCCCTCAGACCCTCTCATGACATCTCCAGCTCTGGCTCTTTCTGGCTCGGGAGTGAAGAGCAGCCCTGGGCAGCCTTGGCCCCCAGGACGGGACCTCCCACCGGCTTCCCATGCTCCCATCCGGGGTATCCTGGAGGAGCCAAGTGGCGGCTGCATGGGCTGGACTATGAGCTGAAGCCCCTCCAGTGGACCGAGTGGAGCCAGGCCTGGGCTTCCAGGTGTGGCTGTACCTGTGGTGTTCCAGTTGGGGGCCGAGCGGTCTGGGGGCCGGTAGATGAAGCGCCGAAGGGAGCTGACGGCGTGGGAGCCCACCAGGGTGTAGCGGCCAAAGGCCCGGCAGTCCACCACGCGGATGTTCAAGGGCGGGTGCAGCAGTTCGTTCTCAGGGAGGTCCTGGGGTGTTGGCCAATGGAGCTGAGCTCAGAGAAGGGGGCAGAGGCACGGGGCCGTGTCCAGCCACACCAGCCGCACCCAGCTCTGCCCGGCCATTCCTGGGCCTGCACCCACCACTTCGAACCACTTGACGAGGGTGTTGAAGTTGGGGTTCTTTTTGTAATTGTGAATCAAGGATGACTGCACCCCCTTCCCCGCGCACTCGATGTCCACCCGCGGCCGGTCCACCTGGGCCAGGTTCACCCGCTTCAGGTCCCGCAGGCCCCAGAACAACACCTGGGTTGGGGGAGAAGAGAGCCCCTCAGACAAGGGAGCCAGCTGTGGGGGGGCTGGTCCCCCTGAGAAGGAACCGGAGGGTCGAGGCCAGAAGAGCTGTCGCGGGGTGGGACGTCCTCAGGGGGCTGTGGGGTGAGGGTGGGCGTGTGGCTGCAGATGGGAAGGCTGGGAAAGGTCCCAGCATGCAGCAGGCGACTCGGCGCAGACTGAGGTGGGCAGGGGCCTGTGTCTCCTGCTGCCTCCAGGTGTGACCTTGGACGAGTCGCTCCCCACCCCTTGTCCCCTCAATTTCCTTGTTTGAAAAATGGAGAGCAGCCTGAGGTTGTTGAAGCTGCCTGGAGTTTGATGCCAACAGTGTGGTATGTGCTCGGATCCTGGATTGGGTGAGAGAGTGGGGGGCAGGGGGCAGGGCCCGTCCAGGGCAGGCCCACGAGGGCGGGGCGGGGCTGGGGGAGCCCTCACGTACCTCGACTCGGTATTTGCTGAGCACGGGCCGGATGCCCACGGGCACCGGCATGATGGGACCTCGATCCACGTCCACCGGGCCATTGATGGGTGGCAGGTCGGCCTTCCCTGCCGGCCCGATCTGGGGAATGAGGACCACGGTGTCACAGTCTGGAGAGCCTGGAGAACAGGCCCCCCCTCCCCAGGAGGTATTTGCCATGTGATCTGGGGACACAGGGAAAGCCCAATGCCCTGGGCCTCCAAGGACCCCCCCAGCTCCAATCAGATTGGCCTCATAGTAGGATGGGGAGGGGCAGGGCCCACCTGCAGCAGCTCGAAGGCGGCCAGTAGGTCTCCGGCCGTGGCGTTGCCGCGGTAGATCTGATAGTACTCGAGCTGGGGTGGGAAGCGGGGTGGGCAGTACGCTTCATCAGCCATCTTCACCAGGGGCTTGGCGAAGGTCCGGCCCATGAAGTCAGTTTTGCCCTGATGGGACCAAACAACCAAGGGGGGCACTCGGTGCTTGAGTTAACTGAGCATCGGCACACCCAGGGTCTCACTCTGTCCTTGCCACAGCCCAGAGAGGTAAGGGGATAGGTGTGACCACCCTATTTCACTGATGGGGAAACCAAGTCTCACCACACACCCTTGAGGCTATGCCAGCAGTGAATGGCAGAGGCAGGGCGCAGGACTAGAAATAAGGCCCTCCTACCTCCAGTCCAAGACTCTCTCAGGTACCCTCGTAGTTGAGGCGGCTGGTGGTAAGTGGCTTTCCAGCTCTGGAGGGGTCACCTCAATCCTTTCATAGCCCCACCCTCCCCACCCCCACTCCAGAGGTTTCATGGAGAGCTGGGAGGCTGTTACTGACTGGTAGGTGTGGGCAGGGGTCAGGGGGCCACCAGGATGCGGGGAGGCTGGGGACAGCAAGACTCGCTGACACATCTCCTAAAGACTCCTGAATTCTTTCTATCTGTGCTGGGAGGTGGGGACGCCCTGGACCATCTCCTCCCTGTGATCCTGGAGACTCACATTACTGGAAAGGGGTCAGGCTACAGTGACTGAGCAGGAGCCACCTGGGGTCTCCTGCAGGGGCTGGTCAGCAGCGCAGACGCCCCGATTCCATTCAAGCACCCCAGCTGAGGGGCATTGGGGAGGTGCCTGTCAGTGCAGGTAGAGTACAGTGAGGAAGGAGTAGGTCCCTGGTGCCAGAGCCCACCCGTACCATGGTGTCCTGGTCATAGATTTCAATGACAATGATGGGGGGATCGTCTCGCAACTCATGAGCTTCGCCGTACAGCTCCAGGTTGTCAAAGACCAGCATCTGGTCCCAGGTGGGGCACAGGGTCTCATTCAGCACCTGCAGTATGGGGCAGGGTGAGGGGAGACAGGTACTAAGTGCTGGTGAGTAGGCAGATACCCAAGCGGGAGCCCCTCCAGTCACTGCAGCTCCCAGGGGACTCAGGGGCAGGAATGGCATGTTCCTCGACTCTTCTGGGAATCTTAAAATGAAGGCTAACGTGAGGTCTGCTCCTGCCTCTGTCCTCCCTGTCCCGTGTTGAATATAACCACAACTGAAGTCTTCACCAGTGTGGCCGGGGCCTGTGGTTATCCGCAAGGCTTCCCTCTAAGGATCCGGGGGTACTGGCTGACCTGTTTCTCCAGGTCTCACGAGATCCTAAGTCCCCATCCAAACACTCTCAAAGCCGGAGCCACTCCCTCCTCCCCAGACCCTTACCTCTGTGCACTGACTCTGGTTGATGAAGAAGACACGGGCGAAGGGGTCCGAGAGGCCGCTGCTGTCAGCGGCAAAGAGGCTGCGAGCCTGGTACATGTGGGCGCGGAGCTGGAACACCTGCTTCTCTGTGGGAAAGGGCGGGCTGCGGCTGGGGGGCAGGTGCTTCCCCGGCGCCCTCCCCGTCCCCCGGGGTGAGGGCTGGGAGCCAGGGGCCGCCCAGGCCCAGGAGTCCCCACTCACTCGTGTAGACCAGGCTGATGGGTGGGAAGGAGTGCAGGCCCAGGCCCTGGGCCGCCTTGACCTCCTCGAAGCCGCAGGGCAGGCCACACAGGAAGTCCTTGCGTTGCTTGCTGAGGCCCAGCCACAGGTAGAGCTCCAGCTTGGCCTGCACTGTCCAGCCCGCTGAGCCGAAGCCCCGTTTCCCTGGCAGCTGGGGGTGGGCTCCGGGTCAGCTGCTGGGGCCCATGGGGTGAGGAAGGGGCAGGGAGCTGGCAGAGGCCTTGGTCAGAGCTGCCCCTGCGCCTCCACAGCCAACCCGCGGGTCTGCCGGGTGAAGGTGGTCAACACAGCACTGAAGGGGGAGGGCAGGGGAGGGCTACGCTGCCCCCCCCCCCCCCCCCCCCCCCCCCCCCCCCCGCTTCTTATTGTCCTTCCAGCTCTTTCCTCTCTGAGCACCTGCTGACCTGCTGCTTGAGGCCTCAAACTCATTGGCTCAGGCTAGCCAGACTCAGGATAAGGGGCTGCTCCCTCCAAAGGGAGACCGACCCCTTGAAAGAAGCCAGACGTAGACCCCGGGCCCCAGCCTGCCCGCCCCGCCGCGCCACCGCCCGCAGTCGGGCTCCCCTTCCGGCACCTTGAGGAAGAGCGTCTTGACCTTGGCGCAGTCCTTGCCCCGCTCCTCCTCCACGATGGAGAAGAGCAGGTCTTTGGAGGGCACCCTGGCGTAGGCGATGCGCTTGTGGTTGCTCATCATCCAGACGAAGACGTCGGGGATGCTGTGCTGCGGCTGCGGCGGGTGGGGGGGGCGAGGGGGAGGGACCGTGTGATTGAACAGGGCCCGCCTCTCGGCGGGGCCCCCTGAGCCTCACTGGCTGCCAGGGCCTCTGCCTCAGGGCCCGGAGGGCCAGGCCTGGGCCCGGAGAGGGAAGGACCGCAGATGCTGGGTCTTTCTTCTCCCACCAGACGGAGCAGGAAGAACTCTCGACGGGATGAAGAGCTTGTTCTTTCCTGTGCCCCAACGACTATCAGAGCGGGATGGGGCTCCTAGGTGGTCCGGCCCAACCCCTTCCTGTGCGGCCCCCACTCTGGTCACTGACTGGGGCAGGGCACCCCCGGCGCCTGCCAGCAGGGGCGCACCTCATCTGCCAGGAAGCGCAGCTTCTGCAGGAAGTTCTGGCACAGCCTCAGCTTGTCCCGCACCGTGTGCCTCTTCACTTGTGCCCGCACGGTCTTCGCCTGCTGCCCCATGCTCTCCTGCAGGGGTGGGGGGGGCGTACGTGGGGTTCAGGCCGTGACGCATGGTGGAGGGGGCTGTCCCTGGCTTCTGGGACCTCAGAGACAGATACACTCCGTCCTCAGTTTCCCCTTTTCACCTCCGGACCTTCCCTCTATCCCCTGTGTCTTCCAGCTTTGGGGACCAGGGTGTCCTCACCAGCTCCCGCATGCACGATTTGAGACGCTCTCGGTCAAGCCTGGTCCGTGAAGAGTGGCCCTGGTCCTTGTCGGCGAGGGAGAGGAAGCGGCTGGGGGGCAAGGGGAGCAGGGCTTAGTGGAGCCCACCCGCAGCAGGAGGCCTGCAGGCACCTCCTTCTCTGCCCAGACGCCCCACTTCCAGCCCCCCACCCCACCACCCCTCCCTCTCACTGGCAGCCACAGCTGAGTTCCTCCAGGACGCCCCGCAGCCGACGCTCGGGGTAGGACTTCTCTGTTTTGATCATCTCCTGTACGTCGTTCAGGCCTTCTTCCTGTGAACCAGGAGTGGGGATGCATGCTGAGTCATAGCCGCTCCCCCCAGTCTCCTCAAATGTCTCCCCAATTCATCGGGGAGAATGAGGGGCTAGTGACCTCTCACTAGAGTCACCCCGCAGTGTCCACCATCACGAGGAAACCACCAACTTCCCAGGTTCTGTTTTCAGAGCCTGGGGACCTTCAGCTCCTGAAGGAAGAAGAAGCCACCTCTGCGCTCTGAGTCTGTGATCCTGGGCGATTCACAGGAGTGAGCAGGACTCGGGACTAGTTGGGCGGGGGAGGGGGATAGGTGTAGACCAGAGACAGAGGGGTTGCCCAGCCGCCTTCAGGGAGCCCCAGGACCGATGGGCCAGGAGTTCCAGACTCCCCTCTGGGTCGCCCTCAAGCCCTCGGCCCACTCCTGGGACGTGGGGGCGGGGTCACTCTGGGGGTGGAGCCACTCTGGGGGCGGAACCACTCTGGGGGCGGAGCCACTCCTGCGCTCTCCCGCCCCTCCACCAGCCCAGCACAGTAAGCTGCTGGGCGGACAGGCCTCCCGCGCTGCAGGGGAGGCTTTCCAGCTGGGCGAGCCCTTCGATGTCCCGCACCCGCCCCATCCTCTCCCGCCACGCCTGGCACTGACCAGCTTGTCTGCGATGTGGTCCATGATACTGGCGTTGTAGAGGCGGCGGCGCTGGTCCGGCCACCAGCTCTTGATGTAGATACAGGGTTTGCGCTCCAGGTAGGGCAGATGGAAGTAGTTCCTGGGGTGGGAAGGGGTGGGAGGTTGGTGACCGGGGGCCCAGGGAGGTGGGAGGGCCAGGCCTCCAGAGGGGGCCAGGCAGCGGGCAGGCCCTTCAGAACCCTCGGTGCCACCTGGCTCACCTGTCGGTGATCTGGGGCCGCATGGGTGGGGTGGACGAGACTGAGGCCAGGTCTCCACCCTCCTCGGTCTCATCATCACTCGAATTCTGGATCAGATCTACTTCCTCCTCGTCCCCGGGCTCCTTCCGAGGCCGAGGCCGCTGGGGTCGTGACAGGCCATCAACCTCATTCCCATAGTTGCCTGGAGGCAGGAGGGGGTGTCTGAGGGCCTGGAGTCGGGCCTGGCCCGACCCTGCTCTGTAATCCAGGAACTGCCTTAGGATTGTGGGAGAGTCAGGGAATGGGGAAGGGGGTACGGGTCGGTGCCCGCCTGGATGTGATAGAACACTCACCAGAGAACAGTCCCCTTGTCCCCCTTGTCTGCAAAGATCTTGCAAGGAGCTCTGATGACCAGAGAGCTCACCGGCCAGCCCAGGACGTGGCCATATTCCCACTCTCTCCTCCCCAGCCCCGTGAGGGCCTCACCCCCTCTGCAGGGATGGCTCCCGCATGCAGGCCGCTGTGGGGGCGGAGCGGCTCCCGCGGTCTCCCGCCCCCCACCAGCCCTGCACAACGAGCTGCTGTTGTGTCCCACACACAGCCTGGTGCTGTAGGCGGAACTCAGGTCCACACCCGGGGCGTGCGTGCACCACGGACGTGCACTGTGTGCCGTGTGTGTGCTTGAGCACACGCGGAGGAAAGTGGTCAAAGTTCCCCTCCCCCCAGGGCGGTGGTGCAGGGCTTAGCAGAGACCACCCAGCAGCTCTGAGGCCTGGAGACCCCTCTATGAGCCCAGCGCTCACCTATGGTGACCTCAAAGGTGATTGGCTTGTCTCCGTTTTTCCGGTCAATCATCGAGGCCTCCAGGAAGGCTCCAAATAGAAAGAACTCTTCCATTTTCCCCGTGCAGCTCTGTGGGGAAGGTGGTCTAAGTCATCCGTAAACCTTAGCAGGGAAGCTAGGCCTGGGGCCGGCCCTCCTCCTACCATCTCACAGACGGGCCTTTGGGCTGATGGTGGAGAGATCCCACTCGGGTGTGGAGCTGGGCAGCCCAGACCGTGAAGGACCGAGGGCCGAGTGCCTTTTGCCCTCCAGCCTGAGTGTCCCTGAAGCAGGGGCTGGCTCCAAACACCACAGGGACAGGCCTGGCTGGGAACGGGGGAAGTGATGAGGCTCCAACACTTCCGGGCAGAACACGGGCACAGGCAGGGCAAGGGGCCAGAGGTGCCGTCGGGGGCAGATGGGGGGACTCCTGCTTCCTGGGGAGGCAGGCCTCGCTCTGGGGTCTGGACCCTGAGGCAGACTGAGCAGCCACAGGCAGAGCCAGGCCCCGGCCACCATGGCGGGCAGAGGGCTGAGCCTGTGAGGGCCCTAGAGGACAGCGACCCCCTGGGGCCTCACCTCTGAGACAGGGGTGGCCTGCTCCACCTGCACCTCCGTGGAGCTGGTGAGCTCAGGGTTGGAGGTGTCCAGGATCTCCACAGCCAGGCCCAGCATGAGGCGGGCGCGGAAGGACACGCCCTCACCCAGGCCCTCGTTCAGGTCCTGGTGCTCGTCCAGTAGGGTGTAGTTGCGTGTGGAGCCGTACATGTTCACCCAGGCTGGGCCCAGAGTGGGCAGGAAGCCTGAAGGCCAGGGAGAAAGAGGAGAGACCTATGTCACACCCCAGGGCCCATGAGGGGCAGAGGGACCTCTTTGGGGGGCTCCCAGCCTGCACTTGCTAATTGCTGAGCTGAGGACCCCTTGCCTTGCCTGGTGAGATGTCTGAGGCAGGAGAAGGCCTGTGGGGCAGCGTGAGGCTCACAAGAGGTTGCAGGGAGAGCTCGTGGCCGCTGCGCATGGCAGGTGTGGGCCCCTTTCTTGGGTCATGCTCCCCGCCTCCTGGTACTGGAGCAGGGGCTGCCTGCAGTCTCTTTGATAGACAGATGCCAGCTCCTCCCACTCCTCCGCGTGGCCTTCCAGCCCTCTGCCTTCTGTGCAGGCCCCTCCCCTCTTCTCCAGCTGTCCTCCCTGTTCGACACGCTTCCTCCACGAAGCCTTCCCAGTTCCCAGTCCCAGCTAACTTCTCGCATCTTTGGGATTTGTCGTGTCTCACGTGTAGCAGATCTAATTCTGCCTAGAATTTGTTTGTTTTGTTTTTATTCTGCCTAGGTAAAAAATCTTATTGCATTTTTAAAATGAAGATACACTTCACATAACATGAAATTCACCATATTAAAGCATGCCTTTCAGTGGTTTTTAGTATATTCATTATGTTATACAATCACCACCTAATTCCAGAATATTTCCATTCCCCTAAAAAAAAATGGTACCTATTAGCAGTTAGTCCCAATCCTGCCTCCCCCACTCCCTGGCAACCACTAATCTACTTTCTGTCTCTATGGGTTGACCTATTCTGGACATTTTATATAAATGGAATCATACGATATGTGGCCTTTTGCCTTAGGTTTTGGGCATTTGGTAGCACATCCGTCTCCTAATCCCCAGCGAGTGCCGTGAGGACAGGCATGGATTTTTCTCTTGCCCTGGATCCCCGGTACCCAGCATCGTGCTAGGGTCCTGGGAGGGCTCTGTCACCATAACGAGTCTGTGGATAGGTGCTCCGTCAACCGTATACACATGCATGTAATACGCATGTATGCACACATACCTAATTACTATTTTCATTTTACAGATGAAAAGACATATACAAAGGTCACACAGGTACCAGTTGTCAGAGCTGGGGTTCAAGTCCGTACAGCGTGGCTCGGGCAAGCCCAGTTAGCCCTGTGCAGACCAGAGGCATGACTTTCCCCCTGTTCCTCGAGGCGGGAGCTGCTGACGAAGCCCTCACTGTGCCCAGGGCCTTTCAGCTAAGGTGAGGGATGGCCGGGGTGGTGTGAGGGGGGTCTCATCTACACTTCCCTTTCAGGCCCCCCACCCAGTCCTACTGCTGACCTTTGTCTCCGTCATTGGAAATCTTGCGCAGGTCAATGAAGTGGGTGCCGATGGCCACATCGTTGACCTTGTCCGAGTCCCGGATTTGCACCTTCATGCGCTTGCAGAGTGGCGGGAACAGGTCAGTAAAGACGACCTGCTCATTCCAGAGTGGCTCGTAGCTGCTTTTCTGCACTGAAGTCTTGCCCTGGCGGGAGAAAGTGAACGGCAGGGTTCGTGTACGTGCACGTGTGTGAGCATGTGTGTGTTCACTCAGGTGTATGTGCGTGTGGTGTGTGTATGTGAGTGTGCATGTTTGCATTGAGTGTGTGTGAGCATGTGTGCATGTGTCGATTCCTGTGTGTGTGTGGTGCGTGTGCATGTGTGCACACCTGTGTGGTTTGCGTGTATGTGTGTATCTCCTCCACTCTTTCCTACCTGAGCCTCTCAGACTCTCCTCCCATTTGGCGGTCCCCCCTCAGCTCTTGGTCTCTAGGACCCAGAGGCAGGGAGGACACCCCAAGCAAGGCCTGTCCACACTGAGACACGCCCAGCCTGGCCTCACCCTCAGCCCTTCTCAGCCAGAGCTCCCTCATCGCTCACTCTCCTCCCTTTACCAATGCACCAAGGTGATCTCAGGCCAGTCTCCTGCCTTCCAATTTTGCCTCATGTCTGCTTCCAGGCCCCTACGTGCATCTGGTGCTTGTCACCCCAGCCCCAGCCTCTGCAGCCTGTACCCCAGTACCTTCTGGCCAGCAAAGAAGACTTGCACATAGGGGTCGACCAGGTCCCTGTTCTCCCCGATGAAAGCCTTCTTCACGTTGGCCATGAGGCTCGTGTTCATCCGCGGCAGCCCCTCTGCTCGGTAGATTTTCACGTAGAACCGAGCCCACTGGCGCTCGGGGGGCACCCCCTCAGGAAGCAGCAAGTTCCTGCTGGCACAGACAGCTAGGGCACCAGGCCTGGGCACCCTGACTCCTGCCTGAGCACCTACATGCTTCCGGGGCCTAAGACAATGTCCGCAAACCCCTGCTCTGCCTCAGTCCTTGTCTCTCCTGTGAGGAGGAGAGCCGGTGGACACCGAGGACAGCCTTGGTCCTTCTAGAAAGAGCTGAGCTGTCCAGGGGTGGGTGAGAACAAGGATATGGGAGATGGAAGGTACCATCTCTGGGCCAAGTTTACCCAGGGGCTCCCTTCGGGGGAAAGGAAGGGTTGGGTCAGGTCAAGAAAGGTTAAGGAGATGGGGACCTCACCCTTCAATGTCATCCTCGTCTGTCTCGTTGGCCTTGTGGGGTGTCTTGATGTTGTCCCCCTTGCCTACCACGGCGACATCGCACTTCACATAGCCCTTCAGCCCAGCGGAGATGTCATCGGGGTCGGACAGGATGGCCCACTTGTGGTGAAACTGGTGCTCTGTGGTGGCGAGGATCAGGGACTGCACCTGCTGCCCCCACTCCAGGCGGCACTCTGCCCTCAGGGCAGGCCGAGAAGCTGCAAAGCTGGGAGCCTTCTTAGCCCCTGGAGCTCAGGCCATGAGCTCTCCTGGACCTAGGGGCCACAGCTCTGCCTGTGTCTGGGCCAGAGGGACAGAGGTCCCTGACTGGGGACTGCTGGGGCAAGGCCCTACATCCAGGTGTGTGGTGTGACTTCGAAGTGAGGAGCCTCCTAACTGGTTTCTCTGCCTGCAGCCCCCCACTGGACCCCTGCACTCACCTGCACACAGCTGCCAGAAGAGCCTTCCGAGAGGCCCCCTCCCTCTCACTCTGGGCTCCCCAGTGCTTGGGATAAAGACCACCGACTATAGCACCGTCCGTGGGGCCTCCTGAGACAAATCTCCCAGCTCACTCTGCTCACTCCACCTGGCCCCCGTGCTCCTGCCAGGCAAACCTGCTTACCCCCTTTGAATCATTCACATCTCTATTCCTTATCTCCATGCCTGTGTGGCTGCTGGTCTCTGAGCTTGGAATGCCCTCATCCCTGATCTTCCTCTGCCCCCACCCTCTTCCTCCCTGGTCAACTTGTCCTCCTTTTGCTCAAGTGTTTCCTCTTCCATGTAGTCTTCCCTGACTTCCTCGGAAGTGCTGATCCTGGCTCCTTGGGTGTTCTTGGTATTCCATTGGCACACCTTCTATCATCTACTTATTGTCTCCAATTTCAGACTGAAAACCTCCTAAAAATAGAGATTGGTAGTGTCACCCCAGGATTCTCAAGACCTAGGATGGTGTGGAGGAAACGGAAAGTGTCCGGGGAGGAGGCCGCTCCAGGAAGGGCCTGCCCTTCGGGTTTACTTCGAAGCTGTTTGCAGGCAGAGGGAAGCCTTGGCTTTGATGCATGAGGGGCACATGTTCTTATTCTGGGTTTGTTTGGGCACTTACACCTCCAGGGACTCAGAACGTCCTTACTCTCCTCCCTCACCTACACCATTCGCCATAGCTCAGACCTGTCCCCAACAAGGCTCTGTCCCCAGTGGGCTCCGTGGGCACAGAAATCAGCCTGTCTGGGATTCGGCCAGCCCAACTGTGTTGTTACAGGAGAGATAATGACATAGTAGAGTCTAAAGAGAGGGACCAGGATGGGGAGAGGGAAGGAACTGGGTGGTGAAAAGTTGCTGGAGGCCGTCAGCGGAACTGGCGCATCTCAGGAGGAGGGGGCCACGTCCTAGGCAGCCCCAGAGCTTTGAGGTCTTTCCAGAGCACATGTTTGTGGGCTGGATACTGAGCCGATAGCTAGATGGCTGGATGGGGAGATGCACGGAGGATGCATCTATGCACAGAGGATGGGCTGCCTAGCTGGCGTAAAGGTAGGTGAAGGGATGGATGGATGAGTAGACAGTGGATGGATAAATAGAAGGATGGGTTAATGTACGGATGGGTGGATGGATACATGGGTGGGTGCGTGGATTCGTGGCCGGGTGGTTGGATGAATGGATAGAGGGGTAGATGGATAGCCGTGTGCATTGGGGAAATTTAGCAAGGAAAGAGAATAAGAGTCAGGAGGGACATGAAAATTGCCCTCAAATTTAAAGGCTCTTTGAAGAGGAAATGGATTTAGTCTTTCTGGCTGTGAAAGGCGGACCTGTGAACATGGGTGAAGGTCACAGGGTGACAGAGTTTGATGTGACGTAAACAAACGGAGATATCTAAAATAGGAGATAGTGCTCATTTCTGGGAGGTCTAAGCAGAGGCTAGGTGACCAATTAGGGATACTTTCTGAAGGACCCTATGCTGGGTGAACACTGGGCTGATAACCTCTGAGACCATTCCGGTCCTAAGGCTGTCAGATCCCGCCGCCCTGGTACTGTCACTGTCAAAGGGCCAGAGCTGCAGGACATCATGAGCCCCTGGGCCATACAATTACCAGCCTGAAACGTCATTTCCCTGCCTCAGGCCTGCCTCCGCCTCCTGCCGGTTGGGCGGGGGAGGTTGCTAGCATCTACGGTAGGATGGGTGGAGCCTTGTCGGACCCCTCCTCGTCTCCAGCAGATAATAGCAATGAGTGAACAGTTTCCTACTGTTCACTCATTGGATGAATGGATAGAGGGGTAGATGAATAGACGTGTGCATTTCCTACTGTTGCCTCTGACAGGTGTGGTCCTGCTAGGCTGAGAACAGACTGTGGCCTCCCAGGAATCCCTTCCAGCTCCATGAGATGTTGACACAGCTACTCACCGGGCTGGGAGTACACGGTCCCCACGTCCATTTTGAAGGACCCCACCAGGGTGCCGCTGCGCAGCAGGTTCTTGGAGTGAATCACCTTCCGGGCAGAACCACCAGCCCTAGTCAGGCTGGGCAGGGCCAAAGCTTTCCAGGGGTAGGGGTGGGGCCGGCCGATGGTGGCTCCACCTTAGTCTTTCTGGGGACCCAAACTTCTTGGCGAAGTGGGAGGGCATTTGGTGGGGCGGGGGGGCAGCTTGCTGAGAGCATCGGCCCCTCCCGCCCTGGCCTGATTTTGCTGGCTGCCAGGTATGGGTGAGAAGGTTGTACACTATACAGAGGCGCCCAGCTAAAGAGGAGAGAAGGGCTCAAACGCAGCCTGTGCCCTTGCCCGCCCATGTGTCTGGGCGCAGGACTGCCTTGTTCTGGTTGGTCCACCGAGAAGGGGCACCCTTTTCAAGTTTGCACAAAGGTGCAGTGTGAGCTAATGTCCCTGCATGCCAGAGGCTGCTCCCCACTCACCGAGATCTTGATGATCTTGTCAAACATGACATCCGGAGAGACGTGGAAATCGAAGACGAAGTACTGGAGGGGGGAAGGACCCAGACCTGCTGTCACCGGTGGGCGCTGGGCGGCGGCTAACGGCCCCGGGACAGTGCCAGGCCCCGCCCCCCGGCAGTGCCTGTCTGCACCTCGCCATTTCCCCTGAGCCCGGAGGAGGTTCGGATGACAAGCAGTGGCAACCATAGGTCCTCCCTGACCCTGGGGGCAGGTGGGAGGTTGGATCTCAACAGGAGGGCAAGGCCTCAACCCCTGGGCAGGGCCAGTACCAGCAACTATGGGCAGGGGAAGGAAATGGGAACAGTCGATGGAATGGTCCATGCTGATTTTCTGTGCTTCGAAGGGTCCTGGGCTGGGGAGCTGGGAAACTAAGGTTCTAGTCCTGATTTTACCCCTTTCTAGCTGTGTGGCCCTGGGCGACACATTTTCTGAACCTCAGTTTTCTGAGTTGTAAAATGAGCGTAATGACACCCAACTCGGAGTCCTGTTCTGAGGCTTGATGAGACACTACGACATATCCCACGGAATCCAAGATGCCACTGACTGTAAGCTACACTGCGACTACACGAACCACGTAGACACCGCCACTGAACTTCAGTGTTCCATGTCTAGAAGTGTGGCCCAATTTCAGGAAGGACACAACGTAAGATAAGGCGAACTTTAGAGCTAATGGACTGTGGTGCACGGAGGCGCTTCGTCGGCCGGAAGTATAAAACGCGGCAGGTGTGAACTGCCCTCTCAAGCCGGGAGCTGCCGCTGCCCGTTGTAACACCACCCCTTTCTCCGGCCTTGGTGTGCAGGGCACTGAGCAGAGGCGCTCCTGCTTTGGTGACCTCGTGGGCAGGGAGAAGGACGAAACGTTCTTGGGATAAGTGTCTGAGGAGAATCTCTCCGCTGCTGGAGTTTCACACAGACCACTCTGGGTAAAAGTGCTGGCTTTAGAGCCAGACGGACTGAGTTTTTACTGTTGGACCGCTCGCTTCCTTTCCTGAGCTTCGGTTTACCCCTCTCTGATGTGGAGAGAATGATTCGGGGCCTCCATGGTGAACCGCTCCAGGGGGAAGGAGCTGGGAGGCATGGCTGTACACTCTGAATGAGATGACCTCCGTCAAGCATGCAATCAGGTGTGCATGTGGTCAGTGCACAACAAACACCAGCTGCTACATGTCGTAGCGATATGTCCAGGTGGTGCTGGCCGCGGGGGAGCAGAAGCACTGGAAAGACAGGTGGACATCCAGACACGCACATGGCAACTGATGCCTTGGGACTGGGGAGATGCCCAAGGAGCACGTAGGAGGGGAGCAGGTCCAGGGCTGGACTCCAAGAAGAGCATTTCAGCAGTAAGCAGAGCAAGTGAGGCCAAAAAAGGCAGTGAGGGGAGAAGCTAGAGAGAAGGGGAAAGCAGGAGAGGGCCCCAAAGGTCCCCAGGGAAGGAGCCAGCAAGGGGGCGGAAGGAGCCAGGCAGTCAAGGGTGGACGTCGCACTTAGGGACAGCAAGGCCCTTGGTGCATTGAAGGATGGCCAGTTCTAGCGAAGCCACGGGGCAGAAACAACTCTGTGTAGAGACTGAGGCACGACTGAGAGGTGAGGAAGTGGGGACAACTGATGTGGTCGGACTGAATGGGAGGAGCGAGGTGGCCACTAGGAGGTGTGCGGGATCGAAGCAAGGCGGAGCCAGATGGATGGATGGATAGTTGCATGGGCGGATAGATGACAGGTAGATGATAGACAGTTGATAGACAGGTAGATGATAGACAGACAGATGGACAGACAGATAGATAGATGATAGAGGATAGATAGACGAACTTCTAGAGCGTATGTGGTTGTCCATAGTTGTACTTAGAAGAGAACACGTGAGAGTAGAACACCTTAGAGATGAAGGAGGAGCCAAAAAAAATAAAGAAAAGAAAGCAGAGTTGGCGACCTCGGGTGGTTGAGGTAACGCCAGATTTGTTGGGACGTAGAAAGAGGAGAATGCAGGGCGAAGGAGAGGGGTGGTTTAGACAGGAGGAAGATGCCAGTGGCCGGGACCAGATGCACCCATAGGCAAGGGGTCTTGGCCTGGTCAGGTTATTCTGGGAGGGTGATGGTTGTGAGCCTCCCTTCACACAAGAGAGGTCCAGAGCCAGGCGGGAGAACCAAGGCTGGGCCAGGTGCCTCAGAGATGTGTTAACCCCGGGAGAGCGAGCTAGCAAAGCTACAGCTAGAATTTTGCGCTCCTCGAGCTGCCCATGGTCATATTCCTCGTATCTCCTGAGCATAGTCCCTTTCGTCATCACTTAGGAACCTGCTAAGTCATGTTGAGCATTCTCACTTCCCTCTACTGTGATTACTGGGGCCAAAGGAAGGTTCCCACTAACTCAGAATTAGCCAGAGCAGTAAACCCCTGGGTGGAGATTTGTCAGTGAATAGGGATGCGGCATAGGAAGAGAAGAAAGGGGAAAAAAAGTCCAGCTTTTCAGCTGGGAAGAGGCATGGGAAGATAGTATAGAGTAGTGGTTCTCAGAGTGTGTGTGTGTGTGTGTGTGTGTGTGTGTGTGAGAGAGAGAGAGAGAGAGAGGGAGAGAGGGAGAGAGGGAGAGAGGGAGAGAGAGAGAATGTTAACCCCTGGGGGCATTAGGCAATGGAAACATTTTTGGTTGCTACAGTTGGATGGCCGATTGCTATTGGCATCTAGTGGGTAGAAACCTGTGATGCTGCTCAACAAACAATGCGTGCGACAGTCCCCTACACCGAAAATTATCCAGTCGAAAATAGCTATAGTGCTGAGTTTGAGAAGTCCTGGTTGGTTTAGAGGAAATAAAAATTGAACATATCGGAGCTACTTGGGTTTGTGGAAAAGAACAAAAATGTGATCAAGAACAACTTTAAGATTCCTTTGACTGGAATGAATAGTCTTAGTGGATATAAATATGGAGTTTAGAAAATGGTTTCTAGGCTGGAACCAGGAGATAGCCTTCTAGGGCAGAAAGTGTCGGCTCTGCAGCCCCTGAGTTGGCAGGCACGGGCCTGGCCCACAACAGAGGCTCAGCGAAGGTTTGTTTCTTCCTTCGGGTGAGCCTCCGTCCAGCAGAGATCTCCTGAACCTCTCCAGGTACGTGCCATGCTCTGGGCTGGGCTGCAGCGATGCAGGAGACCGGGAGCCTCTAGGCTGCCGAGGAGACAGAGACGTGAAGGGCCAACCACAATTCAGAGACGCCAGTGTCACAAAGAGAGAAGTGCCCTGACCTCTGACCCAGAGAGTGCAGGGAAGGCTGCTCAGTGACAAGGACATTTGAGCTGGGCCCTGCAGGCAAGTAGGAGTTTGCTGGGCAACCTCAGAGTGGGGAGAGAAGCTATTTCCTTGGGAAGGAGAGAGTAATTGAATGAAACATGAGGTTCGTGGGCCTGGTGCAAGGTGAGCCCTCGCCTCAGTCCAGTGGGGCTTTGCTGCCATCAGATAACCACGGACGGCCTTGGGCTCCTGTCTCCATGTCTCTTAGGAAAAAGTAGACCCTTATCTAAGCTGGAGGCTTTTCCAGTCAGGGACGTGTCCTGCTGTAAGGTCAGAGATGTCGAGCCTGAGTTTCCTGACTCCTGGGAAGGTTGCCACGTGGGGCTAGTGGGAATGTCCTGAGCACTGAGGCTCCAGCCCTGTGGGCCAGTGGGAAACCAGCTGTGAGAACGGGGGCCATTTGTGGTCACACAGACGATTTCAGCCAGGCCCCAGCCCTGGCCTGGGCCCCTGCGACGGGCAGAAGTGTGCCCAGGTTTTTTAACTGAAGATGCATTGGCGGGGGGTGGGGGTGGGGCGGCACTCCCATAGCTTCCCAAGAGATGCCCTCCCCTAGTTACAGGTGGCACCCTCAACCCTTGAGACTCCTCGGGACGGATGCCAAGACACGGATACTTTACTTGGGTCAGCATGGCACCCTCATTGCCTGGAGCCACTGGGATAAGCAGTCTGGATGTCCCCTCCAGGAAAAAGAGGTCCAGGGACCCCAGGCCAGTGGCTTCTGGGTCAGTCTGATGTGTGCTCAGGCATCTGCGGGGGGCCTGGGCATCCCTCACCAAAGCTGATTAAATTGGGCTTCCCTCTGGAGCCTAGAGTCAAGATGATGTGTCTGGGTGGCCATCTAAGGTGGCAGACAGAGCATTGGGCTGAGGCATGACAGTCTGAGCCTTTCTCTGTCAACAGTACTTTGGGATCTTGGCCCCTTCCCATATTGAGGCCTCAGTCTCCTCTTCTGTAAGTTGGGGAGATTGAACTAGAAGGTCTGTGAGTTCCTTTGACCACAATGTCACCTCAAACAGCTGCAAAGACTAGGAATGGGTACTCGGCTTTTTTTTTTCCTCACACCCCAAGAGTCGAGTCCTCTGGAAGGAGCCCCACAGAGGTTCAGACACCCACAAAGGCAGCCCAGCAGAGAGGGCGAGCACGCAGGGCCGACTCCGGCATTTAGCACCTGGGCAAGGTCTTTCTCCAGGAACTTCAATATCCCCTGGTGTACAATGGGATTGATGGTTGACGACCTCTGATGGTGGTTGTGGGTGTCAGAAGGGATGATGCACCTGAAGCATTTAGCAGCGTGCCTGGCACAGGGCACGTGCTCATCAACGTGCGGCGCCACCATGGCGGGGGCTGGAACGAGGCGGCACTGCCCAGGGCCCTGGCCTGGGAAACGGCTGGGCCCAGGCCTTTGGGGGCCTGAGGTTCATGGAGACACTACTGAGAGCCGAACGGGAGTGACTGGGCAGTGTTCCTTTCAAAGGGTGACCTCTGGCCAGGCTGGGATCTCGATTGGGGACTCAGAGGATGTGGCACTGCATGGCAGTGTGCTGGGGGCCGTCACAGGCTGGGCCACTCCTGTTGGGTCTGGGTGGGGGTAAGGCCCAGCCTCCTGCCACATTTCGGGAGGCTTTCCCCACCTGGACACTGACCTCATTGTAATAGGGACAGTTAGTGGACTCCTTCATGGATGTGTACTTCTTGTCATCGCCCACCTCCACGCACACCACGGGGTCCATGTTCAAGCCCACCAGCTGCCGAGCCTCGATCACTGTGATGCTGACCTGCAGGCAAGAGAGACGGGGGCCAGAGGGGAAGCTGTGTGAGCCCTGGAGCTGGCCTTGGCAGAATCGGGGCCCTTGCAGGAGGCTGGACGGTGCAGGGAGCAGTGCTGAACTTGGGGTCCAATCCGAGCACCCTCTCTAATCCGTGGGTGATGCTATGTTATTTCCCTGCTAAGCCTGTCCTCATTCATAAAGGAGGGTCATGAGCTGGACAACCTCTAGGTCAGTGTGCACTAGAATTCCTGGGGGAAGGGCGGTGGTTAAAAACCCTGATTCCTAGGCCACGTTCCAGACCAACCTCAATTCAGTCTGGGCAGGGAAGGTAGAAGTGGGGTAGGGGGACGGTATCAATATTTTTAAATATCCCAGGTGATTCCAAGTGCTGTAGTTCTGCCTCACTGAGGGCTGCAAACCCCCTTCTCAGGTTTCAGGCACTCAAGAATTAAAGATTTCTATGTCTCTGTTCACATGTGCTGAATTTCCTGCTCTAGCATTTCTCATTTTAAGCCTGCAGGCCTTGCTACCTCTTTATCTTTCTGTAATTAGTCCCCCTTTCCACATTTCTGGTTTAATTTCTTTGTTCGAATACCCAGAGAGGCTCTGGTACCCACCTGAGCCACCTTTTCTGCCTTGGTGGTTGTATGCTGTGAGCACTCTGTCTTTTCAGTGGTGCCCAGCTCCCCAGAATCTGACTTCTATACTAGGAAGCACTTTTCAGTTGTTTATTCATTCAACAAATATTTACTGGACACCTACCAGGGGCCAGGAACAATCAATTGAAACAAACTCCTTTCCCTTGTGGAGCTTACTGTAAATGATTACTGGTTCATAGATTTTAAGCTGAGAAAAAGAAATTGTGTGTGTGTGTGTGTGTGTGTGTGTGTGTGTGAGCGCGCACACACGCACACACACACACACAAAGAGAGAGAGAAAGAGATGTTTGTGTGTGTGCTTCCCCTGGACCCTCATTGTGAGCCATCGGCTCTGGCTTGGGGTTTGGAGGTATTAGTCCCCATTAGGGTGGCCATGATAGCATAGAAAGAAGCACAGATTTGGGGCTGCTGGATTGGCACTGAGCCCCAGACCTGACGCATTACCAGGTGTGACAGGAGGTGGCCATGGAGGCTCAGTGAGCCTCAGTTTTCTCAGCCAGAAGTGGAGACATCACCGATCCATAAGGTTGTGTGGGAGTTAAATGAGACAATGTGTGTCAAAGTGCTTCATAAACAGTAGAAAGCTCTAGAAAATGTGAAATATTGTTACAAATGGCTTCTCCAAGAGCATCTACCTTCAGTTAGGTGGTTGGTCTCTCAAGTAGGTAGAGTCATGTATGATGCTTACAAGTGCTTCAGTCGACTCTCTTAAACTTGCATTTTAACAAAATAGCTTCTGCTAAGCTAGAATTAGCATTTACTTCAGCACATTTTTTCTAATGAAACTGTATGGGTTGCTTTTCTTGCTTCTCATTTTGGAGATTTGGTATTTTAATTGCCGTGCTTTGATGCAACTTCTAAATATGATTTTACTCAAGAGGATTGTTCTCCCTTTCCATAAAAAAAAAAAAAACCATGAAAATTATCATCCACTGTGTCCATCAAAGTCTTATAAATATTCTAAAGGCCAAGAAAAATCCACACATCAAAACTAAAGATGATAAGAAAAATAGAAAATGTTGCCAGGAAAGTACATAGAAATGGAAACTGAACATTTACTAACTGAAGTAACACTTGAACTAAGAAAGCGAGCATTTCTATCTGGAATTTGGAGTGGCAAAAGAAATGGAGTTTACAATCTGGAGCTTTGAAGAAGTTCATTTCCTCAGGGAACTAAAACAGAAATAGAGCTAAGTAACTTAGCTCTGAGAGTTTACTGTAAAGAGAGCAAATAGACACTAGAAGTCCTTCCAGAATAGTCTTTACATAGTTGTTTATAGAGCTTTAACCTCTATTAAACTTTTTACACCAAATCTCCTCCTCCTCCTCCTCCTCTTCTTCTTCTCATTATTTATGCCTACAGCACTTGGTTTTCCTTGGGTCACCCATCTGAGTACTAACAAGGCCCGACCTTGCTTAGCTTCCGAGATCAGACATCGGGCTTGTTCAGGGTGGCGTGGCCACAGACCATGAACTATGGCTGCACTGGGGTGTGGACCCAGAACCTTCTGCGTGTAACGCAGACAATGCTAACTGCTACACTATGGAACCACATCGAGATTAACCTTCTTAATGTGAGCAGTTGCTTGGTTTTTACGTTTTTCAAAAAGAGGCCCAGCCACGATGACAGCCTTTTGCCCTCTACTCCTTTTCGGGACCCAAAGTTTCTACTTCCTCCTTCGAGCAGGGTCAACAATGGCAGACAAACTCTGGTTGGAAGCTCTGACATAAGAGGTTGGAGGTGGAGAAGGGAGGAGGGCAGAAAGTTTAATGGAGCAAAGTAGGGGAGGGGCGGAGAAAGGCTCCAGAGGGTGCTCTCTGCTGGCTCAGCTGAGGCCTGGAGGGAGATCCTGAGGGTGTGAGACCGAGGTCACTGGGTGGTGTTGGTGGGGGAGGGGAATGCCCTTCTTGCCGGCCTTCTCCCCACCTGGGGCTTTGGGGAGGGGAAATGTATCACTTGCACTTGGAATTCAAAAAGAAAAAAATTCTAAAGGAGGGGCTGGCCATCCTTCCTTCCCATTCTCTATCATCCACAGAGGCTTGATTTTTCCAGGATGGAAGATGAGGAGCTAAATAGAGCCATAAAGAGACCAACTGACCAGCTGACAAGGGAGACTCTTTTGGTAATTGACTATTCCACTCTCTCCCTCCAGGATAAAGGACATAATCCCCAGGTGACTTCATGAAAGCCATTGTGAAGAACAATGCCGAATGTAAATCTATATTTGTATACTCTGTCCTGGGAGAACCCAAGAGTCATGGTGCTTCCTGACCTGTTTCTGAGCTATCTGATCGTGCTGCAAGAACTTCAGCTGGGAGCTGGAGATGAGAGGTGGTGGGTCCTTTAGTATTGCTCTTCTGAAACATCCTTTGCCTTTCTTCGTCTCCCAGTGGCAGGGATGTGACATGACTAGCTCTGCATTTTGAGAAGATCATAGAGGATGAAGGGGAGGAGGCAATCTGAGCGCAGGGAGACCAGACAGGAAGTGAGGGTAATATTGCAGTTGAGGCTTGGGGTCTAGGGTCAGTGGCAAGGAAGGTGACATGGAGACAAAAACTAGAGAGATGTTTGGAGGTGAAAATGTATTAGGTCTTGGTGCCAGGAAGCGAGAGCAGAGAACACATTCAAGACTCCATGACCCACAGAAAACATCTCTGCCAAGTGCTGAGCTTTGCTCCCTCTGATGGGGAAATTGCACATTCACGAGGAGGAGACTGTGGCTTCTCGCTTTTGAGATGCCAATAATCAAGAAGGGGTTTGCGCATTACATGCATTCTAAACAGAAGAAACAAGGAGTATGGGTACGCCATGGTTTTTTCCGCCATTCTGAGCCCTCAGGATACCTCCTGGGTCTGAGTTCAGCTAAGTCTCTCCCCGTTTACCATCCGGGTGCCCTTTCTGAGGTCTAACTCAGCAAAGCCAAGTTCTCCAAGAGAGTAAAGGCCCTTCTGCTAGGTTTTCTTGCTTTATATGTTGTATTTATCGGAAGTAAGAATAATACCACATTTGCATCCTCATAGCTCTCTCAATATGTATTAATACTTGCAGTTGAGATGTGAGTGAAGCAGCTGGGAAATACTGTGTTACCAAGTTAAATACAACTGTTTTGTATAAATCAGAATGTTTATGAAGTCTTTGGAGGGAGAATGTCTGGTATACTTAATAAAAGTCTCTGGCAGGAAGCAGTTTGAAAGAGCTTTGGAAAACAAACAGTGGATACTATGCCGAAGGTGAGCAGAGACCAGAGAGAGCGACTGTCTAAAAGGCTTAATTAGAGAGAAATTAGTCCCTCTGACCAACACGCTTGGGTTTGAATCCTGGCTCTAGCTGTGACCTAGGCAAGCTCCTTACCCTCCTAGGGCCTCAGTTTCTCACCTACAAAATATAATGATAGCTATATTTGGAGGATTGTAAGAACAACATTAACTTAAATGGAAAACACATACACAGCCTCTAGTGTAGTGTCTAGCACATAGTAAACCTTCAAAAAAAAGAACAGTTTCATCAATAGCAACAGTGAAAACTCCATTTTCTATGTGCCAGGCTGACTATGGGGTCTTTGTTCTTTGGAATTTTCCTGTTCTCAGCACACAGAGGAGTAAAGCTCTGAGCCCAGACCCCTGGAAAAGCCTGCTCCGGAGCCTTAGGACACTCTGTGCTTGGGTTTTGGCAGACAGGTGAGGGGACGACATTCTCAAACCTTCAAGGAGCCCAGTGGCTTGAGGTTGTCTAAAACCACAGGGACAGGGCCACTTGACACTGCCTGGGGCTATTTTTTAAGCACTTGGGAAGATGGTCACAGACTGGATGAGAACAAACTGAAGCAAAGATTAAGGGACACAGGTGTGTCCAGAGAAAACGAGACCCGATGTACCCAATACAAAGAAAGGTGGCATCTAGTCCATTATATCATACCTGAGTGAGGTGAGGTGTGGCTGTCTTTAAAGGAGGGGTAGTATCCATGGGGTCTGAGAAATGCGCATAAAAGATAAGCTCTATTCTGGGAGAGGCGCTCACACTGATTCTGGGGCCTGGCACTGGTATAGAGGGCAGGAAGTGTAGTGGTAGCCAGGTGGGGTCTCCTGTAGGCTCTGTCCACCCTGACCAGCCAGCATACTTAACTAATGCTAGGAATACCCCCCACAGTCTTCTGACCTATTGCTGGGTCTCATTAGTCCCCAAGGGAGGATCTAGAGCAATGGATGGTCCCTGGGCCCTTTCTGTTTCCGGTTTTTAAATGGGTACTAGGTACTTCTAGCTTGTACATTAGTCTATTGTGAGTTGTGTTCATGTAACTCAGTCTCTCAGGCTCCGATCAACTCTGGGAGAGGAGACAAAATTAAAGGTGTGGCCCTGCAAAGCTGAGGATCAGGTCGCAGGCTGAGAGGGCTGCATTGGGGTCCAGTGGCTTTGTACGGCCCTGTCCCAGCAGAGACCATTTATGCCCATGACCCATCCTGCTTGCATGTGGCCACGTTAACAATCCTACAGCTGCAAATCTCTCCATATCTCAGCCATTTTGCCTCCAGTTTTAGAAACATACAAACAAAAATGAAATTGTCAATTTCAGAAAAATACAGAGAAGCAAAAAGAAGAAAAAAGAACCACCCACATTCTCACCATCTATAGATAACCAGGATTGACATTACTTCAGCATTAAAATAATACAAAACAACAATTTAAAAAATACTCCAAAATACCTTTCTTCAGAGGCTCTTATTTTAACTGTTGGGACTTTTGGGTGAGGGTTGCTCCTTGGTCTCTTTATAATTTTTCCAGGTCCCTCTTACTTTATGAAGTCCAGTGCTGGACACAAAATCCTGGTAGGGCTTTGACCAGCATCAACAGAGTTCTTAAGCTCTATTTTGGGTTTGTACATCTCTCCTTATGATACTTCTATGCGTGACTCCAGGAATAACCTTATTTTTTTAAAACTTATATTCAGCTTATGGTACTCTATGACCCCCAGATCCATGCCTCCACAGAGTCTATGATGCACATAGGCCAGAGCACCCCCACCCCGGCCCCCAGCCCACCACTAGAGCAGTCTGAAAGGCATGAGGCCTCTAGTTGCCCCACCTACCTGGTAATCCATGGGCCGCCCAGCACTTGGCTCCATCTTAATATCTGGCTTGGACCTGAGTAGAAGAATGTACTGTCAGGCCTGGTGTAAGGGAGATTGTTTGTAGGAGAGGAGGAGGGCACCGGCAATAGTTAGACTTTGGAGAAGACAGAAGGACAGCATCGTGGTCTTCAAACACTCTAGAACTGCCAGACAGAATGGGGATTTATTGTTCTCAGGGGCCCCAACAGAAAAGTAACAGGGAAATAGATATTAGGTCAACAGGTTCCAATATGGGTTGGGCAGCTCTGTGATTTCCCTGGGCCTGGCGGTGTTCAGTGATTTGGGAACAACAGGTCGGCAACTGCTGCACTCTGCATTTGCAGGGAGAGAGGAGAGAGAGTCATCCAGGAAAAGAAGAAAGGGACAGGGTTAGGATGAAGCTGTTTACGGGTGCAGGCAGTTGGGGATGTGGAGCTTCTACCCACTCACCGCTTGTTGGAGACATTGGTGGTGAGAGCTGTGACAGAGGCTAGAGACACGGAGTCGGGATCCAGCCCATCCCCCAGTCTAATGGCCAGGCGGTCCAGGTCCTCCATCTCCAGCACTGCTGGTTCATCTGGGGAAGAAGAAAGGCTGATTAGGTGGGCTGGACCGTAGGATAGTGACGATCTTTCCCTTTTTTCTTTGGCATCCTGGAAGCCAAATGTTTACCTGGTAGCATCTGCTAAGAATGTTTTGGCCTGTATATGTACAGTGTTTCCTACCTAATCTTGATCTTTGATTTTAATTATATCTGGTCTTGCTTTTTAAATTTTAATTGGATATAACTCTTCTATTGTACATTACATTAGCACTGAATATCATTTGTGGAAATAGGTAGGGGATAAAAAAATGCATACTTATGTACTTCTTGTAACAATAGCTACCGTTTATTAAATGGCTACTACATGTCAAACACAATACCAGGTTCTTTGTACACATATCTCTAGTCCTCATAGACACGCCCTGCCAATATAGGCACTATTTTTATGTCACAGATGGGAAAACTGAGGCTTAGGAAGAAACTTATCCATGTAAAATAGCTGATGGAATTCAGAACCTAATGCTGTATAAAAATAGGCACTATTTTTATGTCACAGATGGGAAAACTGAGGCTTAGGAAGAAACTTATCCATGTAAAATAGCTGATGGAATTCAGAACCTAATGCTGTATTAATCCAATGAGATGAAAAAAGAACAGTTCTGAGAAGCTACCCAAAGTTGGTGGGTTTGGGCCTCAGCCAGCTGCTGGATCCTCCCCAATCTAAGGTGGAGAAGGGTACAGCTGGAATTGGCATGGGGGCGAGAGGGAGGGAGAGAGATTCCAAGGCCAGCGGGCTACACGGTGGATACTGGGGAGGGCACCCAAGAGCCCTGAGGGTAGGCACGGTGATCAGTGCGACCTGGGTCAGAAAGCTACACGCATCTCCCTTATCCGTTCCATTTTCTCCTGTCTTCCTCGTCCTCCCTGACCTCTTGTTAACAACTGTCTTGTCCCCTCCCCAGCCCGCTGCTCCAAAGGGACCAGTGACACAGGCCACTCCAGCCTCCCACGGTCCACCCTGCCTTTCCTCCCCCTCCCCCCACCTTCCCTGCAGCGGGCGAGACGGCTTAGGGAAAAGCATTGTCGAGCCTCAGATTTTCCCCCAGAAATAAGGAATTGGCCAAACAAGTTTCCATCTTTGTTACTCCCTTGTCTAATTAAAATTCTCTAGGCTTCTCTATGGAGAAAAAAAAGAATGGGAGCAAAGAGGGCAGGAGGAGCCTGTTATAAACAGGCCTGCTGGGCTGGAGGCTCAGCTCTAGGCAGCTTCCACCTGCAATCCTCCCAGCGCCTCCTCCCCAAGGGCCTCTCAGGGCCAGGCTCCGCCGCCAGCCAATGGGAGGCCGCGCTCCGCCAAGGCGGCTCCATCAGCCAATCGCAGGAGAGCCTGTTGGGGCGCCGCGGGCGGAGGGGAGGGCTTTGGTCCCTGTCAGGTGCGGAGAGGTAGCCCAGGAGCCCCCGAGGAGGGGTCGCGCCGGACCGTGAGCAGGGGCGCACGTTCGTACCTTGTCTTTGGGGTTCCTCCTTGTGCGGCCGGTGCTTGCCGAGCTTCATCGCGGAAAACACACTCCTCCCGGCTCTGTGAGAGGGGCCGCCAGAATAAGCAGGTGGAGGGCGATGGATCCAAGGAGGAAAACACACACACAAAAGACCAAAACCCGAGAGGGAAAGGGAGATCCAAACCCCAGCCCTTCATCTACTGGCCTCAAGATAGATTGGGGGCCAAACTTCCCACACCCGGAGCCACGAGGCGGGATTAGGGTAGCGTAAATCCCACATTTTGTCCTTCCCCATGCCTTCACACCACTGAGGAGCAGGTCAGGACCCCGGCCACCAGGAAAGTGGTGGCCTTCCGCTGGAAAGAACCATTTGAACCGGAGCCCCTGGGGTGGCGGGGGGAGGTCTGGGCTGATCTCAGCTCTGCTCCAGTCCAGTCTTAGAGCTCCAAACTTTGCCAATGCTCCCCGCCCCCCACCACCACCCCAAGCTCTTCCTCCCTGTTTCTGACCCTGCTTCAGCTGAGTGGAAGGAAAGCCAGCTACCGGAGACAAAGCATCAGAACGGAATGTCGGGGAACAGGACACAGAGGGGCAGAGGCCAAGGAGGGGCTGGGGAATGTCGTTGAAACTAGCTGCTCAGTTCTCAGGTGGCCCTGGTGCTCAAAGCCTGTCCTGTCGTTCCCAACCTCTCTGTGCCCTGGGGTTCTCCTTGGTCTCCAGTGAAAAGGAGGAAATAGGCTTTTTCTCTTCTATCTTGGGTCTTAGTTTTGAAAAAGCCCCTTCTGCGGGTTCCCTCTCACTGCAGAATCCCCCCTTCACCAACCCCCAGGAACGTATGGTGGACTCCATAGTTCCTACCTCTTCTTCTGGTTTGGTGTGGCTTTGTGCCCTCAAGTGAAGGGCCCTTCAGTCAGGGGAGTTGAGAGAAAGGGGCAGGGCTCCTCACTGTCCCTTCAGTGATGTCCCCGCAGCTGAGCCTGTAATCCCTTGTTCCAGGACGGACCAGGAGTAGGATCGGCAGGGGGTAAAGTGCAGTATTCCATTACCCCGTTAATATTGCATGTGCTGGATACCTGACTCCCTCTACTTCCTGTTATCCCTCCTCCTGGGTGTGGCCCTGTCATCCTGTAGGCATAAGTGGGACGAGGTGCAGGCTCCGACCTTGAGCTCACGACAGCAGAGCGTACCCATCTTTGGGTCATGCATATCCCTGTGGAGGCTTGACTATGGTGCCCAAGACCCTTGTCCTTTATGCTGGGTAATGTGAGATTAGAAGAAACCTTTCTGTCCTTGTAGAGATAGCCTAGAAAGCTTAAGCCCCTCTACTCGGGGTCGGGGAGCCATCTCATCCCCCCAAACCTGTCCCTATCCTACCTAGCACTGGGCCTTTTCTTTGCTCTTCATATGCTGGGCAAGACATGGAGGGCTGTGTGTCCATATCCCAATGAAAGAGCAACCAAGAACCATCTCTCTCATGTGACACCAGCTCAGTTTAAGAAGCACTGGCACGTTCATGATTTTCTAAGAAGGCATGAGGTGGGTGAAAAAAGGCTCAGATGATACTGATCTGTCTGCACTATCCAGCTTCATGGTGTCTGAGATGTAATCATGGGAAGAGGGAAAAGAAAGATGCTCTAAAAAATGAAAATGGATGCCTTTGGAATTATTTTTAAGTTTCTCCCTTCTAATAAGGGGATATATCGTATAAAAAACAGCAAAAAAAAAAAAAAAAAAAAAAAGAGAGAGACAGAGAGAGATTATATAATCTTTCTTGAGCAACTATTGTGGGCCAAAGACTTTTCCAGATGTTTGCTCATTTCCTCTTCATAGCAATCCTGGAAGGGACATATGTTTCTCATTCAGTCTATAAAAACCTGAGGCTCAGAGAGCTGGGATTGAAGCACAAAGTGCCCGTCTCCAAGGCCAACAGTGCTTCCCTGGCGGCCTCGATGCTGTGACATTGCACTTCTCTTGAGTGTGAATCCCATTGACCATTTGGAATTTTGGCAAAAAGTCCCCTGGGCCTGCACTGGTACATATAGGTGTGTGTGCCATCTGTTAGCACAATTTGTGTGCAGAAATGTCATCTGCAAAGAGTCCCACAGACTGTGCTCCTGTTTACAAAAAAGGGGCTCATTCAAAAATAATCTAAGCATCTACACATATTTTGGAACAGACTACTATAAATATTAAATTATTGATGACATAACATTGAACAGATCAATGAACTCATTAGAAACAATTGTGTGATGGTGAGAAGGGACCATCCTGCCTGGATTACACTGAACCATCCAGTGGGATTTCTCCCTGCCTAGTGACCTTAAAAGTAGAGGTGCCACTAGTGTGACACTCTTCTTCCTGTCTCAGTGTTGAGATTCCTTTCCTCCCTGCCTTGCTGCTCTCCTGGATTACTCAGGAGTTTCCTGGAGGGTCCTGTGCTTGACTTTGTACAGTCACTTCTCAGCCATTCCTGAGCCGTGCCATCCTTAGAGTCCCCAGCCCCACTCCATGTGTGACCTACACGACACCATCACATGCAGCTTGCCCCAGCCACACAGCTCCTCATCCCCTGCCTGCTCTTTCTCTCATGCCCCACTGGAAGGTGCTCTGAGACAAGTCGGGTCAGAACCAGGCCCTGCTTGGAGAAACAAGCTGCTCAACATCCTGTGATGGGATCTGGCCATGCAGCTGGATGTCCAGAGGTGCGGGGAACAGAGAATCGTGGCTCTCTGACAATGGAAAAGGGCCTGGGCTTACCTTGGGTATCTATGGCCCTCGAATTTAAAAGTCACTTTATTCCTTAAAATGAACATATTTGGAAGTAAAGATTGATAAATAAACTATACTTATGTAACCAGTCTAACCAGTCTCTACTATACCCTGAAGCAATTCAAAGATGAAACCGATCTCCCCAGATCCTGCATAATTTTAACCACCTCAAGTGGGCAGGTTCACTGGAGGTATTCCTGGCTCCTGGGAACATCTCGAAACGATGATTTGTCCCTTTATGACAAATGCAGCATGTGTAGGGCGAATGTCATTTCCAGAATTCTTACTATAGGCTCCGTGCCTGTTTGTTTCTCCTAAACTTGCTCTTCGATTCGTCTGAGCTGTGGGCAATAGAGCACGATGCCATCCCCTGTCGCTGCCCTCTGTCATTTTCTGATCGATGACACATCAGGAGTTCACTATAGAAGAAGCCTCTTTGGCCTGCCGCAGCGCCAGTTCCCAGAAAAGCAGCATGCTTGCTTCTTTTGACAAAGGACAAAGGTTATTTATTTTTTTTGACATAAATGTTAACTTAATCAGGAAAATTTGGAGATTATCCACTTGTATCGAAGACTTAGATTTTAAAAATGTAAATTGTGGATTAGGTTACTGGTAACCTGAGGGTTTTTTTTTTTCTTTTTTTTTAAATAAAATTCTGCATTTGGTTTAGTTGGGTTCTCCAGTTACTAAAGGTATAATATATAGTGAGAAACAGACAAAGAAAACAAGACAATAATTAGCTCGTTAAAAAACGACTTTGCAACCAAGTGGCTCCTCATTCATGGCTGCAAGAAAGCAGGAGAAGCAGGGGCCTCTAGGACCCTCTGAGCATTTATGGTCACATTTGGGCTTCCCCATTCCCGGATTCATCAAAGTCAGAATTCTACGTACCTAGAGTTCAGACAGCAATTTCTCACTAAAGAAAAGATTTTAAACTCAGTTCACTCATTGTAAACTCTTTTTGCATTTGTATCTTTGCTTTTTCCATGGCTCAGATTTAGAAGGATGTCACGGTGTTTGGGCAATGCACTTGGGGTCTTAGGGGAGAGCTTGGTATTCTCAATGACTGGGGACATTGGCCAGACTAAATGTCATGAGCCGGGTCTCTCTAGTTTGGTCTCTGTATTAGTCTGACTATCGTGACTTAGAAGGGCGTGACTTAAAGTGAATAGCCGGCCATGGCTGCCCAGGGCTTCTGCCCTTGACTGCCTTCAGTGGGACTGTCTAGGCTCATTAGCTCGGACCTCAGGTGATCAGGAGAAACAGACTTCTGCCTAACAGAAATAGGACCTGGCGCTCTTCTCTGCATTGTTTAAATGGCCAAATGTTCAAAGCTTGGGGAAAATATTCCCCAAGTGCCCCTTAATGGGCTTATTTCTCTTATTTTTCCGTGCCTCAAGTACAAGTAATTGAATAATTATAGTCTTTACAATAGTCTTTCAAAGTGTGCTAATTTCAGTTAGTTTCTAATACTTCCCACACCTGGGCAGGGCAGGTTGACCCTTCACACAAGAACCTATCTTCAAACTGGCCTGTTTGCACATGCACCTTGCAGTACCAGCACTCTGGGGGGCCCTGTGTACTGATCCCCACATTTGCCAGGGGAGCTGGATCCTCAGCTCTCCCTAGTGGTCCAACCCCTTGCAAATCTCAAGCAAACAACATCATGGAAACAGATTTCGCATCTCCCGAACCAGCCTATCCCAGAATCTCATGCACTCACAGGGGGCAAGAGTCCCTGCATGGCTCCATTCTTAAGTTTTCTCTGCTGCAACTTATATCTATTTCCACTTATTTCTCCTTAGTGGAGATAGAAACTAACCAGTTCTGCTACACAATAACCTTGCAGAGATTTAAAACCAGTTTCTACACCATTCCTACTCTAGGCTAAACAGTTTCAATTTGTTGAATCTCCTCTTAAAAATCCCATTTCGATTGTCGCAATGCTCTACACATTAGATTAGAATAATAAATGCCAGTCTACTTTATCTCGTATGTTAATTGGAGATGGCAAGAGATTAGGATGCAGTGCTCGGGAACCAGCATTTACTGTGGTTCTACTGCACGCTTCACTGTGGGGCGCTTCTTAGTCCCACTGGGGCCAGTCAAGGGATGAAGCCAGTATGAATCCCAAGGGGCCCAGGACACTGGAGAGCTGGAAATGAAGAAGGGCCTTAAAGAGCATCACATCTCTCAGACAGGGAGCCTGGGGGATGGACAAGTCATTTGAGTCTCGTGGGTCTTTTATGTCTAAGCGTCCATACAGAAACCCAACTCCCTAAACCCTCTCTCTAAAAAGGGAACCTCGGCTCAATGTCTGCCATTGTCTCCCACATCTGGAGTCCCCTCCTGCTCTCCTCTCCCAGACAGTGCCTGATCTTTCCCTCACCCAGGAAGACTTCCAGGGAACGAAGATGGTGAGGACCACCAGAGAGTGGTCATCCCTCCTGAGCTTCCTGGGACTTTTGTTCCAGCCGCTCGGCGTCCTCTTTGGGCCTCCAGGGATGCATGTCTATCTGTTCGGACCTGCCTTGAATCTCTGGGGATGGGGGAGATGGTGGTCGTTGGCTTCCTCGGCCTCCCCAACTCCTTTGACTTCAGTCACACCCTCCCTCACAGGGACCCCTGAGGGCCTGACCCACAAGAGTGGGGAGCGAAACAGGGAAGTGGAGGAAGAGTCGAGACACTGAAAGGAGGGAGGAGGGAGTGGAAATCGTAAGGCTCAGCCACCTGCTCACGCCCCTAACACCTCCCTGTCCCTCACCCCCCACATGGAGAGACCTCCACTGCCCTGCAATCCCATGGTGCTGGCTTCACCAGGACAGCCCGCCCCTGAGCCCTCTGACACGGGCCATCCCAACATCTGCACCCTGTGGTGAGGACTCTTCGAGCCCATGGGCTCCGCCCTGGCCTGGGACACCTACTTGTGCTCGCCATCTCTGCCTCCCTTGGTCTTCTCTCTGCCTTTGCTGAGTAGGAGGAAGAAACGAGGAGACAAGGGGATGTATGTGAGAGGGTGTGGACGAGAGATGCTTGCAGACTTAGCCCCTGGCCCTGCAGACCCCCCACGCTCCCAGGGGCCTCCTTGTCCCAAGGATTCCTCACCCCACAGCTTCTCACTTCAGCATGCCTAAGCCAGCAGGAGGGGACCCATAGACCTGGGCAAGGGGGGTGGGGCTATGGTCCGTCTCTTGGGGAGGGGCTCAGGCGTGGGCTGGATGACCACTATCTCAGCCCCAAGCCCAGGAGAACCCAGAGCTCTGCTGAGGGAGGAGGCCTCAGGGTATCAGTCACTCTCCACACCCAGGCCGGGGTCTGCTAATTCCCAAATGTGGGTCACAAGTACCTTGGGAAGGACTCAAGGTTAGATGAACCTGGCCATCCTCCAGGCAGGGACTACCCTACGCTTCCCCACCTCCCCCCTCAATCCTCTCCAATGGAGGAGGGGCGGGGGGCCTCCCAGGCTTTGAGGGATTCTGAGAACAAAGGTGGGCCAGGGAGGTTCCGAGCATGCAAAAGTCAGTGGGCTACTGCTCCAGGGCTTAGCAAAGAGCCAGAACAGTACTCTTTTCCCTCTTTAGGGAGGTGTTCAGAAAACCCTTCTGGAATATTCTCTCAATGCTTCCCTGATGCTGTGGCCATGAGGATGAAGAGAAGAAAATGGATAACAATCCGCAATTTTTTTCCTCCTCACACTCTGTCCTGGCACAGAACTTGCCCGGGTAGACATGACTCCATGTCCCAACAATTCAGCACCCAAAGTCCTAGAGAGGTGACAGCTGAAGTCCAGCTATGGTCAGTCATCCTGGTCACTCTGTAATTCTTTGCCAACAAGTTAACATTAGCCAGGTCTCTGACTGCCGAAATTGGCTGAAACCACCAACTAGAGAATAGAGAAGGGGAGAGACTGTCTCAGTAGCTTTGCTCTGGCCCCGGACCCAGCTGGTCCTGGTGCTGGTCGGTGTGGTCTCCCACTGGGACCCCGAGAGCTGTGTGGGACTTACTTCAGTGGAGCTGGGGCTCCAATGAGCTTTTGAGAATGGGGCCAAATAGGAGATTTACTGGCTGTAGCCTCATGTTAATCCAGGCAGGGCTGACTCTCTGGATTATCGATCCAGGTTTTGAAGGAAGTTTGTTTATTTGTTCATTGTTTGTAAAGAATGCTGTGACCCTAAAGAGTTTGAGAATGTTTGCAGTAGAGGAATCAGAAGGCGGAGTGTTATCACCTGGCAGTGGGCAAGGGTGGGGTGGGAAGGTGGGCTTTGTGAAGCTGAAGGATAAAATGTGACCGTTTTTCTCTTTCCCTTTGGGTTTTGCTTTGAAATCACAGAGAGGTGTCAGGCTGGCCCAGTGGGGTGCTTCTCAGGCACACAGCGGGCCAGGGCCCAGAGTGTACCCACAATCTGGACACACGGCACACGCCGCCTCCAATACATCTGCCTGTCCTCTTCTCAAACAATCTAGCCTTCTGGGCTGACAAAGGGGCCCTACCCAGGTGCAGGCCCTGAGTGTGGAAATGGAAAAGGGAAGAGGACTCTCTGTGAAAAAATAATATTCTCATGATCTCACTACCACCACTATTGTGATTACAACTAACATTAGCAATAATGACTGCAGGGCCCTGTGCCGAGCACTCCGACATGCTTTGACATATCGAATCCATCCATCTCATGAGCTCGAAATTATTATTACCCTATTTTCCAAACGAGGGAGCCGAGGCTCAGCCTGCCCGCAGTCACTCAGCCGCAAGCACTGGGGGTGGGATTTGACCTCATGGCAGTCCTTGTTGCTAGGGGGCCTCTCCATGAGGCCCTGCGCGGGCCTGGCTTTCCTCCTAGAGTCCACACTGTGTTTTTAGTGTCTCGGTCTGGCCAGGTAAGTTCTGTCCCTCAGGCAGTGTTCCCTCCCTGTGAGCCCCAGTGTCTTGGCCTCGGTTTCACGCCCCCCCTCCCTCATGCTCCCATCCCCGCAGCTCCGTGTGCACCGTTGGGGGCAGCCACCGGATCGGTATGGCGGCTTCTGGGGAACTCTAGGGTTTGCCGGGAGGATGCAAGTGCTTCACAGTGCCAAGCCTCCTTGAGCACTCAGTCCTAGGTGGGGGGTAGGGGTGGGTAGGGGGACTGCAACCTCAGGTGAAGTGGCTGGGTTTGGGGGAGTCTCCTGAGCACCGCTTCACACCGAGTCACAGCATGACTTTGACCTTGGCTCCTCTGGGCTGCTGGGGAGCCATGACCGTCTGGAGCTCAGTCTGGTGAAGGGTGCAGGGGGGCATGAGGGGGACATGGGAACTGGTAAAGCATCACTCTAGGGGTGAGGCTGGATGTGCTGAGCCCATATACCCATGTCTACGTTCACCCCAGGGCACATACTCCATGATCGTCGGTCAGAGCCCCCAGCCATGCACACCTGCCCGGCTGTGCCCCGGCCCCCACAAAGGAGGGAGGTACCTGGCTTCCACGGGTCTCCACTGGAGTGGAAGAATGATCCTTAAGCAGAATAAGAAAAGTGTCTCCCCACTCATCCCCCAAGATGAGGCCTAGCAGAGAGGAGCCCAGCGGGAGCCCCCACACACCCAGGGACACCAGGAGGGTTGGGCGGAAGGAGGTGGGCCATGGAGGGCGGGAGGGCCAGGCAGGTGGAGAGAATGTGAAGGAGAGTCTGAGGATACAGGGAGTTCGCAGGGGAGCCCCGAGTCTCTGGAGTGCAGCTGCAAGAGGAAAGTGGGGCTCTTTTCTTTGTCCTTTCTAAGGTGTGGCTCCTAGAGTCACATCAGCAGCAGAACCCAGAACCCAGCCTCACATTCACACAGAGGGATCATAGATGCGTATGTGAGTGTGTGCAGACACATGAGCACTTGTGCGTGTATGTGCACGTGTGTTCTGAGTCTCTCTTTGGAGACTAAGGCAGATGTATACTGACATGCAAGGGCCCAGAGCCCCGATTTTGTGCTTCTGAGAGCAAAGCACCCATGGGTTGGCGACTCCTTCCTTCTCTGCAACACTGGCAGCGGGGGGTGGGGGCGGGTATGGGGAACCCTGAGAGTAAGTGGCACCCACCCTGGCCCCGGGATGCCATGAAGCTCCAGCTTCGTGTGGGTGAGTGGCCAGAGCTGAGAAGGAGCTTCATCCACATCCTGGCCCACTCTTGTGGGCCTGGGAGAGGAACTGGCTCAGCACTACCTGAGCCACGGCTGCCCTCTTGGCTACCCAGAGCTCCCAGAGAGTTGTTTCCCATGGGTGCTACCCACAGGATCCAGATGACCCCTGGCTCCCTCGGGATGTCAGAGCTGGAGGGGAGCCAGGACGGTCAACCCATTCCTGGTACTGACCCTGAGGGGTTCGTGACTTGCCCAAAGTCACTCATCTAGTTTAGTTAGTGGTAGTCAGGATGAGACTCAATGGAACTTAGCTCTCCTGGTCAGAGCCAGCGCTGCTTTTCCTGCAATTGGTGGCCCACATGTGGCTTCCAACCTTGTCCCCAGAAAGCTCTTTCTCGGAGTCCCCCTGCAGTCTCAGACAGCCCCTGCCAAGCTCTTTTCCACAAGGGACAGAGGACAGGGACGGTTCCTTTCATGTAGCATCCTGGGCTCCCCACCTGGTCCCTGCTCCTCACCTCACCATTTCCAGCCAGATCCTTTTGCATCATCCAGTTGCCGAGACCCGTTTGCCAACAGCCCTTATATACGGTAGCACTCGGCACCCCCGTTACAACCTGTGCCTCCATTATCACTTTGGCTCTCGCAGCAACAGGTTCTCATTGTTCTGGGCCCCATTTGACAGGTTAGGGGAGACGGTAAAGAGGGTTTGAGACTGACTGCACAAGGGTCACGGGCTGGTAAGAGGCAGAGCTGGGACTCAGACCTGGGTCTCCTGAGGCCAAATTGCATGTCCTTTCCACCCCACCTAGTCTGGAGTCTGAGGAGGACAGACTCAAAGCTGGCCTGGGCGATGCTGCTCTACCTCACAGCCTAAAGTCAAAGGTCCGGCCATATTTGCCAAGGGCGTGGTACCTTTGACCTTATTACTCAGACTCCCCAGCAGGCTTCCCAGGTCCCTTAAGCTTGTATCTGCGTGTGTGTCTGTGATGTGCGTGTGTGTGTTTGGGGGGGGGGGGGGAGGTGGTTCAAGAGCAAAGAAAGAAAACATATTTGTTCAATAAAAGTATCAAATTCAGTTTCACTAATTTAGAATCTGTGTTTCTAGGGAACAAGAACTGAATAAATTTTTCTTGGAAAGGAAAAGGCGGAAGCAGGTCGGAGGGAGATGGTTGCAATGGGAGGGGAACATCTCCTTCTCTCCAACCGCACCACGTTCTTAGACGCATCGTCAACTTACCTGCGTTTTACACGTTATCCCCACTGACCTAGGAACCTACAGACAGCATTTCACTAGCCCAGATTCTGTCTCTCTGGACTCTAAGAGGAATACCATTGTGTTTCCTTTTTTTGTAAAAATGGCATATTTGGAAAGCACAGGTCTGGACACAGCTTCCTGTGACCCGTGTGGCAAGACATTTGCAGGTGTGAATCCTGGACACTGAGGACGCCAGGATGCGTTTTTCTCAACAGAAGAGATGCTGGGTCCTAACCAGGACCGCTGGCTTCTCTCTGGCAGGAAGAGGCTGTCCTCACTTGGGCCTTCAATTGGGCCAGGGCAGAGGCCAGGCTACCTGGGGCTAGTCTGGGTCTTGGACCAGAGAGATCAGGGCCTCTGCCTGTCTGCTTCTCCTATTCTCTGAGGAAGCAGGAGGCCTAGCCTCTTCTCACGTTAGAGGTCAGCCTCCTGGAACTTGCCTCTCTCAGGTTAGGGAGCAGTCTGGATCCTCAGGCAAATCCCAGCTTCCCTGCTGCCTCCTCAGTGAGTTTTGGAGTGGGGGTGGCTGCAGAAACACCTTCTTGCCTCTCATATGTCTCTCCAGTATCTCAGCCCCCTACTCTGAACCCAGTCAGGCCTAGAGGGGCCTTCCAGAGGGACCGGACATTGGCCCTATGTCTTGGGGGGGGGGGCAGTGGGCACCCAGAGAATCCAGCTTGTTACCTCCGGAAGCTCTTCTCCCCCGGTGGCCGGGAGCTGGGGCGGGAGGTGGGGAGCAGCCCATCTGTCTCCTGGCTTTCCTTCTCTTCCTCTTGAAGGGACTCATCCCCCAGGAAGTCCCCATCGTCCCAGGAGCCCACGGTGCCATCTGTGGCCTGATACCGGACCTCCACACACAGGCTGGTCTGGAGGGAGAGAGACAGGTTGGTGAGCAGCTGGGACTGCAGTAGCAATCATAATCCCACACAGTCCTCTGCTTTGTGATGTCTGCAAAGTGCTTTGCCACCCTTGACTCATTGGAGGAAGGCAAGCTGGGTATTATGCTCCCTCAACTCTCTTATTTTGCAGATGAGAAAACAGGCTCAGACAGATGGACGTACACAGACTCAGTCAACTTAACGGCTCTTATTTTGGGTTCTGTTCCTCCAAGGTGGGGACCTGCCTTGGACAGCTGAGCCTGGACTAGGGGCGGACTCTCTGAGTCCTCTGTATACATAATCGAGAGTATCATTCAGTGTCCACAGTGGGTATGTCATGCCCTCTCCCTCAGAGCCAGGGTTGCCTGCAGAGATGAGGGATGGAATGCTCCTGAAATCGGCTGACCCCCTCACTCCTGATGTTTGTTGGAGAGGTGATGACCTGAGCTGAGGGTGCCCTTCAAGAGAGGAGCCCAGGCCCTGGGCGCCTTCCAAAGACGTGGGGTCAGCACTTCTTCCTGCTCATCCAACACCCACCCTTCTACCCTGGAAATGAAGGGACCTGGGGGCACCCTGGGATTTTTCCTCATGGAAAGTGAAGCCCCAAGCCTGGGCCCAGGCTGGGCACTTAAGAATACTGACAGGGCTCCTCACTCTATGTCCTTGGGCCACTTACCTCCTTTTGGCTCTCATCTCTCCCCAGTGTGCAGGGAAAACTCATTCTAGTCACTTCCTCAATTCACACAGGTACTGAGAGTGCCCCCCCCCACACTCACACTTGCCCTTCCTTCCAGGTCTGGGGGGTGACTTGCTTTTGAGACCCACACGGCCCACCTTCGCTAAGTGGGTGGACCTCTGAAGGCCCAGGCTCAGATTTCCCAAGGGAAGGAAAAGGTGCACGCATGTCTGAACATTGTGCTAACATTCATCTGATCTCGACACTTTAACAGAGAGGTTAAATTACTCGCTCAAAGTCACACAGCCAGGAAGTGCTGGAGCTGGGATTCGAGCTTAGCCTGCCTGCCTTCAAGGCTCACATCCTTCCCACTGAACCAATGTGGCCCCTTTGCTGTGACCAAGTATGTTGTGGTGGGAAAATGGCGGCCTAGAGTTGGAAGCCTGGGGTCCTGGTGCTCGCTCTGCTGTTGGCCAGCTATCTGACCTTGACCAAACCCATTCTCCATCCAGGATGCCAGGGTTCCATCCGTACGATGGATAGCGAGTGGGCGGTAGGTGGGCTAGATGACCTGTAAGTCCTTTTTCCTCAGCTGAATCCCTAGTTTGATTCTAGAAATACAGAGCATGGGTTGGCAGGCTATTCTTTGCCCACTTCCCAAGTTCTCTCTCACCTCACTTCCCACACTCTTCCTCCGGGCATCTAGTTCTCTTCCAAGTCCTCTGTTCACACTGGTGTGTAGCTTGCTCTGCATCGCCTCTCCCCTCACTGGGGTGACTGAGACCCCAGCGCCCTGACTTCAAGAAGCTCCCCCACCCCCTGCCTGTACCTACTTACCCATGGAAAGAACTACCTGGCTGGGGCTAAGCTGAGAAGCCTCAAATGCTCTCCTTGTTCTCAGTGAGGAAATGTCTTGAGACATCAAGGCATCATGGGAATTTCTGTCCTGCCCTTGACACTCCTCAGAGAGGATTCCTTCCATTCTGGCTCCCTGTGGCCTCAATCTTGCCTTCTGAGGCTATTCTGCTGGCTACTATATAAGGCCAGATGCAGAACTCTGGTGGGGGAACCATGGTATAGTTCCATGTTACACTGGGTAAAACCGAGGTCGGGGAACAGTAGCTCACTATTATTTTACATATTTATCGAGCACTTACTATGGCCTTAACTATTCTAAGCACTTCCCGTGCATTCTTTTAATCCCGCGAAGTAAATACTATAATTTTGCTGACTTTGCAGATGACATGTAACCTGCCCAAGTCACATAATTAGTAAGTAGCCTAATTAAGGTTCGCACCCAGGAGCCATGCTTCTCACCACTGTGCCAAACCGCCCATGAAGGGACACGAATGAGCCCCAGGGGACAGATGCGTCAGAGCAGAGCTGGAGTCTGGGCGCCCAGATTGGTTTATTTCCTCTCTCTGCTAGAACGTGTTTTAAATGCCCACAGACTGTGCATTCTTAGAGCATGTGCGCTCTTATTCAAAGTGCTGGGATGCCGTGTGATGAACGGAATAGAAAGTGAGGTCCCTGCCCTCACAGAACGGCTAGTCTTCAAGAGGAGCCGAGACAGGTGTGCAGAGTGAAGGCCATGCCTGGAGCGGGCAGCAGGGCTCAGCCTGCCCTTGGGATGACTGGAGAACTCTTCAGTGAGTCCATATGGGGTCTTCGGTGGAGAAGGGAGGGCATCTCCCGTTGCCCTTCTCGAGCCCTCTCACTGCAAGAAGGACTGCGATGTCCACCTTGGGACAGCGGACCCTGCCGTGCCCGAAGGGCTCTGGCTGCAGCGACCAGGCAGAGGGCCTCTGGCAGAGTCTGACTTGAGTCGCCTCCTCCAGCCTCATCTCTCCATTTCTGATGAGCATCCCCCAGATCACACGGTGGGTAGGGGAAGGGAGGTGAAGCAGACCCCCAAGTGACCCCACAATAGGCAAGTCCAGGGACTCTCTGGGGCACACCCACCTTGATGATAGCATTATTGTCATCAATCAGTGTGTCAGTCACCTCCACATGGTTCTCCTCCACCACCTTCTGCAGCACCATGCGGAAGGTCCCAATGAGCCTGTGAATGGCAGGGGGACATCGTGGAGTCAGACAAAGAGGCCAGAGTGAGGAGTCCAGGAGTCTGTGAGTGGCTGGGAAGGAGGTGAATGAGCTGAAGAGAGGGAGGATTTGCTCAGGCTCCAGGCTGGGGTGGGAGTAGGTGGCCCCGAAGCCAGGTGGCATGTCCAAGAGCGTACATGACCCCTAACAACTAGGAGTTTGACTTGAGGGCAGTGAGCACCAATTGGGGGAAATGTTCAGACTGGGGAACAGGACGATAGTGGAGCCTTTTGCTTCTCAGGTATGTGGATTGGGGTTCAGCTGAGCCCCTAAAGAGCAGAATAGAGGCTGTTGGGCAGGACCAGAGGTTCCTGGACACACCAGTAGCTCCTCCCGCTCCCACATCCCTAACCATGATCAAGGTCTCTACCCCACACTGACTCATTCTTCCATTCTGTTTTCTGTTTGAGGGCGCAGAACTATCTGATCGCAGGATCCTCATAGTCCCAGCTGCATGGCAAGGGAGAGGCAGTGCAGTGCTGTGGAGAGCGGTCTTAAAGTTACACTCAGACTTGAACCCAGCCCTGACACTTACCAGCAAGTCACCTGCTTCTCAGGTGATTTGCTTATGCTCTCTGAGTTCCAGATATCCCCCAAGAGGAGCTAAGAACCCCTACTTGACAGTCGTTGTTTATGGGACTAACAGATCCTCTGTGCCAAGTTCTTATCAGAATGCCTAGCAAATAGTCAGTACCCTAACAGCAGTCCGGATGTTATTGAGGGGGTGCCCAATACCGTGAGCCTCTTTAGGGCAGGGACTGTTTCTTCTTTGATATTTTGTTTGATGTTTCTGGCACACAAAAGATCTCGATACCTGCTGGCTGAATTAATGAACAACGGTGGGTGCCCCATGAATGCTGACCGAGTTGACTTGAACCCCATTCCACCCTGTGGTTTGAAGGTCGTTGCTCCAGAGAGAACAGGGATTCAGAGAGATGTTCTCACAGGGTGACACCACATGGGGTAAATTAAAACACACACACCATTTCTGACTAACGGGGCAGAAGCTGAGGGGGACAGCCACAGTGCGTGAGCACTGGAGGGACTCGGGGCCCTCTCACGCTGTCCTTCATTTATGGAGAAGGAAGACGAGGCCGAGAAAACAGGCTGAGACACAGCTAATTAATGGCAAATTCAGGTGAGATGAGGTGTCAGGTGAATTATGACGTTAACAGACATGTTTGATCTCAGACCATCCTGAGTGCCATAAAGGATAAACATTGTTTTGTTTTGTTTTGTTTTGTTTTTTTAAAAAGCCTCACATCTGTGTGTGTGTGGGGGGGGGGGTGGCGGGGTGGAGTGGCAGGAGCAGGCATATTGGATGAATAGGAAAGGCTTCCTGCAGGAGCCTCACCTGCCAGCCCACCCTCCCTACCTGAGGGCAGAACCGCTCACAGCATTCCTCTACTCCACAGCCTGAGTAGGCTTCTAGGAGCTTCTCAGACCTGGCCCTTCTTCAGCCTCACCTCTTTTGGTTCTAAATCAGTGGTTCTCAAACATCAGCACAAACAGAATCATCTGGAAGGCCCGTTAAAACACAAATGATGGGGACCCACCCACCCCAGTTGCACTGGCAAATGTTTAATGACTGGCTAGGGGAGGGGAAGGGCAGACCTGACCGGAAGCTTCTGTGACTTCCACGTGGTCCTCCTACCTCCATGGCCAATTTCAGGATACCCGTGTTAAGTCATTGAACTCAGAACTGGGAGTGACTTGTAGCATCTTCCCTCTGAAGCTGGTAGGATCCAGCTCCAGCCCACCACTGGCCCAGCTCCGGGGAGTCTGATCCAGGGTGGGGCCTGAGGAAGTGTTTCTGACACGTTTCCTGGTGATGCTGGTGATGCTGGCCCGGGAGCACACTCAGAATCCTCTGTTCTGCCACTGCCCTTTGCCAGCTGGAACTCTGGCCTGCTTTAGTTTCTACTCGGAGCCACTGAGCACCTGCTGGGTGCTGGGTGCTTGGGAACATGGGGACATCTTTCTCTAGATGTCCTAAGAGGCCTAGGAAGGAAGGCCTGAGCAGATAAGCAGAGATGCTGCAATGCGACAAGACACCCCCAGGGGGCAGGATGGGGCTATTTCCCCCACTTACCTCCTCACCCCTGCAAGTGCTCAGAGAAACCTCCAGCGCCTTCCAGGCTTAAAAGTCAGAGTAAAGATCTCTGGACTTGAGAGGGGCCTGAGAGGGGAGCTCGTCCAGCATTCCATGAAAAAGGGGTCCCTTACACATCCTGCCTAATGCCTTGTGATGGGATCCCGCTACCCCATTGCTCCTCTTACTGCTCGTCCATTTTGCCACTGCTTAAGCCACACAGTAAGCTGTCTGCCTCTGAAAAATCCCCGACTCCTCACACCCTGACCCATGTCCCATCCACATAAGGACTGAACGCCATCCCTAAGAGGAGGCAGTGTAGACAGTGGAAAGAGCCTGGGCTCTGGAGTCAGACAGAGGTAGGTTCACCTGGCAGGGTCTAAGGGGGATTCTGTTACCTGGCGGCTGTGTGACTTTGGCTAGTTCTCCAACCTCTCTGAACTTGGTTTTTTACCCCCATCTCCCCAAAGGAGGTGATGCCACCGGATTCAGTGTGCGGTGGCGAGAACACTGGACTGAAACACCAAGGTATTCAGGTGTCGGCTGTGTGGAGGGCCGAGGCAAGGCTGTCTCCTTTACAGGATGGGCTCCAGGTGCAGATGCTTAGCTTCACAGAGCTGAGGCCCAGCTGAGGCCCAGAGGGTGGGGCTGGAACCTTGGGAGCGGCTTGGCCAGAGGAATCAGCTTGTCACTCCCCTGTGTGATGGCTTGGGGGCTTTCACATCTAATGGTTCCCCCCAACCTCCCAAATAGAAATGAAAAATAGTATTCTTTGAAGTAGACAATTGATATACCTTAGTCTTGTGTAAAATAGGAAGATTTTTATTTTGTTATAAAATTTGTATAAAACTTTGCTTTCTCTACAGGTCTATAATGTACTATCTAAGCAAAAACAGTGCTTGCTATGAAAATAAGCTTCAGAACAAGTGCTATAATGCTGCTTCCAACATTATGCTGCCCCTCAGCCACCTCTGTGGACAGGAAGGAAGCCCTGGCTCTGGAGTGCGTGATGACTCCCCAACCAACCCCTCCCACCCCTGCCGCTCTCTGCAAACTCAGTGGGGTCTGCCTACTGCTCCTGCGTCTCTGGGTGGGTCAGCATGGAGCGGCCGTCCAGGGCCACTGAGGAGGGATGGCTCACATGCCCCTTGGACAGCGGGGTCCTTCCCTGGAAATGGAGGTACTAGGCCCTTCGTTCTGGGGAAGGAGGTTTGGCCCTGCCCTGAGGCTACTGTGTGACCCTGGGTATGGGCTTCTTTGGGAGTCAGTTTCCCCCAGGCAATTAGGTGAAGATGTTGGAACCTAATCCACTGTCTTCTGACAATCTTCCTCATGCGGCCCATTCAGATTACTCATTGAAAAGAGACAGTACTCCCCATGGGGCCCACAGCCACCCAGGAGGCTGTGCTGGCCCCCAAGGAAGATTCCCAGGTGATTAGCTACCAGGGAGGGGGCCTCGGGCACAGACCAGCCACAGAATGACCACAATAGAGCTGCAGCCAGGCACCAGGACCTGTCAATAATTCATTGCTTTCCCCTGGGAGCCGGTGTCAAGTGCCCAAAGGGGCTAGGCCCCCACTGCTCTCCTGGCTCCTGAATTATTCAGGAGCCCCAGGAGACCGGCACCTGAGTCAGGCCCTCCCCCATCAAGGGTCCTGGTCAGGCAGAAGGAGACTCATAAGATCCTCTGGGCCCAACACCTCGTCCTCAAAGGGAAGTGCTGAAGGAGGGCCTGGTTCAGAGCAGACCTGAGGATCTCCTAGTCTCTGATGAGGACGCTTTCTTCCCCCACATCAAATTTCCTCCTCCTCCCAGCGATCCCCGGAACCATGGGGTCAGGGGCCAGTTTCCAAGAAGCTCTCCACGCCCAGGACAAGTCCCTTTCTCTGAGACGGGTAGTGACGAGATTAGGCCCATAGGTCCCATTTCTCACACCAGCCTCCTTTACCTCAGTTTCCCCAAAAGCATCATCAGTCATGTGATTGGCTCTGTGCGTTCCTCTGGTTCCTCTGACGGCTACTCCTTCCCCCACCCCAGCTCTGACATTCTTCAGGCATCCTAGGAAGTGGCAGGGCCCCCTTTCACCAGGCGCAGCCACCCCCCACCCCTTGTGGGGTATCCCGCCTTCTCTTGGGTGGAGGCAGGGAGGGCAGGGAGAGGGAAAGAAGAGAATTAGAATAAGACACCCCTCTGTCTGTCTCCCTCTTGTTGGCATTTTAGAACAAGTAATTATAGCCTTAAACGTCGGCATATCCATTGTTACGATAGTCAGTTTCCCAAACAATTTACCAAATACTTCTGATTTGTTTATAGCAGGAGTTTTGATGTTTTCAAAGGTTTCTAGCATTTCCATGGTTGGCCCAGCAGTTTATATCGTAAACGATTTCCCAGTCCTTCCCATTCTTGGCTTCCACCATAACTGCTCACATACCCTGGTTTCTTGGAGTTTGAGGATTAAGAAGGGGCTCTATTATCGACTCGTGTGGCCTCAGTATCCTCTCTGAGGCTCAGTTTCCCCATCTGCATAGCGAGGATTGCACCGGCTGAGCTCTGAGGCTCCTGGATGTTCTGCCGCCTACCCATGGGTCCCCACTGGGGTGCCCGGATGCCCTTCCTGTCCCTCAGCTTTTGATTCTGCTTTTTCCTCCGCGTCTACATTGTTGTGTACATGGGCCCTTCTCCTGTTCCTATTTCTCCTGTCCTCACAGGTCACCTGACCTCTCACCTCAGGCAAGAAGGCCATGCTTCATTTTGGGGGCCCCAGTGAGTGTCTCATGAACCTTTCTTGTGGGTTCCAGAGACAGCTAGCTGCCTGAATGGTGTGACATCCTGAGAGGCCAAGTAGGAAGGCCCCTTTGCCTTAATCACCTTCACAGTGTCCCTGCCAGCAGGCCTGAAATGCCCACACCCCATACTCAACTCAGATCTGCAGGTTCCCAAGGAAAACCACAGAATCCGGGCAGCGCCCCCTGGTTCAGCCCTTTCTGATTCAGAAACCCCTCGAAAACGTCGTGGCCCGCTCTCTGCCAACCCTCCCCCATCACAGCTGTCTTCCCACAATGCAGCCTGGTCCTGGTCCTGCTTCCAGAAACACATCTCTTTCCTCTTCCTCATGGCAGAAAACCTTCTTAGGGGACAGGCACGGTGCCTTAAACCAGGTTCTTAGTTCCTCCGGTGTCTAGCACAGAGTCTGCCTGGTACAGAGTATTTGCTTAGTAAATGTTTGACGAGTGACTGAAAGACTGGCAGGATAGATGGATGGATGGATGGATGGATGGATGGATAACATGTCCTCTGTGACTTTCTCCTCCAGGCTCTCATTCCCTTGTTATAAAATAAGATTTAGTCCCTTCCCCCCGGCGTCCACAAGCCGGTGCCTACTGGTATTGTCTCTAACTGGCATGAGAACAGTGGAAGCTTGGCTCCTGCTCTGATCCTTCTGCTTCTGTGAATACCACCTAGCATCAAGCCAGCTTTCCTCTTGCTCGTAGTCTCTCCTAGGGCTGCATTGTACCGAGCTCTCAGGGAATAAGACCCCTGCGCCTTTTCGGACATGCTGCTGTGCAGGCGCGATGCCCTCCAGCTTGTATGAGCGCAACTGGGTTTTGAACCCAAGGTAGAAATTGACATGTATGATATTTCGTCACCATTCCAGGCTGTTCGAATCATTCTGAATTCTGCTTGTCGCCCACAGAGAGGGCTGGGAACTACCTCTAGCGGTGACAGTGCTCACGTGGGAGCTGCCCTTCGTCGCAGAGTCTAAGCTCCGTGAGTATAGATGGCTCACAGTCAGCGCCTGGTTCTGTGCCTGACGCATATTAGGCGCTTAGTAAACACACGGGGAATGAGTTAATGAACAGACATCTGTCTCACTTAATTCTCACAGCTTACCCTTGAGGTAAACACTTATCCTTTTTCCAGGTAAGTATACTGAATTCGAAGAGGTTATGTAACTTGTCCAGGGTCACACGGTAGATGGCTGGGCTGGGACCTGAGATCAAGCTTGCCTGACTCCCGAATTCATCATGCCAAACTTCCCCAGAGCTCTTGTCAGCCGCAGGTGTGACAGGGTTGCCCTCAAGGCTATAGATGGAGGATGTCATCAGCCATTATGTTAGCTTCTCTAATGGGTAACTGTTGTCCAGCCTGCTGTAAAGGGAAGGCTTAAAAAAGGGGACAGGAAGCTGCGATGGGACTGGGGAGAGAAGGAGGAGAGTGGGGTATGCTTGGCCGACAATGCTTGAGAGGGCTGGGGGACTTCGAGGATGACAGGAGGAAGCAGGTGGGAGGGTCTTTGAAGGTCTACCCCAGGGCAAGTTACAGGTGCGGGTCTCCTTTTGAACCCAAAGGAGAGGGCAGCTCGAGGAGCAAGGCTGGCCCCCAGGCCCTCCGCCCCGCCTCTCTGCCCCTACCCCGTGCTTACTTGTTGCTGAAGACTTTGCTATAGTTGAAGATCTGAATCTCAAGCATCTCGTTGTTGTCGATGCTGCTGGCCACTGGCCACCGGAAGGTCTGGGGAGAGAGGGACAGCTGTGGTCTTGGGTGGAAATGACAGGAAGGGGTGTGGGGACTGGGAGGGGATCCCTGGTAAGATGCCCCCTCACGTCACCCCAGGGCTGCCCAGTGACAAAGTTCAGACCGGGAGCCTCATTGAATTCTGACTACCACCTGGTGGCAAGGGTGGTGTGGCTCATTCTTCTTTCAAAGATGGCGCTGGGAGGGTTTTGGTGACCTGCCCAAGGTCATATGGCAAGTATGAGAACCTAACACTGACCGGGACTTCGGACTCTCAGCCCAGTGCCCTTTCCACTGCCTCCCAACTGCTGGGCTGAACTCGAGAGTAGGTAGTGCAACCCGGAGCCAATCCCGGGCAACAGCAAGCGCCGTGTGCTGTGCGCTTGGTTTTGGCTGTGTCGTTCTGAATCAGAATCATTCTGACCTGTCCAAGCTCTGCCTGGAGCGTGAGGTGTGTGCTTTCAGGTCAAACCACCCTTCACACTAGCAATGTGAACCTTGGGGACAGATTTTAGCTGTTTACCTGTATTAGGGTCAGGACCTCAGAGGAGGGATAGCCTGTCTCTAACTCGCTGTTTCTAGATTAACCCTCACCACTTCTATCCTGGCTTCATTACTAAATCAATAACAATGATGAACAGGAAGTTGAGTGGAATTTTTCCCGATGCCCTAGAAGTGGCAGTGAAGGCCCAAAACAGAGGCCAAAATGTCCTACGGACCCATCCTCTAAAGAGAGCTTTAAAAAAGCAGAGCCAGGCACCTCCCTCAGGGCTTCCTTAAAGGCCTGCCACCCCCAGCCATCGCCCAGCCCTCCTCCTCCCTAGGACGTGAAAGAAGACAGGAAGGGAAAGGTAGAAAGAGTAGCCTCCTGCACGGGGTGTTTTGGTGGCTCAGAGAGGTTGAAGCACCCGCAGGAAGAGGAACCTGGCATGCAAGTTCCCAGCGACATCTGCCCAGGCAGTGGACTGACTGGTCTGTCCCCTGAGCCTCTCGGGAGACCCACAGAGCACCGCAGGGCCAGGGAGGCAGCCAGGAAGGAGCCTGGTGTGCCACCGTTGGGTGCCAATAGGTGGTTTACATTCTGTGGGCCAAGTGGATGCTGTGAAGGGGGGTCTCTGATGCTCCACCCCAGGCTGCCTGCCAGGAGAGAGGTCCTCAGCTTGGATGAGGCTGCGACGTTACCCCTCTGGTGGCAGGAGCTGCGGTGGGGTGGAGCCAGGTCTCCTAGGTGGGGAATCAGTCCTGTGTGGCAGGTCACTCAGGTCTCCCACAGAGGCCACCCACACCATGTCCTATAAGACAGCCTGAGTTTGTAGGCCTGCCACGTTGACAGCTTCCAGAGCTAGCTGGAGCTCATCAGAGAGGTGGTCACACCACAAAGAAGGGTCACGTCCATGGCAGAGAGCAAGAATCAGACCATGCACCCCCACTCCCGGCTGGAGCGGGAGGAGATGTGGAGGGCCTGGGCCGGCATCCCTATCCCGCCCTGCGTCTTGAGCCACAAGCCTGAGAAAAGGGAGAAGACCAGGTATAAAGAGGATAACAGGTAGACTAGTCAGCCCTTCTGAACTCAACTTTAAATAACTGACAATGATCAGAAAGCCCTGAGGTCTGCTCAGACTGCCACTAAGGGATGGTGTTAAGGGGGATTTTGACCGCAGGTAGAAGGCAGTGACTTTCACATTTTGTTTCATTTTTATACCCCACCAAATTCAGATTGCTCAATAGGCTAGAAATAAATAATAATGATAGTAATGGTAACAATAGTTGCCATTTATAGAGAACTTTTCATCATGCAGGGGTCTGAATGCTTTAGATGCATTAATTCATTTAGTCTTTACTACAACCCAAGAGACGGATAAAGTGTTCTGTTTTATAGGCAGAGAAACCCACGCTCAGAGAAGTAACGTGATTCAGAGAACCTGGTTCTTAGTAGTTGAACAGGCCCTGGGGAGGCTTCTAAGAGCCAACCTTGCAACTGTGCCATATCAAAGCTGTGCTCCCTTCTCCCAGAATGGGGACTGGGGGATGGCGGCGGGCGGGGCACGAGGCCAGCCTGGAAGGTCACTCCTAGTGTGGGCAGGGCCTGTCTCAGGAAAATGGGCTTAATGTTCCCTTTCTTCAGGACTGGCCAAGTCCCAGGGAGGCCCCTGACACCACTGATGTTTCAGCTGGAGCAGGCAGGAGAGGGCGGAAGCAGCAGGGAAGGGAGAGGACCCAGGGGGGGCAGGGAGGGGGCTCTGGGCAGGGCCTTGGAGCAGGAGCAGCCTGGCCTGGCCCGCAGGCCTCGTTAAGCAGCTTCTGCTCCCGCCGTCTGGATGCTTCCGGCTCAGCCGAGTATGCAGTTTTCTTAATGAAGTTGCTTTACTGGGCTATAGGGAAATAAACCAGCTCACGAAAACCCGACCCATGTGCCATAGTGCTGAGCGGGAGAGGGCTAGGGGAGCCACCAAGATTTCGGTTTTCTTGGAATAAAGGGGGCAGGACTGTTTGATTCATCTGAAGGTCTGTGGGCGGGATTTTGGCTTTAGAAGGAGAGAGAGATTAAGAGAAAAAGGAAAAGACTGTGAAAATGGCACTAACAGGATGCAGGGAACAGTGACGTTACCTCGGTCCTCACAGGAACAGCTGAAGTCATTTCGAAGGAAAGGGACCCAGAGAAGGAAAGTGCTTGTGACTTTTGTTCGCTCATCACCAAGCACTGACTGACTTGCCTCGTGATGGGGGTGCAGTGTGTTGGGTCAAAGGGCCCGTAGGAATGAAATGTTGGTGGTCGTGGGCCAGTTTGCTGAGTGGAGAGGAGGAGGCCAGGGAGGGTTGGGGACGGGTGCCCCAGGGAGCCTTGCCTGGGATCCAACTCCAGAGGAAGCAGACCTGGGAATGGGGCTGAGCGAGGCCTTTCGGGGAATTTTTGCAGGAAGGAGTCTCAGGAGGAGAGCACAGGAGGAAGTAAATGCTGGAGCAGGGCTGAGCCCTTCCCAGAGAAAGGCAAGGCCCGAGTGAGTCTCGTGAGCTTCTTTTTTTAAAAAAATAATTTTGCTTTGGATAAAGTGTTTTTTTCCAGTTACAGTTGACATTCAAGTCCCATAAGCTTCGTTCCTCTCTGAAGGAGTATTCTTCCCTTTCCTCACGTTTCTGTCTCCTCATTTTCCACCCACACCACGCTTTTCCTTCGTTTCTCCATTTCCCTTCTCTCCTGTTTGCTCCTCACGTCCATTTTAATCTTATATTAGTTTCTCTCTCTGTCTCTCTCTCTCTGTTTTTTCTCTCTATCTCTATCTCTGTCTCTAACTCTCTGTCTCTCTATCTCTATCTCTCTTTCTCTTAGTGGTTCTCAAGCCTGTCCGCACATTAGAATCATTTCTAGAAGCTTTAGAAAATCTCCAGGCCTGACCTGCATTTGATTAGTGTGGACTGATTAAACCAGCATCCCTGTGCAGAGTCCAGGTGTGGTAAGAGCTCCCAGGTGATTCCCCGTGGGGCCAAGTTTGAGGACCACTGCTCAGGGGAAAGACCTTCCCGATGAAATCAAAGATCAGCTCCCTCCCATCCCCTACTTCTCCACCCTCTCCCACTGCAGGTTGGAACAGGTGGGGCTTTGCAACCTGTAACCAGCCTCCCAGCTCAAGGGAAGTGATTTAAAGATGGGACTCTGAACCCGGGGGTCTCTTTGCCACTCCCGTTTGGCCTCCTTAGAAGCAGAGGCATGGGCTTCGGTTTGGTTTGAATTTTCCTTGGCTGTTTCCTCTGTTTTCCCCTCTCCTTTGTCTAAGGGGTCTCGGGGCCCCTGGGAGTGTGGAGCTGTGACCCAGTTTGTCAGCTCTAGGCTTGGCTGCAACCTGGCTGGTGCTGGCCAGGGCGGAAGAGTCCTTCGTCCTATCAACCTCAATGATCTAGGCCTCCTGGAGAGGTTTCCCTGATGCAGAGTAGAGAATGACCTGGATTATCCTGGCCTTGTAAACCAGGTCTGGAACCAATCTAAATCAGCAATACAATATCCTTAAAGGGACAGTCCTCTAGGTTTTTTGGGGGTGGGGTAGAGGGAGACATCTTAGGGTGTGTTGCAAAGCTTTAGGGTACAATGGAAAACCCAAGACTCAAATTGGGTTCATTCTTTTGTTCATTCTTTCACTTGGCAATATTCCCTGAGCCCTGTGCTGGGTGCCAAGCCAATGATGAGCCAGCAGGTACATTCCTGGCCCCACAGAGCTCACAGCCCAGGTAACAGCAAAGTGAGCAGATGAGATCAGGTCTCCTTGATCCTCTAATCACCAGGCTGGTGACTTCCTTCTTTGGGCTCTAAAGGCCCATTGTCCATCTTTGTTCTGGGTCCATCTCCCCGCCCCCCTGGACTGAGCCCCTTGAGTGCAAGACTAAGCCTTGTCCTCTTTGCCAAGTGGCCATAGGCTCTGGAGTCAGATGGGCTTGGGTTCAAATACTGGCACGCCTACTTTCCACCCGAGATGATACCAGCCCACTGAGTTGCCATAAGTTATAGTGCTGTGTAGAACTCTCAGCCCATCCTGCCACACGCTAAATGCTCAGCAAATAGCAGCTGGTCTTCTTACTAGTCCCATAGGTAGTATTGTTATTCTGGCCTCTCCTCTGGGGTGTGGGCCACATGGGGCCTGGCCGAGAGCCAAACCAATATGACTTGAGGTGGGTCTGGTGTGGCCATTCCACTTCCCCCAGGGCAGGAGTTTTTGCTGGCTGCTGGCCTGGCACCAAGCCTCTCTCTCTCTCTCTCTCTCTCTCTCTCATTCTCGCTCTCGTTCTCTCGCTCTCTCTCTCTTCTCTGGAGTTGTGGGTTAAATGCAGGATCTCAGGTTCCAGCCTCTGGGAAAGGAGACACCTCGTCCAGGCCTGTTTCCACTCGCTGTCCAGAGCATTGTCTTTCTTCCATTGCCTCCTCGTCCCCGCTCGGGTTCCTCAGCCCAGCCTGCAGCAGCCCCTCTTATCCTTCCTTGTCTGAGCAGAGGAGGGAGAGCCATTTGTTTTCTTGTCTTTTATTTCATTTTTTCCCAGCTGCGAAACAGTCCTGCAAGGCAGGCAGAGCAAGGAGTATATCCCCCATTTTACCAAAAGGGAATCTGAGGCTCGGAGAGACTGGGTGGCCAGCCCAAAGGCACAGAAGACTCTAGCCCAGGTCTCATGACCCCCAGGCTAGTGTGTTTTGTACCTCACTGAGCTGGTTTCCAAAAGGCCCTAGATACAGTAAGGCTGAGAAAAGAGACTTTCTGGAAAGAGGCCTTCGAAGGTTTTGCAAGGGCAGCTGAGGTTACTTTTTCAAGCTTGCTCTGGACCAACTGACAGGAAGTTTCCTTCAAGGGCCAGCAAGGGAAGTTTGGGACTTGTCCGCCCCCAGATTCTGTGGAGACAGGTGTAAGCATGGGTGTAATTCCAGGCTTTCTTTGGCAAGACCCAGGCAGGGGGCGTGGAGAGACCCCAGCAAGGTCCTGCGGGGGCGGTGAGGGTCAGGCCCGGGAGCAGCTTTCTACTGCTGAACCCGGAGAGCGCTTAGAATTCAATCTAAGCCCAAACTTAGAAACCTGGCTTTGCTATACTTACAGCTCTGTCACCTTGGGAAGGAAACATGTTCCGAGCCCAGGTTCCATCCCCTATAGGCTGCTGTGGAGATTGGATGGAAGGGGACTTGCTCAGGAAGCAGCACAGTGTCATGATCTTCCGATGGGGCTGCTGGGGGGAGGGGGTGGGTAGGACCCGCAGGTCTCGCTAGTGTGGGAGGGCCTGAGCACCACAAATCATTTAGCAGCCTTGCCCCCATTCCACTAAGTGCCAGTGGGTTCCCCATTGTGACAACCAAAACTTCCTGTCCACTCATGGGCTGGTAGAATTTTCCCCAGGTGAGAACCCTCCTCCCTCTCTCAGGGCTGCTGTCTGACATGGCTGTGTGCTTTTGCTTATAACTCCCTGGCTTCTCGCCTCCTCCATCTCTCCGCACTGACCTGGGGCTCCCCCATGCCCAAGTGCCTGCTCACATCCTCCTGTGCTGTTGAGCCTGCTTTTTCCTCTGGGGTATCTTTAGCCCAAGGCGTGGCACACATCAGGTGCTCAGAATGTGGTCCCGTGCTTGGGGGCAGCAGGAACTGATTCCACCTGCCCTGGGCTGGGTAGTGTTGGGAAGAGGAAAGACACGGTGATTAACTTTGAATGTCATGTATACCTGTGGCTCAGGTGTCCCAGGGTGCAGTTAATGGAAAGGAGTGGAGGTACTTTTGAAATGAGCATCAGGTTGCTTGAGGCCTGGACATGTCCCCTAGGAGTCTTGGTGAGAAGGAGGGAGTCAGATGTTTTGCCTGGGCAAGTTGGAGCAGAGGCCCAGGGAGGCAGGACTGTGAGAGACTGGGCCGGGCTGTCCACATCTTCATCTAACCAGCCCCTGCCTCTCGGGGCCCTGACTGAGGAAATAAGCAGAGGAAGGGAATGGGCAGATTCTGTACTGAGGTAAGACTGAGGCCAAGACAGCTGGCTTAGAATCCAGCGATGGTTCACTGTCACGATAATCCCTCATTTTGTTCCTCATTTTACAATGGGACTTTATACCCATCGGCAGCTCCATTTGACAAAAGTGGTAAGTAAGGCTCAGAAACCGAGATAGAAATTCACACAGCCAGGAGAGGGACACGTCCAAAAAATAAGTCTCCTTGGAGAGGGCATAGCCTAGGGGACGTGAGGACCAATGGTCGCTCCTCTGTGTCTGCAGCTCTGGGCCTATGGACCACAACTGCACCAGTCGGGATGAGCCCAGGGTGAGGAGGAAATGGAGGTTCTGAGTGGCCCCCCAGTCTGATGGCTGCTCAGATAAATGCCAGCCTCTACGGGAACAGTCTGCCATGGAGCCCTTCCCAGCCCAAACAGAGCCAGATATAAGAGGCAAAATCTAGGAAAGAAGAAGTAAGCTATTCTGGGGGGGTCACAGCAGAGCTTCTTCTTTGTGCCAAGATGGTAACTTTAGACTATTGATTCTCATCCCCAAGTCAACCCTGGAGAAGCTACAGAAGCAAGAGGGAAATATGAATTCCAGGAAGTAAAAAACGAATGGACAAACAGACATGAGAAACCCAGGGAGACCAAAGGCTGTTTGGGCTGATACGTGTGTATGGAAGATGGAGGCCGCCCAGTTGGGCCGGGGTGAGCGGAGAGCTGGTCAGAGGAAGTCCTTATATGTTCTGCTCTTTCCTCTGCCTGGTATTACTTGGGGGCAATTGGTGCCTGTTCTTTAACTAAGGAAAACTGTGACGACAGCCCTGGTGGGATGAGGATTGATGGAAATAAGTGTCGATAGACGACCTGTTCCTACTTTCTCAGTGAACTCCCAAAGCTAGTTTCTTATAAATTCAGAACTGCCTTCTGTCAACCTTGTTTCTCTTTAAAGGCTCAGAGATGAGATCCTGACTCTGTTTCTCTGGTGATTAGGGCCCTCCCCGGTACTCATGCCCACCATATGACCCCTAGGGACCAACATAGCCAGCCTTCCATGCTTCCCCAATACTTGTTACAAGACAGAATAGCTCATACCAGCGGTACTTGAACAGGGTAATGTAAAGAGACACTTGGAGAGGACCCTCCTATAAAAGAAAGACAGCACACTAAACAGTATGTACCAACTGGAGCAGGATCATGAGAACAAATGGACCATAAAGAAATATATTAGCAATAAAAAAAGAACAGATTAGTAAATTTGGAAGATCAATTTGAAGAAGTCCCTCGGAAGACATCAGAAAAAGATTTATAGATAGTAAGTAAGTAAGTAAGTAAGTAAGTAAGTAAGTAAGTAAATAAATAAATAAATAAATAAAAATAAAAGCTAAGAAACGGCAGCTAGAAGTAGAAATACTGATATCTGATAATTGGAGTTGCAGAGGAGAGACCACTATAAAAACCGAATGGAAAGACTATTTTTAAAAAGTAATAGAGATAGAATTTTCTATAATAAATGAAAGATGAAAGGCTTTTGGTTTGAAAGGGCTCAGAAAATAGTGCATACCGGGAGAGATAAGGAAACCTACAATATATGCATTATACTAATTTAAGAGTATCAAAGATCAAAGAAATACACTTTTTTCCCCTCAGAGGGAAAGAAAAGGTCATCTATAGAGTTACAAGAATGATATTTTTGCAGTTGCGAAGGAGTTTTATATCTAGTGCAACTCTTATTCGAATGAGAAGAAATAAGAAAAATACTCTTAGATTTACGAAGCTTGTTACACAAAAGCGCAAATTAAAACGCTTTTGGAGGAAGGACTCACATGGGAAGAAAAACAATTCCAAGAGATGCTTTGAGAGCTATGAGAAGTAAAGGTGGTCAAATATCTTGGTAAAGACTATTGTTATCGTAAAAAAAAGAAAGAAAGAAAGAAAGAAAGAAAGAAAGAAAGAAAGAAAGAAAGAAAGAAAGAAAGAAAGAAAGAAAGAAAGCTAGAACCAATAAAAGAAAATGAGAACACACATCCATAAGGACCTTGAATTAAAATTCTAATCTAGATAATATCAGCCTGAGGGTGTGGGCTGAGGTAGGGAAGTCAAAAAGGTATGAGAGAATATTAAAGTACTTGTCATGTTAAGGGAAATTATAATTATTGTTTTGTTTAAGCTATTGATAGAGATACATAAACACGATAAGGGTAACTACCTTGAAAACAAAAATAGAATGTATCACTTTTCAACTAACAGAAAACCTGATCCATCCAATGGAGAGCTAGTAATGAGAAAAAAGCAAGTAAACAAAAAGTACAATAAGTGGAAATATAAATTAAGGTGGTGGAGGAAACAAGCCTTATAAATATAATTAAGATGGTGGTAGCAAAGATAATGCATATAAATAGTGAAACTACTTAATTAAAACACAAAGGCTCACATATAAGGTAAGGAAATAAAACCTAATAATGCATGCCCTAAGAAGGCACACTTAAATTTAAAAACACAGAAATATTAAAAATAAAAAGATAGAAAAAATACCAAGAAAATAAAAGGTTGAAAAAGATACATCGGGCGAATGAATCAAAATAAGCTGAGATAGCAATCTTAATATCTGACAAAATAGAAACTAATGAAAAAAAAATCATCATAAGAGACAAAAAAAGATATTAATTACTGGTAAAAGGAAAATAGACAAGAAAGTACAGTCATCCTGAGTATATAGGTAACTCTTAATTCAGTTTCAAAATACATCAAGCAATAACTGACAGAGCTGTAGGGAGATATAAATCAACAATTGTAGTAGTAGATTTTATTACAGTCATTTTTTTTGAAACTGATAAGCAGAGAAAAAGAAGCAGAAGATTGAATAATATAACTAATAAGCTTATGGAAAATAATATAAGCTTGAGCGTATATTGCACTATATATAGAAACCTACATGGAATATATTCCTTTTAAATAGAGGAAACATTTGTGACTGTGAATTAGGCCATAATAGAAGTCTCAACGAATTCCATAGGATCAATATCTTATTACTATGTTCTTTGATTGTAATGCAATAAAAATAGAAGTGAATAAAATAAGGAGCTGTAATGTCATATATATTTGGAAAATAAATAACATATTATTATATAACTCTTGGGTTTAAGAGGAAATCAGAAAGGAATGTTAGAAATATTTTAATAATAATGAAAACACTACATGTAAAATTTTATAAGATACAGGTAAAATTATAGCTTAAAATAAATTTATTAAGAAACAAGAAAAGTTAAAAATAACAGGTTTACTATTCAAAAAGTTGGGAAAAGAGTCACAGAACAAAAGAAAATAGAAGGGAAATAATTAAGGAAAGGGCAAAAATCAATGAAATGGAAAATAACAACAGGAAAGATGAATGAATCCAAAGCTGGTTCTTTATAAAGATAAACAGATCTTTAGCAGGACTGATGAAGAAAATCAGAGAGATTATATAAGAATGAAACATGGAAAAAAGAGAAGGAAATACCTATAGGCACAAAAAAAATTTTAAACATTTTTAAAACATTATATCAAATATATGCTAATAAATTTGAAAACCTAATGACATATAAAAATCCAAAATTGGTGCAAGAAAACATGGAGAAATTGAAAAGGAAGACAAAGGGCTTCCTTCCCCAAACTGTTCAGACTTAGATGTTTTTACATTTGATTTTTCTAAAATGTCAAGGAAAAGCAGATTCCTATCTTATGTGTGTTGTTCCCGAAAATTCTAAGCATTAATGAATTATAAAAGTTTTATGGACATAGCCGGAAGAATCCTAAATAAAAATATTAGCCAACTGAATTTACTATGTATTAAAAATAATATATTATGAATATACTAGAAGAGCAAATTATGATTGTCTCAAGTAATGCAGAAAAAGCTTTTGATACAGTTCAACAACATGTGAACTTTTTATAATAATGTTTTTATAATAAACACTCTTAAACTAGGAAGACAAGATCCTGTTACAATAATTATACTTAATGACAAAACTTAAATTCTTTTATTTCCTTTAATATGAAAAACACAGAAAGACTATCTACCATCTCCATTACTGTTTAACATAGAACTAGAGATCATAGCCAATACTCTATGGAAAGATAAAGAAGTTAAAAGGTCAGAATGGAAAGGAAGAGACAAAACACTTCTTTTTGTTGATAATATTATCACATACACAAGAAAAACAGAGTCCATAGACAACCTATTAAAACAAATAAGAAAGTTCAGCAAATTGCCAGATAAAAGAGAAACTTATAAAGTAAGGAAAGCATTTCTCTATGCCAGCAATAATAAACTAAATAATGCCATTAAAGGTACCATTCATGATCACAACCAAACTATAAAGCATCTATCAAATAATTAAAAATGCATAAGACTTCTATGTAGAAAAATTTAAAATCCTGGTAAAGGATGGTAGGTAATTTAATAGATGATTTAATATTATAAAAAATTGATGTCTTCCTAACTTAATTTTTAAATTCAGTGAAATTTAATCAAAATTCCAGCTGATTTTTGGAAGGATTTGATAAACTTCCTTTAAGATTTATCTGGAATGATAAAGTTCCACAAATAGGTCAACTTTAAAAAAGAGTAAAGATATTGAGACATACAAAAAAGCCATATTAATTAATGCAATGTGGTAAAGTTCAAGAATAGACAAATAGGGATAGAATAGAAGGCTCAGAGATAGACCTTAACATAAAATAAACGGAGGCAAGATAATTGCTTAGTAAGCTAATGTTAGGAAAAATGACTCTTTGTATGGAAGAAAAACTGGACCCCCACCGAAAACCACATCCAAGGTAAAATATACAATCATAAAATCAGAAAATATAGAAAATGTATTTAACCTAGAGGCGTGTAAAGACTTCTTCAGCAAAACTTGAAAACATACCAAGATTAAAGATTTCCAGTCAATAAGGGGCACCAGGGACAGAGTTAATAGCTTAGATGGCAATCGTGGAAGGATATTTTCAATATCTAAACCAATAAGGGGTTACTATCTAAAACGTACAAAGAGCTCTTGTAAATCAATAAGAAAAAGATAGCTATACCGATAGGGGGAAAAAAAAGGGCCGAGAATATGAACAGGCAATTTACAAGCAAAAACTTTAAAGGTATCATTAAGACCAAAATGAGGTATCAGTTAGACTGGTGAACATCAGAAAGCTGGGTAACACCAGGTGTAGATAAGGATGTAAGAAACAGGAATCCACGTGCACCGGTGGTGGGAGTGTAGACCATGGCATGGCGGTGCTGGGTCAGATTAAGTGTATCTATCGCGCAGGTCCGAAGGGGGCATGCATAAGAATAGTCATCGCATTTCTGGTCGTGGGGAGCGGGAGGCAAGCTGGGGGTTCCTCACTGGGGGCGTGAGTAGGTCAGATGTGTACGGTGACCATCCCACCCCAGTTTGACCAGGACTTTTCCGCTTTGCGTCTGTGTCTCAGGAGGCCCCTCAGTCTTAGGTAAACCAAGATGGTTGGTCACCCCAATATATGTTGGATGTGTTCCACGGAGCATCACACAGCAGGTAAGAAGCAACAGGTTAGAATAGCAAGAGTGATGGAACTTACGAGTCATGGTCAGTACAACAAAATGATATATATAACACGATTTCACTTAAGTAAACATAAATTATATGCTCTCAAGACAATAAAAATTTTGCAAGAACACACGGGACCAAAAGATACACGTTAAACACATTAGAATGGTCGTATGTGGAGGGAAAGAATATGAGAATAAAAGGCAATACACACATACACAAATACAAACATACATAAAAACGAGAGCGGGCCTTTTAGGGATTCATGAGATAATGTGTCATACACTGAGGCAAAACTCAGCCCTGTGAGCCTGAGATTCAAAAGCGGGCAGTAGGGGGTGGGGGGAGGCTTCTGGGGAGACATAGTAGGGGGCACCTCACTAGCTTTTAGAGAGAAAGAGGTGAGGCCCCTGTGAGACTGGCTTTGCTGGACTCCAGGTGGGCTTAGACTGGGCCCTCTTCCTGCCCAGGGAAACACCGGAAAGGAGCCCCTCCCCAAAGCCTGCTGGGCCCTCAGCTGGGGGCCCTTTCTCCAGAGAGAATGAAAAGCCCTGGGCAGCCGGCCATTGGTGGGGCCTGGACTGCCACCGCGTTAGCTGCTCTCCTATGCAGAGGCCCCTGACAGGAGTCTGGGTGGGTGGGGAGAGGGAGGCTCCCTCCCAGGAAGCAAACCAGAGGCGAGGAGCCCTGAGCAAGCCAGCTTCCCAGGATTTGGGCCCACTGTGCCCCCAGGAGGCAGGGGAGTGCTTGTTTTCCTCTGGGCCCAGGGCTTGCGCTGTCCGGAAGGGCATCCTACCTACCTCATCGAAGTCAGCCACGTCTTCGCAGTTCTCTAGGACCCGGGAGTGGAAGGATTGCCCTGGGTGGGGAAAGAGGAAATTTCAGAGTCAGGTCTCCCTGGACCATGAGCTTGGGGTCACACCTCTTGATCTGATAGCTGTCGTGTATAGCATTCGAGTTCACTTGCTATCATCACGGGACCCCGTGCCTTGTGCGGCGCTCTCTAGGATGAGGCGAGTTCCCACAGTGTCTTATCTGACCCTCTGAGCAGCCCCATGAGACAGGCAGATCGAAGGCCATTAGTTCCATTTTACAAATGGGGATACTGGAGGGGGCACCAGGCTGGCGAGAGACCGACGTGGGAATGGCACCTCGGCCTCTTTTGTCCGCCTCGCTGCCTTCCCAGCGGCTTTCTCGGCCGCCTTTCGTGGTCCCCTCAGCTCTGCTGGCTTTCCCTGGCCTGCAGCTGCCCTGAGCAGAAGCCTGGCCCTGAGGACAGTGGGCACACCGCTAAGTGACAGCTCCCTTCCATGAGCGTGTCCATGGCCAGGCCGGGGAGCTCCAGCCCAAGCCGGGCCCCGGGACAGCCAGGCACACCCAGACCTTCTTCCCCCCACAGCCAAGGGCCTTCAGCTTCCTCCACTCTCTCAAACTAACAGATGGGAAAGCCTCAGTGGCTTCTCCCATACCCTGTCCCTTTTTCCCCACTGGCACAGCTAATAGGGAGGGTGATAGGGACACACATTTCCCCAGACCCTACCATCACCCTACATCCTCACGTCACCCGTCGGGGCGGGAGCAGAGCCGCTCTCTTTGCCAGCCCACCCAGTCAGGACTGGCCCAGTATGGTTGCATGAAGAACCATAATCAGGAGAGGGTAAGGGCAGGTTTGGGGAGAGGGCGGGCAATGTGCGGGAGACACAGGCCAGTTCGGGTCACTCTGAGAAATAATCGGTGGTGTTCGCCATGCAACAGGCCGTGTTCGTCCCTGGGTAGAGGGACGGAGAAGGTATGCAGCCTCCCTGCTCTCAGGCGGCTGACGGTCTAGCAGGAGAGAGCAGGGAACCGGAACAGGTGGCCAGCTCGACACCGCACGGTACACAGCCCGCGGCACAATTTTACTCGAGACGGAGGAGTGGTACAGAGAGAAAAGGATCAATGTTGTTTTGGGGGGACAGGGGTTGGGGAGGAAAGAGAACGAACACATGAGCAGGGCTTGTAATTTCTGTGATGAGTGAGAAGGGGAGTGAGAACGTATCGAGAGCAACACATTTTGACTTTTTACTGTGTACGTTTGAGTTCGATATTTTCTCAGTGACCGTGCTTTACTTTTGTAATTAAAAGAAAAAAAAAAAAATGAATCCCTGCCAACCTAAACCAGCAGACCGTTTCGCTGAAGGGCTAGCTCCAGGTTGAACTCAGTCCCGTCCTGAGGGTTAGTTTGGGTTGTCACTGATGGGAAAGCTGAGGACCCAGGAGAGGACTCGCAGGACACGCAGTGCTCTCTTCCAACAGAAAACCCAGGGGACCAGGCATGACGTGCACCAGGCCAGGGGAGGGTGGAGGTGAGCCCCTCTGACCCTCTGCTGGGTGGGGCTGGGGATAGAGGAATCAGCTTCTCTCCTCTGGCCTCAGCTGCCCCACCTGTCTCGTAGCGGGGCTGGTACAGAGACCTCTAAGGCCTGCCTGGTTTCTATGACTCAATGAGTCCTAGCTCCATATAGGCTAGCTACCCCTTGACAGGGAGGACAGTGGGTGGATGTCAGAGGCAGGTGGATGGTCTGAAGAAGGGTGTGTGTGTGTGTGTGTGTGTGTGGGCATGTGGGGAGTGGCTGCATCTGAGATAACGAAGGAAAAAGCTATAAAGCAGAAGCTATATACACAGAAAATAGATGTAAGTAGACAGATGGGAAAAGAAGATTCTTTAGCACTAGCTGGGGACAAAACAAAACAAAACAAAACACCGAAAAGCAAAACCCCGGCGACAAACCGCAGGACAGTGGGAGAGTGGAGGGGGATGTGAGGGCTGGAGCCTGAGCTGCTTTTCATTTTTCTCGCAGGTAACACACGATATGAACTGAGAATCAGGAGAGCAGTCTGCGCATTGGGGCTTCCCCAGGGACCTGCACTCCGAATAATCAAAGGCCTTTTCATTCTAGAAGATCATAACGAGCCTTGGATATGGCTGTGCTCAAGGGTGTCCTGGAGGGAAAATTAAGCAACTCAGTGGGTGGGGGCGGGGGACTGTCATGGACGGTGTCAGGGTTCCAGCAGGCATGAAGCCGCCCAGCTGCCGAATTTCCTACAGCCTTGTTACGGAGATGCAGTGAAATTAGCCATTGCAGAACTTCCACTGTTAGGGCTGTTTTTGAAATGCGGTAAAACCTCATTGCCTGAGGCCCTGGGGATTTAAATGTGAATATTGTCAAACCAGATGAGTTCAATTTTACCTCTAGATACTCGGAAAAAAAAAAAAAAGGAGAGGGGATTGCGGAAACAAATCAAACGGTACAGAAACAGTGGAAAGGGAAATTTATTAAGAAAACAGCATATCCTTAAGCATTTCTGAAAAGACGCTGTTTAGGAGGGTTTGCACAAATAGTGGCAGGGATCATGCCCGTGATCCTTTTCTGTTCATTAGGACAGATGTGGGGGACCTCTGCTGTCCCCTCCAAGTTAGCAGCGGGGATTGCTAACCCCCTCTCTCTTTTCAAGTTCGTCTCTGCTCAATACCAGTCCTGTTGAAATTTTGGCTCCATTTTAAATGACTTCCAGACAGAATCATTTAAAATCCCAATATCCAATCACCTTTCTTGCCACAGAGAAGAATGAGAACAAGGCTTGAGAGAAAGAAAATAGCCCTCCTCTGCAGTGGAGAGGCTTTCGTGGTTAGAGTGAGGAGATTAGATGGGGAAAGCGAACAGGATCCTTCTTCCTGCGTGTTCATGAGCTGTTTGGTTTGAAATAAACTCCTCTTCGAGTCAATAAATGACTCTGAGTAGTCGACTCTGGCCTTGCAACTGTGATAAATGCCATGACATCGGATATGCCCAAGTGGAGGGGCTCAGGAGTCCAAAGCTTAATAGAAGTGACTTGTATGTCATTTGCCATTTTAAAATATCTGGACTGCAGCCACCCTCTGGAATGAAGGTGAACGCAGCTCTTGTTTCCTATGCAGGGTGGAATGCTAGCCTTTCATGGGATGTGACTTAAGGGTACAAAACATCTCGTCTCCATCAAACGGCTCTGTCTTTCGTACAGTTTACCTTGCTAGAGCTGGACCCTGAACAAAGGCAGGCACATAAGGACTGAGCTATTAGCCCGTGAGCATCCATTCATTCCCACATGCGAGAGGGTCCTAGGCTCAGCACGGCCACTGGGCTCTGGAGGGGGTGGGGGCTGTACCAAGACAATTCAAATCGGGATGCTGCCTGAAGAAGGGGGATAGGTTAGACATTTATGAGGCAAAATTTGGTCCTTGGCACACAGAAAGTGTAAATAAAGTGAGAACACAGGAAGAGGAGAAAGGTCCTCGACTTAGCAGATCAAGGAAACTGTTGAAGAGGCATCGGCATGCACACTGGAAGGTTGAAGGGTCTAGCTTTGCGGAGAGCTTGGGAAGGAGGGCGGGAGAAAGGACATCAGGGCAGTGGAGTGCGACACAGGACAGGTGAGTTCTGATGCCGAAAGGAAAAATGAAAGCAGTCTCCCCTCAGGGAGACCTTGGGGGTGGTCCTGGTGTCCTGCCGGAGCATGGGGTGGGGAGCATCTAAAGGGGAAGGAGATGGTTCTGAAGACAAGCTCAGGGACATCAGGGTTTCGCCCAGAACCTAGCCCTGTGGCCGACATCAGTCCCATCGCTCCTGGCGTGAGCTAGAAATAGAGTGAAACACTCTGCTTGCGACTCGGACCTGTCAGTCACTATTATTCCCTTTTGTTATTTAAAATCATCAAAACCTCGCCGCCCTACACTGTATGAAGGGGTGGCTCAGGCCAGCACCCCATTCCTAGATGCGATGCCGTGGCATCCCCAAATCTGCTTGTCTTCCGTTCTTCCCCAGCAGCCCAGGGGTGGTGGCCCTGCTGCGTTTTCATTCCCCCCAGTTCAGATCAGCCTGTCCCTTCTGGAAAGCCAGCTGCTCCCACCAGGGCCAGCAAGTGGGACCCAGGCATCCCTGTGTACAGAAAAAGAGCCAGGCCTAGACAGGTGTGGCGCCCGGTGCTGCAGCTCGGGGCTGGGAGGCCTGGAGCTGGCTGTTGGATCCGTCAGGGTTTCAGAGTCATCTGTAAGCAGGGACAACTATCCTGAATCAGACTGCATCCTAGAACCACAGTGAGGGTCAGCAAGAGACTATTTCTGTGAAAGTCTGAGTGAAGCATCAAGCCCCTCACAAGCACAAGGGACCATCAGGTAGTGGTAAGACCCACGGGCCAGACCACCTGAGTTCAAACCCCGGCTCTACCACTTGCCGGCCATGAGCCCTCGAAGAAGTTAACTTCTTTTTTGCCTTAATTTCCTCACCCATAAAATGGAGGAAACGCTAGCGTTTATACATCTGGTGCATCGTTCATCACCCAATAAGAAATGGCTGTGATTCTACTGAGTCCTTTAGATAGTTACGTCTGAAACATAAAAATGATCTCCTCTACTATGAATCACATTTTGCAGCACATTTTTAGTAGTATATAAAAAGAAACGATTTTCTTCCCCATCTTATATAAGAAGTTTTAAGTATTTTAGAAGTGATAAGCTCTTTTTTTTTTTAAACTAGGTAAAATTTATATACATCAATCTTAAGTGCACATCTCAATGAGTTTTGATAAATGTGTCAAAACTGTCATCACTACACAATCAAGGTGTTGTTTCCAATCCAATCAAGTAGTGTGATTCTTCTAACTTTCTTCTCCATTTTCAAAGTTGCTTTGACTTTTCTAGCTCCTTTGCATGTCCATATAAATTTTAAAACAATTTTTAATTTCTATAAAATAGTCTGTTGTGTCTTTTATTAGGATTGTGTTCAGTCCATAGATAGACTTGTGGAGAACTGGTATTTTAGCAATTATGAGACTTCCAATCCATCAACATAATATATTTTCTATATATTTGGGTTTCTTCGATTTTTCTCAGCATTTTTTTCTTTTAGGGCAGTCTTTCGTGTCTTTAGTCAAATTTATTTCTAAATATTTTATGATTTTATGCTACTGTAAAAGTAATCGCTTTTTTCCAATTGGTTTTATTTCTATAGAAATAGGTGTTTTTTTGTATATTAAGCTTATATCTTGAAACCTTGTTAAATTCACTCAATAATTGTGGGAGCTTTTGTATCAATTCCCTAGAACTTTCTATATAACCAATTAGGGGTTTTTTGGTGTGTGTAGAAAAAGGTAAGTTCTTTCTTTCTAGCCCTTGGCAACTCATTCATCTTTGTGTCTTTATGGATTTGTCTGTTCTGGACATTTCATATGAAATCATACAATATACGGTCTGTTGTGTCTGGCTGACTTCACTTAGCATAATGTTTTCAAGAATTGGGTTTCATTCGCTCTTCTTTTAGTAGCTTCTTAAGGCAGAAATCTAGATAATTAATTTCAGACTTTTTTCTTTTCTGTTGTATTTAAAACTATAAATGTTACATTGTGTTTTCATTATCATTCAGCTAGAAATATTTCATAATTTCCTTTTGTTTTCTTCTTTGACCGCAAATTATTTAGAAGGGTATTGTTTAATTTTCAAATATTTGGAGCTTTTTTAAATTGCTTATTTTTATTAATTTCTAGTTGAGTTTCAGTGTGGTCAGAGAACATAGTTTGTAAGATGTTAGTCTCTTGACATGTATTGAGATTTGTTTAATTACGTCAGCATATGGTCTATCTTGATGAGTGTTCCATGTGCATTTGAGAAGAATATGAGTTTTTCGGCTTTGGGGTATAGTGTTACAGAAACACCAGTTCGGTCAAGGTGTTTGATGGTGTTGTCAGACCTTCTCTGTCCCTAATAATTTTCTCATCTAGTTGTTTGTAATTGTCTCCTGTCATAACAGTCTCTTCTGCCCTGAGGAACACATACTCAATTTTATAATGACAGTTGACGGCATAGTAGAATGGAGAAATTTAATTCAAAAAGAGTCGTCTAGGAAAGCAGCTATTTCTGAAGTTCCTTAAACAGTGTGTCCTCTGAACATCACCAGCATTTGCAGCGCTTTCCCCGTTTCTCAGCTAGAAGGAGGCCCCATCTACCTCTAACTCTTTGTTTCCCAATAATCTTATTCAAATCCCATTCTACCTCCACTTACGTATTTCCCCTCCCACACCCTGTCATAGGCAGGTACACACAACAGAGACTTAGGCTTGGGTCAGGGGTTCGTCTGAGAGGCAGGGACAGGGCAGGGATTATAAACCTTACTTCTCTGGCTCAGCTCAAACCTGTTCTTATTTCCAGATGCTCGTTCAAGCTCTATAATGAACTGAGAGCTCCGGTTCCCATTTTTTAGACCCAGGCACTAAGGGGGAGAGAGACAGAGAGAGAGAGAGAGAAAGAGAGAGAGAGAGAGAGAGGAGACAGAGAAATAGAGAGAGAGAGAGAGAGTAGTATTTCCTTTTGAGCCTAAGGCCGTACTAGCTACACACGCAGCAACTCCCCGGTCCTAGGTTTGTTCTCCCATTACTGTGGAGGAGCTTGTGGTCCCAGTGACCCACAGTCTGGGCAGGGTACCTGCTCTGTGCCAGGCACTGGGAATATAATGAGGCATGATGAGAAAAAGACTCTTTCTGAATCCTAAATGGGGTAAAAACATTGTTAAAACTGCAGTCCTGATTTTATCGTAAATTTCGGCTTAAAAAAAAAGCTAGTGAGTGAAAACTGACCCCTGACTAAGTCAACGAGCCCTTCTGCTTTGAAAAAATAGAATAGAATAGAAACAAAGGCTGTTGGGCCAGCGCGTGGGGGTGGATCAGTCCGAGCAGGAAGCAGACAAAGGGCCGAAGGTAAAAATGATCACGTGATATGTTCTGCCTCAAAAAACCTTTCTGGAACTGTCAGCGTGAGACGCAGATCGCTGCCTGATGCTGCCTGGATCGGGGGCTGCAGAGAAGCCCCTGTTACTGACTGTGCAGCTGCTCCTGCCGCACCTGCAGGTCGCGCTCCTTCCTGGCACTTCTGTTTCAGGTGTGCTCTGTGCCAGGCATTGCCCTGACCCTGAGGTGGCTGCCCTGGAAGAGTCCCCCCTGGACGATGAGGGCTCTAGGTGTTTTCACCCATCATCGCCATGTCTGGCAGAATTCGGGGTGTTAGCAACTGGCAGGAGTCCAGAGGAGGATCAACTAAGGTCTCCCACTCCCGGCACCTGCAAATCCCTGGATGCATAGGGTCTCCAGGGTCACAATCTCCTCTATTCCTGTCTCTCTAAAAGGTCGAAGCATGAGGAGTCCGGGGGTAATTAGCATAATCCTTACATCGACACAGCACTTTATAGTTTGCAGATCCTTTAGTGTATATCACCTTTCTCATTTGATCCCAAAGCAGCCCTGTAAGAACTTGAACTCAGGTATATCTCATCCTCTCCTAGACCTTCAGTTACCACCTGGACTCCCAATTATTGGGCTCCGACCATTTTCCTGGGCACTCACTGGACAGAGCCAGATTTCTGATCCTAGGGTTTTCACTGGAAGGACCCACAGGCAAGACCATCCTCCCTGCGCTCCACCCAAACCTGCTCTTCCTTGCATGCTGCCCAGATCTGCCGGTGGCCTCACTGTTCACCCAAGTACCCAAATATGAAATCCAGAGGCACCCTCATCCTGCCCTCTCACTCCCAATCTCAGAGCTGCTGTCCCTCTCGGAACCCATGTCGCCCCTTCTCTCCAAACTCACAGCCCCACCCCCACCCCTGTCTCAGCCGCGATGAAGCTCAGCCCTCTGCCTGCACCAAGGCCCCGGCTTCTGCCTGGTCTCCAGTCCTGACCTCCAGAGTGTTGTTTCTAAAACCGGATCTTCCCATCCCATTCTCTGGCTGACAGCTTCGGAGACTCCCGTCCACTAGCAAAGCAAAGTTCAAACTCCAGTGAGACACCGAAGACCGTCTGTGTTTGGGCCCCAGCCTCTCTTCCATCCCATTTCCACCCCAACCCCAGCAAGCACTCCCCAAACCCTTGACGTTTCCGTACGCCTCTGCACTTGAACTATTAGCCCCTCTGCCTGGAATGGGGCCTCTTGGGGGTTTTGTCCCTGCCAAAATGCTATCCTCTCTCAAGGGCCAGTTTCAATGTCAGCCCATCCCCTTGCTCAGTAAAATGTCCCTGGGCATCGTGAACTTTTCCAGCTTCATCTGCTTGGCTCCAGGGTGGCTGACTTTGAAGGGCGCCAGGGCTGGTGGCCTGCTCCCACCTCCCTCCGCATGCGCTCTTCTGCCATAGCTTCCTAAAGAACCCCAACTCGCCTCCTCAGGCAGCTTCCGAACCTCCTGGTCCATGGGCTTCCCTTGCCTCCTGCTGTCTTACATCTGTCCTACCCCTTCCAGAAAACTCATCACATTCACGGTGACTCGTGCAATGACTATCTTTCCCTTGAGGACAGGGACCTCGTCTGTCTCATTTATTGCTGTCATCCTGGTGCCTAGAATAGCACCTGGCACATAGCTAGCCCTCAATGAATATTGTTGCCTGGATGAATGAAAGGATGGGTGAATGAACGATTTAATACTTGACTTATAAAACACATTAAAACCTAGCTTTTAATGAATGGGAAAACATTTTTTGACATGGTCGAGATAGTTAGAATTTTGATCACTGACTGCATATCTGATAGTATTAAGGAATTACTAATTTTTTTAGGACTTATAAAGTATGTGGGATTTTCTTTTGAGGCATTATCTTTTATAGCTATGTACTGAATATTTATAGATGAAATGGTATGGTGTTCGCTATTTGCTTCCAGATAATTTGGGGTGTGGGAGTAGGAAAGGTGGGTAAGATAACCAGGGCTTTGCAATTCAGGGAAATGATTTGCAAGTCTGTTCTTGAGCACATTTCCAGCTGCACAGAAGATGGTTTTCTGGTCATTTCCATATCACGAAAACACATTCATCTCATCAAAGCAGGAGAAGCCTGGGGAATTTTCAGCAGCTCTGCCTGCTCTCCCAGCTCGAGCCGGAGTGGGAGGGGGACATTCATCACCTGGGGCTTCAGGCAGAGAGGATGCCCTGGGTGGTGAGGGGCCTGTGTGAGCTGCAAAGAGGAGGAAGCAGGGCGCAGCCCTCGGCTGGACAGCAAAAGCATGGAGCTGTGTCCACAGGCAGCTGGGGGCTGCAGAGGCTGGCTATCCTAACGGTCCCCTCTACCTGCCGCCTTCAGCGTGGCCAACACTCACCCTCCATCCTCACAGAGAGGAGGCGCCGGGCTGGGCCAAGTACACACACAGCCCCAGGCATCCCAGGAGCATCTCAGGGCTGGGGGCACTGGGATACTCTGCCTCCTTCACCAGGGATGGCAGAGACATCTTCAGATAGAAGTTATATTGTCATCGAGAGGGAGAGCTCCTCCATTCTAATGGAGAAAATAAACCCAATTTCAAGTCTGGGGTGGTCCTCACAGCCAGCAGTAGTGGGAATCTTGCCTCAGTGCCCAGGCTGGGGCCCAACCCCTTCCCAGCACACAGTCTTCCCCAACCCCACCCCATGCTCCTTTCCTAGCTCATCTCCCTCCCTACCCACTTCCTGAATGAAGCCTCTGCTCCAGCCAAACCTAGTAGCTTCCTTGTCATTGTGCTTAACTGGGATCGCCTTCCCCTGGCCTCCGGCCTTGTCAGTCCCTCGCCCAGATGACCTCATCCCTCCTTCTGCATCTCCACGTGTGCAGCAGTTATTCAAGGCCCAGCTTACGTTCATCTTCCTCCCCTCCTCTTCCTCTTCCCCTGCCCCTTTACTGAAGCCTTTGCTGATCTCTGTCGCAGAAGTAAGTGGCCATTCACTGAACACGTGTGTCCTACCCCTAAGCACACCTTGGCCCTCCCGGTTCCAAAAATGTTTCTCCATTAGGTCTGCACATGTTTTTTTTTTTTTTTTTTTTTTTTTTTTCCCCTATCAGTTTCTGAGTCCCTGGTTTGCATTTTAAGCTCCATCCTGTACCCTGTGTTGTACTTAGCAATGCTCAGAAAGCGCCCATTCAGTGACGGTGTGGGGCCACGGGCAGCCCCTCTTGCTTCTGGCCTGTGCTAGAGGATGAGGTCAGCCTCCCTCTGTGGTCCTGGAAGATCCCCTGGTCTGGGAGGTCAATGGAAGAAGTAAAGGCCAGAGTTCTGATTCTTAGCTCTCGAGGCCTCTTCTGATCCCTGATGCCCCTTGGGTAGAAATGGGGTGGGTGGGGTTTACAGTTGGGAAACTGAGCCAAATAGTGGCAGTGCCACAGCAGCAGAAAAATTTAAACTCACTAATGAGTGTCTGTCTCCAAGACAGAAACCGTTTGGTATTCATTTTGATGATCAGGTCCCGTGCTCAGCAGGGGCCCCGTTAGGATGGCTGAAATGGAACCGGTCTTGAGGGCGCTTGCATGGTAGTGCAGCATGCAGAACGGGGGCAGTTTCTAAAGCACAAAGCGCCCTAGCTGAGCTGTGGGAGGAGCATGTACACAGCCCTGCAAGGGAGGGGCCTTGAAGGATGGACAGAATTGATAGGAGTAGTTCTCAGGGTGGAGGGTGGAGGGATGTCTCAAGGCCCGGAGCTCTACAGGGCTTGGCGGTCTTTGGGAGAACGGCGGGAAGTTCGATCATGTCGTGAGAACACAGTGGGGTGTGGTGGGGTGGGAAGAAGAGGATGGAGGAAAAGTCCGCCAGGCTGAGGGGGAAACCTTGATGAAGGGGATCGTTGTGCCAATTCCCAGTTCTGGAGAATTAAGTGGAGACCAGATCCAGCCTCTGGGCATCACCCATCTCACACAGCAAATCCCTAGACCCAGTATTTTGGTGAGAAGGCTCAGGGATGGAGAGTAAGGGGAGATCACAGAGCTGGCCCAGACGGTCTGTCATGGGCTCCCCTGACAGCCCTGTGCACCCCTCAGGTTTAGATAGGGCCGAACACTGCACATGAATTGGACTAGAGGAACTAGAGACCCTCCCCGCCCTGCAGTCTGTGGCTCTGATTGATATTGAGAAGTGTTTTAGGAGTTAAAAAGGACAAATCCTAAGCTAATACCACCTCCCTTTGAATAGTAATCTGTAGTTAAAATGGCTCCTTCTCAGATAGGTCTCTCCTGATTCTGGCTACAGGTCTCTGCATTAAACAGGAACCATTGTCTCATCTTGTTCATGGGAAGCAGAGACCCTGAGGTTCTGTGACCTGCGTGTGTGAGAGGGACTGCGGACCAGGCTTTCTGGTGTCTCTTGTCTGACCCTCCAGGGCAGAAGCTGTGTTCACTTCATTCCCAGGGTCTTAGGCCTTCTAAAAGTATTAGCACATTCGATGAATGAATGAATGACTGAATGAGGGCAGGACCAGGTTAAGAGTGGCCGTTTGGAGACGGAGCTGGGTAGTATGCGCTGAGCAGCCTGAGAATGGTGCAGCCGACTGACCTGGGGCAGCAGGAGAAGAGGGGTGGCCATGGGACAATGCTGGTGCATGCCCAGCCCCCATGAGGACGGGGGTCTCGGGCGGTCTGCCCCAAGGAGAACTGGTGCCGCCACCCCACAAACACGCCAGTTATTTCAGTGTTCTTTCCTCCATATCTATTGTTCCACTAGAGCAAACTGGTGAGGTGGGAATTATCATCATGTCCATGTTACAGATGAGGAAACTGAGGGTCAGAGAGGCAAAGTGGGTTGCAGAACCCAAGTAGGGCCCAGTGCTTCTGGTCCCATACCTAGAGCCTAGAGCTTTTTCTATCACAGCCCCATAGGGCTCCTTCCTAAGTGTCCTGGGTGGTACAACACAGAGTCGAGCTGCATTTCAACCAACTCGTCCAGTCTACCTGGGCCACTGCCCACAGGCCCAGCTCACCCAGGGCTCCCTCCCCCAATCTGGAATGAGTTTCCCTCATGAGATTAGGGGAACCCCTGACCATTCATCATATTCTCGTTTCTCCCTGCAGCATATTTGCTTGGGCCCCAGTGGTTGTGTGTGCCAGAGGACTTGGAACCTTCTAGAAGGGTTGGTTCCTTCTAAATTATTGTGAGGGTTGGTCTATTGCTGTCCGTGGCTGCCTGCAGCAGGTGAGTGGCTGAGGCATCTCTGGTTGTTATAAAGGAGTCTTTCTGGAAACTTTCTTGCCACCTGCCCAGCGCCCTTCCCTTGGCTCTGCCCATGGCCACCTGTGCAGACACAGAGCTTAGAAGTGGGTTTCTCCACTCAGTCCAGAGGACACAGATTGCAAAGAGACTGACTAATCCTCATGTGGTCATTTGAGGCTGGAGGGCAAGCCCCACTGCTCAAAGGAAACGTGGGCGTCAGGTAGGTGGGGCGCTCGCCCCAGCTGACCAGGAGGAGATAAAGGGTCTTGCGGGGACTGAGCCGCCAGGGCGAGGTCCTCTGAGCTCAGCGCCTCCACTAATGCCATGTAGATCTCTTTATGACTGACCTTGGTTTCTCTGCCTGCGAAATGGGCTGGTTTGTGCTGTCTGGGACTGTCTTATTACAGGTGCAGCAACATAGCTAGCTACCTGTTGCTAACCAACCAAATACTACGCTGTCTGTCCAACACAGGGACACATTTCACAGAAGAAAGTGCACACTTGCTTTTTCTAAAGCCAGCTGAGCCGACAGGTGGCATGCGGAGGATCCAGGGTGCTTCAGAGAAAGCAGCCATCAGGCTGGTGTGGAAAACAGCAGGCAGCCTTCCTCCCCTCCTGTCCCCACTGCCAGCAGGGACACAGCAACCCCCCACCACGGCTGTCCCTATGCACAACAGGCCAGGGTGTAGACCACCCAGGGCCTCCTGCTCAGAGCTGGCAGCTGAGGGGGTGACGTGGTGCCCAGAGGTGCTGCTGGAAGTTCCCGGGAAGGCTGCACCATGGCCTCACCTCTCCTTCCTGACACAGATGGGGATGTGTGTCTGGCCAGGGCCCCCTCTCAGCTCCTCCCCCAGCCCCCCCACCCCCACCCCACCCTCAGACCCATCTGTGGGGTGAAAAGGCCGTGTCTAAAGGGTACGCTAGCCTTTGGTCAAAGGTTGCCCGAGATGCCCCCTTGCCCAGAGGGCTGGGCTGTGGTGAGGAAGAGGCAGAGGTGAGTAAAAAGCAGAGGTCAACCTGGCCTGGCCCACCACCTGGGGGTAAAGGCAGCCGTGCCTCCTTGGCTCTGCCTGTCTCTCCCACCTCAGTTTCTGCACCCACTCTGGGCTCCTGCCTCACGGAACTTCTGTGCGTTCCCACATTTCAGCTCCTTTTCCAGACGCGGGCATCCTGTTCCTCCTGCCTGTTCTGTCTTCACCTCCTCACCTTGCTCCCTCCTGCTGGTTTCTCGGGTTTCAGCTGAGGTATCGCCTCTTCCTGGAAGCCTTCCCTGACCACTAGCCTGGGTCAGGATGCTGCTTCCGTAGTGTGCATGCTGCACTTGTCCCCATGCTTTTCGTATCACGCACCTGTCGTATTGGTCTGCCTACTGGTCCTCCTGTCCCAGTGGATATGGGCTCCTTGAGGGCAGGGCCTGAGTCATGCTCGGCGCCCAGCCTTGGAACACAGATCATAGTAAATGGTCGCTGGACGCATAAGTGGGAAGGAGGGCAGGCAGAGACCCGACAGAAGGGAGACTAGTGGGTTTGGGATCCCTGCCCACGGATAGATCCACGGGAAGCCAGTATCTCCATCATGATGGGGCCTAGAGAGCTACTGGCTGCCTGGCTTCTAAGAGCCACCCTGGGACTTCCAGGCTGCAGATCCCATCCCTGCCCCATGCCCAAGGAAACCAAACTTTGGAAGGGAGAGGGAAAGGGAGTAGGGGCCCAGGGAGGTTCCAAAGGTGGGCCCCTTAGCCCTGGGAACCCCTGAGCCCAGGGGGCAGTCCTCACTTCTGCCTCCCCAGGACCCCTTGCAGGCACAGGGCTCTGCACTGCACCTGGGCACTGGCACATTGGCAAATGCAGGACGAGACGGCGATGTGGACATGGAACACAGGGGTCCCTGATCTTCAAGAAATCACAGTGGCAAGTCAGGCCAGGGGCAGATGGCTGCCCATGAAAAGCCCCTTTGCTCCAACCCAGCTAGAACTTTTCCCATCCAACCTCCTTGCCTTGCCCTAACCCCAGAGCTGGGGTCCCCCTAAAAGAGGGGCTTCCCTACCTCGGAAAGTCACTTTGGCGATCCGGTCACCCCTGCCCCGCAGCTCCGAGACTGTCTTGAGGTGGACGAGCAGGGCCATGCTGATGTGCAGAGCCCGGGCACTGCCAGGCAGGAGCAGCTGGGAAGGAGCGAGCCCAGCAATGTGGCTCGCACGCCTCCCTCCTCTCTGCTGCTGCCTCCTCCTTCTGAGCCCCCTCCGGTGCTGCCCACAGAGACCAAGGCAACCGAGTGGAGCTGCTTCTTCCAGCGACTCACGGAGACTCACAGCCCTGCCAGCTCCCACCCCTCCGAGTTATCAGCCCAGCGTGTATCCCTGCGTGTGTGTGTGTGTGTGTGTGTGTGTGTGTGTTGTGCACCCAGTGTGCAGCCTGGGAGTGCAGACATAGAGTCGGAATTCATTATTCAGCAGCCGCCTGCTCCCGGATAAAGCCCTGCCCAGCTTCAGGTGTCTTCTAGTTTCAGGAACACAGCCGCCTGCCCACCTCATAGCAGGGGCCCCCCGCCCCCTGTTAGGGAAGCTCTTCTGCTACAGGAGTGGGCAGGTAGGGGTGGGCATGAGTGTGGAAAGGGGTGGGCCCGTGGCTGGGAGCATCCCCTCCCATGGGAAAGAAGGAACTTCAATGATCTGTGTGCACAGGATACTGAACTGTTACACTAGTGTTTCTGGGTGATGCATGCCACCCCTCCCCCACAGTCAAGTTGGCCACCCAGGGCTGCTGGTGCCCACAAGACTTGAGTGGGTCAGGCATGGCTGCTCTGGATGGGTCACACTATGCCATGTAGAAATCCTAACCCAGGGCCTCCCAGCCGGAAAATCAGCAGCTACCAGATAACATCCGAGTCGTGCCTGGAGCCAGTCCCTCAGAAATGAGAGCCCTAAGAGAAGGGAATGTACTACCCACAAGAAGCCGAGTCCTGCCCCCTTGCCTTGGGATCGCTGGATCCGGGAAGGTGGAGGCGCTGCAGGGGAGGGGCTCAGAAGCCAGGCCGAGCATGACTGGAGCTGCATGACTGTGAATGCTTCAGAAGCTTATGCTCTGCTAAGGACGACGCTTGAGGTCCAAGGCGCTGACCTAGCCATCCTAGGACCCAGGGATGAAGAAGGCTGGGGATGGCAAGACAGGCCAGAGCGGCTGCTACGGGATGCCGGTGGCAGAATTTCCAAGGAGCCCAGGAGAGCTGCCCCCTTCTTTCCTCCAGCAACACTTCCCAGGAGGGCTCATAGGGCGAGGGACCCCGGGGGCTGTGACTCTCTGATGTGGAGGCTTTGCAGAGCCAGCCGCGCCCTGGCTCTTACTGTTTGCTCTGCACGAAATGCCCCTGTCCCACCCTGCCATCTTGGACCTCAAGCAGGAGAGGTGGGGGGACTAAAACACAGACCAGTAGACACGGTGTGATGGGTCAGAGGCAGAAGCAGCTCAGAAGCCAGGAATGGGGGGACAGAGTGGGCACTCAACCTTATCTGGGAGCGGGGGAGGTCATTAGAAATGCCTTCCCGGAGTAGGGCACGCCTGAACTGAGGGCTGTTCTTTTACAGCTTTTGCAAAGGTTCCTATTCTTGTAGCCCATTCTCTGCACACAGAGTTTAGAAACATGCAGCTACGACTGCATTTCGAAGGACAGGCGAGGGTTCTTCCCGCCTCGTCTGCAATCACGCGCTCCCCTTCAGTTCCTTTTTCTCCCCAGGCCTCGGTTTCGCTGCTTCTTGAGCCTCGTGGAAGCCCGTGGCTCCTCGCCATTCCATCATTATCTGTCGGAGAAAGCCTTTTGAGAATTCTGGTTGCAACGCCAGCCCGTGAGCTCATTAGTGTCTGTTGTCTTCCCCGGCTGCCATTTAGAGTCAAACTGTGAAGAACGATACTTCTCATCTGACAGAGAAACGAGACTGTGCAAGGACGAGGGTAAACTGCAGGCTCTTTCGCGGGGGAACCAGGACTCTTCTGGGGTGGCTGAGAAGGCAGGTCTGGATCCGAGTCACAAACAGCACGGTGCTCTGGAGGCTGTCACCACACCCTCACCCCCCCCAGTTAAAGGCCTAAGGCCCTGCCCTCACCCACACATAGTCCAGAGCTTGTGTGAGGGTCACCAGAGAAACCTGAATGTAGGGTACCAAGCAGTTACAGGATGGAGGCGTTATTACAAAGGAACCCTCACCCGGACCTTCCCAAGGTTTGCGCTTTGGGCAAACACACCAACTCTGTAGATTTAGGTGGGACTGAACTGCGGAATTGGGGACAAATATAAATCACACACCCTGACATTTTCACTATCTGCATTTTGCCCCTTACTTATAAACCACTCTCGAAGAGTAGTGTTGGGGCAAGACAAGGTGGGAAGTCCCAGGGAGAGAAGGGAGATTAGTGAAAAGCTATCCCCTTGCGGAACTGGGGTGCAGCGGGCAGCCTTGGGGAGCGATGACTCCTGGGCCCCGTTCAGGCTATGGCAGCCGAGCCTTGATGAAGCTGCTGCTTTCTGCCTCGGGAGGGCGTTTCAAGCCGGGGCCGCCTGGAGTCCTGCAGCTGACAGAAGGCCGAGGCGCATCCCGCCTGGCCTCCTCCTTGTCTAGTATCCACTCCATCCCGCATCTGAGCGACAGGACACCCAGCAGCAGAGCCTAGAGATCAGCCTATTCCTAAAAGTGAACGCTGAGCTTGGGTGGAGGTGTTGGTTTGCGGAGAGGGGGGGGAGTGGTCCTCCAGGAGAGCACGTGAAGAAGGGAACATCTTCAGAGCACCCCAGCAGGCCGCTCCAGGAACCGGACTGCGAGGGGGGCACAGGGCCCCCGGAACGCGGCGGCTGGGCGGCTCCATTGCCGTCTCCAGGCGCGCCGTTGCCTGGCGACCCGGGCTGTTGACCGTCTGGCCGGGAGCGCCAGAACGCAGGGCTCGCTGCGCGCTCGCCGCACCCACCATGGCCTCCCGCAGCGCGGGCACCCTACTGACCGAGTTCAATGCCGCCTACGTGCCCCCTGCCCTCATGCCCGGGTAAGACTGCTGACTGCCGCGCGCCCAGGCTGAACCTTCCTGTCGGAGCCCTCGGGGTGCCACTCCCTTCCCCCTCTTCCAGAACCCTCCTGGGTCCTCGAAATTCCGCCCCTGCGCCTTTGGGATTTGAAGGAACCTGAAGTGCCAGTTTTTCACCTAGCTTAGTGGTCTTCCTGGAATTTGCGCCCTCAGAGCAGGCAGTGGCTGGGTGCTGGAGGGGGGCTCTCCAGATCCCCTTTGGTAAAAAGTTGGTCCCTAGTGAGCGAAGAATACACCCAGCCAGGGATAAGGGCACCTCCAGTGGATGGGGGCTGGGTAAGGGGGAGGAGGCAGACACCCTGCGGAGCTGGAGTTTGGAGACACCCAGGCAGGAGCAAGACGGTGTGGAGTCACCAAGAAGGGAGTAAGTTCTTCGGTCCCCAGCACAGCGTAGGGCACCCAGGATTCGCGCAACATTAGTATATGTCTGTTCGAAGAAGTGAAGGAAACTGGGTGGGCGCCTGGGGACGAGGCTCGAAGAATCTGGCAAGACAGGACGGGCAGCAGTGTTCAGTAGCGTGCACTACCCCGGGGCTTGCCTTCGGTTCTCCCACAGAACGCTGGCTTTGAAAGCTTCCCAAGCTGCTTTGCCTCTAGCATTTTCAGAGGCAGAGTCAAACCGACCATTTTTTTCCCCTCCTCTGAATGTTTTCCAACTCCAACATCCAAGACGCATGTCTGATTGTTTCTTTCCTGCCCTTTCTCCGAAAGTGTCTTGAGATTTCCACTCCCAACCTCCTCTTCTGGGATGTAAGATCTTATCTCTCCTTCCCGAACGCGAGCATGGAGGGCAGGGGCTGGATCCTGAGAAGCAACCCGCACGGTATAAGCACATCTGTTTAAAAAAAAAATGAATCAATGAATGCATGAGCGAAAAAATGAAATTAATGTCTTGAGAGTTCTGTAGGCAAGTCTTCCGGGGGGGGGGGTAAAAAAAAAAACAGAAAAACCCCACATGCTCTTCTTTGCGAACTAAACAGACTGTAAAATGAAGACAAGACCTCACAGTATATGTTGTATTGAGTTTGAATTGTTTCGAAGCAGGATAAGCAAGACATTGAGGAGCTGTGGTATTAACATCATTTCTGCCCACAGGAGTAGTGCGCAGTAACCTAGAGGCTAGTGCTGCATTTTTGATTCAGCCCACTTGTAGGCAGGACCTTGGAGAGCTCAAAAGTTACTTAGGTTCCCATCAGCCAAAGCTGACTTACCAAGTCACAGTTTCCTATAATTCTTTCATGTATTTAGGCATTCATTTGATAAAAACATGTTGAGCACTTGGGATGTGCCAGGTGTTGTGTTAAGACAAAAGCGGAGGTGAGGGGGGCTGCCTTTGAAGGGTTCCCAATCTGATTTAGTTCAAATCTGTCTTCCTGGCCTTGGATAGTGTTTACACAGGTCACATTCTGGGGGGGTGTCATGAGATTTGATTTTATACCTTGATACGTTTTTTCCTTAAGCCCCCCACAGCCTTCAGTTAGGACTTAACCCACCCCAGTGGGTTCCCCTACTCTGTTTAAATATGTGGGTGAGCGGGGGGATTTTTTCAGAAGCATCTCAGACGCTTCTGTATCCATGCCACTTGTCTGCAGTTCCCTTGAGCAACGTGTCCTGTGACTGATCTAGAAATTGTGATAACAAGTGAATCAAAAACAAGGCGGAGCCTGGATTTGCTGCTTTCTCGGCTGGAACTTTCTGGAAAGGCGTTTGCTCTCCCTAAAGATCCCCATCAATGAGGGATGAATTGAATTGTCTTATGTTTCTAAATGCTACCTCATCGGCAATTTCGTTAACTGAATGAAAGAATCCAAGCGTCCCTGCCACACTTGGATAATTATTATTTTTATGTGTCTTTTCAAACATTAATCACAGGATTTTCAGCATAGCCTGTCTCTCCCGACACTTATATCATCTCCCTTCCCAGTTTTATTCGTTGAGGCAGAGAATATTCATTGTAGGAAGGACCTAGGGGATTAAGTAACCCAGCCCGTCCCATCACAGACGCAGTCTCTGAGGTCTGGAGAGGACCTGCTAGAGCCGCTTGCTAGCTTGCGATAGAAGAGCTATGCTGGAACCAGGTTCCTGATGTTCCATGGTAGTACTGTGAGCCCTGCCCCCCACCATGAGCACCTACTATGTGCCGGGTGCTGTTCTGGACTTTTACCAACTTAAAAATAAGCCTGTACCATACTCCGGATGAGAAATGAGCCGCTGGGCCGAGGTCATTCGGCAAGTTGCCCTGTCGGGTCTTTGTGATTTCAACACCCTGCTCTCCCCTGTCTCCAATTGTTAGTTCTTCTCCTTAGTTAGATCTCTGCAGCATTCAAGGCCTGACCGTAGGTACAAGGGAAACAGGAAGCTGGTCTGAAGACCAGCTGGCCAGGGTGCTCCCTCTGGTCCCTTGCTGCTGTCGTTGGCACCTTGCCACTCTCTGGCCTGTGTACCATCCCTGCAGTGAGCAGAGACCTCTTAGGTCAGAATCACTGAGACAGTAAAGCCTTTTTAAGGGATGAGACTGGTCTTAGTGAGACTCTGTGCCTCCTGCTTGTAGGTTGGATCTGGGTGGTATCCAACCCCTTGCTCCCTGTCTCCCTCACCTCCCTGGGCTCCCAGCGCAAGCACTTGACCTGCTGTTGTGCACTTATGCCCAGATCGCTACTGCCCCTGAGGCTCACGGGTCCTGCCTGGCGGCTCTCACCAGGAGGCAGGGCAGGGGAACTTGCATCCAGCCCCTCCCTCCACCTGTCTGGAGTGGCAGCTTTGCCTGCATCAGCCGCTGAGCTGAGCTTGGACCTCGGGGCTTCAGGGACCTAAAATTGGTGCATTCCACACATGCCATTGTTAAGAGGGTGGACCCACCCTCTGTGTCCCCTTCAACAGCCATGCGGCACCCAGTGGTGTGCTGGTAAACGTTTAACAACCCACTCTCTGGAGCCTTAATTCGTAGCTTTCACTCATATCTGTGCTATAAATAAATACTCCCACCACAGCCGATTCCAAGGTATCCACATGACTTCACTGAATGGAGATTTGGGAAGAGATACAGAGCAGCGCGGCACCATACAATAATTCCGCCATGCAGATACGATAGAAGAAAATTACCTCAAGAACACAGACAATAGTGAAATGCATAAATAATTAGGAAGTGATGAGTTTGGAGTATTTATTATCTTTGTTCTTAATAACATCTCTTTAATCGTAACTTTATTTAATTTTTAATACCGGCTTGTTTAACAACAGGCTTACAAAAATCCTGAAAATTTAGCAATCTGCTCTCTTGAGACTGTATGGGCTGATATCAACTGCCCCTAGCACACCTCCGCCTGCTCCTGCCAACTTCTTCGTGCCTGAGACCTCTCCTCTCGTGGTGAGAGAGGTGCAGGTGAGGGGAAGGGAGGGTTTGGCAGCTGCATCTCTGAAGCCCCTTCCATTTCAGCCCAGACTCTGGCACTAGAGGTGCAGCCCCGAAGACAGGTCAGTGCATCCTGGGGTCTGAAGCAAAGACCATCTTCCCAGGAGGAGGGAGGAGACTCTGTGTGCCCAGATAGGTAACCCATGCCTCTCACACAACCCCGAGGGCCTTCCTAAAAACAGGGGGTCAGCGCTCCTGGAGATCTGCGTTTTGTAACAGGGACCGTCCTTCTCTCTAGAAGAATCATCAGCCCTTAAAAATGTGCTCCATGTGTCAGTTCAATTTGACGCATATTTACAGAGCATCTACTGAGTGTCAGGAATTCCGGGAATAAAGATATGGGTAGAACACAGCTCTGTGTTGCCAGAGAGATTATAATTCAGAGAGAAAGAATATACTAGGGGCCCAAGTAGTTACAACACAGCAGAATGTGACCTGAGATGTAGCAGAGGCACAGAGAGCAAAGACAGGTCAGTGGAGGGGACAGGCATGGTCAGGGAGGCTCCCCAGAGAGAGGGTATTTGCAGTATTCCTTGAAGAATGGATAAGGTCGCAGCGAGGACAGAGGAGAGCAGCGTCTCCTGGACGGAGGGACGGCCTGAGGACAGCTTGGGGTGGAGGCACCGGCAAGACGTATTTCCACAGCATAAATGGCCTGTTTGCCTTGAGTGGAAAAGCTGTGCTCGAAAGTGGAGAAGACCGGGAAGACGTCCCGCACAGAGAGGCCTGTGTCAAGCAGGGCCTTGAGGGCAGGGCTGGTTCGTTCTTAATATCATAGTCAGCGGGAGCCCTGGAGGGTGTCTGCCCAGGGGAAGAATCTGATCAGAGATGTGCTGCTCAGCACCAAGTGTTGCGAGAAGATGCATGTGGAATGAGTTGTGAAATAGTCGCAACTTAATCAGTTAATAGAGCTGCTCGTGGGACCCCCGAAAGCTCGGGGTGATTTATTTTCATGTTGGCTGTGGGCCCCACCAGTGCTGTGAAGAGGCAGGGAGAGACTGTTCCCTCCACACACGGTAACCGCGACAGGCTTCAGGGCGTCCTTGTGATCACTGCCCAGGGCCTGGCTGAGCGCCATCTCCTTGCTTGTGTGGCGTGCAGGTGGGTTAAGGGCGCAGAGCATCGGAAGGGCCACGGAGGAGGTGAGGTGGTGGCGCAGGGACTGCTCGATGCCCCCTCACGGGACCTGCCATTCCCCTCTGTCCCTCTCCACCTTCGCCGGTCACACAACCAACAAGACGGGCCTTCGGGAGGCTCTACCCTGGGACGGCGTGTGGTCGTGCTCAAGGCCCACAAAGGCACGTGCACACAAAAAACACAGACCTTGCTCGCCAAGGCATGCCCGCTGAGTGCTAAATAAGCGTGAACGTTTGCACGTGCACGCTCGCACGCACGCCCTTCTCTGAGCAGCAAGTTCTGAACGAATCTGGGATCTAGGCAGAACCTTAGAGGACTGCGGAGGAGACGGCTTCTCGTCTATTGGAATGCAAATACCTTGGCATTCAGAGCAGGTGGAAAGGCGGGGAGCAGAGGAGGAGTATGGCAGAGAGCATGGGGGTGGCGAAGAGAATCACAAGGACACGTCACATTTCTATAGCTACTTTCTTCGGAGATGCGCAACCGCCCCTGTGGGTGGGATGCTTTGAGACAATGCCAAGTCCCTTTGAAGACGGCGTTCCAGGACCTGGTGCCCCCGGGTTTCTGGACCCCTGCCTCCTCCAGTGAACACTTATGGAGCCCTTGTCATGTGTCAGGTGTTGTGTAGGTGCCGGGGAGAAAGGAGAACACAGGTTAGCAGAGGAAATGAACTAACGCGCATCTGTGCGGATGACGGGTGCGGATGACGGGTGATAATATCACTGTGAAGTGGAGATTCTGGTAGAGGGCATAGGGCCAGGGCAGGCAGCAGGGAGCTCTGGCGTTGTGAGTGATTGGGAAGTGCCCTGAGGGGCAGGCAGAGGTGTGGCATTCCAGGCGAGGAAATGCGTGTGAAGGCTTCGAGGCACCAGAGCTTGTGGGGCCCCAGGGCATAGAGCACCTGCGGGGGAATGAGAAGAGGTGACCTAAGGTGTGTTTGGGAAAGATTGCTCTGGCACCGGTGTGGACGGCAGGCTGGAAGCAACAAAACTTGGTCTAGGACACAAGCTTGGTCTAGGACACAAGCTTGGTCTAGGACACAAGCTTGGTCTAGGTCAGTAGCTTGGTCTAGGTCAGTAGCTTGGTCTAGGACACAAACTTGGTCTAGGATGCAAACTTGGTCGAGACTGTCCAGGTGAGCGGAGAGGGAGGCTTGCAGCAGTGGGACAGTGAAGAACAGTGCACAAGTCACTAATGAGGGAGGGAGAGGCTGGATGTGGAGGACAGCAGGGCGAGCCCTGGTGTTCCGGTGGATTCTGGTGGAATCTGCTAGATGGGGGTGGCGTTAACCAGGGCAGGGCTATCCGGAAGCAGGAGCGGGCCAGTTTCATTTATGCTCGGGGACGCATCTGGCCGAGTGCTGTGTGGCGGGCTGGGTGTGCAGATTGGGAGCCAGGAGAAGGATCGGGGCCAAAGACAGAGCGCGGTGTCCTCGGTGTTGGAAGTCTAACATGGACGAGCTCCCCCAGAGGAAGGGCTGTCCCTGAGAAGAGAAGAGGAAACACCAGACCTGGAAGATGAGCAGGGGAAGGGAGCCAGACCCCAGTCAGCCCCCCTCCGCGGTGAGGTCCCCCTCAAAGCCTCCCCGACTGGAAACCTCTTTATGGAGCTGCACCAACAGCACCACGCCTTAGGGGAATGAGCCTGTGCCTCTTCCCCTAAATAGCATTAGAGGCGTGGCCACCTGCACGGCCCCTGCACACGCACCCCCGTGACTGGACATCTACCGCATTAAGTCACTGGGAAGTGCAGGTCTTTGCAATTCCTGACACCTAGTATTGTCCCAGCACATAGTAGGTTCCCAATAAAATAACTTTTAATGCCATCTGACGCTGTTTTTTTTTTTTAAAAAAAGATCCATGTATAAAGAGAAAGTGAGATACCACCCCAATCCAAACACCTAGAATTAAGTGGGGTTAGCATTTCATGAACTTTATCCCAGGTTTCTCTTTATGCGTATATTCAGATAAAAGATGAGGTGGATGAGTGATGGATGGAGAGAAAGAGAGACAAAGCAATTTTACAGAAATAGGATCATACCGTATTTGTTATTTTAACATAAAATGAAAAGCATGGAATTTAATCTTCAGTTAAGTAAGAGAGAGAGAGTAAAGTAAAATGGAAAAATAGCTAGACTTTAGATAAATGCTAATTCATCACAGGGCATATTAGTTCGTAAAAGATCCCTTTAAAGGAGAGAGAGAGAGAGAGAATATAAAAACCATTAAGGAGTTAGAGTCATTATTTTTTTTTAATGGCATGTTTCGATTTTAGATGCCACAGACTGACCCTGCTTTAGAAATTCTTAGTAAGTGCACACCATCTCCCCTCCACCACGCCCCAATTTTTGTTGTTTAAACTATTTTGCACTCTGACAGGTTGTGTAACATTTACATTCTGTCCTGCAACCAGCCTTCACCTAGTTCTGTGCTTAAACGGATTTGACCTCCTGCCAGAGGTCCTGCATTACCGTCGTTTGAATCGTTTCTAAGTCGGCAGGATTTCGTCACACTGCTTTCAAGAGGCGAGGGGTGCTGTATTTCCTGAGTTCTCTCATGCCGAGAAAGGGCTGGCAGCTGCCCTGAGCCCGAACGACCCGTGGCCAGCAGGCGCCTCGCCATACGGAACACTACCGATAGCCTTTCTTTGGTTTTCATTCCGTCGCTGTATTATCTTTTTATTGGGGTTTGGCAGCACCTGACGACCGGCACCTCTTTCATTCCTTATGTTCTGAACCGCTTGAGAAATAAGATAAAGGAGTGAGAGCTGGTATCCGGAATGAGGCTGACACTGACTGAACTTCAGAACGAGGGCAAGGCTGCCCTGCGGCCGAGCGAGTCCGCCCAAAACGTGGCGTGGAGGAGCCCTGTGTGCTTCCTTGCTTCTGAGGAAGAGGGCGAGGCGGGGAGGCTTCCACGAGCCTCGTGTTTTTCCCCTTCGACCCACCAGTCGGATGTTCCTCCATCTCCCGTGTGGGGGATGGAGGCGCTTCTGCGCGGAGCCCTCCTCATGGATGGACTGGTCAGCAGAACGGAGGGGGAGCCCCCGTACCCACTGCTTGCTTTGATTCCTGGATTGACCGAACTCATATTTTTGTTAAGTCACAAACACAGCACATGGAACTCTCAGGAACTCTGCTGTTGCTTCTCAGGTTATCTCTCTCTCAAACGCGTTTCTTCATCAGTGCAAATGCTACAGAGACCGCGTGAGCAATTGGATGACCTTATGTGGCTTGAGTGAAAAAGTGCGGGTTTCTCATTTTGGTGGTGAGTTGGAAGTCAGACTGAGGGACGTCACGGAAAGAGTGGGAGTGGAAGAAATAAAGGAGAAGGTACAGAGGATTCCTTAGAGAAATGCAGGAATGGAGGAAGAGAAGGGTGGTAATGAGAAAGAAGCAAGGCTTACTACAGAATTTTGCAGTCTGGGAAAAAATACACACACAAAAAAAGTCCATGTGTATAGGTTGAAGGGGAGAAGCCGAGAGAAAGGGAGAGATTACAGATGGCCCGGAGGAAGGATGGAGGCCGAGAGAAACAGTGAGGGATGAACTGGGGCAGAGAAGCTGTTGGTGAGGTGGGGGTGGCGGAAGGTGGGTCTTGCCAGACCCAGGACAGGGCAAGCCATGACAAAGAGGAGGACTCTGTCCCGGAAGTGGCCAAGGCGACCCCACAGGCTCACAGGCACTCACCAGCCCCACCGTCTTTCCAGGGCGGGAGACAAAATACCACCAGCAGGGAACTCGAGAGGAGCCCGCAGAAGGGTAGAAGCAGGTGCGAGAGGCCTAGGGCCAGGGTCAGTATCAGGAGCAGAGACGCCAGGGGACAGGAGGGTGAGGCTGCAGGAGGGCCTGAGTCTGGCGGAGGGGCTCTCCCCTCCACCGCCTGCTGGCTTAGGCTACCCCAAGGGCTGTAGGATTCTAGAAAGGCACAGTTGCTGAGGGCAGGTGGGACCAGGCAGCAGGGAGGGACTCGGCATGTTTCGCCTGCAGCAGAGAGCATTCGGAAGGTTCATGCGTAATCACTGTGCTTAGGTTTCTGGCAGTGCACCTGAAGATGAAAAGAAGGAAATCATGCACCACTATGACTTCTAGGCCAACACTCACTCTCTTGGTGAGGAGACTGAGACCTCACAGGAAGCAGTGACTTCGAACACCTCCGTGTTCTCTAGCCCAGGATGGTGCGGTGGCCGGAAGCTCCCCGCACTTCCTGGCGCTTTCCTGGGAGCGTCTTGAATGTGGTGCGGAAACTCAGCTGAGAGAAGAAAGTAAGATTGTCAAGCATCACAGCAGGGCGATCTTAAGAGGTGTACTGGAGGTCGCTGGAGCATGGCGCCTGGTCTCGGCTGTCTGTGTGTGTAGGTCCAACCGTAAACATCACTGGTACCGTGGGCCCGTCAGCCATTCACTCTTTTCTTTGTTTAATAAACATAACCCACCCACATACCACGTGCCAGACCCGGTACTGAGAACAGGGGATCCAAGGATGAGTGAGACGTGATCAAACTCTGCCCTCAAGGAACTTCCGGTCCAGCAGAGGAGACAGAGCTGTGAGGAGATGAAGCAGCACCTAGGGAGGTGTGGCCGGAGGTGTGGCCAGAGGAGACCCGCCTGGACCTCGAAGAGCTGGCAAGGAAAGGCTTCTTCAAAGAAGTGATATGTGGGCAGGTCTTAAAGGACCATTTAGTGCTGGGAGGCAAGGAGCAGGGCCTTGGGGGTGTGGACAGGTTTTGCTTTCCCAATGGCAGAAGGCAGGAACCCACCGGGTGGACAGAGAGAATGGGGGAGGAAGGAGAGAGGGACAAGGCGGTTACACACAGAGGACCACAAATGGCTCCTTCCCACCGGGACGGAGGGTAGCCGATGACGCCGGAGAGGGAGGCAAGGGTTGGATCACAGATGGCCTTGACCTCCATGCTAAGGACTTGACTTTGGAAAGTTCAGTCCAGTTGAAATCTGGAAATGGACGGGAGGTTTGAGCACAGTTTGGAAGCTGTTGCCAAGGTCCAGGTGCGAGGCCACGTGGCCTGAGCTCAGGTGGGGCAGGTGGAGCTGATCGGATGTGGGGGACGCAGCTGAGGGAGGTGGGTGCCCAAGTTTCTGGCTCGCACACCTGGGAGGTGGTCTTCAACAAGATGGACTAGACTGTTGCGGAAAGTAGGGGTGGGGGTTGGTGCCCAGGGAGCACCCGAGGGAGATGTCTCGTGTCTACAGGAGTCTGAAGCTTGGAGGGACCTGCTGGACTGGAGATGTAGATCAGGGGTCATCTGCACACAGGCGAAGGTTAAGGCCCCAGCACGGATGCCCCATCTCGGGGAGACTAAGGGGTCCAGCAGACATGGGCGGAGGAGGCGCATCATGAGGAGGAGACTAAGAAGGAACACTGAGAGATATAGGTGGAAACCAACAGAAAAAATGAGGTAACAGTTCGATAAATACCAAGAGGGAAGTTTCGAGGAGAGAGAGGTTGGTCGACCAAGTCCAGTGCTGTCGGAAGGCCACTGTCAAGAGCCATTTCGATGGTATCATGAGGGGCACAGCCAGCTTTCAGGGGGTGGGGAGCAAAGGGAAGCCCTTGGGCTGCGCTGACGGGAAAAGCTTTGATCTCTGTCGGATGCTCGTGCTCGCCAAAGTCGAGACTTTTCCCTTGCTTTGCCTCGACAAGTCTGTGGCGCAATGTGTGGTCCCACTGAACCGGGGGCCTTGAGAATACTGTGTCTGCTTGTGCGCTCTGTGTCTCCAAGAGTCCCCGCTTGCCAGTCTCCTGCCCCTCTTACTGGCCGCCTTGGTTACAGAGGGCACTGGCGCTCCAGACCCTGGTCAAGCCCTGCAGGCCGTCTGGGTGGTGCCTCGGACACTCGCCTCGTGCCACTGCTGAGCGTCCGCCGCCCTCTCGGACTCTCTCTGCCTTTTCATGAAATAACTGCAGAAGCTCGGAGCTGCAGGAGGCCTCTGCGCCTTCAGGCCAACCCCTGAGTAAATGGGGGGCCATCGAGGGAGAGTGATTTGCTTACAGCCTTGCTGAGGGGGTCAGGCCCGAACCCTGGTGTTCTGGCCCCTGCGAAAGCCTCTGGTCTGGAGACGTGACCATCTGAGAGGCCAGGGGAGGAAGACGCCCAGAATCTCCTTCATTCGTCTTTTACCAGAGACCAGAGCTGGGCGGTGCGCCTTAGGAGGCCTCTCAAGGCCCAGAGGTGACCCGCGGGGCCCACTGACCGCGCCCCCAGGTTCTAAGGGCCTCCAGTGGGACTGACCGGGAGCCCTCCCCTCCCCCACTGCCGTCGCAGGTACCGAGGCCATGTTCCTGGTGTGGCTTTCTCCTTCGGCTCCTCGTATGGCACCGCCACCCTCAAGTACTTCCAGGACCACCGCAACGCAGTCCTGGAGAGGAGCCGCACTCCCCTCAGCAGGGGCGGCCACTTCCCGACCATCTTCTCCCCGAACCCCAACCTCGTGCTCAGCGACCGCACCAGGGACCGCTGGCTACACGCCCCCAGCTACACCCGCTTCAACCTGGACAATGGCCGCTCTACCGACTTCTCCCGCTTATACCAGGTGGGCTCCCCTCCTCCGACCATGGGGAGGGCTGGCGGCTGGGGCCAGGGGAGACCTCTTACCCTCCAGAGCGCCTCCATTTGCTCATGCGGAGCCCCTGAGCCAGCAGGGCACCCGGTGAGTTTGGCTAGAGGCGGTGCGGGGAGGGCTCAGGATTCTGCTTCCCTAATCTCCCCTCAGCAAGGGCTCCGGTGACTCGTCCCTGCTCCCCGCACTGCGGGGAGAGCTGGAGCCTTTTTGGGGAGTGTTCTCACCCTGGCCTCTGCCCTACGGCCTCTTGGCCCTGTGGACCTTTGCTTCCCCTCTGCCCGAGTAAAAGGCCGAAGCTTCAGGCCCACGATCAACCGCACATGCGCAAAAGGCCCGCTAGGCTCCCACCTGGCTCCCACCCCAAGTCTGCTCTCAACTGTACTCATTCACCTGGAGCCAGGTGGGCCACCTGACACTTCCTGCTCCATAGGCCTCTGAGAATGGGCCCCAAGTCGACCTCAGCTTCAGACAGGACCCTAACAGCCCTTGAGAGCAGAGGCAAATGGAGCGGGACCTGCCCACAGCCCAGGGTTCTGGTCCTGTTCCTCTGGCTCTGATTCAGACATGTCCCAGTGGGACACGGGCACACAGGTACTCAGCTACCTTAGAGGGGGCAGGAGCCCATTCTTTGCTTGTTCCTAGAAACCTCACTCTCTCCCTCACCTCCCTTGCAAACATCCTTCCCGCCTGATTTCAAGGATGCAGGTGCCTCCTGGTCCCCAGGGCAGAGAACTGTGTGAGAATGCATCCTCCCCAGGGTGAGGACCAAGTTGATGCTTTTGGACCCCAGGGGGCTGTGGCACTGTCTCAGTGGGCCTGGGAAGGCCTTTGTCCTTCATTTTGGCTCTAACACAGGGCATCCTCAGTCTAGGAGTGAGCAAAATGAGAAGAAAGCCCAGAGAGCTTACCTGCGCCACCCGCTGAGCTGGGGCCTCACTTACCTTTTCTGGTCCCTTGTGTCATTTACTCTCCATAGCAAAACTGGTGTGGTGGGTGTCATTATCCCATTAGGCGGAGGAGAAGTCGGCCTCAGAGAGGACACCCAGCTGGGGACCTCCTCCAGGGGCATTAGGGGAGACAGCCCCCGCCCCCTGCCCAGGTACAGCCGGGCAGGGACTGCAGGCGCCCGAGGTCACTGCTGCACACTAAGGACCTGTCACCTCTTCTTTGGTCAAACTATAGATGGCACAGCAGCATCGGAATTACTACCGAGACAAGACAGGCTTGGTGCCTCAGGTCCCCTACTTCGTGCTGCCCGTGAAGGAGTGGGAACGGTACCCCATCCCCACTGACCTGTGAGTGCCTGCCCCCCCTTCATTCACACATTCAACAAACCTATGTCCACCAGGCATCTGTCCTCGGCCAGGCATGCAGGCACCCACTCGGAGGAGAGCCTACAGTGCAGAGGGTGACAGTCACAGAGCAAGGGGGTCGGGGTTCCCGCAGCCTCAGGATGCCAGGAACCTGAATGGGCGGTATCAGGAAGAGCGTTTTCCTGGCCGGATGCACTGGGAGTTTGGGAGCAAACCCCGTAAGCCTTGCTGGCCTGACTGAATCCGCAGGCTTCTTCCCCTGCAATGGGCAGCTTGGCAGCTACACTCGTCCAAATGCAAGCGCAGCTGTTCTGAGCAGCAAGGAGTTGCTGCCCTCTGGCGGACGCAGTAGGCACTATACAGAGCAGGGACTCGATCTCCCCAACCCTGTCCAGACTGGAAAATGTTCTCTTAGGGACTTGAAAATATCCACCTGTCCGCCTAACAAAATATGACGATTTCTCAATGCCTGCACCTTGCTGATTTTATCTGGGAGAACTTCTTTTCCCAGGGAAGGCCAGCTCTGCCCTGAGAGATAATCTGGGCACATGATTTCCTTGCTCTCCTTCCTGATATCCAGGCAAGGAGATTGGAAGTCTATGCCATCAAAGTTCCATGTGGGTGAGGGGGAACCAGTAGGTCAGTGGACAGATCTTGGGTTTCCAACCCCATGCCAAACCTTTACTAGCCTCAAGAGCCCCGAGCCTTGCCGTCATCATTATTGATAAAGCAGCAACCTTTTCCATAGAGTTTAATGGTTTTTAAAGAAATGGAGGTAATTACCTCTATAGGTTCCTTTCTGCAAGATAGATGAGCCCATTTTATAAACAGGAAAACTGATGTTTAGCGATGCCCTTGGGAACTGGTACTGGGTGGTAAGTTTGGTGGGAGGTAGAACCTGGAGGAACTCAGGTCTCCCGATGACAACTCCGGGACTCTGGGTTGGCCATCTCCACCCCCTGAGGTGACTCTGAGTCAACCTGAACCTGGAGACAGTGTAGGACCTTTTCCGGGGACAGATCTCGAGACTACTGCTCCGGGCAGGACCTCCATTTTCCACAGCTGCATGGAGTCTGGGACACCCTGGCTCCATCGCTTCTCCAAACCGCCTGGCAGCCTTTGCTGCTGCTGCTGGCTTCACACAGAGGGCCAGTCAACCGGGTGGTTGGGAGTAAGTTGATTGCCTCTGTGGCCGGGGGCAAGTCCCCGCCCTTCCCTGAGTCTCATCGCCATCACCATCATCACCATCATCATTTCTTATAACATTTGTCTGAGAGTTTGCTCCTCGTCCAGCATTATTGTTAAGTGCTTCATATGCATTACCTGATTGATTCCTCAAAACAAAGCTAAGAGGGAGGTCCCACCATTAGTGCATTTTACATGTGTGCACTTCTAACAGGAGGTGGGCCAGCATCTATTCCGGGTCTGTCTGACCCTCACGTCCTTGCTCCTAACCGCTATACTATTGTGCAAATACAAGTTATTCTTACGTCAACTGCAGGGTGACTTAACAGGTGTTAACATGGTGCGCAGCCGGCAGGGTCAGTGTCAGCATGGCTGGGACATGGGCGGGTGGAGCTGTGGTTGGTCATTTTCCACCCTCCTTCCCTGGCACAGTGCATAACGCTGGCTCCATCCTCACCCTCAGGCCTCCTCTGAGCCCGAAGGAGAAGTGGCACCTTTTAAGAGTATCCCCTGAGAACCTGAAGACCTACCAGATGTTCCCATCAGGGAAGAGGGTCTCCCCACAGGAGCGGCAGAAGAGAGACTCCTACTTTGAGTTCAGAGCATGACACCATGGCCCTGACCACGTTGGCTCCTTGGAATAAAATCTGTAGCCATGACCATCCCATGCTCCTCTCCTCTGAGCTCGAAGAGCATTCGGCTACATCAGGACTACCCCTGAGGGTGGCACCATACTGTGTCTTAAGGGCTGTGAAAAGCTCACCGCAAGGGGTTCAAGCCAAGATAAAGCAGTATCCAGCGACTCATTGGGCTCGCCTACCTCCCTCGAGGTGGCAGAGGTAGAAGGGAGGACCGTAGGGCTCCCGAGTCTTGGTGGCAGATCACCCAGGTACAGAGATAACCTTCCATCTGCTTCCACTGGTATAATTGAGGAAGCCCTATTATCCTGCATCTGAGAATGAGGGCAAAGGGACCCCAGAACAGTTGCACCGCACGTCACATGCAGAGGAATTCCCATTCGTGCTCTGGCTCAGCATGATTCAGTCCACACACGAAGCTATAACAGAAGTGGTGTTGTTGGTAAAGTCTCCGAGGCTCACGGACGTTGAGAAAGTTGCTTAAGCTCGCACGGTCAGGATTTGAACCCAGGTCTTCCTGCCCGGTGGGACAAGGGACAGGATGCTGGGGACAGCTCCTCAGTGAACAGGATCTTTATCAACAACACCACTTTCGTTACAGCTTAGGGACGGGGACCCTAGGGCAGGTGTACATTTACACCACAGGAGTTCTCCAGCATTCAGTGCCTCCTGGATTTGATCAAGGGACTCCATCCAGCAACAGGACCTTCATTACCCCCAAAAAGCAAGGGGACCACTGCAGGTTCAAGTACACATGAGGACGAAACAGCCTTTCCCCTGTGAGCCAGCATTTAGACCCCTCCCCATGCACGCACACCCCCGCCCCCACCCTGGGACAATGTAAGTAAGAAAAACCATGTGCCCATCACATAGGCATCTGACAGCTCTCAGGGACCTCCATAAGGGGCTTCTCCTATGCCCCAGAGTCTCTGACCAGCTGGATCCGTAAGGGTCCCTGTGGGGGCCAAATTCATTCCAGGGCTTAACTAAACAACCAAGCAAATAAATTCTGATTGCTGGCCATACACTGTCACATCCCGAGGGCCTGGTGGTGCCAAGTGGGGACAAAAATGTCTAGGGCTAGGAAGCCAGGCGCCAAATGGAATGACCGCTACAAACACCCCTCTGTACAGGCAGGCGCACTGGGAGATGCGAGGAGAGGGGCCGGGGGCGGCGGTGCAGGCCCCGGCGAAGGGCGGGAAGAACGTATATTTTCCCACTGAACCTCATCCCTTCGGCCTGATCCCTGCTGTGATGTGGTTTGGAATTTGAACCCTGCTCTTGAAAAGACCGGCCATTCCAGCATGCTCGATGTCATTGGCAAACTTAAGCCCCGGAATGAGCAGTTCTAATTAATAATAATAATAATAATAATAATAATAATAATAATAATAAAAATGCTTCTATGGGCCCCTGCATTCAAAATACGATGAGCCGATGGAGCAAAGAAGAGGCTTTTCTTTTGCTTTATTGAGAAAACAATGTTCTAGAAGTGAGGGAGGCACAGAGACAAAGTCATACTTCTAATCACAGTCCCCTAGTGCCCGGATGGGATTGGAGTCCAAGCTCCAGGGGTCCCCGTGAGGTCGCCAGGTCAGGTGTTTGTGGCCACGTCAACATCCCCAGAAGTGAATCCGGAAGGAGCTGAAAGAAAGTCCACGAGCCACCTCGAGCCTGCAAGTCTCCAGCGCCCTCTGACTTCCGGCCCTCGCCCACCTATCCCTGGCCCCTTGTCCACCTCTCATGCCCCTTTCTCTGAGTAATGACCAATTTGCACCTCTCCCACGCTAACCCACAGCCTTCTTTAAGCAGCTTTGGGCATCACTAGAATGTAAAGGGTAGTAGAACCTTGTGGTGCTGGAACTTATGGAAAGAAATATGAGACATTCAGAGAAAAAGTCAAGGCGGACAGGATTCTGGCCTCAGTTATGCGCTGGGCTATTACGGAAGAAGGGGAATTACCCTTGGTGGAGGCGGTCCCGGGTGTGGACCCTGTTACAGAGAGTCTGCCTCAGCCACAGCCCCCTGGAGGCCTTGTTGGAGTGGAGAACCCTCTCCCTCATCCAGGTGTTTGGAAGGGGGGTAGACACCTGACCCAGGCTGGGCCAATCAGATTTTCTCTCTGCAAATTTGAAGTCAGAGCTGAAGGACATTACTTAGGAGTCCCTGACTGAGGGTCATTCAGAGCCAAGAAGAAGAAAACTTGACCACTGTGGGGCGGCCACCTATGGCCCCATGTCCGACAAAGCATGGATTGCTGATTTGCACACAGAGTTACGTACGGAGCTGCTGAGGAGAGAGGCAGAGACTCTGGGCCCTGAGCTATCCTGGGTTCCCAACCGGGTGCTCTCTGAGGTCTAGGTGCCTTTGTTTGTTTGTTTGTTTGTTTTTTTGATTGGTTGGTTAAATCGTTTTGAATGGCATTCTTTGAATTGCCATCAAAACTGCGTAGACTATGAGACCGAGGGCAGGCTAGGTCCCAGGAGTAGCAGACACATGCAAAAAGACGCCAGCTCATCAGCACAGAGGTGCCCTAACAGGGCTACTGGGTTGTGACACGGGCTGCCTCCAGGCGTGGGGCAGCCCCATAACTGGAAGGCTCCAAATGAGACTGTTAAACACATCAGGGGACGATGGAGGTGCCCATCATCATCTCAAGGGTGTTTGGACCAGATAAGATCATTAAGGCCTCTCTCTGCCGGAAGCGAGGTTTGGAAATGATGGAGTTCTTCTCTGAGCTCAGCCACCAGCATCTTCACGCTTCTCATCCCCCAGGCAAATCTGCATCTCCTAATAACACCCGAGGCTGTCGGGGGGAGGGGAGGGGACTAGCAGAGGCAAAGGCAACTCCCTGGGTCTGGGCATTGGGGGCAGCACAGGTGGGCTGGCTGGAGAGGGGCAGCACCCGCAGTTTGGACCACCCACATCGCGTGCAAAGCCTGGAATGCAATCCTGCTCTCCCTTTTAAAGCCCTACTCCTGGCTTCTTTCTAGGTTACCTAATTTCCCAGAAGCTCCAGTTTTGCTGATTCTGAAAGAATCTGCAAAGCGTCCTGGAAACTCATGGGACCCCCTTGGGAAGACCAATGTGCCCCATTGGCCAAGCAGAGACTGGGGAGCCCTTCCTGCCCCCTACTATGCTGGGCACACGCCCTATCCCACCTGCCCCTCCTCCAGAACACCTTACTTCATGAAGTCTGGAGCCTTGGCCATCGCGTGTTCGAACTCGGAGAAAGAAAGCATGTTGTCGTTGTCCAGATCCAGCTCGTTCAGGACCTGGCCAGGATGCAGGACCGACAGAAGAGCAAGGCGTCGGGCGTGAGAAAGGGAGAGGGGGGTCAGGGGACGGGGAGAAGCACCCCACGCCGAGCGCTGCCGTAGGCCAGGCTCGCTCCCCAGCCCCCCATGGGGCAGGTGCTCCCCTCCTACTGCTGCTGCCGCCCCAGACAAGGACACCGAGGTGCAGAGAGATGAGGTCACGTGTGCTCAGGTCTGGGCCTTGTGGGTCTGTCTCATTTTGGGAAGAGTCTCCTTGGTGCCTCAGACACAAACGTGGCAGCGAGAACAGGTGCAGGGTGAACAGGGCGACGTCCCCTACCTGTTCATGTCACCTGGTCGCAAGCAGGGGCTCTGCACTGCAGGGGCCCAGTCAGGTGGAGGAGGCAGCGCTGACCCCCCACGGTTTTAGCTTTGCTTCTGGTTCCCACCCAGACCAGAAACCCTCAAAGGTTTTCATGGTCTTAGAACAAACGGATCCATGCCCCGCTGGGTTCACAAGGCTGTTTCCGTGCCCTGCGACACTTCGGACTGTCACTCCAAGACATCTGGCCACTGTGTTGTGCTGGGGTAATGTGGGAAAGGGGACGTTGTGACATGTCCCTCTGATGCCAAGCTGCTATCAGGCCGCCTGCCTGCAGCGTGGGTGGGAGGGACTTGGTGGGTGGCTTGGGCGCACTGCTGTGGGACCCTGAAAGGGAGTCACAGAAGCAAGTCCTGATCTGGAGGAAAGACAGACAAGAGGGACGTCGTTGCTTCCTTCTGGCCATGTGCCCATCCCTCGGGGCACCTCGCCCTGCCTGCCATCCTGGTGTTTGGGTGACGGCCTGACCCACCCCAACCTGTACAGCTCCAGGTACTCACGTGGCTCGTGAGGTCGCTCAGCAGGTCCTCGGACACGTCATCGCTGTTGAGCAGTCGGAGGACAATCCTCTGCAGGTCCTCCTCATCAATGAAGCCGTTCTCATTAAAATCTGCAGAGAAGAGGCACCAGCCAGGACCCCACAGACTCCCGTTAGCTTCTGGGATGGCCTGTAGAACCCAGCTGTCCCAGGTGGGCTTAGAACTGGCAGTCAGGAAGACCTGGGCAGGCCCGAGGAGTGGGGAGCAGAGCAGGCTGCCAACGAAGGTGGCGCTTAGTAACGTGATAAATAACAGCAACAAGCGGCATTGGCCGAGTGTGCACTCCCAGTTCAAATGTGTCCTGAGAGTTTCCCCTTGTTTTAAGTCACTGAATCTTCACAATCGATCTTCTATTAGTCTCATTTTTTCAAAGGGAAACTGAGGCACAGAGGTACTATGGTTGTCCACACTGCCAGTAAGTGGGAAGGTGGGGATTCACACCCGGCTAGGCTGGTCCCCGAGCTCTGTGTCAACCTCGGTACTCTGGAAATGTCAGTAGGTCTTCCAGTGGCCAGGAGCTGGTCAGCACGGAAGAGCAGAAGGACGGCTGGGTTTGGAGCCGGAAGACCTAGGTGCAAGAACCTGCCCCCATCATCCTGCAGGTACAGAGATGTGCCGGGCTGGTTCCTGCCCACAGGGAGCTCCCGGGCTACGGGCGAAGGGGAGACTGACTGTCTGGCACCCAAGCAGCTTGGCTCCAGGAAGAGAGGAACAGTCACCTCAAGGACTCCAAGGATTTTCAGATGGGCAAGTTCACGTCTGGCTGGGGTGCAAGCGAGGGAGGCTTCCTGAGGGCGGAGGCATCAGAGAAGCACTAAAGAGCCTGCAGGGATGGTGACTGGAAGAGGTGCCAGGGTCTCTAGGGCCAGTGGCAGAGGAGCAGCAGCACTGGAGTGATCAGTCCCGAGGTGGCTCAATCTTCGAAGGGCCTTAAATGCCTGAATAGGCAGCCCTCCCTAGGACACCCAAACACAGATGCACCAGGCCATGGTCTAAGCGCTTTATGTTTCAATGCCTTTAATCCCCATAGCACAGATGAAGAAACTGAGGCACACGGAGATTAAATAACCATATTTCCTTAATCTCATTGCAACCCCTTGCCTTTAAATGTCCCCAAATTTATACCCCCAGCCTGGGCTTCGCTGTGAACGCCAGGTGCATACATCCACCTGCCTTCCTGCCCTCTTCATATGGTCTAATAGGCCCTTCAAATTCGACTTGTCCAAAGCGAACTTTCCCTGTGCCCCCCTTCGCCTGGCTCCCACACCTGCTGCGCCCATGGCTGTGCCCTTGGCCAATGGGTAACTCCGCCCTTCCAATCTCTCTGCCAAGAAATATGGAGTCATCTTCCCCTCACTCCCCAAAGCTCACTTAGCAAATCTTCCCTGCTCCACTTTCGAGGGACAGTAAACCCATCCCGGTGACTTCTCCCCAACCACACTGCCTCCCTCCTGCAGCCACTATCAACAGCCATCACTGCCGCAGCCCCCTAACCAGTTTCTCTAAACCCGCTCGGGCCCCTTCAGTCCGTCCTCAACTCAGCGGCCAGCGACCCTGTTAATCTTTCTTCATTCCTCCCTCAGCATCTCTTCTCGACGCTTCCGGCTCAGCCAGAGGAAAGCCTAGGCCCTGACAGTGGGCCCCAAGGGCTGCCCCGCTCTCGCTCTGCCTCCTTGCCATCCCCCCCCCCCCGCCCCGCCCCGTCAGCCCAGGCTTGCTCCTGCCTCAGGGCCTCTGTACTGTGGTCCCCCTCCCTGGAACACTGTCACCCAGAGAGCCTCTGCATCTCCATTCAAATGCCAGCTTCTCGCCAGGGCTCTGCCCGGAGCCTGTCTAAAACTGCACGTTCTTCCCCTTTCCCTGCTGCGTTTTCCTCCCAGCACTGAACATCACCTAACACACGACATGGGTCGTGTATTAGCTCGTTTGTTTCCCTCCGCCAGAATGTCAGTTCCACAAGGTAGAAAGTTATATCTTTTGGGTCACTAATATATCCCCAGCTCCTAGACCAGTGCCTAGAATAGAATAGGTGCCCGATGAATATTTGTTGAGCAAGTGAATGAATGAACTACCCAAGGTCACACATTGGTAAGCGATGGAAACAAGGCTAAACCCAGGCAGTCCGACCCTATGGGTAGTCTATGCTCTTAACCACTCATTGTAATAAAGTACCCAATTTTTAGCTGAGCATATGACCATCTACGACGAGCACTACATTTCCCAGCTCCTTTTGCTGCTAGATGTGGCCATGTGACTGAGTTCTGGCCAATGAGATGCACGCAGAAGAGGAGCATGCAACTTCTGAGAACGTCTTTAAAGGCAAGGTGTAGCCCTTGTGACAATGAGGTGACCTTGAGAATGGAGGATAAAGCAATAAAAATAGGAGGGACCTGAGTCCCTAACACTGCACAACCACCGTGGGCAACTGCCTCTGGAACTCTCCACGTTAGAGAAAAAGCATGTAGCTGCCAGCAGCAGTCTTGGGAGCTGTCTTGCATAAGCCACTTAAGGGTTCCTGTCATTGCCACCAGATTTAATCCTAATTCATTGTCTGAGCCTCAGTTTCCTCATCTGTAAAATGAGTAATAGCAGTACCTCCACAAAGCCAGTGTGAAGGTTAAGTAAGAAAATACATGGAAGTCAGCTGGTGTCGGAATATAGAAGATGCTTATTAGGTATCGTAGAGGCTCAATGCTCTATCACTTGATGATTGTTAAATACAAAAAAATTGCAAACTTTAGAAACTGTGTAATATTCTGCTTTGAAGAATGAGAGCTAGAGCTATATTGGGCCCTGAGTGGAGAAGAGACTTTGCTGATGCCACAAGCTCTACAATAGTAGAGCCAAGCCTCTTGTCTCTGTTCCCCAGGGCAGGATATGGGTGTGTAAGGTGACACTAACCACCTCCCTCCTTAAGCGGGTGGCTCTCCCCGGGCTGACTGTTTATCAGCCCCAGGGACCGGAGGCTAAGGCCCAAGATCTTTGTCCAGTCTCTCCCCGCACAGCTCTGTTCTCACACGCCACAGGGAATGGCTGAGAGCAGGGGGAGGGGGCTGGAGGGACCGGAACTGGGACCGGAGGCAGTGGGCAGCCTCTGTGACATTGTGCTGCTGGCGAAAAGCTCTGCAGCCTCTCCCAGAGACCCCGCCAGTGTCCCCAGGCGTCCTGCTGGCCCAGCTCCCATACCAGAGACTGCAACAAAGTGACATGGCTTTGGTCCTATGCCATCTGGAAACAGAATCATTTGCTGGAGTAAAATGTAGTCTTGGACAGTTCTCCTCCTTGGGGGTCCAAGGGCAGAGCAGCCTGGGAAAGGGCTGGGGGCTGGGAGCTCTGGGCCTCCGGCCAGCCCCTGGGGCCTCAGCAGTCTCAGGACCTGCAGCCTGGGGCCACTCTAGGGAGTGGGGAGCTTTGTTCTTGCTATTTCCCAATGACAAGGGAGATTAGAGAGCTGGTGGGGTCAGGGCTCAGCCTTCGGGTCCCCCCAGAACATTCTTACCATCACCATCCCAACCTCTCTGTCATCGCAATTTATGAAGTACTTTCACAAAGTTGAGCCCATTTGATGGAGCGAGGCAGGGCACACTTTCCCTGCTTTATCCCCATGAGAACTGAGGCCGCCTCCCTGGCCTCTCCACTAACATCCGTGTTACTGTGTCAGACCTGGGGAAGGCGTGGAAGGTCTGCCTTTGGTGCCCTGGCACCTGCCTGCGGGCCGTTCCCGTCTGGCGGAAGCCGTGTGATGACAGGCGCAGGGAGGCCGTGCTGGGATGTCGCTCTCTGACAGGTAGAAAATCTCCTCGGAAGGCCGAGTGGGGGGAATCGATCAGTTGGAGGCTAGGAGTGTCCCTCAAAGCAGACCCTGGGAGGTACCTCCCAGGTAGGTGAGCCTGGCCCTGCCGATTCTTGTCCAAGAGCCATTCACTCCCTCCTTCCTGCTAATAGAACTGCAGCCCTTGCTCAGGATGACATCATGTTCACCTTAGAATGCTCCATTCCGGTCTCCTGTGCAGTGACATAGTTCTGGCCAATGAAATATAAAGTGGGGCGCCCGAGACAGTTGCTGTAGGATGGACTTAATCTGCGCCTTTGAATGTGCATTTTGTCCGTATCCCTTCTTTCATCCCTTCTTTTTCTGGGAATGAAGATGAGATGCCTATAGGTACAGAAACCATCTTGTGACTGTGAGGACAACAGTCCTGAATTAAAGATGGCAGATTGGGAGGCTCGAAGGGGCCGGGCTCTCGGTTACTTCTGGAGTCACTTCCCTGGCTCTTGGCTCTGGACTGCCTGGCTCCAGGTTTTTATTTTTCAACCCGGATTTTCTTACATGCAATCTTGACGGACACAGTAGGTCACAATAGTAGTTCTCAAATTCTGCTGCACTTTAGAATTGCCCAGGGAGCTTTCAGAAAGCTCAGCAACACCCGTACCCAGCACCATCATCGCATCTCTGCAGCATGGTCCCAAGCACCCAGAGGTCTTAAAAACTCTTCGGGGGACCCCAGTGTGCCCCCAGGCCTGCAAACCAGTGGGTTAGAGCGTCTTACACTTCACGATGCAGAGGAACCCCTTGATTCAGCACGCAGTGGGGCCCGAGAGCCTGCATTTTTAACACACGTCCTGGCAATGTTGATGCCGCTGGTGCATGGGCCGCACTTGGAGTAAAGAGAGGTTGGAGCCCTGAGCTGGGTCTTTGGACTTTGACTCAGAATGATCGCCACGGCCATTACCGCCGCTGCCTTCTTTGTGTCTCCTTCTCTTTGTCTGTCTTTTTCTTCCCCCCTCCTGTTCCTCCTTCACTGCCATCACCACCACCCTGATGTACTGAGCAGCCACCACGTGCCCGGCACCGCGGTCAGAGAGGCGCACGTGCCATCTCTGATCCTGCCGACAGCATTCAGGTTTGTCTGGGTGTACCCGACGAAGCCTTAGACTTTACGAGTCCCTAGGCATCTATGTGCAGAGCTGATTTGCGTAACCTTTTGTTTTTGTACTTGAGCTCAAGGAGGAAGGAGACCATTCAAGGGGACCTGGAGAGAGGGTGTGGAGGAAGATACAAGGACAGCACGGGCGACAGGCGGTGTCCAGTCCTTCATCGGAACTGGGGCATTCCGTCTTGCCTTTGGGGAATGAGGGCATTCTCCCCACTTGTGAGCTGAACACAATTTCGCTACTGTGCTTTGAAGCCTGACGAGAACCTGCTGCTCTTCTAGTTCCCCGAAGGTTTGGGTGTTTTTGTTTGTTTAGCTCTGGGAACATCCTTTGGGACATCTGCCCAGCCTGTACTTCGCCGACGCCGAGAAGTGTCCCCAACCCCAGCAGTGGACCTCTTCGGTCATGTTTGTTTCTGTGACTCTGCTTCGTCTTTGCTGTGACTGATTGGACAAGGCTGATCACCCAACCAGGGGCAGCTAGATCACTGGTTTGGCTGGGTCAGTGAGCATCTCCTGAGAAAACGGAAGCAAGAAACAGAAATGCTTGTGGCTCGTCAGAGTGAAGCCCACAGGCCATGCTGGGGGGCAGGGCAGTCATTTGGGGCCCACAGGCACAGAAGCATCCAAATCAGATCTGCAGAAAGAGGAGGAGCATGGAGAGAAGCAGAGATGAGAGACCGGGCAGCCACGGAGAGAAGAGGAGAAAGAGAGAAAGTGTCTGTCTCGCTTCCTTGACCACCTGCCAGCTGCATTCTGGTCCCTCGGAAGGCTTGCTTCAGTCTTGCCATGGGTGCCAGACTGCTTGCGAGGACAAACCAGAGCCCTCCTCCCTCTACGATCTGCACCTCTATGTGTTCACGTTTTTGTATAATCCGCACACCCCCTTTAGTGTGGGCGGGAACTGTGACTATTTCTAGCAAGAGTGATGGGCAGTCGCTTCCGTGATTACAATATATAAGACTCTATCTTGCTGGCACATTGGCTCAAGAAACTCCCTGGCTGCCTTTGAAGAAGCGGTGGCCATGTTGAGGGGTTCGTGTGGTAAGGAACACAGATCAGCCTCTGGAACCTGACTGCATCCTCCAGCCAAGAACTAGCAAGAAGCCAGGGCTTTAGGCTCTATAAACAGGAGGAAATGAATTCTGCCAACCGGAGTGACCTTGTAAGTGTATTCCTCCCCAGTTAAGCATTCTCTGGTTGAGAACGTTTGATTGCAGCCCAGCCAGAACCTTGATTGCAGCCTCGTGAAACCCTAACGAGAGGACCTGACTAAGCCGTATCTAGACTCTTAACCCACAGAAATTGTGAGACTACGGTGTGTGTCATCTAAAGCCGCTAAGTTTGTGGTAATTTATTGTGCAGCAATGGAAAACTGATTTACTGCTGTTCTTCATCAGTTGCCTTTGACACAGGTAAATTCCTGTGACTTGCAACACGAAGGCCCTTGGCTAGGTCGAGAGCACCCATCCCGGGCCAGCATTCTCCATCCAGGAGAACCGTCCCATCCAGAAATGTACTGACGGAACATGGAAGAAACTAGAGACAGCACAGCAAGTGGTGGAAGACCTGACCGAGAGTAGCAGCGGCTACTCTGGAAGCTTCCAGGGGCCCCCCAGAAGGACTCGGAGTAAGGAGGGAGGAAGGCTAGTGGATGGGAGGGCAGCGATGGGAATCCTAAGCCACCCAAATTGGGATATGTGACTTCATTTGTGCTTAGCCTACCTGAAGTTCACTGTAAATGTGTCTCTCTCAAATTCAGGACACTCGGGGCCCTTATTTCTTCAACCATCTTTTCCGCCCTGTTCTTTCTCTCATCTCCTTTTGAGACTCTACCTGAATATACGTCAGACCTTTCTGTTGTCCTACATGTCCCGGAGGCTCTGTTATTTTTCCTTTTGATACGTTTCTCTCTGTTCTTCAGATTAGATTTTGGAACCATTGATCTAGCTTCAAGTTTTCTGACTCTTTCCTCTGTCGTCTTGATTCTCCAGCTAAGTCCATCCAGTGATTTTTATTTCGAATTTTATTTTTCAGTCCTATATTTTCATTTGATTCTTTCATATAGTTTCTATTTATCTGCTGAGAATTTTTGTCTTTTTATTCATCGTAAGCATAGCTCCTTTGTATGTCGTTGGGCATGGTTATCATAGCTGTTTTGGATTGTTTCTCAGACATCGTAAGTAGTTGGTTGTGGTAATTCTAGATTCTGTTATATTCCTCCAAAAAGTGCTGAAGTTTTGGTTTTAGCAGACAATTGGTGGGACTTAACACTGCAAACCCTGTCCCATAGGGACCTCGTTAAAATGCAGTGGCAGCTCAAATCACAGTCCAGTTCTTTTATTCTTACTTGAGCTGTTTTGAGTCTGCCTTTACATATATGGTTTAAAGGCCAGAAAGAGATTTCGGCATGGTTCATACGTAAAATTTGGCACCATTTCTCTGGCTTTCTTCTCTCACAGACTCTCTCCTTTTCATTTTTTCAGGGGAAAAGTGCCCCTCAAACTCTCCAATTCTTCAAGTCAGAAAGAGTGCAGAGCTTCTGTCAGACCTGCATGATGTCACTCACTGAAGCCCATCTCCAGGCTAAAGATGTTAAACGAACAAACAACGAACGTGGAGGGAAGGGACCGTGCAACACCACTTCCTTCTTCCAAGTGTCAGCTGTCTCTAGCACCTATCTGGTTTCGGTAGCTTTCCGGTGCCATCAAGAAATTGCTTATTACATTTCACTTAGGGTTTATGATCGCTATCTGTGGACGTGACAGTGTGATACGAGCTTACTTAGCCATGCTCAGCTGAGAAATCTGTGATTTCATTTGCGTTTCCTGGATTTTGAGCCTGAGGATACGTGGAATGCAAAAATATCATTAAGCCCTTTTTATAGATGAGAAAACTGAGTCCTCACCGGTCCATTTGGCCTAAAACTCTTCCACTCCATCCTATCCTAGTCTCTTGGGTGAAGCAAGAATAAGATGATGTCTATGGTGTGGAGAAAGGGGAAAAGCTGGCAGGAAGGGAAGGCAGGTGAGATTCTGAAATATATAAGCCTAAATGAACAAGTCCTTTGGGGTTCAGGAATCATCACAATGAGCATAAAGGTGTGCACGTGGTCTGTTTGAAGACTTTCCAAGATTTCTCTTTCTTTTCCTCTTGATTCTCTTTGAAAATTCCAGGCACCCCCAGCTTTGCTAAGAATGTGGGTTAGTTTTGCAGAGCCTTATGGCTACCCGAGACAAAATCAGAGACCAAAAAATGTCATAGGACCTCAGAGATAATCTCTCTCAACCCCTCTCATTTAGAAAAGTGAAACGATTTGCCCAAGATTGCTCAGCCATTTAATGGCTGAGTTAGCTTCAGTGTTCAAGCTCTTAAATTCTGTGAAACAAGCATAACTTCTTTATACTCATAATGTAGTCTCTATCTATCCGCTCATCTTTCTCCCTCCCGCCTGCCCACACGACCATGAAATATCAATACCAATGACTCCATTTGCCTCTGATGACGTGGAAGAGAATGTATCAACCTATTGGAATAGTAGTTCTCAATCCTTTTCTAAAAAATCTACAGTCCTTGAGAAATATGATAATACCTTTAAATACCCAAGTAAACCCCAATTAATACTCTCCCACCAGTGCATTAATGTGGATGGGTTCCAGATGTGGCATTCACTCTATGGCACTTCCGCCCTCATCACTCAGCCTCCCCCAGCACCCACCATAGATGCGAAAGGCGTACTCGATCTTCAGGCTGGGGCAGGCCTGCTCGCTGAACACAGACGCCATGCCCAGCACGTCCTCGAAGGAGAACACATCGTTGTGGGAGAACACTCTGCAGATTCGGTCTCTGAAAGGGTTGACCTGTGGGTAGGGAAGAGGGGGAGGAAGAAGTTTCAATGTCAGGTTCGTGCCTCCCTGGGCCTCCGTCATCTTCCCAAAGTACAGTGTTCTGAGTCTGAGAAGAAAATAACCTAAATCCTGGAGTTGATGCTACGTCAGCGAGCCAGGGCCCTGGGTGTGACGGACGGTACCTGGGACCTTGGATGAGGAGTCATGCTTAGGATCCCTCTCCCACCTCAGCTCCTCCCGCACACACCTTCCAAAGGCTCATTTTTGGTTGTGTTATTCTCTTTTATGGCTACTAATTTTTCTCCACTTTATGTGTAAAACTTGGAGAACACAAAAACTTGTGTAAAGAATGGGATGAAAAATTTTCATCCTCTGTTCCGTAGTGTTAACCACTGTCGACATACTGATTTGGGGGTTAGACATACCTGGGTTTAAGTCCTAGCTTCACTATTTGCTAGTAAGTGACCTTAGTTTTGACAAATTACATAATCTCCCAGAGGTTAAGCTTTCTCATCTACGAAGTAGGATGGGATAATGCTATACCTACCTAATCCGTTTGTTGTGAGGTAAACGGGATAGTTTTAAAGCTGATAAATACCTCTTAACAAATGGTAGCTATTAGTCGTTACCTAACTACTCTAGATAATAACAATTTTCACTTTTAAACTAAACTGTTTCTCAAATTAGAGCCCCATATAAAGAAGGGTCATGTGATTTTAGGGACCCCCAGTTTCCCAAACTTAGGCTTGGCCAGGGTTATGCATGAGAGGACCCTTCTGACATTGGCACCACAAAGTTCTGAGCAATCACCCCAGCCACTTCCCTTCCAGCTCAGAGGCACCTTGCTAATGCTGCCTTGCTACTGTCCTCCAGCCCTGGGCGGGCTGTGGGGTGGAGGAGATGGGCAGATCTCACGAGAGTTAAAAGGGAAACAGCACAGAACAAGCTTAAAAAGCTTTAAAAGTAGCACGTTCATCTTTGGCACCCTCCTCCTCCCCTGTTCTGTGCCCCTAATCTACCATGTCTTTCCCAGCCCCCAGTTGCTCAGGGTCCCAGCCATTGCCTGATGTCAGACCTTATCAGACTTTAACTTTGCTCTACTGTTCTAAAATGACCCTATCCCTCCCTCACCCCCAACCAAAATTCCCTTCCCTTCAATGCACTTCAGCTAATAAAGGTATTTGATTCCGTGAAATCACAGAGATGATCTAATGGCCAATAGTTCCTCAACCTTCCAAATTTTTAATTAGATGAAACAGATCTCTGGTTGATCTCTCTAGTCCCCTTTTCACAGACAAGGTATCTCTTCAGGCTTTGTGCGAAAGGGTCAGCTCCTCGGCTCCAAGCACGCAATGGCTCTATCGCCTCCCTCATGGATATTTGAACTCCAGCCCCAGCCTCTAAGGACCTATATTCCCTTATCTAACACTCCTTGGGATTGCCCCAGCATCAGCCAAAGTTTAGCTTTCTGGTTCTGATTTCTTCATTTTGGGCACGTGAAAATTTATCTTTCCTTTCTCTTAAACTGAGCTACATATTAAAATCTATGGTTTAATTTTATTTGGTATCCCTATGCATTTGAGGTAGGAAAGAGAACATTCTCTGTCACCTAACATAGCCATGTAGCTCTCAAACTTTAATGAGCATACAAGTTACCTGAGGGTCTTGTTTAAAACAACATGAATTGTAAACTCCCACCCTCGGAGATCCTGTTTTAGAAGGTCCGGGGTAAAATTTGGACACAGAGACACATACACACAAGGAAAACAGCATATGAAGAGGAAAGCAGAGATCGGGGTAATGCTTCTGCAAGACAGATATCGGGGTGATGCTTAGGAATGCCAAAGATTGCTGGAAATCCACCAGAAGCTCGGAGAGATGCGAGGAACGGATTCTCCCTCACGGCCTCAGAAGGAACCAATCCTGCGGATGCCTTGATCTCGAATTTCTGGCCTCCAGAACTGGGAGACAATACATTTCTGTTGTTTAAGTCACATAGCTGTGGTACTTTGTTAGGCAGCCTTAGCGAACTAATACACCCAGGAATCTGCGCTGTAAATAAGATCCCCAGGTGACAGGGTCAAGCTCGTATATGTACGTGTATATATAGGAGTGGCCAGGGTCCAGCAGAATCCGGGCTGCCCTGCTCGAACCTCCAAACAAGCTCCTGCTCTCCCTGGTTCCTCCATCTTTTCACCCCCGTCTCCTCCTGCCCAGAAATGCTGGGTTTGACTGTCTCAAATGAATGCTAATAAGAGTTATCTACCGTGATGTGTTCCAGGTCACATGTACCTAGCTAAGTGGCTTCACAGATTACTTTGTCAAATTTTAACTCAATTAACTCTCACAAATGGATAGGTGGCTTAACAAGATTGCTGCAAGGAAACCGCAACGGGAAATAATGCCTAAAATGCAAATGCAAGTGAACAACAAGAAAGTGTCAGGGTAGATCTCTCTCCTACTTGAAACACAAGTTCTTTTCTATGAGGTAGAAACCATTGAGAATCCAGTCAGACATAACAAGTACCAGCTTCAATTTTCTTGTCCTATACTCAGACAAGTACAAGGCAGATCACCAAGCTCACTGCCTAAGAACACAGCCAACCAGGGGGTGAGGCATCAATCTTCCCTTCCCTGGGGACCACCCCCATTACTTGGTTTTGCTGGTAGTGAGGTGGGTGGGGGGATGATTGCCAAGAAGCCAATCCACCCACTTCACTTAGACCCATGTCACACTGACTCTTATCTCTACACACACACACACACACACACACACACACACACACACACACACACACACATCTTGTCTTATAGAATTAGGGAAGGGGGTAGCTGGTGTGGTAGCTGCTGGGAACAGCATGGTAACCAAAGATACTGTTAGAAGATGTGTAGAACATATTGCTGAGGATGTAGAGGAATAAGCATTAGGACAAATTTCACACTGTTAAAGGTTTGCTAAATAGTTGAAAAAAAAATACAGATGATTCCAACACGATTTTCCTAGATTCTATTTCAGTAATGAAACACACGAAGAACCACATTTCTGGGAGGCACTAAGGGAAAGAGGTGATAGGAACCAAACAGTACATTACTTCTTTAATACAAACATCATTTATGGGGAAAATCGTCTGAGTGCAATCACCGGTGGGGTGGCTGCTCCATGGTGAAAGGGTAGGGTGTGGGGACGTGAAACCATAAAACCAGTTCCCTGTGAAATTTCCTGCAGACTGCTACTGTCAAGAATTAAACCCGGAAGTACACAGAGTACTGCAGGGTGCACTGACATGGCCAGTTTTTCCTTTTCTCTCTCTTTTTTTTTTTATTTGAGTTTAAAATATAGTACTACTTATATAATGATTTGTAATCAGAGGGAAGTAACTATGAAAATCTTTTGAACCACCTGAGGTTTGCTTGGTTCTGTCTCGGCAGAGCACATAAAACAACCATCCAACTTCAAGAGGAGCTATACGCGTTTCTTGTGCAAAAAAAGATGAGTGTTCCAAATTTGCTGAGCATTTTATGATGACAAGTGGCGGTGGGCAGTTGGCTGCCTAGTGGCTAGCCGCCAAAAGAAAAAAAGAACTCAAATTCTTCTGACTCTTCAAGGTAAAGGTGATTCATTTCAACAATGAGTAAGAAAGTCCTTTCTTTTCCAAAGAAACTCCTGCTTTGGAGAGAATATTTTGAAAATGAGACTTATGTTGTTGAAAACATGTGATGTTCCTATAAAAATGCTTACAGTTGTCTACCTGAAAATATTCTAAACATATTTTTCTAATCCGTTTGAAAAATCATCCAAATGAAGAGAGTTGGTGGATTTTGAGTCCATTTGTTAAAAATATAAAATGCAATGTTTTCCATTTAGCTTGTAAAGAGCTCCTGACTGACAAAAGGGAAAATGAACATCTACCATCTTAATTTCAATAAAAAGCCTTTAATTGGTGGATAGGACTGATAATGAGTACCATAATTTAATACAGCTAATGATACATCTCTTCTCTTTGGATCAGCTATGACAGCCATTAAAACCAGACCTCTAAATGGCTCTATCTCAAAGTGTGAAAGCAAGATTCAAAGAATAGTGAAGTACATCTAATCACATTGCTTTCCCTTAAACTGTTGTTATCAATTATAAGCAAACAATAAAATTGTGAGAGGAGGAAATTTTGTTATGTATATAAAAAAAGAAATTTATTCTTAAAATATTTTTATAATCTTTATCTTTAAAGTTTTTGTTTTGCATGTTTATATGTTCCCATCTTGGTATTGTAGTAAAGGAACATACTTTATGAATAAATATGTGTATATTATGGGTACACGTCCCACAATTTTTATTGCTGGGGATACATGATTAAAAGTGTCTGGCTACCTCTGACCTAGACTAACCCCCTCAGATCACAGATATGAAAATGTGGCCCTGGGGAAGGAGGGTGACTTGTCCAAGGTCACTCCACCTTAGACCCAGATCTCCTAAGTCTACCTAGCCCTGTTTTCGCCACGGTGACTTGTGGCAAATAAGCATCAAAGAAAAAGGTGGTAATGAAGACAGAACATGTGGCCATTAAAATGGGGGAAACTTTGGAAATGGAACCCTCTTAAAATTCTTATTTTAATACAAAAAAATTTTTTTTGACACAAAATACAAAACAGAGCCTTGATTTAAGTCAAAAGAAGCGGTTCCCCTCTATGAGAGCTCTGTGTCCGGTGGGTAGTGACTGTTGATACAAATGTGAGAAACACTGGGGGAGGATCGAAGCAAATGCTGGGGGAGGGAGAAGCCAAGAGACAAGGTCAAGGCCACCTGGAGCCATTGCACTGGGGGAACTGGCAGAGTGAGGGGTGGGGGACTCTGTTCCTGAGAGGGCCAGGTCACCAGAGCTGTTTCCGTGCCTTAGGCCCAGGGGTGCCTGGTGCACTTCTCTGTGAGGCCTGGAGGGCACCTGCCAGGAGAGCGTCCAGGGTCTGTTTGTGTGCCCGCAATGGCAGCTTCCTTCTCCCCAGGCTCCCTGCTTCATCACTTCGGGGACAGAGATCCCAGGGCAAAGACTTGCCCTGTGATGAGACTTCGTTTGCACAGGTGCAGCTCCATGCAAAGACAGCCCAGCTGTGCCACAGGGAGAGTTTCTAAGGGGCTAGGAGATGCTGCCTCCTTGCCTTGCCATGCTCTCTATCCTGAGCTAACTTAGTGCCAGCTCATCCGGTGTCCCCGGCTCCAGTCCAGCCACCAGCAGACAGAACAGCTGGGAAGAGGCAGGGGAGGGAGCGAGGCTCATCAGTGATCACAGTTCCAGTTTACTAGATTCCAGATTTTTGTGACTATTAATTTAACGATCTGAAATCTGAACCAATAAATTTTGGGACCTAGCCAGGAAGCTATAATCTGCATTAAATTTCACACTCATTTAGAAGTCTTCAATCTTCCAGAGCAGGAAGAAGATGACAATTGACAAAGCAACGTTTTCCTTTGAAGAATAACATGTACCCTAGTGTGAAGGCTTTCTGAACAAGAGAATATAAACATGTCAGTGTAGAAATTTATACAGGTAACTCAGTAGTGCAATCTCCATCTACACATGCTAAAACTAAAGAAGATGAAAATAAACTCAAATGCTGGGGATTTTTTTTTTTTTTTTTGGAAACAGAAACCACAGTTTGTTGACAATAAAAAAATTGCAGTCCCTGCCAAAAAACTGAGTTTTTTTTAAGATCTTCTCAAAGTTATTGAACAAGAGATTTGATTTGAAGATGAAAGTCAGAAAGAAAATATTTGGACTTAGCTTAAAAATATCTCCTCGCCATTTATCCAACTAGCGCATAGTCAAAAAGAGCTTTTTACAGTTGCTGGAAAAAATTCACACAAAAATACGCTAGTGACTCAGTAATGACATCATTGACGCACTTTGATTTTTAAGATCTCATTTTGTTAAAAAAGATCAAACGGTCCTATTTCATTTAAAATTTCTTGTTGCTAATGATGCTTTCTTAACTTTTAGTGTTTGTTATTTTTGAATAATGCTTTATTTTTGTTCATTTTGTCTTCTATGAACTCTTTTTTAAATGATACGATTAATGTTTATATTGTAAACTTTTTTAACAGATGGAAAGCACCTGTCAAGGGAAGGAGTGGATGGAGTTGTCTATGCGAGGGGCACTTAAGAGGCCAGCCCCTCCTAGGTCCTGAATGGAGGCCTTAGGTTACTGGTTACTGGGTTAGACTCTCACGGAGGGAAGTGCTGTCTGAAAGACCCCCCCATAGTCTTGCAAGGTTGGGTGAGCAGATCCCTCGTTTTGAGAGAAGGATGTAACAAATCTTTTGTGTTTTAGCGGCTTTAAAATTTTCCCTCAGATATACCATATTTATAAATGAGAAAGTTCAACACTTTTTAGATGTTGATGCTTCCTAAATTGCTCTGCAGAGTTAATATCGTTCTAGTTAAAACCTTCTAGCCGATGTTTTTTTGTGTGTGTGTGGAAATTGACAAGCTGATATGAAAATATAAAGGGCCAAGAACAGCCAAGGTAATCCAGAGAAAAACAAGGCTGAAGTACTTACACTACTAGATCAAGAACTATGCTAAAGCATTAGCAATCAATACAGCGTGATATTGGTGCAAAGACAAACAGACCAATGTCCATAATAGAAATTCTAGAAACAGACCCGCACATATATGGCTACCTGATTTAAGACATAGATCACATTGCAATGGAGTGGGGGAAAGGAGGGCTTGTTTAATAGGTGGTAGTAGATTTAGTAGATATGCACATGGGATGTGCTACAAACATACCCGGCTAGTGTTCTCCCTAAAATTATGACAGGTCGTCATGGAGAAACTCTCACGGATTAGAGGACACTAGGGATGTGAAGACCGAGCGCAATGTGGGATCCCGGAGTGGATGCTGGAACGATAAAGGGCGTAAGTGAGAGAATTGATGAGATCCAAACGAAGTTTGTAGTTTAGTTAGTAGTGTTCCACCAATTTTAATTTATCGTTAGTTTTGACAAATGTACCATGGTTATATAAGAAAGGCATATAATACTTACCTTAATAAATCTTGAAAGCAAGCCTTAAAAAGATTTAAACTCATTTCAAGCACCAAAACCACATCCAAGAATAAAACTCAATAACATTTAAACGAATCTAACAAAACTAAGCACCTAAAAATATCAAATTCACAATGTTTCGCAGCCAATAAAAAATTACCGGTCGCGTAAAAAGTAGGAAAATAATTTTAAAAAAACTAGTAGAAAAGTCAATTAATAGGAACAGACACAAAAATGACACAAATGATAGGATAAGCAGGCATGAATATTGAAACAACAATTATAAATACACTGTATATGTTTAAGAAAGTAGAGAAAAGCATGATGAGAAAAAACTATAAATCCATAGATTCAAGAAGCTCAACAAAATCCAAACAGAAGAAATTTGGAGACAACCACTCCATGGCACAGCAATAATCGAATTGCTGTAAATCAGTAGTAAAAAGAAAATACTTTCCAGAAGTGAGAAGAGGTGAGGCCACACATACATATAGAGCCATGAAGACAAAAATGACACTGGATTTCTTGTCAGAAACTAAGCGAGCCGAAAGACAATGGAGCAATGTGTTTAACTCTCTGAAATACTATAAGCTCGCATCCTATTTTCTATACCCAGCAAAAATATCTTTCAAACCTAAAGGCAAAAGACTTTTTCTCCCCCAGGCAAACAAAAGCTGAGTAAATTCATTAGCAGCAGACCAGAGCTACAAAAAAATATTAAAAGAAATTCTTCAGGGAGAAAGAAAATACCAGAAGGAAACTTAGATCTACACAAAATAATGAAGAATATCAGAAATGATAAATATGTGAGAAATATAAAAAGATCTCTTTTTCTTATTTTAAATCCTTTCAAAGAGACAAATCCATATACACAGCTGGAGATTTCAACATCCCTCTGTCAATAATTGATATGAGTAAACCAAAAAATATTTTAGAGATATAGAAGACAAAAAGACTATCAACCGACTTGACATTTTATTGAATACTCTACCCAACACAGTAATATGCACATTTTTTTCAAGTGCCCCTGGAACAGTTACCAAGACAGACTACCTGCTGGGTTATGAAGCAGGTCTCAGTAAATTTAAGAGGATTTAAATCACCCAAAGTACATGCTCTGGCCTCAACCAAATTAAATTAGGAGTCAATAACAGAAAGATATCTTGAAAACCCTCAAAGTCAAAGAAATCACAAGGAAATTAGAAACTAACGAACTAAATGAAAATGAAAACAGAACATATCGAAATGTGTGGTATTCAGTGAAAGCAGTGTGTCCTACAGGGGAAGCATTGAGTTGATGGGAGTTGGTCACTGGGGCGAAAGAGGGTCATGAAATCAGGTCTCCCAGTGGGTGGCAATGTCCATTCCAACTCTGTGCTCCCGGGCTACTTGCATTTAGAAAGTGGCTGTCCCTGAGGACATGAAAGACCTTGTCGCCAGGGGCAGTGGCTTGGAAGCCAGAGTTGTATGGAGCTTCCGGGCTGAACAGAGAATGGATGAGAGTGATGGCCCTTTAGGGAAGGCTTCCCTTCCTTCAACCCCATTGCTCAGGAGTCATCCCTCATTCTCAGACTGGACCCACCCTTCGACACTGGAGTAACTCGACCAGAAGGTGGCAGTGTTGAGTTGAAGTCATTCAGTCAGTTCTCCAACCCAACAGAACTGAGCACCTACTGTGTGCAAGGCATTGGGTTAGGCTACCACAGGATGGATACTCCCATGCTGTTTTGAAAAGAGAGGAAACTAAAGCCCAACGAAGGAGGATGCAAACTCCTAAGTCAGTGTTTTGTATACATTGCTCTTTTGACTCCATCGGATATTAGTTTTTTTCCAAGAAAATGTCTTAAAATCATAGGGTTTGAAGCATTAGTACCCTGTGTCCCATGCCCCTGCCAGTTGGCTGCTGCTCAGAGGACAATCAGCAGAGCTGAAAGATGTGGCTTCTTCAGCCAGAGATGAAAGACACGCTCATAACCTGAACTTCAAATCCTTGTAGCAAATGCATAAGGCAAGTTACTGTGTGCCTGACACTGAACGAGGTCCTGGAGCCCCCAAATGATGGAGACATCACCTCTGCCCTCCGTGTATACTTGGCCTGGGCACTGACAGAAGTGTCTTCAGACACAGGCAGAGGAGGAGTCTCCGAATTAAGTACAAGCAAAATGGAATGACAAGAGCTAGGACAGGGTAATGTTACTGGAAGGGAGGACCGACAAAGTGCCCAGATGGAGAAACCAACCAGGGAACAGAGAAAGGGCAGAGCCAAGGGCAGATCAGGCAGGTAGCATGAGGGATAAGATATTCACTTAGGTGAAGGCGCTCACTCCCTCAATTGGCCAGGCCCCAGAGGCATCCTTCCCACCAGTTGTTTATAAGAAAGGAACAGTCTCTGTCTTTCAGATGTTCAACCTTCCTGAAGTCTAAAAACAGAGAGGCCCGTGTAGGAGCTGTCTTCTAGTGACAGATGGGTTGGCAGGGACAGGCTGAGGATGTGTCCTGCCGGCAGCTGAAGGCGGATCGCTAATGGAACAAGTAGAAAAGAAAGGCAATAAAAATGTTAAATATTATTAAACATCCATGGGACCATGCGGCCTGAACCTGGCTCAGACCCACCAAAGCAATCTCTCCTCGGACTCTAGGCCTGTGGGTACCTGGTGTTGCCCTGATGAATCTTCCAGAAGAGCTACCTGTTAGTACAGAGAAGCTCAGAGGACTGCATGCCTGAGTTTCCAGGGGTGGCCCAGGAGCCCAGCATTGTGCTTAGGGGTGCTGGTGGTGGGCAGTGGAAGGAACAGAGACTCTGAAGTCAGGCTGACTCTGAAAAGTTAGTATAATAAGTTTTTATTTGACATCTGCAAGATTTTGGTATCTTGCAGCTTTTGAGATTTAGACAGTCTCAATTTTTCAGTAGTACAATTTCCCCAAACAAAAAAGAAATAGAAGAAAAAAAGGAACCAAAATGACCAATTGTCCCCTCACTTGTTTATCGACTCTATCACAAAAGAAACAAAATTTACTCATGTTATAGATAAGTGTATTTGCATTTATATATTATCAGTTTTAACAGCTCGGGATCAATTCCACAGTGTCTGAGAGCACTTGAAACAATATTATATTCCCAGGTAACAAGAGTAACCACAAAAGAAAGCTGTGTGTGGCCCTGGGTATATTGTTGAGCCTCTTCTTTTTCTCATCTATAAAATAGGCAGAGTCATCACTTTGCTCATGGGCGTTTATGGGGATTGTAAGAGATCATATTTGCAAAACCCCTGGCACTGGCAGGCCCTCAAGCAACATAGCTACTACCATTAGTGATCCCACACCTTAAATTCACTGTCTTCCCATCAGTATCACCAGCAACCCAGGCACCGGCAGAGCAATAAACGGAGCTCCCAAGTAGAGTTGTTACCTGGGCAAACATGTTGCCAAGAGCTACCCCGCCTGCCAGCAGACAGCAGAAATGCCGGTCTGGCTCCAGTGGGTACCTGTAGCCCAGCATTTCCTCAGGGTCAGCTGCTGAGTGTGGCCAGAGGCACCACCTCCCTGTGAAAACTGCAGGGGACTCCCAGGAAAGCGGTTCTGGTGAGAAGAGCGTGTGAAGGGGGCTGACCTGTGAGTATGTAACGTAGCCTCGTAGCCTCGTTTTGCACCTGAGGACAGTGAATCACGAAGAAGCTAACACATCAGCTATGTGTGTCTGAGTCCCAAAGGGACCTTTAATCAAAATTCACTTAACCTCATCCTGGGCTTTCTGAGCAGCACCTCGAGGGGCGGGGCCCAAGAATCTGTATCCGTAGCAAGCTGCCCAGGTGGTATTTATGGAGCCAAACCTTAGACGACACAAAGTGGCCTAGTCAAAGTCACAATGCTAACAAATGGCAGAGACGTGACATCGGATGCTGCACACACACGCACTCACTGTCCCTCCAGGTCACAGCCTCCTACCCAGCAAAGACATGGGGTGGGGACGGGGGCTGTGCAGGAGGAGAGGGCGTGCAGCACGGGCGCCTTCCAGCCTCACCCCAGGGCAAACGCCCGACCGGAAAACACTGGCTTCAAACAGACACATCGCAAAGCTCCCTTCTGCTCCCCCAGCTCCCCTCCTCCGTGCATCCCCCCAATCCCACAGCCTAGGGCCAGGCCCCGCAGAGGCAGGCGGGTTACCTCACCCTAGCCCGCGTGGGGCCCTCCCTCTTTTCTCTCTGTCATTGCCCACAGTCAGTTTTCCGCCTGTGACAAACTGTCGCTCCTACAAACATGTCCTTCCACTGCCTCCCCTCTCGCTTCCCGCTTCCAATTTCTGTCAGATTTATTTAGGAAATGTTCCCACTGACCGCACTAGCCAGTCTGATGAAAACCGCTTCTCCCGGAGCACTGAATAAAGTGCTGCTGCTGAATGAATGACTCTAGTTCAATCCTGTAGCTTTGTTGTTTTATCGAATGACTAGGAGAATGAGAAAGGAAAAAAAAAAAACCCTTGCATCTGGGGAAGTGGGTCTTACGAGCGAGTGGAAAGACTCCTCTGTTCCCACTCGGGGCGGGGGGAGAAGTGGGGGCCCCTGAAGCTCTCCCAGGAGATGGAGGCAAATGTTCCAAGATGGGATTCTTCCTGAGACCCACCTACCCCCAACCTAACCTTCAGCAGAGCCGACCCAAGTGCATATGGGGTTTGGCATGAGTGGAGTTTTACAGAAATCAGTGAAGAGGTCAAGGGTTTGGTTCAGGTTCTTAGGAAGTGAGGCAGACATGCAGGAGAAGAGGCAGAAGGGACGCAGGGAGACGTAAGAGCCCCTCTTCCTTGTCCCTCACAGGCTCCCTGCCCCACTCCTGCCCAAAATAAAAGAACAGGAGAATGAGGGAGGGCTCTGTGCTCTCACGGGCCACAGAATCAGAGGGAAGGCAGTTCACAGCTATTTCGACTTAATTTTTCGGGGCAAGAAGTTCCCCAGATGCATTTAGTTCTCCCCGAGCATTGCTTTCTCCATTTTAATGCTGTTGCCCCATGAGCCGCATCTACTCGTGGCTCAGGCTGGGAGCCTAACAACAGTTTATACACGTCTTCTGTGGAAAAAGCAAACAGCGTTCCGAACAGCCCATATAAAAACTGTTAAAACACAGCCTGTACCTGTACTTTAAAGGCAGTTTGTGCAAAGCAGGAAACTGTGACTAACGTGATGAGGTCACCCAGGGCAGCCCAAGCATGGGACGGCTTAGGGAACTGGCCAGGACCGAGCTCCTCCGCTTCTCACGGGAGCAGCAGGGCCTCCCGTTTCCAGCCTGCTGTTTATAAGCCGCTTTCCTGTCGGAAAGCAGGAGGGCTTCTCAGGCGGTGTCGGGGCTGCTTTGCAGCTGTTTGGGGACACCCACCCTAGGGCATCCTGGGAACATGTTCTCCTGTGAACTCTGTAGGATGTATATCTTTGCCTCAAGACAACAATTTCTCTCTTATCGGCACATCTAAGCAACAACAGTTGATCTATTTCTCCCCTCACTTTGCATCAACTGATATAAATTGAAATGCGCTCACACCACAACTCCTCAATCACCGAGAGCACATGCTCGTGCACGCTCTCTCTCCCCCTCTCTCTCCCTCTCTCTCCCTCTCTCTCTCCCTCTCTCTCTCGCCCAGTGACTCTTCAAACACTACAAAGTCCAAAGTGTTTCAGTCCCCAACATTTTATATTATTGAACTTTCGAAACCCCCCTCCCCACCCCCGCAATTCCTAGTCTTGTCTTTCCTCTATATCCTGAAAACACAACACCGACCTCATCAGGCTGCCCTTGACTGCTGAGGGCCCCACCAGCCAGCCGTGATTCATCATTACCTAGGCATTCAGTAAGTGCCTACTGCTGGCCCAGACCGCTTAGGCGCCACACCTGATTCATATGTGTGCTTTCCCTTGGGCCCGAGGGGGATAGGCAGGAAGGAGAGAAACTAGTGCTTGCTAAACACTTACTATGGATCGGGTACTGTGCCAGCCACGGTCACTCGTGTTATCACCATTCACGCTGTACGTCGACCCAAAAGGTAGATTTCAGTAAGTTCGTTGTATAAAGAAAACTGAGGGGATCAGAGGTTAAATGACGAAAGAAGACCGAGCGCAGGAACGTGATCCCAGGTCTGTCTGATCCTCAGACATGAGCTCTTTGCTTAAGAGTATGTTCCAGGAAGATGCTGCATCAACATGGAAGAAAAAAAAAAAAAAAAAAGGCACCCGGAGGTGTCAGGCTCCGGGGTGTGCAGGCGGGTCTAGGCTGAGTGCCAAGGAACGTGCTATGACTGGTGCCGATGCCAGCTCAAGGAGAACCAAGGGGAGGAGTGGAAAGTGTCCTGTGATTCCCGGCATTTGCGGGGACAGCAGGGGTTGGGATGGGAGGGGGTGGTGGCAGAATGAGCCAACGCTGGGTCCCAGGAGTGATGTAGAGTTCTGTACGCAGGTCCACAGCAGCTCCCTCCAGGGATGGTACCAAATGAATGGCAGGTCGGGAGGAGGAGGCCCGGGGCTGGAGCTGGCCACAAAGTCAGCGGGAGAAGCTGGGAGAGGCTGATGCAGCCCAGGGCTTCTGGCGCCAGCAACGAACGCTACAGCCCCTGCAAATCAGGCACAGCACACGCGGGCGTCTACTGAAAAACCGCACGCGCGGTGACCTTTACGCATCTATGTCGGCTCAAAGAAAGGTCTCGAGTGACGCGTCGCATGGCCCTATCTTTTATCATTGACTTGGACTAAAGATATTTAAGAGCCCAGGTTTTTTTGTGTGTGCTTTTTTCCCCCTCCTCAGGACAAAAATGTTTTTCTATGTTGCTATATAGTCAGTATTATTGTCATTTTAATGGTTACATAGTTCAAAACGTGGATGGCCCTGTCTTTCTCATGCCTCCGAGGAGAACCTGGCAATCTAAACTAAGAAAATAATTTTTTAAAAAATGAAGAAAATAAGATGTAAAGATGTTTATTGCAAAACTATTTATAGCAACAAAATAAGAAATTCCAAAACTGGAAACAGCGTTAATGTCCGGCATTGAGAGAGTAGTTTAGTAAATCAGAACACGATGCAATTACGCGACCATTAAAAAGATAATTACACAGAGTATGTAGCAGCGCGAAAAAACATTTACGCCTAATGGGGAAGAAGCACAAAATAAAATTATGTTTTTCTGTCTACAGTGATATAAAATAAAATGTTCATAGGGGAAAAACGTGGCAAAAGAAAATAGCGAAGTGACAACTTCTGTTAGGGTGGCTGGATGCTAAGGAATTACTTTTGGAAAATGTATTTTAATGCTGACGTGCTATTTTAACAATAAATAAAAAGCAAGTAAAAAAAGAACGTACGCTCCAGAGACGATTTGCTAAGCAAGCAAACAAGCTTTCGTTCCTGGTGAGTGGGAAGCAAGAGTTTTTGCATCTCTTTTCTGCTTTGCAATCTGCAGAGCAGGGGCTGGGCCCCAGGCAGAGCTGGACTCGGCTCCCAGACCCAGTGAGATTCTGGGGGCTGCACTTCTCCTGCAAGGCCTGGCAGCAGGAAATGCTCGATGTGGATGGAAGTCAGTGAAAAAAGGCCTCGGTTCATCTCATGGTCTATGTCTGTACCTTTCCAGATACATTCAAGGGACATAGCCACAGAGGCTGGTAACTAGCAGCCAGTGAGCATTTTCCTGATAATTCTACCGGGTTTTTAAAGCATCATCAGCTTCCTGATGCTGCTGTCCTACCCTCTTGGTTTGCGTGACTGCCGGGAGACACAGGGGTGCTCATGCAGGACAGGGCAACTTTCCCCAAGTGACGGGGAGACCAAGCCCTGTACCAAGAGAAGTAGAAGGTCTTTTGGCGGAGCGTGAAGAAAGAATTCCGCACGCATGCCAAAGTTAGAGTCAAAGGGAAAGTTTATTAGAAAAGGGGCCACACTCCACAGACAGAGTGTGGTCTCCTCTCAGAGGCAGAGAGTGAGAGAGACAGTAAAGGCTCTGAGCGGAGCCCTGAGTGTTCGGGGAGTTCAGTTTATACATCGTTATTCAGTTCTTGTGAGCTATTGTTTGAAAGACTTTGTTAACCCATTTCCTTTGTTATAGACACACAGTGAGGAAAGGAAAGGGTATGTAGCTGAAAAGGTAAGAATATGTAAAGTACCAGGCCTGCTGGCAGTTCCAGCCTTCAATCCAGAGGTTCTTGGTGGTTTTAGCCACAGGGAGTGACTCTTGGTGCCTGTGGGGAATGGGCTGCTGGCAATCCCGCAGAAATCTTCCTTTGCTCTGCAGGTGTCCTCCCGGCCTGGCTGCAGGGCCGATCAGCCTATTGCAGTCTCTAAATGTGGCTTGATGAACATTTTTAATTCTCTTGCCTCCTCCCTACTTTAGTCCCAGCCTCTCTTTCTCCCCAGGGTCCCTGCTGGCTCAGAGGTCTCTCTGAGAAGGATGGCACCTGAGGATGGAGGCCGGGCCACCTCAATTGCCTGGCCCTGTTGGGCGGCCTCCCTTCTCCTGGCGATTCTCCCTATTCCCAGAGGTCATTTTCCCAGGAGAGACAGCAGAGCAGCCGGCCCGCGTGCAGAGGAGGAACCAACCGGTCTGTGATTCAGAGCTGCCTGCCAGCTGCTCCGTGACTAGCCTCCTAAAAGGGGGCCTCTTGAGTCCTGGGGGCATTTACGGGGTACAGGACAAGAGAGGGACTCTGGGTGAACAGGGGCCAGAGGTCAGGATGAAATAAATAGGTGCTCCACCCATGGCCGAAAAGAACGCATTTCTGGTCATTGCCTTTTCTGCTGCTTGAGAGGTGGCGTCTTGGTCAGGACACTTGTCAGTCCCCCTTGATACTGGGTTGGCCCGCTGGGGGAACATCCTCTGGCACTTGACCTCAGGCAGAAAGAGGCAGGAGGGTGACCCCTCTCCCAGAGTCTGGCTGAGTCTCAGGACACAGGGACTTCCAGCAGATGGAGGGACATCGATCACCTCTGCCCCTAATTCCCGTGCAAGTGGGCCCTCGCCCCCGAAGCCTGACACTCCTGTGCGTCCTTCAGCCCGGCTCATGCTGGGGAGCCTCGGGGACAAGGAGCTTGCTCTCTGAATGCCGGCCTAGTCTTGCTTCCAAGACTGCTTAACCTGGGGGCCAACTGAAACGAACCCCAGTGTTACCTTCTCTGGCTCGCCTTAGTGCTACCCTTGGGCCAAATAAAATTTCTCTTCCACCCACCAGCAAACCTGTAAAGAGGGTTTTGTCCTCCCAGTCGTTGCCTGAGGCAGAACTGCCTCATTTCTTAGCTGCCTTCTCTGTGCTGCCGCTTGGGGTCCCTCCAGTAGCCTGGGGGCTAGCTGGGTACCCTGCCTACTTCTGGACGCAGCCACCCCCCCCACCCCCATGCTACTACTATGTGAATGCTGCCTGAAATCCCATTCTTCTTCCTGGAGCATTTTAGCTTTTCCTCATCCATCTCCTCATCCAGCCTTCAGAAAAACCCTCTGAGGTAGGCGGGGCTGCTATCATTAAGTCCATTTTTTCAACAGAGAAAACTGAGGTCATATACAAACTGCAAATTCCAGTCTAGGACTTCCAACCACAAGCCTAATGAGCGTGAGAGACTGGCGGGGCTGAGTTCTGGAGAACTCATCCATGTCCAGTGCACAGAGGGGCCTGTCACTCCATTCGGTCTGAGGCCAGGACTAAGAGAAGGGGACGGTCCCGCGCAGGCCCCTCTGTGGCCGGGCCTGTGCTGAGCTTGGCCTAGCCTTTTGGGCTTGGGTGAATGTGTCCCCGCACCCCAGCCGCCTGGAGCCCCAGCGGCCTACAGCTCCGGGCAGGCAGCACACTACCCCTGGCCCCCAACCCCCTCCCACCAGGCTTTTGGGAAGCCCTTCAAAGCTGCAGAGCGTATGGTCCCCGCGGAGGGGGCAGCATGCCAGAGCCTGCAGAGGGTCGAAAATCCTGGGAACAGAGCCCCGACCAGACCGGCCAGCACCTCGTTAGGAGGCCTAAAGGCGGGAGGGGGCACTTCAGGAACAATGTTGTTTATTTCTCTATTTTTAAACAAGTCCGAGGTCTCTAGGGGCACAGATGAAGTTATCAGAAAAGACATGAGTGGAATAAAGCCTCGAGCCAGCAGGCCGAGGAGGGCCCTGGGGACTGGGACTCTTGAAAATCTGAGATGGGGTTTGTTTATCTTGTACTCTGAGAGCGCAGGGCTGGGACCAGGGTGCTGGACAAGCATGTCCCCAAGCCCTCTGCAGCCCGTTCCCTCGGAGCCGCTGGGGAATTCGGGTGTGAGCAGTACCCGTCAGTGTCATCTGCAGCAGGGGGAGGAGGCACCGCCTCTGGAAGGAAGCCCGGGTTCACTTCTCACCTCTGCAGCACAGAGCGGTTCCCAGCGGGCAGACCCCAGTGGGGCCGGGGCACTGCGGGAACCCAGCCTTGTCGCTGCTGGCTCTGCTGCCAGACAACCCCTCCGCCTGCTGGAGCCTCCACTTCCTCGGCCGGCACTGGGGCCAGCCCTTCTTGCCTTGAGCCCCTGGTCCTTCTCACAGGGAAGAGCGATGACATGGTGTGTGCACCGAGAGAGGGCTGGGACACACGTCTCACTGAATCCTGACGCAGCTCTGTAAAGGGGACTTGTCATTCCCGTGAGAAGGGTGAGGAAGCCGAGGCCAAGGAACCGAGTGACCCATCCCGAAGCGTTCTGACTCAGGCCCGTCTGGCTCTAGAGCCTACTCTCCTTTCGCGGCAATCTGCCTCTCCTGCGCTCCAAGTAAGGGTAATATATTGCACTCTGGGGAGCTTTCAGAGAAATCATGAATCATTGACAGGATCAATCAAAGGCCTGGGTAGGTTTGGCTGGATGAGAAATACTTCCCAGGAAGTAGAGGTTCGTCAAGGGGCAAGGGGAGCTGGACTTGTGGTCAATGGTCCTGGCTGGATTCTGGCCCTTCCCGGGAATCAGCTGAGAGACTGCAGGCAGGTGGCCTGAATGTTCCCCTGCGTGAATGTCCTCCTGTACGAACCGAAGGCAATAACAGAGCAAGATTGATGAGAGGGTCGATAAGGCGTAGCATGTGAGGTGGCGGGAGAATGCTCAAGCTCTGTACAAATGAAAACAAAACACCTCTCCAGCTTCTGCCCCGAGACAACAATGCGAAATGTGGGTTGAGCAAATTGCACCCAGGCGAGTAGTCGGGAGGCCCATGCATCATCCCTTTCTAGGTGTACCGCGCATAGGCGGCCACGGCGGGGTACAGAATCTCCCACCCAGGGTGCACTGGGGAAAGGGGGCGGCCCTTGGCCATCCCCACACACTCCCTCCTCACCCATCACCCCAGCTCAGAGCCACAGGTCATCTGTGCCTTGTCCTGGGGTCCAGGTAGAAAATCGAGGCCAAGAGAAAGAAAAGAATTGGCCCAAGTCCAATCATCCGGAGGAGGGAAAAGCTAAAACCGGAACCCAGAGCTCTCACCCACCTTTCGGTCTTTCCTAACTACCTGTGTGGGAGACACCCGTTGGGAATATGAGGAGACTGAGGCCCAGAGAAAAGCCGTGATGTGCTCAAGGCTGCTGGTGTCAGTAGCTCGGCCAAGGCTAGAGGCCATGGTCCCATCTTTTTGCCGCTCAGAGCAGAGACTGCGTCCTACACCACTGAGCTTTATCTGAAACCAACCACTTCTTAATTCTTTGGCTGAATGTCTAAATAAGGATTTTTGCCAATTCTGAGCCCTGCTAACTGATGAAGTTGTCAGAAAAAGCTCTAATGATGCTAGAAAATGCAGGGAGCCAGCTGCCAAATTGCCCTCCCAGCTCTGACTCTGCATCAGGGAATCAGGACCCTCCCACTGGGGGGCGGGGGTGGGGGAGGGGTGCTGCTAGAGGTTGAGACTCTGCTGCTTTTCATCAGCTGTGTGATGTGGACAAGCTCCCCAGCTGTGAGTGAGGCTAACGACTCCCTCCTCATTGGGTTACTTTGAGGATTAAATGAGATGATGTGTGTGCAACATCCCAGCACAGTGCCAGGCACAGCACGGATTGCGGGGCAGGCCGGGAGTGTGGGGCAGGAAGGCCAGCTGGCCTAACTCTGCTGAGCTGACCGAGGTGGCCACGCCTGCGGCCCTGGGTGAGTGGGAGCTGAAGTTACCAGCTGCATGAGGGGAGGCGCCGGGTCAGCCCAACTATTTATTTTGGGAGCGGGGCTGGGGCTCTGATGGGATGAAAGGCTCAGAGCACCCTCAGGCCCTGTGAGGTGGGGCCTTGGGGTGGGATCCTGGAAGGCTGGGCAGGCCTTGCCCTTTGTTCTCTCTTCCTTTCTCAGTGGAACTTTTGTCCCACTCAGGAGTCTGGGCACTAGGGGTGGGTCCTGGCTTGGGGACTTGGGAATCAGATAATCGCCAGGTCAGGCTCTGAGAGGGGCCCTCCCATATTGAGCTGGACCTAAGTACAGGCCTCCCCAAAACACACACATGTTATCAGCCCCAGGACTGGGCTCGGGTGGGCATCCTAGCTAAAGATGGGAAAAGCCATTCCCTCTCAGTCACCAACTGCCCAGGCCACAGCTTCTTCCCATCCTTCTTCCTCCCCCTGTTTCATACATGTACACACAAGTAGGCAGGTACACACACACGTCACCTGCTTAGTGACCTTTCGTCTTTCCCAGAAGATGGAAAAGTATGGGGAAGAATGAACAGGTCTTGGGTGCAAATGTATTTTTGCCATTCTGTGGCTTCGCATAGAGCTTTTAACTTCTCACATACTCAGTTTCCTCGTCTATAGAACTGGGAAATACCACTGTGCTTTACAGACCTGCCGTGAGAGTCAAACGAGGCAGAGCATGAACAGGGCCTTGCAACCACAAAGCACATGACTAATGGCAGTGGATATTTGGGGCTGGAAAGTAGAATTGCTATAACCATGCAATCTGCTTCTATTTTTAGCAAGCCAGGGAGAGAGTGAGTGTGAGGGAGGGGACCAGACAGTGGCCTAAATACAGCATGAGGATTATCACTGGGTCCAGCTGTCCTGGTCTGGGCTATGGGCGATCAAAAGGATCCCCCTCCCAGGATGCTGCTTTCCTTTCGTGCTCAATTCTCTGCCCTCCAGCTACATACAGCGGGCTCAGAGGAGTGCTCCAAGCTCATGGCAGCCAAGAGGCGAATGTTAGGAGTGGGTAGACTGGCTCCTCCCCAGGGATCAAACCTCAAATGGAGTTTTCTCAGGATGTGGTAGAAATGGATACAGCTTAGGCTGGAGTGGGAGACACCCCGGTTCCGCCTCTGATGGGCCCTGTGACTTTATACAGTCATGTCCTCTTTGGGCCTCGGTTTCTTCATCTGTAAAGGTCTGTCCACCCTTGGGAGTGAGGTGGTGGCCATGAAAAGGCTCTGATCAAGTTGATCAAAAAATGTACGGGACGGTCCTCAGAGCCCAGGTACTGCCTCCCTTCCCAACCCAACCTCTTCTCAGATGGACTGGCAGATTCGGAGTCTCTTTAGGTGTGACATCACCCATGTAAAAGGGGTTCAGGAGCCCAAAGGCCTCTGGGACCCCTTCCAGCCCAGGACTCTGCAAGACGAAGCAGGACAAGCATTTGTAATAGTGAGGTTTTCACTGGACTGATCACTTATCCCCTTTGACCTTCTGCCTCCCCAGCTGTCAACGTGGATAATAACTCAGCCAGCTGAGGGCTGCCATGAATTAGGGCAAGTGTCAGAGGGCTGAGTGCTGTCCTGGCCCAGCCTCAGGACAGCACTAGAGAGGTCCTTCTGGGGCCCTTAAGGAGGGGCGCTGTGCCCAGACCGCCCTAGCTGTCCCAGAAGCCACTCAGCATCCTAAGAAATGGGGAGGCATTGCTGATAGAGTATGACCAAGGTGTCTTGGGCTGGGTCTCTCTAGGAAGGACTGTGTCCACCAGGTAGCCTGGGCGATCCTCTCTGGGCCCCAGCATTTGGCCGGGTCAAGAATCTGAACTCTGAAAAACTCCAAGTTTTGTGATTCTCCCGTTTGTTCTTAACCTTGAATTTCCCGAGAAAAGGCTTCATAAGGCCCCAAGACCTCATTCAGTTCACACTGCATAGGAAACTCACAGTAACTACTTATGGGGTGAATGAATGAGTACCAGGTGTGAGGATCCCTATTCCTCAGACTCCAAAAAAAATGTCTTTTATGCATGGGAATTTCCCTCCAATAATCAATAGGACAAGAAGCGATATCTCCCAGGGATCCTTGGGGAAGGAGGAGATGCCTAGAGAGCAGTCTGGCAGGGCTGAAGCGTGGCGTGGGGACAGGAAAGCAAGGGGACAAGACTCTGAGGTCCCCAGCCAAATGGAGCATTTTGGAAGTTGGGAGTGGAGAGGAGAAGAGAAAAGCCCAGGGCGGAGAGGGGCGAGCGAGTAGCTGCTGTCTGTCAGACGATTCTGAGACGCAGCAAGGAGAGAGAGTGGTTTTGAGATGTTTTCCTGGGCATCAGGGATACAGCTCTCATTCCTCACCAAAGACGGCAGGTTGCATATTTGCCTCTTTTCTCCTTCCCTTCTGACACCCAGTGAAAGTGACGTAAAGTGAAGGGGGTCTCTGGAGGCATGACCTACAAAAACAGAGAGAACACAAGAGAACCGTGACGTGCGTGGGAAGCAGATGAATGCATGGCGAGTGACCCCGCAGACACAAGGGAGCAGGACCCTGAACCTGCGGCGGGAAAAGTTGATGCAACCTGTGCTGCACCCCAGAACCTTCTGAAAGCTCTGGAACTGGAAGCACCAGGTTACACTGGAAATAGAGGTCGGCTAAAAAGAGGATGGGTTGAAAGTCTTGAAAAGTAGTTGGAGTTCTAGACCTCTCCCCGCTCAATGCTGAGGGGCGATTGCCCCTCCCCAACCCCTGCAGAAGATTAGAACGCCGTTCTCTGGGAAGAATATAACAGAGGCTTTCAGCTCTGGGGACCTCAGCCACGTTTGACAACTAGAGAATCAATAAATACACGCATGCTGAAGCCTGAGACTCTGCCGGCCCTCTTTCCCGACTCAGCTCGAGTACTGGCAGCCAGGATGCTACTCCTGTCTCCTCTAGAGTGTCCTCAAGAAATGGCCCCTTCAGCTCACCCTCTAGGAAAGAGCTCCAGTTGATAAACCCCACCCAGGGACTCGAGCTTCGAAACAGCTTTTTAGCAGCTCCCCCCTCACACACGCACACACTCTTAATGATGAGCAGACAATTACCAGATATTCAAGGAAGCCCACGGACAGGAAAGATGGAGATCCAAACAAGCTAGTGCAGAAAAGCACCTTGGAGAAAAGATCAGAGGAGCCATTGAATCCGGGAAAAAGTAGAGGATACTATTTTTTAAAAAGGAATAAACGGAGAATAAAAATGAGCTCTTGGAAATCAAAAGCATGATGGCAGAAGTGAAAAACTAAGGAAGAGCAAAGAGATGAACATGCAAAGTAGGAGAGAAGAGATGAAAAGTAAAGGACCAACCCCGGATGTGCATCAGGGTATTAGAGTCCCAGAAGGAGAGAATAAAGAAGAGGGGAGAAATTGTCAAAGAAATAATTCATCGAACTGTTCTTGAGCTGAAGGACACTTTCCACTAAATGGGTCCAATGTTTGCCCAGTACGTGGAGAAAAGGACCCACACCAATTCACACCCTTGAAAATTTCAGAATACGGGGGGTCAAAGAGAAGAGTTTACAAGTTTTTTTTTTTTTTTTTTTTAAAAAAAAGGGGGAAAACGAAACAAAACAAAAAAACAGGTCACCAAAAAGACCAGGAAACAGAAAGGCTTTGGACTTCTCAATAACAGCAGCGAAGGTTAAAATGCAATAGAGTGATGCTGTCCAAATTCTGAAGAAAGTTGATGTCCAAATGTCCAACCTATAATTCAATTCCATCCAAACTCTCGATTAAGTGTGAGGGGAGAATAATGCAATTTTCAGATATGTAAGGTGTCAAAACATTTACCTCCACATACCCTTAATCAGGAAGCTACAAGAGGATGTGCTCCACCAAAACAAGGGAGTAAACAGAGAGAGAGGAAGACGGTAAATAGCAGATCCAAGGGGGAGGTGAAAAGAAATCTGGATGATTTTGAAAGGAGATCCCAGAAAGGCAACGTGTACCAGGCTCAGAGGGCAAGTGGCCTTGATTAGGACAAGTTAGTAGGCTCCAAGAGAAAACTTTCATTGAAAATCGAATGTATAGGAAATATCTCACTTCTGAATGCCTTTAGAGGAGATTTAGAGAATCGGCAGAGGTTTGTGTCGACTTAACACAGAAAACCAAGCAAAAACGATGATTAGACCAGGAAAGACAACATAACCATAGTTATAACCAAAGGAAAACATGACCATAGTCTATCTCATGGCTCAGCTCTGAACATCATATGCAGCCACGACAATGTAACAACCCGAATTATCATACAACTACACTGGGAGGGCTGGAGGCGGGAGCAATGCCCAGGATGGGCCTAAGGTGTGGGGAGAGCTAAGCTTCTTCTCCAGGGGGAAGTTCAAGGCTGAGATGTCATGAAGGGGGCAATACAAGTGCGCTCTTGAGCGATACGGAGGCAAAGAACCAGAATCAGCTAAGAGCTGAAAAGGGTAGCTCCCTCCGAAGAAAGGAAATGAGAGTAATCCTCACAAGGCAACGTGACTCTTGGCATGCTTGACTCATTTTGACTTAAAAACTAACTAACTACATAAATAATTAAAAAATACACTCCCATCCCTGCCCCTCCTACTTTGGAGATTTCTCGAAAGGCTGAATAAACATGAGGACCTCTCGTGCCGAAAGCCTTGGGGGTCGGTTCTTGGCAAGCCGCTCTAAGCAGATAGGCCCAGCCTCTAAGCAGGCCTCAGAAAGGCTCAGAAAAATTGGGGATAGATGGAAAACGAGATGGAGTTGAAACTTCAGGAGCCACAGCTGGAGGGCCTCCTGACACCCCTGGCAGGTTTCCAAACCTTTTTGTGCTTGTACGGAGCTGACGCTGAGACAGTTTGCAGGAAGGGCTGGGCTGCGCACAGAGCACCTGTCATCAGGAACCCCAGAGTGGACCGTGGAAAGAGGCCAGAGGAGCGTGGCGGCCCCATGCACTGTGCAAATGTCCACCAGACCTGCTCTGAGACCCTGAGATCTTCCCTCAGGTCCTGCCACCCGCCGTCCTGGGCCCAGAAATTAGAAACTGGGGCCACACCACGCCACCACTCATCCGTGTTTACAGAAAGCAGGATTGTTATTTACAAGAACAGAGACACTGAGCTAATTCACTTTTAAAGACATCAAACAGAGCAGCAGACAAAAAGAAAACAGAAACCTTCTGAGTGGAAAAGGCAGGGCATCCTTGTCAGCAAGCTTTTCCTGCTACCCTCTATTGCCCAGGTTGCTCTCTCTCTCTCCTGGCTCTCTGCTGACGGGCAGACCCTTTTCCCAATACTAACCAACCCACTTTTTCCCCGAGTGAAACCAGTCTAAGAAAACAGAACACTCTTCCCAGACCACTCAAGACCCTGAGCCAAGTTGCTGCAGTGCCCGGAGCTCCCTGGGGCCCCATTCTCAAAGCCTTTTCCACAGATGTGTTCTGGGCAGTGTGAGTCACGCAGCTTCCGTCCTTGGGGCTGTAGAGGGCACAGGGACACTCAGGCCCCCACCTCCCAGCAAACCTCTCCTTGCTCATTTTGGGAAACAAGTTTTCTGTTTCGTCCAGGATCGGAAAGACACAGAGAGGAAATCTTAGTGCTAAATCTAAATCCCCAGAAGTTAGTCTGAGGACCAGTGATAGTGACAAGGTCCTTGACAACCAATAACAAAGGCGGAAAAAATAAGGACAGAAAGAGTTGTGGATGGAAAGAACTGTTCTTGCTTCTGGATTAGGTCCTTCTTACGTTTTTGTTCTAAAATGAACATTTAAAAAAAAAATGATCGTGATTGTGGTTGACATATTTTTTAATGTCCTTACTTGGCAAAATTGGAAAGCTGGCTTCTCTAGCTAGTCCTTCCTCAAAAAAAGAAATTAAAAAAAAAAATTATGGGACTATGAAAGTCTAAAGTCTGGGACATACTTTGGTAGATGATACAAAAGGAAGTAAACCAAGCTCCAGGGGCAGAACCGCAGACTCGGAGGGTAAGGAGGGCGCCAACGCAAGCAGTCAGGTCTCATCTTGACACCCAGGTGTGTGCTGCGAGACACCTCGGTTAAACGCTCGCCCGGCCCCGCTCGCTGCCCATTCTCTCTGCACACAGTTCTGACGATTAGAAAGTGCTTCCTCGTCTTGTCAAGAAACCGTGGTCCTGACCCAGGCCTAAGGCTGGGAGCACCTAGGCCCAGGCCTGCCCTCTCTCAAGGAAGACGGTTCCGTGCCCACAGCCCTCCCACCCAGGCTGCTTTGGTTGGGATCGATTGGCTTCCCTAACCGCCAATCATTCCTCTTGTGAAGTGACTTGCCTAAGATCGCATGGCTAGCAAGTTAGTTCAAACCCAGCGCTTCTGTGGCGGGCCCCGTACCCTGTTCCCCCCCTCTCCTCCCCGCCCCCCCCCCCATTCTCTAGATGTGGCAATGGCTCAGCGTCCTTAATTCACGAGACGATTCTGGTTGTTCGGAACTAGTTGGAAAAGCAACAAAGAAACAAACAAAACACATACAAAAAAGTAAATGTGACCCAAATGAACACTTACATATCTGCATAGAAAAAAGTATGGAAGGAAATAAGGCAAAACGGTCATGACAGTCATTCCCTGAGGTGGGCTGCCTGATGATTTTTATTGTATTTTTGCTTTTCTGTGTTTTCCAGTTTATTTTACAGTGACCTGGTTTTTACTTACATGATAAAATAAAATAATGACCATTTAGAAAGATGAGATAAGAAAAATAAAATTAAAGTAATTTCGTCCCAAGACCCTGCCTCAATTCCCAGCCGCTGTCCAGTGAACAAGCTCTTGGGGGGTCCGGTGCTCCAGAAATGGCCCAGACAGCCATTGGACCTGTGGGCGTGGCCTGCCCGCAGACCCTCCCTCCACAGCTCTCCATCACTGTGCTTTACAGCAGCCTGACCCCCCCCCCCCCCCCACTGCATCCACCCCCTAGCCTGGCTTCCGGGTGGTGAGCCCGCAGCTAAGACGACCGCACACCACCCAGGGTCATCGCCAGGGTGCTCCTGCACATCTGCCCCTCCTCCGTTCTTCTCCAGCCTTGCCGCCTTCCTCATCCACCGCCCCTAGCTCCCGCCCCCTAAGGCGGAAGAGAGGAGTGGGGGTGGTGGATGCTGAGGACCATGGCTCACCCCTGTGCTGTCTGTTACACACAACACAGGGTGCCCAATTGTTTTTACAGACATGAGGCTAAATGCTCAAAGGGGAAATGTGTCGTATGTGGAGTGTGATAGAGCTGAGTCTGATCCTAGGCCATTGTTTGTCCTCTGGGCTCAGAGCAGAGACCTCAGGCCCTGCTGGGGTGTGCTGGGTCCGTACAGGGCACTGGGCCACAGATCACCTGACACCCTCCATGCCAGCCCTCCTCATTGCTCCTCTGTGTTCCCAGGGTGCCTGGCAGACTCAGGCACATGGTCAATGCTGAGCTCAGCCCTAATTAGAAATAGAGGGCCCAGCCCGGGGGACCCAGTTTTGACCGATAGCCCAGCCTCTGCCACCAGGTGGCCCTGGGCAAGACTTTCCCTTCTCAGGACCTCAATTTTCCAATGGGTAAAACCACGATGAAGGGCCTTTGACAGGGATTAGACTGGGTGGTCTCTGAGTTTTTTTCCAGGGTTAACATTCAGATATTCAGGGACTGACCAGTGACGTCACCCCCCACCCATTGAGCCTTGCTTCTCCGGGCTGCCCGTCGGGTCCCTGAGTGTATAGTCTCGGTTCCAGAGAAGTTTTAGCCACCGCACGTAGGTGTGTTTGAGCACATGCGCATGCGTTGCTTTGGAGGGGTGTGGATGTGAGAAGAAGGTACCAGAAGGAAAGGTTCTCCCTTTTGTACCTGGCACAGGTACATTCTCCAATTATTTCGCCTTTTTGGGGACTCTGCTCCCTTCTTCTCCAGAGCCCCAGCCATCGCCACACCCTTCCACACCTCTTCTCATTCTTTTGTCTTTTTCATTCCTGCCTCTGTCTCAACCCTCAGCTCTGTGTTCTTTCTCTGTCATTTCATAGCCTCCCCCACCCCCGCCATGTGATCGCTCCCTCAGGATGCCTTCCCCCCAGGTCCCTCTTCCAAGAGGTGCCCACAGCTCTCAGGGTGCATCGTGTTCCAGACAGAAATGAAGATGGGTTCTATTGCACAATGACAAATTCAAAGCATTTTTTTTTTGCCGAGATCCGAATGAAAAATCAGGAAGTCTGACACCGTTATGATTTGTTAAGCCAACATTGCCTCTCTACGCATTGAACAAATTTTAATTAAAATCTCAGAAGTGATTAGGGAGCTCCTTTTATTGAGTACCTCTAGGCCCTTCCGGGCACCCTGGGGGGAGGGCAGGGCCTTTTCACAGCAGGGGCCAAGATTCAAGAATGGTCCCTAAAAGACTGGGACTGGGGGATGCTGACAGCTCAGGCAAGCACAGCCTGTTGGAGTGCACGGAGCCGTAGGGAGCACATGGAATCTCTGGGCCACCCTCACCCCCCCCCCCGCCCACTTCACAGGTGAGGAGACGGAGGCCAGCACTGTCGCCCCTCAGCAGATTCTAGGGACACCACCCCCACCCCTCCCACCATCCTGGACTCACCCTCAGGGCCGGCAGGGAGCTGACCTGGTCCATGGTCAGCGTCGCCTCCTTGTAGTACTTTCCAGGGGGGCAGAGCTTCAGGAAGGTGTCGTGGATGCTAAGAAGAGAGGTGTGATGAACTGGGGTGTGGGGGCCGCCCAGGCCCCTCCCTGCTGGGCTGTCTTTGGAGGAAGGGAACCCAGGATAGAACAACACCAAAAAGACTGTAATAAATCATTCCACCCTTCTAGACACATCCCCGAGGCTCCAGTGCGCCCAGCACGCTGGGGGATGGGCAGTGCAAAAAACGAGCCCGGTGTGAAGGAAGGTGCCTGGAACGTACTCTACAAGTGTCAGTCAGAGGGAGGCAGAGCCGGAAGGGACTTCTGTTGCCACTCAGTCCAGTCCCTCCTTCACAGATGGGGAAACCAGTAGGACCTTGCTTGGGAAAGCCAGCATGCCGCCCCAGGCCATGTGCCCAGGCCCACCTTCAGCGCAGAGAAAAGAGGTCACTCGGTGAGTGTGACCAAGTCAGGATTAGCACCCAGCCTCCTGCAGCCGGCAAACCACATGGCTGCCTTAGGCCCAGCAAGCTGGTTCTGCTGACTCTGAGGAATGGGTAGGGGGAGAAATTCTCCAGGAAAGTTGTGCAGGGAACTGAAGGACAACAAGGAGAAGAAAGTCATTGTTGCTGGAGTGGGGGCGGGGAGAGCCGTCTGTCCCAGCCTGAAGGAGTATTTTATCACCGTCACTGTTAGAATTATTGGTGAGAGGTGATAATAAAAAGCAGATTGACCTTCAGTAAACGTTTAATTTTTAAGAATTCCCTGAGGCCATGGACCTATAGTGCTGGTGCCCAGGGCAGACTGCTCCCCGCCGTCTGCCACCGGGGTTCATCGCTGGGAGTGCCTGCTGCAAGCTGCTAATTCTCACAGAAATGTTTCCTATGACCTGCAGGACAATCCTGCAAGAATGAGACCATTATCTCCAGTTTACGGACAAGGAAACTAAGGCTCAGGGAGGTAAAATACCGTGCCTGAGGTCACACAGCGGTCAGTGTGAAAGCCGGAGCTGGAGACACCCCAGCTCTTTCCTCGGGAGCCCAGAGAAGGGATGTGTCAGGAAGGGAAAGGAACCCCGCTTGCTGCTGCCACCTCTCTTCTCATTTACCAAGCTCTGTGAGCCCAGCGAGCTCAGGCACATTGTCTCATTGAGTCTTCCCATCCACCCCTGGGAGAGGCATTAGGGGCGATCATTTCTGTACATGGATAAATGGAGGCTCAGACAGTTTAAGGGGTGTGCCCAAGGTCAAACCACTTAGAGGAGATGGAGTGGAGTCTGAACCCTAAACCAAGTTCTTCAGGCTGTGCTGCCTACCCCTAAAGTGCTCACCTCTACCCAGGTGGGAGACCCGTAGCCCCAAACCTCTGGAGAGCCTTGTGGGGGAGGGGTGCGATGGGGAGGGCCCCGTCTGGACTTCCCAGGCTGCGGAGCGGGTGGGCTGCCTCTCAGCTGCCACAAAATGTTCTCCTCCTCCAAATATGGATCAGCCAGCTCTAAGTGGAGCTCTGAATTAATCACTAATGGACTCAAAGTCAAAGCCATTTGAAAAACTCACACACTCAGCCTGCCAGAAATCATGCAGCCCAGGCTGTGGCTTCCTCCCGCACCTCGCCAGACTTGGGGGGGCTGTCTGCTCCCCTGCTGCTCGCACTCGGTGAGACCTTGTACCTGCCATGTCCCCTCAGGTCCCCTCTCCGCTGCTCACAGCTGGTTGGGCCTCGGACCTGCCACGCCCCCTCTCAGGCCTCACTTTCCCTTCTGGAAGGTGAGTCTCCGTGCTCCCCGGGCTCCGTGCAGTTCGGGCATCCTGCGGCTGTTTCCGTACCTCTCTCTGGCATCCCGTCCATGCCCTGCCTCCGAGGCTCCCTGATTCAGTGGTTTTCATCTGGGTCCCACATTAGAATCATGTGGAAAGCTAGTGAAAGGATCCGAATCCACCCCTAGAGATTTTCATTTAAGGCCAGGATAGAGCCCAGGCGCCTGTAGGTTCTACGAGCTTCCATGTTTCTATGGTGTAGTCAGGACTAAGAACGCAGCTCCAGTGCAGACCTCGATCTCCAGCCTGGGCTTAAGGACCTGGGCCCTGGGGTCAATAGTCCTTTGCCCTGTGGTACAGCCTGCAGGTATTTTATAAATAACCCTATCTTTAGCTTGCCAATGTGGCTTTTAGTGCCATTGTCTGCTACCTCCAAGCTGTGTGACTTGGGCAAATCACCTCATTTCTCATTTGCAAAAAGGAAATGATAATACCATGAACATAGCAGCTACCGCACACTCAGCACTGACCCCTGCGCCAGGCGCCTCTCGAACTCCTAACATGGATTCGATCATCTAATTGTCCTGATAACGACCATGCGAGGTTAAGTTCCGTCACTCCATATCACACTTTATAAGTGTGGAAACTGAGGATCAGCGAAAGTAAGAAACTTACCCACAGTCACACTGCTAGGAAGTGGCCAAGCTGAGCCTCGAACCCAGGCCTATAACCACTCCACCTGCTGACCTTCCGTTTTTCCAAGAGGACCAGGAGCTAACGGCCAGGACAGGGCCTTGAGACTGAGAAGTCTCCAATTATATCGCACAAAATTTCTCCTCTAGATTTATTCTCACCTATTGGATAAGCTCTTTGTACACAAATGTTTAATATAACATGATTGGTAAAGCTAAAAATCATAAACAGCTTAAGTATACATTATAGGGGGTTGGTAAAATGAATTACGGTTCTTCCATAGGAGAGAATGCTCCATAACCATTAAAAAAGAATAAAACGTTTAAAAAAAAAGAAAGTCTAGAACAGTACGAATGCTATACTATGAATGGGTAAATGCTACAACATGAATTGGATCAAATTTTTGAAGGCTGTATGCGGTCTGTCTATTAGGGATTCTTCTGGAAAGCTAACTGAGAAACTGACAGAATGGTGGCTACCTTTGGGGAGAAGGCCTGCGAAAAGGAAAGGGAAGCATTTACTTTTCATTTAGAACTTCCTATGCTATTTGAATTTTCAGGCCCACGTATTATGTTTTAAAATTCTATTTTATTTTTATTCACAAGTTACTTTTTAGAAAATCTCAATAGGGTAGTAGGATGTGAATCATTTGGAGTTTCGTCATATTTTTGTATATCTTTTTAAGAGTGAATGAATTTTAATGTTAAAAGGGAAATAATGTGGCACCGTGACTCCCTGTATTCTGGCCACCCCTCAGTCTCATTTGCGCCTGGGGAGTCTCATACCTGTGGCAAAGTCATTGCCTTGTCTGAGACGGAGAGTGGGAAGTGTGGCGTTTAAGCTGAACATCAGGCCTCGGGAGGGTGAGTCCAAGCAGAGAAAATGAGGGGAGAGGGTCCCAGTCCTGAGGGCATAAGAGCCGTCTCCTCACTCTAACCTCACCTCACCCCCTGCCTTAGTAAGCTCAGTTACTCATCTAACAAGTTTTTGCTGAGCACCTGGCTTCATGCCTTTCACTCCCTCTGCAGCCCCATGAGGGGTTATCCTGAAGGATGTCGTTGACCTGGAGCCTTCCCTACTGGACAGTCACCTGCATGAGAACAGGGACTGTGCATTGCTCACGGTTCTACTCCCGGTGTCATCACAGTGTCTGCCACAAACCAGACACCAAAGAGAGGCTTGGAGAGGGAGGGAGGGCTGAGAGAGATTCCGTAGCGCATCAAGGTTACTCGACCAGTGAATGGCCCAAACGGGCTTCAGATCTGCTTCCCGAGGCTTTCCTCCTTTTCCTCATTGTCCCAAGGAGGCCCTGTCCACTGCTGTAATTCTATGAAGAACCCTCACCCCGCCGCCTTGGATCTCAAAGCAGCCTAAAGCCTGATATTTTACTCGACTCTAGTCAGCCTGGGAATCGTGACCTTGGACCCTCAGAACTGGAGTCCGTCTCTGCTTCCCTGTGCAGCCTCATTGCCAGGGCTCTGTGGCTTTGAGCAGGGATCACACTCAGGGACCAGAGTGAAGCTGTACCCAAGGCAAGGCCCCAGCTCAAAGGGAGAGAAAGGGGGCCCCTCTACTCACCACAGGATTTCGTTTCTGGTCAAAAAGGTCAGGGCCTACAACAAACCACAGAGAGATGATGGCCCACTCTGTTCAGCCCTGCCCCGGCCCCCCTGGGGAAGTGAGAGCTTTGGAGGCTGAGGCAGAATAGCTCATGCTCTTATCCCACAGCCAGGGAAGTGGAGGCTCCCCGGCCCTCTGCAGTGAATGCCCAAGGTGGTGGCAGAGGAGGAAACGGTGCCCCTCCCTCCTCCCCAGTCTCCGATGGCTTTGGGAAGGAGTGTATAGGCACAGACCTGGAGAGAAAATCAGAGACAAAACTACAGCCAGGCTCTGGAGCAGGTGACAGATGCGGAGGGATCTCTAAGGGCTGGTCTGGGCCACATGGATGTAAGTTTAGCAAAGGCGAGACCACCACTACTCGGACTGGCAAACTCTAGATCTTCGGGCAAGAGTTTTCCCACTCACCCCACCTGCCTCAGAAAGCCCCCACCTCTGCCCGGAATCTCCTGCCTGATCTACCCACCTGGTATTCTTCCAGGTCCTCCCAGTGTATCTGGTACCTCAAACACTGTCCCATGCCAAGCCCACCTTTCTCTCTGCTGTCAGCAGAACCTCAGCCCCACAAGTTCACCAGTTTGTGTGGCCAGGTGATCTGATTGCCATGGTGATCTGCATTCCATCCTCTGCATTCTACCTGAGCCCCTGAGTGGGCAAAGAAATAGGTTCTTTTGGTCTTCAAAGCTAATAGACATCACCTCGCCCCCACCCCCAGCCAAACAACAAACAAAAAGGCAGCCCAATAGCAAGCTGAGTATCATATTGTTGGCTCGGGAATCGCACTGCCTGGGTTCGAATCCCAGATCTGCCCATGCTGACAAGACATGTGACCTTGGGCAAGTGATTCACCCTCTCTGTGTCTTAATTTCCTCATCTATAAAATGGGGATGATAAGCATGGGATTGTTGTGAGGATTATTTAAGTTAATATAGGTAGCAATGCCTGGCACATAGTAAGTGCTCAATAAAGGCTAACGATTAGAACCAGATCCCAAGCACTGTGCTAGGCACAGGGACTCAAGATGCATAAGCATAGACCCTGACCTCAAAGAGCACAGAAAAGGGCATTGCACCCCATTAGTGAGGGTCTCTGCAGGAGCAGAGGGCACATTCGAATTAAAATAATTTAAAGAGGGTCTAATAAAGGGACTTTATGGAACTCTCCACAAAGCCAAAGTCGGGGTTTGGGGAAACCAGCCAGGATAGTGCAGCATCCTGGGGTTAGTAACCACAGAGCTGCTACTAGTCCTGTCTGTCCCATGTGCATGTAATAAATACCCCAGCATGACTCTCTTCTCTTCCTCTGATCTCCTGAGGGGACAAGAGAGCAGGGCAGAGGGTGAATCTGGAAGGACAGAGAAGTCCAGCTCAGCACCAGCGTCACAGGCCAGGAGAGGCCTCCTGAGGCCATCTCCCCACTCCTGCCTCTGGGGTAGTCTGCACACTCACCCACAATGTGCTGTTGTGGATTTCCTGGTTTTACCTTGCTCCTTCCACGCGCTTTCCTAAGTAAACATCCAAGGGCTTTCTGTGGAAGCTCATTTATATTTCTGGAAATGCAACTGCTCATGTTTCTTCATCTGTCCTCCCTTGAGATAGAGCCTGGCAGAGGAAACTCAGGAGACCTCAGTCTTCCACTGACTTGGCAGACACAGGTGGAGCACCTACAGTGTGCCAGGAACCCGGCTTGACCCTGGGGAGAGATGAGCGAATGTGGTCTCAGCCCTCAAGAAACAGATACTTGCCATACATGCTCCCCAAGGGAGATTGAGCAGATGTCATCAGAGGCATAATAGTACAGTTATGAATATTTAGAACGAGTCATAAAACTACTTACTCTGAGCCTCAGCCTGCTGCCTTTAAAATGGGAATAATAAATCTCCACATTATAAGATGAATGCTAATGTAAGGATTAATTAAAACGTTATATGTATTTAGCTCTTATTTAGCAAGGTACCTGGCACGTGATGAGTTCTCAATAAAGGGTAAATTATATTACTTTTTACAGTTGGGCCTGGAAACAAGAGAGGATTCTAGCAGGCAAAGTCAGTAATTAAATCCCATCGTCTGCTAAGCCCTTTGAGTTTCTACCATCATTTATTGAGCAGTTTCTCTCTCCCAGGGGTGTCCCTATAAGCTGTCGTCCATCATGGACACACGTGAGGTCAGCAGGCTATCGCCCTTTGAAGCTGGTGATGCCGTAGGGTCCCACAGCTGGTGGGTGGGCAGGGGAGGATACAATCCCCAGCCGGGATGCAGGTGCGGGCCTGGGGATTCCCACGGCATGGGGTGGGGGCCAGGTGAGCTGTGTGTCACACCCTAGGGGCTTGCTTCCTTCTCAAGAGTCACTCACTTTTCCTGTTACATAGAGGGGGAATGGCGGGTGGCAGGGCTGGTGGGTGCCTTTAACACCCAGCCGACACTTGCTAAAAGGAGAACGAAAACAAACTAGAGAACATCCCTGAGGCTCAGAGCTTTTAGCTATTTTATTCAACAACTATTTATTGAGGTAGGCAGTGGAGATAGAGAGAAAGAGACAGACAAGGTCCTGCCCTTAAGGAGCTAGACACAATCGGAAAAGCAACATCTCTTAGACAGTGATTAAAACGCCATGAAAGAAATCAAGGATGGAGAAGATGTGGGGCTGGAGAGGCTTCCTGAGGAGGCACCATTTGAGTAGAGACCTGAGGGCGCCCGGCTGAAAAGTCAGGAGAGTTTTCCAGGCCCAGAAGGTAACGGCATCCAGCTAGAATCTAATAACACTGGTTTTCACTGTATTTGTTTATGTGGCTTCTTCCATTTTGGAGGTGATGCGGGTTTGCCATTTATAACTGTGATATAAAGTTTCCTTTATAAATATGTCTAATAAATGAAAAGAAATAGGAGCCCAACTACATAATAATATCAAGTAAATAGTTATACAGGAAGTAAACGAATATGCCAGAAATCACAAACATGTTTCTCTCTCTTTCTCGATCTCACCTCACAGGTTACCAAGGCTTACGAACTCTACTACTCTCCTCTCTCTTTTAGTTTTCATCCCCCTACATCCTCCCCAAACCCTGCTCACCATGCCACCCCCTAAACACAGGCTCTGTGATTTCATCCTAGAGAGGGTTTTCATTGCTTCTCGCAAATAACAATAGTAGCAATAAGAATATCACCTTACATTTGCATATCCCTTTGTAATTCCAAAATGCTTTCTGTATGCACTATCTCATTTGCCCAAGAAATAAAAGCCTATGCTCCCTCCTCAAAAGAAAAGAAAAGAAGAGAAAGCCCCCCTCCGGTATGATTCTGCTTTCAATTTGCATCCCCACCTGCCTCGTCCTATTAAATCTCTCACACTCCTCTTCAGCAGAGATTTTGAAAGGGGTGTAATTGAGCAGCGGCCCTGACAGTTCTGCATCCTTCCTCTCTAGAGTCCTTGCCTGCATGAGAACCCTCTTGTGTGGGATGAAATGTATTCTTTGCAAGGTTTCTGTCACCTTGCAATGAACCCTACCAATTGTTTAAACTGCAATTCCTACTCTGACCTTGATTTAGATGTCTCTTAAAATTCGAAAAGGGAGGGGAAAAAACTCTCATCCAGAATACATAAAGAACTCTTACAACTCGATCCTAAAAAGACAAATAGCCCAACTGAAAAATGGGCAAAGGATTTGAATAGACATTTCTCCAAAGAAGATATATAAATGGCCAATGAGCACATGAAAAGAAGCTCATCTTCTTTAGCCATCAGGGAGATGCAAATCAAAACTACAGTAAGGTACTACTGCACACCCACTCGGATGGCCAAAGTTAAAAACACAATAAGCGTTGGTGAGGACGCAGAGAAATTGGACCCCTCATACACTGTGGTAGGACTGTTAAATGGTGTAGCCACTTTAGAAAGAGTTTGGCAGTTCCTCAAGATGTTAAGCTGAGTTACCATATGTTAAAAACAAAACAACGGGCACAAAATGGAGTTACTCATGCTAAGCCCCAGATCACCAAACCAAGATTTAATTTAACTATAGTTTTGGCTCTTGCAGAAATGGAACCTTAAACGAGCCAATCAGGAACTACCCAACCAGCACTAGTGAGGTCATCTGCCTGGTAGACCCCTGCCATCCGCTGCACCTTGCCACAACCAATCTGATTTTTGCTAGTACAACCTCCTTGTTCCCACTCCATTCTGCCAATGAAAGTCTTTTATTTTGTACAGCTCCTTGGAGCTCCTTTCTATATGGTAGACTAGATGGATGCTGTCCAATTTTTGAATTGTTGAATAAAGCTAATGAGATCTTTAAAATTTACTCGGATAATTTTTTTTAACACATATGACCCTGCAATTCCACTCCTGGGTATATACCCAAGAGAAATGAAAACATTCGTTCTCACACACACACACACACACACACACACACACACACACACAACTTGTACATGAATGTTCATAGCAAGATTATTCATAATAGCCAAAAAGTAGAGACAGCCTAAATGATCATCAACTGATGAATGTATAAATAAAATGTGGCATATCCAATATAATAGAGCATTATTCTGCAATAAAAATAAATGAAGTATTGATACATAGTACGACATGAATGAAGCTTGCAAACATTATACGAAATTAAGGGAGCTAATCATAGAAGGCCACATATTATAGCATTCCATTTATAGGAAATATCCAGAGTAGACAAATCCATAGAGACGGAAAGTAGATTGGTGGTTGCCAGGAGTGAGGGGAGGGGAGATCGGGAGATTACTGCTAATGGATATGGGGTTTCCTTTGGGGGTGATGAAATAGTCTAAAATTAGATGGTGGAGATGGTTGTACAACTCTGCGAATATACTAAAAAATATCAAGTTGTGCATTTGAAGAGTGAATTGTAGTGTGTCAATACTTCTTAATAAAGCTGTTATTAAAAACAATTTCGAGGACCATGTATGTCCTAACTTTGTGCCCAGCACATAGTAGGACCACCTTAAATATGATTAAAGGAACATGTAAATGAGATATTATATTTTGAAATAGTTTCCGATCTATTTCTTCAGCCCAGGAGCCTTGTAGTTGGGAAATCCACCCGCTGCAGTTACTCGGTGCCGAGGGCAAGGGTCGATCCTGTTGGGGCAAGTTGCTGCCCACCTCCGAACGCCACCTAGGTTGTGTTTGAGTTCCCAGCAGCTGAGCAGCCTGGAAAGCTACGCTTTGTCTGAAGAAAGGATTTTCTGAACTCCTTTAGTGTAGCAAGAGACAGACCTAGGGGTGCAGACTGTGGCATCTTTGGGGACATCCTGGTGGGCAGGAAGGAAAAGGGTGGAAGGCCTGCCCTTCTGGTCTTGGGGACCAGGGATGAAGAAGACAACAAGGATGCCAGACTGTCATGAGCTCACTACCCAAGGATGGAGGCACAGGGGTATTAGAACATCCCTGGGTGCTGTGAATCTCAGCGACAGAGTCGCGGTTCCTCGAGCTCCCTGGTTGGGGAGCGGGGGGTTGGGTGACTGCGCACCTCTAGAAATTGACCTCATGCTCTTGGCCACCTCCAGGATGTTGCAGAGTAAAGGTGCCCCAGCAGCAGAGGAAGCATGATCAAGGCAGGGTTCCTGGCTTCCCTGGCCATGCAGGGGACCCAGAAGTCCCATATGCTCAGGTAGAGAGAATCAGAGGGACAGAGAGCACAAGCAAAGGCCTGAAGAGCCCACGAAGGCATTTTCCCAGGGACAAATGGGACAACACAGACTCCCATGGTGCTTGTTGGCACGTTGCCAAGAAAGCCAAGTGTGATCATCATGCCTTGTTGGATCCCAGCAAAAATGCACAGAACAAGTACAGATCCAAGGACAACACCCCCATGGCCTGCGGAGCCCCCTCGCATAGCCGGATACTGACTTGGGGTAGAGAATGTGGTACAAACCCGAAACACCGACTATTTACGTAAAGGGATTGGCTCATCCAAAGAGACTGTTTAAACCAGTTCTTTAGTTTTCCATTTACATTGCCTAGAGGAGAGTAGGATTGTTATGGCAGGAGCTGGAAACAGAGAGTAAATCTTCGAATAGACGGAACATTTAAATGGGAAAGAAATTATTCAACTTGGAAGACACTGGAGCATTATTAATGGCAAGTCTAAGGAATGGAAGCTAGGAAAGAATTGCTGAGCAGTTTTAGAGAATAAGCTCTGTTTTCTTTGCACACACCAACGGAAGACTCCATGACTAGGCCAGGGGGAGAACGCTGAAGTAAGAGTAGCCAGAGGGCTGATCCGCCTGGCCCTGGTGACCCTCGCCAGCTAGACGAGCAGGCTGGAATCTGGACACGGACAGTGGGGGAAGGAAGGAAGAGTAGGAATCTAGCTAGGCACGCCCCGTACCGACCGGTGCCTTCAAGCAAGACGGCTGCTCACCACGCCACGTGCCCTCTTCCCCCAGTTGTACTTGGCTCACCCAGGCTCAACTCAAAGGTAGTTTTCCTGCCTCTGCATCTGGCTTCTGGGACGAGTGGAGATGGGCCTACGTTTGGAAGAGACTGAGCCTTCTGACAGGTGAGCGTGGCTCCCCTGGCAGTGGTGCGGAGCAAGTAAATCTTGTTAAAAAGCAAGGCTGATGCTAAATACCTGGAGTTCATGAAGACTCACAGGTTAAAGGCATAGTACTCCACAAGACTCCCCAAATTTCTGACACCAGCCACGAGTTCTGAGGTTCCCAGGACACCTGCACTTCTGACCAAGTGGCCACCATCCCTCCAGGTTTGATAATTCACTAGAACAACTCACAGAACTCAGGAAAGTACTACACTTATAACTATCGTTTTATTATAAAGGGTCCAAATCTGGACCAGACAAACAGTGTGTCACGTAGCATGAGGTCACAGAGGGTCTCACATGTGAAGCTTTTGTGTCCTCGGGATGTGTCACCTTCCTGAACCATCGATGTATAACACTCACTCGGAAGAGCTCACCCAAACAAACACTGGTGTCTAGAGTTTTTATTGGGGTTTCATTATGTAAACATTATCGACTGAATTGGCCATGTGATTGAAGCCCCCTCCCTTCCCCAGAGATTGGGCTGATATCTGGCTCAAAAACCCAGTCCTTTAACCACATGGTTGGCCCCCACCCTGAGTCATCTCATTAGCATGAACTCAGACAGGGTCTGAGCAGCCTACCGTGAATAACGAAGACATTCCTATCACTAAGGAAATACCAAGGATTTAGAGGTCACCTCCCATGAACTGGGGACATAAGCCACCCAAATTCATTATACAGCACTAGGAAATCTGGCGTGGGGGTGGGGTAGAGTTAGAGAAACAGAGACCTAGATCCAAACTGTTGAGAAGGAGTTAAATACCTTCCTTTCCAGAAGAGAGTGAAATTCATTTGAGGTCTAAAAGATTTACCCAGAGGAAGAACATGGATAGGTAATATCTTAAAATTTAAATCTTTGTTTTTTTCCACCTTCTCATAAGAGACTTTTTTTTTTTCTTTAGTCTCTCATTCACACTGCCTGGGGGGAAAGTAGAATTGTTATAGCAAAAGAAAAAAGCTAGAAGCCGCCAATATTCCTCTTTTTAAAAAAAAAAAAAATTAACGAATCAGACTGGCGAGAATCTAAAGGCAAGGCTGATGGAAGCAGGGTCCAGAGTTTATAAAAGAAGGACAGCGAAGAAGCACTATGCCACCAGAGAGGTAGGGCGAGGGTCTCCTGACCCGGAGCACTGGCTGGCTGGGGAGCCCAAGCCCGCAGACCGACTCCTCGTCAGCCTTTGGGGGCGGGGCCACATGAACGACCCGCTTCCTCATTTGGGGCGACTGCTCCACCACAAATCCAGCTCAGCTTTCACTCCAGGTCGGCCCCCCAGAATGACGGTTTGTTTCCCAAGGCTCTGCTGAGCTTCCTCTGAATTGCCCAGGTAGACAGACACCCCCACCCCACCCCATTTTCAGTGGCCCAGGACACCAAAAAGCTCCACAGAAAAGCAGGATGGGGAGCCTCAAAACTCAGAGGGCAGAGGACTGGTGCAGTGTAGGAGGACAGCTCCAGTACCCGCTGTTGCATGGGGCTGCACTGTGATGCCCCTGCCCCTTTGTGACTTGTATCAGATGCCCTGGTGGCCCAGGTCCCACCGTGACTTCAGGCATGGCTGTGGGGACAGGTCTAAATGAGCTTGGTCCAGCTCAGCATGTTGCTTCAAGGGTTCTCGTTGGATTGTCTGCCCCCCGGCCTTCTTTACCAAGAAGCTGCCTCAGTCTGTGGGTGAGCACAGCCCAGAAGGTGATGACGACAATTCTGGAGGTGACTGTCACCAGTGGGGGTGGGAGCTGGTGAGAAAGGCTCCCACTCCTGCACTTCTGGGTGACAGCTCTGGGAGAGGTTCTGTGGCTTCTCAGCAGGACTCGGTGGGGTCACAGCTCTTAGAGACGAAAGTGACTGGACACCCTGACCTGCTGAGCTTCTCCTCTTACCCCTCCTGTCTCCTCAGCCCCTCACTCCTGCTCCCTGGGACCAGCTCTCAAACAAGCCGCCTACACAAAAGTCCTGGTGTCCATTCTGCTTTCATGTGACGCCTGTCTGGGGCACCCACGGTGTGGCTAGGAGCCTCTGGGGTGCTACCCCACTACAGGGCTTTCTGATTGGAGCAGTCCTGGATTTTCAGTTCTAAATTTCCGCAGACAACCCGTAAAGACCATCTCGCTGGACTTCTTCATTTTGCAGATGAGTAGAGTTGGAGCCAGAGGAGAAACTAACCTGAGGTCACATTCAGGGAGGTGTCATCAGAGATGGGTCTGGACCCACTCATTCCCTGGTCTCCTCCCTCCCAATAGCCCTCTTAAAGCTGTTCAACAGAGGTCACCACGCCAGTTTAATGAGATCCTATCTGTGGAAATGCCTTGTAAACTGGGAAGCATTATAAAAATGCTATTAGTCATGACTTGTGCCAGACCTGGGACTAGAACCCAGATCTGCTGACTCCCCGGCCAGTGCATTAAACCCGGCAATAAGAAGTCTTCATTAGACAGCAATTTAGAACTCCTTATTTTTATAGTCACACTCTCAGACATTTGCTAACTAGAAACCGCATCCCAGCTGCCCTCTCTCTGCTGAGCCGTGTCGGGTGGCTGGGACTGGGTTCGCTTTGCTAAAACTAGGGATATAGTGGTGACCAAGACAAACACAGCCCCTGGCCTCAAGGAAATTAGAGTCTAGTAGGGGAGAAATGTATTCAATAACCACTTGATTAACTATATAATTTCAACATGCTGAGTGCTGTGAGCAGAGGGCAGGATGCAATGACAGCGCGTCTACAGGAGCGCCTCACCAGTTCTGCGGGTTAGAAAAACTCCTTTGAGGAGGGGACATTCAGCTGAGAGCCGAAAGATGAATAGGAGAGAGGCACACAGGAGAGAGGAAGGGCATTTCCTGGCAAAAAAAAAAAAAAAAAAAAAAGCGCATGCGAAGGCCTGGGAGCCGAAAGGATCTCAAAATGCTGGCAGAATCTGGAGGGCCCTAAGGATGGATTGTGTGTCAAGGGCAAGAGTCAGGCAAGCCGAGACTGGGAGGGGCTTGGGCTCCTTGACGGTTTATCTTCAAAGCTTTCTTAAAAGCTGTGGGACATCACTGAAGAGTGTTACGCAGAGAAATGACATAATTAGATTTTTGTTTTCCAGGGGCATCCTGCTCGCAGGGTGGCTGGCGAATGTGTTGGGAACAGGCCAGCCTGGCTTTGGGGAGAATGTGAGGAGACTACCAAGCAAGCTGGGGGCGGGGGTTGGTCTCCGGGATAGGCCCGCAGCGGTGAGGAGGGAACTGGATGAGTTCATACGACACGGGTGGAATCGGCAGCACGGGGAGGTCGGATATGGGAGGGGAAGGAGAGGGAATTGTCACTGGTGACCCTTGGGCTTCTGACATAAGGAGCAGGATAAATGGAGAAGATGGAGGCCCGGTGAGGGACAGATGTGGGGGGGTGGGGATGAAGAGCAAGGGTTTGGATGTGTCGCGTCTGCAACAGTCGTGTGGCGATGACAAGGGGGCAGTTAGACATGTGCAGCGAAGAGCTCAGAACAGAGCTCTGGGCTGCGGACAGACGTCTGGAAACGTCCAGCCGTAGGTGATCTTTAAAGGCGTGGAGGAGCCCAGCCAGGGATCACAGTGGCGATGGAGACAGGGTCCGTGCCTTTCAGGGAGCTTACGTCCTGACAGAGGGGATAGAGGGGGGCCACTTCCAGTCAGGTCGGAACAGCTCGTTAGGGACCAGTCCTCTCACTAAGAATGAGCTGGACAAAATCCTAAAGCCATCTCTGTTTGCAGGCAGCCAGAATTTGAGAAGTCAGGATCCCAGAGAGACGGGGAGCATATGGAGGTGACATTTGGTGCTATTCTTCCCCTCAAAGCATTGCTGATTCGTGGGTAGCATGGGGCCAAGAGGCTAAGAACCAAGCGAGGTGGTGGATAAGAAGCTGAGAACGTGAGCTAGATGCTTTGTGTGGTGATCTCCTGGAGTAGAAGACAAATTTGGAGTATAAAATACCCAGGCAAGAAGGACCTGAGGGCCCAGACGCCTGGAAGAGAAGCACATGAGGTTCGTTGAAAATTCTGGGGTCCTTTTCCCTAAGGTATCTGCTGATTCACAAGCAGCACTCCGCAAAGCAGCGAAGGGCTGAGCAGAAAGCGCAGCCGAGAGAGCCGGAAGCTGAGCAGAGGCTTTGGAAATCAGATGGGGCTGAGGAAACGAAACTTGGACTCAAAGACCCACCTAAGAGAACAGGCCCTAGAAAACAACCCAGATCTCACTGAGAATCCCAGGAGGGAGAGATGCTAGGAGCAAGGATGAGCAGGAAACAGCAGCCTTCACCACGTCTGACGGCCAGCTTCAAGCGAGCTCAGTCCCAGACTGCATGAGGATGGCTTTCGATACTCCAACGGCCTTCCAGAAAGCCAAAATAAATCCCCTCTGATGTAAAACGACATCAGTCAGAGCCAAAAAAAAAAAGTACCTCCATAATCAAAACAGACCCATAGGTGATCCAGATATTGAAGTTATCTGATAAAGATATTTAAATAAGCGTGATTCATATGGTCGAGAAAGTAGATAGCAAGATGGAGAATTTCACCAGAGAACTGGAATCTCTATGCAAAAGAATCAAATGAAAATTATAGTGGAATGGATAGAATTTGGAAATTAACATCCTTGAAGAACAGCTAACATTTTTCCATGCAGCCAAATGGAAGGGGTCCCTGGGGGGTAAACGCACAAAGTAAATGCACCAGGAAGCCCCACAAGTGGCAGCCCCCACAGCTGGCAGCTGGCAAGCAGGCTGCAGGGCCGGGCATGGGGCTGGCAAGGTGACAGCTGGAGGGTCCAGTGGAGGAAATTCATGGAAGGCCAGTTAGAACCATATTACGTTGGAATTTGCATGTTGGGTGAAGAAATTGGAGTTCTGTTCTTCAGAGTGAACAGTAGTTATGTTTGTCTGTGTCTCTGTTTGGGTTTAGCTTGCTTAGGGGTCAATTTAGAAAAAGTGAAAAGTGACAGTTTGTATTTTTTTGTTATTATTATTATTATTCTTTTTTCAAACATTAGGAATATCTGTACCAGTCCTTAAAACATTTTAAATTACTTCTTTATCCCTGAAGAGTTTCATCTTTTTGGCTATTTCTATAAAACCATATAACAAGCCTATATTACAGTTGCAGACTGTAACATTGAACTTTTAAACAAATTTTGGTATTGAGCAAGACCTTTTTCAGTTGGTTTATTCTGTCCTTCCTTTGCTGACCTTGCAAACTACTTAATTGCGAAATATGGCTTGTCTCAGAGTGCCTCTTAACATTGTATTCTTTAAAATCGAGATTTTTCCATTGCATGGGAGACCACGTCTTCAACACACACACGCAAAGCAGGGCTCCTCGTCTCACTTACTTGGAGACATATGGTTTTCATCAGCCACTTCTCTCTTCTTGGCAGAAATCATGGCAAGGGTTTAAATTTTATTTAGCAAATAGCCCAGCCCTTCGCACCGAGCCCCTACTTGCTGCTCTCCCTCTGCCTCCGTCCCGCAGGACCCCACTTCTATCTCTATTCCTGAGAGTGCCCCCTGTCTGCTGCCAGGCAAAGCCAACGGATCGCGCGGCCCCAGCTGCCAGACCTGGCCCGGAGAGCCCTGAAACCAACCCAAAGGCCTCTGGGAGTTGGAGCACAGCAAGCTGAGTATGCACCATCTCTCAGAAGAGAGGGTTCCTGAAATTAGATGGGCCGGCCAGCTGGGAGCTGTCCCTCACTGCTGCAGAGAATGGGCAGCTAATGAAGATGATTCAGGGACTAGAGACCACTGACATTTGGGGTGTCTTGCCCCCACACTGATCCAGTGGGGGGAACCAAGTGCCGCCAGGGGCTCCCCCACTTTCTGTTTTCACCAGTTCTTACCCTTCCTGGTGTCATTCTGAGGGAGACAGGAGACCCTTACCTCAGTCACCTTCTACACTGGCAGCGAAGTTCGGGTGAGCCCTCCATCCCCCTGACCGTCCCTCCCCTGGAGGCTAGCTGAGCCCCGCTGAGGTATCAGTGGCCAGGAAGAAGTACCTGAGTGCTAGTAAGTGTGGTCCTACATCCCGTGCCGAGGAAGCGGGCCGCCCGGCCTCGTCACCGTCACTGCACTTATTGTGGCAAACGCCCCCGAACGTACCCTGAATCCACGCAGTTTCTCCACCTCTGCGGCTTTACCCTGATCTCGGACCCCCTCCTCTCTTGCCCGAACCACGCACTAGCCTCCCAGCACTTCCCTCGATCCCACTCGGCCTCCCCTTAGTTCGCTCTCCCCACGGAGGCAGAGTGATCTGTTACAAATACATCAGATCAGGCCAGGTCCCCCCTGGATGTCCACTGACCTTAGAGTGAAATACTGACTCTTCGCCATGGCCCTCCAGGCCCTGCCCATCTTTCCAGCCTCATCCTGAGTGACTCTCCTTCCCCCCTTCAGAACTCCAGCATCCAGGACCTCCAAGGCCAGCAGCCCGCATAACCTCAGCCCCTCCAAGCTGAGGGCTATATGGCCTCTGCTGCACAGATGGGCCTGGCTCCAGGCGCCCTAATGAGCTCCTGCCTGAAGGTAAGATTGTCTCTACCCAGGACTAGGCTCCACATCTAGTCCACCCCCTCAGTTTTCCTATGAGGAGACAGAGGCCCACATAGGGGCAGGGGTTGAAATGAGTTTGTGGTAGAACTGGCCCGGAGGCTGTGTCTTGACTCTCGAGGCAGTGCTCTTCTCTCCTTCCCAGGCTCCTCCTCCTCCTCAGGGACCACTGGGGGCACCCCAAGGAGTAGAGAAGAGCCAGTCTGCAGTTTGGGCTGCACTAGTATGGCTGCTCCCCTACAGGGCCCGGGGTGCAACGGGGCTGATTTAGACAGATGGGCAGTTCTTGGTGCTTCACATCAGCTGGATGTGCCCAGTGTGCACTGGAGACTTGCCAGGGCTGACCATTCTTTGACCATGGAGGGCTTAGGGTCCCTGGATATGAATCACACACTGTGAGACCCCCAGCTACATAGAGACAGTGGCCCCAGGCAAGTAGCAGGATTCCTAAGATCTCTCTGGAAAAGGGAGAAGAGACCGGCCAATGGTTCAAGGTACCTGGTGCCTGGTGCTCCAACCTGGGGGCAGCAAGAACCAGGAAATAAGGGCTTGGGCTATTTCCAGAAAGCTCTTTTATGGGGAGGTAGGACGGAGCTAGGGAAGTGCTGTCAAGAGAGGAGTGAAAGCTGAGGGAACAGATACATCAGCCTAGGCAGGTGGGGCCGTGGAAACATCTCTGGGCTGTAGTTAGGCTTGGCCAGCAAGAAAGAAAAAGTTGCAATGTAAACAACCAAAAAAAGTGTTCTAGCACTTTTGCCCTCCAAGGGGGCATTGTAATTCGTATCAAAGGAGCAAGGAGACTTTATGAGCCTGTAGAGACCACTGGGAGAGGAAGGAGTTAAGATGAGTAATTTAATATGTTAAACCGGGAGTCCCCAACCCCAAACCACTGACCAGTATCAGTCTGGTCCTTGGCTTGTTAGGGACTGGGGCCGCACAGCCGGAGGCGAGTAGGGGGCGAGAGATTGAAGCTTTATTAATTTGCAGCCGCTCCCCAGCACTAGCATCACCGCCTCAGCTCCACCTCGGATCATCAGGTATTAGATTCTCATAGGTGCCAAAAGGCTAGGGACTGCTGTGTTAAAGAAAAAAGTGATTTCAAAGTTGGTGCGTCATGTTTTTGGCCCAGTGGTGGTTTGGGGCAGGGGGTGGGAATGAGCTGCTCCACGAGAGAGAAATGGATGCTAAGGGAGGTTGACTGAGGGCTGGAGGGAAGGGAGCTGGGGAGGGTTGGGCCTCAGTGAGAAAAGGCGGCTAGCGGAGGGTGAGTGGCCAAGGGGAATATCTGATATTCGTCTTCAAGGTATTCTCTGTACTAAGAATATAACTCTCTCAATTACATGTAGAAAATGTGTTACATACGCCCTATACTAGGGCTACTTTGGAGAACTCGAGGAAAAGGGTCTGTGTTCTACGCTTGTCTTGATGCAAGGCAGAGAGAGGAAAACAGCCTCAGGGGGCAAAAAGTAAAATGAAAGAGAGGGAACCCAAAGTAAGGGAGAGAGGGAGGGAAAAAAGGGAGGGAGGAAATAAGGAAGGAAGGAAGGAGCTTCAACAGAAACGGAGTAAGAGGGAGTTGGGGACAAATTCCCAGAAGTATTGCAGGAAACCTTGGGTCTCCCTCTGCTGTGGGTTGAGAGTTTGGTCCATTTTCTCTTGAATATTAAAAAGCAAAGTAACTCCATAGGCTATAGGACTTGGAAACACCCAGAATGGTAGACACTGGGATTTTAATCTGGAGTGTAACTCACTAAGTGATCAGGAAGACAAGAGAGCGAAATGTGAGGTTCAGAGCAGTCTACAAGGGCGCTGGAGGAGATTCATCGTTCAGGAGTCTAAACCCAGGCCTGTTCCGTTGAAGGCAGGTCCTCGGCTTGCCTTAACCAAGGAGATCCTAAAACCCTTGTAGGATCCAGAAGGAAGCGGGCTCACTGTTTTCTTACACACACACACACACACACACACACACACACACACCCTCAGATTGTGATAAGGACGGGTCTAACCTGACTGCCTCCTCACCCCCTTCCTCTTGCCGTTTCTTAAAGCCATCTTTAAATTATGGATTGGCTTATTAAGGGCCAGTTAAGATGACTGAGTAGTTTCATCTACATTTCTGGATTTTGGAGTCCAGAAACAGGACACGCTCCTTTCTACTTTCCCTTCCATGTAAAAACTAAATTTGTTCAAACTACCAGCCTCTGAGTGCTCCCCATGGTGGAGTCAAGTTGCTCCGTTCTTTATAGAAACATAGATACCTCAAATCACATATTGCCATGACTGTGGTTCTTCCCAAAAGGCCTCCCCAGCACCTGCTCCACAGGTATCAACTCATATCTCTATTGTTTCAAAGAATCCCTCATGTACTTGAGTGTGATACCATTCTTAGAGAGAAGGTCCCTCAGGGACACCAATGTGGACACTTCCATCCAGAAGAGGATGACCATCTAGAAATCATCTCAAATGTTAAATGAAATTGGGAATATTAAGTCTAGGGAAGAGAAAATCAGAGAGAACACACAACTGTTAGTGAGAACTCATAAGTAAAACAAAGGCAATAAATTAGATAATTGGCTCATATAAAAGAGAGGATGGATTAAGCTTCAGGAATGACTGGATCCAGTAGCTCGACAATGTCCTTGCCAGTCTCTCTGTCTCTCTCCTCCAACTACCTTTCGACCTGCTGCCTATCATAACCCATGGCTGAATCCTGTGCCTCAAACTACAGCTTGGGGGCTCTGTTTCACATCATCTCTCAAATATTTTCTCTCCATGTGGCGGGAAGCCTTCTTGGCCACCAGGAGCCGTAGATTTATATCTTAACAGTTTAGAAACTCCACCTGAAAAAGAAGACCTTTCCTAACAGGTGTCACAAAAGACTTGGGCTTGATTCTCAGCCCAACCTAGAATCACAGGCCCATTTCTAAACCAGTACCTGGGGCCAGGAAGTCAAGTGCGCCTGTTGGCCAGGCCTGAGTCACAGACACACTCTCTGTTTTTGAGATGATTGAAATCAACTCAACCCAAATCACATAGAATAGGTGCCCACAGGAAAGAGGGATTCTGTTAGTGCAGGAGCATAAAAAAAGCTGCTAGCCAAAGACGGCAGATGTCTACCACAGCTGTCTACGATTTATGAGATATTCTGAGTTGTTTCTCTTTATACATAATGTAAGTTTGATCACATCACCACCTTACTTAATACCTTCGGTGGCTCCCCAGGGCCTACAAGATAAAGTCCAGTCCTTCCTTGCAAAGCCCTCCGTGCACTGGCCCTGGCTCCCTGCTCGCTTTGCCTCCTCCTGCGCTCTGCCCAGCTCTCTCACCCACTGCACCCAGAGTCAGGCAGGCTGCGGGCCCTCCTCCCAAAGCATGGGCCAGGTTCTCTGAGAATTCTCTACACCACAGCCAGAGACGACTTAACGACATTGCCTGAAATCTTCAGGAGAAAAAGGAAGCACATACTTGAAAGTACCCCTGAAACTGTTCTTAAGAAGGGGCTCTGCTGAAAATCCACAGCCCCAGGTTAACTTCAAAGTTCTTCACAAGCCCACTGCCCACCTTACCCGCCAACTGCCCCATGTGGTCAGGGAAGAATCTCCTCCCACCACCAGGAGTAGAGCAATTATTCCTCTTCCTTGGAGTCCAGGTATAAGCGACGCCTCCACCCCCATCCCAGCACCCCGAAGTAGTTTTTCCTTCTTGCCCACATCTAAGATCTGTCTCCTAAGCCCCCCTATCCTGCCTCTTACATACAATGCATTACTGACAATAGGGATATTAAAACAAAATACATGTTAGGACATCTCCTGAAAGTTGGGATGTTCAGGTTAAAATGAAACCTCATGTGGGACACCAGCCCCCAGGTCCAGGTTGGGCCGTGCCAGGCCCGGTGTGGATCATTTGCGTGGTTTTTTTCTACAGTCTAAGCCAAAGAAATGAGCCTTTCTCTTTCACGTTCTTCTGCACTCCAGCCCTTATCTTGTGCAAACGACTCATCCAGTAACACACACCACTTTGACAAAACACACCCTTTTCAGGGATACGTAGTCTGATTACAAATTAGGAGTTGGTGGTACTCTAAATAAAATAATGCTCAAAGACAGAATCCTGCAAATTCATTCAATGCATATTACTAAAGGGCGTTAACATTTCAGGCTAAGAAATCCCCGATCGGGCCCCATCGGTGCTTTACACATACTCACCAAGAAGGACTGGCATGTCCTTGCTTCACGTTAGCATAGCTGAAGGGACCGACTCCAGTGGTACGTTTCAAAACAAGGGAATATCATCCACAAAGCAAATTTTAGTCTCCACCCTAAAAGGTGGAGAGCTTGGAATCCTAAATGACATTTTCTCCCAGTTTTAGAAAAACCGACTTATTATAAACTCATCAAAAAGTAATTTCATAATTCTAGGAAAAAGGACAGTAAGGAGAGCAACTGAGTGACGGCTGATTTCACGGTTTTGTCATAGGAAACCCCTTGATACATTTAATCGAACCCCAAAACTAATCAGAAGTAGGAATTTTCCAAACAGTAAAATTTTACAAATTCTTAAAAATTTTGTTTTGAAACATGGCTAAACTCAAAAACAAGAAAAAGAAAATTTACAAGCACCAGAAATGAAACTGACATCTATACCCATAGAGAGTCAAAAGGAGCGAGCCCCAAAAAGAGTAGGAAAGGACAATCGTAAAATTGCCCCACGAGAGACCTTAACAACTCAGAGCAGTGATAGGACTCTTGTGAAAAATAACCCTTACTGAAGATGAGCTCACAGACAAAAATTATAAAATATGTGGGGAACTCCAATGCCAAGACAGACATTCTACGGGCCCAGCAAATGGGATCATTCACACCAGAGGAACAAGAGACTGAAAAATTATCTGAAAAGGACCCTAAGTTTGATTAAGAGTTCAAAGAGATAAAGAAAGGCCTATGCAACAAGAGTGGAAAGCTATGAAAGAAGAAAAAGAGAATTTCCAGTCTCTGACTATAATTATAGATTTGTCTATTTCTCTTTGCAATTCTGTTTCACTTCATGCATTTTGAAGCTTTCTTATTATCTGCATATACATTTAAGATTACTATGTTCTCTTGATGAACTGATCCTTGTATCACTATGAAATGACCTTCTTTATCTTTGGACATATTCTTTGCTCTGAAATCTACTTTATATAGTATTAATCTAGCCGCTCCAGAATTTTTTTGATTAGTATTAGCATGGTATATCTTTATCCATTTAATCAAACCCCAAAACTAATCACTTTTAACTTATTAGTGACTATATTTAAAGTGGGTTTCTTGTAAGCCATACATAGTTGGATGATGCTTTTAAAGAAAAATTCAATCTCGTGATTTATGCCTTTTAATTGAGATGTTTAAACCACTTACATTTAATGTGACTGTTGATATGGTTAAGTTTAAATCTACCATTTTGCTATTTGTGTTCTGTATTCTTTGTTCTCAATTTCCTCTTTTTTGAGTTCTCTAATGTGTTTTACAATTTCTTTTTATCATAAGTCTACTTTATTCATGAGATCATATGATATTCATTTAATTTTAGCTCGACCTCATTCTTTTTAACCCCAGTCTAATATTCCATAGTACGGATGTTTCATAGCTTACTTATCTATCAATAGAAATTTAAATATTTTTTTCAATTTTTAAATATTTCAAAAAAGACTGAAATGAACATCTTTATGCATGCTTCTTTGTGCCTCCGTAAGTATTTCTGTAGGATCGAGTCTCAGAAGTAAAATTTCTGTGTCAAAGGATACGTACTTTTTCGTTTTGATAGAGTCTGCCAAGTTTCCTCCAAAAAAGCTGTTACCAATTCGTTCCATTAAGAAATGGCAGATTCCTAATCCTTGCCAATCCCACATAGAATCAATCTTCGTTTATAATTTTTTATTATTCTATTGGGGAGATTGTCAGTTATTGTTTTTAATTTACACGTCTCTGGTTTTGATGATATTATATGTGTTGACGTATTTATTGGCCATTTGTACTTCTATAAATTTTCTATCGTTATCGGCTGAATTGCGTTCCCCCAAATTTATATGTTGAAATCTTAACCCCCAACATTTCAGATGTGACTATATTTGGAGATAGGGCATTTAAATAAGGTAAAAATGAGGTCACATGGTGGGCCGTAATTCAATGTGACTTTTGTCCTTCTAAGAATAGATTAGGATGCAGATTTGTGCATGCAGAGAAAAAAAGACCATGCGAGGACATGGTGAAAAGTCAGGCATCTGCAGGGTGAGGAAAACCACCTCAGAAGAAACCAAGCCTGTCGCCATCTTGATCTTGGACTTCTAGTCTTCATGACTGTGAGAAAATAAATTTTGTTGTTTAAGTAGCCCAGTATGTGGTATTTTCTTATGGCAGTCCTAGAAAACTAATACGCATATTCATATATATTGCCCATTATCCTCCTGTGTAGTTTATTTTTTTATTGCTTTATAGAAGTTCATTATATCTTATCGATAATAATCTTTAGTGTAGAGTGACCATATAATTTATCATTCAGACCAAGACACTTTTGAGAATGGCAAATACTAAACCAGATGGGCCACCAGGACCACGGGCATAAACTAGAATGTATGGTCACCATAATATTGTCTGTTATATTTGCTGCCCAATTTTTCACCAAGTATATTAATTACTTTAAAAATTTTAATGAACTTTATTTTTAGAGCAGTTTTATGTTTTTAGAAAAATTGGGCAGAAAGTTCCCTTATTATTAACATCTCCCATTAGCTTGGTAATTTGCTACAATTGATGAACCTATATCGATACAGTATTATTAACTAAGGTCCATAGTCTATATTAGGGTTGGCTCTCTGTGTTGTACAGTTCTATGGGTTTTGACAAATGCATAATGTCATGTATCCACCGTTATAGTGTCATGTAGAATAACTACAGTGTTCCATCTATTCATCCCCTCCATCCCCAAAACCCCTGGCAACCACTGATTTGTTTTCAACTGCCTCTATAGTTTTTCTCTTTCCAGAATATCACGTAGCTGAAATCCTACAGTATGTGGACTTTTCAGACTGACTTCTCTCACTTAATAATATGCATTTAAGCTTCCTCCAGACCCTTTCATAGCTTGATAGCTCCTTTTTCATCACTAAAAAATATTCAATTGTATGGATTACCGTCATTTGTTTATCCATTCACCTGCTGAAGGATATCATAGTTGCTTCCAATTGTTGGCAATTACAAACAAAGCTACTATAAATATTTGTCTAAAGATTTTGCATAGACGAAGTTTTCAGTTCATTTGGGAAAATACCTACGTGCAGATTGCTGGTAGGTCTGCGTTTAGTTTTGAAAGAAACTGCCAAACTGTCTTCCAAAGTGGCTGTACCATTTGCATTTCAACCAGCAACGAATGAGAGTTCCTGTTTCTCCACATCCTTGTCAGCATTTTAGGATTTTAGCCATTCTAACAGATGTGTGGTAGTATCTCATTGTTTTAATTTGTGATTCCCTGACGATGTACAATGTTAAATATCTTCTCATTTGCTTATTTTCCATCTGTACGTCTTCCTTGTGTCTGTTCAGATTTTTTGCTCATTTTTAAATTGGGTTGGTGGTTTTCTTATCGTTGAGTTTTAAGAGTTCTTTGTATGTTCTGGATACAAGTATTTTATGAGATATGTCTTTTGCAGAGATTTTCTCCCAACCTGTGGCTTGTCATCTCATTCTCTTAACAGTGTCCTTCACAGAGCAGAAGTTTTTAATTTAGTGAAGTCCAGCTTAGCGGTTTTTTCTTTCATGGATTGGTGGTGTATCTCAAAAACTCATTGCCAAACCCAAGATCACATAGATTTTTCTCCTATGTTATCTTTTGGAAATTTTTTAATTTTGTATTTTCTTTTTAAGTCTATGGTCCATTTTAAGTTAATTTTTATAAAGAGTATAAGGTCTGTGTTGAAAGTTTTTACGAGTGTGTGTCCAATGATTTCAGTACTACTTGTTGAAAAAACTATTCTTTCTCTATTGTATTGCCTTTGCTCCTTTGTCAAAGTCGGTTTGATTATATTCGTATGGGTCTATTTGTTGTCTCATTATTCTATTCCATTGATGTATTTATTCTTTCATCAATACCATGCTGTCTTGATCACAGCTTTATAGTGGGTGTTGAAGTAGTGTAGTATCAGTCCTCTAACTTTGTTCTTCTTCAGTTTTGTGTTGGCTATTCTGGGTCTTTTACCTTTCCATATAAACTTTTAAATCAGTTTGTTGATATCCACAAAATAATTTGCTGCGATTTTGATTGGAATTGCATTGCATCTATATATCAAGTTGGAAAGAACTAACATCTTAACCATTTTGAGTCTTTCTATTCATGAACATGGAATATTTCTCCGCTTATTTATATATTCTTTGATTTCTTTCATCAGAGTTTTGTAGTCTTCGTATATATCCTGCACACATTTTTTAGATTTATACCTGTGCTTTCTCTTTCTTTCCTCTTATGTTTGTTTGTTCGTTTGTTTGTTTGTTTGTTTCTTTCTTTCTTTCTTTCTTTCTTTCTTTCTTTCTTTCTTTCTTTTCTTTCTCCTCTTTTCTGTCCTTTCCTTTTTTTTTTTTCTTTTGTGCTAATGTAAACAGTGTTTTGTTTCAAATTCTAATGATTCATTGCTGGTATACAGGAAATTATTAACTCTCGTATATTAACCTTATATCTGCAAACTTGCTACAATCACTTATTAGTTCCAGGGGTATTTTGTTGATTCTTTGTGACATTCTACATGGACAATGATGTTATCTGGAAACAAAGAAGACAGTTTTATTTCTTTCTTCCTATTCTGTACATCTTTTCTTTTCTTTTCTTTTCTTTTCTTTCCTTTTCTTTCCTTTTCTTGTCCTGTTGCTTCATTTAGATATTTTACCACAGTGTTGAATAGGACTGGTGAGAGGGGACATCTTTATCTTATTCTCAATCTTAGTGGAAATGCAGCTGGTTCCTCCCCTTTAAGTATGTTGGTGTTCATCACTTTTTAAACATGGAAATAGATAAAAACGTTTAAAATATGTCCCAATGTTTTCTAGATTTTTGTGTTCTGCTTAAAAAGGCCTTCTCTATTCAAAAGTTTAAAAAACATGTCCCTATATTTTCTTTATTTCCTTCTAATTCTTGTGTAAGTTTGTTTTTTACCTGTCTCTTTAATCCATCTGAAATTTATTTTTTATATGGCGTGAAGTAGTGATTTGTAGTAAATAGACACTATAGATTGGCTGGATCAAAATTCACATCAATCCCTTTCTGATGTGTCTCTCTACATTTCAGAGACTCCTTTTAAGCTAAGATTCTAGATGTAATGGGGATTCCCCAGTCGGATGCCTTCAGGACCTGCCACGGTTTGAGGCCAATGACGGAGTGTGGAGAGGAGCATGACTATTTCTTCCCCACATACAGGGATGCCTCTATGTACTGGTCAAGGCTTTCTCAAAGCTGTAGCACAGCCTGAGGCTTTTCTACCTAATCTTCCTTCCTTCTTCCTTTCCTTTCACAGGCGTCAAACCTGTATCACAGTCTGAAGGCTTTCTCTGCTACTCCTGCTCCTTCTCCACTTTATCTCTCACAGGTATTGTCCTAACAGATCTCCTGCCCTTCATACTCCATGTCTGCTTTCTAGAATACCTAAGCAGATACAACTTACATGAAGCTTTGAGCTACATGGAGAAAAAGATAGCACAGCCTGCATTTTTACTAGCACAGATCCTGGCAGAGGTGGTACGGTGGCAGAATAGGACCCATGGCAAAACGTCCTACTACCTGGCAGCTTCCACAGTGTCCCAATGACATCTCCTTCGGCGGCTCAGTTCTGCACTGTGACTTTGGAAGTTTTTCTGGTAAGCTCAACCTCACATCTCTCTCCAATGCTCCCTACAATTCTGGCAGCTCTACATACTTTCCTCCCATGAATTCCTTTCCGATTAAAATAGCTAGAATAAATTCTCTTTTCAGGAAATAAAACCATCACCAATATAATATCTAACTTTTTTTCCCAAGTGGGTAATCTACTGTCCTTAAACCATTCTTGTTCATTTCCTAGCGATTTAAAGTGCCCTTTTAGCATACACTAGGTTTCCATGCATTTGTTTCTTTAGTCCATTGTTTGGATTATCTGTTCTTACACCAATATCACTCTGTAATGACCACCTTATAGTAAATATTTATATGTGGTAGAGCTATTTTCTCCACATTGTGCAAACTGTATCAAAATTCCCCTGGCTATTCTTGTGCATTTTTTCTTCTAGACGACTTTTAGAATTAGCTCGTAAAGTTCTATTTTTAAAACTCTTATTTAAGTGTTTATTGGGATTTCATTGAATTTGTAGATTAATTTGGGGAGAATTTATGTCTCTAAATTATTGGATCTTCACCAGAACCCATCCGTATTAGAGACAGGCTAAATGGTTTGGGCGTGGCCCAGAAACTAGAAGGTACGGGGCTGTATCAGGCTAATAAATTTGACAAAGAGTAACTTATTGATGTCTTAGAGAAAACAAGGGAAGTTTTACAAAATGGTGGGGACACAAGCCAGGCCACCTGGAGTAAAGGAGTAGTTTGATGATGATACTTGGAAGGATAAATAACCATCTTACATGTACAAGGAAATACGTTAGGCCATACACTGTGGCTAAGGAGGGTATGCTGGAGTCATAAACTCTCCCACAAGGAGGCTATCTCCATGTGATGATGTGAACCAAAAGGACCCCAAATTCTGGTGGCATCAAGGTGGGACTGAAGAGGAAATAACACTGAAGCCTCCAGAGAACTTCGAGTCAGGAGAGGATGAAAGAAAAGGTCTGGTTTCTGGTTCCTTGGAGACCAAGGTAATTGAGGGAGAACATGGCAGATGCTAGAGGAGAACAAGTTAGGACTAGGTAGGGACGCCAGTCCTTTCGGAGAGTCAGGAAAAGAGGAGCCAGCCTAGAAAAAGACTAAGTGTGGGCTGGAACAAGACATCTCTATGCAAGATTCACCTGCAACGGTGACCACAGATTAGTTCTGTGTCCAATTGGCAAGGTTCCCTTCATCAATCCTCCCCCTTACAGGAAGAAGTCTCAGTTCCTCTCGATAACACAGGCTTGGATATATAGGTATTGCTGACTTATTGCAAGTTGGGAGTGATTGGCTGATAGCAGAAGTGGCAGAGAAGTCAAGGAGCTACCCCGGCTCCTACTCGAAGCTCTCATACTGGAATGCTCTCCAGAGCTCTTCCGGACTGACCCAAGGTCTTCTGGAGCCATGTGAGTCCCTGCCGCCACTGCTGGGCTCCAGACTGGATATTTTGTCTTCTATTTTTTATTTAAAAAAAAAAAAAATCTGGATAGCACTTTAGAGTTCATATTCATTATCTCATTTGACCTCCTACAAACACTATGATTTAGGTGCGGCTATAATTACTGATGGGGAAACTGAGGCTCAGAGAGATAATTTGACTCACCGAAAGTTACAAAGTCTCAGAGCCATTTATTCATTCAGTAAATGTTTCCTGAGGGCCTACTGTGTGCCCAACACTCTGGAAACCCAAGGCTGAAAGAGGACCTGTTCACGGTCATCAGGGTTCTCCCAGGCTAGTGGGCAGGTGGCTCAGAAACAGACAGTTCCAAAGCAAGGCTGTTATTGCCTCGGAGGTGGTCCCTACCAGTCGGGAGGTTACCCGGGAGAAAGCCCCCAGGATGGCCTAGGGGAGTCTTCGCAGACAAAGAAGCGGCATTTGAATGAGACTTGAAGAATGATGAAAAGTTTCCAGGGATAACGATGGGGGGATTGTGTTCCAGGAAGGACCAGCATGGACAGAGGTACCCAGCATGCATTCGTTCGGAATCACTGAATCACACAGCGGTGAGAGTGGGGGAGGCAGGGCGCAGACAGAAACTGACTAGGCTGGAGCGGCATTCACACGATGGTCGACGTGTGTGCCGGACTCTATGCTAAGTACATGGTAACCCCTGGAATCTCCTCTTGTGTAGGGTGGGACCCTTCCAAGCATAACTTGCACTCCGGAGCCCCTGCAGGAGCAGGCCGAGGCTGCCCTCTGTGGGCTTTGTCTGCGCCCTAGCTTGGCCTCCGCTTTTCCTGTCTGCTTCTCCTCCTCTCTGGAATGCACTCCCTGGGAGGACTTCTGTAACAAATCCTCATCTCAAGGACTGCTCCTGGGGAACCCACCCCAAACACCTGCTTTATTATTTCCAGCCACTTACAACTACTTGACACCACGCTGTTATTATTTATTCACTGTTCCCTTCCACTAGACTATAAGCTCCAGGAGGACAAAGACTTGACCTATTTTATTCCCTTGTGACTTCTAATGTTTGAAACAGTGTCTAGCACATAATACGTGCCCAAAAGGTATTTTGCTGAATAAATGATCTCAATTAATTCTCACAATGACCCTGTGAGGTAAACATTATCATTCCATTTTACAATTGAAGAAACAGTTTCAAAGAAGTTTACTAACTTGCCTAAGCTGACGCAGGTAATGCATGGCACAGCCAGGGTTCCAAACTCTGCCTGTATGACTCTGAAAGAAAGCTGAGACTGTCAACCCAAGCCCATGTTTGCAGTTTCCAGAACATTCTATACTATTTCACGCCTCCTCAGTATTTCTTAAACTGCTTCTTTTGCAAAGAAATATTTTTCCTACTCTCCATCCCACCCCTACTGACCCCCACAGTGCCCTGCGAGCCCCTCTGTCATTGGACAGATTCCTGGTGGCTCTTGCTCGTGTTTATTTCCTCTCTCTTCTGTGAAATCCTTTAGGATAAAACTTTACCTTGTTCATTTTTCTTCGCTAGCACCAGGTTGGCACCTGGCAGAAGGCTAGCAATCTGTGAATGTTAATTGAATGGAAGAAAGGAAGGAATTGTTGCTCATTTCTGGGGTGTAAATACTTCCCCTATGGCCCACAGCAAGCTAACCAACCTCACGTTCCTGCATGTGGAATTGGAAAGAAATGTGCTGGTATGGCCGTGAGGAGCCGGAATGAGCTGGCTCCAGTGCATATCGCATCTTATCTAAGAGAAAACTGAGTTTCAGAAACTTGTCCAAATTCACACAGTCAGTGCTAGCGGGGGCAGGATTAAAATCCAGGCCTAATTGCCTGAGAGCTCGATACCCCTTCCTCTGGGACACACAAACGCTCTCTGCTGTGGTTGGGGGGGTCAGAGGCGAGGGCTGTCTGTGCTCATGGAAAAAGACCGAACCTAAAATTAGAAGAGGTAGGTTTGGAGCCTGGCTCCAGCACTTTCCAGCCGTGAGACTTTGGTTGCAACACTTAGCTTCTCTTAATCTAAGGCCTCGGTCTCTTCATCTATTAAATGGGAGCAAGTGCACAGCAGATAGTTTCTCTGTGGCTTCAGTGAACACCGTGGGCAGTGCTTTGAGACAGAAAATTCAGTCTCTGAGCAAAAGCAACCAGCCCCACAGGGGAACAAGGGAGAGTTGCTGCTGGCCCCGGAAGCCTGTCTGCTCTGAGGACGCTGCCTCCCACAGGCCTTGGGGCTCCCATCCTGCCTCCTCTTGCCTTTGGGTCTCTAGCCAAAGGCAGGTGGAAGCGCCCTCCACACCTGCTTCAGTCCTAGTACTAGGATAGGCTCCGCCCGCTCGACCTCCTAACTCCTACCATTCCAGCATAGGCCGCTCCCCCGCCCCTCTCCTGGGAACTCAAGTGGCAGAAACTAGAACCCTTCCTGGAGCTGCTGGAGCCCTGCCCCCCATAAATCAGGATGCATCCTGAGCGGTGGGACCAAAAGAATGCTCTGGAAAAGCGAGCGGATCTCCCGATGATTGTTTCGATGATTGTTTCCAAACATCGCCCCACACTTCACAGAGCTCAGACCCATCTCCAGGGTTAAGCCGCCTTCCACCCCCCGTCCCCCACCCCCGCGCCGCGCCCTGCCCTGTTAGGATATTTGAGCTCTAGCCTCCTGTACTCAAGCAGCATGGGACGGAAAGGCCTCATGGAGGGTCTCAGGCTCTGGAAGCCGTGCCCTGCTCTAGGGTGTGACCAGGAGTTGGGCTGCCACCAGGAGTTGGGGTGCTTTCTCGGGACCTGTACTCGCTGACTTTAGAGGAAGAAAGCAGAAGGCATTTCTGCACCTTTGGACAAGGGAAACATTGTTCTCTCTCTGGGACCAAGCCTATCCCCAGGCCGTGTGAATTCACACGCGCGCACACACACGCACACACACTCCTCTCTATACCCACCCTGCAGTGTCCTCGGATTTCTGAGATGCACTTTGTGATGTTGACTCTGGGCCTCAGAAGAGGCAAGAAAGAGATGTCCAGGTGCCGTGAATCCCTGGGAGCGTGTAGGGATGCAGAGGGGAAAGGGCACGGACTGGAAAAAATGAGGGAAAAGAAACAGGAGAAGGGAATTCCTGAGTGACAGGGATCCTGGAACTGCCCTCGGGAGCTAACCCACTGGCAGCAGCAGTGGGTCTGACCTGGCATTGAGGGGCTGACTTAGGACCTGAGACAGGAACCATTCCTCTGAGTGACTGGGAGAGCTCAGGGAAAGGGCTCTGGCCTGAGACAGAAGGATAGAAGGAGAGAAGGGTAGGCCAGGACGAGGACCAGAAACCCCTCTCCAATGGGCTGGTCAAGCAACTGGCCAGAGTGAGCATGTGGGCCAGGGTTGTCCTCGGCCTGGTTTGTGTGCAGTGCGATTCCAATGCTTTCCAGTAAGTGTTTGCCTGAGGGGTAGTCTGGACAGAGATAGGCTGGGGACAGCAGAGTTCAAAAGCAGCAAAGGCCTTGGGTCAAGATTTGTCACATCTTCTTGGCATCCAGGAGAGAGGTGAAAGGCATTGAGAGAGAGTTTCTCTTTGGGAACCTGAGCCAAGAAGTGATTAATGGGAGTGTGGGTCCAGTAGGCCAAGTAGCATCTACTAAAGGATCTCGCAGGTGGCATTGTCCTGGCGAATTGACCATTATCCCAGACCAGGCCTCATCAGGGTCTCAGAATGGAGCCAATCCATGGGGCCAACTTGCCAATCAAATTCTCAAGAGTTGGAAACCTACAAACCAGCCTTGGCCAATGAGTTTAACCCTAATGAGGGCCTGGTATTGTCCCCCCGCCCCCAGATGGCTGAGGCTGTGAGTATGGGATCTGTGCAAAGTCTGAGGGCCACTCTATCCTGGCCTAGTGAGGCCCGTGGACCTTCCCAGCCCACGTCAGGGCAGGAGTCCTGGTCCCTGGAGGGTTTCTAGGTTCAGGGATTTTCCCCAAAATGGTGTTGGACAAACACTGCCCCCGTGGCTCAGGGCTCCAGGTCCATCAGCCCTGTCTGCTCTTCAGCAAACCTCAGTGGGCACTGAGAGCCATAAGGCCTGCATTAGAACCACTCAGCCAACTTCCTGGAACCCCGAGGGAATGTAGGTATCTCCACCACGGGCACGCTAGGGCTGGTGAGCACACTGCAGATCTCCCTGTCCACCTCACACACTATACAGACAAGGGCCTTGAGGACCAGATTGAGCACACGGCTACTCCTGAGTCACAGAGACAGGTTCAGGGCAGACTGGAGCTGAGCCTGAGCCCCCCACTCCCCACCTTTTCTAGTGCAGCTCACTCGATTGCTGCTCAGCTATTGAGACACAGGAGCTTTCCTGAGCCTGGGCAAGGACCCTACACCCTTCTCCACTTTCCCATGGTGAGCGTTGGTAAGGGCCAAGGTTAACTCTGGCCAGGGCAGGAAAATGCTGTCTAAACAGGCAGCAGGGCCTACGTGTCTGGATCTGCTGTCTGTCACCCGAGCCAGGTGGGCCTCTGACACACAGCAGGAATTTTCCATTTGCGCATCATCCTCTGGCTGGTAGGAATCCAAGGCATTTTTAAACTGTTTTTTTTTTTTTTTTCCTTTTCATTCCAGTTGTCTCCCCTGCCCCATGAAGATATATCCTGGGGTCCAGAGGATTGGGTCCCTCAATTCTCAGGGAGGCTTCAGGGACCCCCACCCAGGAGCTACCTATTAGTGCCTAAAATACAGAATTCTAGAACTTTGGAGCAGGAAAAATGCTTTTAAAAAAACCTACACAGACAATGAAATTGAAGAGAGAAGGAGGACAGGCCCAAGGTCATTCCACAAGATCAAACACAGGTTTGTCTAACCCTGACGTTACTATATTTCCACTATACCTATTTCCCAAGGTCAAGAGCCAAGGTCACTGAGAGATGCCATAAGCCACATGAAGGAGTTCCACAGATAAAGCTGTAAGTGGGTGCTGAGCCATCCTGTGGGGAAACTTCCAGACTCCAGAATGTTCCAGAATGGACAACTGAGTTGCCAAAGACACATACTTCCTCATGTTCTCATGTTCCTTGTCTCAGCCTAGAGGCAGCAGTTCCAATAGCTCCTTCCCAAAAGCAAGGCCAGTAGGTGGTGGCCCCACCTTCCAAGGCCTGTGACCTCTCGTCCTGCACCACAGTTGTGGAATGTTTCCTGGGTTAGGGCAGACTTGACCTTGGGGCATTCCTTGGGTAAGGGTTGTAATAATGGCCTTTACCTGGTGAACATGTGTGGAACTCTGGTCAAGGGAGCCTGGGCTCATGCATCGGAGACCAGCTGGGCTGGAGCCTGAATCTTGAGTGATCTTTGTCAAACTGTGCAAGAGGCTGCAGTGGGCAGTGACAGCCAAAAGGTTTATCCCCAAGACAATCTTCAAACATATTGCAAATTTCTTGCATATTTCCTAGAGTGGTGGTTCTCAGCCAGGGGTGAATTGATCCTCCAGGGGACATTTGGCTATGTATTTAGACATTTTTAATTGTCATAATTGGAGGGGTGCTCCTGACATCTAGTAGGTAGAGGCCTGGAAGCTGCTAAACATCCTACAATGCACAGGACAGCCCCATGGCAAAGAAATTTGGCCCAAAATGTCAACAGTGCTGAGACTGAGAAACCCTGTAGCAGTGCAAATTCCCAAGGGAAGTGTCTACGGTGCGCAGTGAGAAAACAGTTGTCACTCTTTGGGGCCACTGAGCATCTGCTCTCCCTTCCTACGTGTGAGATTTCCCCTGTGTTGTGGAGCAGTGGCTGCCTCCCAGTATTCCAGTTAAAAGTGGCTCGTTCACATTGTCCCAGCCTCTCTTGAGCTAGGGTGCAGGCATACGACCTCATTCTGCCAACCAGGTGCATTTCTCTAGGCTTTGAACTCCAAACTTGTGATGCAAAGCAGCAAGGACTACGCAGAACCCATTCTGGTAAGGATGGTGGCGGCAACAGTGGCAGCAGCTACAGTCTGTTTCTAGAAGCTACACTGGTGACAATTCTAGAGGCAATGCCCAGTACTCGTGGGGCCGGTGGCACAAGCTTAAGCGTCTGTGTCCAGTGGTGGCAGCAGTGGGATCTCCCTGGGGCCAGTCCTACAATATGGTTTTGGGCATTGTTCCTGGCTGCTTTGCCTCTGACCGCGGTTTTCTGACACTGCAGGAGATGCAGTGAGCTACCCAAGGTCCATAGAATAAATCCCTCTTAGGCATGAAGTCAGTATAGTTGGCCTCTGATGCTTGCAAACAACAACTAACTGTGAGTGATACTCGGAGTTTCCCAAATGCATTTGAGCACAGGATTCTTTCTTTGGCAGAAAGGAACCTTCATTCATGAACATACCTAGAGGAACACTGGCCAAATTGACAAATAGAGATTCTCATAACCTCTGCTCCAGCTGGGACCAGACACGGCAGTGGTCCACCTCTCCCTGAGGCCACTGAGGATGCTCAGCAGCTCACTCCTGGTCCTCACTGAGTCAGGGTTAGCCCACAACTACCCTCCTCCTCAGTGCCCAGAATAACCGCAGCTGGCTGCAGCTTCAAGAACAGAACATAATCAAAGTGTGGAAACGTTTGAGCTTGTCAGAAGAAGGTGGAGGGAACTGAAATGTGGATACGAACTCTGTGGCTTGATTGGGCTGATGACGTCGGCAGGTCAGAGATGCATTTGAAAAAGCAACTTGAGGTTTCGAGAATCTGTGGCTTCCGGAGGGGAAAGGGGGAAGATTTAGAGGTCATCTATCCACCCAGAGAAGAGTGAAGTTATTTTAGGGAATTCTATGCCCCAATTTCACGGAAGTTGCTGAGGCTGGTCTCAGGTGTGGTTAAAGAGAGTAATTTTAGACGCCACTCATTCATTTACTCTACGAGTATATTTAGATCCCCAGTCATTGAGCAGATCTGGGGAGATAGTGTTGAGCCAAATAGACACACCAACCTATTCCCTCCATCCTGGTGCTCGTGATCTAGTGGGAGAGACAGACATCCAATTTTTGAGATGCAACTGGTCTTTTCCTTATGATGGTGTTTCATCACTGGGGAGGCAGAGGACCAGAGGTCCACAGAATAAGGAGAACCTAACCATTCTGGGTCAAGAAGGAATGCCCTAGGGGAGGGACTGTCAGAGGAGCAGGCATGAGCCAGGTGTAGACAGGAAGTGTGCCTGGGCTGAGGTAGAGATCACGTGGGGTCTGACGTGGATGGAGCACGGTGGATTTGGAGACCTGAACAAAGTCTCCAATGCCCAGAGAGGCAGGGCAAGTGGACCTCGGAGCCAGGCTGGAGGGGTAGAGGGAGCAGATCTGCAAGGGCCCCGCAGGCCGCGCCAAGGGCCCAGGTCTTCATCCTGACGTTGTGTTTATAGAAGAGCTGAAATAACCATGAAAGCAGCCCTGCCCCCACACAGAGCCAGAATGCATGCTTCCCCCGCCAGGCCGGAAGACTCTCAGAACCGAGCAGAGCTCTTGAGAAGCAGGGGTTGAGAGAGGGAGAGGGAAATAAGCAAGGGAGACTGGCCCCAGCAGCTCCAGGAGTGGGCTGGGAAGGAATCAGAAGTGGCTGGTCCGACCATCCCCTTTACAGATGAGCAAACAAAGGTCCAGGATTCAATGGCAGAGTTGGAACTAAAGCCCAGGTTCCTCTGCTGCTCCTTCTGCTGCTCCACGTGTGCGTGTGAGTGTGTGTGTGTGTGTGTGTGTCCATGTGTGTATGCACACGTGTGCATGTGCGACTGAGATAAGGCCATCCATCTCTCCATCCACCCATAATCCAGGCTGGCCATGTCATTGGCATGAATTAAGATGTTTATAGAAATTTAAAAAATGCTTAGGAAAGAAGTTAATCTCTATATCGAGTGTGTCCGGTTTCACAAGGTTAGTATCTTGGTTTTTAAAAAATCCCTATCTGTTTTTCAAAGAGGATTTGGTGTTCTCAGTCCCAGCTGGGAGCTTAAGAAAGCAGAACGGCACTTCTCTACCTGCAGCCGTGCCCGCAGCGCGAGGCCTCCTGCCGGACCTGGGGACGGGGATGCCCGGATCCGGGCCTCGGCTCGGGTCGACGCTATGCTTCAGTTTCCCTCTCTGCGCAGAGGCGTGGGGCTTCCCTTTTTGCATCCCTCTCTCCACTCTTGGGAAGGTTGGCCTGGCCCGCGAGCGAAAGGGCTCTGCCACGGGAGATGAGAAGTGGGACTTACATTAAAGGAATTCAGGGGACCTGGCCTGACAGCTGAGAAGAACCATGAACCCTGAGGGAGGCTCTGAAGGTATGTGCAGGGAGAGGAGAAAGGGGCACGAACTGCAGTGTGTTGTGGGGAACAACCCAGGAGTCCCATCTCCCTCCTTCACTGCATGGGTGAAGCCTGGGGCCATCCTTTCTCCCTGGAAAAATGGAGGTTACAGTGGAACCACCTGTGTACCGGATGTGCCCTTAAAACTGGGTTCCAGGGCAAATAAGAGAGTTTATTTCTGGGGTCACCATTGATGGTGGTCAGAGGCCTTGGTGTGGCCATTTGTGTTCCCTCCGGAGATCAGCTACCTCCTGGAGTCCCAGCCCACCAGACCCCACAACTCCTTGGCCCAAAACTCCCAAGAGAGAACCGCCTACTCTGCAGAAGGTTGGGCCCCCACGGGGAAGCAGGAGTTGAACTGGAGCCCCACCCAGGGCTAATTGGGTTCTAGCAATTTTGACAAAAGAAGGTTCCAGTTCCTCTTGAGTCTGGTGTCCTGCCCATTGCCTGGGACCCCAACAGCTCCTTCCTAAGCAGGGTTTCTGCCTATTAGGAAGCTCAGCAGAGGATTCGAATTCAATCAAGACCCAAGTGCCATCACCGAGGTGCATGCCCTTGACCCTCCCTTCTCTGGGCTTCTGTTTCCTCGCCTGTTAAGTGGGAATTTAGACCAGATGATCTCTCCCCACCCCACCCCACCACACACACACACACACACACACACACACACACGCACACACACACACACCCAAGTTCCCTTCAGAACTCATTTCAAGATTCTAAATTTTCAGTGAGTCTCTGCCTCTAATCAGCTCAGTCCACCCACACCCCCTCCCACCACCACCTCAGACCAGACCTTGGAAGCCCCTTTCCTGGGAAGATCTTTTAAGCCTCAGGGCTGGCTTCACAGGGATGGGTTCCCCGCAGGGCTTATCCAAGAGGGAGGAAACAAAGGGAAAGGAAGAAGGTATCTCCAGCCAGTCCTGCCCTAAGGACCAGTGCTCCTACATCTCACTTAATCCTCCCAACCCCCGTCTCAGGAAGGTCAGTTAAACAGCCGGGCAGGACCCACCCGGGAGTGCCTGCCCTAGAATCTGTGCTCTTTCCTCTGCCTCTCGGTTTCCTCCTTGGATCCACTTGGCTGAAATGGGACAGAGTTCTCTGGTCAGGAAGTCAGTTCACCAAGTCTGTATTAACAGACCAAATGGTTTGCTCAGCAAGGTATAGGGGGCAGAAAACGTCCATGGAGCCTATGGGGTGATTCCCGTTTGGCCTCTAGGCTGGGGCTCGGTCCCTCCCCCAGGACAGTGTCAGGCCATCATCAGACACCCCTGGGTTTCTGGCAGCCGTTTTCTCATTTGTGCTTTTGGATCCAGCAAGCTTCAGCTCATTCCTTTGGCCACATTGTTCTTTAACGACATCACTGTTTCCATCTCCCTGACGGCTCAGTGCCCTCTGCCTGAGCACTGCCTCCCAGCTGATCTCCATCATCCTGACATGCTGTGAGTTTCATGGATCACAAGACTGCATGCCATCTGTGGGTCATTTGAGATCTGTTCAGCACAGAGCCCAGGTACCACCTGTGCCTCTCCATGGTGACCCAACCCCATGACCAACCCTCGTCCATGTGGTTGGATGGTCCTGTCCCCATCAGATCACTTGGTGCCCTGAAGATACTGCCTTTCTCCCAAACATCCAGCTCAAAGACATCCTTCAATCTGTGCATGGTGGTGGAGACCCTTCTGAGTCCCTCCTGGGCTGAGAACCTGGGCGCCACGCTAGGACTGGGTCGTGGACAACTTGGCCTCCTCATCTCCACCTCAGATCCATCACCGAGTCCAGCTGGTTCATGAACAGTCCTGTCTCTGGCCCCTTTGCAAGCTGGAGTCACTCAGCCTCCCCTACAGTTCTTCTCTGTTTCCCACGCAGAGTCAAGCAGCTGTCTCTCCTGGGGCCAACCCAGGTGCTGGGTTCAGGTCACTCCTACAGCCATGCTCTCTTAGCTGCTCATTTATTCACACAGCCGCTAGTTTTTAAGCTCTAACTGTGCCAGGCCCTGTTGATCGCACCTTCTGTTCTATTCCCTTATTGCCGCCCAGCTCTGCTCTCAATCATTTCTGAGCGGGAGCGTGATAGGAGTGAAAACACAGACTTTGGAGTCAAACCAATCCGGGTTTGAATCCTGGATCTGTCATCTATTAGACAAATGGCTCCACTGTGAGCCTCAGTTTACTCCTCTGTAAAATGGGAATGCTGCTATTTCAAGGGCTATTGGGAGCACATATAAGTGCAATCATCTATGTTTCCGGTATAATGAAGCATTTTTGGCAAAAAGACAAGAAAGAGCCTGGAGCATCTGGAGGAACTGCAAAGGACAAAGATGGGCTGCTGAAAAGACCCCTAAGTAGAACAAGAGGGATGAGGCAAGAGAGATGGGCCAAGCAGAACACGCAAAATAGGAGACTGTGCCCAGGAACACAGGCTTGGTTCTGAGGGCCGGGAGCTCGCTGTGGACCGGCCCTGCCCAAGCACCCTCCACGTCCTTCCGCTGACTCTAAGAAGCAGTGCAGATTGCTTAGGCTGGCGCTCCAGGCTTTCCCAAAACCTCCCGATCCAGCCTGCCCTCCTTCAGCTCCCAGAATAATATAGTGAATAAAGCGGATGCCCTTGCAAAGCGACTGGTTGTCAGTCAGCACCAGGACTCCTTGAGGTCAGGTAAGGCTTTTGTCTAATTACATGAGCACCAGTCATCCGAGATCACCAAGGCCAGGGAGAGCTGGAAGTCAGGTGCCCCCCGCCCCCAAGTCTGCTCCAGCAAGGCCACCCTGCTCTCAAAGCTACAGCCATGAAAATCAGAACACAGGGAAAGGCTGGGTTGGAGAGAAAGACCTTGGTCCCAGCTGTTAATAACAATCTGACCTTTTTTAAAATTTTTTTATTGAAGTATAATTGACATAGTTTCAGGTGTACAATGTAATCATTTGATATGTGTATATACTGTGAAATGATTACCACAATAAATTTAGTTAACATCCCTCATCACAAATAGTAACAATTTTTTTCTTATTATAAGAAGTTTTAAGGTCTACTTCCTTCGGGAACTTTTAAATATGCAATACAGTATTGTTAACTTTTGCCTCCATGCTGTACATTAGACCCTCAGGATGTATTTATCTGAAAGTTTGTACCTTTTGACTACCTTTACCCATTTTGCCCCAACCCACCCATGCCGCCTCTGACAAACACCAATCTGTTGTTCTCGGTATCCATGAGTTCAGTTTTCTTTTCTAGATTCCACACATATGTGAGTTCATACAGTATTTGTCCTCTCTGTCTGACTTATTTCACTTAACATAATGCCCTCAAGGTTCATCCATGTTGTTGCAACGGTAAGATTTCCTTCTTTTGTGGCTGAATAATATTTCATTGTATATATGTACTACATTTTCTTTATTTACCAATCAATAGACACAAGTTGTTTCCATGTCTTAGCTTTTGTAAATGATGCTGCAATGAACATGGAAGTGCAGATATCTTTTCAAGATAATGATTTTGTTTCCTTCGGATACATACCTAGAAGAGGGATTGCTGGATCATATGGTAATGCTATTTAAAAAAATTTTAAGGAACCTCCACATCATTTTCCATAGTGGCTGTATCACCTTACATTCTCATCAACAGTGCACGAGGGTTCCCTTTTCTCCACATCCTTGCCAATACTTGTTATCTCTTGCCTTTTTGATGATAGCTGTTCTCACAGGTGTGAGGTGATATGTCACTGTGGTTTTGAATTGCATTTCCCTGATTAGTGATGTCGACCACCTTTTCATGTACCTGTTGGCCATTTGTATGTCTTTTTATTCACATCCTCTGTTCATCTTATATTTGAATTGTTTGGGGTTTTTTTCTGTATTGTGTTGCATGTGTTCTTTGTATATTTTAAATATTAACCCTCGTGAGATATGATTTGCAAATATTTTCTCCTATTCCTAATGGTTTCCTTTGCTGTACAGAAGGCTTTTAGTTTACAATCTCATCTTTTAATAGATTAATTAGCCTTAGTTTCACATCCATCATCTTACTCGGAGTTGCCCAACCACTGTGTGAATGAGGCCACGTGGAGACTGCTCTCCTCGCTTTCTCGTGGTATAGAGGAGGAAATGAAGGCGCAGAGATGGGTGATGCTTTGCCCGGTTCTTAGCTGGTCACAAGAGAGGTCTTCTGGTTTCTGGTCCCCTCCACTAGGCTGCTAGTCTGGAGAGTTTGGGTTACACCAGTTGCTTAGTACTGACCCAGAATCCTTGAATTGCAGCTTTGGAAGGGAATGATGTTAAAAATCCCTCCTCAGCATCCTGACAGTGTCCAAAAATCTTTCAAGAGGAGGGGAGCCAGCACTGGGGGAAGGGGCACCGTCATGGCCCAGGGTCCCATCTGTCTCCATCTTGCTCATCACCCCCTCATTTCCAGGGTCCTCGCTCATTTCTTTCCACTCTAACATGACCCAACTTCCTCGAAGGATCGAGGACTCAGGATCATGGTCAAACAAATCATGGCTGTTTTTTTTGGGAAAACACATTTTATTAAATTTCTAGAGGAAAAAAAATGCCAAGAAGACATCTATATTTTTTAAAAATATATGTTTTCAGTTATTTTTTAAAACATTAAATTAGGTCCTGCACCATGTATTGTCCATGTTTGAGGATTTCAGATAGTTTCTTCTCTAGCTGCTCAGTTCATTTTAGCCTGGACTAGAATCCAACCCAGATGGACTAGATAGAGTTGCGTTTCTGTTTGTGTTTTTTTTTTTTAACCACTATATTGAGACATGATTGACATACAAAAAGCTGTACATAATGTATACAACACGAGTTTGAAGATAAGTATACATCCATGAAACCGTCACCAAAATCCATGCCATAAACATATCCATCACCTCTAAACGTTCCTTCTCCCCTCTTTATTATTATTGGTTTATTTTTATAAGAACACTTAGCATAAACTCTTTCCTCTTAGAAAAATTTTAAGTATGCAATACATTATTGAGATGCACTGGAGTGTCTGACTTGGAATGGATCCTCTCTGGTCCATCTTACTCATTTGACAGACAGGGAAACGGAGGCTCGGGTCAAAGGAGTGCTCTCCCCAGCGAAATTAGTGGCGAAGCTGAGTCTCCACCCGGGTCTCTGAGTCTCCAGTCAGTGTCGCTTCACTGGTGCTCCAGGCCCACTGCGGCCTGAGACCTGGGCAGCCTGGGGGAGGGGCCAGGGGACCACTTTCTGAGCAGCCCCTGGCCTCAGACTTGCCTGCCCAGGTCTGAGCCCCAGGCTGTTTTGATGCTCCTACTCCCGCATGTGTCTGGCTCAAACGGCTGTCCCTTTGGACTGCTGCAAGGGGCTGATTAGATGTAATTGCTTTGCCTAGAGCGAGCTATCTGCTTAATAGAATCAGCTCCCAGTAATTAGCCTGCCAGAGGCCCATTTCCTTTGCTGGAGTCCTCCAGCCTCCAGGCCCTTACTCCGACCTGTGAGAGTTGGGCCTCTGCAGGCAGCAGGGTGTTGGGGAAAAGGGGGTGGGGGGTGCTTTGGGCAGGATGTGGGAAGAGGGAGAGGTGAGAGAAAGCAGTGCCGTGAATACTCAGCAAGGATTCCAGGTGCAGCCCTCCCTGGGGCCAGGGGATTGCAGAATTTCCCGGTTGGAGGAACATAGAGCCTGGCACAGAGGGACTGCTCCATAAATGTTAAACCGAGCCCAGCTGAACCACAAAGGGTATCTAGTCCAGCCCCAAACCCAGTACATTTAGCAATCAAATCCAAAGGCATTTTGCAGACCTACTCTGTGCCAAGAACTGCACTAGCTCCTTGGATCCTTCTAAAATGGCCTCAACCCAAGGGATCAGTCATTCTGTGCTTGCATACCTCTATTTTTCAGGAGCTCATTGCATCCTGGGCAACCCATTCTTTTCCCGGAAGCATAGAGAAAGTTCCATCTACTTTGAGCTGAAAGTTCTCACCGTAGCATCTCCTCACAGATTACCGGATGCTCCTAGGTCGCCCAGAGCAAAGCTAATCAATCCCTCCTGCATGCGGCAGCTAACATGTCCCTTGTATCTTTTCTATAGGCGGAATATCCCAAGTCCCTTTGATTGTGCCATATATATCACGCTGGCGAGAACCCTCGTGAGTCTGGTTGGAAGGCCTAGAACCTGATTCTGTTGTCAATTCCTCTCTCCCAGCACGGCCAGGAGCCCAGCAGTGGGGACTAGGCGGGTCAGGATTTCTCTCCCAGGAGAAAGAAGTGTGACCTTAGCCATAACAGGACGCTCCACACGGAGTGGCATGATGGAGACAAAGCCCCTCCACTAAAGGAAAGACACCTAAAACGCGTTCATTGGGAGTAAAGTCGTCCCTCTTGCCCTCGCCCCTACTCAGACCCAGACACAGATAGAGTACACATACACACACACACACACACACACACACACACACACACACACACACTGCCGTGCACACTCACAGGCACCACTCAATACTCACTGGCTGACTAATCATTGCAAGTGCTATTATGATTATTGTATTTGGTGCTGAGAAAAGGCTGCCTCTGCTTGCTTCTTAAAAGCCATAAACGTGCAAAGAAGAATTTCAAGATTTGTGAGGCTGTTGACTGGACCTCCAGGCTCACATGTTTGTCAGGGAACACAGGCCATGGCTGTTTCAGAATCTCTGCAGAGGACAGGTTTAAGGGCCTTAACTTCTGCAACAGGAAGGGGGGCAAGTTCAGGGAACTTATCTTGTAGCTAAGGTTTGGAAGTCACAATAGCTGGGCTCAAGTCCCAGCTCTGGCCCAGCAAGCTGAGAAGCCTGGACAGGCAGTGGGCATAAGCACTGTGACACTTCTGGGTATGTGTCCCAATAAAAATTCCCTGCTGGTTCTTAAAGACACAAATGCAAGGATGCTCATCTCAGCATAGTATTCAGAATCAGAGCTGGAGGCGGCGGGGAGAACCTTTCTAAGGGCAGGGGTCCATCAAATGTGGTGGATGCCGACTTTGGACTAAGGCTTTCTGCTAAGGAATGGAGCAAGCCTGAGCCCCACAACAGCTCCGTGAAGACCAGCTGCTTCCTATTTTCACTAGTAGGAGACCCAAGCCTGCTTCCCAAGCTGGTTGCACTGCTCATCTGGGGCAGGGCTGAGAACAGAGCCAGGTGTCCACCTCCCAGCATGGTGCTGTCTCCCTAGCAGCTCCCAGAGCCTCTCCTTTATGAACAGCTGACTTTTGTGTTTGGTTTGGGCTTGAGATGTTAAACAAATAGTGTCTCTTGACAAATGCAAGCCGGCTGCACTGGGACCAGTTATGCTCTGTAAATCCTGATTAATCCTCCATGCCTCTCCCCATAGAGACACACCAAGAAACACCTCGGCCATACACTAACCACCCTGATTTCATCAACTGGCTGTTGGAAGCCACACTCCCTGGTGCAGCTGTCTGTGTCAGCCACTCCCCTGATTTTCTATTGCAGGTCCTGGGCTCACCAGGTGTGCCCCTGGCTTGATATTGAGATGGCTCTGGACATTCCTTCCAACAGTGAACCGTGGACCCCAGGCCATGACAACCTACCTGGCACAGCCAGACCTACAGGAACAGACCGAGGAGTGTTTATAGAGTGCCTCAGAGTCAGGTGCTTTATGAAGGACTGTGGGGCACAGAGATGAGTAAGACCCTCTTCCTGCCCTGTCGGAGCTTATGGTTTGGTCTAGACAGGATGGACCAGAATTTTATGTGAGGCTCCAATCCAGCTAGTGATTGATAGAGTCAGGATTTGAACCTGGCTTATCGGATTCAGGGTCAGCTCTTTCACTCCTTACCTCTCTCCCCACTGCCCTTACCCTCTGACCAAATAAAGGGAGACTTAAAAGTAGTGGACAGAGAGGGCTCTGAGTCCTTTATCCTTCAGACCATATTCTTGGCCATTACAGAATGAGAATTGCTGGTCACAGGGCCAGGTCTGTCATTAACTTCACAGAATGTCAGAGCAGGAAGGGATCTTTTGAGGTAGTCAACTCTTTCTTCTGTAGCAAAGGACAAGAGCCCCAGAGAGGCCATGCAAGTCTTTCAAGTGCCCCCAGTTAGTTGGTAGTTGGTGACAGCACTGGGACCAAGCACCAGGTATCTGGACTCCTGGTTCAATGCCTTCTCCGCACACTTCTTTGGGCCTTCCGACACTCACATCTGTCTTCATCCTCTTCTCCTACATCAAGCAGGGCTTGCTCCACCTTTAGAAGTCTCTGTCTGCAAAGAGTCACAGAAGCAGATTGCTAGGTTTTTCTGCCTGTCTGTGCCCCTCTCCCTGCTGACATGCTGGTCTCTAACCCAGCAAATATAGGATGCTTTAAGCCCTTCACTGTGTACTGAGTACACAAGAAAACATGCGGAGCAACTCCGATGTGCAAAAGACTGTGCTCCCCACTGAGGAAGGCGTAGAGTGAGTGAGACAGTTCTCCACCATGGAGACGATAAGGAGCCTGGGGGGAGACAAATATGAAAGAGCCAACTAATCTTCTAGGCAGGAGGAATATCTACCGAATTGACGCTTAGACAAGGTGTCTTGGAAGCACAAAGGAACCAGAAGTTTTGCCTTGCGGTAACTGAGGAATGCTTCATGGAGGGAGTGGACTTTGAGCTGGGTCTTGACGCCTGAGAAGGAGTTCGACAGATAGAAAGTGGAGGGGCCAGCATCTCAGCTTAGGGAGCCATGTGCGCCAGGAGTGAAGCATGAAAGTACTAGGATGTGTCTAGAGCTTAGAGAGAAATGGGGTAGAAGATAGAGCTGAAAAATAATACGTGCATAATGTTTAATGCATAATAATATGTAACGACTAATGATAATTAGATTCGGTATCGTTTATCCTAACTCTAATTGCGTCCTTTTCCTCATAAACTAAAGTCTTAAAAGCAGTGGCCGGACCTCTTTTCACCCGATTCTTAGAAGAACTAGGGAGGCGAAAGCGGGCCAGGAAGGTCATAGGATATTATAAACAAAGGGATCATAGATATGTTCTCATCCAAACCTTCCATTTATGGATGTGCAAACCAAGGCCCAAGGAGGAGTGACTGGTCCCAAGTCCCACACCAAGCAGGTAGCAGACCCAGCCCAGATTTCTTGTCTCTCTACCTTGTGTCCTCTATACTGAACAGGATTTCCAAAAATCACACAGAAGGCTGATCAGTATCATGATTTGAGAGATGTAAAAAAAAAAAAAAAAATCTTTTAACTGGCCCAAAGCTTTCTTCACTAAGTCATCAATGAATTGGGGGGGTGGGGGGGGGTTGGAAATAGAAGAACATGGAGAAGCCACAGCTGGGCAGTCCTCCTGTATAACAGGTGAGATTGATAGAGATGCTTCCTGACACTGGGCCCTGGGCAGAGAGTGGGGCATCCCTGTCAGGTGCAGGCAGATCTCCTGGATGGAAGGGAGTGGGGTAGGCTGTGAAGTCTTTTGCACAATCCCACCCAGGTCAAAGGTGAGCCAATAGGACTCTTGCCTGAAGGTCTCAGGGGCTACTTAGAAGTCTCAGCTGGCACCAGCTTGAATCCCCGGACCAGCCCTCCCTTCTTAAGAGAAAGGAGGGAGGAGGGGCAGGAAGAGGAGGCCCAGGCTGCCCTCTTGGGCTCCAGGAGCACTGTGGATGTGCTATGCTCTCCCTACTGGCAAGTGTGCTGATCTCATACATAATGGGGGCTACAGGAAAGACCCCAACAATAGTGCATGAGTCCTGAGTCCCCCTCCCCCACTGTGTGACCTTGGGCAACTCCCTTCCTATTCTCTGAGCCTTGGTTTCCTCATCTGTAACATAAGAGTGTTGGTCTAGGTGATCTCTAAAGGTCCTTTCAATTTTGAAGTGCTGTGAGGACAAGCTTTATCATAACTAATAATAAATGCCCTGCCCCTAAAGACAGCTTTTTCTCTTTTCCAAACCTCTTTCATTCATAATATCACCTTTCATCTACACAGCAGACTGGCAGCCAGAAGCAAGCAGACCCTCAACACACAAGCTTTCACACTGAAAAACCAGGTCTGCCGAGCCCCCCGCTCATCCAGAACAACTTTGGGAAAATTAGCTTCTGAGGGAGGGGGTTTGTGTCCAGGAGCACAGGACCCAACTTCTACTCCAACCCCAGGGAAGCCAGGGAAGGTTGCACTTTTATTCCAGAGAACCAGACGATTCCAAGGTAGAAAGCCTGCAATAAGCTGAGTTCATGGCCAGAAAGTTCGCGTCTCTAAAGAATCAAAGGCATTTGGGGGATGGGATCAGGGGAGGAAATGTGCCACGAATCTGAGACCTCCCCACCCAGCTCTGGCCAGAGACCTGACTATTCAGGGAAAATAAGATGTTATAGAACCTAGAGCCTCATATTGTCTGATTTGCACACATGTGTTCTCCTTTGACCCTTCACAACAATCTGTTCAAGAGCTAGCTTAATTAGCTATCCTATTCACAAACTTGAAAAACTGAGGCTTGAGGAGTTATGATGGAGGAGAGCATGGAAGGCAGACTGAAGTCTCTCTTCTCAGCTGAATGACCTTGGGTGAATCTCTGTACTGCATTTAGCCTCAGTTTTCCCATCTATAATGAATGTAACATGCCTACCCTGACACACAGCAGATGCTTGATATATACTTGGTGCATGAATAGTTGAAGGAAGCAATGGGTTGGTGGCACTCCTGGGAGAAAAAGCAGTGCAATGTCCAGCAGTGATAGGCCAGCCCAGGATGCTGGCAGACAGTGTTCTCACTTCTGGCTGGCTGCCTCCTGAGCCTATCCTCAGTCAGGGGTCTTGGGGCTTCTTCCATGTCTCTCCTCATGGCCCATGCCAGCGTCCCGTGAAAGACTTTTTGACCTTCCTTGGCAGTGGGATTTGCATTCCAATCATTCTGCTCACTCAGCCCATCCAAGTCTGGAGTTGTTTGGCGCTAAAGTAAGGCCTGTGGGATCATCTGCCATGGCACCTCATCCAAAAGATAAGGAAGCAAGACTCTGAGAGGGGCAGTGACGCCTCGTCTGAGGTCTCACAGCCTGCCCTTCCTCACCACCACTGACATCATGTTGACAAATAAAGAAACTGAGCCATAGGGAAGCCTCCTGGTTCTTCCAGTCTGTCAGCAAGCCTTTCAATCTGGGGCCCACCTGCCCTATTTCAGCTAGATCCTAGGTCTGCTGGGATGCCCCAAGGTGGTGTCCAGTGCTGTTTCTGGCAGCTCAGCCCATTCCCAGATTGGTCTGGTCATGTAGGACTGGGGCCATGGATGTCAAGACAGCCCAATAGCCCCTCAAGAGTAAAGCAGAAGCCCTTGGGACTGGGTGCTACTGGCCTAGCGTAGGCTACTAGCCTGTGCTTTCTCAGCCAGTTCCAGGAACCATGCTGACCTGGGAAGGGACACATTTTACGAGAGCACAGCTTTCCCTCGGGTGATAGCCCATGTGTACCCAGGTCCACAGCTGTGTCCTCCTGTTTCTAAGACAGCCTGCAGCCTGGTCCAGAGAAGGGGAGTGGCCTGGGAGGAGGGAAAGCTTGGCTGAATCTCAGTGCTGACACTAACTCATTGTGTGCCCTTGCATGTCACTCCACCTCTCTGTGCCTCAGTTTCCTCATCCACCTAATAAAGGGCAGGACAGCAAGGCCAAAGGTCCCTTCCGGCTATAGCATACTGTGACTTAGGTGGGGGGATGAGGATGGGGTGGGAGTTCGCTCTGCCTCTTCCTTTCCCTTTCCTTGCTTTTCTGTTTCTGTTATCGGTTTATCTCCAGGTATCCAGGTCTCCCTGTCATGGTCTGCTGCTCTCTGCCTCTCGAGCTCTGTATTTTCCTGCGTGCCTCTTCTTTTTCTGTGTCTATGAATCTATCTCTGGTTTTATCTCACGGTCTGTCACACACCCCTCTGCCTCTTTTTCTGTCTCTTCCTCTAGTTATATGCGTTTCTCTGTCTAGTTATCTCTTTCCCTGGTCTCTCTCTCTCTCTCTCTCTCTCTCTCTCTCTCTCTCTCTCTGTCCTGCCCGCTTTCCCTGCGGCTCTCCCGCTCGCTCCCCGGCCCCTCCCCCTCCGCCAGCCCCCCTCCTCCCTCCCTCGGCGCGTCTCCCCAGTCCTTATTTGGCTGGGCGGGAGGGCTGGCGGGAGGCGGCGGCCTGCGGGCGGGGGGCGGGGGGCGGGAGCGGGGCCAGGCGGAGGAGGGCGGTGGGTGGTGCTGAAGGGACAGCTCCACGGCGGCGGCGGCGGCAGCGGCGGCGTTGGCGGCGGCGGCCCCGGGGCGCAGAGCGGGTGCCCGGCGCGGGGAGCGGCGAGCGCAGCCATGCCCCAGGCCGTCTCCGGGGCAGCAGCAGCGGCGGCCGAGGCCGGGACGCGGGCCGGGGGCGCCGGGGGGCCGGCGGCGGCCCGGGCGGGACGATGAAGCGGCAGAACGTGCGCACGTTGGCGCTCATCGTGTGCACCTTCACCTACCTGCTGGTGGGCGCCGCGGTCTTCGACGCGCTCGAGTCGGAGCCCGAGATGATCGAGCGGCAGCGGCTGGAGCTGCGGCAGCAGGAACTGCGGGCGCGCTACAACCTCAGCCAGGGCGGCTACGAGGAGCTCGAGCGCGTCGTGCTGCGCCTCAAGCCGCACAAGGCCGGCGTGCAGTGGCGCTTCGCCGGCTCCTTCTATTTCGCCATCACCGTCATCACCACGATCGGTAACTACTCGCCGGGCGGGGAGGGGAGGGGGGCGTGGGGACCCGGGGGCTGGTAGTCTAGCGCCGGCTGGGGCAGAGAGGTTCCCCGGGAGAGGGTCTAGGCGCCGAACCCCGCGCTCCCAGGAACCCGAGTTCAGCCAGGCGTGTCTGCTCCAAGGGGACAGGACTCGGGGGAGGCGTCGATTCCTGGCTCCGGATCTGACTCTCCGGCCAGGCCAGCCCTAACTTGTCCCTGCTAGGCTGCGCGGGGCCCCAAGGGACTCCGAAGTGTGTGAGAGGGGGCAGGAACCACTGGCGGAGGCTGGGAAGGAGGGGTGTGGCCCGGCCAGGCCCTGGAGCAAGGCGCTGAGTGTAGGTGGCGGGGAGCGCGCTACTCCTCCGTGCCCCTGCAGATGGACTTGTGCGCACGGCGAGTCTACACCGGCTGGGGCTCTAGGGAGACGTTTCGATTCAGGTGCTCGGCACTCCGTGGCACTCCGGGCTACTCTGATACTCTGAGCGCCTGAAACACCCTATAACTGCAGCTGTGTGTGTGTGTGTGTGTGTGTGTGTCCCCAGTTCCCTGAGTTTATGCACCAGCAGCCCTTGCCTTTAATTTTCTTAGGGCTGCAGATCTGGTACTGGAAGACAGATCCAGCCCTGTCCGCCTTCCCCTCTGCTGTCCCAGTCACCTCATAAGAACGGCCTCAGTTCTCTTCTACAAGCCGAGGCCAACCACAGGGTAGGAAGCCACACACACACACACACGTATGCACACGCACGCACACGCAGGGCACACAAGTGGATGTCCAGGACAGAAATCTCCAGGGAGGCCCTTGATGTGTTGTTCAAAAGAGTCTAGACAGTCGTAAACACCTTATCCGCTCTTAAGACCATGATTCCAGCCCAGCTCCATCACTTCTCCCACTGTATGACCTTGGGCAAGTCCTTTCCCCTGCCTGGGTCTCAGGCTCACCTCCAGACGACACCAGGAGTTGGCCGAAATGATCTCGAGGGCTCCTCTAAACCCTGGCGTGCCCCCACCCCGCCTTCCCCCAAAGCCCACGGGGACGCCCCCAGGAGCTGTTTCCTCCATCTTTTCCATTCTCTCTCCTCCCTCTGGTCTCCTTCTTGCCTTGGCTGAGCTCCCAGGGGCTCACTGCCACTTGGCATAGCCCATGACAAGATGGCAGTGTTTTCCTGGGAGTCAACAGGAGTCGAGAGGGTCAAAGGCAGGACTGGATACTGTCCCTGCAATCTATCCACTGCAGGACTCTACGCTGAGACTCCACAGCTCTCTGGGGACCACAGGGAGCTATGCCAAGTGGTTTCTGGATTCTTCTCTTGGAAAAGGAAGAAAAGGGCCCCAGGAGTGGATGTGGCCCAAGTGGGGCACCTCTGGGTCATGCTGATCCTGTGACTTTAGGGCAGGATCATCAGACTCGGGCCAGCCCAAAGAGCACCCTGCTTCCCCCGGAAGGACCAGACCACATTTGGTCTGCAGTCTCCTCCCCTTTTCAATCTCCCTGCCACCTGCCAGGGTTTCAGGAGCACTGAACATCCTCTGGCCTTCCCTCTCCCTCGCTCTACTCATCATGCCCTTGGCTACATGCCCCTTTTCTTTCTCAGTCACATGGTCCCTTGCTCCTCAGCTCCTCAGTAACCTCCCAACTGATTTCCTTGCCTCCAGCCTCATTCCCTTATGGGGCAAGTTCTCCTGGACAATGCTGCCAGAAAGACTCTCCCCAAAGCACAGCTCTGACCATACCAATAGCCTTCTCGGAAGCCCCACTTGCTCTCCCTGACCATGGAATCTGGTCCATGCTCCTTATCTGAAATTTTAAGGACTTCCATACCTGGCTGCAGTGTATATGTCTAACTTCATTTCTCACTTCTTACTGACATGTAAGGGGCAGCCAAACTGTCCCCTGAGAATCCTTAAGTGTGCCTGTCTGGAACACCTGTTCTTTGTCTTCTATTTGTCTTGTCTAAGTGAACCTTCCAGGTCCAGCTCAAACCCTACTTCCTCTTTAAAGTCTCCCAGAACATCCCAAGCCACTGCTCTGGACAACTGCAGGGCTTATAGTCAGGATGACCTGGGTGACCATGGAGGCTCTTCTCACGGTTATTTACATTTTAAGGGATGTGCTTTGTTTCTTTAACCACACTATAATTAACCTCCACATGGGCAGGGCTCTGTGGTTCTCATCTCTGTGCTCCCTGTGCGGGCACAGTGTCCGGCGGCACATGTGAGCTGTCAGAGAAGGCTACTGATGATGGGCTTAAGGTGTCCCAAAATGAAAGGACATCATCTTTCCCCTCCATCCCTGCCATTTCCCAAAGTGCTTGTAGTTCTCACCAAGACAGATGCTAAAACCTGGGGGTAGAGGCAGACAGAGTGTGGTTCTGGTGATTATTTATTTATAAAGCTCTGGGCAAGAGGAAAGAAAGACAGCATCAGAGCACCACCTTAGTTCTGTGGGGACCCCAGACCAGCATGGTCCACTTCCTGCCTCACCCAACTGTCCCTGGGTTTCTGTCACCTCTCACTCTGGCTGTGCTACCTGGCTGGAAGCTGTCCACAGGCTCTCTGCTCTAAAAAAAAAAAAAAAAAAAAAAAAAAAAAAAAAAAAAAAGCCTGTCTGGGCTGTGATCAGATGGCTGGAAGGGGCCCTATATCAGACTGATCTTGACCCAAAACCCAAAGGCAGCAGCCTCTGTCTACTTGAGCCCTTTGGGGACCCAAATGGGCCTCCTGAGACACACCAGGAATCCCATTGGGATAGAATAATGACAGAACCTCTTATTTATTCAGTACCTTAATGATCACAATGCACTTACATCTCATCTCTTAAGTCCCAGCCTTCATAGCTCAGGAGTTACCAGAGCAGGTATTGCTAGCTCCATGGCACAGACAAAGGCATGAAGGTTCAGGGAGGGGAAAAGACTCTCCCAAAATAATGCCACTGATGAACAGCACAGAGCAAGAAACTGGATCTTCTGACTCCAAGCCCAGTGCTCTTTCACCTTGCCGGTCTCTTCCCTGCTTCCTCTGCCTCCATATGCTTTGAAGCCCAGAGCCAGCCAGGATTGGCATGACCAAGATGTGCTCAGTGATGCCAGCTTGCAGGGCACCCACGGGCAGCCTTCATTGGTGGAGGGTCAGCAGGATCTGTGTTAGTCATTCACCTGGTTAGTCACAGTCTCAGCTGGCTGCAAGGATTTCTCCAGCTCTCTATCTCTGGCTTCCCAGCCAGGAAACCCTTCCTTTGTTGGGCCCTAAGTTCATCAAATGCAAACGGAAACTCTTTTCTGGGAAGCTTAAACTCTCTAGCTGTTGAGTCATTAAACTCCTCCGGGCCCCAGCCCCATCTATTCATAGCCTGGAGGCTTTCAGAGCAGGAAGGAGCTTTGAGATTCACTGGTGCCAACCCTCCTCTCAGGAGGGGCATGGGAGTCACATAGCCAGAGGGCAGCGAAGCCCAATCCCTCCACTTGTTCAGGATGCCTCTTTATTTATTATTATTATTATTAACAGCAGCAACAGCAATGATACTAATAGCAGCCCCTGTTTAATATCTACTCTTTGGTAGTCTTTACCTAAGACACTTCATCTGAACCCCCTCGCTTCATTCCCTTACCTACCCGCCAAGATGGACATTATTGTCTACATTTTTCAGCAGAGGAAACTTTGAATATAAATGACTCACCCATGGCCTTGTGACTAAAAGGAGGCACCTGCCCAGATTCACCTGAGCCCTGCTGACTCCCATGCCCTGGCTCTTTTGTCAGGTCTTTCCTCACTTCAAGAACCCAGCCCGGACCCTCGTTTCTTGAGGGCACCAGGTAGCTACAGCTTGTCTTCCCCCTAACAATGCCGTGCCCAGTGCACTACAGCCAGCCTGCTGCTCCCCTGCACCCTGGCCCCTGACCAACACAGACCATGTGGCAGGGACTGCCACAGGCTCACAGGTGCCCATTCTCCCACAGCAGGTCCCCAGAATCCTTGTGACTCTAAGGCAACAAGAGACCAGGCGATCGATGAGCTGAGGGAGCTGGAACAGAAAAGCTTCTATTCTCTTTAGTCAGCTCCCAGCCTGTTCTCAGCCAAGCACCGGCTCCCATCGACCGCCACATGGCCGGGGACTCTCAGATTGTGAATTCAGGCCAGAAACTCATGAAGGAAGCTAGACTTCTTACAACTTTCCAAAAAAGAGGAAAGTGCGGAAGTGACCTGCCACTCCCCAAACCCGAGAGTCCTCAAATAAAAGAGTGAAAGGAGACATTAGCAATCATCTAAACACCCGGAGAGGTGAGTGACCTGCCCGAAGTCACGCAGTAAGTTGCAGGTACAACCCTGATTAGAACCTAGGCCTTTGGGTGATCAGACGAGTTCTCTCCGTCACTCCTCATGACCCACCATCTCCCTTAGCACCAGAGCCTCAGCTGCTTATCACTCCGCTGATCCCAGTCCTCTGCTGACTTCCTGCAGGGATGGAGGGGCAGCTCAGCCTGGAACAGTCCCATGGCTCACTCTGGGTCAGCGTCTCTTTCCTCCCTGCCCGCAGGCCACCCCTCTGCTTCCACCGCACAAGCCTTCTCTGAGGGTGATGCAGGAACGCAGGTACCGGCTTAGACCACAGGCCCTGGGTTTATCTCTTAACCCACCTTCCCACTCACAGCCCCAACCCGCACCCCCAGCTATATGACCTTGGACAAGTTACTTAGTCTCTCTGAGTTTGTTTTGTCATTTACAAAATGAAAGGATAATAGCTGCCTCTCCCACTCCAGGATTAAATGAGATAACGTAAAGAAAGTACCTGCTACAGAATAGGCTCTTAATAAACAGTTTCTCCAGTTATTGGTGTTATTAATATTATTGTTCATGTATTTTCACCTCCCCCACAGGAGGAAACTGCTGTTTCCCAAAAATTACTGTAACCATAGCTACCTCTGCTCCTTCCCAACAGGTCAGACAGTGGGACTGGAGACCAGAGGCTGCCACACCTTTCCTTTAATCCTTCTAATCCCAGTGCCACATCCCAGACTCACCAGATGCTCACCTATGCCTGGAGTCTGCCTGACATCCAGGCTCAGGGGCACTGCTCCCTTCTCTGAGCAGGTAGACCCCTGCAGAAAACAAGTCAGGGAGAGAGAGGTGCACAGTGGTAGGCGAACCTACCTGGATTGGAGAAGGAGGCAAAAGCTCCAGTTCCACTTAGTTCAGTCGCTGGTCCTGTATGACCATCAGTTTACTCATCTACACAGTGGGTGTATTTAATCCGAGGTCCTTCTGACTGCCATGCCTCTTGCCTACACATCCAGTTCCCACACATCACAGTTGGGGGCTAGACGCATGGAAGAAAAGGGGACAGGAATAGGACAGAAATCGAAGACACATGCCTGGCCACAGTGGAGACAGGACAAACACAATAAGTATTTTCAAAGAAAACGTAAACAAGCACAGATGAATGTAGTGCAAATCGCCACTATAAACAGCTTTCAGCTGGCAGCGCAAACGGTGAATTTGTGAGTTGATTTTGTAATTTAAAAAATGTAAAAATGATTTCCCTGCAGTCGGCCAGCAGCAAGGGAAGACACCCAGCTCTCATTATCAGTTTGGGCAAACCTCAGCCTAGACCCAGGATGGGCGCGCCCTCACCCTTGGACAAGCTCCTTCATCTCTGCCCCAGACACAGGGGGCCACCATGTGTCTCTAACATGTCCAAGACATTTCTTACCACCTGTGTTCCCACAACAGCCCTGGGAGGGCAGGCATTATCATCCTATTACAGTCAAGGAAAAGGAAGATCAGAGAGGTTCAGAAATTGACCCGGGGCTCTACAAATATAAAATGCCTGTGCCAGGACTGACACCCAGGGAGTATCTTTTCACAGAGCTATGCAGCCCTCCACGCCCTCCCACCCCTCCATGGATCCTCCGCCGTCCCTTCTATGTAAATGTCACAAACGATGGAGGATGGGTACCAGGGCCCACGCGGGGCACTCAGCTGTGGCCTCAGCTTCAGGATCACTTGCCCTCGGGCTATGGATAAAGCATTTAGCCCTAAGAGAAATCAGAATTTTAGCTCCACCCCTCTCATCTGACAGTGTGGAAACTAAAATTCAGACTGGAGAAGGGACTTACTAAAGGTCACACTTACACTTGTCCTCAGAGCTGGCCTTGGAGCCCTGTTTACTGACAGCTCAATCCATGCTCCTAGGCCTCCCACAGGTTTTGAGAGATGAGATCAAGCTGCCAGCAGGCCTGTTCTGCTTGCCCTGGGCCTCCTCTGGACACTTCTGTTAGCCTCTGGTCCTCAGAGAGCCATGTGACAAAATGCCTTTTGTGGTCATTGAAGGAGCAGTCAATGGGCAAGCTGATGCCACTGCCTCTCTGTCCACACTTGCGCGTTGTTTAGAAACTACCATTGTTCGGGCAGCTCCCAGGTGGCTCCTGGAGACCAGCTCCTCTCCTGGAGCCACCCCGCCCCAAGTTACTGCCACAAATCACACCTTCACTTTCCTATTTGCTGTAGCCAGCCTCAGCTACTGCCTAGAGCAAACAGCTCGTGGCCTCCTGGGATCCCTGCCAAGCTGGGCCAGCCTCCCACCCCTGCTTTCCCCTCCTGCTTCCTCCAGTGACACCCAAGGACCCCTTTGTGAGTGACGCACTGACTGCAGTGAATACAAGGCAAGAGTCTGGCCTGGGAGTTGGAAACTGTGTTCTTTCTCTCCCCTGAGAGAGGCCTTAGACAAATTGTTCCAGCCCTCTCTCTCCCCCATTCATTCTCATTCTCTCTCTCTCTCTCTCTCTCTCTCTCTCTCTCTCTCTCTCTCTCTCCTGTGTCTGTACTCATGGAAGGAACAGATACTTCCATGGGGTGCCTCAATCTTCCAGTCTGTATAAAGGAGGTGTTTCACAGGGGGAACTTAAGTAGGCTAGCTCAGCAATGCAGAATTTTCTACATTAATGCTTCTCAAACAGTCGTATGCAGGGGAATGACTTCGTTGATCTTGTTTAAATGCAAATTCTGAATCCGTAGGTCTAGGGTAGAGCCTGAGACTCTACATTTATAATAAGGCCCCAAGGGACCCTGATGCTATCAATTCATGGTCCACACTTTGAGTAGCAAGAATCTAAATAACCTGGAGACCTGACTTCTGGGAATAGACATGTGGACTGTGGTCTTAAGCACAAGAAGATTTAGAGCTGGAAAAATCCTTAGGAATCTGGCCGTGGAATGTTAGAGCTGGTAGACCCTTCTTTGAGGCTTGGAGCAGGGCTGTGGCATGCCCCGTGGGAGCCAGCCACGGAGCCTGGGTGGGACCATGAGCTGCACCGTCACTGTGGGTGGAGGAAGAGGAAGCGGAGAGGGTGGATGGAAAGGGAGAAGAGTGGAGAAGGGCTCGTCCCATGGGGAAGCCTGCAAACAAGAATCCGCTGATCCTCAGCTGTCCTCTCCTCCCCTGTCTGCCAAGGAAATGCCTTAGATCCATGGAGAACGGGTGCCCCAGAGAGTGAATGTCAAAGCGAGAAACCGGCTCCCCTCTCATGTCATCTTCCCCAAGTCCCTGGGGCCGTTCGACCTCCAGCCCCCATTAGAAGAAGAGGCTAAAGCTCGTTTTTTCTTTCATGGGTTGGGATCCAGAAAGCAAAGGCCCGTGGAGGTTACCAGGCCTAATGGCCACCAGATACACTCACCCTGTTGCTGGCTACAGTGTGGAATGCAGGTAGCAAGGCAAGGCCCACTCTTTCTAGACTTGTCAGGCCACATGTGCCTGCAAATTTTAGGAGGGACATCGACAACTCGGGGAACATTCAGAGGAGGGGAGCAGCATGTCCCTTTGGCGGAGGCAGGCCTGCAGAGCATGAGTTCGCCTTTGAATATCTGCTCAACTAGTGACAGGTAAAACCAACCTTGGGTTGCTTGGGCCTGAGGAGTTGAACCAGCATCACTGGGTAGAGTCCATAGAAAGATTTCTTTAAGTCCAATATAAGGCAGGACTTGTTAGAGTTGAAGCTGACCAAAGACGGATTGTGCTGCTTTGAGCAGTGGTGAGCTCCCCATCAAAGGAAACATACAAACGACACTGGATAGGCATGCTGTAGAAGTCATTCGTACCAGTCAGAATTCAACCAGAGAAGCAAAGCTAGTAGGAAATGTGTATTAAGAGATATATTACAAAGAATTAGCTTATGTGAAACTAGCAGTTGAGTAGGCAATTTTGAAATCCATAGAGCAGGCTATCAGGAAAAACAGGCTGGAACTTTTTTCCACATGGGCTGAGGCTCTGTCTACTAGCAGAACCTCTTCAGGGAAGCCTCAGCTCAGCTCTTAACGCCGTTCAACTGATTGAATCAGGCCCATGAAGATGATCTAGGATAATCTCCCCTACTTAAAGACAACTGATTATAGACTTTAATCACATCTAAAAATGCCTTCATAGCAACTCTTAGATTAATATTAGATGAAATAACTAGGGGCTTTAGACTCACCAAAGTGACAGATCAAAAAGATCACACCACTCGTATATCAGGCTGGAGGCTGCTATAAAAAAGTTGGAATTCTTCCCAACTTTGAGATGCTTTGATTTCTTGATCTTCAAGCGGGTAGCCTGGAGTTAGAGTACTCAGAGTGAGACTCAGGAATGTCCTGGGGCGAGGGGGACCCAGACTCTCTGGGTCATCCTTTAAGTAGAAGCAACTTTAGCCTTCATTTCAATTCAGTTAACCAAAAGCCACTGAGTTCTCCTGAACACCAGGCACTATACTAGACACAGAGACACTAGAAAACTAAAACCCAGACCCTTCCCCAAGGAGCCTCTGGTCCAGTGGTATCCTGAAACCACACGTCGAATGTTATATATGCTAAATCCCAATGGGATGACTGAAATAGGGATCTGGGAAGGCTTCCTGATGCAGATGATACTTGAAGAAGGCTTGAACGGAGAATGAGGACTTTAGTAGGTGAAAATGGCTTTGAGAGTTTTCTAGGGTGATGGAACAGCATGAGACAGACTGAAGGGCATGAATGTGTCCAAACAAAGGTGGTTAGGAGCAGACCCTGGAGGGGGCTGAGTGCTAGACTCTGGCAGATGGACTTGATTTGACAGGCACTAGAGGAAGGACGGGACAGACCCAACCTGCGTCCTCCTGCCTGTATCCTAACTAGTGGATGCTCCTATGACCCTGGTGGAACTAGCGGATACCCCCATGACTCCAGGCGAACCAGAGGGTCATGACAACCTGTATCCTGATTGCCTCCCTTCGCCCTCTGCTGGTGACCAGGCGGCCTCGACCAGCCCCTCGGGGGGTGCTTTCGCCCCCCCCCCCCCCCCGCTACTTCCTTTTCTGTACCAAAGGTCCACTCCAGGGCTCAGACCAAGCCCAGTGTTATGGGTGGTGTGCAGGAGCCCCCGGCACAGCGCTGAACTGAAAGAGATGATACTCTGTATACTCCAGGTCCCTGCTCTCGGACCCCCTTCATCTCTGCTGGAGGCTCCATGGCTTGGTGTGGACTCAGTTCCCTCTTTAGGAAGGCAAAAGGCCTCTCCTGATCACAGCTCTGATGCAGAAATAACCATCTCGGAAACATCCAGAGAGGTACATTCCAGCCTGCTGGTTACAGGAGAGTCTGGGGGTTCTCTGCAGAGGCCCCAAGTGTCAGGCCCCAGTGGAGCAGCCCAGAGAGAGTGACACCAGGCTCTCAGACAGGAGGTGGCCTCTTTTCCGAGACAGGTCCAGTCCTCCTGCTGGAGCAGGAAAGTGCCGCGGCCCTGGGGACAGGCGGGGACAGGCAGGGGCAGGCCTCAGATCTACACAACAGAGGAGTCTTTCCTGGGCTGCTCCACCCAGGTCTCAGACCCAACATGGAGCAGCCATTTCCCACAGAGCCTGTCTCAGTTTCCACAGTCATGGACCATTCACTGGGAGGTTTCTCTAGGCTGAACTCATTATGAGTATTACCTCATCGAATCCTCATGGCCACCGATAAATGAGGCACTACAGTAATCCCCATTTTACAGGTGAGGACCCTGAGGCTCAGAGGGGTGACGGAATGCTCCCAAAGTCACACTGCTGACAAGTGGCAGGACAAAGATGTATAAAGCATGAACAGAGTTTATAAAGCATTTGGTCCTATAATATATCTTCCAAGCCTAACAACGACCCAGAAGTGTGGGTATCATTATTCCTACGAGGACACTGGACTTGAGAACATAAGGTCACTTCCTGCAACCCAGAGCCAGTAACTATGGGAACGGGAGTCAAATCTAGACCTTCTAACTCTAAAACCCAGTTCCTCCCCGGAACACGCGAGCTGAAGGTGGGTCATTCCCACTGAATGGGTTGCAGAAGCACAAGTCAGACTACGGAGGGCAAAGGGCAATGTTGATGGCGGCAGTTGTCACAGAGTGGCCTTGGTTCCATACATTCGTCAACACCATCCTTCTGAACAGGACCTGAAACTAGAAATGGGAACAGAGTGACAGTTCTTAAGAGCAATGAGTAAGTGAGAGAGGGGGCTTGTCGGGGGTGACAAGCAGCTCACCAGCTCACGAGTGCATGGCTGGGGTGGGGGTCTGTGGGGCTAAGCAAGATGGCTCCTGTGTTCTGAGTAGGAAACTTGCCCTAGTAGTATCAGTTGTTTGGGCCAGAGCTATGAGCGTCGGAGCCCGGCCTTTAAGAGTTAATTCATTAGACCTGAGCTAAGCTCAAGAGGGTATAAGTTTTAAACACTCCCCAGGTGAATTAATCTGCAGCCAGGAATGGGACGCACAGGAGAGAAGAGAGCCTTCTGCAGTTGGGTTGGGCCACTTGCTAACCAGCAGCTAGCATTTTCTTTCTGGGTTTCCTTGATATTTAAGAAACATTCAAGGGGCATCTGAGGAAGAATCTTCAGAGTTCACAAGCCAAAATGCTTGGAGCGAGCCAGGTGGCAGAGACATCAGGAGTCAGCAGGTGGCCCTAGGAGAAGGGCAGGTCTCCCCACAGAGGAGAAAGGGACCGAGTCTCAGTAGGAGTCCTGAGGACAGGCTGTGTCTCCCTTCATGGCTTTGGCTCTTGAGCCTGCTCTCAAGCTACCGCAGGGAAGAGGGTTAGTTTAAGGGGCGGAGGCACTTGGCTGTGTGAGCATCACTCACCTGGGCACAAACCGGGGGCTTTGGCCAGGCTGAGGTAGTGCGATGCTCTCTTCAGCATGGCCTGCGTCATGAGTTTTCCATCATGAGGGTCAGACAGAGCAAGACCCACTGAAGCTGCTCTTGGTCCATGGTCCACCTCCAGGTGGGGCCAGAGAGAAAGATACCTGGACCCAAACTCAACCAGTGGTAGCCTCCTTCCCTCTGATGTCATGCTCAGCTCAATGTCCCAGAGTCCTAAGTACTCTCATCTTCCTGGGACACCAAAGAGGCCCTGATGTCTCCTGCCTGCCCCTCAAGATTGTCGAGTGGATTCACGAGAGGTGACCTACATATCCTTTCCCAGAGTTGTGACTGGTGATGTAGCACAGCTGAACTGAGGAGAGAGGGAGACATGGTCCCCTCCGCTGTTTCTCTGCTCCTACCTGACTGTGAGACCTACGGCAAGTCACATGCCACCCTAGGCTTATCTGCAAGGGATCGAGCTGGTGGAGTCTGAGCCCCTTACAGCTCAGACGGCCTCTGTTGGACCTTCTCCTGGCCTCTGCCTCTTCCAGCCCTTCCTGAAGCACACTACCCAGGGTTACACTCTTGTCCCCACTTCACCCCATGCTGGCTGAGGCCGGAGGGACTTCCTCTGTGTCCAATCCCAGGAAAGGAGCTCTGTCCAGGACCTCCAAGTCACCCCTTCTGACTGTGGCCGAGGCCCCGTTATCAGCAGAGCAAGTCCACGGCCCCAGCCCCTGGGACAGCTGGAATGCAGGAGCCTCCCGCCCGGAAAGGGCGGCAGGCGGCTCCCACAGCAGTCCATGGGCGGGGTGTGGGAGGGAGCTGTGGTGCTGAGAGCAGGCTGACCCCAGCCAGCGCCTTCTGACAGGGAGGGGTGGGGGAGGGGCGGCAGATAGTCCCATCTCCCGATTTTTCCTGGGCCTGAGCTGGCCCAGCGTGAGCGCACTAGTGGCCAGTCCTGCAATCCGAGTCCTAGGCTAGCTCTCAGGCTTCCAGGGCCTGGGAGCTAAGGTCCTGCTCATGGATCATCCTTCCACATCCCACCTAGGCCCGTGACCAGCTAGACCTCTGAGGGACCAGGGTTAGCCTTGTAGTTCTTCACGATGGTTTGGTATCTCAACATGTTCATGAGATATCATATGATCACCCATTGCAGAGCATACTCAGGCCAAATGAAGGTTACAGCAAGCATCTTCCTCAGCCTGTGGCTGGAATTGGTCGGTTCAGGGCGCAGACACCTGCGTGCTCACGTAGAATAGGGCTCAGCTTAGCATTGGATGTCTTTACGGCAATGCCTGGGGTCCTTCGGATTCCTGGAGAATCTAACCCTTCTCTCTTCCAGATTAAGAGCCAGTCCTCAAACCCAGGCCTCTTGACTCTGCTCCCTCAGACGCCCACACAGTCATGCCTCCATTCCCTTTGTTTTTCTGAGCATCTTGCATGTGTCAGAGACCATTCTAGGCCCCAACGACTCAGCCCCTGGCCTCATAGTGCCTACATTTCAGAGGAAGCACATAGTCAATAAACGAAATTATGTGATCACAAATACAAACATCATTTCAGTGGTAGTAAGTACCAGGAGTCAGTAAAACGAGAAGGGGTAGAGCGTGATGGAGAGGAGGGATGGGCAATCTAGGAGCGCCTATGGCGAAGGCGGGGTGGCGTGTGATGCAAAGATCAGAAAAGAGCCTTCCATGGGGCAAATGCAGAGGTCCCAGTAGGCCAGAATAGGAGCAGAGAGAGCACTGTGGCAGCAGCATGCCGAGCAAAGAGGGGGAGCCATGGGAGGGCGGGGGTCTTGCAGGGCCATGGAGGCCAGGGTCAAGAGTTTCCATTTTATTCCAGGTGTGATGGAACTCACTGGAAGGTCTCAAGCAGGGTTGTGGTGTGATATGACTTAAATTTTTACCAGATCCCTCTGGCTACTCTGCAGAGGTCGGATGGTTGGAGAATAAAAGGAAAGCTGGGAGACCAGCCAGGCTGCAGTTTAGCGGCTTGAAAGAGAGCATGATGGAGGCTTGGAGCCGGTGGAGACTGTGGAGGGAGAGAGCAGGGCGGATTGACTGTGTGCTTGCAAGGCAGACTTGGCCCCACCTGCTGATGGAGAGGATGCATGTGCTGGAGATGGAGGCGGGAGAGGGCAGCGGGGGTCAGGAAAAGAGGATAATCAAGGATGGTCTTTGACCTAAGTGACTGGCCAGAGGGTAAGCATTTTCTGAGATGGGAAATAAAACCTGGAGAATAACAGGTTTAGTAAAGAGGTGAGAGTCGTGACTTCTGTTGTAGACACACAGGTTAATTATGAGACGCTTAGAAAGCCAGTTAGAAAGATGAGTCTGCAGCTCAAGAGAGAGGTCAAAGCTGAGATATAAAGTAGGGAGTTATCTGATGGAAATAATATTTAAAGTCATGCGGCTAAATGAGATCAGCTGGAGAGAGGGGAGAGTGGGTGAGAAGAGCCAAGGGCCAGCCCCTTCTCCAGCACCAGGGGGTTGAGCAAGGAAGGGAGCCGCCAGGAGACTGGAGGAGACCTGGGGAGTGAGGTGTCCGGAGGCCAAGACGAGTGTTTCAGGAGGGAGGGAGCCATCTACTGCCAGCTGCTGCTGGGCGATCAGGTCAGATGACCACAGAGAAACAACCAATGGGTTTGGCAACTCGCTGGCCATTGGAGACGTTGACCATGAAAACAGTGTAACATTTAACAGCTTGTTCCAGAAGCAGGGGAAGGTGAGAGTGGTAGGGGCAGCTTTTGTATTAGTCTAGCTGAGGTGGCACAGAAGAGCCAGATGCCAGGAGAGGCAGGGGAGAGAACAAACAAGATCGCAGCTCCCGCCTCCAGGCCATTTTTATAAACGCTTCACAAACCAGCTCCCGCAGAGGCCCATGAGGTAGTTATCATTATGTTCATTATGCAAACGAGGCCCAAAGCCCAGCAAGGTTATCAGTTCAGGGCCCCTGGCCAGGACCAGAGACCAGGCCTGTCCGATCCCAAAGCCCCTGCTCCCACTCCCCAAATGCCAGCCCTGCCAGCCTCTCCTCTGCCTCTCCTGGAAGCTCCTTCCCACATCCCCTCCCACCTCCCCATGCATCCTTGTCCTTTGATCATCTGTCAGCTTCCAGCAGTCTTGGCCTCTGCCTCCCTCCTCTAGGAAGGATCTGCTTTTTCTCTTTGATCCTGCATGTCTGTCCTTGCTGGCTGAGTCCTGAGCTGGGCCCCTGTCCCCACCCCACCCCACCTCCAGTCCTTGCAGGATGTTGTTCTCACACCGAGGCAGGGGTGGCCTGCGAGAGTTTCTGAGAGCCTTGGGGGAGCCTGGGCCTGTGGAATGGGAGTGTAGCTTCTGCCTCCTTGACTGTCATTTGTAAAGAAACTAGGAGACCTTCAGGTCTGGGCGGCCTGCAGCCCAGTCCCTGCTCAGGACCGAGGGTCCAGAGACATGAGCTCACCGGCCAGGGATGCCTGCAGAGGCATCCAGGAGCAGGAAGCCGTGCATTCTTACCCTGATGGAGCAAGATGGGCCTCAGAGTTCTCCTCAAGGGAATGGTACACATGAAAGAGGTGTCTAGGAGTCCTAAACAGGGAGATGTCAGGGGCAAAACTGGCCACCTGGCTGCTACTACCACCAAATGCACTTCAGACAACAGAGGGACGCTCAGGACCTCAGAGTTCCTTTTGGAGCTAGAGTGATTCCAGTGGGAAGTCATGGGTGAAGCCCAGAGACAAGTGTGGTAGAGATGCCCTAGCAGGAGCTAGGCCACCGAGCTCTCTGCCCGGCCTGGGTGTTCCTCTCCCTCCCCAGCCTCCTCTTTCTGGTCATGATGGAGTTGGCTGCCCAGGATGCCCAGAGCCACCTCTTCCCTAGGAGTCTGAAGCCCTGTCTGTCCCCAGCTGCTCTGGGAGGGCCTGGTACCCGGCTCCCAACTAGAGGAGCGGAGGGGACCCAATACACAGACACCTCTGGCCTGGTGGTACTCCCCAAAGACCTGACAGGGGGTGCAGAAATAATCAGTTTCTTACACATGCCCCGGGGTTATTTTTAAGACTCTCATTCTTTCCTGGTTTATTTTTAAAGTATCACTGGCACGTGGCTGGCCAGCTGCCCTTCCCAGGTGCTGGTGCCAATTTAGGCCAGGAGTGATGCTCCCTGTTCCCAGGGCTCCCACTGAGTGTCAGAGTTAACCAGCCCCTCACTGGACAGTCGGGGAGGTTCCTGCTATGCCAAGAGCCTGGGTCCAGCCTGGGGCAAGTGAGTAGGTGGGCAGCAGGAAATCCACAAGAAATTCCGGCATCTCTGTCCTTGACCAAGTCACCTCCCCCGCCAAGCCTCAGCTTCCTCACTCCTCGGTGGGGTCCGAGTGATGATGACGCCTGCCTCGCTGACTGTCAGACACTCGAACGTGAGCCATAAACTAAACGTTGTGCCAATGAAGTAGAATGTTGGAACTAACTCCCCCTACAAGCATGCTGTCCCTATTGTCACGCTAACCCGCCTCCAAGCCAGGCCCTCCTCCCCAGGTAGGTGGCTCCCAGTCTGAGAGACTCCTCTGCTCCCCTACCCCTTGCCCACTTGCCCCGAGGCCTGCCTTGCACATTTCCAGTCTGGCTGAACTTGAATCCAGGCCGCCTGGGTGAAGGGCAGCTGTCGGGCTGCTGCGGACCAGTAAAGGGCTTCGGCTTGAGATGAGGGGACAAGAACCACCCGACCCCAGCACCTCACCCCACCCACCTCCTCCCGAGAACTTAGGTACTGAAAGGCAGTTTGAAAGTTTAGACTTGTTTCTCTGTAGCCAATGGGGAGTCATGGCAGCTTTTTAGGCCCAAGAGTGACATGTGCAGAGTGGAGTGTGATCTGGAAGGAGGTGTGGGTAAGATTAGGGGCGAGGGAACTGGAAGCTGCTGTGAGATGAGAGTTAGGAACTGCTGCCCACGTCCTGGCTGGAGAGGGCGAGAGCCCAGACTATGGCGGTGGCCGAAGGAGCAGAAAGGGCAGGGCTAGGGAAGGAGGAACGGCTGGGACTAGGTATGGGGGAAGAAGAGAAGGCAAAGGGAAGGCGTTCGCTGATCGACTGAGGAATGAGGACGTTATGAGAAAGCAGGGAGCACAGAGAGGACCAGCGTCGTGGGGGTGAGTGGGAATGACGCGTTCAGGCGGCCAACCCAAGCTGAGGGTCGTGGTTCAGCTAGGTGGCGAATGGAAATACGGAGCAGAACTGGAGGCAAGTCCTCGGTGGTCTCCCTGCAGCCGGCATCAGAGCATCCCAGGCCAAGTCTTGGCTCATTCTTACAGTCATGGTGCAGAATAAAGCAGAGGCATCAAGAGAGACTGCAAAGGACCAGGAGGAAGCAGGAGGGTAGAGCTTCCAGAGACGAGGAAGGTTGGCCATCAGGGCTGAGCACGGCCAGGACATGAGGGGAACGAGGGTGCCTCCATGCGTGATTGTCCAGGCTGCGCACTGTCCCAAAGAGTCCAGCTGAGAGGGGAGGGGTTTGCTGGAGTCCCGCCTGCTCACCCGGCTATGCACTGCCAGCGGTTGTGCACTTTTTTCTAATCTGCCCTAGAGTGCCATGGAGCTAGGGCAACCCTGCCCACAGGGCCCTGGGTCTGAAGCTCAGCAGGTTCCTGACGCTCTTGGGGAGAGCAGTCTTCGTGGGTGAAGTGAGGCTGATGGGGGTGGGGGGAGCAAGACCTAGAGGGCACGGTGGGCCCGCTTCCCTTCCTCCCTCCTCATCTCCCTCTCTTCTCTTATTTTAAAGATTCGAGGCCAGTAATGAGAAGACAGCAGAGGATGGTTTGGAAATATCTTCGAATGGGGGTCTTCAGGAGCGAAGCCAGGAGAAAGCACAGGGTCGGGGCAGAGTGCAGTCAGGGGGTTAGTCTTGGTAGGGGAGGCCTCACCTCCTCTGAGATGGCAGAGGGGCAGGGAGCAAAGTGCGCAGAAAGCAGGAGAAGTTGTGTGAGGCGGGCCTGGCTCTGCCCCGTACTTGCTGTATGACCTTGAGCAAGTCAACCTCTCTCTGGGGCTTTAAATGGGGATAATAATAGTACCCACTGAATAGAATTGTTTGAGGATTAACTCACCTAGAGCAGTGTGGCACTTAGTAAGTGCTATATAAAGGTCTGCTGGTATTGTTTTGAATTGGGAAGGAGGGAGCAATGACAGAGGCATTTAGTCATTTGAATAAAGTCGAGTACAGAGGAAGCCAGCTTGCCCAGCTTTCACGTTAGGGTTGGTGAGGAGGGAAGGGGAGGCATAACAGAACCGTAAGCAATAGGTGGTGAGACCTCAGTCCTAGGGAGACTGCCTGGGACCTGCTGTCTTCTCACTGTTGGCCTCAAATCTTTAAGACTGGGGACGTTGCCCAGCTTGGAGCTCTTGGCACCACAAAAAGCAAACTCAGGACACCAATGCATAAATAGGCAGCCTCTACAGGCCATAGGAGCCATGAAGTCATTCTCTTATTATACCCTTGCCCAGCCAGTCTCTCATCCGATTCTGGACTGTGAACGGCAGTGCGGATGGAGGGCTTGGAAGGCGGGTGGAGTGGCAGAGATAATTGAAAGGGCCAGGAAATCAGAGGTCAGAAAAGAGGTGGCAAGCCCAGGGTGAGTCAGGCGGCAGAGGCAGGCAGGGGGATGAGCGTCTGCCTCCATGTCTCCCTGTGAAGGGCAGTGTCCCCAAGGTTGGGGGCAGCTGCTTGCTGTCTCCACTGAAGAGAGGCTGAACAAGAATGGCCTGAGCCTCGGTCATTTCTTTTTGCCTGAGGAGCATTTCCGACAGACGGGAAGTAGAGTTGAGTGAAGTGTGTTTCCATGGAGAGTGGTGGATCTTAGACTCTGAGACAAATCTCTCAGATCCATTGGGCCTGGCAGGGGAAGGGGCTGGATTTGGTGGCTTTTTAAGATCCCTAATGGAGTGGAGCTTGAAGGAACAGCAGGGCCCAGAGGCCAGGTCCTGTTGTGGGGGGTCCTGTCCCTTTACTGAGGTGCGGACTGTCTTGCTTCCCCGGATGCATCTCATCTTGTTCTTACACTCCCTGCCCTGGATGGTGGATGAAGTCATGCCAAGAGGCCACCGTGGGGCGTTTGTGGGGTGTTTGAGTGAGCATGTATGGTGGGGAGGGGGGACACCACACCTGCAGGCTGGCTCAGAGAGAAAGAAGGTCCCGGCAGCTGCCTCCAGGATGAAGTCCCTGTTGCCTGGAGTCCCTCTCCTGCTGGGCACGATGCCAACCTACACCATCTGAGCTCCTGAGCCCTGGGGAGGGTACTGAGCCTAAGAAAAGCCTCCTTCACATCTCCTGGCATCTGCTGCCAAATTGCCTGCCAGCTCAGAGCTGTCTGGGCCACTAGCCATGACCAGAAAGGAGAGGGGGGGAAGTAGGTGATGGAGACAGGGCCCACAGGGACCGCACAAGCTCCAAGGCCTGCCCACCAAAACCAACCCATTCATCAAGACTGGCTTCGTGCATCTGCTAGAAATCCACCATGGATACTGGGCAGGGTAGGCCAGTGGATGAGAGAGCCACCTCCGTGCAAAGCCTAACACCTGGCAGAGAGTGGCAAGGGCAGAATGTGCTATTCTTCCAGCCAGGAGACAGGGGAAGATGTGCCAGAGGAGGCAGCCCCGAAGCTTTCCTGGGAGGGCGGAAGAGGTGAAGGAGGGAACTCCAGGCAGCCCCAACGGCATGAGGAAGTGCTCAGAGGTGAGGCAGGTGCACAGAACCCTTGGAACAGAGGGGACCAAAAGCGTTGGAGGAGTCAGGAGAGAGAAGGTCAGGTAAGGGGCGGGGCGGGCTGTGTGCTGGCCTATGTGCTGAACCAGGAAACTCCCAGACTGTACTGTGTACATGTGGGTAACTAAGGAAGGCTTCCGTGTGGTGAGTGGCAGCTCAGTGCCGTGCTTAAACAGATAACGAAATTAATTACAGCTCCTATTTCCTGAGACCTTCCACGTACCAGGTCTTATACTAGGTACTTTACGCGCTGTATTTCTAACCCCAGAGCCACCTAGCTACCTAGTTAGATGTGAGATCAGAAAAACAGTGTGGGTTATGGGAGAAGCAGCAGAACTGAAATCAAGATACCTGGGTTCCAGGTCCAGTTCTGGAGCTACAACCTTGGGTGAGATACCAACATTTCCAGGCTCCACTGCCCCCACATGTCGAAGGGAGACCACCACCTCCTAGTGGACTACAAGGCTGCTGAGAGGATCAACAGGAATGTCCTAAACACTGTAGAGTGCAGCGTCCACATGAACTCCCCGAAACCAGCCAGGGCCCCTCTGCTGTGCCGCTCACCTTGTGGGCACACCTAAAATGCAGTGCCGGGAATCCAGCACCTCCACCTAGAGTAGCTGGAGTTTAGCTGGGGTGATGTCCCCTTAGACAAGTGCAAGTAAAAGGGACTTTGGAAAAGAAATGGCACCACTTAGCCAGTGTCAAAAGCCAGCAGTAGGAAGCCCAGGCCACTCCCTTGTTCCCTCTCAGTCCACACCAGTCCTGTCTCTGCTGTTGTCAATCTCTCTGGCTTCTCTTCCCTCATAACGCTGACTTGCATGTGACTTTGGCTCACCCTGGACCCAGCTAGGACCTGACTCTTTGTAACCCTGCAGCTCAGTTCCCCAAAGCTGACCGGCTTCTCAGCCCCTGGGAGAGACAACCTGATTGGCTCAGGGCAGGCGATAGCCTGGATCCTCTTAGATCAGGCAACCCACCCTGGTCCTCTGTGGCCCTGGCCAGGGTCCCAGGTACAAAGGGGCTGCCTAGGCCTACCCTTAACTAGGGTCATTGCAGGAAGGACAGCTCCAAAGAGGAAGGGAGAAGGCAGGCACCCTAGACACGTTCGCCACAGACAACGGCCTCCCTCAGGGCCCTGAGCCCCTGCCCTCCAGCTTCCCTCTTCTCACCTGCTCTGTCTGGCTCAGGGCCATATTTACACATCCCAGGAATCTTCACAGAGACCTCCAGGGAGCTGCTCCCTGAGACAGAAAGCATGGGCCATCAACCTCTGGGTTCCGTCAGCCTGGCGGAATGCAGAGGAGGGGCTCAGAGAGAGGGTTTTTAAAGGGACACCATCAGGACACCATCTCCTCATATAGTCTGAACATCTACTATATGCGGAACACCAAGACTCTAGAACCCAGATCCTGCCCTAGAGGCTTACAGTGGTCCTAAGATGATGGCCTACTGGACGCCATGCTCTATTAACAAAGAGTATAGTCCTAGGGGGACCTGAAAGCACCTGGACTCGAAGATCAAAAGATCTAGGTTGAATCTTTGCTTTGTCAATTTTCATTGGTCTGACCTCGGGCAAGCAGTCTCTGTTTCCTCATCAACATTCAGCTAATAATGCCCACCTCGAAGGTCATGATGAGGATTAGAGAAAATTGATGCAAAGGTCTCTGGATTCCCTGATACTGTCGCCATTATGAGTAGAGACACTAAGAGCAGAGAGAGCACAGTCTCTCTTCTGGCCTGTGAGTGCCTCCCTTTCTCTCCCCTTCCTTCTTCTTACGCCCTAGCCCCTCCCCATTCCCTCCAGCCACCCTAGGCCCAGCGGCACAGAGAGGAGATCAGGAGGCAAGTCCCCACCCAGGAGACTAGGTCTGGGACCGGACCACCTCCCAAAAGCCTTGTCCAGTGTCCAGTGTCACCCCAGACCAGCCAGCCCCCTGCCCCATTCTGCGCAAGGCCGGCTTGACTAAAAGGAGCTTTGCTTACAGAGGCATCGCCGCGCGTAAGGAGATGGGTAAATGTGCCAGGCAGCGTCTGCCAAGAGAGGCCGAGCGAGTGGCAGAGATGGATGCTGTGTGGAGAGCTGCGAGATGGGGAAGCTGGAGGGGCCAGAGCAGGAGGAAGTCTTCTTGGGAGAAGGCAGTAGGGATGGCGGCAGGAAGGCAGCAACCAGCAATCCATCAACGTAGGGGAAGCAATGAGTGTTTGAGAAAAGGAAGGAAGGTCTTCACGATAATTCTGTAAACCTAAAATTGTTCTAAAATAAAAAAGTTTACTTAAAAAAATAGTAAATGGTTAAAAAGAAGAAGAAAGGGAAAAGAGAGTATGGCCTTAGCCAGTGACCTTAATCCAATTTCTGGTGCCAGGCAGCCCTGCGCACCAGCCAGGTGTTCACATCCACTCTGAACAATGCTCCAGGTACCTAGGGCCATCTTTGGAGGCCATCGGGGCAGAGGATGCCATGCTCCCAGCCACAGGAACATTGGCAAGGTTGCTACGCCCTCCGACTCCCTCTGTTTTCTGGGTGCCCACAGTCCCATTGTCAAGAAATGGCCCCTTGGACACACCCAGCACATCCGGGGGCAAGGCTTTACTTAAGGGACAGTCTTCTCTCACCTGCCCGCTCGCTTGTCTCTTTTCCGAAGGGCGCGACTGAGCCATCCTTGTCTCTGCATCCTCTCCCAGCACTTAGTCAAGTGCCTGGCACAAAGCAGTAGGTGCTTAAGAAATGTTTGCTCAATTAGTTAATTAAGACAAGCTCAGAGGGAATGAAGTCATTTTCATTTTGTCGATATTCCAGTCAATATTCTTGAGACCGCCCAAATACCACAGCCTCCCTGGGACCCCTGCTGCCCCCTCAGCCTCCTGGATGCCACACCCCCTCTTCCAGGGCTGGCTCAGGCCAGTGGAGGGCGTCTTCTGTGGAGACACAGTACACTGTCAGGCCAAGATTTTGGGGAGAACAGCCTGGGTGGGAAGGGGGAAGAATCTTAGCTACAGAAGTCACTTGCTTTGACAGACAGAGGACAAGCTGCCTACCTGCCTCTCCGCACCACAACTTTCCCAGAGCAGACTTAAAAAGAGCAATTCATGAAGGTCCCACTCAGATGGGCCATGGACCCCGACCCCTGAACCCGGTCTAGAGGTCCTGGAGGCCACTGAGAAGTGGTGAAAAGAAAGCATGACTCTCCCTAGGAAGGACCGGCTCTGCCATATACCTGTACGGCCTTGTCCAAGTCACCCAGCCACTTGGCTCAGTCTCCTCAGCTGGAAAACCAGGGCACCTGCCGTCCAGGATGTGGCATCTAATCAACTAACACTGGTTAGGCCTCACAAAGCGACGGGCCTGCCTTTGTACCTGGCTCAGCCACTCGCTAGCTGTGCAGTCTTGAATGAGTACGGAAACTTTCCGTGCCTCAGTTTTCTCATCTGTAAAATGGAGATAATATCTATCTCAAAGTTTTTGTGAAGAGTAAATGAAATAATGTATCTAAAGCACATAACACAATGCCTAGCATACAAATGTCCGATAAATGTGAGCTTTATTATTTACTACTATCACTATTATTACCACATTACTACCACTGCCACCATTACTATCAGCTACTGCATGTCAGGCCCTGAGCTACTGAGAGGACAGGACACCATTCCTTTCCTCAGAGCCCAGAAGGAGACTCGGAGGACAAAATGAGACAAGAAAGAAGAGGGGGAGAGGAAGCGAGAAGGACCAGGGAAGGAAGAAGTAGATTAAAAGGCAAAGACTCAGTGTCCCAGGAGACGGGTCTCCAGGGCTAGATGGGAGTAAGGGGTGGAATCAGGGGCCCCTCAGGGCTCAGCAGTCAGCAGGGAGAACCTGGGGACCAATAAGACTTCTTGAATGCCCTGGCCTATCTTGGCCCTGGAAGACTCAGGTGGGGACCAGCAGCCATCTCCTCCTTGACTCCATGTGGCTTCTGTGCTAGGAGGCTGTTTGGGAGTAGGGTAGAGGGAACATGATTTTAAGTCTCTGAAGAGCTGACTCTGGCTGCCCATCTGCTTCATCTGGGGGGGATGTTACTCAGAGCAGTGCTAACCAGGCCAGCCCAGCTCCAGCCCCCACCTCCCAGGACGCCCAAGGGTTCTCACCCCATCCACAGCATCTGTTCAGTGCCAACTAGGACGGCTCTACAAAGACTCATGGGCCTCAGCAGCTGTGGGCCTAATGTGCACCCAAAGGCCATTGCTTTGGGGACCCAGCAGTCCCAGTGAAACTACTGCTTTCTCCCCTGTTTGTGGGTTAGGGAACATGGCCCCTCTGAACACCCAGAACCATAGAACCAGGGTCCCCAGTTCCTGGGCCTCAGGCCTGTACCGGTCTGTGGCCTGTTAGGAAGCAGCCCGCACAGCAGGAGGTGAGTGGTAAGAGCGAGCGAAGCTTCATCTGTATTTGCAGCCGCTCCCCAGTGCTAGCATCACCGCCTCAGCTCCACCTCAGATCATCAGGCATTAGCTTCTCATAGAAACACCGGTCCCCGGTGCCAAAAAAGTTGGGGACCACTGGCATGGAACATCACAGGGCTTAAAGAATATCTCCTCCAGCCTCTTCATTTCCCAAAGGAGGAACTCCAGGCCCAGAGAAGGCCAGGGTCTTGCCTATGATCGCAGTGACACAGGTAGACCAAGCCCAAACCCCAGTCTCTGACTCCCGTCCCTGTGGAAGACTGTGGTGGAAAGAGAATTGCCGTGGAATTTCAAGTTTGCTTCTAGCATTTACGGCCCGAGATAAAACACTTTACATCTCCAAGCCTCAGTCTCCACATCTGTAAAATAATAATAATAATTAATAATAATAACACCTCTTCTACAGGATTGCTGTGTAAGCTCAAACAATACAATATATAGAATAGAAACTGCTTAGCAAATGACAAAGCCCTACACAAGTGAAATACAAGAATTTTTATTATTATTCTAGAACTTAAAGCATTGAACATGTTAGGGACTCAAATACAAATGCTAGCTGAGTGGATTAATGTTTGAAGCGTGGTGAGTGATGGGCAAAGGGCTCCAGGAGCACTGATTATTTAGGCGGGTAGATCAGGGAAGGCTTCACGGCAAGGGTGATTTTTGAGATGGGCTTTGATGAAGGTGTAGAAGCCCATCGAGAGGAGGAGGAAAGCATGAGTGGTGTCCAGAAACATGGAAATGCAGCCCTGGCTCTCCAAAGAGCTGTGGATACCAACGCCACATGCAGCTTTGGGCTCCAGACCCTGCTTAAAACTCCCCCTTTCCTTCCGGGCTTGGGCATGGTACATGGAACAGGAACTAGTGATTTATTAAATCCTAAAATATAACTTGTCAGAAAAGAAATAACTCTCTAGTTTAACTTTCCATTTGATAAGTAAGAAAAACTGAGGCTCAGGGAGCTGACATGCCTTAACAGAGGCCCTAGAGTAGGCTCAGCAAACTAGGGCCCATGGACCAAATTTGGCCCACCACCTGTTTTTATAAATATAGTTTTACTGGAGCACAACCATGTTCATTTATTTGCATATCGTCCATGGCTGCTTTCTTGATAGAATGTCAAAGTTGAATAGTTGCAAGAAACCAAATGGACTATGAAAAACCAAAGATATTTACTATCTGGTCCTTTATAGAAAGAAGTTTGCCACCTCTTCTCCTACAGCAAGGTAGTGGCAGGGCTGGGATGGGAGCCACGTCTCCAACTCCCGGTCAGGTGCACTTTAACTCTGTGCAGCCTTGTCCCTCTGGGACCCGCCCCTCCCTTATAACACCACCCACAGGGTGAGATTTCAGGCAGCCAGGCTCTGGGCATGCTCAGCTCAAGGACTCCTGATATAGACAACAGGGAACACCTAAACTGCCCCACTGTTGCCTCCACCACCCAACAGGGCCTCTTGCAGCCCTTTTGGGGGGAGTCTGACAAGGGGATACCAACATCCACTCACTTCTCCATGGGCAAAACAGGAAGCGCCAGAAAGCATAAGTGTAGGACTCAGATCAGCAAGATGTCAAAGTTTCAGACGCAGCCTTTCAAGAAGCAAACGGAGGAAGAAGACTGGGTATCTCTGGCGATCTGCTGAGATGCCCAAGTCCACTTTAAAGTGTTCTGTAGAATTCTTTCCTCACTGCCACCTGTCCCTGGTGGATTCATGTAATTCAAACCCCACCAGATCCAATCTGTTAGAAGTTCTGAACTCACACATGTCCTATCCAGTTGTTCATAAGGATGCAGGCAGGCCACGGGCCTGGGCCATGGCCACCTGGTACAGTGGCTAGTCTAGAACAGAATCCATAGGCCCCAAGTCTGTTCCCTGGCCAAGCCACCTGGGTTGCTGCCTTGTTCTGTGACACTACCTGCCCTGGGCCTCACGCTCTGTCCATCTTCCCTGTCTCCATCCCTTTCAACCCTCAGGCTCATCTTTGATGCCTCCCCTCTTTAATTCACTCATTCGACATAGATTTATCAAACGCCAGCGATGTGCCAAGCTATCTTCTAGGTATGGGAAATAGAGCAGTAACAAAAAAGACAAAATTCCCTGCCCTCATGGAGATTCAGTTTAAACCCACAAAGGCAAGAACATCTTACACATTGTGCATCTACTCTTTTCTCCCTCCCCTCTCCTCTGTTCCTCCCCTTCCGCCCCCCTCCCTGAACTCAGTACACTACTGAGCACTTGACAATAGATCATGCAGAGGCCTCCTAATGAATCCTCCTGCCCCATCTCCCACCACCAAGACCCTCACAGGCATGCCAGGGAAGTCCTGCTCGACACCTCTTTGGTATGTCTGTCCCCTACTCAGGAGCCACCAGTGGCTCCTCATTGCCCTCAAGATTTGAATTCCTGCGCCTACCCTTCACATTTTAACCCTTGCCCACCTTATCTACCTTCACTACCCTAGTGAACTTTCAGCTCCAAGAAGACCAGAATTTTTGTTGTTGTTAGTGTTATAATGTTCATCACTTTCTACTTATAAAAAATGAACTGATTTTGGTAGAAAATATAAAATATATAAAAGAAAATTAAAATTAATTATGAGCCCATAATTCAAAGATAAACCCCATGAGCTTTTTTAGTATATTTCCTTCCAGCTTCTCTTTCTGCATGTGTGTACAGATACATTTTTTTTATACTTATATGTTGAGTGTGGGACTTCATTATACATAAATAAATTCTATCCTACCTTTTTTACTTAACATTCTATGGTGGTTTTCTATGTAATTAAGAGACTCCTTAAAAACAGCACTTTAATGGCTGCACAATATTCCAACACATAAATATACCTTAATATGTTTAACCCAACCCTATCAGTGAGCATTTGGATTGCTTACAATTTTTCACAATGAAAATGCTGCAATGAACATTCGTGTTCGTAAATCTTTGTTCCAATCTCTGGTTATTTTCCCAGCAGAGATTTCTACCAGTGGCATTGCAGGGTCAGCGGGTAGACACATATCTAAGGTTCCTGATGCGTATCGTGAAGCTGCCTGCATGAGAAAGCGTGCCGGTCGCCCCTGCTCCCCTTCTGTGAGAATGCCCACCAGTCTCAGGCAGGTCGATTTTCTCCGCCCTTAACACTCCATGTATCTTCCTAGCATTGTGTCTTTGCTTCAGTGGCTCCTCTCTATCAGAACCTTGCATTTCCCAACCATCCTTCAGAGCTCAGGTTCAGGCTACCTCCTCCGTGAAGCCCTTCCTGATACCTCAGCTGAGGTTCTCCACCTCTAGCCTAACTACAGCCCCTGTCTTAAATTCTTCCTAAAACATTTCCCACTGTTGCCATTGACTTACATAATTTGTGTAATAATGACCTCTTCTTTGTACGCATTGATGTTTTTCAAAATGCTTTCACTGAGAAGTTTCATCTGATTCACTTTCGGAAGGAAAGTATTTTGAGGTCAAGGACCAAGGTTGATCATCTGGGTCTACTTACTCTGGCCCCATCACCAGCCTCAAGTCTAGCCCAACCTCAAGCTAGCCCTTGATTTAATGGAAGTTTATAACAGCCTTCACCATTCCTTGGCCTTCCAGAACAGATTTTAGGATGCCCCCTTCTGCAGGGAGGACAGAGCAAAGACAGAGGGCCTTGGATTCCAGTCTGGGCTCTGTCACTGATTCGCTATGACCTGGGGCTGGTCCTGCCCACTTCTGGGCCTCAGTGTACCCATCTATAAAATGAGCAAGTTGAACTATATAGTCTCCCACACTCCAGAATTGATTGCCCCTGCAGCCCCTGGTCCCATGCACCCAGAGCAGCCCTGGGGTGCCTTTGAGGGCCCCTGTGCAAAGCCAGCCTCTGGGATAGGCTGGAGGGAGCTGGCCAGAGAGAGGCAGTCCTGGCTCCAGGCCAGGCTGTGTCTGCAAACACTGACCTTGGCTGCCGCAGGGATTTTCCATGACACCAGCACCCTCCCCCTCAGCTCCCCCTGATCCCGAGGGCCTGTGGAAGGTGGGGGATGGGAGTGGTGGGGGCTGTCCTATACTAGAGGACCCTGAATCCAAGTAATAGGGGCACCTGTAGATGGTAGAGAGCTCAAAGAAAGAGAAAGCAGTGGGCCTACACTGCAAAGGCTGGGAGGAAAGCAGGGGTAAAGAGAGAACCTGCGGGTAGGGAGTGGAAGAAGAATTGAAAGAGGAGCCAGGAAAATGGGAAGAGAGGCCTTGGAAAGGGGCAGGGTGGAGGGAGGGAGGGCGCTATGCTTCAGAGCTGTCCTTCCCAGGAGCTCTGGCCTGGAAGGGACAAACTCCAGACCCAGTTCTGTGTACTGGTCCCTCCCCCAGCCCAGGTCCATGAGGCCATGATGGTTTCCCAGGGCTGGCATGGGCCTTAGCCAGGCCCCGGGCAGAGGGGATTCCTTCTGAGGCCCTGAAGCTGACCTCCTTTTGCAGGGTCGCAGGGAGGGCAGGAGATATGAGTCACTAAAGGCCCTCTCCCAAGGCCTCCCCTTCCCTTGCTGGGGTATAAGGGAAGGTTTCTCCTCTCTGCACCCTGGATATCAGGACTGTCTGGGTTGAGCAGCATTTTCTGAGCCGCTGCTCCCACCATGCCTTGTGCAGGATACTGAGGGGACTTGCCGGCCCTCCAGGAGCTCAGAGCCCAGTAAAATTCTGCAAGTGTGAGTGCGCGAGTACCAAGCCTTTGAGCCAGGCAGAGGGAGAAGCCCCTCCAGCTCTGAGAAGGATCCCAGAAGGAATTCTTCTTGGAAAAGGTGGTATCTGAACCGAACTCTACAGGAGGGAGGGGAAGGCCTGCGCTTCTCCCCAAGTCCACCGAGCCAGGCAGGCTCGCCCCTCCCTCCCCAAGGTCTGGGCACTGCTGCCAGCTTCCTTCCACCTCATCTCCTTTAACACACCAATTAGGCTCCTGCGAGCCTCCTGTCTCACTTCCTGGCTCCACACTGCTGCCATCTCCAGACCAAAGGGGCTGTTCCCTCTCTGTGAGGAGGCAGGGTCATTATTGGGCCTCTCTGAGTGGCCCTGAGCCTCAGGTCCAGCAGGAGAACCCGGACCCCTCTGGGGCACCTGTGTCTTGCAGGCAGCCCCCTGGGGCTGCCTCTGTCTCCCTTGAGCTCCTCCTCCTCTCTGGCTGCCCCACCAGGCCCAGGCAACACCCTGAGGTCAGGCCCCACCCTATGTCCAGCTTTGTATGAGCCCAGCTTGGCCCAGACTTCACAGCCTTTGGGCACCGGTCACTCATCCATCTTCCCTCAGGGCAAACATTAGCCCAGCCAGTACCCATATTTACATTAGATAACTAGGTCTACAGGGAACCGGGAAACAGATCGCAGCCAGGCATTGCCAAAGGTTGTGTGTTTCTAACCTACAGGAGGGCTAAACCAACCAGAGACAGGACATCAGAGAATCCCAAAGTCTTGGAAGACAAACCTTAGAGTTCTCAAAACGCTACAGAGGAACATTTCCCAAACTAGGCTCCAGAAAACACTTGTCCAGCAACATGCACTGGGAAAAAAGCATTGGAAGGTCAAACGAATGAGTAAACAGCACATTCTCCCAACTTTGACTTTGCACGTTAACACGTGTATGGCTCTGAAAAAATGACACTGAAATCAAATGATAACGAATCTTGTGAAATTCAGCCTTCCTCCAATTTAATTTAACCAAGCAACCCTTTTCTCATCCAACAGTTATTAACAGTCCGTGGAACTGATATTCCAGGAAATTAACTTTGGGAAACACTGATCATAGAATGGCGATGCCAAAAGGAACATTAAAGACCATCTAATCTAGATGTTTCCCCCAAAATATTCATACTAATGATTAATAGTTATTGATCTCAAGGTCCTAAGCATTCTAAGTCTACTAGCTCACCAAATCCCCCACAGCGCCTCTGTGAGGTAAGTACATGACTATTCTCATTTTATAGATGAAGAAACTGAGGCACTTGGAAGATTAAGTAATTTGGCCAGAGTTAAAAGCTCTTTGGCTCCAGTGGCTGTGCACTCTCATCCATGTCACTAAACTGCAGAAGTTTCCCTGCAGAAAATAGAAACATCTATTTTCAGTGTTTTAAAAGCTAACGGTAACTTAATTCAGTCTCATAGAATCAGTTATCCCGTGCTCATCAGAAGTTGTGATTGGCAGATGTGTTCTTAATTAATTTTGATGGGAAAATAATTAATCATTGCTGACATAATTCTCTCTTCAGTTCCTGTCCTGTGTAATAGCTACATTGCATTGATCAACACATTGTACTTCGGAAGTAAAATCTTTCAAAATTTAGGCTCCATGAATGGGTGGGTAAAGGGGAGAGAAAAAAAAAAAAAAGTCATCCCTAGCAAGGAAAAAAAGGTAGGAACCTTTTATCTTGCCCTATCCTCCCATGTCGCATATGAGGAAAATTGATGATGCCCAGAGAGGGAAAAGGACTTCCCCAAGGCACAAAGCAAGTTAGGGTCAGGGCCAAGTGAGGCACTTAGAAGATTAAAGAATTTGGCCGAAGTTGAAAGCTCTTCGGCTCCAGTGGCTGTGCTCCCCCGATCTCCTGCCTCCATCCAAGGCTGTGGCCAGCGTTCTGGCTTTGTGGCCAGCCAGACCAGGGATACAAGGTCAAGCACTCAGGCTGGTGAGCACGTGAAGTCAGTGGGAAACAGGCCACTGAGCCCGGTCCTGCCAAGGCCGTTACCAAGGGCTAAGACTTGTGCTTTGACTAGAATAAGCCACAAGGAGAGAAAGTCCAGTAAGAGATACGGCTGGACCCCCAACTCTCTGCATCTCCCTGGAAGGCAGAGTTTCAGCCAATTTCTTAGCTCCTTAGTGATGTCAAGAGGAGAATAGAAGAAATGACACCCAAGGGTTCTCGACTCACCTCGTATTTTTCCTGTTGCCTCAAAATATTTATAATTAATTTTTACGTCCAACCACCTGGCTTCCTCGGGTGAATCCAATGCATCCGGCCAGGTTCTAAGGCCTCCTCTTAGCTCAGTTGCTCCCATGCAGGAAGGCTGAGTGAACAGGGCAACCTTTGTCATAATGAGCCAGAGGGCAGAGAAAAGAGCATTGAGTTTGGAACTGAGTATCCATAGTTACAGTCCTGGGTCTGCTATTCACTAGCTGTGTGACCTTGAGAAGGTCACTTTCCCTCTCTGGGCCTCCATTTTCTCATCTGAACAACATAAGCCATATGATCGCTAAGGGCCTGTCTGGCTCTGAGAACTTTTAAGTCTCTGGTGGATTCAGGCAGGGCCGTTGGGAGAGGAGGGGCGGGCACAGCGCTGGTCAGTGCTCTGAGAAGCAGCAGCTAGAGTCTCATGGTCAGGGCATGAGTTCCGGCTGGTGAGTCCCTCGGATCCTGTGAAGGAGTGTCCTCAGAGAATCAGTCAGGGCACAGCCTCATGTGTATCAGTGACGCACAAGGACAGGTGGAGCCCCTCACCCAGAGACCCGGTGCTAGAGAGAGGGAGAAGACGAGGACCACCTTTTGCCTTTCCTTCCCTCATAAACTCCGGCCTGACGTGGGCAAGGACCAGGCAGGCAGCGGGCCTGCTGGCAGGCAGAAAGGACTTGCCAAACTCCCAATTACTTCCCAGAAGTTCCGCGGTCCCCCGGGAGGGCTCCACCCCAGCTGGCGCCCCTCCAAGCTGGGCGCCCACGTCAGCAGGTCCTCGTAGCTCCCTTGTCCTTTCACCTAGTGACAATGGAATGGGCGAAGGGGCAGGCACACGCTGACCCTGGGCCCAATCCTTGGAGAAGCATCTGATTCCCTGGGCATTGCACTCCTAACGCCAGTTCTGCCAAGTACAGCTCAGGGCGGTGCCTAAGAACAAGGCTCCAAGTGGAATGCTCCCCTCTCGGGGCCTCAGTTTCCCATCCTGGTCACCCTTCCTGGGTGATAAATGGGCTCGGAGACATCAGAATTAGCAATGAGTCAGAAAGTCCTAGTGGCCTTGGCCAACTCACGAGGTCTCTCTAGCCTTTATTGCTCCAAATATAAAATGGAGAGAGTCATAATGATGACCTCGTAGAAAGATGTTGAGAGTTAAAGTTAAAAATATACCTGAAGGATAAGCCTCAGCCTGTGGTAGGACGTGAGGGTGGGCCCTAGGGGGCATCTGACACCAAGGGTAAGGCATGTCCAGGCTGGGGCCACCCTGGAAAGGACAGTAGCTATAGTGGAGCATGAGGCTCTGGCCTGATAAGAGCCTTTGATTAAACCTGGATATATCACTTGTTTGAAAACCACTAAATTCAACAGGAGGTGGGGAAGGAAAGGAGATTTCACTTCTGGCTGGGAGACAGGGAAAGCATGAGGGCACTTAGGACCTGGGCAGGCAGAGGCAGGGAGGAGGACGCTGTGAGGAACGTACTGGGAAAGCTGGGACGTGGGCTGTATTCAGATTGGGGAGAGCCCCCCTGAAACTGGAGGGCTTCGCAGGCAGTCCACAATGGGCAGTGAGGCTTCTGGGCGGGTGGGCACTGGGTCTTCCTAAAGGATGGTGGGCCAGGAGAAGTCGCATCCCATGAACAATAACAGGGGGAGGTAGTGATGGTGACGAGAGGGAGTCCTTTTCCCTCATGGAGGGATATGGCTACCTGAGCCCGCAGAGATGGCTCTCGCCCCCAGGAGTGCAATGTCAGGCCAACTTTCCCCTGAGAGATCCCATCACGGCTGTTCTGTCACCGCTGCTTCGGTCACAAACTGCATAGGTTCTGAAGTACTTTCATCTTTTACCCCTGATGGCAGGTGTGGCTGGCAGTCAGGTGGGATTAACAGCTGTAATTCAATGCCTCCAGAGGCAAGAAAAGTCCAGAGAAGGGGATAGATTTGCCCAAGGTCACACAGCCAGCATGTGTGAACCTGGGGAGGGAGGGGCTGGGCTCAGGCCCAAGTTACCTAATCCTTGTTTAGCCCTATCCACAGTGCCATGCCCTCCCCGACATCCTGTGTAGTGCTGGTTTGGGGGACAGGGAAGGACAGAATGAGAAGCAACTCTGGCTCGGGGCCTGCCCAGCTGTCGAGGTGAGTTGTGGTCTGGCTGCTATGGCTGAGCTGGCGGGCACAATCTGTTCTCACCCTGCCGAGGCATGGACGGGCCAGGCAGGGTGGCTCACCAGCTCAGCTGTCCAGACGCCTGGCACAGTCACCAGCTAGCTGCTGTGGCGGGAGCCAGGGAAGCCCATTCTAAGGGCAGCCCATAGCCTCACACACTCTAAGCAGCTGTCCCCAGACTTCTCTGAGCTTTAAGAATCAAATGGCCTTAGGCTGACAGAGATGCCAACTTTACTGGAACTGAACTGCCCCCCAGCCCGGCTGCTCTCTTGGAAATGTGAGTGCAATCGGGTACTTCATTAATTACTCATCATAGTGAGCTGTTACTGAGCACTTGATATGTACCAAGCTGTAGGCTAAGTGCATTAAATGTATGATCTCATTTATTTCTCCCCAAAAGCCCTGTGAGGCAGGTGCTACTTATTAACCCCATTTTACAGATGTGCAAACTAAGGCTCAGAGAGTCCATGGCAGAGTCGGTATTTGAATTCAGACACCAAAGCACACAGTACCTTGCTCTGCCATTCAGTCATCAAACGTGTTTTGGGTATACCCCACAGCATGGCTGGCAATGAGGCGGGGGTAACTAGAAAGGAAGATGACGAGGTCTAGCAGTGCCTACCCTACTACCCCAACCTTGTGTTTATCTGTACATACGTAGTTGGGAGTCCTGGGGGACAGAGCTGGGGGACAGGGGTAACATTGGCCCTAGAGTCCAAAGCTAAACATTCTCAGTACCACACAAAGCAGAGATCACTTCCAGCTGTGAAGAATCCAGGACAATTACATGGAAGAAGTAACATTTGCTTAAGTTTTGATAAGGCTTAGAAAGGAGGAAAACTCGGAAAGACAGCCAGCATTATTTTATCATAAGAATCCTATTAATGAAAGTAATAAATATCTTAACAGCCCAGTGAAGGAAGCAGGGCAAGGACCAGTAGGCCCCATTGTACAAATGAGGAAACATGCTCAGAGACGGGGAGTGATTTGTCCAAGGCCACGCAGCCACTAGTGATACTGCCAGAACTTGTGCCTAGGGCTTCTGAGTTCCCATCCAGGGTCCTTTCCCCTCCTGGTCTCCAGGCAGAACTCGCGACTTAAGGCCGTCTGATGGTTGGCGCAGACGGAGGCTTTGCCTCTGCCTGACTCCTGGCTTGGGGCAGCAGGGAGCAGGGGGAGACAGGGGTTGGGATCGTCTGGCTGGTGATAGTAACACCTGGAAGGATACCCAGGGCTGTTGTTTAACAAGGTCAATGCCACCTCCCCATGAGGACAGACCCTACTTTGGGGCCAGACACAGAGGATAACCCTGAGGTCCAGACTAATGAGGACCCTGGGGTACCAATTTGTCCAGCGGGGCAGGGGGTGCCATCTCCTTTCTCTTTCTCTGACACTAGTAGGCCAGCTGCCTCAGGGAGAGTGGTGGGCCCCATCTGCTTTGGCTGGCAACAGGGAAGTCATCAAGGAGCCATCAATGCCTCAGTTTCCCCCCCTCCACACTGAATGACAGAATGTCAGAGCCCATTCAGTCGAACCTTCTCCCTTAGAATCGAGGAAACTGAGACCCAGAGAGGACAAGGAACAGTTCCAAAGCTCATAAGCACTGAACTAGAACCCAGGTACCCCAACTGACTTGCCAGTACCCTCCACACCATCCTTCTGCCTCTGGACAAAGTTCCCCACAGCCCCACGAGTCAGCCCCCTCTCTAGGTAGAGGAAACAGGTCAAGTTTCTGAAGCAAACGGTTCAAATACAGGTTGCTGTGCTTCCAGACGGCATGACCTTGAGAAAGTCACGTAACCCTCCCTGTTTCCTCCTGCTTTCCTGCCTATCCTATTGAGTCACCACGAGAGTAAAGGACAAAGCTTCAGGAAGGAACTAGCACAGTGGGTGGGGACAAGGATATGCTCACAACTGTGTGTTGTCTTCTCTTCAGCTAGAATGAAGGAGAGGCCAGCCTCTACAAGGTGAAGAGCAGAGAAGGGGGAGGGGAGGAGGGTTTCCGGAAGGGCAAGCCCACAGCGTGTGCTCTCTTCCCTCCACCTCCCCCCAGGCTATGGCCATGCAGCGCCCAGCACAGATGGCGGCAAGGTGTTTTGCATGTTCTACGCGCTGCTGGGCATCCCGCTCACGCTGGTCATGTTCCAGAGCCTGGGCGAGCGCATCAACACCTTCGTGAAGTACCTGCTGCACCGCGCCAAGAGGGGGCTGGGCATGCGGCGCGCCGATGTGTCCATGGCCAACATGGTGCTCATCGGCTTCTTCTCGTGCATCAGCACACTGTGCGTCGGCGCCGCAGCCTTCTCCTACTACGAGCACTGGACCTTCTTCCAGGCCTACTACTACTGCTTCATCACGCTCACCACCATCGGCTTCGGCGACTACGTGGCGCTGCAGAAGGACCAAGCGCTGCAGACGCAGCCTCAGTACGTGGCCTTCAGCTTCGTCTACATCCTCACAGGGCTCACGGTCATCGGCGCCTTCCTCAACCTCGTGGTGCTGCGCTTCATGACCATGAACGCGGAGGACGAGAAGCGCGACGCCGAGCACCGCGCGCTGCTCACGCGCAACGGGCAGGCGGGCGGCGGCGGCGGCAGCGGCGGCGGCGGCGGCGGCGGCAGCGCGCACACCACCGACACGGCCTCGTCCACCCCGGCGGGCGGCGGCGGCGGCGGCGGCGGCGGCGGCGGCGGCTTCCGCAACGTGTACGCCGAGGTGCTGCACTTCCAGTCCATGTGCTCGTGCCTCTGGTACAAGAGCCGCGAGAAGCTGCAGTACTCCATCCCCATGATCATCCCGCGGGACCTCTCCACGTCCGACACGTGCGTCGAGCAGAGCCACTCGTCGCCGGGAGGGGGCGGCCGCTACAGCGACACTCCCTCGCACCGCTGCCTGTGCAGCGGGGCGCAGCGCTCCGCCATCAGCTCCGTGTCCACGGGCCTGCACAGCCTGTCCGCCTTCCGCGGCCTCATGAAGCGCAGGAGCTCCGTGTGAACGCCCCGCGGGGCCTGGAGCACCTGGGAGCGCGCGCGGGGCGGGGCTCCTGCCCCGAGGAGCTGCCGGGGTTGTCGAGGGGCTCGCCCCAGCCGCCTTTAGCCCGTGGGGCGCCCCACACACCCCTCACCACCCTTCCCCAGCCTCCCCATCTCCGACTGTGCCTGCTCGCACCAGCCGGCAGGAGCGGGGCTCTGAGGACCCCTGGAGCCCCCATCTGCGCCCTGCAAATTCCGAGAAATGTGAAACTTGGGGCGGAGGGTAGCAGGGAGGGAAGGCAGAAGCCGGGAGCCTCCCATCCCTTAGGAAATCTAAGGAGCTTCCCAGTCCTCAGAGGCCCAATTGGTACCCAGACCCCCAACCCCTATCCAGAGGGGACTTCGTGTTCCGTGTACGTTTGCATCTCTATTTATACCTCCGTCCTACCAGGTCTCCCACCTTCCCTTGGCTTCAAAAGCCAGGGTGTCTTTGTCCAGGTCACCCCCACTCAGTCCACTCCCCTTCCTTATCCCCAGCTGTGTCTCCCAACCTCCCAGGACCTTCTGTGTTGTTTTGCATGGCTTTGCAGTTATGGAGAAAGTGGAAACCCAGCAGTCCCTAAAGCTAGTCCCCTGAGGGTGGGCAGACAGAGGCAGGACAGACAGGCTGTAGGAGGGGCAGAGAAGGGCGGGAGAAGGCAGTGGCCCTCCAGTCTGCTGGCAGGTGAGAGCTAACCGGCCTCCAGTCACATTCTCAGAGGGGTCAGACGGAGTCCAGCCTTCCAGACACTGCCCTTGGAATCAACAGAAAACTTCATACTTGTCACCTCAGCTGCCGCTGACAATGACCAACTCTGACAACTATGGAATGGGTTTTAGCCTCTGGAAACCCTTTCCTGACTACTCGTCATTTGATTCTCACAACACTCCAGTTAGGTCGCCAGGGCAGGAGCTCTCATCCCCAGTGTACAAATGACAAGGAGACCCAGACAGGTGACTTGACTTGCCCAAAGTGACACAGATAGCAAAGGCAAAGGGGAACAATAACCCAGGTTGCTTGCTCCCAGCCTGGGTGCTCTTTCCTTCCGACTCTTCTGCCTGCTCTTGAAAGCAAAGCTCCTGCCTTGTACTGGCATCATGTGAGCATCTGGGACCTCACCAGACCCAGAGCCCAGGACTGAGCCAATGCTGGGACTCAGCCTCTACTCCACATGGCCCAAAGGCAGGGCTCTGAATGCACCCCTGAGACAGGATAGGACCCTGCTTCCAAACAGGGAAGTCCTCTGATCAAAGCGAGCAGGGCAGAGTCTCGTGGACAAAGGCCAGGAGCTAAGACTCTAGAAGTTGGAGAATTGGGCAGAGCAGCCTGGAGAGATGGCAGGCATACCCTACTGGGACATTAACCCTGACCCCACAGCCATCGTTGGTGCCTGTGTCCCATGCGCATCAAGGAACACCCCTCCCAGGTGGGGGGCTTGGACCTGGCGTGCCCACTGCCTACCCCACCTGCCACCCAGACGCCCAATGGAGAGCAGCAGGTGGACACGAGACCTTAGGCTACACTGTGGAGCAAAGAGCTAGAGCTGGTACCATGACTCAAGACAGCATCAAGGGGTAGGTGAGGGGCCATTCACCTCTCAATATTGTCCTCCCATGCTGTTCCCGTTTCAGCTCCTTAGCACTGCTGAGCATGGCCAACCCTGGCATTCAGGAAAGCTGCAGTGAGGGGCGGGGGTGCACAGGATGATCAACCTTGGCCCGACCCCAACTATATGCTTGGCCTCTGGGAACCCCTGGAAGGGGAGAATTCTGGCCTGGTATGTGTGTAAACCCTGTCTCAGTGTGGAGGTACTGGCTGCCCATGTGCCAAGGAGAGCAGGGCCCAGGACCCAGGGCTGCTGTCTATGTTCATGTCAGGGTGGGGGGTAGTGCTGGCTGCCTCTGTCCTGTGTGTGACCCTGCCCTCGAAGGGTCCTGTCCTGTCAGTCCCGAGGGAGCCACAACCAAAGTCACAGGGAGATGGTGGGGAAGGAGGCTGAATGGCCCTGAGCCGAGTGTGGCAGACCGCTCGGTTTCTGGCCGGGTCTTTCCCAGGGTACCGGAAGGCCAGTGTTGCTTCCCCTCACCCCTTCCACTGCAGGCAGCCTTTCTGCTTCCCCAATGCCTTATGCCTGGGCACACTGCCACAGAATATGCAATATGTGTGGGTGACATGCCCCCACGCCCACACCCCCACCCCGGGCAGCCCCTGGACCCCAAAGGCTGCGGCTGCCACGGCCTCCCTTCTGTCCCTCCTACCTATCTGTCTTCACACTGAGAATGGCGCCTAATAAATGCTGTCCATGGAGACCAGGCTCAGGCTCAGTTGCCTCTGTCATTGTTCACCCTGGGCGCTGCCAGGGATCAGCCATCTCCCCACTGGGGTCTGCAGACACAGCTGGTGCACCTTGGGCTGACTAGACACTTTGCTTCCAGGGACCTCAGGGAGGAGAAGCCTGAGGGCGCCACTGCTTTCCTTTTGTGCGTTCTTCCAAGATGCAGATTTTCTCAGTGTCACCCTGGAACAATCATAAGGACAAGACCTTAGAAAAGAAATCACCTGGTCCAAGCCCCCCATTGTACATGAGTAAGCTGATACCCGGAGAGGGCAAGTCGTTTGTCCTGAGTTACTGAGCAATGAGTCGCAGATCAGGATTAGATCCAGAACTGGGGATTCCAAGTCCCGTGCTCCCCCTCCTCACAAAGCCTGCAGAATCCACCTGGACACACCCCAGCTGACAGTGACACTCCCCATCAGCCAGGATTTGGGGTGCCCTTCTCCTCCAGCAGGCCCGATTGACACAAAAATGTCTTTTTCAAAGGGAGACACATCACAAGCACCTTTCTTCAAGGTACATTTTTCTCTGGGTGTGGAGGGACAACTCACCCAGGGAATGGACCCCAGAGCCCAGGACAGACCCAGGGAGCAGGTGCACCCTGACCAGCAGGTGCGAGCCCCCAGAATCGGCTAGCCAGTGGCTTCCAGACATCACTGAGTACAATCCACAGTAATGCCTTTTACACTGCAACCCCACATCTATCTATATGCCCATCCATCTATCCTTCTTTCATGAAGCAATACTTAACCCCTACTACAGCCAAAGCATTCTACTACTGTCTGTTAGTTCATGTTATGAAATGCTGGTCACGATGCACTAAATTGATTTCTCTCCCCACTGATGGTTTGCTCCCTGCAGATTGAAATACACTGGAGAAATAAAGGGAATAGGGGTAGGGGCACTCTCTCCCAGCCCTCCCACCTACCCGCATAGGTCAACTGAAAGATATAGAGAGATCTATTTATTTGGGGATTCAGAAATCAAAGAAAGAAGTGGTGGCACCTGCATCGCCACCTCCCCAGGAGGCAGGGCACAGTGTGACAGAGCTCCCGGATGCTCCTTGCAGCTGCAGGCGGGCTTCTGGGACATGCTTCTCATTGGCATGTAGCCCTTGGGATAGCCCAAGCTTCTGTTGGTTCACCCGCATCCGAGACCACCTCATCAAAAGCCTCAGCTTCCTGCCCATGGCCCAGTGCCTCTGTCTTTCTTAGTGCAACAACAGCAGAAATGATGTCACTTCTGAGGTCAGCAGTGAGCAGTACGAGGTTGCTTTTACTTTCTTAAACAGTTCTTGTAGGACATAACCATGCTGACGCTTGCCCTCCTTTCTTCGTCACTCGGAATGAAATTATCAGAGCTCTAAGGAATTTCCAAGGGGCTGCATTCATTTCAGTCTTCTGAGAGGTGATTGGAATCATGGCCGCAGTGAACTGCACCCCAGCCCTTGCCCACAGCTCCTCAGAACTGCCCGTGGTCCTAGTGTGAGCTCTTTATCTCCAAACGATGCCTTCCCCGCCCCCCTCACTTCCACACAGCATCTGAGGCAACCTGCACTAAAAAATACGTGCACAACAAAACGAAAATAGAAAACCAACACCGCAGAGTGGGGGTGGGGTATAAAGATACCAAGATCCTGGCAGATGTGGTTACTCCGTGTGAGCATCGGACGGCGAAAGAAGCCTCCCAGGAGCCAAGAGAGAAAGAGGCCTTCGACGGCAACTCTTCCCAAAACATGTCCCGTGGTGTGGCTTGTGGGAAAAAGGTTCTTTGGTCAAGTGAATCTGGGGAAACACTGCACATGTCACTCACCCATATTGCTTCACAGAGCATCTCAGCTTAGCAAAAGTTCTAAAACGCCCTGCCGTGAACACAGCTGCCCACTTTTGCTTACCCCCGTGCCTTGCCCAAACTCACGCCCAACACTAGACCCTCTGTGTGGCACCTCTTCACACCCTGTGTTCAACAGAGCATGCTTTGGGTGCTGATCTATCAAAATCTCGTTGTCCGATGAAGAGAGAAGGACAATCACCCCCTCAATAAATTCTGAAAAGAGTTGTTTGTAAGTCCTTTCATAATTGAAGGCCATGACATTACCAAATACATACTTTATTCTCAATTATGTGTCAGCTGCACCCAAGGCTCAGAGCAGCTCACTTGCCAAGACCAGGCAGTGGGTTGGTGGCAGAGCTGGGATTTGAGCCCAGGTTCGATGGCTCCGAAACACTCATTCTCACCCACCTCACTGTATCATGTTCTCAAGCTCGTCCATGTCTTCAGCAAAGGTTTGGCAGAATCGCAGAGCTGTTTAGGACGTGTCATTTCTTATTCAGAACCTTGGTAAAAGGGGAGGCTGTAACCTAAAATGTCATCCTTGAAAGATGACAGATTCTGATGGAACTAAGAAATCCCGTTTCTCCCAGTTCCTCCCACACGCAAGTGTAAGACTATTTAGCTCTTTCTACTGGCTCAGTGTTGCCTCCAAGCCCAATGGCAACCCACAACTCATCTCAAGGAGCCAGGGACCCATAGGGCTGTCCAGGGCTAGGGGAGGACTTCTTCAGGACAGATATATTGCCAGAGGAAGGAGCAACTGCCCACATTGACCATGCCAGCCTCCCCACCCCAGGGTACACCTCGCCATCTTCACTGAGGAGCATGCAGCTGATGCTCCTTCTCATTCCCAAAGCCAGTTTAGACTCTGATTCCTGAAGGGCCACTGAAGAGCCCAGGACTAGAGCCCTAAACGGGACACCAGTCCCTCCTCTTGCCCAGGTGGAAATGATACTGGAACAGCAGCCTCAAGCACCGTCGCCACCTCTGTCGAAGATTGCACAAAGAAACACATGTACACATACTCCTCTAGACCATTGGCCCAGCTCCTCTTTGTCAAAAGAAAGGATTATCGTTCACAGAGAGGAAGCAAGATGCTCAAGGCCATGAAGCCAGATAATGGGGCAGCCAGGACTAGTACCCAGATAGCCTAACTTTCCACCCTCCCCCGCCCACCACCACCACACACACAGAGTGGGGGCCCAGGCTTCTCTGACTCTGATTTCAGATGAAGGCTGCTAATCTCTAGAGTTGAGTCATTCTCATGCTGGAAATTTCCCACATCCACACCTAGACAGATAGGAAACCCACATCCCCACCCGCTCAGTCTCCTAGCTGCAGGGGTGGGCCTTCTGGGTGGTGCCATGCCCTGAGCAGGGGCTGTGAAGGAATTGACCTCCGTAACCTTTTCTGACCGTGAACTCCTCAAGAATCCACACTCACAGCACATTGCATTTGCAAGGCTCTCTCACTTCAGTCTCTCATTTCATCATTTCAACTCTGTAACAGGTGAGGACCAATACCCCTATTTTGCAAACAACAGCACTAAAACTCAGAAAGACACAGGGGCCCCGGGGGCAGGGACTGTTTCACCTTCACCTGCATATCTGAGCGCTGAGCAGACCACCAGGCATTTCCTTGGCTACTGACGTGCTGGACCAAGGCTGCGGCCCAGCCCAGTAACTCTAGGCCAACGAGTGTCTTGCAAAGCTTACTGGGCCGGTTCCCATGGGTTGGGGAGCCACAGACCCCATTAGCAAAAGGAGACAAGGAGTTACGAACATTTTACCCACTTCACCGTGTGCCATGGACAAACTCTGCCCAGAACCCTGGACTTTGGATCAAGGGCAGCCAACAACCCCTGCCCTTCAGCCGGAGGGGCTAACGGTTCCTGGGGAAAAAGTCATGGCTTTACCCCAGGCCAACTCTCCAGGTCAACACTCTTCCACAGTTCTGGTCCCCAGAAGAGGGAGTATGTGACCAGGTCATCCCCGACTATGAAATATTCTTGTCTGACTACTGAATTAGAGTGGCAGGAAGAAGGTCCACATCCCTGGGCTTGTTCCGGCCCCAGCATCGGGGTGTGAGAGGCACTGTCCTAGACTTCACAGGCCCAACCTGGGAAAGCAGGTGCTGCTGAGGCAGGGAGGCTAGCCGGGGCTGCGTTGTGCTCTACCCTCATCTTTAGAGTAAAAATTCTCACTCTGCCCTCATCCCAGGTCAGAAAAAGCTCTAAGAAAACTTTTGGCTCCGGCAGATACTGTACAGCTGGCGGCACCTTCTCTCTGAAGGTAAAGGCATGCCAGAAAATTAAGGGTCCCTACCACAGATTTCACAGCCACCCTGCAAGGTAAGTACGCTTATCTTCATTTAGGTAGATGAGAAAAGTGAGACTCACAGAGGTTAAGTGACTTGCCCAAGGTCACACGGCTGGTAAATGACAAGGCCCCACTCAGGACCCTCTGACTCTAAAGCTTAGGCACCTTGCATTGCACATCCATGCCTGGAACGCATCTATTTCTGGCTGTTCCACAGTCAGGCTGGAGAAGAGGGGCTAGAAAGACAATGCAAGCCCTCTGTGCGGCCTGACTGCAAGTGCTGGCTGTCCAGGGCCACACGCGGGGTTTCAGAACCCATACAGGAGCCTCCTCACTGCCCTGTTCCACAGAAGGGCCGTCCAATGTCCCCACAGCCACAGCTCCAGCCCTTGGAGGCCCCCCCCCCCCGCCGCCCCCCGTCTAGCCTCCTCTGGCCCCACAGCCAACCCTCTTGGGTGGAACACTGTAAAAATCCGAAGGTGGCCCTGTCACATCCCAACGTCCACTTATCCCGCAGGACATTCGCACATCCTGACCATGCCAGACAGTGGGAGCGCAGACAGCCCGCCATGACCCCGCCACCTCTTCCCAGTGCCCTTTACCCTCGTTCAAACAGGCATTGGGAGGAACGAGTTCATTTGTAAAGCAGACATCCAAAGTGGCAAGAAGATGCCACATCTCCTTCTTGTAGTTTCTATGAGCGATTCCGGGGAGCCCACTGCCCCAACCTGGCCGGGGTTGAGAGAGTGGGTCAGAGCCATAGCATTCTTCCTGCAGACTGACGGCTCACAATGACAGTGAGCCTCCTTCCTCTCTCTGATCTCCTGCTCATTTATCCAGGCCGGGGAGGATTGAGGACATCCCTTCATCCTCAGGTGTGCATTCTGGTGGTAAATTCCAGAGAAAGAGAGAAAGTTAGTGCCTGATACGCCGCTCTGGAGCCAGGCCCCTCCGGTGCTGAAGCTGAGCAGTTGCTCTTGTTAACGTCAGTGCAACCTCTCCTCGACAGCGCTGCTGGGTCTCCTCTGGGTGGTTCCAGGCTTTTGATGATGTTCCAGGTGTTGAAGCTGCTTCCACTCTTAAATCTATCCTGCTCTCTCCCAGCTCCATGTCACCCACGGATTAGATAATCCAGTTTTCTGTGCCATTATTCAAGCCTTTGATGAAAATATCAAAGAGAACAGGCCCTACCTAACAGAGGACCCTTAATTCAGGGTGACATTTATTATTCCAGCTTGCTCTCGGCGCACTGTTACTGGTCCCAGCTACTTACCACGTCTTTTTATCTGTGCTCTAAAATTGTCTGTTTAATCAAAGCTCACAGGTGGCTGGACTCCAGTCCACAGTTCCTTAGTCCCCCAGGACGTCAGTGACCCGGGCTGGGGGTTTGCTGAGAATAGCAGTTGCTTCCTCGCCTGGCTCAGCCTTCGTGCCCCACCACGCCTCGTTTGGGCTCCCTCATTTAACTCAGCGCTGCCCAGCCTGCATCCCGGCCCCTGCTCATGAGCTGAGCGCTGCCCTTCTCATCCCCTTCCCAGCTCAACCTTGACTCCTCCCTCAGACAACTGGTCTGTCCCTGAGGGGAGGAGATGGGAGAGCAGTCACTGGAACACTGAGGATGGCCCCAAGAGTCAAGATCTGCCACAGGAAACTGCTGATGTTCAGGGCCTTTGGGTCACTTGGGTCCGGGGTGGGAGGGGCAAAGAAAATTTATGAAGCAAGTGCCGGGAGCTGGGCTCAGCGTGTTGGTTGCTAGGTCCTCAGCGCAGCCCTGTGAAAGTAGGCACAGTTGTCTCCATCTCCTGGGTGAGGAAATTGGGTTCAGGGAGGTGACACCACTTGCCCGAAGTCATCTGACCAGTAAGCGGCAGAACCAGGTTTTGACCCCAAGGCCCCGTGCTCTGCCTTGCACTCCCAGCCGCCACACCCTCCGGCTCACTGTGCTACTGTTCTCTCAGCTTCCCAGGCTCCCCCTCAGGGCAACCGTTTCAGCGGCCTCTGGAAGGCAGGGTTAGCCTGAGCACAGCCCTTTCTGATCCCCTGACAGGGAGCAGCAGGTTGGCGGGGGGACATCAGGCTACAGAGAAAAATCACAGTGTTCCCAAGACCTGAGCGATCTGGGATTAATCTTACAGATCTGACACCACAGACGCCATCTGAACCTACTGCCATCCCGCCCCCTCCCGCCATCATTGTGAACAGATGGGCAGACCCCTCCCTGGGGTCTAAGTAGGGCACTGCTGAGGCTGCTGGGAGGCAGGGAGGGTGGCCAGTCAGCCAGGGAGGGATAGACTCAGCTCGCCCCACCCTGCCTGGGCCCCAGGGCATGTAGAATCAGAGGATCAGCTTTCTGCTACCAAGGTGGGTGGGGCTGCAGCACCCAGGCAGAGACACCTGTCCCTGGGGTACACAAGCAGAGCCCCAGACAAGCAGTGCAGGGGATTCATGGGCCAGCGAGGCAGTCCTTGCTAATTCCGAAGTCCTTAGCCTAAGGTCACTGGAGCTGATGAGCAACAAAGACTTCCTCCTCGGGGCTCCAGAGTGAGGCCTGGGCAATGCAATGCCCAGAGCACCCTGGCCTGACAGGCCCAGCCCCCACTGTCACTATAAGTGCAGTGGGATGGGGTGGGACGTGGAGTGCTGGAACTATGTGGGAACACAGACAGCTGACTGTCAGAGCTGGAGGGACCTGAGGAACCATGAGTCCGCTGCTTTTTGTTTGAGAAGCGGACACTGAGACTCAGAGAGGGGAGGCGC